>NC_135238.1:76920374-78340374 GCF_051348905.1 Ranitomeya variabilis
TTTATACAATCCTAAAAAGACCGAGCACCGCCAAATCACATGTCAGATGGCGTGCACAGTGCCTCCATCTGCCTCATTATAGAGAATCTTACACCAGAGGTTCCATCTGAATCACATATTTCAGAGAGTTACATGAAAACCCCGATGCAAGCGCTCAGCGAAGAGTGCAGGATAAATGTGCGCCAAGCCTTACTGCAATCTTTGGGAGGCAGAATGAAAAAATCAACAGCAGGTGAAAAATTGGTTTTATTTATTTTTTACTCCTTTCCTCATATGGTATAAGTGATTAGGTCACATTATTCTTCGGGTCAGTGCGAGTACAGCAATACCAGATTTATATTGAGTTTTTATGCTTGGCTGCTATCACATACTAAAGATGCTTTTTATTGCACAAAATAGCTTTTGCAATACTATAATTTTTCCATATTTTGGTCAACAGAGTCATGCGAGGGCTTGTTTTTTGTGGAACGAATTGACGTTTTTATTGGTACCACTTTCAGACACATTACATTTTTTGATCGCTTTCTATTTCCGATTTTTGGAACCCATATTAAACAAAAATCAGCAATTCAGGACTTTTTTTGGGGGGGTTATGATGTCCCATGTGTCTTAAAATTGATAAGTTTGTTTTATTCTTCGGGTCAGTATGATTACAGCAATACGTCATTTATATAGTTTTTTATGTATTGACATTTTTACACAATAAAAACTATTTTATAGAAAAAATAATTATTTTTGCATGACTTTGTTCTGAGAGCTATAACTTTTTTATTTCTCCGCTGATGGAGCTGTATGGCAGTTTGTTTTTTGCGAGACGATGTTTTCAGTAGTACCATGTTTATTTATATCTGTCTTTTTGATTGCTCCTTATTTCACTCTTTGTTTGGCACCAGCAGTATGATTCATAAATAGTGTTGAGCGATACCGTCCGATACTTGAAAGTATCGGTATCGGAAAGTATCGGCCGGTACCGGCAAAGTATCGGATCTAATCCGATACCGATACCCGATACCAATACAAGTCAATGGGACACCAAGTATCGGATGGTATCCTGTATGGTTCCCAGGGTCTGAAGGAGAGGAAACTCTCCTTCAGGCCCTGGGATCCATATCAATGTGTAAAAGAAAGAATTAAAATAAAAAATAGGGATATACTCACCCTCCGACGCAGCCTGGACTTTACCGCCGTAACCGGGAGCCGTTGTACCTAAGAATGCGCGCTTGAAGGGCCTTAGATGAGGTCACTGCGCTCTGATTGGTCCGTAGCGGTCGCGTGACCGCTACGCGACCAATCACAAAGCAGTGACGTCACCTAAGGTCTTTCAAGCGCTTGAAATACCTTAGAAGATGTCCGCAGCTTCTGATTGGTCGCGTAGCGGTCGCGTGACCGCTACGCGACCAATCACAAAGCAGTGACGTCTTCTAAGGTATTTCAAGCGCTTGAAAGACCTTAGGTGACGTCACTGCTTTGTGATTGGTCGCGTAGCGGTCACGCGACCGCTACGGACCAATCAGAGCGCAGTGACCTCATCTAAGGCCCTTCAAGCGCGCATTCTTAGGTACAACGGCTCCCGGTTACGGCGGTAAAGTCCAGGCTGCGTCGGAGGGTGAGTATATCCCTATTTTTTATTTTAATTCTTTCTTTTACACATTGATATTAATCCCGATACCGATTCCCGATACCACAAAAGTATCGGATCTCGGCATCGGAATTCCGATACCCGCAAGTATCGGACGATACCCGATACTTGCGGTATCGGAATGCTCAACACTATTCATAAAGCATTGTTTTTTGCCTTTTTTTATGGTGTTCACTAAAGAGGTTAACTAGCAGGGCAGATTTATGGGTCAGATCATTCTGGATGCGACTATGTACTTTTATTGTTTATATATATTTTTTTCATTCAAATATTTTATGATGGATACAATATCTTTTATTTTTTTATTTTTTTTTAAAAAAATATATATTTTTACAATTATTTTAAAAAAAATTTTTAACTTTTTTACTTTGTCCTACTATGGGACTCTCATTTTTTGCAAGTTTTCATCCCCCTGCCAGCTCCCAGAATGCAGTAACCGAGTTCGATTGCAGCATTTAGGGGGTTAAAGTGCAGAGAGTGGTGCGGGACTGCTCCTGGCATTCAGTGCCTGGTGTCAGCTATCAAAATCAGCTGACATCCTGCGCCAATCGTGCACGCACAGCCTGGCACAATCACCTGGACGTAATAATCTGTTCGGTGTTAATAAGGCCCAGGACACGTGGATGTATTATTACTGCAAATGTCGGAACACACTTAGCAATATTCTAAAATAACCAATCAATTAAAAACTCAATGTGCAACCAATGTAACAATTATGCAATGATAAGGAAAGGTTTAGGCAAGAAATACTTTTCCCCGGTATTATATAGCATGTGTGGCATGTACCGATCCACATGCATCTGTCTTCAGTGGAAAAAGAACTAGAATAATTCAGTAAATCGTGGTAAACTTCGATTGCAGTTTAACAGGTGGGGAATGGATATACAGTATACGTAAGATGAAAGTGAACATTGAAGGTTACTCAGATGCACATAACAATCAGATACATGCATATAAAGTGCAAGTGCACAGTAAGGCCATGTGCACACGCTGCGGATTCCATTGCGGAATTTTCCGCAGCGGATTTGCAAAATCCGCAGTGAAAAACCGCTGCGGTTTTTACTGCGAATTTATCGCGGTTTCTTTTGCGGTTTCCTCTGCGGGTTTTCACCTGCAGATTTCTATTGGAGCAGTTGCAAACCCGCAGCGGAATCCGCACAAAGAATTGACATGCTGCGGAAAATAAACCGCTGCGTTTCCACGCGTTTTTTTCCGCAGCATGTGCACTGCGGATTTGGTTTCCCATAGGTTTACTTTGTACTGTAAACTCATGGGAAACCGCTGCGGATCCGCAGCTGCGGAAACGCTGCAGATCCGCAGCAAAATCCACAGCGTGTGCACATACCCTAAAGGTTTCTTAACATCAAAACAGATCATGATGAGGATCTCCAGTGAGTACAAGAATGCAGTAAGAGTTGCGAAAACAACCATAACTATATGTGAAGAGGTTATGGTGTGAAATTATCAAAAATATATATAGAACAATATACTAACCCGGTTCATGCTGTGGATACCGCTGCCGCCGCCTCTCGCTTCAGTGCGAGTTTCACACGACCTTCCTCAGGGAGAACTTCCTTTAAGTGCCAGATGATCTCAGGATGATGATGGGCAGAGGATGCTAATTACAGATTTGAACACCAGCTGCCACTGATGATTGGACCAGTAGCTGAACCAAGGAAATATGAATCAAGTTATTCATCTCTTTCAGCTAGCACCTAGTGATTTATACGCTATACTGCATTACTGTGGTATTAAAGTGCAGCGCCCCAGAGTCCTGGTTGCTGCAGTAGTATTGTTCCTCCACCAGGGGGAGCAATATTACATCTGGAGGCAATAAAGGAGATCTCCTGTCCAGGTATCACAAACACACCACACACTTCACACTCCAGCCACCAGGGGGAGCAAAGGTTCTATCTATTAGGCCACTCCTCACAGATAGGTAAAACTGGTGGGTTGGTTAGAAAGTTGAGAGAGTTCCTGGCTGGAGACTGAGAGAGAAAGGTCTCCAGGCCGAGCTGTCTGGAGTGATCTCCAGCAGATCCAGACTTTGGTCTGAGGAGGACGAGGGTCCACGGAGCTGTGCCTGCCCCACGTGCGGCAGCATCCAAAGGAAGAGACATTGAAAGGAAGCGTCTTGTAGTGAGTGAGAAACGAAGGCATAGCAACAAGTGGATACCAGAGAGGATAGTAGACGAGAGGAGCTGCATCCTTCTGGTGTGCGTTCCGGTAACCAGAATACCGAGGGAGTAAAGTGCTCTATGCCATTGCTTCAGAGACTGGCAGGACAGTCAATTTCAAGTTGGCTGCCCGACCTAAAATACCTAAGAAGACACGGTGGCAACTTGTGGGGGTCGGGGCGTCTCTAGGGTCCCTATAAACAAGCCTCAGGCCATCAGTCATACGGGTTTTGTTCTATTCGACCACGGGGAACAGAGAGAGAAGAGTAATAACAGTGAGGACTTCATTAGAGCTTAAGCAAGTGAGGACCTACTGTGTTACTGTGCGCATAGGAAGGCTATTGCATTCCACCTGGATAAGGAGACTCTGGATTTGCCTTCAGACCGGCCAGACTCTGCCTACCCCGTGATCCGGTGCCCAGGACTGTGGACACTGAAGCCTTCAGTAAAAGGTAAAGAGACTGCAACCTTGTGTCCTCGTTATTCACCGCACCTTACACCATCACCATCTACACTTCCTGGAAGCCCTGGGGATACACTTCACCTGTGGGAAGGTATACCATCTAGCTGCCATAATGTAAGGAGGTTGCTTTCCCTGCTCCTTGCCTGGAACCACATAGTCAGACAGCTGGGTTGTTGGGGGGAAGACTTTCTGCCCTGGACAGAGGGGACAAGGTGACTGCTGGGAAGAGAGAGGTGTGGTCAGAAAAGAGCGGGAGAGCAGAGAGAAGGCAGCGCGCCAAAGAGAGGGCAGGCTGCAGCGCCGTGCTCCCCTAAAGGTAGTGCTCCCCGTGAGGGCACTGAGACTGAGGGACCCACCTTAGTGAAGGCTGTATGTGAGGGTGTAGACTTTGAAGCCACCTGAATCAGAAAAGACTCCTCACCTGACAGCGCAGAGACCGTGGCTCGAGTGCAGCTCTGGTGACCGCAGTGACAGGCAAAGATCCCTGAGTGTGATAAGTAACTGCCCAGTGTGTGTGTGACATGTTACTACAGAGAAGCTGCCAGGCTAACATAGAGGGACTCCTGCAGCCCTGACGGAAACTGTGCTACTTCCTGGTTCCAGTTTCACTTTGAGAAGAACAGACTGAAAAGCTTTAACCCCGGAGTCTCCTGTTCTCAGAAGACAGGAAAGACTTCAGACTCTTCAAGTGCTGCTGGTGACTGTACCCACATTGGAATAAGGACCCTCCAGTCAGGATTTCCCTGGACTGATAAGTTACAAGAACACTCGTTTTTTTCATTTCTATTCTGCTTAACTGTTTCATACCTTCAGTTAACTTGTTGTGTACTGTTATACTGCTTGCTTTATCTCTATTAACCCCCTGTTTACTCCCTGCGAGGAGAATTTTACCCCTGTTAATAAATCCCCTCCAACAGTTGGTCTGTCTGTTACGTGGTGACATACGTAACCCTGCACCCTATTACACTAACATCACCCCAGCAGAACCCTACGCAGCGTCGGTCACCCTGACCAAATACCACAGGTGGCGTCACGAACATCATACAAACTTTCCTTTTCATTGGACGTCCCTCAAAGGGCCACGGATCAGGTCAGGCCACCGTGACATCCACAGAACCAAGGGACCCGGTACCGAGTACCCCATTGCCCTTAACGTGGGGGCAATCCAAAAACAAAATAAAAAAAATGGAGCAGCACACCTGTTGGTATAAGTGCAATGTTTAAGTGCATATTCACACTGTGGCCATTAACAGACAAAACCTAGGATAAAAACAATGAGTAATTACTTTGCAATAAGTAAATATTAGTACAGGTTAATAACATTTGGTACTCAGTTGACACTATTTTGATTCAAAAAACAGTAAAAGCCATCCAACTGTGACACAGCGTACCCAAAGAGGATGGTCCCTAACTCTAGTATTTCACTTTGCTGTGTTCTAGTGAGCCTCAAAATGGATAGGGGCAATACAGGACCTGGACCTGACCATTTCACACCTGCCAGAGGAAAGCTATATAAACAAAATGCAGAGCACAAATTATTGTATTTATACCAACAAGTATGCCAGCCCAATTTTTTGGTTTTGCTTTAGTTCCTTGTACATGCCCCCACTGTCCCATCAGCCGTGCCTGCTCTCATTGCTATTAGCGGCAGCAGGTGTCAGCTGATGGGAACAGTAGTCCCATTAGCTGACACCAGTAAACTTTTTACCTGCGATCACAGCTGCAGGCTCATCTTGTCATTTGACAGCAAGGAAACCGTGGCTGTCTGATAGGCAGTAATGTTTTTACCACCGATCAAAAGCAGTGTTTGACAAACACCCGATGTTCAGGATGCTGAACCCGAACTGGTGAAGTTCATGTTTGGTGTCCATGGCTGAACAGTAGGTGTTAGGTATTGAACTTTACTGTTCAGGTTCGCCCATCTCTGGATATGACCTAAAGACATTAATAATTATAAAGGGGATCCTGTCTGTGATACCTGCCTCCAGCATTACCTGTGATTGCAGTCCTGCCTGTGATTGTATTAAGACGAAAGTTAATGATAGCTAAGAAGAAACCTCTAAGGAACATATAGTGTAATTTTAACTTAGAGATAATGAAATTAATATTTATTTTAAAAAAATTCGCTAAAATGTTAAAACATGTTGAACATAAAAACTTGATTGAAACAATATGCCATTTGATGATCATACATTACCTTGGAGGGATTAAATATTATTTAACAGTTTCACTATTATTAAGATTTTAGCACTAGTAATTTATTTAATACTATGCCACCAACAGATACATGATAATTAAAATGTTAATCTCTGTAGCAGCTTTGTTTTTCATTGTACAAAAATTAGAACTGATTCATGGGATTTCCATGCTAGCATTTGGCTTATTTCTATACAAATGTGTTAAAATCATAATGATTACTGGAAATCACAAAAGATCATTTCAGAAACTTCTGAGGAGTCACAAAGTGAACTAATGACATCAGGTGCAGCCGTGTATGCTTCCACATAATGTCTATCATATCACATGGACCAGCACAGCCAATCACGCAGGACTATCACAACCGGAACAAAAGATGAGGCCGTGCCAAACACCATAGTTTAAGCATTTCACAGTTTAGGAATAGGTCAGATCACACAGCTCATTACGTATAGAAATAGAAAAAGTCCTTATCTGATTGTGGTATACTTTTGCAGTGCTGAAGCAAACTGAAAATGGGAGTCTGTAAATTATAATCCAAAGATTATGTGATAGAGAGGTATTGTACCAACATAGTGTGACAGTGAATTTATTCATCGGTGATGTACTGCATTGACAGCACCACAACCCTTTCCCAATATATGACATAACGGTAATGCATTCTGCAGGAGCAGGACCTGTTCCTGAACAATCGTCGATAGAAGCTTGTCTTAAGTGATAGATGAGCTCTGGCTTTCACTGGTGCCCACACCATCCCTGCCTGTTTAATCCTCTATTTGCAGTGATTAATAGCGATCTCAGCTTTTACAAGGTTAGAAGAGGGAGGGGGCTCCCTCTCCCACATGTTCGGCACTTCCATGACATAATTGCGGGGGCTTGATGGTTGCTATGACAGACGAACTTCAAATAATGACCTGCGGGTCTACCAGCTACAGTGGCCTGTGAGACCACGCCAGGAGCATGGTCTAAAAGGCGTTTTGTCAGTGTAAAACTCACAGGTAAAATGCATTGCAGTAATATGTGCATTGCAATGCATTATACCAATGATCAGACTAATAGAAGTCACAGTCCCATAGAGGAACTAAGCAAAAAAGTTTTAACAAATTTTTAACAAAACTCTAAAAACATTTTTTTTTAAAATCACAAAATAAAAAACGATAAAAAATGAAAAAAATATTACACCAATAAATATGTATACAGCTCTGGCAAAAATTAAGAGACCACTGCAAAATGTTCAGTTTCTCTAATTTTTCTCTTTATATGTATATTTTTGAGTAAAATGTAAATTGCTCTTTTATTCTATAAACTTCTGACAACATGTCTCTGAATTTCCAAGCAATAAATTTTGTATTTTTTTCTGACACAGAAAAATGGTCAAAACAAAAAAAACATCCAGTGCTTTCAGACCTCAAATAATCCAAAGAAAACAAGTTCAAAATCATTTAGAAATAACAATACTAATGTTTTAACTCAGGAAGAGTTCAGAAATTAATATTTTGTGGAATAACCATGATTTTTAATCACAGCTTTCATGCGCCTTGGCATGCTTTTTCCACCAGTCTTCCACACTGCTTTTGGCACAAAAATGTAAGCAGTTCTTCTTTGTTTGGTGGCTTGTGACTATCCATCATCCTCTTGATTACATTCCAGAGGTTTTCAATGGGGTTCAGGTCTGGAGATTGGGCTGCCCATGACAGGGTTTTGATGTGGTGGTCTCTTAATTGTTGTCAGAGCTGTATTTATGTAAAAACAAATGTAAACAAAAAAAGTATGCATATTTGGTATTGCCGCGTCCAGAACTACCTGATCTATAAAACTGTCACACTATTTAACTGTAAAAAAAAATGAAAAATGCAGCAAAAAATGGCTTTTCATGATACTGCCAAAAAACTGGAAAATAACGCGATCAAAAAGAAAATTCTAAATAAAAATGTAATAGCTGAAAATGTCATCTTACCTTGAAACAGTCAGGTGAATTGCGGTCTCAGGGGAGCGCATAGGAAGCAGATGGTTCAGATAGATGAATATTCCCCTGCAGCTCCAGCCATGTGCCTCCAATGGAGGATGGATGCAATAGTAAAATAATGATGGTCTAAGGAGCGCTAGGAAATACAGGACACAGGTGATTTGTGTGAATCCACAACGCGTTTTGACTGAACCCCATCTTCAACAGGTGGAGATTTATTAATGACATGAAGCGATGGCCGGGGGACCACCACGGTGCAGGAAGACTACTGTACACAAGATGAGATGCAAACAACAAAGGGTAGATTTATTGAAAGGCAAGGAATGAAGGGAATGAGGAAGATGCAAATAGGGGTATACAATGGCAACAGACAATTTACAAGAGTTATGAACTTTAACTTTTCCGTAAAACAGCACGGTGCTACAACTATTGCAGACTCAAAATATGTCTAACAAGCAAATGTAAACAATAACCAAGTGATGATGCTACTCTACATATAACCTCCCGGCCTTTACTAAGCAGGCCACATGGCTGTACTGACTATTGAAACCTTCACTAGGCCCTGACAGGTGCACCAAACAGGAACAAACTCACGGTGATGTTGGAGAATCAGATCCAGTCCCAGGGGGGCCCCAAGCAGTCTAATACGATGGTGCGCACGGCTTGCTGTCAGCTCTGTGAAACGTGGTCTTCTCCTTGCTTCTGGATCCTAGGGATGTTCCTGGAAACTGTAAATCCCTTTCTCTGTATCTTCGTTGCTCTCTTGCAGCTATATCAGGACACAGTTCTTCTCTCTTTCAGCTATCAGCACAAAAAGTCCTCTCTGCTGCAGCCTCAGCTCACACATGCTGCTCCAGCTCCACACCTGCACTCTGCACAGACTAGTTCATTACACCGACTCTTGCAGAGGAGAAGCAGAACATTCCATCACGCCAGACAAGGGGGTGCAGCCTCTTAAAGTGACAACGTGTTCCTTACTGTCCATAACAGCACCACCCTTTTACATGCCTCCCTTCTTAATGATGGTCATCCTCGGCCATCACAGCATCAGGGTCAAAGTGTAATGGAGGAACGTGCAATGCGGAAACAGCACCTATAGAGGAGGCAACAAAGTTGTAAAAACAGACAGAGCACACTGTTGTACATATCGGACCGGTGGAACCCCTGCATTAGACCTCTGGGATCTCCGAAGCTCTTGGCTGTCAGGCAAGGCTTGATTATCTTCCAGAGGTCCACTTGTTGCAGGAGACATTGTGAGCTCTTGTCTGGTCTCGTCCTCGCATGGCGGTACTGGTACATCCATGGGATTACCGTCTCTGTGTGGCTGAGGACCCCCTGTGTCAGGAACGGTCCACCACTCATTATTGATTTCTACACCAATGGTGTAGAACAGACCTCAGACCGGCAAGGCTGCAGCATATTTCTGTGAAGTACTCTAGGATGGATGCCCCAGTCTCAATCTGTACCTTGTAGACAGGGCCGTTAGCATACACTCGCTCAATAACTTTGTACGGCTGTACTTCCCATCTCTCACTTAGTTTTCCCTTGGGGCGTTTCTCTCTGACTAATACTCGGTCTCCAGGTTGGAGCGGGAACTCTTGAGTCGGTTTGCGGCCCGTATGTTCTTTTTCTTGCAGCTGCTGACCCGCCAACCACCTTATCGTTTGCAATCGTTGCCGATGCAATTTCACCCATGAAGTTACAGTTCGCTCCATCAGCTCCTCTGGCTGTTCCAAATTCAGCTCAATGATCTCTCGTCCAGCTCTTCCAAACAACAGTAGATAGGGGGTATAACCCGTGGTGGAGTAGACCTGATTGTTGTAGGTCCAGACCAATTCCGGCAGATAGTCTGGCCAACATGCCTTCTTATCCTCCTCCAACATTCTCAGCATTTGAAGTAAGGTTCGGTTGAAGCGTTCACAAGCTCCATTGCCTTGAGGGTGGTAAGGGGTGGTCCGGAACCGCCCGATGCCATACATACGATACAATTCTTCCATCACCTTGCCTTGGAAACATGCGCCTTGGTCGGAGTGGATGCGCTTTGGGCACCCATACACCTGGAAGAAGTCTTGACAAATGGCTCGCGCCGCCGATTCCACAGTCTGATCTCTAGTCAGAGTGACTACTACGAACTTAGAGAAATGATCGGTCATCACCAAACAGTATTGCAGCCCCCGGGCCGAGTGTCCCATGAGGACATAGTCGATTATCAAGACTTCTAGTGGTTCCTTAGTTTGTATGGTTTGGATGGGTGTCCTCTGTTCGGTTCTCTTAATGAGGTCACATATTCGACATTGCCGGAAAACCTCTTCCACCACAAACTCCAACCGGGGGCAATACACATACCGCTGTAACCATTGGTAGGTCTTTGTGGGGCCGAAGTGCACTCCAAATTCGTGGGCTTCTTTAGCTACTTCTTGAGCCATTTTTCCTGGGATGACCACTTTCCACCTTACTTCCATATCTTTTGGCTGTTGCCTCTTACGATATAGCACTGACTCTCGCACTTCCAGTCTATCCCACTGGTGTAACACACTCCTCATTTCAGAGTCCAGTTCATCTCTCTCTTGTTTGCCAGGCTTCTGCTTTTGAGTTACCCACCATTTCATCTGTCTCAGCCCTTCGTCTTCATCCTGAACTTCCTCATTGGTTCTCCCCAGGGACCGGGGTAATGCGCAGGCCTCCCTTCTTGACTGGGCCGCAACCATTGGGGGCTTAAACTTACTAAAGTCTGGGGTTTCCTCCTCTTTGAGTTGCTCATCAAGATCCCTAACTGGAGCCTCCACAGTCACTCTTGACAGCCCATCAGCATTTGCGTTTTCGGTAGCAGAACAATAATGGATGTTCCAAGGCCCCCAATTTAGCACTCTCAAGGTGGGCCAGGGGATTATTGTCTGTTCGAACTTGAATCTTGGTACCTGTCAGGAAGCCTGCAAACTTTTCTGTCATGGCCCACACCAGGGCCAGGAGCTCTAACCGAAAGGAGCTGTAATTGTGAGGGTTTCTTTCACTGTCTTGCAGGGAAATGCTGGCATACCCGATGACTCTCTCATGTCCATCCTGTATCTGAGAAAGTACTGCACCGAGTCCATGAAGGCTACCATCTGTGTACAACAGGAATGGTTAATCAAAGTCTGCGTAGGCCAAAATCGAGGCTGAGGTAAGGGCATTCTTTATAGCCTGGAAGGCCTCGTCTTGTCCCTGTGCCCAGGGGATGCGCTGGGTCTTCGGCACTCCAGCGGTCCCCCTCAGCAACTCATTGAGAGGACCCGCCACCTTTGCGAAGTCTTTAACAAACCGGTGGTAGTACCCAGCGAGTCCCAGGAAGGCCTGGAGTTCTCTCACGGTTCAAGGGACTGGCCACTTCTGGATAGCAGCCACTTTTTCTGGTGAGGGTAGAACTCCATCTTGTGACATTATGTGGCCGAGGTACTCGATCTCTCTCTTGAAGAGGTGGCACTTCTTTGGCTTCACCTTCAGGTTATGAGCCCACAGTCTTCCGAGTACCTGTCCAATCCGGGCAAGGTGTTCTTCGAATGAGGCCGAAAACACAATGATGTCATCCAGATAGATCAGGGTAGCCTCAAAATTTAAGTCTCCCAAACACTTTTCCATCAGCCGTTGAAATGTGCCTGGAGCATTGGAGAGCCCGAAGGGCATCCGGTTAAACTCGAACAGCCCCATAGGGAGGATGAAGGCGGTTTTCGCTTTGTCTTTCTCTGCCACGGCCACTTGCCAGTATCCACTTGCTAGGTCCAGGGTGGAGAAGTACTTGGCTTTCCCCAATGCTGTCAAGGATTCCTCGATGCGGGGCAATGGGTATGAGTCTCAAACAGTGCAGGCATTGAGTTTCCTGTAATCTACACAGAACCGGATGGTCCCATCCTTTTTCTTGACGAGCACCACCGGGGCTGCCCAAGGGCTCTGACTACTCTGCACCACTCCTGAATCCAGCATCTGCCTCAGTAATGTTTTCACCTCTTGATACATCTTGGGCGGGATCTGCCGGTATCGTTCTCGAATTGGACGAGCTTCCCCAGTCGGTATCTCATGCGTAACGGCTTCAGTACAGCCGAAATCTTTGGCGTGATGGGCGAATGTGGCCTGATTTTCCCACAGCATAGTTTCTATTGCTTGCACACGCTCAGGGCCCAGAGCCTTCACATCCACTTCCATTTGATCAAGGATGACCCGTCCACTACACTCCGGGGATGGCGTCTCTTCGTCCCCCGCAGTAACTGCTAGGGTCCACCCCGTGCCTTCTTTCGGTGATAAAGACATCTCCTTCTGACTCACCACCTCACCCTTATGTAGGCACACCAGGGCCAGATCTGTCCCTCGTGGCAAGGTGACCTCCCCGGGGCCAACATTCAAAGCTCTTACGGGGACATGTCCTCGCTGGACCACAGCAATCTTACGAGCTATCATGACTTCTTGGTCCACTCCTCTGCCTACCACAGGCTGAACAACCACTTCCAACCCGTCAAGGTTGCGGTGAGTCCCCACTGGAAGGTATACTATAGTTTCTCGCTTGGGAGGTAGGATTACAGGTTCTTTACCAGGAGCCCTGATGACCCCTACCGTCTGATAAGATGGCACACTCTTCTGCGTCTCACAGTCTCACAGACGCGGATCAGTCGTTGAAGGGCTTCTTGAGTAGGCTTATGTGTAGTAGCCTTCTTCCAATATCCAGGTCCCCGTTTGGTAAACATAATCTGATCGAGTTCACGTAGGATATTCATTCTCAGTACTACAGGCACATCTTCCTTGATAGGCTCAGGGACTAGCAGGATCCCTTTTCTCCCAACTTCTTGCCCACAGATTCGAATATTCATCCACATGACCCCTGTGCCGGGATCGGTTGTTGGTTGGCAGCAAACAACCGGATCAATGTCTCTTTTTCTGGCTTGGCCAGGTCCTGGAACTGCTGCTTGAAATACGCTTCTGGCATCGTTGTCACTTGTGACCCGGTATCTATCAGGCAATCCACTAGAACTCCTTCAAATTCAGCACGTAGGATGGGGCTCCCAGCAATCAAGTGTTCGTTATGATATGGAGCGGCCTCTCTTCTCGCCTCCCCCAAAGAGTGCCGCACTACTGCGGGGGTTGGTAGTTTAACGGCGGCTTCCGCTGGCCTTGAGTATAGTTCTGACAGTCTCTGGCAAGGTGCCCCCGTCCTCCACATTACCAGCATTGGATGCCTCCTCCTCGCCGAGGGGTACCTCAAGCCTGTCCTCGTGCCTCCGATGCCTGATGGGAGGGGGCTTGCTCCCACTGATTCCTTATCGGTAGGGCTGAAGAATGGTTGCATGAGTACGGTGGGTCAGACTGTTGTAGTTCCCCCACTCTTCTCTCCATCTGGGTCAGTTTCTCTTGCACATTGACAAGGGACCGCTGCAAGTCTTGCACCACCTGGTTCAGCACCTCCTGATGGTTTGGGTCCCCTCTGGTATTGGCGCCTTGGACACGCATCACCCCAGACGCATAGCTCTCTTCTTTACTTCGGGCCACTGTTTCCGCCAGGATTTGACGAAACGTAAGAGCCGGCTCTGCCCAGACCCGTTCTGACAGTGCTCGCCTCAAGGATGTGCTGTGCAGTCCCAGAATGAATTGCTCCCGGAGTATCCGGTCTTTAGAGCCGATGCCGCCAAATCCATCCACCTCCTTTCTCTGCACCTCTGCTAACACTTCTTGCAGTGCTGTTGCATACTGTGAAATTCCTTCTTCTTCCCGCTGCAGCCTAGAGAAAAATTTGGCGCGAAGGTGTCCGGCGCTAGCAGTCTCGCTGTAGATTTCTTCCAGGAACTTCACTAGCTCCTTCAGGGTACTGCGGGTGAGTTCTGGTTGTAGGCAGATGTTTCTACGGGCTTCTCCCTCTAGGGCAGTTAACGCAATGTCCACTTCAAGGTCTGGGCTGATGTTATAAATCTTCAGGGTGCTTTGCAGCCGGGACACCCAGTCGGATAGTGGCATATTCTTGCCGTCAAACTTTGGTAGCACACTAAATATGGTGCCCATAGGGAGTGTCCTTGCAGGGGTTCCACCAATGCCCACAGCATCTCCATTAACATTAGCATTCCCGCCATTGCTGTCTGCTGCCTCCATCTTGGTGACAGTACCCTGCTCGCAGCGCCACTTGAAGCGATGGCCGGGGGACCACCACGGTGCAGGAAGACTACTGTACACAAGATGAGGTGCAAACAACAAAGGGTAGATTTATTGGAAGGCAAGGAATGAAGGGAATGAGGAAGATGCAAATAGGGGTATACAATGGCAACAGACAATTTACAAGAGTTATGAACTTTAACTTTTCCGTAAAACAGCAGGGTGCTACAACTATTGCAGACTCAAAATATGTCTAACAAGCAAATGTAAACAATAACCAAGTGATGATGCTACTCTATGTATAACCTCCCTGGCATTTACTAAGCAGGCCACACGGCTCCCATGTACTGACTATTGAAGCCTACACAAGGCCCTGACAGGTGCACCTGCAGCGCCCCAGAGTCCCGGTCTTTGCAGTATTGTCGCTCTTCCACCAGGGGGAGTGATGGTACGTCTGATGGCACTAAAGGAGTTCACCTGACCAGGTATCACAGTCACACACTACACTTCACACTCCAGTCCACCAGGGGGAGCAAAGGTTCTATTTACTAGGCCACTCCTCACACACGTGTAAAACTGGTGGGTTGGATAGGAAGTCAGGCAGAACGCTACTGGGTTTGACCCAGGAAAGACCTGTCAGGCAGACAGGGGGAGAAGGAGGAACATCTGAGCTGCAGACAGAGGTCCCTGTCAGGGGTGGGATCCTGACAGAGACAGAGCGAGAGATAGAACGTTTCGGAGCTGCGCCTGCACCTGATTGCAGCAGCATCTTAAGAAAGGACACGAAGCAAAGTATATTGTGGAGAGTGAGCAACGAGATCATAGCACAAGGAGATAACACCGGGAGGAGGGTCTGCCCGGAGATCGGCGGCCTCCTTCTGAGGCGCGTAGCCGGTGGCCTGAACACCGAGGGAGTAATAGGCTCTATGCATTACTTCCAACTACGGCAGGACAGTTAATTCCAAGTTGGCTGCCCAACCTTTAACCTAATGAAGACAACGGAGGCAAATTGTGGGAGAGGGGCATCTCTAGGGTCCCTATAAAATAGCTCCAGGCCTACCCCGTCATACGGGTCGTCCTATCCATACCATCTGGGGGACGGAGAGAGAATATCAGAAACATACACGACAGTTGTGAGGACTATCCCGTGGTGCTCAGCAGGGAAGTACTACAACACACAGGCGTTAGTAGGAAGGCTTCTGATTTCCACCTGCAAAGGGAACTCTGGATGTGCCCTTGGACCGGCCGGATTCAGCCAGCCCTGTTAGCAGTGCTCTGGATTGTGGACGCTGAAGTCTACAATAAAAGGTAAAGAGACTGCAACCTTGTGTCCTCATTAATTACTGCGACTTACACCATCATCATCTATCTTACTGGGAAGCCCTGGGGACATACTTCACCTGTGGAAAGGTATACCATCTAGCTGCCATAACATCACCCCAGCGGACTCCTAAGCAGCGTCGGTCATCCTGACCGAATACCACAGGTGGCGTCACGAACACTTGACAAACTATCACCTTTAATTGGGCGCCCCTTAGCAGGGCCACGGACTGGGTCGGGCCACCGTGACATCCACAGAACCGAGACAGAGGGACCCAGTACCGAGTACCCCACTGCCCTGCGCCTGGGGGCGATCCAACTTTGGCATCACGAACAGGATCTACTTAAGCCTGAAAATCAGGTCATGTGTGCCTAAGAACTGTGTCAGAACTGTATTGGAACTGTGATTTGCTTAAAGACTGTGTATTGCTATTTGCCGCCAAAAATTCCCACCAAAACCGCCGCCATTACAGCGCTACGAGAGCGCCAGAGAAGACGAAGGGCGTGCCATGGGAGGAGACTACCAAAGCGGCACCAAAAGTGATGACCGCCCTCTCGGACTACTGCTGCAAGAAGGCGACGTGCCCCGAAGCACAAGAGGACCGCCCCCTGATTTGCAACAGCGGGAACCAGGACAAGGAGCTCCACCCTCAGAAAATGGAGGAGCCATGTGCGTGTGCAGGCACAGACCTCGAAACAGCGAGGGCGACCAGCGAGTACTGTTGTGGATTCTGTTTTTGGGCTCCCTCTGGTGGTTACAACTGGTACTGGGTGACTTTGGTGGGTTGCGGTCTCTGGTTTCCACCTGTCCATCAGAGGCTGGGTGTTTCCTATTTAACCTGGCTTTCCTGTCATTCCCTTGCCGGCTATCAATGTATCAGTGTGTCTCTGTTACCTTTGCTACCTGCTCCTAGGCCTTCAAGTCAAGCTAAGTCTGGATTTCCCTGTTTCATGTTTGCTTTCATGTTTTTAGTCCAGCTTGCAGATATGTAATTCTCTGCTGCTGGTTGCTCTAGTGGGCTGAAATTACCACTCATGTACCATGAGTTGGCACATGAGTTTAAGTAATTTCAGGATGGTATTTTGAAGGGTTTTAAGCTGACCGCGCAGTTCACCTTTTGTATCCTCTGCTATCTAGCTTAAGCGGGCCTCATTTTGCTGAATCTGTTTTCATAACTATGTTTGTGCCTTCCTCTCATTTCACCGTCATTATATGTGGGGGGCTGCTATTTCTGTGGGAATATTTCTCTGGAGGCAAGATAGGTCTGTGATTCTTCTGATAGGGGTAGCTAGATCTCCGGCTGGCGCGAGACGTCTAGAGTCCCCCCAGGAACGTTCCCCGGCTGCTGTTAGTTGAGTGTTGAGGTTCAGGATCGCGGTCAGCTCAGGTTCCATCACCCTAGAGCTTGTCCTGTTTTTGTCCGTGTTATGTATTTAATTCCCTGCCATTGGGAACATGACAGTATAGCCGGCCCACAAAGTGTTAATTGTTTGGGCTGAAGCAGGAGAAAAAGAAGTGTTGAAGGGAAATTTTTTTTTTTTTTTCCCTCAGAGTTTTGCTGCCTAGCCCTTAATTGCTGTCTAGCTGCTTCTTACCTCCTCTTAACCCTTGAATGGCTCTGACCTTAGCTGTTTAACATGGATGTCCAGAGTTTGGCTTCTAGCCTGAATAATCTTGCTGCAAAAGTTCAAAACATACAGGATTTTGTTGTTCACACTCCTATGTCTGAACCTAGAATTCCTATTCCAGAGTTTTTTTCTGGAGATAGATCTACCTTCCTGAATTTCAGGAACAATTGCAAATTGTTTCTTTCTTTGAAATCTCGCTCCTCTGGAGACCCTGTTCAGCAGGTCAAGATTGTAATATCTTTCCTGCGGGGCGACCCTCAGAATTGGGCATTTGCATTGGCACCAGGGGATCCTGCATTGCTCAGTGTGGATGCGTTTTTTCTGGCACTGGGATTGCTCTATGAGGAACCTAACCTGGAGATTCAGGCTGAAAAGGCTTTATTAGCCCTCTCTCTGGGGCATGATGAAGCGGAAGTATATTGTCAAAAATTTCGGAAATGGTCGGTGCTTACTCAGTGGAATGAGTGCGCCCTGGCTGCAAACTTCAGAGATGGTCTTTCTGAGGCCATTAAGGATATTATGGTGGGGTTCCCTGCGCCTACAGGTCTGAATGAGTCTATGGCTATCGCCATTTAGATTGATCGGCGTTTACGGGAGCGCAAACCTGTGCACCAGTTGGCGGTGTCTTCTGAACAGGCACCTGAGACTATGCAATGTGATAGAATTCAGTCCAGAAGTGAACGGCAAAATTATAGGCGGAAAAATGGATTGTGTTTTTATTGTGGTGATTCAGCTCATGTTATATCAGCATGCTCTAAACGCACAAATAAGGTTGATAAATCTTTTGCCATTGGTACTCTGCAGTCTAAGTTCATTTTGTCTGTAACTCTGATTCGTTCACTGTCATCCATTTCCGTCGATGCCTATGTGGATTCGGGCGCTGCCCTGAGTCTTATGGATTGGTCATTTGCCAAACGCTGCGGTTTTAGTCTGGAGCCTCTGGAAGTTCCTATTCCTTTGAAGGGAATTGACTCTACACCATTGGCTATGAATAAACCGCAGTACTGGACACAAGTGACCATGCGCATGACTCCCGTTCATCAGGAGGTGATTCGCTTCCTTGTACTGTATAATTTACATGATGTACTAGTGCTTGGTCTGCCATGGTTACAAACTCATAATCCAGTCCTGGATTGGAAAACAATGTCTGTGTTAAGCTGGGGATGTCAGGGGGTTCATGATGATGCACCTCTGATTTCAATCGCTTCATCTACTCCTTCTGAGGTCACTGCGTTTTTGTCTGACTATCGGGATGTTTTTGAGGAGCCTAAGCTCAATTCGCTCCCTCCTCATAGGGATTGTGACTGTGCTATAGAATTAATTCCTGGCAGTAAATTCCCTAAGGGTCGTTTATTTAATCTGTCAGTGCCAGAGCATACTGCTATGCGGAATTATATTAAGGAGTCCTTGGAAAAGGGACATGTTCGTCCATCTTCGTCCCCTCTGGGAGCAGGTTTTTTTTTCGTGGCAAAAAAAGATGGTTCCCTGAGGCCTTGTATAGATTATCGCCTTCTGAATAAGATTACAGTCAAATATCAGTATCCATTGCCATTATTGACTGATTTGTTTGCTCGCATTAAGGGGGCTAGGTGGTTCACTAAGATAGATCTTCGCGGTGCGTATAATCTTGTGCGGATAAAGCACGGTGATGAGTGGAAAACCGCATTTAATACGCCTGAGGGCCATTTTGAGTATTTGGTAATGCCTTTTGGACTTTCTAATGCTCCTTCAGTCTTTCAGTCCTTTATGCACAATATTTTCCGTGAATATCTGGATAAGTTTATGATTGTGTATTTGGATGATATTTTGGTGTTTTCTGATGACTGGGAGTCTCATGTTCTACAGGTCAGGAAGGTGTTTCAAGTCCTGCGGGCCAATTCTCTGTTTGTGAAGGGCTCAAAATGTCTCTTCGGAGTCCAGAAGATTTCTTTTTTGGGGTACATTTTTTCTCCTTCTACTATTGAGATGGATCCCGTCAAGGTTCAGGCGATTTGTGACTGGACACAACCTACATCTGTTAAGAGTCTTCAGAAGTTCTTGGGTTTTGCTAATTTTTATCGTCGGTTCATTACTAATTTTTCCAGTGTTGTTAAACCTTTGACTGATTTGACTAAAAAGGGTGCTGATGTTGCTAATTGGTCTCCTACGGCTGTGGAGGCCTTTCGGGAGCTTAAGCGCCGGTTTTCTTCTGCTCCTGTGTTATGTCAACCAGATGTTTCACTTCCTTTTCAGGTTGAGGTTGATGCTTCCGAGATTGGAGCGGGGGCGGTTTTGTCACAGAGAAGTTCCGATGGCTCGGTGATGAAGCCATGTGCGTTCTTTTCTAGAAAATTCTCGCCCGCCGAGCGCAATTATGATGTGGGTAATCGGGAGCTTTTGGCCATGAAGTGGGCATTTGAGGAGTGGCGTCATTGGCTTGAGGGTGCAAGACATCGTGTGGTGGTCTTGACTGATCACAAAAATCTGATTTACCTTGAGTCTGCCAGGCGTCTGAATCCTAGACAGGCTCGTTGGTCGTTGTTTTTTTCTCGTTTCAATTTTGTGGTTTCATACCTGCCAGGTTCAAAGAATGTGAAGGCAGATGCTCTTTCCAGGAGTTTTGTGCCTGACTCTCCTGGAGACTCTGGGCCTACTGGTATCCTTAGAGATGGGGTAGTATTGTCTGCCGTCTCCCCAGACTTGCGACGTGCATTGCAGGAGTTTCAGGCGGATAAACCTGATCGTTGTCCACCAGAAAGACTGTTTGTTCCGGATGATTGGACCAGTAGAGTCATCTCCGAGGTCCATTCTTCTGTGTTGGCTGGTCATCCTGGAATATTTGGTACTAGAGACTTGGTGGCCAGGTCTTTTTGGTGGCCTTCCTTGTCAAGGGATGTGCGCACCTTTGTGCAGTCTTGTGAAGTGTGTGCTCGGGCTAAGCCTTGCTGTTCTCGGGCCAGTGGGTTGTTGTTGTCCTTGCCTGTCCCGAAGAGGCCTTGGACGCACATTTCCAGGGATTTTATTTCGGATCTCCCTGTCTCACAGAAAATGTCCGTTATCTGGGTTGTGTGTGACCGCTTTTCTAAGATGGTTCATTTGGTACCCTTGCCTAAGTTGCCTTCCTCCTCTGAGTTGGTCCCTTTATTTTTTCAGAACGTGGTTCGTTTGCATGGGATTCCGGAGAATATCGTTTCTGACAGGGGATCCCAGTTTGTGTCTAGATTTTGGCGGACGTTTTGTGCTAAGATGGGCATTGATTTGTCTTTCTCGTCTGCATTCCATCCTCAGACGAATGGCCAGACGGAGCGAACTAATCAGACCTTGGAAACTTATTTAAGGTGTTTTGTTTCTGCTGATCAAGATGACTGGGTTGCCTTTTTGCCACTGGCCGAGTTTGCCCTTAATAATCGGGCTAGTTCTGCTACTTTGGTTTCTCCTTTCTTTTGTAATTCGGGGTTTCATCCTCGTTTTTCCTCTGGTCAGGTGGAGCCTTCGGATTGTCCTGGAGTGGACGTGGTGGTGGACAGGCTACATCAGATTTGGAATCAGGTGGTGGACAATTTGAAGTTGTCTCAGGAGAAGACTCAGCAGTTTGCTAATCGCCGTCGCCGCGTGGGTCCCCGACTTCTTGTTGGGGACTTGGTGTGGTTGTCTTCTCGTTTTGTCCCTATGAAGGTCTCTTCTCCTAAGTTCAAGCCTTGGTTCATCGGTCCTTATAAGATCTTGGAGATTCTTAACCCTGTATCTTTTCGTTTGGATCTCCCAGCATCGTTTGCTATTCATAATGTGTTCCATCGGTCGTTATTGCGGAGGTATGAGGTGCCCGTTGTTCCTTCGGTTGAGCCTCCTGCTCCGGTGCTGGTGGAGGGAGAATTGGAGTATGTTGTTGAGAAGATCTTGGATTCTCGTGTTTCCAGACGCAAACTCCAGTATTTGGTTAAGTGGAAGGGTTATGGTCAGGAGGATAATTCCTGGGTGGTCGCCTCTGATGTTCATGCGACTGATTTGGTCCGCGCCTTCCATAGAGCTCATCCTGATCGCCCTGGGGGTTCTCGTGAGGGTTCGGTGACCCCTCCTCAAGGGGGGGGTACTGTTGTGGATTCTGTTTTTGGGCTCCCTCTGGTGGTTACAACTGGTACTGGGTGACTTTGGTGGGTTGCGGTCTCTGGTTTCCACCTGTCCATCAGAGGCTGGGTGTTTCCTATTTAACCTGGCTTTCCTGTCATTCCCTTGCCGGCTATCAATGTATCAGTGTGTCTCTGTTACCTTTGCTACCTGCTCCTAGGCCTTCAAGTCAAGCTAAGTCTGGATTTCCCTGTTTCATGTTTGCTTTCATGTTTTTAGTCCAGCTTGCAGATATGTAATTCTCTGCTGCTTGTTGCTCTAGTGGGCTGAAATTACCACTCATGTACCATGAGTTTAAGTAATTTCAGGATGGTATTTTGAAGGGTTTTAAGCTGACCGCGCAGTTCACCTTTTGTATCCTCTGCTATCTAGCTTAAGCGGGCCTCATTTTGCTGAATCTGTTTTCATAACTATGTTTGTGCCTTCCTCTCATTTCACAGTCATTATATGTGGGGGGCTGCTATTTCTGTGGGAATATTTCTCTGGAGGCAAGATAGGTCTGTGATTCTTCTGATAGGGGTAGCTAGATCTCCGGCTGGCGCGAGACGTCTAGAGTCCCCCCAGGAACGTTCCCCGGCTGCTGTTAGTTGAGTGTTGAGGTTCAGGATCGCGGTCAGCTCAGGTTCCATCACCCTAGAGCTCGTCCTGTTTTTGTCCGTGTTATGTATTTAATTCC
This sequence comes from Ranitomeya variabilis, assembly GCF_051348905.1. Classification (NCBI taxonomy): domain Eukaryota; kingdom Metazoa; phylum Chordata; class Amphibia; order Anura; family Dendrobatidae; genus Ranitomeya; species Ranitomeya variabilis. The sequence goes on from NC_135238.1 coordinate 76,942,650, forward strand.
CTGCCATTGGGAACATGACAGAGTACCTGAACAACGACGAAGTGATCCAGGACTGTCCCCGCCGACCAGAGGCGGATCCGAACCCACCAACGCTGGAGGATCCGGACCTCTTGGAACTGCGGGTGGAGGAGCCGAGCCAACCTACCCCGATTGTAGAGCTGACCGCATCAAAGAAATGGAAGTCGGAGCTGTGCAGGAAGGTCGCAACGGAAGACCCGTGGCCCGAGTCGCAGCCGCTTCCAGAGTCCCCATCAATGGAACAAAGCGGCATCGGTGGAAGTACATCAGACACAGGTATGGAAAGCGCCCCTGCTCTACCGACTGATCCTGCTCCCGTGACCGCTCCCCGTCCCGGCAGTGACCGATTCCCGGCCACTGAGCTCATCATGGTAGCCCTTGACACCGTGGAGAAGATGGTGCCTCCATTTCCAACAGCTGTGGGAGAACCACTAGACGTGAGCTCCGAGGGGGTGATCTTCCAATGGGACGCGCCAAGGACTAGACCAGACGGGTCCCGAGAAGAAGGAATCTATATTGCTGCGCTCACCTGGGAGCAGTACAAACATTGCCTAATTTCACACTGCAAGAACCAAAAAGAGACAGAACAACGAGACCCACCGTGAGTACAAAAACCAAAGACCGAACACGGTACTAAGAACTTGGTGAAACGAGGGACTGTACTGGCCTTTCACCCGAAAAGGGGTTGGGGCTTTATACAGGAACCGGGACTACTGACCGAAGTCTTTGTTACCAGCTATGACGTGGAGGTCCAATACCGCGATGGGTATCGGAACCAAATCTTACACAGAGGAGACCAGGTGACCTACACTCGCCATCGCAGTGCGCAAGGTTGGTGCCCTCGGAATGTTAAGCGATGCGAGCCTGCGGTAGCACCACCCGCTGTCCTGACTATGACTAACTCTGAACTGACAAATCCTAACACTACCACCACTGTGTGCATTATTGCCGCCACTGAACTGGCTACCAAAACTGACATTCGAATCCAGACTCCTAGTGACCTGGCCGCACCTGAGAGACGAACCAATGACACTGACACCGCATCAGACCAGAGCACGGAACCGAAGCTTCCCCGGTCAGGAAGTGTTAACTACCAACTGATGCCTTGCAACCTACTATGAGGATGAACCTCGGAAACCTGAGTATGTAAATAGTTAACTGTTAGTCTTCCTGTTTTGCTGCTAAAACCCGTCTAGGGTTATTCTTCTTAAAGGGATCCCTTAGTTTACCCGGGATCCCTATTGTTTCTAGTTTTTGCACCAAGTTCATCACTGTTTTGCCAAAGAACATTTGAATCATGAACTGCGCATGATTACAAACTGCCTGTATATAGTTTGCACCTTCTTAAAGGTGCTCCCTACTGTTTTTACAAAAAGAAGAGCTTTTTGAAGAGACTGTTCCTGATTACAGCATGAAAGTTCTTGCTTTGAACTGACTTGCAAATTGATAGTTTGCACTACCTCAGAAAAGACTTGGTTTCCTCTTAAAGGGAATGTTCATTTGTTGCACTTAGCCTAAAACATGATAATGTTGCCTTAAATAGTTAGATAGTAATAATGTTTTACATAGTGATAGTATGTAGCTAGGAATAAGAAATGTCTTATAATGTTATTGAATAAAACTGAAGTTAAAGTAATATTAGAATTTCATGAGAAGAAAAGCTGAAGAAAGATGCAGTAGGCCCGTAGGGGTAAACAGATAGTCCTGCATACACGAGAGTAAAAGAGAAATAAAGAAAATGTTAATTTGCACTTTTGAGTTTTATAGCATGCCTTTAGTGGGTACACGCCCTTAAAGGAAAAGTACTGTTTTGTATTTGCACTTCATAGATAGTATGCCCGGCTGGGTAATAACAGTTATTTATAGTTAGTTATTTGATAAGTGTTATTTAAAATCTTAAGCACAATGTAAATATGTTTTTGTTTGCAACGTTCAAGTGTTCTCACCTCCCATAAAGTAAAGCATTGTTATATTTACTTGTTTACAGCATTCAAAAATTTTGTATGTCTTTTGCTAACATGTATTGTTGTTCTTCTTTTCCCAGTCCGGGAGTACTGAATTTAACGGGGGGGGGAGTGCAGCGCCCCAGAGTCCTGGTCGTTGCAGTATTGTCGCTCTTCCACCAGGGGGAGTGATGGTACGTCTGATGGCACTAAAGGAGTTCACCTGACCAGGTATCACAGTCACACACTACACTTCACACTCCAGTCCACCAGGGGGAGCAAAGGTTCTATTTACTAGGCCACTCCTCACACACGGGTAAAACTGGTGGGTTGGATAGGAAGTCAGGCAGAATGCTACTGGGTTTGACCCAGGGAAGACCTGTCAGGCAGACAGGGGGAGAAGGAGGAACATCTGATCTGCAGACAGAGGTCCCTGTCAGGGGTGGGATCCTGACAGAGACAGAGCGAGAGATAGAACGTTACGGAGCTGCGCCTGCACCTCATTGCGGCAGCATCTTAAGAAAGGACACGAAGCGAAGTATATTGTGGAGAGTGAGCAACGAGATCACGGCACAAGGAGATAACACCAGGAGGAGGGTCTGCCCCGAGATCGGCGGCCTCCTTCTGAGGTGCGTAGCCGGTGGCCGGAACACCGAGGGAGTAATAGGCTCTACGCATTACTTCAAACTACGGCAGGACAGTTAATTCCAAGTTGGCTGCCCAACCTTTAACCTAATGAAGACAACGGAGGCAAATTGTGGGAGAGGGGCATCTCTAGGGTCCCTATAAAATAGCTCCAGGCCTACCCCGTCATACGGGTCGTCCTATCCATACCATCTGGGGGACGTAGAGAGAATATCAGAAACATACACGACAGTTGTGAGGACTATCCCGTGGTGCTCAGCAGGGAAGTACTACAACACACAGGCGCTAGTAGGAAGGCTACTGATTTCCACCTGCAAAGGGAACTCTGGATGTGCCTTCGGACCGGCCGGATTTAGCCACCCCTGTTAGCAGTGCTCTGGATTGTGGACGTTGAAGTCTACAGTAAAAGGTAAAGAGACTGCAACCTTGTGTCCTCATTAATTACTGCGACTTACACCATCATCATCTATCTTACTGGGAAGCCCTGGGGACATACTTCGCCTGTGGGAAGGTATACCATCTAGCTGCCATAACATCACCCCAGCGGACTCCTAAGCAGCGTCGGTCATCCTGACTGAATACCACAGGTGGCGTCATGAACGCTTGACAAACTATCATCTTTAATTGGGCGCCCCTTAGCAGGGCCACGGATCGGGTCGGGCCACCGTGACATCCCCAGAACCGAGACAGAGGGACCCAGTACCGAGTACCCCACTGCCCTGCGCCTGGGGGCAATCCACACCAAACAGGAACAAACTCATGGTGATGTTGGAGAATCAGATCCAGTCCCAGGGGGGCCCCCAGCAGTCTAATACGGTGGTGCACATGGCTTGCTGTCAGCTCTGTGAAACGTGGTCTTCTCCTTGCTTCTGGATCCTAGGGATGTTCCTGGAAACTGTAAATCCCTTTCTCTGTATCTTCATTGCTCTCTTGCAGCTATATCAGGACACAGTTCTTCTCTCTTTCAGCTATCAGCACAAAAAGTCCTCTCTGCTGCAGCCTCAGCTCACACACGCTGCTCCAGCTCCACACCTGCACTCTGCACAGACTAGTTCATTACACCGACTCTTGCAGAGGAAAAGCAGAACATTCCATCACGCCAGACAAGGGGGTGCAGCCTCTTAAAGTGACAAGGTGTTCCTTACTGTCCATAACAGCACCACCCTCTTACAGACACACAGGAAGAGGTATTTAAACAAGATTCGACCAATCAAAATGCAATCATCATGTCACATGACAAAGTAAAATCACATAAGAACCACATACATGACAAAGAATTGGCAGAATTGAGACACAGACAATAAATACAAACATCATAAAAAAGAAGAAATATATAATAAATTAAAAATGCGAGCAACATCCATGTTCATAAAATATATATATATTAGATGGTGGCCAGATTCTAACGCATCAGGTATTCTAGAATATGTATGTATGTATGCATGTCGCGCTGTGAGTGGGGGTTAAATTCCGCACCAATATTGCTGATTGGTCGCGCCCGGCTGGCTGATCAGCGAAGCGTGGTTCAAGTCTGGCGCCAATTCGCGGCCGGACTGCACCTGTTGCTGATTGGACCCATGACCGAAGCGGTGTTTAAATATCGCGCTAATATCGCTGATTGGTCACGGCCGGCCGTGAGCTACCAATTACTGAAGCGGTGTTTAAATCCTGCACCAATATCGCTTATTGGTCGCGGCCGGCCGGGCGCGACCAATCAGCGAAGCATGGTTTAAATCCCGCGTCAATTTGCGGCTGGACTATGTCTGTCGCTGATTGGTCGCAGGATGTCGGGGGTTCAGGGCGCTGGATGTCAAGGGATATAGTACAGCCACGTAGTATATGACACAGCCATGTAGTATATAGCACAGCCATGTAGTATATAGCACAGCCACGTAGTATATAGCAGCCATGTAGTATATAGCACAGCCCATAGTATATAGCACAGCCACGTAGTATATAGCACAGTCATGTAGTATATAGCACAGCCATGAAGTATATGGCCAGCCACGTAGTATATAGCACAGCCATGTAGTATACAGCAGCCATGTAGTATATAGCACAGCCCATAGTATATAGCACAGCCACGTAGTTTATAACACAGCCACGTAGTATATAGGACAGCCATGTGGTATATAGCAGCCACGTAGTATATAGCACAGCCACGTAGTATATAGCACAGCCCACATACTATATAACACAGACAGCCAAGTAGTTAATAGCAGAGCCATGTAGTATATAGCACAGCCACGTAGTATATAGCACAGCCACGTAGTATACAGTAGCCACATAGTATGTAGCAGCCACATAGTATATAGCAGCCACATAGTATATAGCAGCCTCATAGTATATAGCACAGCCACGTGTATATAGCAGCCACGTAGTATATAGCAGCCACGTAGTATATAACGCATCCCACGCAGTAAATAACACAGCCCACGCAGTATATAACACAGCCCACGTAGTATATAGCAGTGTGGGCACAATATCCCTTAAAAAAGAGAACTAAAATAAAAAATAGTTATATACTCACCCTCCGGCATCCACCGAAGTTGTCCCGATGCATGCGAGGCTGCCGCCAGCTTCCGTTCCCAGTGATGCATTGCAAAATTACCCAGATGACTTAGTGGTCCAAATTATAATGAAGACAGTTCAAGATGGACGTGTTGTTCCAGTAGTTTTGAGGCAGATCTGAGATTCCTCCTTCTCCCTCTTCTGCTGCAGTCTTAGTCTTTTCCTCCTGCTCATGCGTGAACCAGTCTGCATGGCCAGGAACGTTACATCCCCATAGCTGCCCATTAGGTAAATGTAGTGGTGCTTAGGACAAAGGAGGAAGGCATTCTAGCCCATGTCCTATCACCACTGAGGATTTCTGGATGTGTCTTTGTCCAGGTTGCCTCCTCCTCCAACTCCACTTCCTCCATCACCTCCTCATCTGGTCACAATAAGACCGGCAGCACAAACTCCAGCACGGCAGGCTGTTCTTAAACTCCTCTGTTTGCGGGACAAGTCCCACACTGCGCAGCGTCTGTGGATAGGAATCAAATAGCAGACAGATGAGTGGTTGTTGCTGATGATCCTCAAGCCTGGCCTAGTGGTGTGAGATAAAGGGAGAAATCTCATAGCAGCCCTGGGACTAGCCTGTTTGTCGCACATCCGTTGCCTGGCGCATGTGCTAAACTTGGTTGTGCAGATATTTCTGAAAAACTAGCCACATGTCAGAGTTGCTGCTAAACTTACGGGCAGTGTGTGCGATCTTTCGCCGTTCTCACCCTGCTGCTGCTCGCCTGTCTGCACTGCAGCGTCACTTCTGCCTTCCTGCTCACCCGTCGCACGCCACACTACTGCTTGATGGATGTCCAGATTATTTAATATAAAGAACTTTTAAACCACAGAGGAAACTGGTGAGTGCTCTCTTTCATACTTTTTCTTTTGGATATTTATTGCATTGCTGTTCATTGCACCATCATCAAGAAATAAGTTTTCTCAGCAGCTGCTATAGTCTGCATCTACAAAACTACTATCACACTGTTGCCTATTTATATCCTCACTCTTGTGTGTTCCTTAAAATGAACCAAGTGTGGATCCCACAGGACTTGTCCATACTTTTGGATGAATAGACATTTATATTCCGCACCCAGCCCATTTGAACTCTATTTGCCATTCGTTTCATTTGGGAGCCGCCTCCCCAAATAAAAAAATCCAAAAAAACTGTGTTGGCTACCTCCTCCTCTGCCTCTTCTGCTTCCACCGCCACATCTACCTCCTCAACCTCCTCCATTTGGACTGGTTGTAACTTGTTAGTTTATTATTCTATTTTCTTTTAAGGGTTGGATTACTCTTCCCTTACTTCTTCCACCTATACTGCCACGTCCTCCTCTTCCTCCACTCGGACCTATGTCCCCTGGTTCTAAATTTCTATTTTTAGTAAATTCTAGGTTGCTTTAAGTCAGTTCCATTAAAAAAAATGTAAAAAAAAATAGTGATCCATTACTCCTCCCTTGCCTCGTCCACATGTACCGCCACATCATCCTCTTCGTCCACTTGGTCCTATGCCTCCTGGTTCTAGATTGCTGGCTTTATCTTTGTAAATTTTAGGTTGTTTTAAGTTAGTTCCATAAAAAATAACCTCTTAAAAAAATGGAATAAAAAAAAAAACAGGATTACTCTGCCCTTGTTTCTTCCGCCTACACCACCACATCCACCTTTTCCTCCACTTGTACCTACGCCTCCTGGTTTTACATTGCTAGTTTTAGTTTTGTTATTTCTAGGGTGTTTAAAGTCAGTTCCATAAAAAAAACTTTAAAAAAATATATATATAGTCTTGGATTACTCCTCCCTTGCCTCTTCAACCAATACCACCAAATCTACCTCCTTCTCCACTTGGACCTGTTCCTCCTGGTTCAAGATTATTATTTTTTTATTTCTGCTCTGCTTAGCATAGGGACAGGGCACAGCTGTATTGAGGGACAGTAATAGGTTTTGTGTGTGTGAAGTTTTCGAAAAACATTCTCTGTGTATTGTGCACCCGTGTCTGTGATAGTACTGTGCGTACCCAAAAGTATTTATAATCTTCAACTGTGTTGGTGGGAGGGATGTGCATCTAAACTATTTTTTCTACTCTTATGCAACATCTCTGTGGGAGTATTTAGCCAAAAGCCACTATGTGTATTCTTAAACCCATATCTGTGGGAATACTGTGCCAAAAGCCACTGTGTATACTCGGCAGCCATATCTGTGATAGTACTGTGCCAAAAGCCACTATGTGTACTCTGCAACCATGTCTGTAATAGTACTGTGCCAAGAGCCTTGGTGTGTACTCTGCAACCGTATCTGTGGGTGTGCTTAGCCTAAAGCCACTGTGGTGTGACTGGTGGTTGCGTGGTTAATGGGAGGTATGTATCACAGGGATGGGTGCTCCCTGCGATGCAACCCAGAGTATTTTGTCTTTAGTGCACATGAGCACTAAAGATGTCGTTTAGTGCACCTGGGTCCGGGTTGCGGGTAGTTATGAGAGATGGGGGGGTCTGGCTACCCATATACCTCACCTCTGAGTGGGGGCGCTAACTGTACCCTTTTCCCTGCAGGAGTTTGAGGACCTGCAGTATGGCATGATCACGTGACAGTGCATGTGATGTTACCTCACCTGTGGGTGTGGTTACAGGCTACCTAAAGGAGGTGTGTTTAGCACATGTAGTGAGTGTTTGGGAGTCTGCCAGTGTGGACAGACTTCCATGTGTCCAGGCTGGACATTACAGAGTGGTCTGTGTATTGAGAGGGAGAAGCCTTTCTGTGTCCATGGCTTCAGATAGAGCCTGAGTGCTGGACATTGCACAGCCTGTGTGCCCACAGGCCTGAGAAGAGCAGAGCTCTTCTATGGACATTAATGCTGTGTCGGCCTGATGTACGGACTGTTTACCTTTTTGTTGCTGCCTTGATGGTTTATGGAGCAAATAAACCCACATGGACATTGAAGAGAATGTGCCTCCTGTTTCCTCCTATGCATCTGAGTGAGTACAATCCTTACACCACCAAGCAACTATTTTTGTGATAGTACTGTGCTAAAAGCTGCTGTGAGTACTCGACAACCCCGTCTGTTGGAGTACAGTACCTTTAAGCCACTGTGTGTACTCTGCAACCCATATTTGTGGGAGTACTTAGCCAAAAGCTACTGTGTGTACTCTGTAACCATATCTGTGATAGTACTATGCCAAAAGCTGCTACGTGTACTCTGCAACCATGTCTGTGATAGTACTGAGCAAAGAGCCACAGTGTGTACTCTGCAACCCATATCTGTGGGTGTACTTAGCTAAAAGCCACTCTGCAACAATTTTTGTGATAGTACTGTGCCAAAAGCTGTTTTGTGTACTCTGCAACCCTGCCTGTGGGAGTACTGTGCCTTTAAGCCGTTGTGTGTACACTGTAACCCATATCTGTGGGAGTACTGAAAGCTGCTGTGGGTATTCTGCAACCATGTCTGTGATAGTACTGTGTCAAAAGCAACTGTGTCTGCTTTGCCATCCATATCCATGGGAGTACTTAGCCATAGCCGTGGTGTGTACTCTGCAGCCATGTCTGTATGAGCCATGTGGTAAAAAATAATTCCACTCTGTAGCCATCTCTTTGGCATTTTTACGCCAAGCAAATAAATTTACTGTACCGCTGTGTCTATATGGGTAGTGTAGCCAAAAATAATTCTACTCTTTACAGCACAAAATTTAAGGCTCCCATTGGCTCTGCAGGTACAATTTTAACCACCGGAAGCCATGATAACTTAATTTCACTCACTTGCTCGCACTGCTGCTTTCCGCTAACCTCACTGCAGACTGCTTCTGATGTCAGCTTCAGCTCTTCTTCTTAACCCACTCTTCCGGGGCCATCCTTCTGATGTACACACCACATCACTAGTCACTCCCGATGACTCCGCCTTCTGCCACGCCTCTTTCACGCTTCATCTCTTACGTGATGGGCCGTACTTAATTTTGAAAGGCGCCATCTTCAGGAATGAGACTCTCATTTTTGGCCAAACCCTGGCTTCAGCACATCCCCTCTTCTGAGTCACACCTCTAATGGGGGAGCACCTCTTTACACCCTCGGACGCCATCCCACAATTGCCCCGGTTTTCCACCTCAAGACCATGCCTCCATCTTGGAATCCATGCTGTTGGCTGCCATCTTAGTTTCTTCAATTTCATGTACTGTCATATCTGCATTACCATCCACTATTTTGGAATTTTGCTGTACCATTTCAGGTTGTTCATTTTCAGGCACTTCTTCAATTCCACTAAGGGCATTCTCCACCCTGCTTTCTCCATGGGAGGAACCCCTATCCTTCTGACTATGCCAAATTTAACAGGTCCCAAGGTGGTAGTCATGGGCAAGTATAGTGCAATTGGCACCCCAGACCACTACAGAAATAGAGGTACTCTGGGTATGTGTGGAGTGCAGTGTTTCAGTGAGGTAGATTTTCATACTCACTTCCGGTTTGACCTACCACTGCGCCAATTATTTTGGTCGTCAGAATGAGACAGCCACACCAGCTTGAATTTGCAAAGTCCTCTTTACTTATCAACCAATTCAGATACAGGGAGTAGCATGTAACCAGTTTTCCTTGATGTTATTTCACTAGCACTTTCACTGTAACGATGGACTCAAAGTTCTAACACTACAGATCACTGCAGAGTGTTTCAACCCCAAGGGTAACTCAGTTTCCTTGGAACCTCAACTTATGGGAGCTCCTGCTCAAGCTTACTATTTCTTCTACCTGGCCATCCTGGATCCACCTTCTAGACAAGGCTTTGCGTTCCACCTGGTCTCCTGTTAATCATGGCTTCAGTTCCAACAAACAAGAATATAGAAATAAAGTACTATTCCATTACCTCTAACTGGAGTATTCAGGCATGGTTGGCAGCTTTGTGCAATACTTTATTCAGGGTAAACACTTTTTGGGCCCCCGGGACCCTTACGCAACAGAATTGGGGAGGCGCTCCAACGCAAATTGGCTGGGACTGCCAGTAGCAAACCTTGCGGAGGACTTCCACCTTGACCCAGAAATAAGCTCCAAGCTTTTTATCTGCGTCTGCTCTAATGTACGCTACTGAAGGTAAAGTTCAGCTCTGTGGGTAAACTGAGAAAACATGCTCTGTAGGTGAAATTTTTTTGTCAGATTCTGTGGGGGTACTCTGCTCCACGCTTTGTGGTTGTAACGCTACTGCCCAGACTGGTTGGCGCGAGCATCCAGGGGTGTGGCCCCACTGGACCATTGACCAGATTATCCTGGAAGGGGCATAACTAAGTAGCTTCCTAGGTGTTCGATGGAGCCTCTGATGGTGAGGTCAGACTTGTGCGGCAGGTAGCTACTAGATAGCACTCTAGGATGGTGTCTGGCTGTGGATACTGATCCCACCAGGGGACAGGACACAGGCAGACAGGCACGGCTGTGACACTGGCTGGAGGACGAGGACTGGTACAGAGGCGGAGACGTAGCAAAGAACAGAGCTGTTGGAGGTGGAGCCAAGAGCAGAGCTGCTGGAGGCAATGCCAAGAGCCAGAACCGAAGGAGGCAAAGCCAAGAACGAGAAGGCGGGGAGCCACAGGTTGTTGCGAGCAAAGCAGAGAAGCATAGAGCCACAGGTAGTGGCGAACAGAGCAGAGAGGTGCAGAGCCACTGATTGTGGCAAGCAGAGCAAAGAGGCGCAGATCCACTGGCAGTGGCAAACATAGCAGAGAGATAAGGCAGAGGTACACATGCAGCACCCCAGGTCACTGGTTGCTGCAGTGATGTTGCTTTTCCTTTGGGGAAGGTGATGTCATACTCAGAAGCAAAAGAGTTCTCTTCACCAGGTAAGGCACACACATGCAACACATTCTGAATCCAGGCCAGGAGGGGGGCTCAATACCCGGATTCAGGGGAGCTTCCCTATGCCTTAAGAATCCTGACCTGGAGGAGGAGCTAGTTAGTTGTTCAGAGACAGTGAAGGAGAAGGAAGTCTGGATCTGAGAGCAGACAGAGAGGCCTGGCAGCCACGAGGGAGCTGCAGCCTCTGGGAAGGAGTAACCTGTTGGGTTGCATGTGGAGCAGCCGGAAGGGAAGGAGCACAGGAGAGAGGCAGGGCTCAGAGGGGAACTGTCGCAGGACACCCTCGGAGCTGAAGTGCAGTAATCCGGGTACCGGGAGCCCGAGGCTTTCATGGACTCTAGGACACGGAGCAGAACTGGAGGGCACTACACTGTGTCACCTGCCCGCACCACGCCTGAGACGCAGCAGCACCTGAGGAGCCCGGGGCTTCTGAGAGACCCTGTAAAAAGGCTCAAGCAGCCTGTCATACAGGTACCTGTCCCAGGACAGGGAGAAACTGGAGGACCTTGTAGGAAGATTAAAGCAGCAGGGACCTCAGTTAGAAAGGCGCAAATAGGAAAGGCTCATGGACCTCTACTAGAAAAAGAGAACTCTAATTTGCCTCTGAGTCGGCCAGACCACCATCATCTGTGCCTGGTACCCTGGACTGTGGCCTGTCACCCACAAGTAAATCAGGTAAAGACTTATCACTTGTCTCCTCCATTTATTCACTGGCTACACCATCTACGCCACACACCATAGGACCCCTGGGGACCCCGCTTCACCTGTGGGAAATGTAACATCTGGGCTGCCACAACATCCCCCAGGGGACCCCTTTAATGCAGCGTTGGTCCAACTACTGATCGAACTCCACAGGTGGCGTCATGACAGACTTTGAACATTTAACCCCCTTTAATGTTGATCCCCAGGGCCACGGACCGGGTCGCAGCCACCGTGACATCCCGCTTTGCGACCAGACCCGCTACTGAGTACCCCACTGCCCTGTGGGCGTGTCACACACAGCAGAGTGGGAATGGCAAATAAACAAACAAGGAAGGAACAGGAACAGACATAGACCAGAGTATAGACAGGAACAGTATTTAATATTACAGTCATGAAGCACCAATATACTTTGTATAAATGAGTGGTAAATACCAACTCTCTCTAGGCACTCCTCAGGTGCCCTTCTGGGACTACTCCAAACCAATACATAAACAAGAAAATGGAGGAAAAAAGTACACTTAAACATATTTAGAAAACAATATTCAAAAGGTTTATTATTAACAATCATATACAAATACAAATATGTAAGATACAAAACATGGGTGTATTGTCAATACAGCCATATAGCAGAAGACACATAAAGGAGAAAATGCGGCAATGACCAAGTCAGGGGGGGAGCACACAAATAAACCTTTCGGGTGGCAGCATCAATTCGAAGTATAGAGGAAACGTATGACCAAATGCAGTCACTATGTCCAACTCACGTGGCTAAATTGCCCAAAATACATGATCACATATTCATATATACATATAGTCGCTGCTTACCCATTGTGGATCAGGTATGGCCTCCCCACCTCACTCGGTCCCCCCGGACGCGCGTTTCGCGTAGCTTTTTCAACAGGGTGTCACCCATGTTTTGTATCTTACATATTTGTATTTGTATATGATTGTTATAATAAACCTTTTGAATATTGTTTTCTAAATATGTTTAAGTGGACTTTTTTCCTCCGTGTTCTTGTTTATGTATAGACAGGAACAGACACGGATACACAAACAGAACACGGATAAAGGCCCGCGTATTGCATCCCTCAGAGACAGAACACGACCTGGCAGCTCAGTAGCAAATACTAACTGAGGGAAATAGTTTGCGCAGGCGTTCTCCAATGGGTGAGGACGCCTTAAGTATCAGAGGCCTCTAGGCAATTGTTTGAGAACACCATAGGGAGGTGCACACAGTCTCAATAAGAATCCAGATTTGCCAGCACCGCCCCCCTATGCACACAGCCAGGAAGTGTACACAAAGCAAGTGGCCATGAAGCACACAGCATGGATCCGGCAGCAGACAGATCTCACAGCATGGCACAGGGTGAATTGATGTATCAGGCAGGTGGGGGATGGAAGGCCATGCAGTGATGCCGGCAGGGTTGTTACAGTGGGTGAAATTTTTAGCTGGACTTATGGTAGCAAGCCTCATGGCGGACCGCCAGCTCAATCCAAAAATCATACTATCAGCTTTTCATCAGCAGCTGCTGTATTGTATGCTACTGGAGCTGAAATTTTGGAGCTGTGGGGAAAATGTGTAAACATGCTCTGTGGGTGAAATTTATAAGCTGCTTCTGTGGGGGTACTGTGCCCCATGCTCTGTAGGTGAAACATGTAAGCTGGTTCTGTGGGGGCACTCTGCCCCATGGTCAGTGGGTGAAATTTGTAATCAGTTTCTGTGGAGTACTCTATTCTATGCTCTGTGCATGAAATTTTAAATTGGACTGCCAGTAGCAAGCCTCACAGTGGACCACCACCTCGATCCAAAATCATACTACCAGCTTTTTATCAGAGGCTGCTGTAATGTACGCTACTGCAGATGAAATTTTTGGGCTGTGGGGGAAATGTGAAAACATTCTCTGTGGGTGATTTTTTTTTTGTGAACTTCTGTAGTGGTACTATGTCCCATGCCATGCTCTCTGGTTGAAATTTGTAAGCTGCTTCTGTGGAAGTACTTTGCCCCATGGTCTGTGGGTGAAATTTTTACGGGTCAAATTTTTACAAAACTTATCAATGCAAAGAGATGCATGCGCTCCAGATCGATACAAACCTGGAAAAGTAGTTACGAGTAATAACATCATCCATACCATCTAACATCACAGCCACATGATGGCTTCATTTCCACATTAGGGGTGAGTTGATTAAATGTTTGACCAAACGTGGCAGGGTAATTTTGAAGTTGATGATTTTGTACGGCCCCCGAAGGATGGTATAAATATTCAAATGGCCCCAGAAAAACGGATCCCTACCCTGCTGTAGACAAACCTTTATCACTAGAGGTCTCACTGGACATAGGCGTGTAGAAGTAGAACAACTAACCAATGCATTCAGTCTTCCAACTTGCAATTGTGTCTTCTCATCTTTGTGTGATATCAATTTATGTCATGCACTATTTGTTATATTATGATCAAAAAAGTGCAAAAGTCATCCAACTACGTTAAAGTGTACCTAACATGGATACCCTACCCAATTGTGTCTCACCTCTTTATGTGAAAACCAGGCCTCTTTTGAACTGTCAGGCTGCTGTCACACTAGCAGTATTGGGTCAGTATTTTACCTCAGTATTTGTAAGCCAAAACCAGGAGTGGGTGATAAATGCAGAAGTGGTGCATATGTTTCTATTATACTTTTCCTCTGATTGTTCCACTCCTGGTTTTGGCTTACAAATACGGATGTAAAATACTGACCAAATACTGCTAGTGTGACGGCAGCCTGAAAGTGAAAGGAAGCCAGGCATAGCTGGCAATTAAAACCTTGCTTAGGAAAGATGGTGGATGAGGCTGCCGTCACACTAGCAGTATTCAGTCAGTATTCTACGTCAGTATTTGTAAGCCAATGCCAGAAGTGGAACAATTAGAGGAAAAGTATAATAGAAACATATGCACCACTTCTGTATTTATCACCCACTTCTGGTTTTGGCTTACAAATACTGATGTAAGATACTGACCGAATACTGCTAGTGTGACAGCAGCCTAAGGGTGCCGAGCTGGAGGGTTAGGTAATATACCTTTAAACACTTCTCATTTATGTTCATTAACAGTAACGTAAGTAGAGTTCCAAGGACCTCAGATTAAATTTGGGCATGGGCCCACTCCCACCCATTATAAATCCATATGCTCTTTTAATATACAGTAGTTTTGTGTTACATGCACTTTTGCTGTTGATGCAGTCCAGATTTCTTGCATATTGAAAGGGTGAAATCAGCAGTTTACGTCTGAAACGTTTCCTCAACATAGTACAGATCTTAAATTCTGCAGAATGCTTAATTTATAATTGCTACAATACAGTTTATAAATTCATGCTTGATTCCCTCCATCTTTGTGAAATCTCATTTCCTGCTAATTTCATTATAAACACTCACATATACCCATTACACACATTGCATACATGCACACACTACTTTACACACATTATGAAGAGCAGAGGACAGTGGAAAGCAACTAGCGAGGAGAGCAGAGGAAAGCAGCTAGAACGGAGAGTAAAGGACAGCAGTAAGCTGCTAGAAAGGAGAGCAGGACAGAAGACAGCAGAAAAAAACTAGATGTGAGTGCAACGGAGGACAGCAGGAAGGAACTAGAAAAGGAGAGCTAAGCACAGGACAGCAGAAAGCAGCTAGAAAGGAGAACTAATCAGAGGACAGCAGAAAGCAGCTAGAAAAGAGCTAAGCAGAGGACAGCAGAACACATCTAGAAAGGAGAGCAAAACATAATACAGAAGAAAGCAGCTGAAAAAGACAAAGAGCAGCTAGAGAGTATAGCAGGGTAGAGAACAACAGAAAGTAGCTGTAGAAGAGCGCAGGGCAGAGACATCATAGAGCAGGTAGAGAATAGAGAAAGCAAAAAGACAGCAGAAAGTAGCTGGAGAGGAGAATGGGGCAGAGGACATCAGAAGGCAGCTAGAGAGGAGAATGGGGCAGAGGACATCAGAAAGCAGCTAGAGAGGAGAGTGGGGCAGAGGACATCAGAAAGCAGCTAGAGAGGAGAGTAGGGCAGAGGACATCAGAAAGCAGCTAGAGAGGAGAGTGGGGCAGAGGACATCAGAAAGCAGCTAGAGAGGAGAGTGGGGCAGAGGACATCAGAAAGCAGCTAGAGAGGAGAGTGGGGCAGAGAAGATCAGAAGGCACCTAGAGAGGAGAGTGGGGCAGAGAACATCAGAAAGCAGCTAGAGAGGAGAGTGGGGCAGAGAAGATCAGAAGGCACCTAGAGAGGAGAGTGTGGCAGAGAAGATCAGAAGGCACCTAGAGAGGAGAGTGGGGCAGAGAACATCAGAAAGCAGCTAGAGAGGAGAGTGCAGCAGAGGAGATCAGAAGGCAGCTAGAGAGGAGAGTGGGGCAGAGAACATCAGAAAGCAGCTAGAGAGGAGAGTGTGGCAGAGAAGATCAGAAGGCACCTAGAGAGGAGAGTGGGGCAGAGAACATCAGAAAGCAGCTAGAGAGGAGAGGGGGCAGAGGACATCAGAAGGCAGCTAGAGAGGAGAGGGGCAGAGGACATCAGAAAGCAGCTAGAGAGGAGAGTGGGGCAGAGGACATCAGAAGGCAGCTAGAGAGGAGAGTGGGGCAGAGGACATCAGAAAGCAGCTAGAGAGGAGAGTGGGGCAGAGAACATCAGAAGGCAGCTTGAGAGGAGAGGGGGCAGAGGACATCAGAAGGCAGCTAGAGAGAAGAGGGGGCAAAGGATAGCAGGAAGCTGCTTGAGAGAATGAGGCAGAAGACAGCAGAAATCAGCTGTGAAACTGTATGTATGAAAGGGCAGGAAGCTTGCAGTACATAATTGAAGATAAGTCAGATGTCATTAGGTTCTGCATCATCTGGCCAGCATTTGACAGAACATGACAGAGCCGAGTATCCAGCAGACCCTACAGGACGCGTGGTATCAAAGTCTGTAGCATTCTTGGATCACTGTCTACTACACAAAGTATGGAGGATGAGATCCTCAGACTCAATTGCAGCAGATGGTGATCTAGCATATACTGTACTTTATACAGTGCCAGGGCAGGCCAGTCATCACAAAACACTGAGCCGCTGCCTCATTTACATGTATGTTTTTGCACTGAATTTTGAAGTACTGGAGCTGCTGCTTCTTCATCAGGCGGACCATTTGATACCTAGTGGACTGGTTTGCTGTCACCCCCATTATGCCCTTGTTTGGTATCCCCTGTTATCAGGACATGATTCCAGTCTACAAGACTAAGGTCTCTCCTTAATCAAGTGAATTCAGTTTTTCTAAAGTTCCAGGTTGTTATTTTTACCTTTTGTAATGCTTGTATCAATATTACTTTGAAACTTAACATATTGTGGTCACTGCTGCCAAACTGCTCTCTGACATTTACTTCTGATTTTTATCCGGTCTAATTGACAGGACCAGATCTAGCAAATTATCTCCTCTGGTTGGTTCATTAACCAAATGATAGAGATTATTGTCTTGAATGATAGATAAAAAAAAATGTACTGCTTTTAGCACAACCAGAGGACTATATATCCCATTGAATGTCTGGATAGTTCCTATTATTATTTGCTGCCTTTTTAAATTGTTGCAACATTTTATCTTCTACTTATTCAGCTGTTAGATGGCTTATAGGAAACTTTATTTAGCAATTTTCCATTATTGCCATCGCCATGTACATATTTATCCATACCAACTCTACTATCGCAGCTACCCCCAATGTCATCATTGAGCACAGGTCTTAAGTTGAATTTACTAAAAATACACATCCCTCCACCTTTTCCATCTTTCTTGTCTTTTCTGAATGTGGTGTAACCCTCTACGTTTGTCATCCAGTCATGGCTTCCATTCATCCACGTTTCTGTGATGCCACCATTTGCCAGCAGATATTTAATACTATTAGCACATGTATTACTCTTAATCACCTCCCCTCTTTGTTTGTTAACCTGAGTCCTGTCAAAATCCTCATTGAACCCCAGAGTCTCTCACTTTCTGTCTTCTCTATCCCGTTTGTTGCACAATCACCTTTCCACTCCCAAATTCCTGATCCTAGTTTAAAATATCCTCCTTCTGTCTACCCATTCTTTCCCCCAACACAGCTTCGCCCTCCCCATTGAGATACAATCTGTCAGTACTGTAGAGCCTGTAGCCAATAAAGAAGTAGGCCCAGGTCTCCAAGAACCCAATTCCTAAGCCACTTAAACTGTGCAACACTGACAATTACATTTTGGATCTATGTTATTTATCCCCTTCCCGCCACAGCCCTTTTTCGTTTTTGTGTTTTCGTTTTTCGCTCCCCTCCTTCCCAGAGCCATAACTTTTTTATTTTTCCGTCAATATGGTCATATGAGGGCTTATTTTTTGCGGGACAAGTTATACTTTTGAAAGACACCATTGGTTTTACCATGTCTTGTACTAGAAAACGGGAAAAAATTCCAAGTGTGGTGAAATTGCAAAAGAAGTGCAATCCCACACTTGTTTTTTGATTGGCTTTTTTGCTAGGTTCACTAAATGCTAAAACTGACCTGCCATTATAATTATCCAGGTCTTTTCAAGTTCGTAGACACCTAACATGTCTAGGTTATTTTTTATCTAAACGGTAAAAAAAAATTCACAACTTTGCTAAAAAAAGAAAAAAATGCGCCATTTTCCGATACCCGTAGCATCTCCATCTTTTGTGATCTGTGGTTGGGTGAGGGCTTATTTTTTGCGTGCCGAGCTGACATTTTTAATGATACCACTTTATGCAGAAACGTTCTTTTGGTCGTCCGTTATTGCATTTTAATGCAATGTTGCGGTGCCCAAAAAAACATAATTCGGGCGTTTCAAATTTTTTTCTCGCTACGCCGTTTAGCGATCAGGTTAATGCTTTTTTTTTAATTGATAGATCAGGCGATTCT
This sequence comes from Ranitomeya variabilis, assembly GCF_051348905.1. Lineage (NCBI taxonomy): Eukaryota > Metazoa > Chordata > Amphibia > Anura > Dendrobatidae > Ranitomeya > Ranitomeya variabilis. The sequence continues at coordinate 76,961,196 of NC_135238.1, forward strand.
GAACGCAGTGATACAAAATATGTATAGGTTTGATTTTTTTTTTTTTATTGTTTTATTTTGGATGGGGCGAAAGGGGGGATGATTTAAACTTTTATATTTTTTTGTTTTTTTTCATATTTTTAAACTTTTTTTTTTTTACTTTTGCCATGCTTCAATAGCCTCCATGGGAGGCTAGAAGCTGGCACAACTCGATCGGCTCAGCTACATAGCAGTGATCATCAGATCGCTGCTATGTAGCTGAAATGCAGGCTTGCTATGAGCGCTGTCATGATCTCAATGGCAAGAGAACATAGCATAAGCATATATAGGAACTAGCTCTTGGAAGATGGGAACCGAGCTGACCATGAACCAAACCTAACGCACAACTAGCAGTGGCCGGGTAGCATGCCTACGTTGATTCTAGATGCCCAGCCCAGCCGGAGGACTAAATAAAGCTAGCAGAGGAAAATATTAGTCCTAGCTCACCTCTAGAGAAATACCCCGAAAGGAGACAGAGGCCCCCCACATGTATTGGCGGTGAGTTGAGATGAAATAACAAACGTAGTATGAAAATAGGTTTAGCAAATTTGAGGTCCACTTACTACATAGCAGAAGACAGAAAGGACACTTTCATGGTCAGCTGAAAACCCCATCAAAAAACACCATCCAGAAATTACTTTAAAACTCTGGCATTAACTCATAACACCAGAGTGGCAATTCCCGTTCACAAGAGCTTTCCAGACACAGTAACGAAACTACAGCTGTGAACTGGAACAAAATGCAAAAACAAACATGGACAAGAGTCCAACTTATCTAGTAGTTGTCTAGGAGCAGGAACAAGCACAGAGAGGCTTCTGATAACATTGTTGACCGGCAAGCAACTAACAGAGCAGCAAGGTTATATAGCGACTCCCACATCTTGATGGGAACAGGTGAACAGAGAAGATGAAAACACCAGTTCAATTCCACCAGTAGCCACCGGGGGAGCCCAGAATCCAAATTCACAACAGTACCCCCCCCCTCAAGGAGGGGGCACCGAACCCTCACCAGAACCACCAGGGCGATCAGGATGGGCCCTATGAAAGGCACGAACCAGATCGGAGGCATGAACATCAGATGCATTCACCCAAGAATTATCCTCCTGGCCGTATCCCTTCCACTTGACCAGATACTGGAGTCTCCGTCTGGAAACACGAGAGTCCAAGATTTTCTCCACAACGTACTCCAACTCACCCTCAACCAACACCGGAGCAGGAGGCTCAACGGAAGGCACAACCGGTACCTCATACCTGCGCAATAATGACCGATGAAAAACGTTATGAATAGAAAAGGATGCAGGGAGGTCCAAACGGAAGGAAACAGGGTTAAGAATCTCCAATATCTTATACGGGCCGATAAATCGAGGCTTAAACTTAGGAGAAGAGACCCTCATAGGGACAAAACGAGAAGACAACCACACCAAATCCCCAACAGAAAGCCGAGGACCAACACGACGGTGGCGGTTGGCAAAAAGCTGAGTCTTCTCCTGGGACAACCTCAAATTGTCCACCACCTGCCCCCAGATCTGATGCAATCTCTCCACCACAGCATCCACTCCAGGACAATCCGAAGATTCCACCTGACCAGAGGAAAATCGAGGATGAAACCCCGAATTACAGAAAAACGGGGACACCAAAGTGGCAGAGCTGGCCCGATTATTGAGAGCGAACTCCGCCAATGGCAAAAAAGCAACCCAATCATCCTGGTCAGCAGACACAAAACACCTCAGATATGTCTCCAGGGTCTGATTAATCCGCTCGGTCTGGCCATTCGTCTGAGGATGGAAAGCGGACGAAAAAGATAAATCTATGCCCATCCTAGCACAGAATGCCCGCCAAAATCTAGACACGAATTGGGTCCCTCTGTCAGAAACGATATTCTCAGGAATACCATGCAAACGAACAACATTTTGAAAAAACAGAGGAACCAACTCGGAAGAAGAAGGTAACTTGGGCAGAGGAACCAAATGGACCATCTTAGAAAAACGGTCACACACCACCCAGATGACAGACATCTTCTGAGAAACAGGCAGATCTGAAATAAAATCCATCGAGATGTGCGTCCAAGGCCTCTTAGGAATAGGCAAGGGCAACAATAATCCACTAGCCCGAGAACAACAAGGCTTGGCCCGAGCACAAACGTCACAAGACTGCACAAAGCCTCGCACATCTCGTGACAGGGAAGGCCACCAGAAGGACCTTGCCACCAAATCCCTGGTACCAAAAATGCCAGGATGACCTGCCAACGCAGAAGAATGAACCTCAGAGATGACTCTACTGGTCCAATCATCAGGAACAAACAGTTTATCAGGTGGGCAACGATCAGGTCTCTCCGCCTGAAACTCCTGCAAGGCCCGCCGCAGGTCTGGAGAAACGGCTGACAATACCACTCCATCCTTAAGGATACCTGTGGGCTCAGAGTTACCAGGCGAGTCAGGCTCAAAACTCCTAGAAAGGGCATCCGCCTTAACATTCTTAGAACCCGGTAGGTATGACACCACAAAATTAAACCGAGAGAAAAATAATGACCAGCGCGCCTGTCTAGGATTCAGGCGCCTGGCGGTCTCAAGATAAATCAAATTTTTGTGGTCAGTCAATACCACCACCTGATGTCTGGCCCCCTCAAGCCAATGGCGCCACTCCTCAAAAGCCCACTTCATGGCCAAAAGCTCCCGATTCCCAACATCATAATTCCGCTCAGCGGGCGAAAATTTACGGGAAAAGAAGGCACAAGGCCTCATCACGGAGCAGTCAGAACTTTTCTGCGACAACACTGCCCCAGCTCCGATCTCAGAAGCGTCGACCTCAACCTGAAAAGGTAGAGCAACATCAGGCTGACGCAACACAGGGGCAGAGGAAAAACGGCGCTTAAGCTCCCGAAAGGCCTCCACAGCATCAGGGGACCAATCAGCAACATCAGCACCCTTCTTAGTCAAATCGGTCAATGGCTTAGCAATATCCGAAAAACCAGCAATAAATCGACGATAAAAGTTAGCAAAGCCCAAAAATTTCTGAAGACTCTTAAGAGAAGAGGGTTGCGTCCAATCACAAATAGCTTGAACCTTGACAGGATCCATTTCAATGGAAGAGGGGGAAAAAATATATCCCAAAAAGGAAATCCTCTGTACCCCAAAAACACACTTAGAACCCTTCACACACAAAGAATTAGACCGCAAAACCTGAAAAACCCTCCTGACTTGCTGGACATGAGAGTCCCAGTCATCCGAAAAAATCAGAATATCATCCAGATACACAATCATAAATTTATCCAAATAATCGCGAAAAATATCATGCATAAAGGACTGGAAAACTGACGGAGCATTAGAAAGACCAAAAGGCATCACTAAATACTCAAAGTGGCCCTCGGGCGTATTAAATGCGGTTTTCCACTCATCCCCCTGCCTGATTCGCACCAAATTATACGCCCCACGAAGGTCAATCTTAGAGAACCACTTGGCCCCCTTTATGCGAGCAAACAAATCAGTCAGCAACGGCAATGGGTATTGATATTTAACAGTGATTTTATTCAAAAGCCGATAATCAATACATGGTCTCAAAGAGCCGTCTTTTTTTGACACAAAGAAAAAACCGGCTCCTAAGGGAGATGACGATGGACGAATATGTCCCTTTTCCAAGGACTCCTTTATATATTCTCGCATAGCAGCATGTTCAGGCACAGACAGATTAAATAAACGACCCTTTGGGTATTTACTACCCGGGATTAAATCTATGGCACAATCGCACTCTCGGTGCGGAGGTAACGAACCAAGCTTGGATTCTTCAAAGACGTCACGATAGTCAGACAGGAACTCAGGAATTTCAGAGGGAATGGATGATGAAATGGAAACCACAGGTACATCCCCATGAGCCCCCTTACATCCCCAGCTCAACACAGACATAGCTCTCCAGTCGAGGACTGGGTTGTGAGATTGCAGCCAAGGCAATCCTAGCACCAAATCATCATGTAGATTATACAGCACCAGAAAGCGAATAATCTCCTGGTGATCTGGATTAATACGCATAGTTACTTGTGTCCAGTATTGTGGTTTATTATTAGCCAATGGGGTGGAGTCAATCCCCTTCAGAGGAATAGGAGTCTCCAAAGGCTCTAAATCATACCCACAGCGTTTGGCAAAGGACCAATCCATAAGACTCAAAGCGGCGCCAGAGTCGACATAGGCGTCCGTGGTAATAGATGACAAAGAGCAAATCAGGGTCACAGATAGAATAAATTTAGACGGTAAGGTGCAAATGGAAACAGATTTACCAAGCTTTTTAGTGCGCTTAGAGCATGCTGATATAACATGAGTAGAATCACCACAATAGAAACACAACCCATTTTTCCGTCTAAAATTCTGCCGCTCGCTTCGGGACAGAATTCTATCACACTGCATACTCTCTGGCGACTTCTCAGTGGACACCGCCAGATGGTGCACTGGTTTGCGCTCCCGCAAACGCCTATCGATCTGAATAGCCATTGTCATGGACTCATTCAGACCCGCAGGCACAGGGAACCCCACCATAACATCCTTAATGGCATCAGAGAGACCCTCTCTGAAAGTCGCCGCCAGGGCGCACTCATTCCACTGAGTAAGCACAGACCATTTACGGAATCTTTGGCAGTAAATTTCCGCTTCATCTTGCCCCTGAGATAGGGACATCAAAGTTTTTTCTGCCTGAAGCTCCAAATGAGGTTCGTCATAAAGCAACCCCAAGGCCAGAAAAAACGCATCCACATTGAGCAACGCAGGATCTCCTGGTGTCAATGAAAAAGCCCAGTCTTGAGGGTCGCCCCGGAGCAAGGAAATCACAATCCTGACCTGCTGTGCAGGGTCTCCGGCAGAGCGAGATTTCAGAGACAAAAATAATTTGCAATTATTTCGAAAATTCTGAAACCCGGATCTATTCCCCGAGAAAAATTCCGGCAAAGGAATTCTCGGCTCAGATACAGGTGCATGACAAACAAAATCTTGCAAATTTTGTACCTTCGTGGCGAGATTATTCAAACCTGCAGTTACACTCTGAAGATCCATTACAAACAGGTGGACACAGAGCCATTCAAGGGTTAAGAGGAGGTAAGAAGCAGCTAGACAGCAATTAAGGGCTAGGCAGCAAAACTCTGAGGGGAAAAAAAAAAAAAAAAAATTTCCCTTCAACACTTCTTTTTCTCCTGCTTCAGCCCAAACAATTAACACTTTGCGGGCCGGTCAAACTGTCATGATCTCAATGGCAAGAGAACATAGCATAAGCATATATAGGAACTAGCTCTTGGAAGATGGGAACCGAGCTGACCATGAACCAAACCTAACGCACAACTAGCAGTGGCCGGGTAGCATGCCTACGTTGATTCTAGATGCCCAGCCCAGCCGGAGGACTAAATAAAGCTAGCAGAGGAAAATATTAGTCCTAGCTCACCTCTAGAGAAATACCCCGAAAGGAGACAGAGGCCCCCCACATGTATTGGCGGTGAGTTGAGATGAAATAACAAACGTAGTATGAAAATAGGTTTAGCAAATTTGAGGTCCACTTACTACATAGCAGAAGACAGAAAGGACACTTTCATGGTCAGCTGAAAACCCCATCAAAAAACACCATCCAGAAATTACTTTAAAACTCTGGCATTAACTCATAACACCAGAGTGGCAATTCCCGTTCACAAGAGCTTTCCAGACACAGTAACGAAACTACAGCTGTGAACTGGAACAAAATGCAAAAACAAACATGGACAAGAGTCCAACTTATCTAGTAGTTGTCTAGGAGCAGGAACAAGCACAGAGAGGCTTCTGATAACATTGTTGACCGGCAAGCAACTAACAGAGCAGCAAGGTTATATAGCGACTCCCACATCTTGATGGGAACAGGTGAACAGAGAAGATGAAGACACCAGTTCAATTCCACCAGTAGCCACCGGGGGAGCCCAGAATCCAAATTCACAACAGAGCGCCAACCACAGGGTGGCGCTCACAGCTACCGGCGATCAGTAACCATAGAGGTCTCAAGGACCTCTATGGTTACCATCCTGATGCATCGCCGACCCCCGATCATGTGACGGGGGTTGGCGATGCGCTCATTTCCGGCCGCGTGGCCGGAAGCGTTAGTTAAATGCCGCTGTCAGCGTTTGACAGCGGCATTTAACAGGTTAATAGCGGCGGGTGAATCACGATTTCACCGCTATTGCGCGCACATGTCAGCTGTACAAAACAGCAGACAGCGCCGGAGCCCATATCAAAGCAGGGGACCCGACATGCGCAGTACTAGTACAGCTCATGTCGGGAAGGGGTTAATTTACTTATAAAAGTTAGAATCTGATCTGATGGGATATTATATGGTCTGTGTACAGCAGTGGGAAATTATAAGTAGTTAGTAGAATGAACATTCATTAATATAAAAATCAACAACATTAGTCAAATGCTACACAGCGTGAAATTGCAATATCTTGTTATTAGTTTGCAGATTATGTACACCCGAGATCACTAAAGTATCTGTACACATTCGATTTTAAATATTTTTTTTTTTGCACCACAAGGTCTGTATTATCTATCTATCTATCTATCTATCTATCTATCTATCTATCTATCTATCTATCTATCTATCTAATGAGCCTTTCTCAAGCCTTGAGAAAGGCTCATTTGTAGCCGAAACGTCACCCAGACATGTGGGTTGATTAAAATCCTGCACATTTTTCCACTGAAACAATGGAGTGCTGCCTCTTTCTTGGAATTCTATGAAGATTGGATAATCTTTGGACAGATTGTCTAGGGGCCTTGCACCCGAAGATAAGTATTTATACTGTGCTGTTACTTTTTTTGCTTCTCTATCTATCTATCTATCTATCTATCTATCTATCTATCTATCTATCTATCTATCTATGTATCTCGCAGAAAATCTGTGTGTGGTGGCCCATTGAATACAAAACCACATTTTTCACCCAATTTGAGTGAAATTTTGCACCAGACTTAAAAAAAACTACAAATATTAAAACGCAAAATCTCCCCCCCCCCCCATTCCCTTCACGAGATTTGCCCTTCCACATCCCCACCCTCCGAATTTAGGCTCTATAGAAATAAATGAATAAATGGGTGTCTGTGTGTTGAATGCAAAACCACAGTTCTTGCTCAAAGGGTCTTAAAGAATTAAAGCAACAGCACCCAAAGAGTCACTCTTAAAGGGGCAGCAACCATATAGTTGCTAAGGTGGAGCAACCTGATAAGTAGCTCTAAAGTCTTTAATGGCTTTTGCAGAAGTAACTGGGGCCTCATTTATGAGAATTACCACAAGTCCCGACTTGAAAGGAAACGGATGACTCAAAGGCAGCTGAAACATCTGAACAACGAGAACGTTGTCTTCAGGCGAAACTTATGAGACAGGCTGAATCAAGGGATGGTGAAACCTCTGAACACCAAGAATGTCATCTTCAGGAGAATTGGATGAAGACAGGCTGAATCAAGGGAAACATCTGAAGAAAAAGATGAACGTCATCGAAATAACAGCATACAACATATGCAACTTATGCAAAGACGTAGGCAGGCTGATTTGAGTTTGAAAGCTTTTCACTACAACCCAATTCAAGACTATAGGTCACATCTGAAAGTATAATGGGCAAAATGGATATAATATTGAAACATTATCAAGCCAAAAAAAGTTTAACTTGGAATCGCCTGGTATGTGCTGCTCAAATGACAGTCAGTTTGCCACCTTTAAGTCTACCTCCTGAACCACTTCTTTCATACATGTCAGGAACAACTCCTGAGTCCAAGCATTTTCTGCATGGTATTAGGAGATACAATTCATCTTTCTAGATGACGTCCTTTGGCATGGCAGCTGGACTAGGGGAAGCAGGATTTATGCCAACTGTTAAGTCAAGGGCTATATACGTAGCAAAATAGATTCGATGCTTCCTGTAGCAAATGAAGACCCAAAAATTTTACAAGTTTACTTTATGGGAGACAAACAGATGCAAGCTGATTGACATTGTGAAGCTATACCTGAGACAAAAAAAAAACATTACTTCACTTTTTTTCCATCAACACAATCAGTAAACCTTTTTTAAACATTCTTAGAAAGAATGCCAAGTGATGAATATCAGGCTGAAATCAGAGCAGACAAAACATCGCTTGGTGAGCACAAAAGGTGATTTAATTCTCTCAGTGTTAACGAAGTAGCTATTGTAATGGTTGGATGGGGCTTTCTAAGGGTACCGTCACACAGTGCAATTTTGATCGCTACGACGGTACGATCCGTGACGTTCTAGCGATATCGTTACGATATCGTTGTGTCTGACACGCAGCAGCAATCAGGGACCCTGCTGAGAATCGTACGTCGTAGCAGATCGTATGGAACTTTCTTTCGTCGCTTGATCACCCGCTGACATCGCTGGATCGTTGTGTGTGACAGCGATCCAGCGATGTGTTCGCTTGTAACCAGGGTAAACATCGGGTAACTAAGCGCAGGGCCGCGCTTAGTAACCCGATGTTTACCGTGGTTACCAGCGTAAAAGTAAAAAAAAACAAATAGTACATACTTACATTCCGGTGTCTGTCCTCCGGCGTCTCAGCTTCTCTGCACTGTGAGCGCCGGCCAGCCGGAAAGCGAGCACAGCGGTGACGTCTGACGTCACCGCTCTGCTTTCCGGCTATGGTGCTTACACAGTGCAGAGAAGCGGCCCTGCGCTTAGTTACCCGATGTTTACCCTGGTTACCCGGGGACTTCGGCATCGCTCCAGCGCCGTGATTGCAAAGTGTGACCGCAGTCTACGACGCTGGAGCGATAATCATACGACGCTGCGACGTCACGGATCGTGCCGTCGTAGCGATGAAAATGGTACTGTGTGACGGTACCCTTAGCCAAGAGATAATTATTCAGAGATGAAGCAGGAATCTTCAACATATTGCAGAAACACATGGATCATATGATGCTCTGCAATATCCGATAATATTTTGAATGGCCAAGATGGCTATCACTTAAATCTAACAAAGACTGATCCCAACACTGCTGGGCCAACAAAAAAATGTCAGCTATGGATTGCTATGACTACCAAATAATGATCACACATGGTTCATCAAACCAAATCTTACAATGTAGGCTACTTTTTCATCAATTTATAGTAGATATGTATGCCAAGGTGGAAAGCGAGCGACTTTTGTACATACGACTGAACCAACAAAAATTTTGAGTGGATGAATACATTTATTTAAGAGATACTGTTGCTAATGATGGCAATGTGGTGGACATTGGGCATATGGTTATTGAACTGGCTGAACTTACAGGAAGTCCCAGACATATGCATGAGTATGCTCAGAATGCCATGACATGTGTTCAGATATATTGTCTTCCAGATTTGTTTATTACAGTTACATTTAATCCAACTTGGCCAGAGATAAGTTAAGAGATTCTGAATGGTTAGGACCCTGCAAGGATGTTTAAACAAAAGTAATCAAAGTCTTGGAAGTAATTACAAAGTGTTGCATTTTTGGTGAAACTCGATGTTGGATGTATTCAATTGAGTAGCAAAAAAGAGGTCTTCCGCATGTAAACATACTGATATGGCTAAAGAACAAGATACACAGTGGTCAAATTGACAGTGTTATTTCGGCTGAGCTTGTACTTTTTTAAACTGTTCAGAAAAATATGATCTACCGGCCATGTGGGTCACTTAACCCAAGACCGTCATGCATAAAAGAAGGAAAATGCACTAAAAACTATCCTCACAACTTGATTGAAGAAATACAGACAGGAGATGATGTTTATCCTTTTTACAGAAGACTAAGACCTGGACAGGAAGAATATACTGCAACAATCAGATTTTACAACTCTGACCTCACCATCAGAGGCTCCAGCGAACACCTAGGAAGCTACTTGGTTACGCCCCTTCCAGGGTAGTCTGGTCAGTAGTCCAGTTGGGTCACACCCCCGGACGCCCACTCCAACCAGTCTGGGCGTGAGCGTTACAGTCTGTACCCCACCAAGGGAACAGGGGAGTAGTAGTATTCCATAATACATCAGCCAGACTAACAAGGTAATATGAACAGGGATAACAAAAGATACCAATCATACAAGTATACTCACACAGAGGAATAAACTGAGCAGGTGAGGATGGGGTTAAACCAAAGTAGGAGAAGAAAGGGAATTATCACACATACAAAACCTAGCAACAGTCACAGATAAATCCACCCAAAAAGTTTTCAAATAACAGCAAACTATAATCACCAGCCATGAAGCAAAAGCTATCTCTAACAATGAGTGTTAGCCAGGACCCAGATTATATAGGAAATGGGAGTGGCTAACAGTGAACAGCTAAGCCTTAATGCAGGAAAGCTTCCAGAAGCTCTCAACTGAGCAGATTAACCCCTGCACTGCAACAGAAACCTGCACTATTTCATGTGAAGGCGAAGTGCAGGAGTAGGAGAAATCAGACTCTGCTGGCTTCTGGCTCCTCTCTGTCACAATAAACTGGTGACAGAGGCATGCCAAAAGCATGGTCTGATTGAAGATTATCAACACTGGGACATGACATTGCATGAAGGATCCCTCACTCGCTTTTCACCTCAACTTCGAAACCTGTTTGCTATGATAATTACAACTTGTGCACCTTCCAATCTCCGTGCTCTTTGAGACAATTACAAAGAATATCTTAGTGAAGATTTTCTTAGAATGCACAACAGAGTTAATCCTGACTAAGACTTAAAGTTCACTGCTGACTAGTGTTGAGCGATACCGTCTGATACTTGAAAGAATCGGTATCGGATAGTATCGGCCGATACCCGAAAAGTATCGGATATCGCCGATACCGCTACCCGATACCAATAGAAGTCAATGGGACACCAAGTATCGGAAGGTATCCTGATGGTTCCCAGGGTCTGAAGGAGAGGAAACTCTCCTTCAGGCCCTGGGATCCATATTACTGTGTAAAATAAAGAATTAAAATAAAAAATATTGATATACTCACCTCCCCGGAGGCCCCTGGACATCACCGCTGGTAACCGGCAGCCTTCTTTGCTTAAAATGAGCGCGTTTAGGGCCTTCCATGACGTCACGGCTTCTGATTGGTTGCGTGCCGCTCATGTGACCGCCACGCGACCAATCACAAGCCGTGACGTCATTCTCAGGTCCTAAATTCCGAATTCTAGGAATTTAGGACCTGAGAATTACGTCACGGCTTGTGATTGGTCGCGTGGCGGTCACATGAGCGGCACACGACCAATCAGAAGCCGTGACGTCATGGAAGGTGCTGAACGTGCTCATTTTAAGCAAAGCAGGCTGCCGGTTACCAGCGGTGATGTCCAGGGGCCTCCGGAGAGGTGAGTATATCAATATTTTTTATTTTAATTCTTTATTTTTTACATGGATATGGATCCCAGGGCCTGAAGGAGAGTTTCCTCTCCTTCAGACCCTGGGAACCATACACTGGGAACTTCCGATTCCCGATACCACAAAAGTATCGGATCTCGGTATCGGAATTCCGATACCGCAAGTATCGGCCGATACCCGATACTAGCGGTATCGGAATGCTCAACACTACTGCTGACCTGTTCAACAAAGTTGTCTTGACCCTAGAAGAAAGGTGCATATGTATCAATAGTAAAACTCTAATAGAATTACACACTAAAAAGAACTACTTGGGCAGCAAGGTAAGCAAAAAAAATATAAATATAAAAAATATGTATCAAAATAACAACATTTTTATTATAAACACCAATCAGGACAAGGTTAAAATGGAAAAAAGACAAGTCCTGATAAAAAGGGTATAACATGCAATTAAATACAGGATGAACAGAGCACCAAATGCAATGTAAACATGATCATGGAGTACTGTATATAACAAATGCAAAAAGGAGAATTTTATGACCATAATATCAACCTATACATTTTAAATAATAAAGTGTTGTGCATAGTAATGATCCAAATGTTATCTGTCCCAATAAGCCTCTTTTGGTTGATGACCAAGGATCGGCGTATTTGGCAGTTGTGGCTCAGATTTCAAGTGGAAATGGGGGACTATTTTTCCTAGATGCATCAGAAGGTACAGGTAAAACATTTTAAATGAATTTGCTGCTCTCAGAAATTTTCTCAAGCAATAATATTGCTTTGGTCGTTGCATTGTCTGGGATTGTGGCAACTCTTTTAGATGGAGGGTGCACGGCTCATTCAGCACTAGTATTGCCCTTGAATCTAGCGCTCTTGGAAATTTCCATCTGCAATATCACTTAGGGCTCAGGGAAAGCTAAAGTATTACAGACTTGCAAATTAATGGTTTATGACTAGGGTTGAGCGAAACGAATCGGTCATTTTCATAAGTCGCCGACTTTTGGCAAAGTCGGGTTTCATGAAACCCGACCCGATCCCAGCATGGGATTGGCCATGCGGTACACGATCTTTGCGCCAAAGTCGCGTTTCATATGACGCTTAAAGCGCCATTTCTCAGCCAATGAAGGTGCACGCAGAGTGTGGGCAGCGTGATGACATAGGTCCTGGTCCCCACCATCTTAGAGAAGGGCATGGCAGTGATTGGCTTGCTTTCTGCGGCATCACAGGGGCTATCAAGGGGCGTTCCCGCCGACTGCCATCTTACTGCTGCTGATCTGAGCATAGGGAGAGGATGCTGCCGCTTCGTCAGAAGAAGGGATAGCGTTAGGCAGGGTAAATTATCCCCCAAACCGCTTGTGCTGTAGCGATTTCCACTGTCCAACACCACCTTTTCTTTGCAGGGACAGTGGAGGCAAGATTTCTGTGCAACAGTTCTGTAGCTTATAATGCTCCCTGATCGCTGCGTTGCTGTGTGTACGCCGCTGTGCAAACCAACTGCTTTTTTAAAAGCACAAATCCTGTTGCTCCTTCCTTTCTGCACAGCTATCTTGTTTGTTTGTCCTCATTTTTTGTGTGCAGCAGTCCTTTTTATTGCTGCCTGCCATACTTTTCAGAGACTATTTTAGGGAGATAGTAATTGTAGTACAGTCCCCTTTTTTTTTTTTTTTTTAATATCTTCCAGCCACTTTCAGCCCCTGAAACTGTGTAGTGTAAAACAGTGGGCCTGTATTTTTCTGCACTGTCCCACACCTAAGAAGGGAGATTTATATTGCCAATCAGTGCATCTGTGCCAGTGCTGTCTGTGGTATCTGTCATTCATTTTGTTTGAAAAAACTGACCGTCACATCCAAACATAGACTAAGTGTGAACAGGTGCTGAACCTTAGAGTCACCAACTCCTATACAGTCAAGCAAAAAAGGCAGCACACTGCAGCGCTAACACATGCAAACATGAAACACGGAAATTTAACTGCATTACTGCACTAGAAATATGAAAAATGAGAGCGTTTAGCGCATAAAAAAGGCCAATTTTATGTGTACCTGGTAGCCACTTTACGGCATCTCTCTTATACCAGGTCCTATGCTTTCCTTCCTCTCTGAGAATAAACGTCTATTAAACCTTTATTCTCAGCGAGGAAGGAAAGCATAGGACCTGGTATAAGAGAGATGCCGTAAAGTGGCTACCAGGTACACATAAAATTGGCCTTTTTTATGCGCTAAACGCTCTCATTTTTCATATTTCTAGCGCAGTAATGCAGTTAAATTTCCGTGTTTCATGTTTGCATGTGTTAGCGCTGCAGTGTGCTGCCTTTTTTGCTTGACTGTCAATAATTTTGTGCTACAGAAACTATACTGTGGTATAGTGGGCCTGATTAAATCACTTGTCTCCCATAAAAAAAATAATTAAAAAATAAAGGGAGAATAATCTTGCCAAATCTGTGCATCTGTGCCAGTGCTGTCTGTGGTATCTGTCATTCATTTTGTGCCACAGAAACTATACTGTGATATAGTGGGCCTGATTTTTCCCTGCATTCTCCCACACATAAAGAGGGAGATTTCTATTGCCAGTGTGTGCATCTGCGTCACTCCTGTTAGTGGCATATCTGCCAGCTTCTTTCTGCCAATCAAACTGTGTAGTGTAATCCAGTGGGCCTGATTTTTTTCCCTGCATTCTCCCACACATAAAGAGGAAGATTTCTATTGCCAGTGTGTGCATCTGCGTCACTCCTGTTAGTGGCATATCTGCCAGCCTCTTTCTGCCAATCAAACTGTGTAGTGTAATCCAGTGGGCCTGATTTTTCCCTGCATTCTCCCACACATAAAGAGGGAGATTTCTATTGCCAGTGTGTGCATCTGTGTGTCAGTCCTGTTCGTGGCATATCTGCCAGCCTCTTTCTGCCAATCAAACTGTGTAGTGTAATACAGTGGGCCTGATTTTTTTCCTGCATTCTCCCACACATAAAAAAGGGAGATTTAATTTCACAACAAGTTTACGTACACCTTCTACCTGGTTGTACAGGACCACATAACGGTTGTTAGTTTAGTTTCATTTTTCCAAGAATGAGGAAGTCTGGTGGAAGAGGTCGTGGCCGTGGGCGGTCATTGCCAGGTGGTAATGATGGTAGTGGTGGTGGTCGTGGAGCATCAGGTGGTCGTGGGAAAAGCAATATAGACCCTAAGGCTCGAGTTGTTGAGCCCGCGTCATCGTCTGGCTACACAAGGCCTCGAACGCTCCCTTTTCTGGGAGTAGGAAAACCGCTTTTAAAGCCGGAGCAGCAGGAACAAGTTTTGTCTTTCCTTGCTGACTCTGCCTCTAGCTCTTTCGCCTCCTCCTCGGAAAGTGCAAAATGTAAAAGCAGCGCGTCGTCAGTGGATGTTCTCGGTCAGGGACAAGTTGCTTCCTTGTGTTCTTCACCCAGAGCAACAGAGAAGGATGCGTCAGGCGACACAACAGGTTACTCCATGGAGCTCTTTACACATACCGTTCCTGGGTTAGAAAGGGAAATTGTTAACGGGCCATGCCCATTACAAGATGAATCGGACATGGAGTGCACAGATGCACAGCCACAGCCAAATTATTATGCTGTTCCTTTGACTCAGATCAGAACATTGCCCTCGCAGTGTACTGATCCAGAATCTGACCCTGATGAGACTATTAAGCCCTGTCACGAACGCTATAGCACCGGCTTACACGGTGACCCAGAGGAAGGTGCCCAGGACATAGAAGAGGAGGTCATAGATGACACAGTTGTTGACCCCGATTGGCAGCCATTGGGGGAACAGGATGCAGGCGGCAGTAGCTCTGAAGCGGAGGAGGAGCCGCAGCAGGCATCAACATCGCAACAGGTTCCATCTGGCAGGCCCGTATCTGGTCAAATACGTGTGTGTTATGACCCCAATGGCAGAGGGTCTCAAAAGTACATACCAAGTCTGCAAACATAAAAAACCAGCTCATAGGGCAGTGGTAACTGGGCTAACCGTATATCTAATCCTAGCACCACAAATAGCAGCAGCCGGGGAACGTGCCTACGTTGGTTCTAGACGTCTCGCGCCAGCCGGAGAACTAACTAACCCTAGAAGGGAAAAGATAGACCTTTCTTGCCTCCAGAGAAAAGACCCCAAAAGTTGGATACAAGCCCCCCACAAATAATAACGGTGAGGTAAGGAGAAAAGACAAACATAAGAATGAACTAGATATTTAGCAAAGAGAGGCCCACTGACTAATAGCAGAATATAGTAAGATGACTTATACGGTCAGCAAAAACCCTACCAAAATTTCCACGCTGGATATTCAAGAACCCCCGAACCATCTAACGGCCCGGGGGGAGAATACCAGCCCCCTAGAGCTTCCAGCAAAATCAGGAATCACATTTAGTACAAGCTGGACAGAAAATAAGAGCAATACAGATAACCAAAAAACAAGGAAGCAGGACTTAGCTTAATTTTGCAAGAACCCGGACCAGCAGACAGGAGCAAACAGAAAGGATCTGATTACAACGATGCCAGGCACTGGACTGAGGATCCAGGAAGTTTATATAGCAACACCCCTGGACTAACGACCCAGGTGGGTGCCAAACTGAGGAAAGACAATCCCAGAGTCATATCACTAGTGACCACAAGAGGGAGCCAAAAAAGTCTAATTCACAACAGTACCCCCCCTTTAAGGAGGGGTCACCGAACCCTCACCAGGACCACCAGGGCGATCAGGATGAGCAGCGTGAAAGGCACGAACTAAATCGGCCGCATGCACATCAGAGGCAACCACCCAGGAATTATCCTCCTGACCATAGCCCTTCCACTTGACCAGATACTGAAGCCTCCGTCTGGAGAGACGAGAATCCAAGATCTTCTCCACCACGTACTCCAACTCGCCCGCAACCAACACCGGAGCAGGAGGCTCAACAGAAGGAACCACAGGCACAACGTACCGCCGCAACAAAGACCTATGGAACACGTTGTGAATGGCAAACGACACCGGAAGATCCAAGCGAAAGGACACAGGATTAAGGATTTCCAATATCTTGTAAGGACCGATGAAGCGAGGCTTAAATTTAGGAGAGGAGACCTTCATAGGAACAAATCGAGAAGACAGCCATACCAAATCCCCAACACGAAGTCGGGGACCCACACCGCAGCGGCGGTTGGCAAAACGCTGAGCCTTCTCCTGTGACAACTTTAAGTTGTCCACCACATGATTCCAGATCTGCTGCAACCTATCCACCACGGAATCTACCCCAGGACAGTCAGAAGGCTCCACATTTCCTGAGGAAAAACGAGGATGGAAACCAGAGTTGCAAAAAAAAGGCGAAACCAAAGTAGCGGAACTAGCCCGATTATTAAGGGCAAACTCAGCCAACGGCAAGAAGGTCACCCAATCATCCTGATCTGCAGAAACAAAACACCTCAAATAAGCCTCCAGAGTCTGATTAGTTCGCTCCGTTTGTCCATTAGTCTGAGGATGAAAGGCAGACGAAAATGACAAATCAATGCCCATCTTAGCACAAAAGGATCGCCAGAACCTGGAAACAAACTGGGATCCTCTGTCAGACACAATATTCTCAGGAATGCCATGTAAACGAACCACATTCTGAAAGAACAAAGGAACCAGATCGGAAGAGGAAGGCAGCTTAGGCAAAGATACCAAATGGACCATCTTGGAAAAGCGATCACATACCACCCAGATGACAGACATGCCCTGAGACACCGGAAGATCTGAAATGAAATCCATGGAAATGTGTGTCCAAGGCCTCTTCGGGACAAGCAAGGGCAAGAGCAACCCGCTGGCACGCGAACAGCAAGGCTTAGCTCGAGCACAAGTCCTACAGGACTGCACAAATGACCGCACATCCCGTGACAAGGAAGGCCACCAAAAGGACCTGGCCACCAGATCTCTGGTGCCAAAAATTCCCGGATGCCCTGCCAACACCGAGGAATGAACCTCGGAAATGACTCTGCTGGTCCACTTATCAGGAACAAACAGTCTGTCAGGTGGACAAGAGTCAGGTCTACCAGCCTGAAATCTCTGCAACACACGTCGCAAATCCGGAGAAATGGCTGACAAGATAACTCCCTCTTTAAGAATACCAACTGGTTCTACGACTCCAGGAGAGTCAGGCACAAAGCTCCTTGAAAGAGCATCAGCCTTCACATTCTTTGAACCTGGTAAATACGAGATCACAAAGTCAAAACGGGAGAAAAACAATGACCAGCGGGCCTGTCTAGGATTCAGGCGTTTAGCAGACTCGAGATACATCAGATTTTTGTGATCAGTCAAGACCACCACACGATGCTTAGCACCCTCGAGCCAATGACGCCACTCCTCAAATGCCCACTTCATGGCCAACAACTCCCGATTGCCAACATCATAATTCCGCTCAGCAGGCGAAAACTTCCTAGAGAAAAAGGCACATGGTCTCATTACAGAGCAACCAGGGCCTCTCTGCGACAAAACGGCCCCTGCCCCAATCTCAGAAGCATCCACTTCAACCTGAAAGGGCAGTGAGACATCAGGCTGGCACAAAACAGGCGCCGAAGTAAACCGGCGCTTCAACTCTTGGAAAGCTTCCACGGCTGCAGGAGCCCAGTTAGCAACATCAGAACCTTTCTTGGTCATATCCGTCAAAGGTTTAACAACGCTAGAAAAATTAGCGATAAAACGATGGTAGAAGTTAGCAAAACCCAAGAACTTCTGAAGACTTTTAACTGACGTGGGCTGAGTCCAATCATGAATAGCTCCGACCTTGACTGGGTCCATCTCCACCGCAGAAGGGGAAAAAATAAAACCCAAAAAGGGAACCTTCTGTACTCCAAAGAGACACTTTGAGCCCTTAACAAACAAAGCATGCTCACGCAAAACCTGAAACACCATCCTGACCTGCTCTACATGCGAGTCCCAATCATCAGAAAAAACCAGAATATCATCCAGATAAACAATCATAAATTTATCCAGATACTTCCGGAAAATATCATGCATAAAGGACTGAAACACTGAAGGAGCATTAGAGAGCCCAAAAGGCATCACCAAGTACTCAAAATGACCTTCGGGCGTATTAAATGCAGTTTTCCATTCATCTCCTTGCTTAATGCGCACAAGGTTGTACGCACCACGAAGATCTATCTTGGTGAACCACTTGGCACCTTTAATCCGGGCAAACAAGTCCGACAACAGAGGCAAAGGATACTGAAATTTAACAGTGATTTTATTCAGAAGCCGATAGTCAATATAAGTTCTCAAAGATCCGTCCTTCTTGGCCACAAAAAAGAAACCCGCACCAAGAGGGGAAGAGGATGGACGGATATGCCCCTTCTCCAGAGACTCCTTGATATACGAACGCATTGCGGTATGCTCAGGTACAGACAGATTAAATAGTCTTCCCTTAGGAAATTTACTACCTGGAATCAAATCTATGGCGCAGTCAAAGTCCCTATGAGGAGGCAGAGCACTGGACCTGGACTCGCTGAATACATCCTGATAATCAGACAAATACTCAGGAACTTCCGAAGGAGTAGAGGAAGCAATAGACACCGGCGGGGAATCACCATGAATTCCCTGACAGCCCCAACTTGACACAGACATTGCCTTCCAATCCAGGACTGGATTATGGGTCTGTAACCATGGCAGACCCAACACGACCAAATCATGCATTTTATGCAGAACAAGAAAACGAATCACCTCCCGATGTTCAGGAGTCATGCACATGGTTACCTGTGTCCAAAACTGCGGTTTATTTTCCGCCAATGGCGTAGCATCAATACCTCTAAGAGGGATAGGATTTACCAAAGGCTCAAGAACAAAACCACAGCGCTTGGCAAATGACAGATCCATAAGACTCAGGGCAGCACCTGAATCCACAAACGCCATAACAGGGTAGGAAGACAATGAGCAAATTAAAGTCACAGACAAAATAAATTTAGGTTGCAAATTACCAATGGCGACAGGGCTAACAACCCTTGTTAGGCGTTTAGAGCATGCTGATATAACGTGTAGAATCACCACAGTAAAAACACAACCCATTCTGACGTCTATGATTTTTCCGTTCATTTCTAGTCTGAATTCTATCACATTGCATTAAATCAGGTGTTTGTTCAGACAACACCACCAGAGGATTAGCAGTTTTGCGCTCCCGCAAACGCCGATCAATTTGAATAGCCAGCGCCATGGAATCATTCAGACTTGTAGGAATGGAGAAACCCACCATCACATTCTTAATGGCTTCAGAAAGGCCATTTCTGAAATTTGCGGCCAGAGCACACTCATTCCACTGAGTAAGCACGGACCATTTCCGAAATTTTTGGCAATACACTTCAGCTTCATCCTGGCCCTGAGAAATAGCCAGCAAGGCTTTTTCTGCCTGAATTTCAAGATTGGGTTCCTCGTAAAGCAATCCGAGCGCCAGAAAAAACGCATCAATATTTGCCAATGCCGGATCTCCTGGCGCTAGCGAGAAGGCCCAATCCTGAGGGTCGCCCCGTAAGAAAGAGATAACAATTTTAACTTGCTGAGCTGAGTCTCCAGATGAACGGGGTCTCAGAGATAGAAACAATTTACAATTATTCCTGAAATTCCTAAACTTGAATCGGTCTCCAGAGAACAGTTCAGGAATAGGTATTTTAGGTTCAGACATTGGACTACTGGTAACAAAATCTTGTATGCCCTGCACACGAGCAGCAAGCTGATCCACACTTGTAATCAAGGTCTGGACATTCATGTCTGCAGCAAGCACAAGCCACTCAGAGGTAAAGGGGAGAAACAAAGAGAGGAAAAAAAAAAAAAAAAAAACTCAGAATTTCCTTTCTTATTATCCACTTCTGCAATGCATTAAACATTCAACTTTGGCCTGGCATACTGTTATGACCCCAATGGCAGAGGGTCTCAAAAGTACATACCAAGTCTGCAAACATAAAAAACCAGCTCATAGGGCAGTGGTAACTGGGCTAACCGTATATCTAATCCTAGCACCACAAATAGCAGCAGCCGGGGAACGTGCCTACGTTGGTTCTAGACGTCTCGCGCCAGCCGGAGAACTAACTAACCCTAGAAGGGAAAAGATAGACCTTTCTTGCCTCCAGAGAAAAGACCCCAAGAGTTGGATACAAGCCCCCCACAAATAATAACGGTGAGGTAAGGAGAAAAGACAAACGTAAGAATGAACTAGATATTTAGCAAAGAGAGGCCCACTGACTAATAGCAGAATATAGTAAGATGACTTATACGGTCAGCAAAAACCCTACCAAAATTTCCACGCTGGATATTCAAGAACCCCCGAACCGTCTAACGGCCCGGGGGGAGAATACCAGCCCCCTAGAGCTTCCAGCAAAATCAGGAATCACATTTAGTACAAGCTGGACAGAAAATAAGAGCAATACAGATAACCAAAAAACAAGGAAGCAGGACTTAGCTTAATTTTGCAAGAACCCGGACCAGCAGACAGGAGCAAACAGAAAGGATCTGATTACAATGATGCCAGGCACTGGACTGAGGATCCAGGAAGTTTATATAGCAACACCCCTGGACTAACGACCCAGGTGGGTGCCAAACTGAGGAAAGACAATCCCAGAGTCATATCACTAGTGACCACAAGAGGGAGCCAAAAAAGTCTAATTCACAACACGTGTGGCAAAAACAAAACCAGTTGTAAGACAGCGTGGCCATCCGGTTAAAGTAGCTCAGTGTGCAATGCCTGAAAAGGTATCCGATAGTAGGAAAAGTGCAGTCTGGCATTTTTTAACCAAGATCCAAATGATCAGTGTAAAGTCATCTGTAAGAAATGCTCAAGGACCTTCAGCAGAGGTCAGAATGTTAAAAATCTAAATACAAGTTGCATGCACAGACATTTAACCACCATGCACTTGCAAGCCTGGACTAACTACCAAACGTCCCTTAACGTTGTAGCACCCTCTCACAATGAAGCTAGTCAGCAACGCTACATCCCTTTCCTCACTGTAAGCCCACCGTTTACCACACCACCTGCAGTAAATGTGGCGGTTTCATCGCAAGACCAAAACAGTCAGGGAATCACCAGGTTCGTGGTAGGAAACACTGTATGTAGGGCAACAGCAAGAATACCATCACCAACCCTCTCTCAGTCTGCCATGTCCACCGGCACCCCCTCTAGTTCCATCCTATGCAGCTCTTCAGTCCAGCTCACCCTACATGAGACTCTCGTTAGGAAAAGGAAGTACTCATCCTCGCATCCGCATACACAGGGTTTGAACGCCCACATTGCTAGACTAATCTCGTTAGAGATGATGCCCTACCGGTTAGTTGAAACCGAAGCTTTCAAAGCCCTGATGGACTACACTGTACCACGCTACGAGCTACCCAGTCGACACTTCTTTTCGAGAAAAGCCATCCCAGCCCTCCACCAGCATGTAAAAGACCGCATTGTCCATGCACTCAGGCAATCTGTGAGTAGAAAGGTGCACCTGACAACAGATGCATGGACCAGTAGGCATGGCCAGGGGCGTTATGTCTCCATCACGGCACACTGGGTTAATGTGGTGGATGCAGGGTCCACAGGGGACAGCAATATTGGGACAGTTCTTCCTAGCCCACGGTCTAGGAAACAGTTGGCTGTAGGCGTTCGTCCCCCCTCCTCCTCCTCGTCCTCCAGCAGAAGCGAGAGCTTGTCCACAGACCGCAGTCGCACGACCACTCCATCCGCAGCTGGCACTGTTGCACACGAGGTGTCCCATTATGGAACAGCTAGTGGCAAGCGTCAGCAGGCTGTATTGGCAATGAAGTGTTTGGGCGACAACAGACACACCGCGGAAGTTCTGTCCGAGTTCTTGCAGCAAGAAACTCAGTCATGACTGGGCAGTGTACATCTTGAGGCAGGCAAGGTAGTGAGTGATAACGGAAGGAATTTTATGGCTGCCATAGCCTTTTCACAACTGAAACACATTCCTTGCCTGGCTCACACCTTAAACCTGGTGGTGCAGTGCTTTCTGAAAAGTTATCCGGGGTTACCCGACCTGCTCCTGAAAGTGCGCAGACTTTGCTCGCACATCCGCTGTTCGCCCATACACTCCAGCCGTATGCAGAACCATCAGCGGTCTTTGAAACTTCCCCAGCATCGCCTAATCATTGACGTTGCAACAAGTTGAACTCCACACTGCACATGCTTCAGAGACTGTGCGAACAGAGGCGTGCTGTTATGTATTTGTGGGAGGATACACATACACGGGTAGGCAGTTGGATGGCAGACATGGAGTTTTCAGGTGTGCAGTGGTCGAAGCTACAAGACCTGTGTCAAGTCCTTCAGTGTTTTGAGGAATGCACATGGCTGGTTAGTGCAGACAATGCCATAATAAGCATGAGCATCCCCCTAATGTGCCTGCTGATGCAAAGTTTGACGCACATAAAGGAGCAGGCATCTGCAGCCCAGGACGAGGGAAGCCTAGATGACAGTCAGCCATTGTCAGCTCAGGGAAGTCTACGGGACGAGGTGGGGGCGAAGAGGAGGAGGACGATGGGGATGAGTATTTTTTGGATGAGGAAGCTTCTCAGGGGGCAATAGAAACTGCTGTCTTTGCAAGGCCTGGTTCAGGTTTTTTGAGGGAGACAAGTGACGTTGATTTGCCCAAAAGTGCTCCTCGACCCAGCACATGCACTGATTTGACAACTGGAACATTGGCCCACATGGCGGATTATGCCTTGCGTATCCTCAAAAGGGACCCACGCATTATAAAAATGATGACCGATGACGATTACTGGTTGGCCTGCCTCCTTGATCCTCGCTATAAAGGCAAATTGCAAAATATCATGCCACATGAGAACCTCGAACAAATATTGGCAACCAAACAAGCTACTCTTGTAGACCGTTTGATTCAGGCATTCCCAGCACACAGCGCTGGTGATGGTTCTCACACGAGCTGCAGGGGGCAACAGGGCAGAGGTGTTAGAGGTGCACAAATCAGAAGTGGCGTTGGACAGAGGGGTTTTCTGACCAGGTTGTGGAGTGATTTTGCAATGACCGCAGACACGACAGGTACTGCAGCATCAATTCAAAGTGACAGGAGACAACATTTGTCCAGTATGGTTACTAATTATTTTTCCTCCATTATCGATGTTCTCCCTCAACCGTCATTCCCCTTTGATTACTGGGCATCCAAAATAGACACCTGGCCTGAATTGGCCGAACATGCATTGCAGGAGCTTGCTTGCCCAGCAGCTAGTGTGCTATCAGAAAGAGTATTCAGTGCTGCTGGTTCAATACTGACCGAAAAAAGGACTCGTCTGGCGACCCAAAATGTTGATGATCTAACCTTCATTAAAATGAACCACTCATGGATTTCTAATTATTTTGCCCCACCTTTCCCGGCTGACACCTAGCTTTCCTGAAAAAAGGTCTTGCTTTGGGACTGGTGTTACTGACTGGTCCAATCTCTTAATTTGCAGCTGCTCTTTGTACAGCATACGACATGTTTACACCTCCCTAAATGGCCTAACTCCCCCCACGGGGCCGTGGTCTCGCCACTTGGCGCAAGCACCCGTCAGAGTGCCGTTTGTCTGAAGAGGTGGGTGTGCCCACTTTTGGTCGACGGCACTGCCACTGGGTCCCTCATAGTACAATGAAGTGTCTCTGGCGGTGGTGGCGCGCACCCAACGTCAGACACACCGTTGTAACATGAGGGGCCCTGGGCCTGTACCGCCGGCCGCGAGAGAGTGTCCCCCCCCCAGGTCAAACAGTGCTCTACCACTTGCAAAATTATCTCTCGCTGCTCCACCACTGTTTAGTCTATGCGCTGAAATCCTTCAATGCCTGGCACTGACAATAACCATTTTTTTGACATGTATGATGCTAGTTAAAATAGGCAGGGGCCCTGTCCTACATTTACACCAGTAAATACTTTGCACCAAATTACAATGTCTGAAAGTCATCATAGGAGCCCACCCCTGTACCTAAGTACGGCACCTTTTTTTTTTTGCGAGACATTAACATCTATTTAGTTTTTTGGAGTACTTACTGTCTGAGGTCCCTCCTTCCAATTGTCCTCCGCCGAGCACACCAATGCTGCCTGTGTACCCCTGCCACATAATGGAAGCTGCATAGAGCCTATTTTATTATTTTAGGCCTACTAAGTCTGTCTGCGGTCCCTCCTTCCAATTGTCCTCCACTGAGCACACTAATGCTGCCTGTGTACCCCTGCCACATAATGGAAGCTGCATAGAGCCTATTTTATTATTTTAGGCCTACTAAGTCTGTCTGCGGTCCCTCCTTCCAATTGTCCTCCACTCAGCACACCAATGCTGCCTGTGTACCCCTGCCACATAATGGAAGCTGCATAGAGCCTATTTTGTTATTTTAGGCCTAATAAGTCTGTCTGCGGTCCCTCCTTCCAAATGTCCTCCACTCAGCACACCAATGCTGCCTGTGTACCCCTGCCACATAATGGAAGCTGCATAGAGCCTATTTTGTTTTTTTAGGCCTACCAAGTCTGTCTGCGGTCCCTCCTTCCAATTGTCCTCCACTGAGCACACCAATGCTGCCTGTGTACCCCTGCCACATAATGGAAGCTGCATAGAGCCTATTTTGTTTTTTTAGGCCTACTAAGTCTGTCTGCGGTCCCTCCTTCCAATTGTCCTCCACTCAGCACACCAATGCTGCCTGTGTTTTCCTGCCACATAATGGAAGCTGCATAGAGCCTATTTTGTTATTTTAGGCCTACTAAGTCTGTCTGCGGTCCCTCCTTCCAATTGTCCTCCACTCAGCACACCAATGCTGCCTGTGTACCCCTGCCACATAATGGAAGCTGCATAGAGCCTATTTAGTTTTTTTAGGCCTACCAAGTCTGTCTGCGGTCCCTCCTTCCAATTGTCCTCCACTGAGCACACCAATGCTGCCTGTGTACCCCTGCCACATAATGGAAGCTGCATAGAGCCTATTTTGTTTTTTTAGGCCTACTAAGTCTGTCTGTGGTCCCTCCTTCCAATTGTCCTCCGCTGAGCACACCAATGCTGCCTGTGTACCCCTGTAGCCTAATTTAAACCGGATCGAGCCTGCTTTATTATTTTATGCCTAGGAATTCTGTCTGCGGTCCCTCCTTGAAATAGTCCTCCGCTGACCACACCAATGCTGCCTGTGTACCCCTGTAGCCTACTTTAAACTGCATAGAGCCTACTTTCTATTGTAGGCCTACTACCTGTGTCTGTCTCGGCCAGTCCACTCCTTGCAGTTGTCCTCCACTGAACAAAGCTATGCTGCCTGTGTACTCCTGTGACCAATTGTGAACTGCATGTATTCTACTTACTTTTTTGTGCCTAGTAACTGTGTAAGCCTGTCATAACAGTTGTCCTCCACCACAGAACCCAGCTATGCCACGTGTGTACTCCTTTTACCAATTTTGAACTTAATATAGCCTTCATTTTTATTTTAGGCCTACCTCCTGTGTCAGAGCCACTAATTACACATGCCCTCCTCCGCTGAACCACGCTATGCTGCAAGTGTACTCCACTTACCAATTTTGAACTACATTTTGCCTAATTACTTATTTAGGCCTACTAATTGTGTCTGTCACCCATTACAGTTGTCCTCCACTATACAAAGCTGAGCTTCAATCTTCAGGCTCTCATTAAGTAGTTGTTGTTAATATGTGTGGTTGGGGCCTACTAACGGTGTCTGCCGCTCCCTTGTTTTGTCCTTCACTGTACAAAGCTGAGCTTCAATCTTCAGGCTCTCTGTTGTGAATTCCACTCTTGGGCTCCCTCCGGTGGTTGTAAGTGGCACTTTTGTGAGTTCTGCTCTTGGGCTCCCTCCGGTGGTTTTGAGTGGAACTGCTGCTCCTTGGATTTAGCAGTCAGCAGCTGCTTCCACTGATCGTCTTTCTGGCTCGGCTATTTATCCTGGCTCTATCCTTCAGCCTGGGCCAGTTGTCAATGGTTCCTGGTTGGATTCACATCTCTGCTTGGATTTCCCTGATATTCTGACCAGTTCAGCAAAGATAAGTCCTTGCTTGTTCTTTTGCTGTCCACATATTGTGGACTTAATCGTTCAGCTCTTTCTATGTTTTTTCTTGTCCAGCTTGTCAATATGGATTTATTCAGTTAAGCTGGAAGCTCTGGGGAAGCAGATTTACCCTCCACACCTTTAGTCAGGTGTGGAGATTTTTGTAAACTCTGTGGTGGATTTTTCTAGTTTTTTATACTGACCGCACAGTATTCTGTCCTGTTCTATCTATCTAGCTAGACTGGCCGCCTTTGCTACATTATGATTTCATTCTGCGTATGTCATTTCCCTCTCCACTGACAGTCAATATTTGTGGGGGGCTGCCTTTCCTTTGGGGATTTTCTCTGAGGCAAGATAGCTTTCCTGTTTCCATCTTTAGGGGTAGTTAGTCCTCCGGCTGTGACGAGGTGTCTAGGGAGTGACAGGAACATCCCATGGCTACTTCTAGTGTTGTGATAAGCTCAGGAACTGCGGTTAGTACAGGTACCACCTCCTCCAGAGCTCGTCCCATGTTGCTCCTAAACCACCAGTTCATAACAGCTCTCATTAAGTAGTTGTTGTTAAGATAACAGTGCAGTTGGCCTACTATTTCGGTTGGGGCCTACTAACGGTGTCTGCCGCTCCCTGTTGTGGTCCTTCACTGTACAAAGCTGAGCTTCAATCTTCAGGCTCTCATTAAGTAGTTGTTGTTAATATGTGTGGTTGGGGCCTACTAACGGTGTCTGCCGCTCCCTTGTGTTGTCCTTCACTGTACAAAGCTGATCTTCAATCTTCAGGCTCTCATTAAGTAGTTGTTGTTAAGATAACAGTGCAGTTGGCCTACTATTTTGTTTGGGGCCTACTAACGGTGTCTGCCGCTCCAAGGTGTTCTCCAGGTTTACTTGCCTGAGCTTCAATCTTCAGGCTCTCATTAAGTAGTTGTTGTTAATATAACACTGCAGTTGGCCTACTAGTGTGGTTGGGGCCTGCTAACTGTGTCTGCCGCTGCTTTCTGTTCTCCACTGAAGAGAGC
Source organism: Ranitomeya variabilis (assembly GCF_051348905.1). Classification (NCBI taxonomy): domain Eukaryota; kingdom Metazoa; phylum Chordata; class Amphibia; order Anura; family Dendrobatidae; genus Ranitomeya; species Ranitomeya variabilis. The sequence goes on from NC_135238.1 coordinate 76,988,476, forward strand.
TGAGCTTCAATCTTCAGGCTCTCATTAAGTTGTTGTTTATATAACACTGCAGTTGGCCTACTATTTTGGTTGGGCCTAGTAACGGTGTCTGCCACACCTTGGTGTTGTCCTGTGTTATTTTCCAGAGCTTCAATCTTCAGGCTTTCGGGCTAGATTTGTAATATTAAACTGCATTTGGCCTACTAGTGTGGTTGGGCCCTTAAAACGGTGTCTGCCGCTCCTGGGTTTTCTACTCCACTGAACAAACCAATGCCGCCCGGTTAGTCCTGTTACCAATTTTGAACTGCATTTAGCCCACTTTATTATTTGGGCCTATATCTGTGTTACCTCCTCATCCTGCCCATTGCCCAGCCAGTGCTAGATGAGTCTTGTGGTACATTGACCCAGACCACTACATTCCCCTTGCACGCTACACAGCCACAATCTGACCCTGCTGAAAGTCAGGTTCCCCCTCCCGCATACTATACCACCTTACACAGGGACAAAGAGGAAGGTGCAGATGAAAGTGCAGGTTCCTTCATCAGGTGGGGGGCATACTCGTTGGCGACGTCACAGGCACAGGGCCCCTCAGAGTACGCAGAAGTGTCACTGCCGGTGGGAGGCGACCCCGCCGTGCAAACACACCGCTGTACTTTGAGGGGCCCTGTGCCAGTGCCAATGCGAACGAGTGGGCCCCCCCTGCTTGCTCAGGATCACAGCACTTGCAACATGGAAATACTTACCTCTCACTGCTCCACCGCCATGACGTAGTCCACGTTTCCTGGGCCCACGAAAAACTTGAACCAGCCCTACCCCCCACAACTTTAGCCAAATGACCCCCAATTTCCAATGCCCAACTATTATTATAAAGTTAATTAAGATTGACAAGCTTCAGAAACAAGAATGGATGTTTTTGCCATTAAAATGGGCACTGTAGGTGTTTTCCTGGCCCCCACTCACGGCCGACTATGCTTCCCCATTGACTTGCATTGGGTTTCGTGTTTCGGTCGATCCCCGAGTTTTCACGATAATCGGCCGATTGCACTCGACTCGACTTTTGAGATAGTCGGGTTTCGCAAAACCTGACTCGACCCCAAAAAAGTAAGTCGCTCAACCCTATTTAGGACGAATGAACTGTGGCGCACCAGAAAGCAGTCGAGGCTCTCTGTCACACCATGAAAGATCTGCTGGGATCCAATCGGTAATGGGGAATTGGTTGTATTTTTTGCAAGTGTCTTCTGCTAAACATGACCTGTTCTTAAGGGCACAACACCAGTAGATGAGCTGAATGCCTGTGTAAAATCTTATTTTCTATGGAGACATATTCAGAAGCTAACTCTGACTACTACTATGCGAGTTCACTTGATGGGAAATACTACTGCAGACAAATTTACACGTCACCTACTATGCCTCGGAAATGACAGGTTCCCTACAGATTGCACTACTGGCTTAATTTCCTTCCTGGAAGACTTTAGCAAAATAATTTCCTTGGTACTGGAGGTTATCGACCAAGATTTCCCTGATAATGGTAATAATTTTAGCAACCATCAGTGGCTTTGTGAATGTGCAATCCTAGATTCTTAAAATTATAATGTCAGCTCCATAAATCTACAAATACTGAGAAGACTGCCTAGTGTAGTGATCGCATACATGACCATTGATCCAGTAATGGAAAGTGAACAAGCCTTAATGTACCCATTGGTGTTCCTGAATTCTTTGGAGCCTCCTCGAATGCCTCCATGTAGGCTCACTTTAAAAATATGAGCTCCAATGATGTTGCTTAGGATCATTAACCCACCAAAATTGTGTAACGACGTAAGGTTGTGTCTTAAGAGTCTCATGTCCAATGTTATTAAAGCCACTATTCATTCCAAAGACATACTGATAGGGAATTTAGATTGTGAGCCCCATTGGGGACAGCAATGATAATGTATGTAAAGCACTGTGGAATTTTATAGCGCTATATAAGCACTACAGAATAAATAATAATAATAAATAACTATTCTTATGGGAAACTCTAAGGGAGAAAATATTTACATTCCGCGTATCTTCCTTCTACCAAGCCACATGACCTTCCATTTTAAGTGTCTGCAGTCCCCAATTCGACTTTCATTTGCTATAATTATAATTAGTGATAAGCGAGTGTGTTCGTTACTCAAGTTTTCCGAGCATGCTCGGGTGTTCTCCGAGTATCTTGGGTGTGCTTGTAGATTATGTTTGAGTCTCCGCAGCTGCATGATTTGCTGCTGCTAGACAGCCTGAATACATGTGGGGATTCCCTAACAAACAGGCAATCCCTGCATGTGTTCAGGATGTGTAACAGCCACAAATCATGCAGCTGCGGGGACATAAATTTAATCTGTGAGCACGCTCAAGATACTCGGAGAACACCCGAGCATTGCTCAGAAAACTCAAGTAACGAATATACTCGCTCATCACTAATTATAAACAAAGCACAATGTCGATCACTTAAAGTAGTCGGCATTAATTTGGAGAGCCCGTGTTATTTCACATGGTCAACTCTACCTTGCATACTGTAGGGCAGGTAACCCCTAAAATTTTTTTCATATATGCACCTGAAGGTAACAACGAAAAACATTATTTACCAAAAAGCAGCTATGTATGGGTAGATCAATCTTACTCCTTTGTCCGTTAACCACTGACAGGTTACACTGGGGGGAGGAGGGTAAAAGATTGCACTATGCTGTTCCCCTCTTAATTTTTTTATGTGTTTGTGAAAAGAGAGTAAATTTTAAAATGTAATAAAAATTTGTTCAAAAAATAGTTGTTGTTTGCCTCAGTGTTACAAAAAATTTATAAAAATAAACAACTGTTAACACCAAACTAACAGAAAAGAAGAGCTGAAAAAAAAACTAATTTTAAATGCTGAAGATGTCAAGTTCAGGGTGAAACTGAAAATGTAACCTTAGCAAGCGTAACCGACAATGTAGCATATCGTTTTCAGAGAGCGAAGCCGCAGGTATTTTGCTAGTAAAAGTATAAAACTTGATTTACTTTTTAAGATTGTTATTTAGAAAATAATTATTATACAATTTCACACTTGATTTTTTGTTTTTTACTTATTCTTATCTTTAGATTTATACAGTGTGCGACCATTGTGTCTCCAAATGATAGAAACTTTGGAGCAGGTTCTAAAGAATTTGGGAACAGACCCGCACACGTAGTTATGTTGCACATTTAGCAGTACATTACAATCATTACACTGCAACAAACAAAATTTGCAATTCTGCATCAGAAAGGGAATTCTACAGATTTGAAAATCTTCACCATGCCTCAAATTTGCAGAATTTTAACACTTTTTCATCTCCATTGTACTGAAATTAGATCGACATTCTGCAACAATCATGCAATGTTATATACCTGGCGTGTTGATTATGGCATCCTCAATGCTATCTAAGCTACAAAACACTATAGAGAGGGTGAAGGACTTGCTGGAAGGAGCACATAGGAATTCATAAAAATACTGCCGTGGATTTTGCTGAGGATTTACAGCAGATTTAACCCTTTCCAATTCTGTAAAATAATTGGCATGCCCTTGGCATGTACTTTAAAAAATAGAATTTGACCACACTCTGAATATAGCCTGAGGATATATGAACACCTAGCAGTTGTGCTGCTGCTCTTGTCATGCGGCCTACAACCACTAAGGAAAAAAACGTACGTAGTTTACCGCTGATTGCTGCCGTAAACACAAACGCTATATGAAGGCTTTCTGTGAACATGCCCTAACAATACTGCTCATGTTGTTTTTCATGACATATTGCTTCACCATTTTTATAGTTGCAACAAAAATAACTTGGTTTGCAACATTTTCAAGAATCACAGAAAAACTTATAATTTTTGCCCTAATTATGAAAATTTTTGGCAAAAACACAAGAAAGCCAAAAATATGTATATAGCCTACAAAGACGGTCAGAAAAGCAATTAAAACACTTTTGTTCCCAGTGGCCTCACTTTCTTTGGGATCTAGTTGCATCTGCATTGGCTTTGATCCCTATAATTGCACCACAAAAAGTGTATGAATTCAAGTAGTTCTCCCTCTAGCAAGAAACGTTATGCAATGTGTTTCTTCTCCTTTGCCTTGAGATGAAAAAAGAACAGACTACAAAATCATATGAAGAGACCGTATGCCAACATACTGTCACAAACCACGCCGGATTGGTCTGTCACCTCTCCACTCTCCAGCACCGTGCTCCTTCATGCTTGCAGTGGTCATGCTGTGTCACTTGAAGTTTCGGTATGCACCTTTGGTGTCACTGACTGGACATATATGATCCTACAGCCTTTCTTACTGAATGTCATGTTGTTCTCACTTCCTTGGATATGTGATCAAACCCTGCAGCTTGAGCTTGTGTTGATTAACTCCTTCTGTTCTTTGCAGCAATACCTTCCATAAAATCACAACGTGGTCTTATAATAATTTCCACATACAGTATATTTATTCATTTGTGCCAAAATAACGATTCACATATGGGATATCATCCCCCCAGGATGACCCTCTAAGGCTCTATTTATCCTTCAGTTGCCATTTGAACCTTCCTGTAATTCAAGGTGTCCTGGTCCATCATACCCAGTGCAGTCTCTTTCATCTGATATCCTGCCAGCATAAATGTGCTCCGGCATGTATCTAGAATGGAGTTTCTACTACGAAGGATGATGTCATAAAGAGGGGCATGGCGTCCTTCATCACAGTGCAGAGAGATCATACTAGGAAGCAGTGGTATGCTTGTGTGCTGGTAACTAAGAAAAGCAATGTAGAGCATGATGACATGTATATAGATGAGACAAGAAGGGAAGATATATTTAAGGGTGGTGTGTGTTAGGGCTGGCGGAACGCACCAAATAATTGTAAGGATGGTATAAGGTGCGTTCGCAGTCCGGGGTCCACCGTGTAGAGATGACACCTGCTTCTTGGTAATGGCGGACAGTATATGGCTGTATAATGTGAACACACACAGGTTAGCTTTACCCGGTATGTAAGGAAGCGAACCCTGTTGCGTCACAGGGCCACAATACCGCAGAGTGAACGCTAGTGCAGCGCCCCAGAGTCCTGGTCGTTGCAGTACTGTGGCTCCGCCGCTAAGGGGGGCTATGGTACGTCTGATGGCACTGAAGGAGTTCATCTGACCAGGTATCACATACACCAATACATTTCACAGCCGGGCCTCCAGGGGGAGCTAAGGGTGCTATTTATTAGGCCACTCCTCACCACTGTGGGTAAACTGGGGGTCAGGCAGGAAGTGAGAAGAAAAAGCTGACTGGGTTGGACCAGACAACACCTGGTGGCAGAGGGTGTTGTGGGGGAAGATTCGGTAGGGTCCCTGTCAGGTTTGGGACCCTGACAGAGGCCTGGCTACAAGAAGGAATGTCACAGGACCGTGCCTGCTCAGCATAGCGGCGGTGCCCTAAGAAAGGATTAGAAGCGAGATATATTGTGCTAAATGAGAAACGAGATCAAAGCAAGAAGGAGAATACCAGTAGGAGTCGTGCTGTAAGACCGAGGCAACATCCTACTGAGGCGCACAACCGGCGGCCGGAACGCCGAGGAAGTATTTATATATCTAGCTCCAAGCAATACTTCAAACCAACGGCAGGACAGTCAGTCTCAGGCGGGCTGTCTCACATACATCACCTATGAAGACATGGGGGGCGCACTAGGAGAGGGGCGACTCTAGGGTCCCGGAAGAGCTCCGAGCCTACTCGTCATATGGGTGCCATCCTAACCAGAACATCAGGGAGGGACGGAGGAGAAGAACATCATCCGAACGAGTTGTGAGGGAACATCAGAAACAGACACAACAGTTGTGGGGACTTTCCGTAAGCACAGCAGGGAAGGACCACAACACATAGCGCTAGCAGGAAGGCACAGATTTCCACCTGCAAAGAGAACTCTGGAGGTGCCATTGGACCGGCCGGACTTGCGCAGCCTGGTGAACCGTATTCCGGACTGAGGACCCAGAGACCTTCAGTAAAGAGGTAAAGAGACTGCAACCTGGTGTCCTCGTTATTTACTGCGACCGGCACTACACTGCACCACTACCACCATCCACATCTATTATTTACTGTGCGCCCCTCGGCAGGGTCACGGACCGGGTCTAGCCACCGTGACAACCCCAGAGCAGAGACTCAGAGGCCCGGTACCGGGTACCCCTCGGCCCTGCGGCAGTGGGGGCGCTGCACTAGTATTGGGTCACAGGTCTCTGCCCCAAGGACACGGGGTTAGAGTCCCTCTAGACCACTAGCGCTCGGCGCCACAACTGTGGTGCCAGGGAAAACCTAAATAATGATTTACCGCACTGAGTGTGTGCAGCGCCGCTGTGGCGGACACCACTAACCGCCCTAACTAGGGACAGGTAAGCGCACTGGTTGCGCACGGCGTCGCACTGGCTAATGCTGCTGTTAGACGCTATATATTGTGCCTGGTGCTGGATGGCAATAACTGGCACTAGACAGCCCCAACATTCTCGAGCATTCATCAACACTAGGGATGGAAATGATTCGGAGCTTTCACCAGAATAGGCATACATCCACACACACACACAATAACTGATTTATACTAGCGCATGGCCGAGTGGCCATGCAAACTTTTTATATCTGTAGCCTTCCAGGACCTTCCTAGTGGTCCAATCGAAGCCGCTACAGGACCTGATCATGTGACCCCTGACCACCAATAAGAGGTCGTCCCTTGGGCATGCTCAGTAGAAGAAAAGCCGGACTTAGTCCCTGGAACGTCTGCTCACCTCTAATCAATGCTGGTTACAAAGGCTGAGCCTGGAATGGCAGCTGTAATCAAACGCACAGTATTTGCTTGAGCCAGACACTGGGACCGACGTCTCTGCTGAGCAGGCTCCGCTGTGGCTGAAGGAGAATGGGAGACCGCAGCGGAGATGGTTTTAAATTCCCCCTGTGCAGCGGTGGGAACTCGACACCTAACACGTGTGTTTATAGATGAGATAGAAAGGAGAGTTATACTGCTGTACATACGTGAGACAGAATATAGAGGTAAATTGCAGGATGGGCAGCATATAAAGGAGACAGAAAAGATAGGATTATTGCACGATGGGGCTATATATACATGGGACAGAAAGAATAGATATACTGCAGGATTGACTGCATATAGAGGAGACAGAAAATTGAAATATATTGCAAGATTGTCTATATAGAGAGGCTATAGAAAAGAGGTAAACTTCAGGATGGGCTGTATTTAAAGGGGGCAGAAAGGACCGATATAATGCATGATGGGCTCTATAGAGAGCACTGAGTGGAGAGATACACTGCAGTATGAGGCTTTGTGTACAGGGCTTGAAATTAGCTTAGTTGGGTTTGTTCTTTGGCTGAGACTTCAGTGATGTGAGACTGGAAATGCCATTCTGTTGATGTATATGAGGAGGATTATCTTCTGCCACATGTATTAACAGAGCAACATTTTCAGTTTCATGTGACTGATCTTTCTGCAGCCGGCAACAAGCACAACACTGCACTACTGTTGTGGATGAGTGAGGGACCATTGAGGTCTGTTAGCGCCAGCTAATGATATAAAACCACACTGCATCTCTACCAATGTACAAGACAAAAGATTAAATCAGTCCGGCAAGGTACTGTACAGGAGCAAGGCGTGCATATAAGCAAAAGGTGAATTCTACACTTAAAGGGCCACTGTCACCCCCCTCCAGCCGTTATAAACTAAAAGAGCCACCTTGTGCAGCAGTAATGCTGCATTCTAACAAGGTGGCTCTTTTAGTTTTTGATTCAGTTATTCCCTAAATAAAGCGTTTTAAAATTTGTACAAAATAACCTGTCCTTAGACCTGGAGGCGGTCCGAAGCTTCCTCGGTGAATCTCCCAACGGCCGTCACTCTTCTCTTCTGGGGATGTGGTTGCCGCCCCCTGAGCGCCGTTTCTTCTTAAATCTGGCGCCTGCGCTGTGCGTGCCTGCCTGGGGCAGGTGCAGTCTTCATTGTCGGTCATAGCGCAGATCCAGGGTGCCTGACTGCGCCTGTGCGGGCAGTGCGGCCACCCTGTTGCTGAATCCCCGCCCCGCACTGTGTTATTCATTATGCACAGTGCGGGGCTGGGGTTCCTGGGCATGCGCACTGCGCTGTTCAGACGCTCCCCCGGTCCCCCGCCTTCCAGCGTTGCCGGAATATACAGGTTTCCTTGCCAGCGTTTGGAATGAAGCAGCCACAAATAACAACGCTGGAAGGCGGGGGAGCTGGGGGAGCGTCTGAACCCCAGCCCCAGATAGCAGTGGTTGGAGGGCAGAGCGCCGGCAAGAGTTCCGTGCTGGAAAACTTCGTAGGCCGGTAAGATGTGCCGGCACTGCCTGTCATCGCGGCATTCCCTATTGTCAGTTGGTATTCACAGCAGCACTCTGTGCACTTTACGTAGTTTTTCCTGCAGGCTTCTCAATGAGTGACGTCACCGCTCTGCGCTCGGGCTCCTGACAGCGGCGGCGGCGGAGCTGTTACCCCAGTGGTGGCCGCTGTCTTCAGACTCCTCCGGGCGCGGTGCGGTGTTATCCAGCGCTGTACGGTGTTATCCAGCGCTGTACAGGCTCCATGGACGTCACTGCGCTCCAGCAGCTGGAAAACTACAACTCCCAGCATGCCCTGACTGCCAGGTCTATCGGGGGACGCTGGGAAATGTAGTTTTCCTGCAGCTGGTGCAGAACAGACGGCAGAGGCTTGCTGTATTCAGCAACAGGGTGGCCGCACTGCCCGCACAGGCGCAGTCAGGCACCCTGCATCTGACCTATGACCGACAATGAAGACTGCGCCTGCCCCAGGCAGGCACGCACAGCGCAGGCGCCGGATTTAAGAAGAAACAGCGCTCAGGGGGCGGCGACCACATCCCCAGAAGAGAAGAGTGACGGCCGTTGGGAGATTCACCGAGGAAGCTTCGGACCGCCTCAAGGACAGGTTATTTTGTACAAATTTTAAAACGCTTTATTTAGGGAATAACTGAATCAAAAACTAAAAGAGCCACCTTGTTAGAATGCAGCATTACTGCTGCAAAAGGTGGTTCTTTTAGTTTATAACGGCTGGAGGGGGGTGACAGTGGCCCTTTAAATTATCTTAGAGGTGCACACAGGAGCACACAGGAGGAGGGGAAGGGTCTGTAGTACTGAGGAAAAGCAAGTGCTGCAGGGAAATGTAGTATTAGCAGAAAAGAATAGGACCGCCAATTCAGCTATGTGAAGCTGAATGCACAGAAGGGCAGATAGACATGAAAAAAGGCACATAGATACAACAACAAAAAACTTGTGCTGAGCTTAGTATTAAAGATGAGCAAATCTTTTGAAGTTCAAACTTGCAGGCTTCCCCAAATTTTGCAAAATAATTTGATTTGCGGAAAATAAACTTGTGTAAATCTCAATATAGAAAAGCTTGTAATTGCTCAGAAAATAGATGTGGGCGAGAGTAGAGAGAGGACTCCGTTGACCATAAGAGCTTACACTCTGTGAGAGAGAGAGGACTACACTGACAATAAGACCTTAGACATTACAACAGGAGAGAGCTTACACTCTATGAGAGAGAGAGGACTACACTGACCATAAGAGCTTACACATTACAGGAGAGAGCTTACACTCTATGAGAGAGAGGACTACACTGACCATAAGAGCTTACACATTACAGGAGAGAGCTTACACTCTATGAGAGAGAGAGGACTACATTGACAATAAGACCTTAGACATTACAACAGGAGAGAGCTTACACTCTATGAGAGAGAGAGGACTACACTGACCATAAGACCTTAGACATTACAAAACAGACTTACTCCATGAATGTTAAGATGGAAAATGACTCTGCCATACAAACTGTGCTCCATCGGGAGCTTCTGATCTGTGATAGTCCAGATACCTCACATGTAAAGCGCCATGGAATAAATGGGACTATAATAATAAATAATAATAATAATACCACTACTGTACAGGACATTATGGAAAATTCTATGTGGCCATGCAAAAAAGACATTTGCCCATTCTCTTATTGTTCATCATTGTGGGAAATGGTGACAGACAAGTTTTTTTCTTGAGAACTGCAACTGAAATCTCAAAGTGTTTGAATGTTCACGAAATGTACAAGCTGTTTATCCAATATTAGTATTAAGTTTGGGATATCATGTTAGTAGGTAGTTCTGACACAGGCACAATGCAAATATGCCTAAATTGAAAACCATTATCTTGTAATTCTATTTTAGAAGTACAATCAAGCCATCCATCACATATTACAAAGAATACTCTATTGGGTAAATTAATAAGAAATAAAGGGAATTGTTCAGAAAATGTACAATTTATAGAGGAGATGAATAAAGTCTGTGCTAGACTTGAAAATATTGATGACTGAAGAGCGCCTGTAATATAGTCACAAAAATTGATAGAGACAGCCTATTATTTGAGAAAAACAAGTAAAGTGCAAACATAAGAGCCAGGGCGCCACTTTCATTACTAACTTTAGTATACAATACAATGAAACAGCAGTATTAGAAAATACTTCCCGATTTTTCACCAAGATAAAAGGATAAAAGAAATATTTCAACAAGATATCAGATATGTCTCTAGACGAACACCTACTATTCCTTCCATATTGTCTCATGGCATATTTACATATTAAAAAAATACTAATTTAAAAAAAAAATGAATTAGAATGGAATAATGCTGAAATGCATATGTTTGCTTCCACGTGTGAATATACATGTGCCACTAGCCTTTAAAATGATATAATAATGGATATGGTTTAGATTACATTTTTTATGATGGACCCTTTAATATATTTAACTTTTGTCTTTGTTCCTGGACTTACCTATTGTCTAGTCCCTTGGATTTTTCTGTTTTTACCTGGATTCTGATCTCAAGCTACTCCTAATTTTGCTTCTGTTTTGCCATTTTAACATCAAGACCAAAATGTGTAATTTTACTCACTTAGCTATGACCAAAGACTCCATTTGACCACTTTTATTTATGGGTCCTACTGCCTCTGCAGCAACCAGCTGCCAGTTCCAAACTGATTTCTGCCATAACAATCCACATGATAAGCCACATTTTACATGACATATACTATTGGCGACTTCAACATCCCCATTGACACTTCCCTCTCAGCTGCCACTAAACTTCTATCTCTCACTTCCTCCTTCGACCTCACTCAATGGTCTTCTACAGCCACCCACAAAGATGGTCACACACTGGACCTCATTTTCACCTGCCTCTGCTCCCTATCTAACCTCTCTAACTCACCTCTTCCTCTCTCTGACCACAACCTTCTCACATTCTCTCCCCTCTCCACTCCATGTCTACAATCCCCACCCCACAAACTTTCACACCCTTGCAGAAATCTTAAACATCTTGACCTACATTCATTCTCTGAATCCCTACTCCCTCTCACAAATATAAGTTCCTTACACAATGCTGCTCTATATAACACCACAATAGCTGTAGCTTTGGAATATGCTGCCCCACTTACACATACCAAAGCTCGCAAAATCAACAGACAGCCCTGGCCCACCAGCCTGACCAAAGAACTGAGGCGAGCTTCCAGGGCTGCTGAGCGCAGATGGAAAAGATCCCACGCCAACAAGCACTTCATCGCATTCAAACAGTCCCTCACTACTTTCAAGACCACACTCGCCACAGCTAAACAAACCTACTTCTCATCTCTCATATCCTCCCTGTCTCACAACCCTAAACAGTTATTCAACACCTTCAATTCTCTCCCCCATCCCCCAGCACCTCCTCCCTCCCCACTTATCTCAGCTGAAGACTTTGCCTCATTTTTCAAGCAGAAGATTGATAACATCAGAGACAGTTTTGGTCAACAACCCCCAGAGCCCTTCCTCCTGACTTCCCAGCCCTCCACCTCCAAAACCAACTTCTCCACCATTACAGAAGATCAACTCTCCACTCTACTCTCAAGATCGCATCTCACCACCTGTGCACTTGACCCGCTCCCATCCCTGTCCCCCCCACTATTCCCCGGCCTCTCCCCTCTGTCAATCCCTTCACCGGCTCCCCATTGCCCAGAGACTCCAGTACAAAACCCTAACCATGACGTACAAAGCCATCCACAACCTGTCTCCTCCATACATATGTGACCTCCTCTCCCGGTACTTACCTACACGCAACCTCCGATCCTCACAAGATCACCTTCTCTACTTCCCTCTTATCTCCTCTTCCCACAATCGTATACAAGATTTCTCTCGCGTATCACCCCTACTCTGGAACCCTCTACCACAACACATCAGACTCTCGCCTACCATCGAAACCTTCAAAAAGAGCCTGAAGACCCACTTCTTCCGACAAGCCTACAACCTGCAGTAACCACCGATCGACCAAACCGCTGCATGACCAGCTCTATCCTCGCCTACTGTATTCTCACCCATCCCTTGTAGATTGTGAGCCTTCGCAGGCAGGGTCCTCTTTCCTCCTGTACCAGTTATTACTTGTATTGTTTAATATTATTGTACTTGTTTTTATTATGTATACCCCTCCTCACATGTAAAGCGCCATGGAATAAATGGCGCTATAACAATAAATAATACTAGTAGATAAAGTAAGATAATCGCCGCTCTAGCTGAACTAGATGGAGATGTAGCAGGGTGAATAGTCACAAAAAATATATAATATTCCAGTACTCACTTGCTTGCTACAAAAAGATCTGACATGCATAGGTAGATCAGGAAATCCTGCTTGTTGATGCAGCTGTTGGGAGAGCTGAAATAGTGGTTCAAGTAATTTGGGAATAGATAAATATATATGTGGTGTGATTAGGGTATAAGGATGTACTTACAGGTGCTATCGCGTGCAATGCACTGTAGGGCCCGTAGAAGGGAGTTTGTTTAGAATAGATAGTCCACTAAAGCTGTTCCGGGTTTTGGCGTTTTAGGAATTGCTGCCAGTGAGAAGAGGTACCAATACCGTGTTACCACTGTATTATGAAGTCTCTGTAGTATGTAGACAAACACATATAGGGTGTAGTTAAAATACCCTGGATAATAGTCATTATTATATTAATTATAATTAACTATATCCAGGGTATTTTAACTACACCCTATATGTGTTTGTCTACATACTACAGAGACTTCATAATACAGTGGTAACACGGTATTGGTACCTCTTCTCACTGGCAGCAATTCCTAAAACGCCAAAACCCGGAACAGCTTTAGTGGACTATCTATTCTAAACAAACTCCCTTCTACGGGCCCTACAGTGCATTGCACGTGATAGCACCTGTAAGTACATCCTTATACCCTAATCACACCACATATATATTTATCTATTCCCAAATTACTTGAACCACTATTTCAGCTCTCCCAACAGCTGCATCAACAAGCAGGATTTCCTGATCTACCTACGCATGTCAGATCTTTTTGTAGCAAGCAAGTGAGTACTGGAATATTATATATTTTTTTGGGACTATTCACCCTGCACATCTCCATCTAGTTCAGCTAGCACGGCGATTATCTTACTTTATCTACTAGTTTCTTTGCTTTTTAACAGGTACCTACACGGAACCTGTTTTAATCGCCAGCTGCTCCTGGACTTATTTTTTTCCCTCCTTGTCCCTTTAGTGGTAAGCGCCAGTGCTATTACCTAGTTATTAATAAATAATACTACTAATAATAATAATATTTATGAATAACACTAACACATAGTTAAGAGGCCAATCAAGATCTGGTCATCTATGGTAACTGAGTGGGGAGTCATGCCTGTCAAGAGGACAGTTTTCATAAAATTGGACAATGGACTGAACAGAAACATTGTCAGGGAATCAGGGATTTTGCAAATTAGCAGAAGAAAAAGTAATTTTGATATGGTCCGTGGGCTTTTCTTGGGAGGTGTGTGGTCTAGGCCAGCTTTTTAGAAGTTCTAGGGTAGTAGGTCCGCTTCCCTGGTTGTCAAAGTATGGATTTCTTACCAGCTTTCCTATGATCTAGGGCAGTGGAAGGGCAAATGGCTGCTTCCTTGGTCATCTAGGATAGTGAACTGGTTGATTGCTGCTACTGATAGCAGATAATGGAGTGATTAATTCTGTTGGTCTAGGCTAATATAGGTATAATGTATGCTTTACTGGGGGTTGAGAATAATGGTAGTGAGGTAGGTTTGATTCTGCCTTACTGATATCCTTGGAAAGTGGACAGCTCAATGACTGCTTCTCTCGTGGTCTTAGGTAGTGCCTGTTTCTTTAGTAGCCTAAGGTAAGGATAGAGAAATGGTTAATGGTTTCTTTCTTGGTGGTTTAGATTTATGGAGAGGTTAATGGCTGCTTTCTTGGTGTTCTAAGGTGGTTGGGGGGGATTAACTTTTATTTTATTTGATAGTCTGAGGTAAATGCAGGGGTTAGTTACCATTACCCTGGTGTTCTGGAGGTTGTGCAAGGTTTAAAACTGCTTGTTGGTTTGAGATTGTGCAGTAAGAAATTGGAATTGTGAGTTAAAGGGCCACTGTCACCCCCTCCAGCCGTTATAAACTAAAAGAGCCACCTTGTGCAGCAGTAATGCTGCAGTCTAACAAGGTGACTCTTTTAGTTTTTGCTTCTGTTATTCCCTCAATAAAGCGTTTTATAATTTTCCCTAAATACCTGTCTTTGTACCTGGAGGCAGGTCTGAAGCCTCCTCTGTGAAGCGCCCAACTGCCGTCACTCATCTCTTCTGGGGCGATGGTCGCCGCCCCCTGCGCGCTGTTCTTCTTAAATCCGGCGCCTGCGCTGTGCGTGCCTGCCTGGGGCAGGCACAGTGTTCATTGGCCGTCCTAGCGCTGATGCCGGGTTCCGTTCTGCGCCTGTGCGGGCAGTGCGGCCACCCTGTTGCTGAATCCCCTCCCTGCACTGTGTTATGCATTATGCACAGTGCGGGGCGGGGATTACTGGGCAAATTCCTGCACAGACCGACGCTGGAAGGCGGGGAACCTGGGGGAGCGTCTGACAAGCGCAGTGCGCATGCCCAGGAATCCCAGCCCCGCACTATGCATAATGCATAACACAGTGCAGGGAGGGGATTCAGCAACAGGGTGGCCGCACTGCCCGCACAGGCGCCGAACGGAACCCGGCATCAGCGCTAGGACGGCCAATGAACACTGCACCTGCCCCAGGCAGGCACGCACAGCGCAGGCGCCGGATTTAAGAAGAACAGCGCGCAGGGGGCGGCGACCATCGCCCCAGAAGAGATGAGTGACGGCAGTTGGGCGCTTCACAGAGGAGGCTTCAGACCTGCCTCCAGGTACAAAGACAGGTATTTAGGGAAAATTATAAAACGCTTTATTGAGGGAATAACAGAAGCAAAAACTAAAAGAGCCACCTTGTTAGAATGCAGCATTACTGCTGCACAAGGTGGCTCTTTTAGTTTATAACGGCTGGAGGGGGTGACAGTGGCCCTTTAATGAAAGCATTTCTTGCAGTCTCTAAAACTGAAGGCGTTAATTCCTTTGTCTCAACATTCTATGATATTGGTGTTTCTGGGGGGTTGGGGATCAGTGTTTTCACTTTACTTGTGTCATTAGGACTGATGTACTGCACATTCGTTTCTACTGTGGTGGTCTTGGATGTTGGGGAATTAACTATTGCTTTCATAGTAGCCCAAGGGAGTGGATGGGTGTATTCTTACTCTTCTGGTGTTATAGGGTTATAAAAGGTGTAATGGCTACTTTCTTGGTGGCCTTGGTTTGTGGAGAGGTTAGTCGCTACTTTCCTGTTGGTCTAAGGTAGTAGAGGGGTGGGTCCCACTTACCAGGTCGTCTCGAGAAATAGATGGTTTCGTGGCTGTTCTCTGTTGGTGTATGACAGTGTAGAGTAGATTTCTGCATCCCTAGTGGCCTAGAGTAGTGTGAGATTAAACGTTCATTGCCAGTAAGTCAACAGTTGTGGTGGAAGCCATTGCAAGTTGCTTTTAATGGATAAGCTTTTAATTCAAATTCAGGTTTTGGTCAGGAAAGCTTCTATGACAGCATTGCATTTTTTTTTCTGTCCATTTCAGTCGACTCAGCTGTTGTGATATCAAAAGTGGATACTGATATGACATCACAACTTTCTATCGTTAGATATCATGACTAGTGATGGGCAAGTAGCATTGTTGCTCGGGTCTCCCCAAGCACGCTCGGGTGATCTCCGAGTATTTTGTTGTGCTCGGAGATTTAGTTTTCGTCGACTCAGCTGTATGATTTGCGACTTGTAGACAGGCTGAATACATGTGGGATTCCCTAACAAACAGGCAATCCACACATGTATTCAAGCTGTCTAGCAGTCGCAAATCATGCAGCTGAGATGACGAAAACCAAATCTCCGAGCATTTCAAAATACCCAGAGACCCGAGCAATGAGTATACTCACTCATCGCTAACATGACATGTTAAAGGTAAACATCATCAAATAAGCCATCCATTCACGCTGCCACAGTGTTAGGCATTTTATAGTCGTTCATGATTATCACAGATAGAACACATAACTATTATAGACTATGAGACTTTTCACATGTCTGTGTTCTTTTTTACCTGCATCATGGATGAAAAGTAGCAATGGGTCTGTTGTAATCCGCGTGCTATCTATGATTCTGTGATTAACAAAGCAAAGGATACGAGAATCTTTCTAATGTACCGGATTTATCCATCAGGGAAAAACACTGATGATAAAAATTCACAGTAGACCAAACATTGCTGAAACTCAAATCCAAAACACTGCTGACATTTGAATGATTTTTTTGCATATGTGAAAAAACATGGACATCTTAATGAGGTCTCATACAGGATTGTAAAAGGTTTTTAAAGACGTCCCAATCCAGAATGGATCCTAGCGTACAAAGGATATAACTTGTAGAGTGGGCTACCTGTAAACAGCATATACTGTATATAAAAAAAAATCAAATTCCAGCTCTTGGTGTACAAATTTCAGTCTTTTATTGATACAGGAAAGAAATATATCTTGGTACCGTGTTAGCCAGTAGATAGAAAAATACTGATGCACTGATGGACTGATGCAAATTCTGTGGTGAAACTTATAAAATTCATCCTCACCCACAATTACTTTGAATTTGACAACAAGATCTATCTACAGGAGACTGGCACAGCAATGCGAAGTAAAGTGGCCCCACAGTATGCAAATCTTTTCATGGCCAAGCTTGAAAGCGACTTTTTGTCCTCATGTCCCATCAGGCCTCTGGCCAACTACCGCTACATTGATGACATTTTAATCATCTGGACGGAGTCTGAGCCACAGCTAAAGACGTTCCTTGAACATTTTAATCAATTTCATCCCACCATCAACTTGACACTCAACTACTCCTGCACTGAAATTAACTTTCTGGACACCATCATTAAGCTGCAGAACAATAAAATAGAGACATCCCTGTATCAGAAGCCAATTGACCGTCCAACATACCTTAAATGGGACAGTTTCCATCCAAAACACATAAAAAACTCCATTGTCTACAGCCAAGCCATCAGATACAATCGTATATGTTCCAACCCAATGGATAGAGATGAACACCTTGGTCGCCTCAGAAAGACCTTTTTGAATCAGGGCTACCATCCAAGAACAATTGAAAACCAGATTACAAGAGCCACCAGAATATCAAGGAATCACCTGCTACATTACAAAGCTAAAGAAGAAAATAACCGGGTACCTCCTAGTAGTTACCTACAATCCAAATCTGGAGGTGCTAAGGGGAGCTGCACGGAAATTACAACCTTTACTGCAAAAAGATGCCCGATTACAATCCATTTTTCCAGACCCCCCACTACTGTGTTTTAGGCAGCCCCCAAATCTAAGAAGCATCATTGTCAAGAGCTCCCTGTCCTCTCCAACAGCTGCAGGTACCTTTCCTTGCAACCAGAAAAAATGTAAAACCTGTCCATTTATAATGACCACGGACAAGATAAAGATCCCCAATTCACACCAGGACTACAAGATACCAGGTACATTCAGCTGCATCACTTCTAATGTGGTGTACATAATTATTTGTACTAAATGTCCAACTGGGGGTCTGTATGTGGGGGAGACAGGGCAGAAACTGAGAACAAGGATGAACTCTCATCGCCATACAATAAGAGAAAAAAGAATGGATATACCTGTGGCAATACATTTCTGTCTCCCAAATCATAGCATTATGGACATGACATTACTTGTATTGAAAGGTAACTTCAAAACACAGAAAGACAGGAGAGTCTGGGAATATAAACTGATGACGACCTTTGACACTCTAACTGCAGGAATGAATGTGTCACATGGATTTATGTCTTTTCATATCAATCCATCGGGAGCTTCTGATCTGTGATAGTCCAGATACCTCACATGTAAAGCGCCATGGAATAAATGGCACTATAATAATAAATAATAATAATAATACCACTACTGTACAGGACATTATGGAAAATTCTATGTGGCCATGCAAAAAAGACATTTGCCCATTCTCTTATTCTTCATCATTGTGGGAAATGGTGACAGACAAGTTTTTTTCTTGAGAACTGCAACTGAAATCTCAAAGTGTTTGAATGTTCACGAAATTTACAAGCTGTTTATCCAATATTAGTATTAAGTTTGGGATATCATGTTAGTAGGTAGTTCTGACACAGGCACAATGCAAATATGCCTAAATTGAAAACCATTATCTTGTAATTCTATTTTAGAAGTACAATCAAGCCATCCATCACATATTACAAAGAATACTCTATTGGGTAAATTAATAAGAAATAAAGGGAATTGTTCAGAAAATGTACAATTTATAGAGGAGATGAATAAAGTCTGTGCTAGACTTGAAAATATTGATGACTGAAGAGCGCCTGTAATATAGTCACAAAAATTGATAGAGACAGCCTATTATTTGAGAAAAACAAGTAAAGTGCAAACATAAGAGCCAGGGCGCCACTTTCATTACTAACTTTAGTATACAATACAATGAAACAGCAGTATTAGAAAATACTTCCCGATTTTTCACCAAGATAAAAGGATAAAAGAAATATTTCAACAAGATATCAGATATGTCTCTAGACGAACACCTACTATTCCTTCCATATTGTCTCATGGCATATTTACATATTAAAAAAATACTAATTTAAAAAAAAAATGAATTAGAATGGAATAATGCTGAAATGCATATGTTTGCTTCCACGTGTGAATATACATGTGCCACTAGCCTTTAAAATGATATAATAATGGATATGGTTTAGATTACATTTTTTATGATGGACCCTTTAATATATTTAACTTTTGTCTTTGTTCCTGGACTTACCTATTGTCTAGTCCCTTGGATTTTTCTGTTTTTACCTGGATTCTAATCTCAAGCTACTCCTAATTTTGCTTCTGTTTTGCCATTTTAACATCAAGACCAAAATGTGTAATTTTACTCACTTAGCTATGACCAAAGACTCCATTTGACCACTTTTATTTATGGGTCCTACTGCCTCTGCAGCAACCAGCTGCCAGTTCCAAACTGATTTCTGCCATAACAATCCACATGATAAGCCACATTTTACATGACATATACTATTGGTGACTTCAACATCCCCATTGACACTTCCCTCTCAGCTGCCACTAAACTTCTATCTCTCACTTCCTCCTTCGACCTCACTCAATGGTCTTCTACAGCCACCCACAAAGATGGTCACACACTGGACCTCATCTTCACCTGCCTCTGCTCCCTATCTAACCTCTCTAACTCACCTCTTCCTCTCTATGACCACAACCTTCTCACATTCTCTCCCCTCTCCACTCCATGTCTACAATCCCCACCCCACAAACTTTCACACCCTTGCAGAAATCTTAAACATCTTGACCTACATTCATTCTCTGAATCCCTCCTCCCTCTCACAAATATAAGTTCCTTACACAATGCTGCTCTATATAACACCACAATAGCTGTAGCTTTGGAATATGCTGCCCCACTTACACATACCAAAGCTCGCAAAATCAACAGACAGCCCTGGCCCACCAGCCTGACCAAAGAACTGAGGCGAGCTTCCAGGGCTGCTGAGCGCAGATGGAAAAGATCCCACGCCAACAAGCACTTCATCGCATTCAAACAGTCCCTCACTACTTTCAAGACCACACTCGCCACAGCTAAACAAACCTACTTCTCATCTCTCATATCCTCCCTGTCTCACAACCCTAAACAGTTATTCAACACCTTCAATTCTCTCCCCCATCCCCCAGCACCTCCTCCCTCCCCACTTATCTCAGCTGAAGACTTTGCCTCATTTTTCAAGCAGAAGATTGATAACATCAGAGACAGTTTTGGTCAACAACCCCCAGAGCCCTTCCTCCTGACTTCCCAGCCCTCCACCTCCAAAACCAACTTCTCCACCATTACAGAAGATCAACTCTCCACTCTACTCTCAAGATCGCATCTCACCACCTGTGCACTTGACCCGCTCCCATCCCTGTCCCCCCACTATTCCCCGGCCTCTCCCCTCTGTCAATCCCTTCACCGGCTCCCCATTGCCCAGAGACTCCAGTACAAAACCCTAACCATGACGTACAAAGCCATCCACAACCTGTCTCCTCCATACATATGTGACCTCCTCTCCCGGTACTTACCTACACGCAACCTCCGATCCTCACAAGATCACCTTCTCTACTTCCCTCTTATCTCCTCTTCCCACAATCGTATACAAGATTTCTCTCGCGTATCACCCCTACTCTGGAACCCTCTACCACAACACATCAGACTCTCGCCTACCATCGAAACCTTCAAAAAGAGCCTGAAGACCCACTTCTTCCGACAAGCCTACAACCTGCAGTAACCACCGATCGACCAAACCGCTGCATGACCAGCTCTATCCTCGCCTACTGTATTCTCACCCATCCCTTGTAGATTGTGAGCCTTCGCGGGCAGGGTCCTCTTTCCTCCTGTACCAGTTATTACTTGTATTGTTTAATATTATTGTACTTGTTTTTATTATGTATACCCCTCCTCACATGTAAAGCGCCATGGAATAAATGGCGCTATAACAATAAATAATACTAGTAGATAAAGTAAGATAATCGCCGCTCTAGCTGAACTAGATGGAGATGTAGCAGGGTGAATAGTCACAAAAAAATATATAATATTCCAGTACTCACTTGCTTGCTACAAAAAGATCTGACATGCGTAGGTAGATCAGGAAATCCTGCTTGTTGATGCAGCTGTTGGGAGAGCTGAAATAGTGGTTCAAGTAATTTGGGAATAGATAAATATATATGTGGTGTGATTAGGGTATAAGGATGTACTTACAGGTGCTATCGCGTGCAATGCACTGTAGGGCCCGTAGAAGGGAGTTTGTTTAGAATAGATAGTCCACTAAAGCTGTTCCGGGTTTTGGCATTTTAGGAATTGCTGCCAGTGAGAAGAGGAATCCCAGCCCCGCACTATGCATAATGCATAACACAGTGCAGGGAGGGGATTCAGCAACAGGGTGGCCGCACTGCCCGCACAGGCGCCGAACGGAACCCGGCATCAGCGCTAGGACGGCCAATGAACACTGCACCTGCCCCAGGCAGGCACGCACAGCGCAGGCGCCGGATTTAAGAAGAACAGCGCGCAGGGGGCGGCGACCATCGCCCCAGAAGAGATGAGTGACGGCAGTTGGGCGCTTCACAGAGGAGGCTTCAGACCTGCCTCCAGGTACAAAGACAGGTATTTAGGGAAAATTATAAAACGCTTTATTGAGGGAATAACAGAAGCAAAAACTAAAAGAGCCACCTTGTTAGAATGCAGCATTACTGCTGCACAAGGTGGCTCTTTTAGTTTATAACGGCTGGAGGGGGTGACAGTGGCCCTTTAATGAAAGCATTTCTTGCAGTCTCTAAAACTGAAGGCGTTAATTCCTTTGTCTCAACATTCTATGATATTGGTGTTTCTGGGGGGTTGGGGATCAGTGTTTTCACTTTACTTGTGTCATTAGGACTGATGTACTGCACATTCGTTTCTACTGTGGTGGTCTTGGATGTTGGGGAATTAACTATTGCTTTCATAGTAGCCCAAGGGAGTGGATGGGTGTATTCTTACTCTTCTGGTGTTATAGGGTTATAAAAGGTGTAATGGCTACTTTCTTGGTGGCCTTGGTTTGTGGAGAGGTTAGTCGCTACTTTCCTGTTGGTCTAAGGTAGTAGAGGGGTGGGTCCCACTTACCAGGTCGTCTCGAGAAATAGATGGTTTCGTGGCTGTTCTCTGTTGGTGTATGACAGTGTAGAGTAGATTTCTGCATCCCTAGTGGCCTAGAGTAGTGTGAGATTAAACGTTCATTGCCAGTAAGTCAACAGTTGTGGTGGAAGCCATTGCAAGTTGCTTTTAATGGATAAGCTTTTAATTCAAATTCAGGTTTTGGTCAGGAAAGCTTCTATGACAGCATTTTTTTTTCTGTCCATTTCAGTCGACTCAGCTGTTGTGATATCAAAAGTGGATACTGATATGACATCACAACTTTCTATCGTTAGATATCATGACTAGTGATGGGCAAGTAGCATTGTTGCTCGGGTCTCCCCAAGCACGCTCGGGTGATCTCCGAGTATTTTGTTGTGCTCGGAGATTTAGTTTTCGTCGACTCAGCTGTATGATTTGCGACTTGTAGACAGGCTGAATACATGTGGGATTCCCTAACAAACAGGCAATCCACACATGTATTCAAGCTGTCTAGCAGTCGCAAATCATGCAGCTGAGATGACGAAAACCAAATCTCCGAGCATTTCAAAATACCCAGAGACCCGAGCAATGAGTATACTCACTCATCGCTAACATGACATGTTAAAGGTAAACATCATCAAATAAGCCATCCATTCACGCTGCCACAGTGTTAGGCATTTTATAGTCGTTCATGATTATCACAGATAGAACACATAACTATTATAGACTATGAGACTTTTCACATGTCTGTGTTCTTTTTTACCTGCATCATGGATGAAAAGTAGCAATGGGTCTGTTGTAATCCGCGTGCTATCTATGATTCTGTGATTAACAAAGCAAAGGATACGAGAATCTTTCTAATGTACTGGATTTATCCATCAGGGAAAAACACTGATGATAAAAATTCACAGTAGACCAAACATTGCTGAAACTCAAATCCAAAACACTGCTGACATTTGAATGATTTTTTTGCATATGTGAAAAAACATGGACATCTTAATGAGGTCTCATACAGGATTGTAAAAGGTTTTTAAAGACGTCCCAATCCAGAATGGATCCTAGCGTACAAAGGATATAACTTGTAGAGTGGGCTACCTGTAAACAGCATATACTGTATATAAAAAAAAATCAAATTCCAGCTCTTGGTGTACAAATTTCAGTCTTTTATTGATACAGGAAAGAAATATATCTTGGTACCGTGTTAGCCAGTAGATAGAAAAATACTGATGCACTGATGGACTGATGCAAATTCTGTGGTGAAACTTATAAAATTCATCCTCACCCACAATTACTTTGAGTTTGACAAGAAGATCTATCTACAGGAGACTGGCACAGCAATGCGAAGTAAAGTGGCCCCACAGTATGCAAATCTTTTCATGGCCAAGCTTGAAAGCGACTTTTTGTCCTCATGTCCCATCAGGCCTCTGGCCAACTACCGCTACATTGATGACATTTTAATCATCTGGACGGAGTCTGAGCCACAGCTAAAGACGTTCCTTGAACATTTTAATCAATTTCATCCCACCATCAACTTGACACTCAACTACTCCTGCACTGAAATTAACTTTCTGGACACCATCATTAAGCTGCAGAACAATAAAATAGAGACATCCCTGTATCAGAAGCCAATCGACCGTCCAACATACCTTAAATGGGACAGTTTCCATCCAAAACACATAAAAAACTCCATTGTCTACAGCCAAGCCATCAGATACAATCGTATATGTTCCAACCCAATGGATAGAGATGAACACCTGGGTCGCCTCAGAAAGACCTTTTTGAATCAGGGCTACCATCCAAGAACAATTGAAAACCAGATTACAAGAGCCACCAGAATATTAAGGAATCACCTGCTACATTACAAAACTAAAGAAGAAAATTACCGGGTACCTCTAGTAGTTGCCTACAATCCAAATCTGGAGGTGCTAAGGGGAGCTGCATGGAAATTACAACCTTTACTGCAAAAAGATGCCCGATTACAATCCATTTTTCCAGACCTCCCACTACTGTGTTTTAGGCAGCCCCCAAATCTAAGAAGCATCATTGTCAAGAGCTCCCTGTCCTCTCCAACAGCTGCAGGTACCTTTCCTTGCAACCAGAAAAAATGTAAAACCTGTCCATTTATAATGACCATGGACAAGATAAAGATCCCCAACTCACATCAGGACTACAAGATACCAGGTACTTTTAGCTGCGTCACTTCTAATGTGGTGTACTTAATAATATGTACTAAATGTCCAACTGGGGGTCTGTATGTGGGGGAGACAGGGCAGAAACTGAGAACAAGGATGAACTCTCACCACCACACAATAAGAGAAAAAAGAATGGATATACCTGTGGCAATACATTTTTGTCTCCCAAATCATAACATTATGGACATGAAATTACTTGTGTTAAAGGGTAACTTCAAGACACAGAAAGACAGGAGAGTCTGGGAATATAAACTGATGACGTCCTTTGACACTCTAACTGCAGGAATGAATGTGTCACATGGATTTATGTCTTTTTACATCAATTAAGGAACTTGCCCATCAGACCATGTGGGGTCATCACAACAGAGACCCTAATCACAGGACAATAAAACAATCCTTATCTAAGAATTGGCCCAATATTTATGGACGTAACTGTTTATCACCCATGGTAATTCTGCTTCATGTCACCTGGCTTATCCATGGTTTTTTTCCCCTTTTTTTTTTTTTTTCTCTATACTATGTTGTGCATAAATATGTGATTCTTAGAATTTGTTTTAGTCTTTGCCTGATGAAGAGACCTGTGTAGTCTCGATAGCTTGCAATTTGTTACCATCTTTTCAGTTAGCCATTAAAAGGTATCAACCACTGAGGACTCTCAATTCTAAATATTTTTCTATCTACTGGCTAACACGGTACCAAGATATATTTCTTTCCTGTATCAAAATGGAGGATACCAGAATGTACCGCATCTTTATGGAACTAAAACCACTTCTGAAGAAACGTGCACAAATGGACAGCGACATTTTTTTCCTATCTACATGCAAAAAGGAGAATCTAATTCCCAAAGGACTCTGGATTACAAACCCAATTCTTCATACCTACAACACCCATTATGCACAGAACCTATGTCACAGGACTTCTGAGAGACTAAGGAATCATCTTTTGCATGTCTGCTACAGCATAAAGAGTAAAGTCCAAGGGCAATTTGAAACCCTGAGGAAAACACATACAGAAGACACAGAGCAAAAATTACAACAATATTACAACAAACTACGGACCCATCTATTTCATAACAAGGAAAAGAAACTGCACAGATTGCGCCTCAATTCAGGACTCTATGCAAACAGATACAAAACAAAGCCAAAACCTGACAACTTGGACAACCTCTCCATTCCAGGCACAAATAACTGTCATTAATCTCTCAGATTATAAACCCAACAAAGTGGAGCTGGCCGTGCTTTCCAGAGGACTCTCATTTTGTCCTACTAAGGCCCTGGATAAAACTGAACTCTGCAGTGATATGGAACATTTTTTCAGGAGACTGCGCCTGAGGGAATATTTCAATGATACAGAAGATTCGGAACCCACCTGGACTGAAGAAAAAGGGATCCTAACAACAAAGAAGAGGTCAGACTGGACACCTCCACCGGGACGCAACCCTCATTTGGATAACTATATAGACTCCTTCAGACATTTGATAAAATCCACCATCATAGATACTAACAGGAGACAAGCATCCAACATCAGTGCCCAGGAGAGAAAGGCCATACAGTCTCTGAAAACAAACAAAGAAATCATCATCAAACCTGCTGACAAGGGAGGTGCAATAGTCATGATGAACACATCAGACTATATGAAGGAAGCAAACAGACAACTTATGGACACACGCTACTACAAAAAATTGGAGTCGGATCCTACACAGGATTATTACAAGGAACTAAACAAGTTGGTATCTTGTCTGCCCGACGTATCCATAAGAGCCAATGACCTGATACCGGAAAGTCCAAGAACAGGGACATTCTACATGCTTCCCAAAATCCACAAATCTGGAAACCCAGGAAGACCGATTATTTCATGTGTGGGCACCCTTACTGAGCAGGTATCTGGATGGGTAGAGGGTATTCTTAAACCCCTGGTAAAAGATACACCCAGCTTCATTCAGGACACAACTGACCTATTGAATAAACTATCAGCAATAGGTCCTCTACCAGAAGGAACCATCCTGGCCACAATGGATGTGGAATCTTTGTACTCCAATATCCCACACCAGGATGGATTAAATGCCTGCAAACTCTTCCTGGAAAACACAGGGACTGATGCAAATTCTGTGGTGAAACTTATAAAATTCATCCTCACCCACAATTACTTTGAGTTTGACAAGAAGATCTATCTACAGGAGACTGGCACAGCAATGGGAAGTAAAATGGCCCCACAGTATGCAAATCTTTTCATGGCCAAGCTTGTAAGCGACTTTTTGTCCTCATGTCCCATCAGACCTCTGGCTTACTACCGCTACATTGATGACATTTTAATCATCTGGACGGAGTCTGAACCACAGCTAAAGACGTTCCATGAACAGTTTAATCAATTTCATCCCACCATCAACTTGACACTCAACTACTCCTGCACTGAAATTAACTTTTTGGACACCATCATTAAGCTGCAGAACAATAAAATAGAGACATCCCTGTATCAGAAGCCAATCGACCGTCCAATATACCTTAAATGGGACAGTTTCCATCCAAAACACATAAAAAACTCCATTGTCTACAGCCAAGCCATCAGATACAATCGTATATGTTCCAACCCAATGGATAGAGATGAACACCTGGGTCACCTCAGAAAGACCTTTTTGAATCAGGGCTACCATCCAAGAACAATTGAAAATCAGATTACAAGAGCCACCAGAATATCAAGGAATCACCTGCTACATTACAAAACTAAAGAAGAAAATAACTGGGTGCCTCTAGTAGTTACCTACAATCCAAATCTGGAGGTGCTAAGGGGAGCTGCACGGAAATTACAACCTTTACTGCAAAAAGATGCCCGATTACAATCCATTTTTCCAGACCCCCCACTACTGTGTTTTAGGCAGCCCCCAAATCTACGAAGCATCATTGTCAAGAGCTCCCTGTCCTCTCCAACAGCTGCAGGTACCTTTCCTTGCAACCAGAAAAAACGTAAAACCTGTCCATTTATAATGACCACGGACAAGATAAAGATCCCCAACTCACATCAGGACTACAAGATACCAGGTACTTTCAGCTGCGTCACTTCTAATGTGGTGTACATAATTATTTGTACTAAATGTCCAACTGGGGGTCTGTATGTAGGGGAGACAGGGCAAAAACTGAGAACAAGGATGAACTCTCACCGCCATACAATAAGAGAAAAAAGAATAGATATACCTGTGGTAATACATTTCTGTCTCCCAAATCATAGCATTATGGACATGAAATTACTTGTACTAAAAGGTAACTTCAAATCGCAGAAATATAGGAGAGTCTGGGAATATAAACTGATGACGTCCTTTGACACTCTAACTGCAGGAATGAATGTGTCACATGGATTTATGTCTTTTTACATCAATTAAGGAACTTGCCCATCAGACCATGTGGGGTCATCACAACAGAGACCCTAATCACAGGACAATAAAACAATCCTTATCTAAGAATTGGCCCAATATTTATGGACATAACTGTTTATCACCCATGGTCATTCTGCTTCATGTCACCTGGCTTATCCATGGTTTTTTTCCCCTCTTTTTTTTTTCTCTATACTATGTTGTGCATAAATATGTGATTCTTCAGAATTTGTTTTAGTCTTTGCCTGATGAAGAGACGTATGCAGTCTCGAAAGCTTGCAATTTGTTACCATCTTTTCAGTTAGCCATTAAAAGGTATCAACCACTGAGGACTCTCAATTCTAAATATTAGTCTTTTATTGAGTCATGATTAAAACACATATCACCATGTGCCATAATCAGAGCCTTCAAAATGCTGTGTAAGAACAAAAAGGAAAACGGCACTCGCCAATGGCGTGTTGCTTGTTTATTGTGCAAAAAGATAAAAACAACAAAAAACTCCAGTGTAAAAAATCTATAGGAAGACACTTAAATCATTGGTGAGCGCCTCTGCCTTTTTGTTCTTACACAATGTTTTGGACTCTGAAATTTTTGACATCTCCAGAATTCGCTTTTGCTCTTTGAGTGACTTATATATCTGAGAAAAACTATACTTCAATTGTGGGGTAAGGCTGACAATGCTATTTATCTAAGAAAAAGAATAAATAGAACAAATGCAATGTCCCATTATTTATGTAATTACGCTCTATGGTCAGTTTTATAAACACTTGCTAAAACATGTGATCTGTAGCTATGCCTAAGGGTGGGAACACCAAAAATGCGTAGGCTATGATTATGATTGCAGCACATAATCATCCCTGAATAACGAATTAAAAATTTTATACCAGGTGCTAGAATTTTTGTGACTTTTTAGATGTATTACTATTGTTCCCTGATACCGAACCTTCCATATGTTGGACGCCATGATCATACCTGCAGACATCCCGATACACAATCTACTAGAATGGTGAGCTGTATTTATCCCCTTTCTTTCTATTCTATTTACCTACTTGTGAAAGGACAAGATGGTGGTTGAGATTCCCTTTAGAGTTTTGCAGTCATGCCAAGCCAACAATAACACCATCTGGCACATGCACGATGTGCAGATGAAGGCGAGACTAGTAGACTGTTGGTTTCTGTCATACAACATATGATGTGACACTAAACTCCTGATTAATGTTTTATCTGTAGTTTCACATAACTTTTCAAAATAAACTTTTGTTTGCATACATGAGAAATAATCATATTTATAGCCATTATAATTACAATTATGAATAATTATGCGTAATTACAATTTTCCCTTCTGCAGACACTACATCCAATTTACAGTATCTCAAACCCAGTGGGTAGAGTTTAACAATTGCACCGCTCATTGTGTCTTGACCCAGTGAGTGACAGTTCAGTCGTCCAATCTGGGGCAGGGGCAAGGGCATAATGAGCTGTTGGTATTGCGATTGACACCCAATCTGAGGCTGGGGTGTGCTGAGGTGTCAGTGTTGTGAGTGACAGTCCAGCTGTCCAATCAGGGCTAGTGTTGTGAGTAATAGTCCAGCCGTCCAATCAGGGCCAGGGCATGCTGGATTTCCTCCAGGTGTCTCCCTTCTTGGATTATTACCTGGCCATTTAGCTGACTGTATGTATCTGATAACTGCCATTTGTAGCCTTAGCTCGTTGGTGTTTGTGTGCCTTGTGTTTCTATGCTCTGTCTCTGATCTATTGTTGCCTGACCTCGGACCTTGCCTTTGGCCATCTGTTTGACTGGCCCCTGTGTCTTGATCCGCTACTGTCATGGTTCCCAATGGCAAGGGAACGTCAGAGAACATAAATAACAGAACAGCTCTTGGGTGATGGAATCTCGAACTGACCGTGAGCTAAACCTACCACACAACTAACAGTGGCCGGGTGGCGTACCTACGTTTTATCCCTAGACGCCTAGCGCCAGCCGGAGGACTAACTAACCCTAATAGAGGAAAAGACAGACCTGGCTTACCTCTAGGGAAATTCCCCCAAAAAGGAGACAGAAGCCCCCCACATATATTGACGGTGAGTTCAGAGGAAAAGACATACGCAGTATGAAGGTAGGTTCAGCAAAGCGAGGTCCGCTTACTAGATAGCAAGAAGATACAATAGGGAACTTCACGGTCAGCTGAAAACCCTATTAAAATACCATCCCGAAATTACTTTAAGACTCATGTGTCAACTCATGACACCGGAGTGGCAATTTCGGCCCACAAGAGCTTCCAGCTACAGAAAAATAACATAACTGTGAACTGGAACAAAAATGCAAAACAAACTTAGGACTAAGAGTCCAACTTAGCTGATAGTAGTCTAGAAGCAAGAACATGCAACAGAAAGGCTCTGGTTACATTGATGGCCGGCACTAGAATAACTGAGCAGCAAGGCTAAATAGGATACACCCATATCCTGATGGAAACAGGTGAACAGAGAAAGTGAAGCACACAAGTCCAGTACCACCAGTGACCACCGGGGGAGCCCAAAAACCAAATTCACAACACGCTACCTTCCTGGAATTCTGACCTCGTACTGTGACCTGACTACTCCTTTGTCTTTCCCATTAGTTTTCAATCAGTTCTCTTCGTATCTTGACTGTTATGATCTGGTGGCCTAAGAGCAGCATGAGACGTACTCTGGAGAAGGTGGTACCTGTACTGACCGCAGACCTTGAACCTAACACCGCAACTAGAAGTAGCCGTGGAATGTACCTAGCGCTCCCTAGACATCTCGACACAGCCGGATGACTAATTACCCCTAGAGATAGAAAATGGAAAACTATCTTGCCTCAGAGAAAATTCCCAAAGGATAGGCAGCCCCCCAGAGTACTATGCAGTCAATATTAAAACACTAGAAAATATCCACCACAGAAAATACAAAATCTCCACAGCTAACTAAAGATATGGAGGGTATATCTGCATCTCCAGAGATACCAGCTTGGCTAAAAATCCTTATACAGACCAAGCTGGACAAGACAAAACATAGAAAAGAACTAAACAATAAGACCACAGCATGTGGACAGCAAAATCAAGGCCAGAACTTATCTTTGTTGAAAAGAACTGCAAAGCAGAAGAGACCAGGCAGGGATGTGAATCCTCCAGGAACAATGGACAACTGGCACTGACTAAAGGGTGAAGCAAGACTAAATAGCCCAGTCAAAATTGCCAAAAGTGAACACACCTGATAAATGCTGCGATTCAAAGACAGCAGCGCTACCACTTACAACCACCGGAGGGAGCCCAAGAGCAGAATTCACAACAGTACCCCCCCTTGAGGAGGGGTCACCGAACCCTCACCAGAGCCCCCAGGCCGATCCGGACGAGCCAAATGAAAGGCACGAACCAAATCATCAGCATGAACATCGGAGGCAACAATCCAAGAATTATCCTCCTGGCCATAACCCTTCCATTTGACAAGATACTGAAGCCTCCGCCTCGAAAAACGAGAATCCAAAATCTTCTCAACCACATACTCCAACTGCCCATCAGTCAACACCGGGGCAGGAGGATCAACAGAGGGAACAACGGGCACCACATATTTCCGCAACAAAGATCTATGAAAAACATTATGGATGGAAAAAGAGGCTGGAAGGGCCAAACGAAAAGACACTGGATTGATAATCTCAGAAATCCTATAAGGGCCAATAAACCGAGGCTTAAACTTAGGGGAAGAAACCTTCATAGGGACAGGACGGGAAGACAACCAGACCAAATCCCCAACCCGAAGCCGGGAACCAACACACCGACGACGGTTAGCAAAACGCTGAGCCCCCTCCTGAGACAACACCAAATTGTCAACAACATGAGCCCAAATTTGCTGCAACCTGTCAACCACAGAGTCCACCCCAGGACAATCAGAAGGCTCAACCTGCCCTGAAGAAAAACGAGGATGAAAACCAGAGTTACAAAAGAAGGGTGAAACCAAGGTAGCAGAACTAGCCCGATTATTAAGGGCAAACTCGGCCAATGGCAAGAAAGCCACCCAATCATCCTGATCAGCAGACACAAAGCATCTCAAATAAGTTTCCAAAGTCTGATTAGTTCGCTCGGTTTGGCCATTTGTCTGAGGATGAAATGCGGAAGAAAAAGGCAAATCAATGCCCAGCCTAGCACAAAAGGCCCGCCAAAACCTAGAAACAAACTGGGAACCTCTATCGGACACAATGTTCTCCGGAATGCCATGCAAACGAACCACATGCAGAAAAAACAACGGAACCAAATCAGAATAGGAAGGCAACTTAGGCAAAGGTACCAAATGAACCATCTTAGAAAACCGGTCACAAACCACCCAGATAACTGACATCCTCTGGGAAACCGGAAGATCCGAAATAAAATCCATAGAAATATGCGTCCAAGGCCTCTCAGGGACCGGCAAAGGCAAAAGCAACCCACTAGCGCGGGAACAGCAAGACTTGGCCCGCGCACAAGTCCCACAGGACTGCACAAAAGAACGCACATCCCGTGACAAAGAAGGCCACCAAAAGGACCTACCAACCAAATCTCTGGTACCAAAAATCCCAGGATGACCGGCTAACACAGAACAATGAACCTTCGAAATCACTTTACTAGTCCATCTGTCAGGAACAAACAATTTCCCCACTGGACAGCGGTCAGGTTTATCAGCCTGAAATTTCTGAAGAACCCGTCGTAAATCAGGGGAGATGGCAGAAAGAATCACCCCTTCCTTCAGAATACCGACCGGCTCAAGGACCCCAGGAGAATCAGGCAAAAAGCTCCTAGAGAGGGCATCAGCCTTAACATTCTTAGAACCCGGAAGATACGAGACCACAAAATCAAAACGGGAGAAAAACAGGGCCTGTCTAGGATTCAGCCATTTGGCAGACTCGAGATAAATCAGATTCTTATGATCGGTCAAGACCACAATACGGTGCTTGGCCCCCTCAAGCCAATGTCGCCACTCCTCAAATGCCCACTTCATAGCCAACAACTCACGATTGCCGACATCATAATTGCGTTCCGCAGGCGAAAACTTTTGAGAAAAGAAGGCACACGGTTTCATCAAGGAACCATCAGAATTCCTCTGAGACAAAATGGCCCCTGCCCCAATCTCAGAAGCGTCAACCTCAACCTGAAAAGGAAGAGAAACATCCAGCTGACGCAACACAGGGGCAGAAGTAAATCGGCGTTTAAGCTCCTGAAAGGCAGAAACAGCCGCAGAGGACCAATTCGTCACATCAGCGCCTTTCTTCGTCAAATCGGTCAGGGGTTTAACCACACTGGAGAAGTTGGCAATGAAACCGCGATAAAAATTAGCAAAGCCCAAAAATTTCTGAAGGCTCTTCACGGATGTGGGCTGGATCCAATCATGAATGGCCTGAACCTTAACCGGATCCATTTCTATAGATGAGGGAGAAAAAATGAAGCCCAAAAAAGAAATCTTCTGTACTCCAAAGAGGCACTTAGACCCCTTCACAAACAAGGCATTATCACGAAGGATCTGAAATACCATCCTGACTTGTTTCACATGAGACTCCCAATCATCTGAAAAAATCAAAATATCATCCAAATATACAATCATGAATTTATCAAGATAATTCCGAAATATATCATGCATGAAGGACTGAAACACAGATGGAGCATTAGAGAGTCCGAATGGCATCACAAGGTATTCAAAATGGCCTTCGGGCATATTAAACGCAGTTTTCCATTCGTCACCCTGTTTAATATGAACAAGATTATATGCCCCTCGAAGGTCAATCTTAGTAAACCAACTAGCCCCCTTAATCCTAGCAAACAGATCAGAAAGCAAAGGCAAAGGGTATTGGAATTTGACCGTGATCTTATTCAAGAGGCGATAATCAATACAGGGTCTCAAGGAGCCATCTTTTTTGGCAACAAAAAAAAAAACCTGCTCCCAATGGTGAAGAAGATGGCTGAATATGACCCTTCTCCAAGGACTCCTTAACATAGCTCCGCATGGTGGTATGTTCTGGCACAGACAGGTTGAAAAGTCGTCCCTTAGGGAACTTACAGCCTGGAATCAAGTCAATAGCACAATCACAGTCCCTATGCGGTGGAAGGGAACTGGACTTGGGCTCATTGAGTACATCCTGGAAATCTGACAAAAACTCAGGAATTTCAGAAGAGGGGGAGGAGGCAATTGACATCACAGGAACGTCATCATGAACCCCCTGACAACCCCAACTAGTCAGACATAGATTTCCAATCTAATACCGGATTATGCACCTGTAACCATGGGAAACCCAGCACAATAGCATCATGCAAATTATGCAACACCAGAAAACGACAATCTTCCTGATGTGCTGGCGCCATGCACATGGTCAGCTGTGTCCAAAACTGAGGTTTATTTTTAGCCAACGGTGTAGCATCAATGCCCCTCAAAGGAATAGGACTCTGCAAAGGCTGCAAGGGGAAACCACAACGTCTGGCAAATTCTAAGTCCATTAAGTTTAGAGCGGTGCCTGAATCCACAAATGCCATGACAGAAAAGACGATAATGAGCAGATCAGGGTCACAGATAACAGAAATTTAGGTTGTACAGTACTGATGGTAACAGAACTAGCGATTCTCTTGGTACGCTTAGAGCAATCAGAAATAACATGAGCAGAATTGCCGCAGTAAAAACACAACCTATTCTGACATCTGAATCCTTGTCGTTCAGCTCTTGACACAATCCTATCACACTGCATAGGCTCAGGACTCCGCTCGGAAGACAATGCCATAGTGTGCACAACTCTGCGCTCGTGCAAGTGCCGATCAATCTGAATGGCCAGAGACATAGAATCACTCAGACCAGCAGGCGTGGGGAACCCCACCATAACATCTTTAACGGATTCAGAAAGACCCTTTCTGAAGATTGCCGCCAAGGCATCCTCATTCCATTTAGTCAGTACAGACCATTTTCTAAACTTCTGGCAATATGATTCTGCCACTTCTTGACACTGAGACAGGGCCAACAAGGTCTTCTCAGCATGATCCACTGAATTAGGTTCGTCATACAATAACCCAAGCGCCTGAAAAAAGGTGTCTACATTAAGCAACGCCGGATTCCCAGGTTCCAGGGCAAATGCCCAATCCTGGGGGTCACCACGCAGCAGAGATATAATAATTTTAACCTGCTGGATGGGATCACCAGAGGAACGGGGTTTCAGAGCAAAAAACAGTTTACAGTTATTTTTAAAGCTCAGAAATTTGGACCTATCCCCAAAAAACAAATCAGGAGTTGGAATTCTAGGCTCTAAAACCGGAGTCTGAACGATATAATCGGAAATACCCTGTACTCTAGCAGCAAGTTGATCCACACGAGAAGCCAATCCCTGAACATCCATACCAGCGCCGAACTCCTGAGCCACCCAGAGGTAAAGAGGGAAGAGAGAAAAAAAACACAACAGACTACAGAAAAAAAATGGCTCAGCACTTTCCTTCCCTTCTTCTGAGATGCGGTTAACTCATTGTTGGCCAGTTGTACTGTTATGATCTGGTGGCCTAAGAGCAGCATGAGACATACTCTGGAGAAGGTGGTACCTGTACTGACCGCAGACCCTGAACCTAACACCGCAACTAGAAGTAGCCGTGGAATGTACCTAGCGCTCCCTAGACATCTCGACACAGCCGGAGGACTAATTACCCCTAGAGATAGAAAATGGAAAACTATCTTGCCTCAGAGAAAATTCCCAAAGGATAGGCAGCCCCCCACAAATATTGACTGTGAGAGGAGAGGGAAAAAACATACACAGACTGAAATGAGAATTTAGCAAAGGAGGCCACTTCTAGCTAAATAGAAAGGATAGGACAGAGTACTATGCAGTCAATATTAAAACACTAGAAAATATCCACCACAGAAAATACAAAATCTCCACAGCTAACTAAAGATATGGAGGGTATATCTGCATCTCCAGAGATACCAGCTTGGCTAGAAATCCTTATACAGACCAAGCTGTACAAGACAAAACATAGAAAAGAACTAAACAATAAGACCACAGCATGTGGACAGCAAAATCAAGGCCAGAACTTATCTTTGTTGAAAAAAACTGCAAAGCAGAAGAGACCAGGCAGGGATGTGAATCCTCCAGGAACAATGGACAACTGGCACTGACTAAAGGGTGAAGCAAGACTAAATAGCCCAGTCAAAATTGCCAAAAGTGAACACACCTGATAAATGCTGCGATTCAAAGACAGCAGCGCTACCACTTACAACCACCGGAGGGAGCCCAAGAGCAGAATTCACAACACTTGACTACCTTACCTCACAGCTTGTCCATGAGTAGTAACTAGCGTCACATAGAGACTATCTGATATAATCTCTCACATACATGCACACATATCTATGGATTCCTGCTATTCTTTTTCTGTAGCAGCTACATTGAAAACATTACACAGCACTACTGTTCTGTGTGTGAGTGTATGAATCCAGCACTGAAGTGAAATAAATTTGCTAGACGCTGCACAATAATATGCATGTGTCTGCCTAGTTCTCACTTTTCTCCTCTCCTTGCTCAGCACAGTTTATTGGGAAGAACCATAACCTACTAATACTTCTATGGGTTAGCATTCTTTCTTGCTTTGATCAAAACAGATTTGGGTTATGTTTAGAGTGGATAGCCAATTTCCTCTACCTACACACATATATATTCTGTGATATTTTTCTAAAATTTCTAATTGTGATTATGATAAGCTACAGTTCAATATTTAGAATTTCTATTTTTACCTTATTATTATGTAAAATGAATATTTTGCATTGTTTTTATTATGCATTAATTATTCACTGCTCACATCTTACGGGGTTTTCAACAGGCATTTTATTAATTCTGCTTCATTTCCATAACACAAACACACATTATTTCAAAATTTATGGGAAGCCAAATATCCTACCAATGTATTTTAGTCTGATGTAGTAAGCTAGAAACCCAAGCAAATAGTATTGAGCCAAGGCCACAGCACTACGAGGCAACAATGCTGGCCCTTTGTGCAACTTCCTATGTATCTGTATGTTGTTCATTAACTAATTTAATGTTATCCAGCTAGTTTTTATGCCTGTTCAATCATAGCATCTGTGCTCTTAGATGCAGATCTTTTGTGTAGCTGAAATTTACATTCACTAGATGTCAAGAAGAGGAGACTAAATTACCATAAAACTTTAATAGTTGGGGTTATTTAAGGACTGAAGTATACAATCCATTAACTATGCTAACTATATATTATACAAATCATGAATAACATGACAAATGCCCATAATAATTTTGGAAGTGATATTTGAAGTTAAAGGGCTCTGACAGGACTAAATTTTGCTTGGAAGAAAATACATTACATTATGTGCAAGTTTGCCATGCAACCGTGAATTTCTGGACAGTCTCTAAATATAGAAGAATTATTGCCTCTTCCTGTAAATAATCAACGTGTGTTGTATTTTTCATATCACGGCAGGAAGTTGTGCTGGATGTTATAGTTTGTTGTGTTACCACTGTGCCACGGTCCGGGGAGAGCCTGGAGGGGCGCAACTGGATGGTGGAGTTAGACTTGGCTCAGATGGATGCCAGGTCCTACTTCAGAACGGACCCACAAAGCCATGGCAGCTGATCCCCTAAATGGGAACAGGGAAGCAGGACTGACCAAGAACTGGTTAGCAGGAGCGAATTGCTGGTAGACAGACAGGTGTGGGATCAGGCACACACAGATCTGGCACAGGAACACAGGACGGCCACATGTACGGGATCACCGGTGCAGGCAGGGACAGTTTTAGTCAAAGTGAGGCCCTAGGCAAAAGTTTAAAATGGGGCCATAAATGCTATCATATTGCACATCACACAGAAGCATTTCTGTTGTATTTACATGCGCTGTGTTCAGGCCGCTAAACAAGAGTGATCGATAATATTGAAGTCGCTCGCAACTTGTTTCCCGGCCTCTTTACACCAACTGAGAAAGAATGATGGGATCAGAACAATCACTATTAGATCAATCTGTCCCCATACAGTATCATGTTATCAGCAGCACATCTATAGTTTACACCGGCGATGTGCTGCTGAGAACAAGGATCACTGTTCCGGCATAAACAATCCAATCACTCCATGACTATGCAGCATTTTGCTTGTTTCGTATAATACACTCCATAGTCCTCCATATGTTATAATGTGCCCCACAGTCCTCCATATTGTAAAATGCACACCCTATAGTCCTACATATAATATAATACATTTTCCATAGGCCTCCATATAGTATAATACACTCCTCATAGTCCTCCATATATAAAAATACACTGCTCAGTCCTTCATATAGTATAATACACTCCTCAGTCCTCCATATACTATAATACATTCCTCATAGTCCTCCATATAGTATAATGCACCAGCATAGTCATCCATGTAGTACAATTCACTTCCCATAGTGCTCCATATAGTATAATACACCACCATAGTCATCCATGTAGTACAATTCACTTCCTATAGTGTAATGCACCCCATAGTTCTTCATATAGTATAATGTATTCCACATAGTCCTCGATACAGTATAATGCAGCCCACATATAGTATAATGCAGGCACCCCACAGAGTATAATGCAGCCACCCCACAGAGTATAAAGCAGCCACCCCACAGAATATAATGTAGCCCCCTCAGAGTATAATGCAGCCCCCATAAAATATAATGTAACCCCCCATAGAATATAATGCAGCCCCCCTCACAGTATAATGCAGCCCCTCCATAGAATATATGGTAGCCCCCACAGAATATAATGCAGCCCCTCCATAGAATATAATGCAGCCCTTCTCATATAGTATAATGAAGCCCCCCATACAATATAATCTAGCCCCCATAGAATATAATGCAGCTCCCATAGAATATAATAGAGCCCACCTCCTCATAGAATATAATGTACCCCCCACAGAATATAATACAGCCCACCTCCCCATAGAATATAATGCACCCCCATAGAATTTAATGCAGCCCACCTCCCCATAGAATATAATGTACCCCCATAGAAGATAATAGTCTACCTTCCCATAGAATATAATGTAGCCCCCACAGAATATAATACAGCCCACCTCCTCATAGAATATAAAGTACCCTCCACAGAATATAATACAGCCCACCTCCCCATAGAATATAATGTACCCCCTATTGAATATAATACAGCCCACCTCCCCATAGAATATAATACAGCCCTGCCCCACGAGAATGGCCCCACAGTCCAGTGCTCACTGATATTTAAAAAAGAACAAAAAACAATCCTTACCTCTCCTCGTGCCCCACGCTGCTCCAGGCTCGGCTCCAGTCTCAGATGCTGCACTGCCCGGGCCCGGTACACAGCGGTTGAACGATGAAGTGACATCATCGTGCACACGCAGTGTCAGAGGCAGAGGGGAATGATGGGAGAGAGAGCGTCATCTGATGCTCTCTC
Organism: Ranitomeya variabilis; assembly: GCF_051348905.1. Classification (NCBI taxonomy): domain Eukaryota; kingdom Metazoa; phylum Chordata; class Amphibia; order Anura; family Dendrobatidae; genus Ranitomeya; species Ranitomeya variabilis. The sequence continues at coordinate 77,027,531 of NC_135238.1, forward strand.
CTCCATCATTGCTTTGAACTGTAATGGCATCATAGACGTTGGTATAGTTCAATACGGCGGCGGTGGGAGTTGGTGCTGGTGGCAAGTGAGCACCCCTGACCCACGGGTCCCAAAGTGGCTGCATGAAGTTCCGCTATTAGTGGCATACCACTGACTGGGGGCCCCTGGGGGAGCGGGGGCCCTAGGCCGCTGTCTGGTCTGCCTGCCACTAATGCTAGCCCTGGGTGCAAGTGCACATGTTCAGGTGGATCAGGATCAGGACTAGGCACAGTCAGCATGAATGTGGGTAAGTGATTAGCAGGACAGGCTGGAACAGATGCAGACAGGGGGGACATGTTACAGGGACCTAACCGGTTCAGAGAGGATGGTTACAGGGACCTAACCGGAAAGTTAATTGTGGACTTGCACAAGTCTGGCTCATCCTTGGGTACAAACAATTATATGCAAGTACAAACAAGATGGGAATGTCCAGCCATCATACCGCTCAGGAAGGAGATGGGTTATGTGTCACAGAAATGAACATGCTTTTGTTCAAGATATGCATATCAACCCAAGGACAAAAGCAAGAGACCTTGTGAAGATGATGGCAGAAGCTAGTTAGATTGTGTCAATAAACAAAGTGAAATGAGTACTATATCATCATGGGCTGAAAGGTCACTATGCAAGGAAGAGGCTATTACTCTAAAAGAAACATAAAAAAGACAGATTAATGTTTGTAAATGCATACAGGAACAAATACCTTAATTTTTGGAGACATGTCCTGTGGTCTGATGAAGCTAAAATTTAACTTTTTGGGCATAATGACTATTGTTACATTTGGAGGAAAATGGCAGAAGCTTAGAAACCTAAGAACACCACCCCAACTGTGAAATTGGGGGTGGCAGCATTATGTTGTGGGATTGTTTTACTGTAGGAGGGTCTGGTGCACTTCGCAAAATAGATAGCATCATGAGAAAAGAAGATTATGTGGCAATACTCAAGACATCAGCCAGGAAGTTAAAGCTTGGGCGGAAATGGGTCTTCCGAATGGACAATGCCCAAAAGCATACTGCCAAAATGGTAACAAAGTGGCTTAAGCATAGCAAAGCCAATGTTTTGGAGTGGCCATAACAAAGCCCTGATCTCAATCCTATTGAAAATTTATTGGCAAATCTGAAAAGGTAGGTGTGAGCAAGGCGACCTACAAACCTGGATCAGTTACACCAGTTTTATCAGGAGTACCAGGCCCAAATTCCTACCAACTATTGTGTGAAGATTGTGGAAGGATATCCCAAATGTTTGACCCAAGTCATTGAGTTTAAGGGCAATGGTACCAAATACTAATGAAATGTATGTCAACTTTTGACTTTGCAGTAAGTAATAAAAATGTCTTAAAACATTCTCTCTCTCTTATTATTCTGGCATTTGGTAAATATTAATAATTATGGTAATCCTAATTCATCTAAAACGGGAAATGTTTATTTTGATTTCAGAAATATAGTAAGTGGTTGGAGGTGCAAGTATAGCGAGGAAGGTATTAGCAGCAAAACAGGACACCACAACAGAGATGTCAAACAAAAATCCAATAGAAAATATGAAAAATTTGCGCTCTAAATACCTTCCAAGGCCAGGAGTGGGGTAGTCGATAAGTGGTGAATGCGGTATAAGGATATGTCCCCCAAGAGATCCTAAAATAAGTGAATTATAAAATAAAGCAATTTCAGTAAACCATTGGTTAAAAAGATATAACGCTAGTGAAGAGCGAGTGTGCTCATTACTCGAGATTTCCGAGTATGTTCGGGTGTTCTCCGAGTATTTTGGGCATGCTCGGAAATTATGTTTCAGTTCCCGCAGCTGAATGATTTGCGGCTGTTAGACAGCCTGAATACATGCAGGCAGTACTATGCAGGCCTATGGAGAGTGCATTATACTATACAGGCATATGAGGAGTGCATTATACTACACAGGCCTATAGGGAGTGCATTATACTATACAGGCCTATGGGGAGTGCATTGTACTATACAGGCCTATGGGTAATGCATTATACTATACAGGCCTATGGGGAATGTATGATATTATACAGGCCTATGGGGAGTGCATTATACTATATTGAGGACTATATTGAGGACTATCTGGCACATTATACTATATGAAGGCTATCTAGGGGGCCATCATACAGTGTGGGGATTACAGTGAAGGGGCCATCACACAGTGTTGGGGCCATCAAGCAGTTTGGGGGCTAGTAAGGGGTCAGTATACTGTGTGGGGGTATATTACAGTGAGGAGGTATCATGTTATGTATAAGAGAGCATCATGCTGTGCATAGGGGAGCTGTATAGGGGGAGACTAGGGACATTATTCAATGTTAAGTGGGTACTTATTGTTATAGGGGAACTCAGGTTGCTGTGATTATCAAAAGGGCACACAGGGCAATATTACTTTCTAGGGAGCAAAATGTGGACACTTTTTTTCTAGGGCACTTGCACCCTGCATTACTATATTCTAGAGGGTTGCTTTAGAATTTAGAGGGCACAGAGAACCACACAGCAGGTGCAGTAATAGGGACACATACGGCAGCAGCATTGGGGTACTAATAGGATGAAGAGTTTGTGCAGGTTGGGAATAGATGGTGACATGCTGAAAATATGAGAAGTAAAATGTGTCTTTGTTGTATTGTCTGCAGCCGAGTCCTGGCTGGAGGAGTTGTCGTGTCGGTCTGGGCCAGATGGAGAAGATCGGAAAACTGAACAAATCCATCAGAAAGAACGTCAGCGGTAAGTCACCATCTGTAACTTTACTTTGATCTGCTATATGTTCTGTGGGGCTGGTAGTTACCACTTACCATATGGCGGTAATATCAATATTGCTCTTTGTATAGAGATTATTTTCAGCAACATCGGTGTGATCTGCTGAGGTTCTCCTCCACTATTAGGGTGCGTCACCCAGTTGTAATCAATGTTACCTGGTTAGGGGCCCCCTCAGAAGCTTCGCCTCCCTGAACCAAAACCCTAACTACGCCTCTGGTTGGTGGGGTAGTGGTTGAATCATGCACTGACAAGGAGAACCTCCAGTGATGTCTGCGATGTTCGAAGTGACTTTTGGCAGCTGATGAATCTGAGTTGCGGAGCGCTGTCCCGGCCGGTGAAAAGCGCTCAGTGCGGCTTCTACTTCGTCAGTGTGCGGGCATCCAAGCACCGCGGTAGTCCAGCGTGGTTGCACTGTCTGAGAAGCAGATAGGACCTGCGTGACCTAGGTGGTCACTTGAGGTGCACGTGATTAGATCTAGTAAGAAGTGCGATAAGGACCAATATTTTGATTTCATGTCAGATATTGAGAAAAACATGCATATGTGTCTTTAGTATAGTGATTGTAAACTTCTGATTTTAACTGTATATATAGATATACATATTTATACCTAAGCTGGCGAATATATATATATATATATATATATATATATATATATATATATACATACACACACATATACTGTGTAGTAAATCGGCTCACTCGGCTGCACACCGAGGTAGACAGAGGTACACTGTCTCTTTAAATCTTCCACTGGCTTATTATATACATGCAGCATAAACCAGTGAGACATGAAAATAAACAGGGCCCTTTGGGCAAAACAGGAAAATGAAACAAAATGGTATACAGCTCCAGACACACCAAAAACTGAATGACTCAAAAAGCTGTCTATTTACCTTCTAAACTCCACCCTGGGGAGGAGATATGGTGAACAGCCTCCTACATGCTCTTCAGCTGTTCTCTAAAAATTCTAGCCCTTAAAATGGCCGATTAACCCCTCCCAGCACTTAGTGTGCTGGAGCAAACTTCTAGGTTTCAGATCACTGAAGCTAACAGCCTAAGTGAATCATATCTCTCATAAAGTACCTTGCCAGTGACTTTGTCACATATCCCCACTCTGCCCAAAGCTGGGGGGTTTGGCACCTTCAGTAACCAAACAGGGAAGTCTAGTCCGGGCATCTGCATTACCGTGTGCGCCTGTGCTCGACATGAAAACTAAAGCCCTGGAGCTCTAGAAACCACCTAGTCAGCTGGGCATTCTTCCCCTTCCTTTCCCCATCCACCTTAGGGGCTCATTATCTTACACAAGCCTGAACGTCCAGCCTAACAGGGTATCAATTGCCCATTTGGTGGCCAAGCACTCTTTTTCTACTATGGCCTAGTTCTTTTCATAGAAGGAGAGTTTCCTACTCAGGTATAGGACTGGATGTTCTTCTCCATCTATTTCCTGGGACAACATAACTCCCAAGCTAACCTCAGAGCCTTTCATCTAGACCACAAACTACTTAGTGAAGTCAAGTGCGACCAAGAGTGGCTGTTTACCTAGAGCGAGCTTCAACTCCTGGAACGGCATCTCCTCTTAAGAGGACCATTTGGCCATCGACGCCTTTGTGCCCTTGAGAGGATCAGTCAGGGGTGCCCATCATGAAAAAATTCAGGATAAATCACTGATAATATAGCATAATTCCGAGAAACATCTAACCTGCTTATTGGAGACCATTTGCTGCCAATTCTGGTTTGCCTCCACCTTCCTCACTTGCAGCTTTATTCTGCCCTGTTCGACAATGTAGCCCAAGTATTTTGCCTCCTCTTTCCCCATTGCGCACTTCTTTGGGTTTATGGTAAGTCCTGCCTTCCTCAGCACATCAAATACCGCCTGGACCTTCTGCAGTTGACTTTCCCACTCCAGGTTGAAGATCACAATGGCGTTCAAGTAAGCTGCAGCATTGTTTTTGTGAAAGTTGAGGATCCGGTTCATAGATTTCTGTAAGGTAGCTGGGGCTCACTGCAGACCGAACGGCATCCTGGTATACTGATAGCACCCATCAGATGTAGAGAAAGCCGTCTTGGCACTTGGGGACAGGAGGATTTGCCAGTACCCTATCGTGAGGTCCAGGGTAGTGATGTATCTGGTTGACCCTAGACTCTCAATGAGTTCATCAACATGGGGCATCGGATACGTGTCAAATTTTGATACCTCATTTTTAGCTTTCCGTAATCAATACAAGAGCACCATTCTCCATCAGGCTTTGGCACCAGGACAACGTGGCTGGACCAGATGCTCTCTGATTCCTTGATGATGCTCAGACTCAACATTCTCCTCTCCTTTTTCGAGATCACCTCGTGGTGGACGTCAGGAATCCGATACATCTTTTGGTTCACAAGCACGTGCGGTTCCGTCAGGATTTGATGCTCCACAACCTGCGTACGTCCTGGCAGCTCAGAAAACAGGTCTCAGTTGTGCTGAAGCAGTTCTTGGCACTGTTGTTTCTGGGCAAGTGACAGTGTCTCTGCCACTGTGACACCCTTGACCTTGGCTTCAGGACTGGCCCCCAGGCCAGTGGCTTCCACCAGTTCCCTGTCTTGCTACAGTTTGAGCAGCTTAATTTGGTACACTTGGTATGGCTTTCTTCTCCCTGGCTGGTGGATCTTGTAGTTTACGTCATTCATTTTTTCGACCAACTCATAAGGCCCAAGCCACTATGCCACAAATTTACTTTTGACCGTGGGTACCAGCACCAGTACTCAGTCTCCAGGGCTAAGCTGCGTCAGTCTTGCTGCTCGATTGTCGTCCCTTGCCTGGGTCTCTTGTGCTTGAAGGAGGTTCTTCTTCACAATCGGCATCACCTTTTGTCATCCTGTAGTGCATCTGGGCCACATGCTCAATAATGCTCAGGTGGGGTGTAACCTATGCTTCCCAGATCTCCAGCCGAATATCCAGAAGTCCCCGATGTGCCTTCTGTCATGGTTCCCAATGGCAAGGGAACGTCAGAGAACTTAAACAACAGACTAGCTCTTGGGTGATGGAATCTCGAGCTGACCGTGAGCTAAACCTACCACACAACTAACAGTGGCCGGGTGGCGTACCTACGTTTTATCCCTAGACGCCTAGCGCCAGCCGGAGGACTAACTAACCCTAATAGAGGAAAAGACAGACCTGGCTTACCTCTAGGGAAATTCCCCCAAAAAGGAGACAGAAGCCCCCCACATATATTGACGGTGAGTTCAGAGGAAAAGACATACGCAGTATGAAGGTAGGTTCAGCAAAGCGAGGTCCGCTTACTAGATAGCAAGAAGATACAATAGGGAACTTCACGGTCAGCTGAAAACCCTATTAAAATACCATCCCGAAATTACTTTAAGACTCATGTGTCAACTCATGACACCGGAGTGGCAATTTCGGCCCACAAGAGCTTCCAGCTACAGAAAAATAACATAACTGTGAACTGGAACAAAAATGCAAAACAAACTTAGGACTAAGAGTCCAACTTAGCTGATAGTAGTCTAGAAGCAGGAACATGCAACAGAAAGGCTCTGGTTACATTGATGGCCGGCACTAGAATAACTGAGCAGCAAGGCTAAATAGGATACACCCATATCCTGATGGAAACAGGTGAACAGAGAAAGTGAAGCACACAAGTCCAGTACCACCAGTGATCACCGGGGGAGCCCAAAAACCAAATTCACAACAGTACCCCCCCCTCAAGGAGGGGGCACCGAACCCTCACAAGAACCACCAGGGCGATCAGGATGAGCCCTATGAAAGGCACGGACCAAATCAGAGGCATGAACATCAGAGGCTGTCACCCAAGAATTATCCTCCTGACCGTAGCCCTTCCACTTAACCAGATACTGAAGTTTCCGTCTGGAAACACGGGAGTCCAAGATCTTCTCCACAACGTACTCCAATTCACCCTCAACCAACACCGGAGCGGGAGGCTCAACGGAAGGCACAACTGGTACCTCATACCTGCGCAATAATGACCGATGGAAGACATTATGGATAGAAAAAGATGCTGGGAGGTCCAATCGAAAGGACACGGGGTTAAGAATCTCCAAAATCTTATACGGGCCGATGAACCGAGGCTTAAACTTAGGAGAAGAAACCCTCATAGGGACAAAACGAGAAGACAACCACACCAAGTCCCCAACACGAAGACGAGGACCAACACGACGACGGCGGTTAGCAAAATGCCGAGTCTTCTCCTGGGACAACTCCAAATTGTCCACCACCTGTCCCCAAATCCGATGCAACTTATCCACCACAGTATCCACTCCAGGACAATCCGAAGACTCCACCTGACCGGAAGAAAAACGAGGATTCTACCCCGAATTGCAAAAGAAAGGAGAAACCAAAGTGGCAGAACTAGCCCGATTATTGAGGGCAAACTCCGCCAACGGCAAAAAGGCAACCCAGTCATCCTGATCCGCAGACACAAAACACCTCAAATAAGTCTCCAAGGTTAGTTCACTCAGTCTGGCCATTAGTCTGAGGATGGAACGCAGACGAAAAAGACAATTCAATGCCCATCCTAGCACAGAACGCCCGCCAAAATCTAGACACGAACTGGGTCCCCCTGTCAGAAACGATATTCTCCGGAATACCATGCAAGCGAACCACATTTTGAAAAAACAGAGGAACCAACTCGGATGAGGAAGGCAACTTAGGCAAGGGCACCAAATGGACCATCTTTGAAAAACGGTCACACACCACCCAGATGACAGACATTTTCTGAGAAACAGGGAGATCAGAAATAAAATCCATAGAGATGTGAGTCCAAGGCCTCTTCGGAATAGGCAAAGATAACAACAATCCGCTGGCCCGAGAACAACAAGGTTTGGCCCGAGCACAAACATCACAAGACTGCACAAAAACTCGTACATCTCGAGACAGGGAAGGCCACCAGAAGGACCTAGCCACCAAATCCCTGGTACCAAAGATCCCGGGATGACCTGCCAACACAGAAGAATGAACCTCCGAGATGACTCTACTGGTCCAATCATCAGGAACAAACAGTCTACCAGGCGGGCAACGATCAGGTCTATCCGCCTGAAACTCCTGCAAAGCCCGTCGCAGGTCTGGGGAAACAGCAGATAATATCACCCCATCCTTAAGGATACCTGTAGGTTCAGAATCACCAGGGGAATCAGGCTCAAAACTCCTAGAAAGGGCATCCGCCTTCACATTTTTAGAACCTGGTAAGTATGAGACCACAAAATTAAACCGAGAGAAAAACAACGACCAGCGCGCCTGTCTAGGATTCAGGCGCCTGGCAGACTCAAGATAAATCAAATTCTTGTGATCGGTCAATACCACCACCTGATGTCTAGCCCCCTCAAGCAAATGACGCCACTCCTCAAAAGCCCACTTCATAGCCAAAAGCTCCCGATTACCAATATCATAATTTCGCTCGGCGGGCGAAGATTTTCGAGAAAAGAACGCACAAGGTCTCATCACGGAGCAGTCGGAACTTTTCTGCGACAAGACCGCCCCAGCTCCGATCTCGGAAGCATCGACCTCAACCTGAAAAGGAAGAGTAACATCAGGCTGACGCAACACAGGGGCGGAAGAAAAGCGGCGCTTAAGCTCCCGAAAGGCCTCCACAGCAGCAGGGGACCAATCAGCAACATCAGCACCCTTTTTGGTCAAATCAGTCAAAGGTTTAGCAACATCAGAAAAACCAGTTATAAATCGATGATAAAAATTAGCAAAGCCCAAAAATTTCTGAAGGCTCTTAAGAGAAGAAGGTTGCGTCCAATCACAAATAGCCCGAACCTTGACAGGATCCATCTCAATGGAAGAGGGGGAAAAAATGTACCCCAAAAAAGAAATCTTTTGAACCCTAAAAATACACTTAGAACCCTTCACACACAAGGAATTAGCCCGCAAAACCTGAAAAACCCTCCTGACCTGTTGGACATGAGAATCCCAGTCATCCGAAAAAATCAAAATATCATCCAGATACACGATCATAAATTTATCCAAATATTCACGGAAAATGTCATGCATAAAGGACTGAAAGACTGAAGGGGCATTTGAAAGACCAAAAGGCATTACTAAATACTCAAAATGGCCCTCGGGCGTATTAAATGCGGTTTTCCACTCATCCCCCTGCTTAATTCGCACCAAATTATACGCCCCACGGAGATCAATCTTAGAGAACCACTTAGCCCCCTTTATTCGAGCAAACAAATCAGTCAGCAGTGGCAGAGGATACTGATATTTGACTGTAATTTTATTCAAGAGTCGATAATCAATACACGGCCTCAAAGAGCCATCTTTTTTAGATACAAAGAAAAAAACGGCTCCTAAGGGAGATGAAGAAGGACGAATATGTCCCTTTTCCAGGGACTCCTTAATATATTCTCGCATAGCAGCATGTTCAGGTACAGATAGATTAAATAAACGACCCTTTGGAAATTTACTGCCCGGAATCAGATCTATGGTACAATCGCAATCTCTGTGAGGAGGTAGTGAACCAAGCTTAGGCTCCTCAAAAACATCACGATAATCAGACAAAAATTCCGGAATCTCAGAGGGAATAGATGACGAAATGGAAACCAAAGGTACGTCCCCATGAGCCCCCTGACATCCCCAGCTTAACACAGACATAGCTTTCCAGTCAAGGACTGGGTTATGAGATTGTAACCATGGTAATCCGAGCACCAAAACGTCATGTAGATTGTACAACACAAGGAAGCGAATCATCTCCTGATGGTCTGGATTCATACGCATAGTCACTTGTGTCCAGTATTGTGGTTTATTACTAGCCAATGGTGTAGAGTCAATACCCTTCAGAGGTATAGGAACTTCCAGAGGCTCTAGATCAAACCCACAGCGCCTGGCAAAGGACCAATCCATTAGACTCAAAGCGGCGCCAGAGTCGACATAGGCATCCGCGGTAATTGACGATAATGAACAAATCAAGGTCACAGACAGAATAAACTTAGACTGTAAAGTGCAAATTGAAATAGACTTATCAACCTTTTTTGTACGTTTAAAGCATGCTGATATAACATGAGTTGAATCACCACAATAGAAGCACAACCCATTCTTTCGCCTAAAATTCTGCCGTTCGCTTCTGGACAGAATTCTATCACATTGCATATTTTCTGGAGCCTTCTCAGAAGACACCGCCAAATGGTGCACAGGTTTGCGCTCCCGCAAACGCCGATCAATCTGAATAGCCATTGTCATGGACTCATTCAGACCTGTAGGTGCAGGGAACCCCACCATAACATCTTTAATGGCATCAGAGAGACCCTCTCTGAAATTCGCCGCCAGGGCGCACTCATTCCACTGAGTAAGCACAGACCATTTACGAAATTTTTGGCAGTATATTTCAGCTTCATCTTGCCCTTGAGATAGGGCCATCAAGGCTTTTTCAGCCTGAATCTCTAAGTTAGGTTCCTCATAAAGCAACCCCAAAGCCAGAAAAAACGCATCCACATTGAGCAACGCAGGATCCCCGGGTGCCAATGCAAATGCCCAGTTTTGAGGGTCACCCCGCAGCAAGGAAATTACTATCTTAACCTGCTGTGCGGGATCTCCAGCGGAGCGAGATCTCAGGGAAAGAAATAATTTACAATTATTTTTGAAATTCAGGAAACGAGATCTATCCCCGGAGAAAAATTCTGGTATAGGAATTCTAGGTTCAGATATAGGAGCATGAATAACAAAATCCTGTAAATTTTGAACCTTCGTAGCAAGATTATTCAAACCTGTAGCCAAACTCTGAGGATCCATTTTAATCAGGTGAGATCAGAGCCATTCAAGGATTAGAAGGAGAGAGAGAGACAAAGGCTGCAATTAGAGCAGAAATGCAACTGAGTCAACTAAAAAGCAAGCTCAGAAGAGAAAAAAAAAAAAATCTGCAGACTTCTTTTTCTCTCCTTTCTTCTGCCAACGGTTTTAACCCTTGGCCGGCCATACTGTCATGGTTCCCAATGGCAAGGGAACGTCAGAGAACTTAAACAACAGACTAGCTCTTGGGTGATGGAATCTCGAGCTGACCGTGAGCTAAACCTACCACACAACTAACAGTGGCCGGGTGGCGTACCTACGTTTTATCCCTAGACGCCTAGCGCCAGCCCGAGGACTAACTAACCCTAATAGAGGAAAAGACAGACCTGGCTTACCTCTAGGGAAATTCCCCCAAAAAGGAGACAGAAGCCCCCCACATATATTGACGGTGAGTTCAGAGGAAAAGACATATGCAGTATGAAGGTAGGTTCAGCAAAGCGAGGTCCGCTTACTAGATAGCAAGAAGATACAATAGGGAACTTCACGGTCAGCTGAAAACCCTATTAAAATACCATCCCGAAATTACTTTAAGACTCATGTGTCAACTCATGACACCGGAGTGGCAATTTCGGCCCACAAGAGCTTCCAGCTACAGAAAAATAACATAACTGTGAACTGGAACAAAAATGCAAAACAAACTCAGGACTAAGAGTCCAACTTAGCTGATAGTAGTCTAGAAGCAGGAACATGCAACAGAAAGGCTCTGGTTACATTGATGGCCGGCACTAGAATAACTGAGCAGCAAGGCTAAATAGGATACACCCATATCCTGATGGAAACAGGTGAACAGAGAAAGTGAAGCACACAAGTCCAGTACCACCAGTGACCACCGGGGGAGCCCAAAAACCAAATTCACAACAGCCTTCCATATAGCAGCTCAAATAGTGAGAGCCCCATAGAGGCCTGTGGAACTTCCCTAATAGAGAACAGCAGGTACGGTAGTAGACAATCCCAGTCTCGACCATCCTTTTCCATGACCGTCTTAAGCATGGATTTCAAGGTCTTATTGAACCTTTCCACCAGGCTATCCATCTGCGGATGCTACACCGACGTCCAGAGTTGTGTAATCTGGATAGCCTTACACAACTCCCTCATCACTTTGGACGTAAAAGCAGTGCCATGATCCATCAGGATCTCCTTTGGCATGCCTGTACAGGAGAAAATATAGACTAGCTTTCATACTGTACTCCTGTTGTAGGAGTTTCTCAGTGGTACCACTGCCAGGTACCATGTTACATAGTCCATCACCACCAGGATATATTAATGTCCCCTGGTGGACTTAACTAAGGGACCGATAAGGTCCATGACAATATGGTCAAATGGGATCTCTATAACAGGCAATGGCACTAGTAGTTGACAATCTCTATGAGACACCCAGGCCAGTAGAACCGCTGAAGGACCCGCTCTTGAGTTTTGTCTACTCCCAGATGCCCACCCAAGAGATGAGAATGGGCCAGGTCTAGTACCCTACGCCTATAGGGACTCAGTACTACCAATTGCTCTATCACTTCCTCTCTCAGCTTAGTGACCTGATATAGCAGCTCCTCAATTAAAGTCAAATGTGGAATCCTGGTATTGTCCCTCGACTCTTGAGCGACCCATTTATCCTAGTTACATTGTCAGATGCCCCTTTTAAAGTAAGATCCCACATTTGAGCAGTCCCAAAATTCCTCCAGAAACCTCCAGTTCAGTAATCTCAGCCTCACTGGTCAGTCTCATCCTCATCACCAGCAAAGACACACAGGGGGAACTCATATGCCTCCGACTGCGATTGGGATTCATCACGGTTAAACCAGCTCTTGTCTGAGTCACTTTGTACCCCTGGCTTCCGCCATGAGTCTCAGAACAAGCTAAATTCTCGCCCTATTATCAGTGGGTGAAGCAGGTCTTTAACCACTCTGACCTCATGGGACTCAGCCCCACAGTTCGTTTTTATTGTCACTTGGGCAATGGGGTAGTCCTTGGGTTCCTGTGAATACAGCAGATGTCCAAGTGTTTTTTGGGAATCAACTGTTGGGGGAGTGTGGCCCTTACCAGAGTCACCAGACTCCCCGAATCCAAGAGTCCTGGCACCAGTGCCCCATTTTTTGTTATGGGACATGCCTGTAGCTCCTCGCTCAGCTGATAGTCCACACTGCAGGCAGGATACACATAGTACAACAGCGCTTCCCTAGGCTTCAGTCCATCTGTTTGAAGGACATAGGACAACGGATGGCTGTGTGTCCAGGATCGTGACATCTACAGCAAAGCAAGTCTTTCCCTGTGGCCTTTGGCAAGCCTTTGGGATCTCGGACTCCCCCCAGTGGTGGCTCTACTACCCATCTTGATAATTGGGCTCATTCTGGGTACCCCAGAATGAGGATGCAACACCATCCAGCTTCCTTAGGGACCGCTCAACTTCCTGGTACCAGTAGACTACCCAGGACCCCCTGTACAATCCAAGACTGCACAGGCCTTGGAAGTGAATAAATCTGTCCATGGCTACATGCTCTACCATCTGGGCTGAAGTGGAGGACTCCGGCTGCAACCATTTCTGTACTAGATGCAGCAGATCGAACATTTGATAGTGAGGGAGTTTATCACCACAATATGTCCAGTGGTGAACCCTTTGAGCTCATACAGTCTTCCCTGAGGGTGCCAGTATCTTTGTTTTTAGTTTGGCATATCCCCAGCCATCTTGTAAGGCCAAGTCATAATAAACCTTCTGGGGCTCACCTGTTAGATATGGGGTCATCACCTCTGCCCACTGCTCTGGCTGCAGCTTCTCCCTCTCTGCTTGAATAGTCATAAAAAGCTTCCACACCATTGTCCACGACATTTTTTTGCACTGCTCATCTTACCGCCTTCCATGCGTATTTGTTGTCACTTGGACTTGGGGGGGGGGGGGGGCTGCTGGCCTCCAACAAATGACCTCTGCGAGGAGTTTCATCTGCTGTGTAAGCACCTGTCGCTGCTGCTGTTAGAACTATTGCACCGACAGTTTATTTGTTTTTAATTGTGCCAGCTGCTGCTCTTGATGCTACTGTTGATGCTGCTGTTGCTGTTGGATCAGGTGTTTCATGAGCTCCTCTATGCTGTCTGATGCCACTTCTTAGCTTATGGCCACCTTCACCTAGGACGTTTTTTTTTATCACAGCTGTCACATGTGCTTCCTGGTGAAATTGCCCGCACTTCTATTACCAACTGTGGTAGATCGGCTCATTCGGCTTAACACAGAGGTAGACACTTGTACACTGTCTCTTTAAATCTTCCACTGGTTTATTATATACTGTACATGCGGCATAAACCAGTGGAAAGTGAAAACAAACACAGCTCTTTGGACAAAACAGAAAAGCAAAACAAAATCGTATACAGTCTGCAGGGGATGTACCAGCTCAGGATATAACAACCGGGTTCAGTACGGTTTAACACAAACACTTCTCTGGAGCACCAGCTCCAGACACACACCGAAGACCAAATGACTCCGAAGGCTGTCTATTTAGCTTCTAAAGCCCACCCTGGGGAGGAGATATGGTGAACAGCCTCCTACCCGCTCTTCAACTGTTTGCTAAAAAGCCTAGCCCTTAAAATGGCCAATTAACCCCTATCAGCACTTAATGGTGCTGGAGAAAACTTCTAGGTTTTAGAGCAGTGAAGCTAACAGCCTATGTGAACCATATCTCCCCTCCATTATTTTGTCAGTGACTTTGTCACAACTGATACTACAACACTAATACAGTAATAGCAAAACAATATCACACATTGAAACCCACGATTAACTAATATTTCCCACTCACATTACCTAAAAACCACAACCAATAAGTAGCTCCCTGTCTAACATTATTAACTAACTGCCCCTATGGGATGCAAGGGTGTGCAGTGCTTAGTAATTAAGGGATTACAGGGGAAGATACTTACACAAATGTGTTTATCATGCTGTGAATGGAGTAAAAGAGCAAGTACATTACTCTCTCAGATATTTAAGTGCAACAGAAGAGGAATTGTCCAGTTTCATATGAGAGGAAATGATATGAGTCTATTGTATTATTCCCCACCTACTGGCTAAGGTTCATTCCTAGCTAAACTTTTTTTTGCAATTGATTGGACACACCTGTTGTCTCCCCTAATCCCCCCTCAGCAACCATACTGTGGCACTGTACATGAGGGGAATTATATCAATAGGGGTGTTATTCATGTGGAATACATGTAGGGGATTACATATAGATATACATATTTGCATTCTTGGGCTAACATGAAATATACAGGTGCTTCTCACAAAAGTATGATATCATCATAGAATGAAACACTTGAAATAGATCACTATGTTTGTAATGACTCTATATAATTTATGAGTTTCAATTTTTGTATTGAAGAACTTAAATAAATTAACTTTTTGATGATAATCTAATTTTGTGTGAAGAATCTCTAAATGGATATACATATCCATATATACAGTGGGGAAAATAAGTAATTGATACACTGCCGATATTGCAAGATTTCACATGCGGCGCATGCACTAATTGAGGTCTCGGCTTGTCATTCAGCCAAGATCTAAATCTGGAAATGCGCTGACACGGCACCATTTTCCTGTAGCCCACTGCCAAGAGATCAATGGCTCCTGCCACCAGGACACCCTCACCTCCCTTCCCAGTGCCCACACCTGCAGTGGTGAACCTGCCTCCTGTGATCCCACTCCACCGCTGCTACCCCCTCCGCGGTAAGCTACATTCGAACTATAAGATACACCCCCATATTCCACCCAAATTTGGGGCTGAAAATGTGTCATATAGTCTGATAAATTCAGTTCTCACATTTAATAAAATCAATGGCTGCCCATTGTTTTATTGAATAAAAAAGTTAATAGGTAGTAATGTGTTCATCACTGCTCAATTCTCTCTCTCACGTATCAAACATATGTAGTACACACACCTCTCACATATCAGATATAGCACACACCACTCACATATTGATGCATACAGTACACATACCAGTTATATATTAGAGGCGTACAGTACATATACCTGTTGCCCCACTCGTTAATGGCAGAGTGCGATGTATCAATAGACAACCCTGGTACAATAACACCACTAAAAAGTTCCGGCAAGTGTCCAGGGTTGCAGAGCAGCGTTGGAAGAAAACAGGCAACACTCGCTTTTAAATCTGCTCTCACCTCTGCTAAACAGGCCTACTTCACAACCCTCGTATCTTCCCTATCCTACAACCCCAAACAGTTATTCAAAACCTTTAACTTCCTCCTCCACCCCCACTGACTCCTCCAACCTCCCTCATCTCTGCTGAGGACTTTGCCACACACTTTAAAAATAAGATCGACCAAACAATGCAAGTCTTCATTGTTCAACCACCACAACCCCTTTGTATACCAGACCAATGCCCAAACCCCGTAACCTCCCTATCCAACATCACTGAAGGGGGCTTAACTGTCTCCTCTCCAAATCGCACCTCACCACCTGTACTCTCAACCCCATCCCACCTCCTCCCCAACCTCACCACCACTCTTATCCCATCCCTAACCCACCTCTTCAACCTATCACTAACTTCTGGCACCTTCCCTTCTGCTTTCAAACATGCCAAAATCACGCCTATCCTTAACCCCTTAATCCCTTAATCCCACATGACGTACTATCCCGTCGAGGTGACCTGGGACTTAATTCCCAGTGACGGGATAGTACGTCATATGCGATCGGCATATAATAATAAATAATAATAAAAAACAATAAAAGTACACATATTTAGTATCGCCACGTCCGTAACGACCCCACCTATAAAACTGTCCCACTAGTTAACCCCTTCAGTGAACGCGGTAAGAAAAAAAAAGAGGCAAAAAACAACGCTTTATTATTATACCGCCAAACAAAAAGTGGAATAACACGCGATCAAAAAGACGGATATAAATAACCATTGGTACCACTGAAAACGTCATTTTATCCCACAAAAAATGAGCTGCAATACAGCATCATCAGCGAAAAAATAAAAAAGTTATAATCCTCAGAATAAAGCAATGCAAAAATGATTATTTTTTCTATAAAATAGTTTTTATCATATAAAAGCTCCAAAACATAAAAAAATATAAATGAGGTATCGCTGTAATCGTACTGACCCGAAGAATAAAACTGCTTTATCAATTTTACCAAACGTGGAACAGTATAAACGCCCCCCCCCAAAAGAAATTCATTAATAGCAGGTTTTTTATCATTCTGCCTCACAAAAAAAATCGGAATAAAAAGCGATCAAAAAAGTCACATGCCCAAAAATGTTACCAATAAAAGCGTCAACTCGTCCCACAAAAAACAAGACCTCACATGACTCTGTGGACCAAAATATGGAAAAATTATAGCTCTCAAAATGTGGAGACGCAAAAACTATTTTTTGCAATAAAAAGCGTCTTTTAGTCTGTGACGGCTGCCAATCATAAAAATCTGCTATAAATAGTAAATCAAACCCCCCTTCATCACCTCCTTAGTTAGGGAAAAATAATAAAATTTTAAAAATTTATTTATTTCCACTTTCCCATTAGGGTTAGGGCTAGGGTTAGGGCTAGGGTTAGGGCTAGGGTTAGGGCTCAGGATAGGGTTAGGGTTGGGGCTACGGTTAGGTTTTCAGTTAGAATTGGGGGTCTCCACTGTTTAGGCATATCAGGGGCTCTCCAAACGTGACATGGCGTCCGATCTCAATTCCAGCCAATTCTGTGTTGAAAAAGTAAAACAATGCTCCTTCCCTTCCGAGCTCTCCCGTGCGCCAAAACAGGGGTTTTCCCCAACATATGGGGTGTCAGCGTACTCAGGACAAATTGGACAACAACTTTTGGGGTCCAATTTCTCTTGTTACCCTTGGGAAAATAAAAATTTGGGGGGCTAAAACATTTTTGTGGGAAAAAAAGGATTTTTTATTTTTACGGCTCTGCGTTATAAACTGTGGTGAAACACTTGGGGGTTCAAAGTTCTCACAACACATTTAGATAAGTTCCTTGGGGGGGTCTAGAAAAAAAAAATATTGTTCCCATAAATACATTTCTTTATCTAAATAATAATAAAAAACAATAAAAGTACACATATTTAGTATCGCCGCGTCTCTTAACGACCCCACCTATAAAACTGTCCCACTAGTTAACCCCTTCAGTGAACGCAGTAAAATTAAAAAAAGAGGCAAAAACCGCTTTATTATCATACCGCCGATCAAAAAGTGGAAAACAAGCGATCAAAAAGACGGATATAAATAACCATTGGTACCGCTGAAAATGTCATCTTATCCCGCAAAAAACGAGCTGCAATACAGCATCATCAGCGAAAAAATAAAAAAGTTATAGTCCTCAGAATAAAGCGATGCAAAAATAATTATTTTTTCTTTAAAATAGTTTTTATCATATAAAAGAGCCAAAACATACAAAAATGATATAAATGAGGTATCGCTGTAATTGTACTGACCCGAAGAATAAAACTGGTTTATCAATTTTACCAAACGTGGAACAGTATAAATGCCCCCCCCACCCAAAAGAAATTCATTAATAGCTGTTTTTTTATCATTCTGCCTCACAAAAAAAATCGGAATAAAAAGCGATCAAAAAATGTCACGTGCCTGAAAATGTAACCAATAAAAACATCAACTCGTCCCGCAAAAAACAAGACCTCAAATGACTCTGTGGACCAAAATATGGAAAAATTATAGCTCTCAAAATGTGGAGACGCAAAAACTATTTTTTGCAATAAAAAGCGTCTTTTAGTCTGTGACGGCTGCCAATCATAAAAATCTGCTATAAATAGTAAATCAAACCCACCTTCATCACCCCCTTAGTTAGGGAAAAATAATAAAATTAAAAAAAATTATTTATTTCCATTTTCCCATTAGGGCTAGGGCTAGATTTAGGGCTAGGGTTAGGGCTAGGGTTAGGATTAGAGCTAGGGTTAGGATTAGGGTTATAGCTAGGGTTAGGGATAGGGCTAGGGTTAAGGTTAGGGCTAGGGTTAGGGCTAGGGCTAGGGTTAGGGTTAGGGCTAAGGTTAGGGCTAGGGCTAGGGTTAGGGTTTCAGTTAGAATTGGGGGTTTCCACTGTTTAGGCACATCAGGGGCTCTCCAAACGCGACATGGCATCCGATCTCAATTCCAGCCAACTCTGTGTTGAAAAAGTAAAACAGTGCTCCTTCCCTTCTGAGCTCTCCCGTGCGCCCAAACAGGGGTTTACCCCAACATATGGGGTGTCAGCGTACTCAGGATAAATTGGACAACAACTTTTGGGGTCCAATTTCTCTTGTTACCCTTGGGAAAATAAAAATTTGGTGGGCTAAAAAAACATTTTTGTGGGAAAAAAAGATTTTTTTTATTTTTACGGCTCTGCGCTATAAACTGTAGTGAATCACTTGGGGGTTCAAAGTTCTCACAACACATCTAGATAAGTTCCTTGGGGGGTCTAGTTTCCATTATGGGGTCACATGTGGTACATAGGTACATCAGGGGCTCTGCAAATGCAACGTGATGCCTGCAGACCAATCCATCTAAGTCTGCATTCCAAATGGCGCTCCTTCCCTTCCGAGCTCTGCCATGCGCCCAAACGGTGGTTTCCCCCCTCATATAGGGTATCAGCGTACTCAGGACAAATTGGACAACAACTTTTGCAGTCCAATTTATCCTGTTACCCTCGGGAAAATACAAAACTGGGGGCTAAAAAATAATTTTTGTGGGGAAAAAAAATAATTTTTATTTTCACGGCTCTGCATTATAAACTTCTGTGAAGCACTTGGTGGGTCAAAGTGCTCACCACACATCTAGATAAGTTCCTTAGGGGGTCTACTTTCCAAAATAGTGTCACTTGTGGGGGTTTCAATGTTTAGGCACATCAGTGGCTCTCCAAACGCAACATGGCGTCCCATCTCAATTCCTGGCAATTTTGCATTCAAATGTCAAACGGCGCTCCTTCCCTTTCGAGCTCTGCCATGCGCCCAAATAGTGGTTTACCCCCACATATAGGGTATCAGTGTACTCAGTACAAATTGCACACAACAACTTTTGGGGTCCAATTTCTTCTTTTACCCTTGAAAAAATAAAAAATTGAGGGCGAAAAGATCATTTTTGTGCAAAAATATGATTTTTTATTTTTACGGCTCTGCATTATAAACTTCTGTGAAGCACTTGGTGGATCAAAGTGCTCACCACATATCTAGATAAGTTCCTTAGGGGGTCTAATTTCCAAAATGGTGTCACTTGAGGGGGGTTTCAATGTTTAGGCACATCAGGGGCTCTCCAAACGCAACATGGCGTCCCATCTCAATTCCAGTCAATTTTGTATTGAAAAGTCAAATAGCGCTCCTTCCCTTCCGAGCTCTGCCATGCGCCCAAACAGTGGTTTACCCCCACATATGGGGTATCTGCGTACTCAGGACAAATTGTACATCAACTTTTGGGGTCAATTTTCTCCTGTTACCCTTGGTAAAATAAAACAAATTGGAGATGAAATAAATTTTGTGTGAAATAAAGTTAAATGTTCATTTTTATTTAAACATTCCAAAAATTCCTGTGAAACACCTGAAGGGTTAATAAACTTCTTGAATGTGGTTTTGAGCACTTTGAGGGATGCAGTTTTTAGAATGGTGTCACACTTGGTTATTTTCTATCATATAGACCCCTCAAAATGACTTCAAATGAGATGTGGTCCCTAAACAAAATGGTGTTGTAAAAATGAGAAATTGCTGGTCAACTTTTAACCCTTATAACTCCCTAACAAAAAAAATTTTGGTTCCAAAATTGTGCTGATGTAAAGTAGACATGTGGGAAATGTTACTTATTAAGTATCTTGTGTGACATGTCTTTGTGATTTAAGGGCATAAAAATTCAAAGTTGGAAAATTGCGAAATTTTCAAAATTTTCGCCAAATTTCCATTTTTTTCACAAATAAACGCAGGTAATATCAAATAAATTTTACCACTATCATGAAGTACAATATGCCGTGAGAAAGCAATGTCAGAATCATCAGGATCCATTGAAGCGTTCCAGAGTTATAACCTCATAAAGGGACAGTGGTCAGAATTGTAAAAATTGGCCCGGTCCATAACGTGCAAACCACCCTTGGGGCTTAAGGGGATAAAAATCCAACCCTCGATCCAACAGCTATGTCCAGCTATCGCCCAATATCACTGCTCCTATTTGCTTCCAAACTCCTGGAGCAGCACATCCACGCTGAACTTTACTCCCACCTCTTATCTAACTTGCTCTTTGACAATCTACAATCTGGTTTGCGCCCCCATCACTCAACTGAGACAGCCCTGACTAGTGTTGAGCGATACCGTCCGATACTTGAAAGTATCGGTATCAGAAAGTATCGGCCGATACCCGAAAAGTATCGGATATCGCCGATACCGATACCCGATACCAATACAAGTCAATGGGACACCAAGTATCGGAAGATATCCTGTATGGTTCCCAGGGTCTGAAGGAGAGGAAACTCTCCTTCAGGCCCTGGGATCCATATTAATGTGTAAAATAAAGAATAAAAATAAAAAATATTGATATACTCACCTCTCCGACGCAGCCTGGACCTTACCGCTGTAACCGGCAGCTTCCGTTCCTAAGAATGAGTGCTTGAAAGACCTTAGATGACGTCGCGGCCTGTGATTGGTCGCGTGAGCGGTCACGTGACCGCCACGCGACCAATCACAAGCCGCGACGTCATCTAAGGTCTTTCAAGCGCTTGAAAGAGCTTAGATGACGTCGAGGCATGTGATTGGTTGCGTGAGCGGTCACGTGACCGCTCACACGACCAATCACAGGCCGCGACGTCATCTAAGGTCTTTCAAGCGCTCATTCTTAGGAACGGAAGCTGCCGGTTACATCGGTAAGGTCCGGGCTGCGTTGGAGAGGTGAGTATATCAATATTTTTTATTTTTATTCTTTATTTTACACATTAATATCGATCCCGATACCGATTCCCGATATCACAAAAGTATCGGATCTCGGTATCGGAATTCCGATACAGCAAATATCGGCCGATACCCGATACTTGCGGTATCGGAATGCTCAACACTAGCCCTGACCAAAATCACTAACGACCTACTTACAGCCAAAGCTAATGGACAATACTCTGTACTCCTCCTTCTAGACCTGTCCTCTGCTTTCGACACAGTTGACCACTGACTTCTACTACAGATCCTCTCCTCCTTTGGCATCAAAGACCTCGCCCTATCCTGGATCTCCTCATACCTTTCCAACCGCACATTCAGCATCTCCCACTCCCACACTACATCCTCATCCCACCCTCTCTTTGTTGGATTCCCCCAAGGCTCTGTTCTAGGACCCCTACTCTTCTCAATCTATACACTCGGCCTGGGACAACTCATAAAGTCTCATGGATTCCAGTTCCACCTTTATGTTGATGACACTCAGATCTACCTTTCTGGACCAGACGTCACCTCCCTGCTGTCCAGAATCCCAGAGTGTCTATCAGCCATATCCTCCTTCTTCTCCTATCACTTCCTCAAACTCAATGTGGACAAATCTGAACTCATCATCTTTCCTCCAGCTCATAGATCTTCCTTTCCTGACCTATCTATCGTATTAAAGGACATCACGCTTTCCCCCGTACCGGAAGTCCGCTGCCTCGGAGTAACCCTCGACTCTGCCCTGTCCTTCAAACCGCACATCCAAGCTATTTCCACCTCCTGTCACCTACAGCTCAAAAATATCTCCAGAATCCGTCCTTTCCTCAACCGTCAATCTACTAAAATGCGTGTGCATGCCCTCATCATCTCCCGCCTTGACTACTGCAACATCCTTTTCTGTGGCCTCCCTGCTAACACCCTTGCACCTCTCCAGTCCATATTTAACTCTGCTGCCCGACTAATTCATCTCTCTCCTCACTACTCCTCCGCTTCCCACCTCTGCATATCTCTTCACTGGCTCCCATTCCCTCAGCGTATCCAATTCAAATTACTAATACTGACCTACAAAGCCATCTGTAATAATTATAGGGGATAACTCAAGAGACTGTTTGCGTGGAACAAAAGAACTACAGGACACAGTTTTATAAGTGGTAAAGTCTATATTATCACACGGTGATTCAAACAGGTGCAGAGAGAAACTCAAGTCCACAACACTTGGAGTAAATATTAAATGCAGCTTAGCAGTCTATAGGAAACTTCAGAAGAAAATGCAATCACGCAGAAAGTCTATGAAGCACAATTATTCTTGAGGATACTTGACACGAATAAGTCCTTGCTTAGTCCAAAACACAGTTAGATATGCTATAAGGCAGTTCAAATAATATCTTAGCTCAACCAGGGAGGCCTGGGTAATAGTCTCAGGTTCTTGCAGAGCAGCAACAGCTTGCATGTCCAGCAAATGCAGATGGAAGTAAACACGAGCAGCAGATGAAGGAGGATTACTGGAACTGGTGTATGCAGCAGGAACTCAGAGCAGAGTAGCAGGATAACCCCACAGGTTCACAGGAGCAGGTATATAGCCAGGGAGTAACCAGAGGTCAGGAGCTGGATGCAAGGCAGAATACTCTAGCACAGACTGAAGGCTGGGGTGGAGTTTTGTAGCAGGAAGACACAGTGCACATGAGACCAAAGACGCCATCTTGGAAAAGGGCAGTAATGCACAAAAGGTAATAAAAAATGTTCAGAGTCCTGACACCATCCATAACCTGCCTCCTCCGTATATCTCTGAACTAATCTCCAGATGTCTTCACTCATGTAATCTCCGGTCCTCCCAAGACCTCCTTCTCTCCTCCACACTTATTCGCTCCTCACCCAATCGCCTTCAAGACTTCTCCCGAATATCCCCCATCCTCTGGAATTCTTTGACCCAACACGTCAGACTATCAACCACATTCGGATCCTTCAGACGGCACCTGAAAACCCACCTCTTCAGGAAAGCCTACAGCCTGTACTGACCCTGCTGCCTCCTCACCACTACCGAAGCTACCACCTGACCAACACCGGAGCTCCTGCAACCCTCAGCCTATTGTTTCCATCCCCACCATCCTCTAGAATGTAAGCCCGCAAGGGCAGGGTCCTCGCCCCTTTGTATCAGTCTGTAATTGTTAGTTTGCTTACTGTAAGCAATATCTGTAATTTGTTTGTGACCCCTTCTCATGTATAGCACCATGGAACCAATGGTGCTATATAAATAATAATAAAAATAATAATAATAATGTATTAAAGGCGTACAGCACACATGCCAGTTATATTTTAGGGCATACAGCACACATGCCAGTTATATATTAGAGGCATACAGTACACATACTAGTTATATATTAGAGGCATACAGTACACATACTAGTTATATATTAGAGGCATACAGCACACATACCAGTTATATATTAGAGGCATACAGCACACATGCCAGTTATATATTGGAGGCATACATTACACATACCAGTTATATATTAGAGGCATATAGTACACATACCAATTATACATTAGAGGCATACAGTACACATGCCAGTTATATATTAGAGACATATAGTACACATACCAGTTATATATTAGAGGCATACAGCACACATACCAGTTATATATTAAGGGCATACAGCACACATACCAGTTATATATATGAGGTATACAGTACACATGCCAGTAATATATTAGAGGCATACAATACACATACCAATTATTATATTAAAGGTATACAGTACACATGCCAGTTATGTATTAGAGGCATACAGCACACATACTAGTTATATATTAGAAGCATACAGTATACATGCCGGTTATATATTAGAGGCATACAGTACACATGCCAGTTATATATTAGAGGCATACAGTACGCATACCAGTTATATATATGAGGTATACAGTACACATGCCAGTAATGTATTAGAGGCATACAATACACATACCAATTATATATTAGAGGTATACAGTACACATGCTAGTACTATATTAGAGACATACAGTATACATGCCGGTTATGTATTAGAGGCATACAGAACACATACTAGGTATATATTAGAGGCATACAGTATACATGCCGGTTATATATTAGAGGCATACAGTACACATGCCAGTTATATATTAGAGGCATACAGTACACATACTAGTTATATATTAGAGCCATACAGTACACATGCCAGTGATAGATCAGAGGCATACAGTGCACATACCAATTATATATATGAGGTATAGAGTACACATGCCAGTAATATATTAGAGGCATACAGTATACATGCCGGTTATATATTTGAGGCATACAGCACACATACTAGTTATATATTAGAGCCATACAGTACACATGCCAGTGATAGATCAGAGGCATACAGTGCACATACCAGTTATATATATGAGGTATAGAGTACACATGCCAGTAATATATTAGAGGCATACAGTATACATGCCGGTTATATATTTGAGGCATACAGCACACATACTAGTTATATAACTGGTATGTGTGCTGTATGCCTCTAATATATTGCTGGCATGTGTACTCTATACCTCATATATATAACTGGTATGTGCACTGTATGCCTCTGATCTATCACTGGCATGTGTACGGTATGGCTCTAATATATAACTAGTATGTGTGCTGTATGCCTCTAATATATATTAGAGGCATACAGCACACATACCAGTTAGATATTAGAGGTATACAGTACACATGCCGGTTATTTATTAGAGGCATACAGTATACATGCCGGTTATATATTTGAGGCATACAGCTACATAATAGTTATATATTAGAGGCATACAACACACATACTAGTTATATATTAGAGGCATACAGCACACATACCAGTTAGATATTAGAGGTATACAGTACACATGCCGGTTATATATTAGAGGCATACAGCACACATACCAGTTATATATTAGAGGCATACAGCACGCATACCAGTAATATATTAGAGGTATACAGTACACATACCAGTTATATATTAGAGGCATACAGTACACATGCCGGTTATATATTAGACAAAAAGAGAAATGATCCAGCTGGAGGTGGAGGCGGTTCAGACTTAGTGAGACTTTATTAGACAACTAAAGCGATAAATAGTTCTTCAAAAAGAAAAATCTTTACATAGTAAACACCTGGCACACCTGACAGATTGGCTCTAGCAGAATCTAAAATATGCGCTCTCCGTCAGGGGGACCGAATGGCGGAGGATTACTGTTCTGAATTTCGCCGCTGGGCGGTGGACACACAATGGAATGACCCGGCGCTGCGGAGTCAGTTTGTACATGGGGTTTCGGGAAGGGTTAAACAAGCCCTCCTGATGTATGAGACTCCTGCTTCTCTAGAGTCTGCCATGAGTCTTGTTGTCCGCATTGATCGCCGTTTGCGTCAGGGGGTGCAAGAGACGCCGCTTATGAGGGAGGGCGTAGGTGCACGTGAGGTTGCTGCAGGTGAGCCCACGGAGCCTATGCAAATCACAGGGGTGTCACATCATCGAGCCCCCTCATTCAGGAAGCAGGGAGCCTGTTTTTGCTGTGGTAAAAAAGGGCATTATGCTAATGCTTGTCCTCTGTTTTCTAAGAAAAGCGCAACGGCGGAAAACTACTAAGCTCAGAGGGTGTGGAGGAGGCCAATCTGAGCTTATGCATATCCTCCACGATGGTCTCTCAATGTATGCTTCCTGCCAGAGTTATGGTCGCTGGCAGAGAGCTGCCAATCACTGTTTTTGTGATTGATGAGGAGTTTGCGCGCACGGCCAGGTTCACGGTCGAAAAACTGCCTCATCCTATCCGGGTGGTCACCATCAATGCTACTCCACTCCCAGAGGGGGAGATTACTGAGTTTGTGGCTGAGGTTAAACTCCACATTGGGGTCCTACATTCTGAGCAAGTTACATGTAGGGTGCTCAGTAATCTTCCTGCACAAATGGTTCTGGGTTTTCCATGGTTGTCTGTGCACAACCTGGTGATTGACTGGAAGACTCAGGACATAATTCAGTGGAGCAGATTCTGCCAGGAGAATTGCCTGGCCACATGTGTGTCCACTGTGACTCCTAGCATTCCTGAGTCACTGCTGGATTTTGCAGATGTGTTCTCTGAGAAGGGTTGCTCAGAATTGCCACCACATCGACCCTATGACTGTACTATTAGGTTTAAACCAGGGGCCAAATTGCGAAAGCTAGGATGTTTAACATCTCTGGTCCTGAGAGGCAAGCTTTAAAAGATTACATTGCTGAGAGTTTTAGCAAAGGGCACATCAGGCCTTCGTCCTCGCCGGTGGCAGCGGGGTTCTTCTTCGTTAAGAAGAAAGATGGCGGACTAGGCCCGTGTCTGGATTTCAGGGAGTTAAACCAGATTACGGTTCGTGATCCATGCCACTGATACCTGATTTGTTCAACCAGGTGGCCGGTGCTAAGTGGTTTTCCAAGCTTGACCTCAGGGGGGCGTACAACCTCATAAGAGTCCATCAAGGTGATGAGTGGAAGACGGCTTTTAATACTCCTGAGGGTGATTTTGAAAATTTGGTGATGCCATTTGGGTTGACAAACGCACCTGCTGTATTTCAACATTTCATAAATGATGTGTTCTCGCATGTACTGGGGAAATTCGTTATTGTGTACCTGGAGCGCCCCCACACCGCCGCAGGGCCGAGGGGTACCCGGAGCCGGGCCTCTAGGTCTCAGTCCTGGGATTGTCACGGTGGCTAGACCCGGTCCGTGGCCCTGTCTGTCAGTGGGGGACGTCCGGTACAATAAGTGGTGTTGTAACGGTGCAGTTGTGAGGTGCAGGTCGCGGTAAATAACAAGGACACCAGGTTGCAGTCTCTTTACCTCTTTACTGAAGGTTTTTGGAGACCTCAGTCCAGAGCGCTGTTAACTGGGTTGTCAGAGACCGGCCGGTCCAAAGGCTCATCAGGAGTTCTCTTTACAGGTGGGAATCAGTGTCTACCTGCTAGCGCTGGGTGTTGTAGTTCTTCCCTGCTGAGCTCCCGGGATAGTCCTCACAACTGTTTCTGTCTGTCTCTGATGTTCGTTTTCTCCGTCCTCCAGAGGATATGGTAGGACGCACCCGTATGACGGGGTAGGCCTGGAGTTCTTCCGGGACCCTAGAGTCGCCCCTCTCCCACAGCTGCCTCCGTTGTCTGCTTAGGTGTTAAGTGAGACAGCCAACCTATAATTGGCTGTCCGGCCGTGGTTTGCAGTGTACTTAAAGTCTCTTACTTGCTCGGCGTTCCGGCCACCGACTGTTTGCGCCTCAGAAGGATGTTGCCTCGGTCTAACAGCACGACTCCTTCTGGTATTAATTCCTCTTTGCTGTATTCCCATTGTTCACTGGTTTGTTCTGCTCTGAGGAGTCTGCCAGGATCCCATCCCTGACAGGTCCTCTCACTAGCTCTTCCCAGCTACTTCTCCCTGTCTTCCTGTCCAACCCCCAGTTTTTACCAGAGTTGTGAGGAGTGGCCTACTAAATAGGACCACCCCCCCGGTGGCCGGAGTGTGAAGTGTGGTGTGAGTGTACCTGGTCAGAGAAACTCCTTAGTGCAATCAGACGTACCATAGCTCCCCATAGTGGCGGAGCCACAGTACTGCAACAACCAGGACTCTGGGGTGCTGCACTCCCCCCTGGTTAAATCCAGTACTCCGGGACTGGGAAAACAAGAACAATAATACATGTTAACAGGAAACACACAAATTTTTGAAATAGCATAACAATTGAACATAACTATGCTTCCCTTTACGGGAGGTGAGGATTCTTGAACGTTGCAAAAGTTAGGTCATGCACAGTTTATGACTCTCAGTTCAGTGGTTGAAACAGCGGGGACCCCGGGTAAACAAAGGGGTCCCCCGTATGAAAGTTTTTTGAGCAATTCACCGTCCATTACTCTAGTGTCCATTTAAAAACCTGTAACAAAATATATGCATACAAACATTTTCAATTAAATAGCAGCCCTTATCAATACCTCCAAGTTTTGTAGCGGAGGGGAGTTTGATTTTGAGTGCTGCGTGTGGACCTTCGCAGCGCAGGGGTTGCTATTGGCCTAACAGGGCCCGCTATGCTTGCTACTGCTGGTGTAGTGCACTGTCTTCTAACTACACTTCTAGTGAGTCTGGGTAGCACTGGCAGGTTGGGGCTCTCAGAGCTGCGGTTATCAACAGTGGGTACAGCAGATTCACTGATAGCAGAGGGAGGATTTGCCGGCTCAATGGTTGGCATGGCTTCATCAGGTAAGGCTTGTTGAGGTAGCGGGGCCAGATGATCTGGTACCACCATTGGTTCTGGTGGGTCCGGCTGTTGAAACATTAGAACAGGCACCGCGATGGCTTGGTTTATCTGAGTCCAGGATTGGGGAAAGTCACCAAGGACGGTATGGAACATCTTCTCCTTTTCCACCGGCGGGGAGATTTCTGGGGCCGTGCCCCTCTCTTTCAACTTATCGGGGCAGACCTTAAGGTGATCCCTGGATACCGCTGTCGAGGTCTCCCCTCTATCCTTGCTGATGAGACAGACCTTTGTGTTGTCGAAGTCGGATGGCAGGATGGTATACGGTTCCGCTTCCCATTGGTCATCGAGCTTATGTAATCTCCTCTTTCGTTTAAGTACCTGCTCACCAGGTGACAGGGGAATCGCAGGAGCGTGTTGATTGTAGTCCTTTTCTTGTTTCTGCCTAGCCTGGGCGAGACTTCTCTCTACACACTCCTGTACTTCGCGGTATCTTTGCTGCCTTTCTGTATCCCAATCTGCCTCCGGCGAGGTATCTTCGGGTACTAGGACCCCCATGTCCAGATCAACGGGTAACCGACTAGACCTTCCTCGCATCAGGTACGCTGGAGTACAGTTGGTGGAACTTACTGGGATGTGGTTGTACATATCCACCAGGTCAGGCAACTTTGTCGGCCACAGGTTCCGTTCCTCCACAGGCAAGGTCTTCAATAAATCGATCACTACCTGGTTCATCTTCTCGCACATCCCGTTGGTTTGAGGGTGGTACGGGGTGGTTCTGATCTTCTTACACCCGTACAGCTGGCAGAATTCTTGGAACACTTCTGCTTCAAAGGCAGGTCCCTGGTCGGTCAGTACCTTCTCTGGGTAGCCATGGGGTCTACAAAAGTGCTGCTGGAAGGCCCTGGCGGCAGTCCTGGCCGTTAGGTCTTTAACAGGCACAACCACCAAAAACCTGGAGTAGTGGTCCACGATGGTAAGGGCGTAGATATAGCCCGACCGGCTAGGTGTCAGCTTCACATGATCCAGCGCGACCAGTTCAAGCGGCCGTTTGGTGATGATAGGCCGCAGGGGAGCCCGTTGACTGTCACGGTCCTTTCTGCGCAGACTACATGGACCACACTCCCGACACCACTTCTCAATGGTTCTCTTCATGCCAATCCAATAGAACCTCCCTCGGAGTAGCTTCTCCAGCTTCTTCCATCCGAAGTGTCCGGCTCCATCATGGTAGGCTCCCAGAACCATGGGCGCATCTCGCCTTGGCACCACTATCTGCCACACCAATTCATGAGTACGTGGGTCGATGCTCCTCCTGCACAGCTTGCCATCATGGATAAACAGCTTGCTTCTCCCCTTCCACAGCTGTTGGGTTTCTTGTGGATCATCTGGGCCAGGGTGCAACCCAGCCTGCGTCAAGAGCTCCTTCACCTGACGGACCGCGGGGTCACTATCCTGGGTTTCTGCCCATCCATGGTGGGGCAGGGGATTCAGCGTGGCATCCGGTTGGTTCTTGTGCCTGTTCTTCACATGGTGAGAGTGCTGAGTGGCTTTGGGACGGTGGAAGGCAGGCAGCTCCACCTCTTCAAGTGCCTCTGGGTCTTCTCCCACTTCTGGTAAATTGGGCATTCGGGACAGAGCATCGGCATTGGCATTCTGGTGTCCTGCCCGGTATTTGATGGTGAAATCATAGTTGGACAGCCGGGCCATCCACCGCTGTTCCAAAGCCCCGAGTTTGGCAGTACCCAGATGCGTTAGTGGATTGTTGTCCGTGAAGACGGTGAATTTCGCGGAGGCCAGGTAGTGCTTAAACCTCTCTGTCACTGCCCAGACAAGGGCAAGGAATTCCAGTTTGAAGGAACTGTAGTTATCAGGGTTCCTTTCCGTGGGACGGAGTTTCCTGCTGGCGTAAGCGATCACTCTTTCCTTGCCTTTCTGGACTTGAGACAGCACGGCTCCTAGTCCCACATTACTGGCATCTGTGTACAGCACAAAGGGTTGGTCGTATTCGGGGTAAGCCAGTACCTCTTCTCCCGTCAGTGCCGACTTCAAACAGGTGAAGGATTCCTCCAGCTCTTCGTTCCAATCAAAGGGGGTGTTCCTCCCCTTGGTCTTCTTTGGTTGGCCCACCAACAGGTTTTGCAAGGGTGCGGCCTTCTTGGTGAAGTCCTTAATGAACCTCCGGTAATAGCCTACCAGCCCGAGGAACTGCCGGACTTCGTGGAGGTCACTGGGCTTTGGCCAGTCCTTAATCACTGTGACCTTGTCGGGGTCTGGGGCCACTCCTTCAGCGCTCACCACATGGCCCAGGTACTGCACTTTAGGTTTCAGCAGATGACACTTGGACGGTTTCACCTTTAAGCCGAAGTTGGATAGGGCTTCAAACACCTCGGCCAGGTGCTTCAGGTGGTCTTCGTAGGTCTTAGAGAAGACAATGACATCATCCAAATATAGCAGCACGGTTTCAAAGTTCAGGTGTCCCAGGCAGCACTCCATCATCCTCTGGAACGTTCCGGGAGCATTGCACAATCCGAAGGGCATGTAGTTGAACTCACAGAGACCCATTGGCGTCGTGAAGGCCGTCTTCTCCTTGTCCGCCTCCGCTACAGGAACCTGCCAGTACCCACTGGTGAGATCTAAGGTAGAGAAGTAATTAGCAGATTTTAAGGCAGCCAGAGACTCCTCTATCCTAGGCAGTGGGTATGCGTCCTTATGTGTAATGCGATTCAACTGCCTGTAATCAACGCACATCCTCATTGTACCATCTTTCTTTTTAACAAGGACTAACGGAGCTGCCCAGGGGCTACAGCTGTCTCTCACCACCCCAGCCTCCTTCATTTCCCGCAACATGTCCTTGGCACACTGGTAATGAGCTGGGGGTACAGGGCGATATCTCTCTTTTATGGGTCGGTGATCTCCCGTGGGGATGTGATGTTGGATCCCTTTCACCTGCCCAAAATCTGAGGGGTGTTTGCTGAATATCTGCTCGTACTCGTGTACCACCCTGTAGGCCCCCTGTTTTTGATGGGATGGGGTAGAGTCAGTGCCCACATGCAATTCCCACAGGACGCAGGAGCGCTATCCCCCATCCACTAAGGGTACTAAGCCTACATGTCCACCAGCAAGACGCAGTTGCGCCGCTGTTACCCCACTACAAGGCTTTATCCAGAACTGGCAAATCCATTAAACCACATACAACTTACCAGCAATTTAAGGCTGATACATTGGCACCTGCAAGAAAGGTTGTCTCCAGTGACATACCAACTTTCTATTTGAATCACGTATGCAAACAGCAGCAAGACGCTGATGCACCGCTGCTATTCCTCAGCAAGGTCATACTCAGTGAGAAATCAACTATCAGGCCATACTTGGTATCAAAAAGACTGTACCTGCCCCTTGACACTACAGGGATAACATCCTCACTACCATAAGAGCCACTCATAAATCCTGGATTAAGTGCGACTTTAGAGTAAGACCCGGGAGGGTCGAAACGTCAAATCACTCAGTCGCTTATACTGCCTACTATTTGATCTGTCACATTTGATTTTCTGTTTTTCACTTGAATAAATTAGCAAATTTAAAAAAATCCTTTTGTTTCTAAGATATTCCACACAGGGAGTGCGGTGGATTTCAATAACACATGCAATTCCCGACACCAGTCCTTCGAGGGCTCTGCAGAACCTTTGTTCTCCGCCAAGTTTGACGGGACCAAGGGTTCAGGTGTCTGTATCACATTATTATTAACAGTGAACAATTTGGCGAGCGTGGTATACTTGGTGAGGTGAACCTCTTCCTCCCCGCAATTGAGGACACGTACGGGCACTCTCCCCTGACGGACGTCGACCACCCCCCGGGCTGTCAGAACAGTAGGCCTATGGTCTGAATATACGGGTTCTACCAAGGCCTGGTAGTCCCTACCCCTGAGGCCTATGGCTGCTCGACACCATATTAACATTTCACTCTTGGGGGGTATCGCGATGGGGTTTGAATCACTCACAGTGACACGACCAATCTCACCACCAGTCAGCTCTACCTGCTGTCTCTGCATCAGAGCTCTGATTTCCTTCTGCAGGGCACGTTGCTCACTGTGGCCAGCAGTTTCTGCCACCTGTTGCAACAAAACAATCACTTCTGCAAGACAATTTTCTATAACATTAGTACCAAGAGTCATCATGGGATTACATTCTCGACGATCAATATCAACAATCACAATCCCTTGGGCTTTCAATTCCAACCGCCCCACTTTGATGGTGACCTCCTTATACCCCACTTGTGGCAACGGCTGACCATTACTGGCGATTATGGTGAAATCATCGTCAGGGCCACGAGTAATATCAGCGTCCTCCCAATACCGTTTGTAGAGCACGTAAGGTATAGTCGTCACCTGAGAACCGGTGTCCAGCAAAGCATTCAAGGGGATTCCATCAATCACTACAGGGAGAACTGGTCGTCCTCCAATATACTTGGTTCTCCAATGCTGCGGGCCTGACCGTCCTACTCCTGGGGGTTGGCCCTTTGCCCCAGGGGTTGCTCGTTTAAAGGACAGTACCTTGCAAGATGGCCCACCTGGTGACAGCGGCGGCAGATGGGTCGTCCATCCTGGTGGAAGCGATCGTCGGGCCGGCTCCTGGTCGGCGGAGTCCTCCTCTGTCGCATCCAAGGGACATCCTCCGGGCTGGAAGCCAACTGGATCTTCTCTTTGGGGGCCTCCTGTAGGGACTGCACCGTCCGGGCCAGGGCAGCAACGCTCTTGGTTAGCTCTTGCATCTGGAGACGGAGTCCTGCAGGGGAGTCGTCCTCGAAGCTCTGGGCGTCGGCCTCCGCGGCAACTGGGGTATCCGATGCCACCTCCTGGTGGTATGTGAGAGCAGGGCGCCTGGGTGGTACTGCGCGGCTGGGCTGTCGCTCCTGCAATGCCTGGATAGCTTTATCTTTAAACTGCGCAAAAGTCAAGTCTGGATTTTGCATGGCCAGGAAGTGCAATTGGCCCCGCTGGTGACTGCACAGGAGCCCCTCAATGAACCGCTCCTTCAGGATTTTATCCTCATCCTGCATGCTGCCGGGGTCACTCTGCTTAATGGCCCGCATCGCTTCCTGGAGATTAAGGGCATAGTCCCGTAAGCTATCCTGTGGCCTTTGTTTGCATCCATAAAAAGTCAGTTTAATTTCTGTAGCAGTGCGAGTATCAAAGGTGGCTTTAAGCTTGGCAAAAATCTGTTGTGCAGTTTCTTTATCCTCAGCGGGCCAGGATTTCAATTCTCTCAGAGCCGCCCCAAAGAGTTGGCCGGCTATCATATGGACCTTCTGAGGCTCGGTTAGGGGATAGAACTCGAGCAGGCTGCAGAGCCCCTCTTTAAAGTCAGTGAACGTATGCGACTCCCCAGAGTATCGCGGAAGCCAAGCCGCTCCGGGCAGGTACGGCATAGAGAAGGGCATTATGGCTTTTGTGTTAGCGGCAGCGTCCGGCTGGTTGGGAGGAACAGCGGGTTCTGCGGCTACCGGTGGTGATATTAGGGCCGCGGCTCCGTCCGCTGCGGGGACCGGAGCTGCCCCTGCGTCCGCGGCTGCGACCGCCACCTCCTCTCCTCCCGACTCAGACATGGCTGTCCCTTCCTCCCACGAACCTGCTGGAGGTCGGAGTTCCTCTTCCGGGATTGGCGCTTTACCGCGCTTTCCGTTCCGCGCTTCTTTTGGCTGATTCCGCCCACGTAGCTAAGGCTCCTCCCTCCGTGCGCGGCAATGGCGAATTTTTGGCGGTAAATGGCGATACACAGTCTTTTCAGTAAAGTACAATTCAAGCGCAATAAATCACAGTTCCAAGGCACACATGACCTGATTCTTCAGGCTTAAGTAGATCCTGTTCGTGACGCCAAGATTTGGAGCGCCCCCACACCGCCGCAGGGCCGAGGGGTACCCGGAGCCGGGCCTCTAGGTCTCAGTCCTGGGATTGTCACGGTGGCTAGACCCGGTCCGTGGCCCTGTCTGTCAGTGGGGGACGTCCGGTACAATAAGTGGTGTTGTAACGGTGCAGTTGTGAGGTGCAGGTCGCGGTAAATAACAAGGACACCAGGTTGCAGTCTCTTTACCTCTTTACTGAAGGTTTTTGGAGACCTCAGTCCAGAGCGCTGTTAACTGGGTTGTCAGAGACCGGCCGGTCCAAAGGCTCATCAGGAGTTCTCTTTACAGGTGGGAATCAGTGTCTACCTGCTAGCGCTGGGTGTTGTAGTTCTTCCCTGCTGAGCTCCCGGGATAGTCCTCACAACTGTTTCTGTCTGTCTCTGATGTTCGTTTTCTCCGTCCTCCAGAGGATATGGTAGGACGCACCCGTATGACGGGGTAGGCCTGGAGTTCTTCCGGGACCCTAGAGTCGCCCCTCTCCCACAGCTGCCTCCGTTGTCTGCTTAGGTGTTAAGTGAGACAGCCAACCTATAATTGGCTGTCCGGCCGTGGTTTGCAGTGTACTTAAAGTCTCTTACTTGCTCGGCGTTCCGGCCACCGACTGTTTGCGCCTCAGAAGGATGTTGCCTCGGTCTAACAGCACGACTCCTTCTGGTATTAATTCCTCTTTGCTGTATTCCCGTTGTTCACTGGTTTGTTCTGCTCTGAGGAGTCTGCCAGGATCCCATCCCTGACAGGTCCTCTCACTAGCTCTTCCCAGCTACTTCTCCCTGTCTTCCTGTCCAACCCCCAGTTTTTACCAGAGTTGTGAGGAGTGGCCTACTAAATAGGACCACCCCCCCTGGTGGCCGGAGTGTGAAGTGTGGTGTGAGTGTACCTGGTCAGAGAAACTCCTTAGTGCAATCAGACGTACCATAGCTCCCCATAGTGGCGGAGCCACAGTACTGCAACAACCAGGACTCTGGGGTGCTGCATACCTAGATGACATTCTCATTTATTCATGCGACCGTGATACTCATTTAGAGCATGTGAGGCAGGTGTTACAGCTACTCAGAGAAAATAAGCTCTATGTAAAACTGGAGAAATGTGTTTTTTCGGTTCAGGAGTTGCCTTTCTTGGGTTATATTGTGTCTGCTTCAGGGTTTAAAATGTATGCCGCTAAGGTGCAAGTGGTGCTGCATTGGGAACGGCCTGACAACCTAAAAGCACTCCAGCGGTTCCTTGGATTTTCTCATTATTATAGAAAATTAATCAAAGATTTTTCTACCATTGCTAAACCGCTTACTGACATGACGAAAAAGGGTACCAATTTCTCCGCCTGGCCTGAGGCTGCTGTGCGCGCATTCGAATTTCTGAAGAACAGTTTTGCTTCGGCCCCCATTCTGGTGCAACCAGATGTATAAAAACCGTTTACCGTGGAAGTTGATGCGTCTGAGTTTGGAGTGGGGGCGGTACTGTCACAAGGCTCATCCTTGGGCGAGTTGCGTCCATGCGCCTACTTTTCCAAGAAGCTGGCGCCCGCCGAACGTAACTAAGATATCGGCAACTGGGAGTTGTTGGCTATCAAGTTGGCTTTTGAGGAATGGCGACACTTCTTGGAGGGGTCGATCCACCAGGTTACAGTTATCACCGACCATAAAAATCTGCTTTATTTAGAGTCAGCCAAGCGTCTTTTCCCCAGGCAGGCTAGCTGGGCATTGTTTTTCACGCGTTTCAACTTTTTTGTTACGTACCGACCGGGGTCTAAGAACACTAAGGCAGATGCTTTATCTAGGTGTTTTCTGGGGGGAGAACCTCGGGAAGATCCGGTACCCATCCTCCAAAAGGGTGTAGTGGTCTCGGCTCTCACGACAGAGGTTGAGGCTGAGATTGCCGAGGCTCAGGAGGAAGTACCACCAGAGCTTCCCATTAACAAATCATTCGTACCGCTCCATCTTCGCCTAAAGGTGTTGGGTGAGCATCATGATACTGTTCTGGCTGGCCATCCAGGGGTTAGGGGTACCTTGGAGTTGGTGTCGCGTCGATTTTGGTGGCCCAAAATCCGACAGGACGTGGTCTCATACGTATCAACATGTACCACGTGTGCTAGGGCTAAGACGCCCCGCTCCCGTCCTGCTGGCTCATTACATCCTCTAGGGGTTCCCAGTAGGCCATGGACGGAGATCTGGATTTTATTACAGACCTGCCCTCCTCAGCTGGGAACACGGTCATCTTGGTGGTTGTTGATCGGTTCTCAAAGATGTCGCACTTTGTGTCCTTGCCTTCGTTGCCTAACGCGAAGACTCTGGCTCAGGTTTTTGTGCAGGAGGTGGTCAGACTTCACGGGGTCCCATCTGACATAGTGTCGGATAGGGGTACTCAGTTTGTGGCAAAGTTTTGGAAATCATTTTGCTCACGGCTGGGGATCAAGTTGTCGCATTCTTTGGCGTTTCATCCTCAGTCAAATGGTCAGACCGAGCGTATGAACCAGAATTTGGAGCAGTACTTACGCTGCTTTGTTTCTGACAACCAGGAGGAGTGGTCGACGTTCCTTCCTTTGGCTGAGTTTGCTATTAATAATCACGGCCAGGAATCGTCTGGGGAGTCCCCGTTCTTTTGTGTTTACTGGCACCATCCTCAATTTTGTAGTCTGCGTCAGGGGGGCTCTGCTGGTGTCCCGGAGGAGGACCAGCTAGGAGCACAACTGTCATCCGTCTGGAGGAGAGTGAAACAGCGCTTGCTGAGCGTGGGTGCAGGGTACAAACGAGTGGCTGACAGTAGACGTGTGCCAGGTCCGGACCTGAGTGTGGGTGATTGGGTGTGGTTGTCCACAAAAAACATAAAACTCAAAGTACCATCCCTGAAATTGGGTCCAAGGTTTATTGGTCCATTTAGGGTCGCCGCCGTCATTAACCCGGTAGCCTACCAATTGGAGCTTCCTACGGTATATAAAATACACAACGTGTTTCACAGATCTCTTTTAAAGAAGGTGGTGGGTTCCGTGGACGCGGTGCCGATGCCACCTCCAGTCTTGGTGGATGGCAATTTGGAGTTTGAAGTCTCCAAAGTGGTTGACTCTCGTATTGTGCACCGCACATTACAGTACCTGGTACACTGGCGTGGTTATGGGCTGGAGGAGAGGTCTTGGGTACCAGCTTCGGACACACATGCGGACCGGCTGGTCAGTATGTTTCACCGCCGCCATCTGGACAAGCCGGGTCCTATAAGTCGTGAGGGCCCTGGGGTCCCTCGTAGAAGGCAGGGTACTGTCATGTCGGGCGCTATTCACACTAGGGCGTCCGACTGACAGCGGTAATTTCACATTTGTCCACTATACGCTCAGTGGCGCCGGCTAGAATTTATCCAGATATTCCGGGGTTAATCTAGCTGGTAATCGGGTTGGAAGTTGGGTCACGCCCGTGGCCTTTAAATAGTTTTGCTGGGCTTTGGGCATCGCCGATTATAGCTTGTGTCTTAAATTCTGGGAGAGGGACAGACAGGGTTTTCCCTAGTCTGAGGGATATCGCAGGGGCCCGGGTAATCAGCTGTAGTCTACCCAGCACCCGCGTGACACAGAGTCAATGAAAACAAGGGAAAAAGATAGTGGCAGCTCGTGTTAGATCAACGTAGCCTGTCAGTCATCTTCCAGGTCGTGGCAATTACGGAGCAGGCGATGACGCCAACAATAGCTGGTGTGGTTCTGTTCCAGTGGGGTCCTGCAAACAACTTCCGTTTTCTGGCTGCAGTGGTCGGTGTCCGGTACCTTCCACTGAGACCCTAGTCCATGAGCATATGCGGCCAGAGCAAACAAGGCCGCAGCACAATCAGGGTTTCCCATGGGCGGGAAAGTATATGCTGGTAAGGTGGGTTACAAAAGTCTATCCAGTACTCGGTTCTCTCTTTGCACCACGTGCGCTGTACTCACGGTCACGAAGCACACAACACCTCTCTGTCAGCTACTGGGCACGCTGCTTCTCTGTTCCCACCAAGACTGAAGTGCCGACAACCACTGGCGCGCTGCTTCTCCGGCGGGGTCCTGCAGACCACAGTCTGACAATGAGGGCAGCAGCGAACAGTCCTGAACTCTGCCCTGGCTCTTAGGCTGGCTTCCGCCACTTAGCTGCACAGGGCTCCTGGTTCTTTCCTTATTACTGCGGGTTGATCCAGCAGCTTCCCAGCATTGGATCGGCCACGTGTCATTAAGGCCTGACTGCGCACCCCTTGGAGCCCGCTGCGCACGCACCTTGCCTCTGTCACTGCCGGTATGAAACTCCCCGATGCTGTGCACTGTTGTGAATTTGCTTTTTGCTCCCTCTAGTGGTTACTAGTTTTTTGACTCTGGTTTTTCTGTCATTCCTTTTATCCGCACCTGGGTCGTTAGTTAGGGGTGTTGCTATATAAGCTCCCTGGACCTTCAGTTCAATGCCTGGCAACGTACTTATCAGAGCTAGTCTGCTGTGCTCTTGTCTACTGATCCTGGTTCCAGTTATATCAGCTAAGTCTGCCTTTTGCTTTTTGCTATTTGTTTTGGTTTTGTATTTTTGTCCAGCTTGTTCCAAATCTATATCCTGACCTTTGCTGGAAGTTCTAGGGAGCTGGTGTTCTCCCCCCGGACCGTTAGACGGTTCGGGGGTTCTTGAATTTCCAGTGTGGATTTTGATAGGGTTTTTGTTGACCATATAAGTTACCTTTCTTTATTCTGCTATCAGTAAGCGGGCCTCTCTGTGCTAAACCTGGTTCATTTCTGTGTTTGTCATTTCTTTTTACGGTGAGGTAAGAGGAAATGACAAACACAGAAATGAACCAGGTTTAGCACAGAGAGGCCCGCTTACTGATAGCAGAATAAAGAAAGGTAACTTATATGGTCAACAAAAACCCTATCAAAATCCACACTGGAAATTCAAGAACCCCCGAACCGTCTAACGGTCCGGGGGGAGAACACCAGCTCCCTAGAGCTTCCAGCAAAGGTCAGGATATAGATTTGGAACAAGCTGGACAAAAATACAAAACCAAAACAAATAGCAAAAAGCAAAAGGCAGACTTAGCTGATATAACTGGAACCAGGATCAGTAGACAAGAGCACAGCAGACTAGCTCTGATAAGTACGTTGCCAGGCATTGAACTGAAGGTCCAGGGAGCTTATATAGCAACACCCCTAACTAACGACCCAGGTGCGGATAAAAGGAATGACAGAAAAACCAGTCAAAAAACTAGTAACCACTAGAGGGAGCAAAAAGCAAATTCACAACAGTAATGACAAACACAGAAATGAACCAGGTTTAGCACAGAGAGGCCCGCTTACTGATAGCAGAATAAAGAAAGGTAACTTATATGGTCAACAAAAACCCTATCAAAATCCACACTGGAAATTCAAGAACCCCCGAACCGTCTAACGGTCCGGGGGGAGAACACCAGCTCCCTAGAGCTTCCAGCAAAGGTCAGGATATAGATTTGGAACAAGCTGGACAAAAATACAAAACCAAAACAAATAGCAAAAAGCAAAAGGCAGACTTAGCTGATATAACTGGAACCAGGATCAGTAGACAAGAGCACAGCAGACTAGCTCTGATAAGTACGTTGCCAGGCATTGAACTGAAGGTCCAGGGAGCTTATATAGCAACACCCCTAACTAACGACCCAGGTGCGGATAAAAGGAATGACAGAAAAACCAGAGTCAAAAAACTAGTAACCACTAGAGGGAGCAAAAAGCAAATTCACAACAGTGCACGCTTTCTCTTATAACTGTTCCCTCCAGCTTCCGGGTCAGAGCCCTGGTCCGGTCCTTTTTGCCTCCCCCCAGAAATAAGGGACGCAGCCTCAGCAGTTCCGGACCCAGCTCAATACAGGTACTTGCAGCCTGGTCTTCCTCCTTACAAATATTATTATTATTATTTATTGTTATAGCGCCATTTATTCCATAGCGCTTTACATGTGAGGAGAGGTATACATAATTAAAACAAGTACAATAATATTAAACAATACAAGTAATAACTGGTACAGGAGTGAGGACCCTGCCCGCGAAGGCTCACAATCTACAAGGGATGGGTGAGAATACAGTAGGTGAGGATAGAGCTGGTCATGCAGCGGTTTGGTTGATCGGTGGTTACTGCAGGTTGTAGGCTTGTCGGAAGAGGTGGGTCTTCATGTTCTTTTTGAAGATTTCGATGGTAGGCGAGAGTCTGATGTGTTGTGGTAGAGGGTTCCAGAGTAGGGGTGATATGCGAGAGAAATCTTGTATGCGATTGTGGGAAGAGGAGATAAGAGGGGAGTAGAGAAGGAGATCTTGTGAGGATCGGAGGTTGCGTGTAGGTAAGTACCGGGAGATGAGGTCACAGATGTATGGAGGAGACAGGTTGTGGATGGCTTTGTATGTCATGGTTAGTGTTTTGTACTGGAGTCTCTGGGCAATGGGGAGCCAGTGGAGGGATTGACAGAGGGGAGAGGCCGGGGAATAGTGGGGGGACAGGTGGATTAATCGGGCAGCAGAGTTTAGAATAGATT
The DNA here is from genome assembly GCF_051348905.1 of Ranitomeya variabilis. Classification (NCBI taxonomy): domain Eukaryota; kingdom Metazoa; phylum Chordata; class Amphibia; order Anura; family Dendrobatidae; genus Ranitomeya; species Ranitomeya variabilis. The sequence goes on from NC_135238.1 coordinate 77,068,589, forward strand.
GGAGGGGTGCGAGAGTGTTCGACGGGAAGCCACAGAGCAGGAGGTTGCAGTAGTCAAGGCGAGAGATGATGAGGGCATGGACTAGGGTTTTTGCAGATTCTTGGTTGAGGAATGAACGGATTCGTGAAATATTTTTGAGTTGAAGTCGGCAGGAAGTGGAAAGGGCTTGGATATGTGGTTTGAAGGAGAGATCAGCGTCAAGGATTACCCCGAGGCACCGAGCTTGTGGGACTGGGGAGAGTGGGCAGCCATTTACTGTAATGGTTAGGTTCGTTGGGGGGGTCGTGTGAGATGGGGGAAAGATGATGAATTCTGTTTTGTCCATGTTAAGTTTCAGAAATCTAGCAGAGAAGAAGGATGAAATAGTGGACAGACATTGAGGGATTCTGGTTAGTAGGGAGGTGATATCTGGTCCAGAGATGTAGATCTGTGTGTCATCAGCATAGAGGTGATACTGAAAGCCATGAGATTCTATGAGCTGTCCCAGGCCAAAGGTGTAAATGGAGAAGAGCAGGGGCCCAAGGACTGAACCTTGTGGGACTCCGACAGATAGGGGGCGAGGTGAGGAGGTGGTGTGTGAGTGGGAGATGCTGAATGTCCGGTCTGTTAGGTATGATGAGATCCAGGATAGGGCCAAGTCTGTGATGCCAAGGGATGAGAGGGTCTGTAATAATAGGGAATGGTCCACTGTGTCAAAAGCAGCCGACAGGTCGAGGAGGAGGAGAACAGAGTAGTGTCGCTTGCTCTTGGCGGTTAAGAGGTCGTTGGTGACCTTAGTTAGGGCAGTTTCAGTGGAGTGGTGTGACCAGAAGCCAGATTGTAAGCGGTCAAAGAGGGAGCAAGAAGAGAGATGGGAGGACAGTTCAAGGTAGATGTGTTGTTCCAGTAGTTTGGAGGCATAAGGGAGAAGTGATATAAGGCGATAGCTAGATACAGAGGATGGGTCAAGAGAGGGCTTTTTGAAGATAGGTGTGATGGAGGCATGTTTAAAGCTTGAGGGGAAAACACCAGTTGTTAGTGATAGGTTGAAGAGATGGTTTAGGGTTGGGATGAAGACTGTGGTGAGGTTTGGGATGAGGTGGGATGGGAGTGGGTCAAGTGCACAGGTGGTGAGATGCGATTGCAGCGCCCCAGAGTCCTGGTCGTTGCAGTACTGTGGCTCCGCCACTGTGGGGAGCTATGGTGCGTCCGATGGCACTGAAGGAGTTCATCTGATCAGGTATCACAGACACCAATACATTTCACAGCCGGGCCTCCGGGGGGAGCTAAGGGTGCTATTCATTAGGCCACTCCCCACCATAGTGGGTAAACTGGGGGTCAGGCAGGAAGTTAGATCAGAAAGCTGACTGGGTTGGAACCAGGCAACACCTTGTGGCAGAGGGTGTTGTAGGGGAAGATACAGTAGGGTCTCTGTCAGGGGTGGGATCCTGACAGAGGCTTGGCAACGAGAACGAACGTAACGGGACCGTGCCTGCTCCGGGTAGCGGCGGTGCCCAAGAAAGGATTAGAAGAGAGATAGATTGTGCTGAGTGAGAAACGGGATCACGCAAAGGAGAAATACCAGTAGGAGTCGTGCTGTAAGACCGAAGCAACATCCTACTGAGGCGCACTACCGGTGGCCGGAACGCCGAGGGAGTAGAATAACATTCAGCTTCAAGCAATACTCCAAACAGCGGCAGGACAGTCAGTCTCAGGCGGGCTGTCTAACTCAAATCACCTATGAAGTCTTGGGAGGCAATTGTGGGAGAGGGGCGTCTCTAGGGTCCCGGAAGAACTCCAGGCCTACCCGTCAAACGGGTGCCATTCCTACCCGAACCTCAGGGAGGGACGGAGGATTAGCAGAACATCATCTAATCGAGTTGTGAGGGAACATCAGAAACAGACACAACAGTTGTGGGGTACTTTCCGTAAGCACAGCAGGGAAGGACTACAACACATAGCGCTAGGGGGAAGGCACAGATTTCCTCCTGTGAAGAGAACTCCAGAGGTGCCATTGGACCAGCCGGACTTGCGCAGCCTGGTGAGCCGTATTCTGGATTGAGGACTCAGAGATCTTCAGTAAAGAGGTAAAGAGACTGCAACCTGGTGTCCTTGTTATTTATCGCGACCTGCACCCCACAACTGTACCGTTACAACACCTCTTATTTCACCGGACGTCCCCCACTGACAGACAGAGCCATGGACCGGGTCTAGCCACCGTGACAACCCCAGGACTGAGACCTAGAGGCCCGGCTCCGGGTACCCCCTAGGCCCTGCGGCGGTGTGGGGGCGCTCTAACTTGGCATCACGAACAGGATGTACTTAAGCCTGAAGAATCAGGTCATGTGTGCCTTGGAACTGTGATTTACTGTGCTTGGGCTGTACTTTATTGCAAAGACTGTGGATTGTCACTTGCCGCCAAAAGTTCGCGCCAAAACCGCCGCCATTACAGCGCTAAGGAGAGCGCAGGAGAAGAAGAAGGGCGTGGAAGTGGGCGTGAACAAGCTGAAGAGCGCGAAAGACAATGGCCGCCCAGTCTAAATATCTCGGCCCCTTGAGGACGTGTCCGTCAGCAGCCGAGATCCGCCTCCTGATCCTCAATGGTGGGCAGAGACAGAGAAAACGAAACCGCTCACGAAGGAGAGAGCGGGAAAAGGACCAGGAAGAAGAAGCGAGCAACATGGAGGACGCCATGGCCAGCCGCCCGGAGCCGGAGTGTGGGGTCGGAGCCGAGGACTCCCCCAGCTACCCGGAGAGGCACCGCAGCCAGACCTCCACAGTTGACGCTGACCTCCTGCAGACCGGAGCGGACGAGCTGATCCACCAACCCCGGCGGATGCAGCTGAGCACTGAGGCCGGGTGGAAGAAGGCCATCATCAGGAGCCTCACCGGACATCTGTCGGCAGCCTCATCTGGTCCGGAGCAGGGAAGAAGTCCCAGCGCTCCGAAGCTGGAAAGCAAGGCCCTGCCGGAAAGGGGTATGCTGCAAGCAGAGATGACAATGTCGCAGCACAAGGCCCTGCAACCAGCGTTCCAGACCCCAGCGGAGGCAGAGCAGACCGGCACCAGAGGGACCGCATCTGAAGCAGGTATGAAAGACGACCCTGCCCTGACGACCGACACCCCTCCAGTGACTGCTAGTGCCACAGCTGCTGACTCCGTTCCAGTGACTGATCTTGCAGCGGCCGCTACCTCTGCTGCAGCAAATGCCCATACTCAAGCTGCGCAGACCTCCATCGCTGCGCATGATTTAACCATACATGAAGGACGGATTAACGGCGTTTGTCCCGCACTGGGTGTAACCCTGGACCTCACTTTGCCCAGGCCAAGAAGGGTTAAGTGCCAGGTGCAGCCCTGGAAGCCGTCCAACTAAACCTCGGAAACCTGAAACTGTAAAAAGTTAACTGTTTATTTCCTTGCTGTTTTGCTGCTAAGACCCGTCCTGGTTTTACTTAGAAAGAGACTCTTTGCGAAGATACCACACCGGAGCCTTTGCTGAGTATGGACTGGTAGCTAGAGAACAAATGCTACCTCCTAAAGACTTGGTCCCTTCTTAAAGGGGACAGCCACGTGTATATTTGAAGAACCGTATTGCTTTAAGATAGATGGATAGCAATAATGTCTTGATGAAAGAAAGTAATAATGAGGATTGATGTTATAAGGGGATAGTTGATAATGTTGATAAAAAACTGGGGATAGAAGGTAAACCCTGAGTCCTCCATAGTAAGTCAGTTATTGCAAAGAAAGAGTTAATAATGTGTTACAGAGGACAGAAAGTGAACCCGTAGGGGTTAGGTAGTGAGTCCTCCTAGGAGCTATGCGTAAATGGCTCAGTGCTTCTAAAACTGAAAGTAATGTTATGATCTGTACTGTGTATAGAAGTTGAAAAGGCAGTAGGCCCTGGCTGAACGGGGCGGTCCTGTAACCGAGAGGAGAGGCAGTAGGTCTGGTGCCGATAGGACAGGCGGTCCTGCAGATTTAAAGAAGGAGAATGAAAAGTTAACTTACCTTATAATGTGATTATAGGAAGGCCTTTGGTGGATACAGAGTGTATGTCCTTAAGGGCAATGTTAAAGTACTGTTCAGCAATTTTTGCACTTAGTAGAATACCCGGTTGGGTAACAGGAGTTATTATTAGCCTGTAATTTATAATGTTTAATGTTTAACCATGTGTTTGTAACGTTCAAGTGTCCTCACCTCCCATAAAGGGAAGCTAGTTCAAGTATACGTATTGTTATTTGCACTCAACAAAATTGTATGTCTTTTTTGCTAAACTTGTATTGTTGTTTTCTTCCCAGTCCCGGAGTACTGTGTTTAACCAGGGGGGAGTGCAGCGCCCCAGAGTCCTGGTCGTTGCAGTACTGTGGCTCCGCCACTGTGGGGAGCTATGGTGCGTCCGATGGCACTGAAGGAGTTCATCTGATCAGGTATCACAGACACCAATACATTTCACAGCCGGGCCTCCGGGGGGAGCTAAGGGTGCTATTCATTAGGCCACTCCCCACCATAGTGGGTAAACTGGGGGTCAGGCAGGAAGTTAGATCAGAAAGCTGACTGGGTTGGAACCAGGCAACACCTTGTGGCAGAGGGTGTTGTAGGGGAAGATACAGTAGGGTCTCTGTCAGGGGTGGGATCCTGACAGAGGCTTGGCAACGAGAACGAACGTAACGGGACCGTGCCTGCTCCGGGTAGCGGCGGTGCCCAAGAAAGGATTAGAAGAGAGATAGATTGTGCTGAGTGAGAAACGGGATCACGCAAAGGAGAAATACCAGTAGGAGTCGTGCTGTAAGACCGAAGCAACATCCTACTGAGGCGCACTACCGGTGGCCGGAACGCCGAGGGAGTAGAATAACATTCAGCTTCAAGCAATACTCCAAACAGCGGCAGGACAGTCAGTCTCAGGCGGGCTGTCTAACTCAAATCACCTATGAAGTCTTGGGAGGCAATTGTGGGAGAGGGGCGTCTCTAGGGTCCCGGAAGAACTCCAGGCCTACCCGTCAAACGGGTGCCGTTCCTACCCGAACCTCAGGGAGGGACGGAGGATTAGCAGAACATCATCTAATCGAGTTGTGAGGGAACATCAGAAACAGACACAACAGTTGTGGGGTACTTTCCGTAAGCACAGCAGGGGAGGACTACAACACATAGCGCTAGGGGGAAGGCACAGATTTCCTCCTGTGAAGAGAACTCCAGAGGTGCCATTGGACCAGCCGGACTTGCGCAGCCTGGTGAGCCGTATTCTGGATTGAGGACTCAGAGATCTTCAGTAAAGAGGTAAAGAGACTGCAACCTGGTGTCCTTGTTATTTATCGCGACCTGCACCCCACAACTGTACCGTTACAACACCTCCTATTTCACCGGACGTCCCCCACTGACAGACAGGGCCACGGACCGGGTCTAGCCACCGTGACAACCCCAGGACTGAGACCTAGAGGCCCGGCTCCGGGTACCCCCTAGGCCCTGCGGCGGTGTGGGGGCGCTCTACGATCTTGAGAGTAGAGTGGAGAGTTGATCTTCTGTAATGGTGGAGAAGTTGGTTTTGGAGGTGGAGGGCTGGGAAGTCGGGAGGAAGGGCTCTGGGGCTTGTTGCCCAAAACTGTCTCTGATGCTATCAATCTTCTGCTTGAAAAATGAGGCAAAGTCTTCAGCTGAGATAAGTGGGGAGGGAGGAGGTGCTGGGGGACGGAGGAGAGAATTGAAGGTGTTGAATAACTGTTTAGGGTTGTGAGACAGGGAGGATATGAGAGATGAGAAGTAGGTTTGTTTAGCTGTGGCGAGTGTGGTCTTGAAAGTAGTGAGGGACTGTTTGAATGCGATGAAGTGGTCGTTGGAGTGGGATCTTTTCCATCTGCGCTCAGCAGCCCTGGAAGCTTGCCTCAGTTCTTTGGTCAGGCTGGTGTGCCAGGGCTGTCTGTTGATTTTGTGAGCTTTGGTATGTGTAAGTGGGGCAGCAGATTCCAAAGCTACAGCTATTGTGGTGTTATATAGAGTGGCAGCATCATGCGCATTGTGTATGGAACTTATGTCTGTGAGAGGGAGGAGGGATTCGGAGAATGAATGTAGGTCAAGATGTTTAAGATTTCTGCGAGGGTGTGAAAGTTTGTGGGGTGGGGATTGTAGACATGGAGTGGAGAGAGATGAGAATGTGAGAAGGTTGTGGTCAGAGAGTGGAAGAGATGAGTTAGAGAGGTTAGATAGGGAGCAGAGGCGGGTGAAGATGAGGTCCAGTGTGTGACCATCTTTGTGAGTGGCTGCAGAAGACGATTGAGTGAGGCCGAAGGAGGAAGTGAGAGATAGATATGTCCTGGACAATCCCTTCAATGTAATTTATATAAAAATATTGAAGCCCATTCATTGCTCAGTTGTATGAACCCTGTAGATTTCTGTGGTCAGGGGATGGAGAAGAAATAAAAATGATGTAAGTTGAAAAGCGCAACAGCAAATAAATGAGTTGATTTACATAATTACATTGGTTGAAAAAAGACCTAGGTCCATCAAGTTCAACATTTCTCCACCAATTATACATTTTTGTCACTAAATTATATACTGTATAACGCACAATTTCATGTGTACTGAGGAAATCATCCAGCCCTTTTATTAAAAGCTGTTATAGTGTCTGCCATTGTTACCACTTGTTGTAGGGCATTCCACAGTTAGAGAAACCTTCCATCCTGTGTAATCTAGTTTCCGCCTTTGAACTGAATCTAACCTCTGAATATCCTTTTTAAAATGTGGAACCCAAAACTGGATCCCGTATTCTAGATGTGGCCTCTCCATTGATTTATAAAAGGGTAACAATACATTGGGATTGTGGGATTTTATCTCTGTTTATATAACAGTGATTAGAGACCATCAGCATGATGAGCAAGGCACAAACTTTCTACCTGAGTCCGGATAGCATATGGAAGTGTGGAGAAGTCCCGTCCCTCTGCCCCGATGCGCACGTTTTGCCCAGCTTCTTCAGGCGCTTCTTCTTTGCCCCCGAAGAAGCTGGGTGAAACGTATGCGTCAGGGCAGAGGGTCGGAACTTCTCCACGCTTCCATATGCTATCTGGACTCAGGTAGAAACTTTGTGCTGCTTGACTCTAATCACGGTTATGCCTCCTGTAACCGGTATTCTATTGTGAGTCTTCGACAGGCATTTCTTTGGTTCTAATCTTCATGCTCAACACCCTTTACGAGGCTTATGCAAGGCTCTGTGCTGTTTTCCTTTGCACAGGCTGTGCTGCATGACACTTTACTTTGTTATGCTGTTACTGCAAGGTGATATATTTCAGGCAACATCGATGCATTTCAGTCTGTGAACCTGATCACACCAGATTTGATTCAGTTCTGCTGTTTTATTTAATCATGGTTTCTTGATACTTACTCTTACATCAATGAATTATATGAATGAATTGCTTTTGTCTGTTTTCTAGCCATATATGTTTATACTAGATGGTGGCCCGATTCCAACGTATCGGGTATTCTAGAATATGTAGGTAGTATATAGCACAGGCAATGTGCTATATTGCACAGTGACGTAGTATATAACACAACCGATGTAGTTACATAGCTACGTAATATATAACAGAGCTACGTAGTATGTAACACAGCGTACGTAGTATATAGCAGAGCTACGTAGTATATAACACAGCCACGTAGTATATAACATAGCCACATAGTGAATTGCACAGGTATGTAGTATATTGGTCAGCCACGTAGTATATAGCAGAGCCACGTAGTATATAACATAGCCACGTAGTATAATGTAGAGCCACGTAGTATATATAACACAGAACATGTAGTATATTGCACAGCCACGTAGTATATTGGACAGTAACATTGAATATTGCACAGTCATGTTGTATATTGCCCAGCTACATAGTATATAGCACAGAGATGTAGTATATAACAGAGCCCACGCAGTTTGTAACACAGCCAACGTAGTATATAGCAATGTGGGCACTATATGCTTGGCTAAAAAAGACTTAAAATAAAAAATAAACATATACTCACCTTCCGAAGGCCCCTTGAAGTCCTGGCGCCTGTGTGCGGTGCACACAGCTTCCGGTCCCAGGGTTGGTATGAGCGCAGGACCTGTGATGACGTCGCGGTCACATGACCATGACGTCATGGCAGGTCCTTCTCGCATAGCATCCTTGGCACCGGAACCTGCCGCTTGCACTGCCGATGACAGCGCGCCACGTCGGAAGGTGAGAATAACCTTTTTTTTATTATTATTATTTGTAACATTACATCTTTTTACTATTGATGCTGCATACGCAGCATCAATAGTAAAAAGTTGGTCACACAGGGTTAATAGCTGCGTTAACGGACTGCGTTACACCGCGGTCCGTTAACGCTGGCATTAACCCTGTGTGAGCGCTCAGCGCTGACTGCAGGGCAGTAAAGCAGCGGCCATTTCGCTGCCAGACTACGGCCATGGTCGTGGCCATTTTGCCACAACCAATCAGCGACTTGGATTTCCATGACAGACAGAGGCCGCGACCAATGAATATCCGGGACAGACAGACAGACGGAAGTGACCCTTAGACAATTATATAGTAGATGCTCTATTATTGGCACATGGCATTTAAATATATTATATAACACCGATATTTTATGGCGCGGGGTTGTAATTTGTTTACACTGCTGAACTCTGATTTCATACCTTCGTTGCATTTTTTACTGAGCATTCACTGTTCAAGACATGAAGATTTTATAATGGTTAGCAATAGTGATGAGCGAATATACTCCTTACTCGAGATTTCCAGAGCACGCTCGGGTGACCTCTGAGTATTTTTTAGTGCTCGGAGATTTAGTTTTCATCGCTGCAGCTGAATGATTTACAGCTACTAGCCAGGCTGAGTACATGTGGGGGTTGCCTGGTTGCTAGGGAACCCACACATGTAATCAAGCAGGCTAGTAGCTGTAAATCATTCAGCTGTGGCGAAGAAAACTAAATCTCCGAGTACTAAAAAATACTCAGAGGTCACCCGAGCGTGCTCTGGAAATCTCGAGTAACGAGTATATTCGCTCATCACTAGTTAACAATTATTATTGACTGAGTCCAATGTCCCTCCATTTTTTCATTCTTGCACCTTTCTTAAATTTTAACTTTACTTTTTTTATCATGTCATTAATAAAAAAAATACATTTATTTTAAATTTATCTGTATTCTAATCCCCCATTCTATGGTTAAATCTGTGCCTAGTGAATTAATAATGGTTTCATGAATTTTAGGGAGTGTGCACCTAGTATTATAGGAGTGTTACACTAACAAGGACTTTAATTAAGGTCAGATTTTAATTTCCTACATAGTCTGGTGTCATCAGCAAAGACTGACACATTACTCTCAATCCCATCCACTAGGTCATTAATAAAGAGGTTAAAAAGAATCGGTCCTAGTACAGTTCCCTGCGGTCCCCACTGCTGACTATATCCCATTTAGAGAACGTACCATTTATAAAAACTCTTTGTTTCCCGTCATTTAGCCAATTCCTTACCCATCTGCATATAGTTGCCCCCAGTCCTTGCTTCTGTAGCTTCAGTATAAGGATGTTATGTGTTACAGTATCAAATGCCTTTGCAAAGTCCAGATAAATCACATCAGCTGCATTACCTACATTCAGATTTGCACTCACCTCCTCATAGTAGCCCAACATGTTAGTACTTATTCGTCATGAATCCATGCTGGTTGTCAGTTATTATATTATTCTCTGCACACTATATCTCTGCAGGTCATCTCTTATAATACCCTCAAAAACGTAGCACACTACTGATGTCAGGCTTACTGGACGGTAGTTGCCCGGATCCACCTTCTTACCTTTCTTATATCTCTGTACCACGTGAGCCATCCTCCAATCCCATGGCACCTCCCTTGTTTTTCTTTATACATTTAGAAACCTTTGTGCTAATAAAAAAACAGGTGCAAAATGTAGAAATCACAGTGAATCCTTCATCAGTAAGTGTATTTTCTTTTTCCAGTATTTCTTCTCAAGCAATTAAACTATCTTTCTGGTTCTCTGAACCAATCCTTCTCTTTTATATTCAGCAACATTGGAATTCCAGAAGCAGCATTGCCTTCTGTGACAGGAAGCATTCTATCTTCGGGGAATTCTTTGATATGGTAAAAAGCAGAAAATGAAGGTTTTGAAGTAGAACGCCAATTTAAGATGATAAAAACCATATATGCATAAATTACAGGTGGCTTGGCTGGGATTGATAGTACAAGTTCAGCACTCTCTTATCTTTAGGATTTGTAGAATTATTGTTTAATCAGATTACGGAAATATGCATCACCAGGACAATTAAACCAATTTTACAGAATTATATACAGTACAGTCCATGCATTACAGAAAACAACTACACGTATCCATATGCAACCAAGATTTTTTTTAATAGATATCCTTATTATTCTTTCACAAGTAATCTCCTTTTATTAGACAATCAATTGTCATTCAATTATTTTTCTAGCCTATTATTGAATAGGATACAATTACTGTATGTCCTTTGGATATAACCAAATCATCCAGCATCGCCACTATTGAAAATGGACTCATTTATCAGTACCTCTAAGGCTACGTTCCCACGATGAGCTTTTGGTGAGTTTTTGATCATGCAGACTTTCTGCACCCACTTAGTAAACTAGGTCACTTGCGTGTTTTAAAAAATATGCAACATGAAAAACTCACCAAAAACTCATTGTGGCAAAGTAGCCTAAGGGTATGTTCCCACGGTCAGTAAACGCTGTGGGTTGGACGCTGCCTACATCTGCAGCGTCCATATATTACAGCATAGTAGATGGGATTTCAAGAAATCCCATCACCACTATGCATGCTGAGATGCCTGCAACTTCCCTGTGGAGACAAACATGAAAATCCCAGAAAGAATTAAATTATTAAAACACGGGTTATTTTTTATTTTTTTTCTCATAAAACTATATATAAATCTGCTCAGCTCCCTCTGCTCTTAGATGGTGCCTTTAGATTGGGGTTGAGATTTTGTTGTGTTTCTTCCTCACTTTTAGGAGATACACTGAAATATAATCGCAGGCATATATAATTAGAAGAAGGGGGCAATAACAAAACTTATAATTAGGCCAGAGTCACACTACCGTATAATACGGACGAGTGCTATGCTATAAAATGCAGGCAGCTCACATCATCTGTTTTTTTCTCGGTCGTATTATACATGCGAGTGAAATCGTAGCAGGCTGCGATTTGCACCGTATATCGGCCAAGACTCGCCAATGAAAGTCTATGGGTGCAAGAAAAACTCGCACACCACACGGACCATCAGTGTGACTTGCGAGAAATACGCACCGGTGTCCTTTAGAAAAGCCAGCAATTCAGTGCGGTGTAATGTAAAATCACACTGATAGGTTAAAATAGAATAGATAAAATAAATGTCTACACATAGTTTAAGTATATATACTGTATATATATACTGTATGTCATTGACACACACATATATGTATATATATATATATATATATATATATATATATATATCTATGTTTATATTTCATAGAGAATTAGGTAGCAGAATAGCCGATAATTCAATTGTCGGCTTCTGTAAAATCATTGCAGAAGCCGACAGGATATCACACATGGTTTACATACAGTAAGCCATTGCATATCAGTTAGATTTATAGATGTCCCTGACTAATAATTTTAGTACTATGTGTGTGTTAAATTTTGGAGATGTAGGTGTTAAATTATCAAATTTATTCATGGAAAAAACTTGAGTGGGCTCCCGCGCAATTTTCTTCACCAGAGAGGGAAAGCCAGTGACTGAGGGCAGATATTAATAGCCTAGAAAGGGACCATTGTTATTGCCCCCTGGCTAAAAACATCTTCCCCCAGCCACCCCAGAAAAGGCGCATCTGTAAGATGCACTTATTCCGGCACTTAGCCTCTCTCTTCCCATTACCCTGTATTGGTGACATATGGAGTAATAAGGGGTTAATGTCACCTTGCTATTGAAAGGTGACATTAAGCCTGGTTAATAATGGAGAGGTGTCAATAAGACACCTATCCATTATTAATCCAATAGTTTGAAAGGGTTAAAAAATACACACAGATTAAGAATAAAGTCTTTTAATGAAATACCGTATATACTCGAGTATAAGCCGACCCGAGTATAAGCCGACCCCCCTAATTTTGCCACAAAAAACTGGGAAAACTTATTGACTCGAGTATAAGCCTAGGGTGGAAAATGCAGCAGCTACCGGTGAATTTCAAAAATAAAAATAGATGCTCCATACCGTTCATTATGGCCCCATAGCTGTGCCATATAGTGCTCTGCACCATTATTGCCCCATAGCTGTGCCATATAGTGCTCTGCACCGTTCATTATTGCCCCATAGCTGTGCCATATAGTGCTCTGCACCATTATTGCCCCATAGCTGTGCCATACAGTGCTCTGCACCATTATTGCCCCATAGCTGTGCCATATAGTGCTCCGCACCATCCATTATTGCCCCATAGCTGTGCCATACAGTGCTCTGCACCATTATTGCCCCATAGCTGTGCCATATAGTGCTCTGCACCGTCCATTATTGCCCCATAGCTGTGCCATACAGTGCTCTGCACCATTATTGCCCCATAGCTGTGCCATACAGTGCTCTGCACCATTATTGCCCCATAGCTGTGCCATACAGTGCTCTGCACCATTATTGCCCCATAGCTGTGCCATATAGTGCTCTGCACCATTATTGCCCCAAAGCTGTGCCATACAGTGCTCTGCACCATTATTGCCCCATAGCTGTGCCATATAGTGCTCTGCACCGTCCATTATTGCCCCATAGCTGTGCCATACAGTGCTCTGCACCATTATTGCCCCATAGCTGTGCCATATAGTGCTCTGCACCATTATTGCCCCATAGCTGTGCCATATAGTGCTCTGCACCATTATTGCCCCATAGCTGTGCCATATAGTGCTCTGCACTGTCCATTATTGCCCCATAGCTGTGCCATACAGTGCTCTGCACCATTATTGCCCCATAGCTGTGCCATATAGTGCTCTGCACCATTATTGCCCCATAGCTGTGCCATATAGTGCTCTGCACCATTATTGCCCCATAGCTGTGCCATATAGTGCTCTGCACCATTATTGCCCCATAGCTGTGCCATATAGTGCTCTGCACCATCCATTATTGCCCCATAGCTGTGCCATATAGTGCTCTGCACCATTATTGCCCCATAGCTGTGCCATAGAGTGCTCTGCACCATTGCCCCATAGCTGTGCCATATAGTGCTCTGCACCATTGCCCCATAGCTGTGCCATATAGTGCTCTGCACCATTATTGCCCCATAGCTGTGCCATATAGTGCTCTGCACCATTATTGCCCCATAGCTGTGCCATATAGTGCTCTGCACCGTCCATTATTGCCCCATAGCTGCTGCTGCTGCTGCAATAAAAATAATAAAACACATACTCACCTCTCTTGCTTGCAGCTCCTCGGCGCCATCTTCCCGGCGTCTCCCTGCACTGACTGATCAGGCAGAGGGCGGCGCGCACACTATATGCGTCATCGCGCCCTCTGACCTGCACAGTCAGTGCGGAGAGACGCCGGGAAGATGGAGACAGCGCCCGGCGTGTGGAACGTGGACAGGTGAATATGTAATACTTACCTGCTCCCGGCGTCCCGCTCCTTCCCCCGGACAGCTGGTCTTCGGTGCCGCAGCCTCTTCCTCTGTCAGCGGTCACCGGCACCGCTTCATTAGAGAAATGAATTATGCGGCTCCGCCCCTATGGGAGGTGGAGCAGCCTATTCATTTCTCTAATGAGCGGTCCCACGTGACCGCTGAACAGGGGAAGAGGCTGCGGCACCCGGAGACAGTGGGACTGCAGGGACAGCGCCAGGAGCCCCGGAAGCAGGTAAGTATGCCTCAGCGCCCTCTCCCCCTCACCCGCCGACCCTGCCACAGACCGTGACTCGAGTATAAGCCGAGGGGGCACTTTCAGCCCAAAAATTTGGGCTGAAAATCTCGGCTTATACTCGAGTATATACGGTAATTAAACACACAGGTTTTCCATCTTTATTACACGCTCAATCCAAGCGAAGCCCTCGTTCTCCTGCAAAAAAACAAAAACAAAATAAAAAAGCAACAATATCCCATACCTGTCCGCCTTAGGGTACTTTCACACTAGCGTTTTTGTGCATACGTCGCAATGCGTCGTTTTGGCGAAAAAACGCATCCTGCAAAAGTGCTTGCAGGATGCGTTTTTTCTCCATAGACTAACATTAGCGACGCATTGCGATGCATTGACACACGTCGCAACCGTCGTGCGATGGTTGCGTCGTGTTGTGGCGGACCGTCGGCAGCAAAAAACGTTGCTTGCAATGTTTTTTGCTGCGTCGAGAACGTCTTTTCCGACCGCGCATGCGTGGCCGGAACTCCGCCCCCTCCTCCCCGCACCTCACAATGGGGCAGCGGATGCGCAGAAAAACAGCATCCGCTGCACCCGTTGTGCAGCGCAAACAACGCTAGCGTCGGTACGTCGGCCCGACGCACTGCGACGGGCCGAGTACGACGCTAGTGTGAAAGTAGCCTTACAGTCAAGTTCCATGCTGCAATCTATCTCAAGGGGTTAAATAGTTTACAACCAAGAGCCGTGCTAATGCTACCACCCAGACTGTAAACCACTGTGTAATGAATGAAAAGCTGCCTGAGCAGTTTCCCCCCTGACCGGACATTTACTCTGTAGTGTGGGAAAGTTTTTGTACTTTTTCCCACACTGCTGAGTTCACCTCAGTTCACCTCAGGTCAGGCTGTGAGTCTGCGCATGCTCAGTGATGTCAGTGGTAGTCACTGAGGCTGCGCAGCGGCCTCGCCTGACCTGAGGTGAACTCTGATGCTGGGGTCATCTGAAGGCAATTGTCTATGCTGTGAAAATACGAGATGTGCAGCATCTGAAACAATGGATACTGGAAGCCTGTACTAGCATTTCTTCTGTGGTGTTCCTATCAGTGTGTCAAGAGTGGATGAAGAGGGTTGCATTGACAATCCAACAAAATGGGCAGCACTTTGAACACATTTTATAAGTGGTCACAAACTTGTAAATAACTCATGAAAGAATAAAGTTATGTTAAAACCAAGTACACCATTGTTTTTCTTGAGAAATTCTCAATAAGTTTGATGTGTCACATGACCCTTTTCCCATTGGAAAAAATAAAGTTGGATCCAAAATGGCAGACTTCAAAATGGCCGCCATGGTCACCACCCATCTTGAAAAGTTTTCCACCTCCCATATACTAATGTGTCACAAACAGGAAGTTGATATCACCAACCATTCCAATTTTATTTAGGTGTATCCATATAAATGGCCCACCATGTATATGGAGGACTATGGGGAGTGCACCATACTATACTGAGGACTATGGGTGCATTTTACTATATGGAGGACAATGGGATGGATTCTGCTACAGTATATGGAGGCCTATGGAGTGTATTATAATATATGGAGGACTATGGTGAGTGCATTATACTATATGAATTACCAGCCCTTATCCTGGGAGACTTCAATATCCCCATTAATAGCGCCACTTCCACATCTGCATCCTAGCTTCTATCACTAACCACTTCTCTCGACCTCTCACAGCTCTCAACGTCTGAGACACACAAAGACGGTAACACCCTTGACCTGGTCTTTGTCTGGCTTTGTACAATCTCCTACCTAGATAACTCACAGCTTCTACTTTCTAACCACAACATTCCCTCCTTCACACTCACAAATCCTCGTCCACCCCAGCACACTCCTACCTACTGCACTTGCAGAAATTTACAAGCCGTTTACACTCATTCACTTACAGACTCCCTACACTCATCACTGTTCCCAAACTCCTCTTTTTCCTGTCCTAATGTGGCTGTACACCACTACAATGACATGCTCAGAAGCACTTTTGACCAAGTAGTGAGCCTCACCCTCAGAACCTCCAATCACAGAGTAAAGCAGCCCTGCATCTCCCCTGGCTCACTCTCCTCATTTGATCCCATCACAGAAGAAGTCTCAAGGCTCCTCTCTTCTTTTCGTCCAACTACATGCACTACCGACCCCATTCCCTCACATGTCCTCTAGTCTCTCTCTCTCCTGTAGTCACTACCCACCTAACTACAATCTTCAATCTCTCCCTCTCCTCTAGCATTCTCTCCTCCTCACTCTATCATTACCCCATTATTTAAAAAACCCTCTTTCGACCCATCCTGTACCAATAACTGCCGACTAGTCTCCAACCTCCCCTTGATCTCTAAACTCTTTGAGAGCCTGGTCTACTCCCGCCTTACCGGTTACCTCTCCACTCACTCTCTCCTAGATCTTTCACAATCCGGCTTCCGCCACCTACATTCTACAGAAACCGCACTCACCAAAATGACTAATGACCTTCTGACAGCAAAATGCAATTGTGACCACTATCTTTTCATTCTTCTCAACCTCTCGACAATGTTGACCACCATCTCCTACTCTCTATGCTCCAGTCAATAGGCATAAAGGACACTGCTCTCTCCTTGTTCTCTTCCTATCTTTCCGACCGCTCCTTCAGTGTATCGTTCGCTGACTCCACTTCATCTTCTCTTCCTCTCACTGTTAGGGTCCCACAGGGCTCAGTCCTTGGCCCCCTACTCCTCTCTCTACATGGACAGACAGACCATCAGCCAGTTTGGCTTTCAGTACCATCTTTATGCTGATGACACAACTAAACACGTCATCCTCTGATCTTACCCTAGCTGTATTATTACAGAACACCAGTGACTGTCTTTCCGCAGTATCCAACATCATGTCCGCTTTCTATCTGAAACTCAACCTGTCCATAACTGAACTTATTCTGCTCTCACCATCTACTGACCTCCCTAAATCTGACATATATCTTTCCGTGGGTGGCATCATAATAGCGCCTAGGCAGCAGGCACACTGTCTGGATGTTATGTTTGACACCAATCTTTCCTTTACCTCCCATATACAATCTCTTGCATGCTCTTGCTGCTTACACCTAAAGAACATCTCTAGGATCCACCCCTTTCTCACCATGGAAACAACAAAGGCCCTCACAGTTGCCCTGATCCACTCCCGCCTGGACTACTGCAATGCTCTATTAATTGGCCTCCCCCTCACTCGACTTCCCCTCTCCAGTCCATCCTTAATGCAGCAGCCAGGGTCGTCCATCTGGCTAATCGGTACTCGGACGCATCGGCTCTTTGCCAGTCATTACAATGGCTGCCTATTCATTACAGGATACAATTCAAACTGCTTGTCCTCATCCACAAAGCTCTCCACAGTGCAGCACCCCCCTACATCTCCTGCCTCATTTCTGTTTATCAGCCTATCAGCTCATTACGCTTTGCAAACAAATTTCGACTAACCTCTGCACTAATCCGTACCTCCCACTCCCGGCTCCAAAACGTCTCCAGCGTTACGCCAATCCTCTGGAACGCTGCTCTACCCCAAGAAATTAGAACTATCCACAACTTACTCAGTTTTAGCAACTCCCTCAGAACACATATGTTCCTTAATCAAAGTCCTTTTATATGTGTGTAGCCCATTCACTATCTATCTGAGAATAACCCTCCATCAAACTCCACTGCACCCAACAGCACCACGAAAACTGGCTGGTGACCACCTCATGCAGCCTTTATCTATCCCCCACTCCTTCAAGATGGCTGGACTATCATTGTAAATACGCACCTGTACTTTGTGTCTCCCACCACTTCATTGTAGATTGTAAGCGCTCACGAGCAGGGTGGTCTTATCTTTTTTTTTCTTATTTGCTGGGCATTTTATTTTTTAAAAAATTCTGTGGAAGCATAGTTGAAAAGCAATGTCTGACTTTCATTTGTTCATTTTCGGAGATCTTTTATTTATTATTACTTTGTCAGATTCAAGTTATTTCTCTGACCATTGTGGGTTTTTCTGTCATTAAACTAGGGGTACCAACAATTTTGACCACGTGTGTAAATCCAGAAGTGGTGACATGTTTCTATTATACTTTTCCTCTGATTGTTCCACTCCTGGTTTTGGCTTACAAACACTGAGGTAAAAAACTCACCAAATACTGAACATGTGAATGTGGCCTTAGACATATTCTAAGTGTAACATGTCTTGTGATTTTAAAATTGGAGCTAAAAAATGCACCAAAAATGGTGCATGTTAATTAAATGTAATTACGTTTTTTACATATATTAAAAGAACAACAATAATAATAATAATATAAAAAAGCTAAAAAAACAAAGCATATTAAATCATTGCCAAAAAGTGTGTGTGAAGGTAGCTCGTGTATGGACAGTCGCTTTATGGACACGTTGTTTCTTAACTATTAAAGATGGAAAACAACCGTAGAATGGATGTCACGTATTTTCTCAAATTTGTCCTTTTTGTGTTCAAATTGTAAAGTTTATTTCCTCATGTGTTGTGTTTCAGGTGTGCTCTGGCTGTCCGTGGTGTCTGAAGTGCTGTTCATTTTACTGTTAGTCGTTGGATTCAGCCTCATGTGCCTAGAATTCTTTCAGTCAAATAACGTTGTGGATGGTCTGAAGCTAAATGCTTTTTCTGCTGTCTTCACTGTCTTGTCAGGTAACATACAACTCTTTTTGGAAACAAGGAAAGAGAAAATGTCACTTAAAATAACTTTAAACCTTTGTGTCAGCTTTCTACAGCCACATTTATAGACACATTATACACACACACACGCACACACACACACACACACTATGCCATACAGAGCTGACTAGTGCAAACACTGTATGAATTGTTCTCTTTCGGCAAATCCTGTTTGTTTTTGTTTCTTTCTCTTTTTTTTGTTTTTTCTTTTCCAAACTCCAATGATTTGTGATGAGGGAATTTTTCAGTTTGGAAAAGACAAAATGTAGATCACTTTATATCTAAAGGGTAATATTTCTCCATCTGGAGACTTGCCTGCCAGTGTAAGGAGGCTTGTAAGCCATTCAATGCTCTTCTCGGAAATTACGGTAAAATATACAAATTGCCTCCTCAGAGTAAGAGGGCTTGAACTCTAGTGCCACTTATTGATAGTAGTAATTGGTATTGGTAGTAGTAATCCTAAAAGTTAATATAGACAGTTTAACAACTGTCGCCACATGACTCAGGATTAAAGCCAAACCAGATTTTCAGTTTGCAGGGTGTAGATCTCATACTGTACCCTGATGAGGGGCAACACCACAAAACACAGTATCTGCAAATTGAAATTCTGGTTTGGCTTTTATCCTAAAAGTCATGTGACAAGGCTCGTTAATGGGTCGATATTGACTTTTTGGATTGCTACTTCTAGTAGTAGACAGTAGAGATCTAGTCCTCTTCCTCTCTATGTACAAGTTTTGGGGTCAGTAATGGTAATCTTGGTAAACATTGCTGGAGCAACAGTTATAAGTTATTTCCCATTTTCCCTGGAGTTCTAACAAAAGTTTTGGGTTTCATGCCTAAAATTTTGGAAAATGTAGATAAATAGGTTTTACTCTGAAAGACATTTTTTCAACTATCCTCCAGAAAATGAAATCTTTTGAATATAATACTTGTAATTGTATGTAACGGTAAGGAGCTAAATTATACTTGCAATTTCCATGTAATCTAAAGTTGAAAGTACAATGCAGCTAATAAGCCCTTCGCACAGTTATAATTGAAATGATACAATTCTGGCTACCTGCAGTTAACACTATGGGACACTGAATGCACATGAAATTAGACACTAAACTCAACATTAGTTGTAAAAATCCATATGTAAGAGTTCCCTCTAGTGGAGACTTCAGGCTGAAAGAATTGTAATATTTAAGGGAAGTCTGTTACCAGAATTTTGCTACCCCATTTGATTGTGGTAAAATGTAGGTGAAGAGACCTTCATTCCAGTGATGTGCCACTTATAGAGCTGCTTGCTGTAGTTTAAAAAAAAAAAAATCAGTTTTATCTGCTTCAGTTCTACCAGTTGTCTAAATACTGAGCTCTGTATAACCTGTATATTTCTGTATAGATTTCCATGTACATGGTGCGAAGGCAGAAGGCTGCCAATCAGTGGTGTGGGTTGGGGTTATACAGAGCTCATGAATATGGAGGACTACATGGCAGCAGGTTCACTAGTCCTCTAGTGATCTCCTGCTGATAAAACAATGATTTTTATCAAAATTGCATGAAGTAGTCCAGTAAGTGGTACATCTCTGGAATCTGGGTCTGTGGCATTATATTATGCTGCTTTCCGAGTAGGTGGCAAAAACATGGTGACAAATTCCCCTTAAGAATAAATGGATGAATACCTCACTTAAGCTCTGCTAAAAACAAAGGGTTTCGCATACTAGAAAGCTTCCTCTTAAATTCTACACTTCTTATCATGCTCTGATTCTGGGTAATAGTCTGTATTACATTCTAGAGCTGCATTACATTTATACTACCGTATTTTCCGGCGTATAAGACGACTGGGCGTATAAGACGACCCCCCAACTTTACCAGTTAAAATATAAAATCTTCTTAAAAGTCGGGGGTCTTCTTATACACCCTATGTCGTCTTATAGGGCCGGTGAATATGTGCCTTTTTGGGGGGGGGGGGGGAGTGATCCTGATGACGAGGGGGTGTCTCACAGGAAAGTGAGTATCCCCCATTACCTTATCGTAGCGGTGCAGCGTGGGGGTCTCAGTGCTGGGAGTGGCGGCGGCGGCTGCTGTGCTCTGGTGCGGCGGCTGCTGTGCTCTGGCGCGGCGGCTCCTCTTCTGTGTGGGGCCTCTGTGCTGTGCGGTGGCGGTGGCGGTGGCGGTGGCGGCGGCATATCTTTATCCAGTTGGGGCTCCTCCGGCATCTCCTTAGCCCTGGAGGCCCCGCCGCAACTCCATGAGTGCAATGCAGCGGCCATTTTCCCGGAGGCAGCTCAATAGGTGCGATGCGGTGGCCTCCGGGAAAATGGCCGCTGCTCAGATTCAGATCTCGTCCCGAAATCTCGGGACACGAGATCTGAATCTGAGCAGCGGCCATTTTCCCGGAGGCCACCACATTGCACCGATGGAGTTGCGGCGGGGCCTCCAGGGCTAAGGAGATGCCGGAGGAGCCCCAACTGGATAAAGATACGCCGCTGCCGCCGCCACCCCACAGCACAGAGGCCCCACACAGAAGAGGAGCCGCCGCACCAGAACACAGCAGCCGCCGCCGCTCCCAGCACTGACACCCCCACGCTGCACCGCTAGGATAAGGTAATGGGGATTACTCACTTTCCTGTGAGACGCCCCCTCGTCATCAGGATCACTCCCCCTCCCCACCCACCATATACACCGGCGTACAAGTCGATTCCCGGCGTATAAGACGACCCCCGACTTTTAAGAAGATTTTCGGGGGTTAAAAAGTCGTCTTATACGCCGGAAAATACGGTAGTTACTATATGTAGTATTACAATGTGATGCCTTCTACAGCAGCTAGAATTTCCTTAATCATATCACCGTACAACGACTGGACTAACGATTGATCTTCTCAGAATACAGACTACCAAGGAAGCCATCATTAAGAATGGACTATAAAATTATTTTCGTCTAGTGCTATGTATACTTTCAAGTGTTAACATACTACATTGTGCACTGAGCTGTCACAGATCACTTCCAATAGGTGGATGATACCTTTATTTTCTTCTGAAGATACCAATCGGGCTGTCAATGGCACTTTACTTGACATTCATTATGATATGGCTGAGCCATGAGAAGAAAAAAAATCCCCTGCCCAAACCCTTTGCTATCCCAATCAACCTGAGCAAAATAGTTACTGATTGTAGCCTAGGAATAGTTGCTGTGAATTTCACCGACTACGGAGTATGTGCCTTTAATATGAATTTGTCATGTTGAAAATGATATCTGATTCGCAAGCAAGATGTTATAGAACCGGACAAAAAGGAAAAGTATTTTATTCATTGAAACCCTTGGTGTTTCTATGCATGTGAGCCAGTGGGCGGTCATATTCATTGACTGACAGTCTTCCCTGTATGACTCTGCATGCAGAGATAACCAATCATGGAGTAGTACCACCCACTGGACTCATATGCATAGAAACACCAAGGATTTCAATTAATAAAATACATTGGACTCTTTACCAACAAACTTATATATCATTCTGTTCAGCTTCTTCTTCTCTATACCATCCTGTCCACTGAGGGAAATAAGTTTGTGATCCCTTGCTGATTTTGTAAGTTTGCCCACTGACAAAGACATGAACAGTCTATAATTTTAAGGGTAGGTTAATTTTAACATTGAGAGATAAAATATCAAAAATAAAATCCAGAAAATCACATTGTAAAATTATATAAAATTATTTGCATTTTGCAGTGAGAAATAACTATTTGATCCCTCAGGCAAACAATACTTAATACTTGGTGGCAAAACCCTTGTTGGCAAGCACAGCAGTCAGATGTTTTTTGTAGTTGATTATGAGGTTTGCGCACATGTCAAGAGGAATTTTGGTCCACTCCTCTTTGCAGATCATCTCTAAATCATTAAGATTCTGAGGCTGTTGCTTGACAACTTGGAGCTTCAACTCCCTCCATAGGTTTTCTATGGGATTAAGGTCTAGAGACTGGCTAGGCCACTCCGTGACCTTGATGTGCTTCTTTTTCTTATTAGAGGCAGCAGAAGTAGTTTGCTGAGAGCAGTGGTCCCATCAGCCTGTGCCATTGACTTAAGGTAAACGTTATACCTCCGATCACAGCTGCGGGCTCACGCTGTCATTTGACTGCATAGGAATGGCGGCTGTCTGACCGGCAGTAAAGATTTTACTGCTGATCAGATGCAATGTTTGCTGCGCTGTTATGCACATGACAGAGCAAAAAACACGGTCAGGTTCAGCTCCCGAATACGGTGTTCGGGAGCTGAACATGACACGGACTTCCTGGTGAAGTCCATGTTTGATGTCCATGCCCGAACAGTAGGTGTTCAGTATGGACGCCAAACTTTACTGTTCAGGTTCGCCCATCTCTACCAAATATACTCCATTGTTGCTTGATTTATATTCATTGTTCTGAGTTTTGCTCACTATATTAACTATTTTTAAATGGGTATTTCTACTTGAGTTATCTGAATCCAACAGAAGTCAATGTGGACACAAACTTTGGTGCTTTAAAATGGCTGTAAAATTGTGATAGTCACGGCTAAGGTGCTGCAAAAGAAAGCTACATGGGGGTAAGAGCAGGACAATTGCCATGAAAACAAATGTGGGTAGGAAAATGACTTAAATTGATTCTGTCACCATAGCAATCATGGTAAAATAGGAAATAAATGAATAACATAAAAATTTTACCAGTGCCCTCAGATACTGAGGCTTGCTTCCTCCAGTCCAGTTAAAAATTTCACCCACAGACCATGGGGCACAATACCCCCTAAGAAGCAGCTTACAAATTTCTCCAACCAAGCATGAGCAAAGGACCCCAACAGAATCTTATAAAAAATGTCACCCACAAAGCATGGAGCAGAGTACCCCCTTAGAAGCAGGTTGCAAATTTCACCCACAGACCATGAGGCAGTGTACCCCTACAGAATCTTCTCCTACAAATTTCACCCAAAGAGCATGGTACAGAGTAGTTTTATCTTTAGTAGTGTATAGTAGAGCAGCCACAGATAAAAAGCTTGCAGCTTGATTCTGTATACAGATAGCAGATAGCGGTCCGCTGGGAGACTTTGCCTCTGGATGCCTCTCCAATGCTATTGCCTTAAGGTCCCGGAGGCCCAAAGTGTTTCATCTGAAAAACGTCTTGTTCAAAGCAGGCAACCACGCATGAATACTTCGGCTAGGGATAATGTAATTGTAATCCGTTTCTATTTTCTTATTTGTTCGAACTAGGTCCATAATTAAGAGGGAACCCAATGAAACACAAAGTGAAGGAACTGGAGGCATTCTTAGCCATCCAATCTCAAACCGCCCATAGTGTTGTGAATTCCGTTCTGGAGCTCCCTCCTGTGGTTGCTAATGGTATTTTTGTGAGTTCTGCCCTTGGGCTCCCTGTGGTGGTTTCGAGTGGAACTGCTGTTCCTTTTGGTAGCTGTAGCAGCTGCCATCACTGATCGCCTTGCCTGGGTTTGTTATTTAAACCTGCTCTGGGCTTTAGTTCATGCCAGCTGTCAATGTCTTAGGTTGGATTTGGTTCTCTCCCTGGATTTCTCATATGGCCTGTCCTTGTCAGCAAAAGATAAGTTCTGCTAGTTCTTGTTTGTCCATTTGCTTTGGACATTATTGCTTTGCAAATATGTCTCTTTTTGTCCAGCTTGTCACTATGTCATATTCAGGCTAGCTGGAAGCTTTGGGAAGCAGATTTGCCCCTCCACACCGTGAGTCGGTGTGGAGTTCATTTTTGTAAACTCTGCGTGGATTTTTGTAGTTTTTAATACTGACCGCACAGTATCCTTTTCTCTCTGTCTATCAAGTTTAGTATTGGCCTCCTTTGCTGAAAACTGATTTCATTTCTGTGTATGTCATTTCCCTCTCCACTCACAGCCAATATTTGTGGGGGGCTATCTTTCCTTTTGGGGTTTTCTCTGAGGCAAGATAGCTTTCTATTTCCTTCTTTAGGGGTAGTTAATTCTTAGGCTGTGAAGAGGTGTCTAGGGAGAGTCAGGAACATCCCACGGCTATTACTAGTGTTGTTGTTAGGATTAGGGACTGCGGTCAGTAGAGATACCACCTCCTCAAAGCTCGTCCCATGTTGCGTTTTAGCCACCAGGTCATATCGGTGTGGCCTCTTAACCACCAGGTCATAACACCATAGGCCCCCACCTGCAGAGTACACATGGGTGACGGAGAATCAGGATTCCATTCCGGAGAGGCAACCTCATAAATGTGTACCACATCCAAGAAAGGCAGCAGTCAAGCAAATTGTTGTTCCCAGTCTGCCTGGAAGAGTAGTGGCATCTGGGAACAACGTACTGCGGGACAGCCACCGACATCAGTTTTTAAAAACTGTCCAATTCCACCAGCCAGAATGACAGCATTTCAAAGGCCAGTATTTGGAAATGCTGTGATCCGGGACCATGGCTCATGGGTGGCTAGAAGTTATCTCCCCTTTTGAGGATTTTGGCAAATTTTGGAAAGCTGAACAATTCCATGGGATGGTGTGGAGATGCTCGATGACACTGGTGGTGGTGGTGGTGGTGCTGTCACATCCTCTCATTGCAGGGAGGCAGGTGGCCCTGTTATCTTGAGCTGGAGGAAGAGGCCAAGACTGCGCAGAAGAAGGTTCAGAAAGAAGCTCAGATCTATCATGCTTTTAAAGTGTGTACTCCATTGCACAATGTGTTTGGAATTCAGATGCCTCGTCATACAGGTGGTGCTAAAGATCAGAATATTTATGCCTTGCTTCAGGGTCTCACGGCACCGAGTGAAAACTACCTGTCTCTTGTCATCAGTACATTCCCTGAAGAAATGCCATGCCAGGGAGCTTTTTTTAACTGTCTTTGGTGTGGATATTTCTGCAGCGCAGTTGGCAGTAGCAGCCGATGTACTGGCTAGTGGCTGCCCGCTGTGCCTTTGCAACCAGCTCCCTCTTTTGTTGTGCTGTTGTGGCAGCATCACCACCTCCTTTTCCTCCGAACTGAGCATGTCAGTAGGATGGCCTCCACTCCATATGGGGTCTAGGACCTTATCATCCCCCATTGAATCATTGCATCTCCTTAAGGTACCGTCACACTAAACGATATTGCTAGCGATCCGTGACATTGCAGCGTCCTGGATAGCGATATCGTTGTGTTTGACACGCAGCAGCGATCAGGATCCTGCTGTGATATCGCTGGTCGTTGATTAAAGTTCAGAACTTTATTTGGTCGTCAGATCGCCGTGTATCGTTGTGTTTGACAGCAAAAGCAACGATACCAGCGATGTTTTACAATGGTAACCAGGGTAAATATCGGGTTACTAAGTGCAGGGCCGTGCTTAGTAACCCGATGTTTACCCTGGTTACCAGTGTAAAATGTAAATAAACAAACAGTACATACTCACCCTCTGATGTCTGTCACACGTCCCTCGCTGTCCGCTTCCTGCACTGACTGAGCGCCGGCCATAAGTGAAAGCACAGCGGTGACGTCACCGCTCTGCTGTTAGGGCCGGCACTCAGTCAGTGCAGGAAGCGGACAGCGAGGGACGTGTGACAGACATCAGAAGGTGAGTATGTACTGTTTGTTTTTTTACATTTTACACTGGTAACCAGGGTAAACATCAGGTTACTAAGCGCGGCCCTGCACTTAGCAACCCGATGTTTACCCTGGTTACCCAGGGACCTCGGCATCGTTGGTCGCTGGAGAGCGGTCTGTGTGACAGCTCTCCAGCGACCAAACAGCGACGCTGCAGCGATCGGCATCGTTGTCTGTATCGCTGCAGCGTCGCTTAGTGTGACGGTACCTTTAGTCTGTCTTTAACTCTGCTGCCAGACTAGTCCACCTATGTCCATGCTACTCTTCTGCTTATTCCCTCTGCAAACCCCTTCATTGGCTCCCAATTGCACAATGGTCCTAACTTGCCAACAGGGCACTTTCTGCACTGGACCTGGTGGAAGATGATGCGAAGGAACTGGAAATCACTCTCCGCTATCCAATCTAACACCATTTCAGCATCTTATAGTATCATCATTTGTGCCATGGTATTCAGGCCTACGAAAGGACGCATAAAGTCCTGTTGCCTGCGCGCACCAGAGGAAGGTATTATAATTTTGCATGTAGGTACAGAATGACCACATCCTCTTTGCATCAGCTACACCACCACCACATCATCAACTACACCAGCACCACCACGGTCACATCTATATTCCGTATTTGATGCTTTCCTCATTTTTGGAAGTTGATTTTCTAAACACTACTCCTAAAGAAATGGTGGAAGAGTGGCACTTACACTTCAAAAGAGTTAAAAATAATATCATCCATATCATAAAATGAGGACATTTAGCTATGACATGCCACTATGATTGTGAAGCTCTGGAGAGGGACAGAAGAGCACGCAGATAGGGCAATACTGTCAGGTGAAAGATAAGTGAAAATCATGGTAGCGATCACATGAAGGTGTTGTGTGCCCGACACAACACCTTTAAAGCGTGGAAAGCCACTACTGCTGCCCTGATGTTGGAAGAAAGGGTTGTTCCACATGTGTAATGGCAAAAATGGAAACTGGCACGTTTAGGCTACACTGCGGGAATGAAAAGCATTGGGATTCCAAATTATTAATATCATCTGGTTTCTGTGGCAAAGCGGTGCCTTTCTCAAGGTGTACAAACCAAGTGTTAATTAATGATTGGTGGACATCTGACCTCTGGGACCCTCTCAATTCTGAGAACTTACACCAGCACCAGACCATCTGCCATGCAGGACAAAACTGTAAAGTGGTCCCTTTATTCAAAGGATCAGTGGGAGATCCAGAGGTCTGGCACCTATTGTTCATATAGTGTTGACTTATCCTAGCAATATACCATTATTTTATGAGAAACCCCCTTAATTTAAGCTGGGCTGAGGGCCCCATTTGACAGTACATAGCAGTCTAATATGTCATTCAATGATTAGGGCAGGAGAGTTAACTTTTATGGCTACTGTGATGATTGCCATTAGTGGTAGTCATCCAGCAATTGTTAAAGCATGTAGCAAACCAAGATAACACATTTCTAACTAGAATATTAAAAGACTTTACAAGAATACAATTCAGGGATTTATTTTTCCAGGAAATAATTTGATATTAGTGGGAGATTCTCTTTAGTATCCTGTCTGTATTAAATGTGACAGCAATAAGCATGGCCCACAAATATACTCAGCACTAAACAGAGCTATCCTAGAAGGATTACATATTTGCATAAAATTCCATCTTTATTAAATTATAAGCTATGCGAGATTCATAAAGCATGAAAACACATTAACTTCATTATGAGCAGTCAAATATGATGCAGAGAACACAGCGTAAATCACATAGAATATTCACAACACAGAGGAGATAAATGTTGCATTGTGATAGCGACGTCACGTCTACATTTTGGTTTATTTGGAAACACTGATATTAAGTAAATTGCAGAACTGATAATGACTGGAGATATCCAAGGCCATTCACATCCGAGCCTATTATTCCTTAATGTTTATGGAGTTTTATGGGTGTCTGAAACCTTTTCAATTTTCAGCATCATTAGACAACACTTGGTAATTACTATGCACTTTAAAACAATAAACAGACATAAATCTTATTTTCTCATTGTTGTTCATTTTTAACAAATTTGGAAAAAATTTAAATGTGCAAATTGTATCATTAAGAGTAATTAAACCAGAAAATAAATTTTGTCTACTGAAAGAAAATTGGAGACTGTTAAGGGTATGTGGATATATTACCTATTTAATGGCTCACACACATGGCCATATTGGAGCTTTGTGCATGAGCTATATATATTCATGTCATGGGCAGAAAGGTCAGGGGAAAAGTGATCAGGAGCTCCCAAGGTGAGATCCAATCTCGTCCTGGGCACTTGATATACCGTTCACACACAAAGCAGTAATATGGCCATGAGCAAAGGTCATAAGGAAAAACCCTGATTGATGTACAAAATTCCATAACAGGAAAAAGCATCCTCAACAAAACTGACAGAATAAACTCTATTAGATATCTACTTAAAACGCAGATCTAATGCTTAGTGCAAAGTTGTTTTTTTATATAGACAGGAAGAAGTAATAACTAAAATGCCACCCCTAAAGCATGGTAGGGCCAAGGCCCCCCAAAATGTACAAAGGTGTAAAACAAAAAAAAGAGAAAATGTAAAATACTTTTCTATTAAAACAAAATAATCGTAATATAACATTGGTTATAACATAAGAAGCAGTGCCAGATGCTCTCTGAACGTGGTGGAGAAATTAGGATTTATGGATACAATACGTCTATTTATTTCAATGTAGCAATACAGCGTGCAGGTTGAGGATGAGCAGACATTCCCTGGTGAGCTCCATCAGACAATTCACTATATAAAACCGCTAACCTCTGACAGAATTCACTGTTTGCTTGACTGTTTTGTTATTTTTTCAGCTGTTACTTTGCCCAAAGACTTTTTTTTTCTGCTTAGCAAGCCAAGCAAAAATTCAACCTGCAAGAATGTGTGTGGGTAACTGAAAAAGTGGTAGACAAGAAGATCTTTTTCAGCACACCAAGTCATTTAAATGCAAGGATCGGGACAAGGTATTTTTTTATTATTGTCAGTCAGTACTTGTGGGGGTGAAATTATGGGGCATCACACTGTGGAGGGCTATGAGAACTTTATACTATATGGGGGAACTGTGGGGACATCATAATGTGTTTGAGAGCTATGGAGGCGTCATACTGTGTGGGTACATCATACAATGAGGGGAGCTGTGGGGGCATTATACTGTATGGAGGAGCTGTGGGTACATTATTCTGTGTAGGGGAGCTGTGGGGGCATCATATTGTGTGGGGGAAATGTGGGGGCATCATACTGTGTGGGGAAAATGTGGGAGCATCATACTGTGAGGGGGAAATGTGGAAGAATCATACTGTGTGGGAGATGGGCTGTGGAGGTATCATACTGTGTCTTGGGGCTGTGGGGACATCATACTGCATGCTGGGTGGTCTTTGGAGGCCATCATACAATGTGGATGGGCTTTGCAGACATCCTACTGTGTGGAGGAGCTATGGGGGCATGTAGGAGTCATCTTACTGTGGGGGCATGTGGGACACATCTTACTGTGTGTGGAAGGCAGTGGATGTTTCATATTGTTTGGGGAGCTGTGAGCAGCATTATACTATGTGGTGGGGACTGGGGGGTGTCATACTGTGTGCAGGGGATGCTGTGGTGGCATCATAATGTGTGTGGGAACCTGTTGATCAAGGTACATCTAAAGTATATATAATACTGAATAACAGGAGCAGTATGATTCACTGTTTTAAGAAAGTTTATAAAAAGCAGTAAATTATATGATTTTGATTAGCTGCTGCTGGTACAAATACATGTTATAATAAGCTTTATCATAACATGTATTATAAGCAGCAACTAGTCAACAAACTTAATTCTGATATTAAGCGATAACATTTAAAGTAAAATAATAATAAATATTACATTCAGCAAATATCAGTTTGGCATGTCGTTTGTCCCTCCACAATAGTTATGGTGCCTCATGTGGCCCCAATTAATTGCCCAACCCTGAACCGGAGACATTGCTGTTGAGCACAACGCAGCCATATCGTATTGCCTGTATGGGAAGCAATTGTCTCCTCAAAATAGCTGCTTCATCTCAAGGAAATAAACAACCATGTCTGGTCATATAAAGACAAGGCTCATAAAGTTAGAAAAGAAAAGCAACCTATTTAGTAAAATTGCTTCAGGGTATCAACAACACGGTAAATCTGCAGGTTGAAAATTGCCTTCAGAGCTTGTTATATTGATTATTAGATAGCAGGGTTTTGAAACTTATTTATGACATACAAAAGGCTAAGACACAATGACAAACACTGTCATAAGTATGCTTAAAGTTATAAGAAATAATAAAAAAAATAATTTATGGTGTACCGTGCCTGAGATGCTTGTGTTAAGGAGGCATTGAGGTTCTAGAAATTATGGAAGAAACTATTTAACTTGATAGACAAATTTTCAGATTATAAATCTACACATAATTTCATCCTCCACTCAATAGTGACCCTTTTTAATATTATTTATAAAGAATGAATGAAAATATAGAAAAGGGACATAACTTGGTAAACTTAAAACAAGCAATAAGCAATATCTGTGATATACATGAGAAGGCAAATTGCAGAGAAAATAGTAGAAATCACAGATAAAAAATTTGACCTGCACAAAAGTGGGAACTACCTTAAAAAATAATTAAAGTTATGAAATATTCAATATCTAGTCTCCTACAATTACATTCTTAAAGATGAGTCTTCTAGGCATGGTGTGATGCATAGGTTTCCCAAAATCAGATAGATCAGCAAGGGTACAGGTAGTACATGTGATTGTACAAGTGTATCTTTCTAATACTCTGGATAGGTGACGGCTTAAGCCTATCATCTAGTCTAAACAAGTGAATATTTTTGATTCAGATAGGTTTCATAGCTCATATGAATGAATTTTGCATGATGTTTAAGGATTTAAAACAGATGAAGAGTTCTAATCAGATAGGCCTGAATAAGATAAACACTCCTCAACTTTGAAATTGAAACACCAAGAAGGAAAAGTACTGGAATTGTAAAAATGACAGGATCAATAGACATGATAATGATATGTGTCACCCTCGCAGGTAGTACACGTGGTTCGTGGAACTACTGTGCCACAGCCCAGACTTACCCTGGAGGGGCATAATTAAGCAGCAACCTTGGTATTCACTGGTATTCACTGGAGCCTCTAGTGTTGATGTCAGGCTTGTGCGACAGGTAGGGGTTGCTCAAGCACCTCCCTATTGGGGAGGAGGCCTTTTATACAAGATGCCTCCCAGCTATTGACTGGGAGACATCTAGCAGATGTTCACATTAGCTAACTGCCTCCCAGCTGTCAGCTGGATGCATTTTACCTTGTGCGCACACTGCCCCATTAAAAACATGGGAGCGTGCCACCGTTCACTTATGGTGGTGTGATGGTGGGATATGGTGTGCTGATATTTTATTTGTATTAATATTTTACTGATTATTATGGTGTTCTCTTGTAGGATGAGTTATTTGCTAATTGATGAATGGCTGTTGTTGCCATCTGATATCAGCCCCACAGTACTGTATTGTTGTCTTCTCACAGGGTCAGTGAATAATGCTGTTTGCCAATATGCTAATGACATATTGAAGTAGCTTGTTGAAACAATGAACCCCTGTGACCTTCCCCCTCCTGACCTGTGAATGAGGAGAGGGACTTTTAAAATATCAGGGAGGTGAGACACAGATCAGTCCTGTGTGGAATGATGATGTGATCACAGCACCTCAGAGAGAAAGAAGAGTATATGGACTATGTTATCCTCTGTCTGCTGGATTGTTGGACTTTTCTTCTGTTACTGAACTGCATTTGGGTTCTGGACTATCTCATCTTTTGTGTGGTGCATCGTATATGGACCTTTCATATTTTTGCCTAAATAAAGGTCTTGGAATTGTTCACTATTCTCTTGCTCTGTTGATTGTGTGATACCGGAGGACCCTGTGACAGTGGTGCCCTCTTTTTTCCTTGACTTTTACCATTCACGGCGGCGCACACACAGACCAGGAAGCAGGAACACACCGAGGACCATGCTGAGGCCAGGGTGGTGAATGAACTGGCATCCCCACATGGTGCGAAGAGGGGACCCATACGGATGAGCCAGCAGACGCTACAATATGTAAATTATAAAAAAAAAATGGAAACAATTTTCAAAACATCACGATTGAATCAGTATCTAGCATGAGCACCACATACAGAAATACATGCACTCAGCTGCCTTGACATGTTCAGTGAAGTTATTAATTGCTGTGTAAGGAATGTTCTGCCATGCTGAATACAAACTGACATGTTATAATCAAGATCCACTTCTGGTAGCTTCCTTTGCAACTGCCGACCAATGAGGTCCCAGATGTGTTTGATTGGGAGAAAAGTCCAGAAACATTGTAGGCCATGGTAGAACGATTAGGCCTCGTAGGCTGCTCACAGTAGCACAGGCAACATGAAACCTAGGCCCTACGATAGTTTAGGCTTTGAGAGTAATGGTGTGAGGTCACCAAATTGTCAAAGAGCTCACAGAAGCTGCTTTTCAACATGACAACAGCAGGTGATTTAAACATGCCACCATGATCTGAAAGCATCTACTGACTTGTCTCCCATCGAATCCTTCTGGGGCATCATTGGTTGGTAGTTGGAAAGTGAGCTGACAGCAGCAGATCTTGATAATTTGGTGACCAAGTGCATTCAGCAAGGCAGAACGTTCCTCAGACATCCATTGATAATCTTATTAATTTGCAGCCAATGCAGAGTGTATTTTTGTGCATGATGCTCCTACTTAATTAAATGAGATGTTTTGAAAATGTTGTTTCAATTTTTCCTTCATTTGCATATCAGTAACATCAGTAACATGTCTATCCATAGTTTGTTTTCCATAATTACATGACTTTTCCTTCTTGCTGTTGCGCTTTCAATATCAAGGAATCTAAAATCATAAACAAGAAGTTGATTTTAAATATCTGGTACCTACCAAATCATGTAACTGTGACCCTGTTTGTCGTTCTTGTTGGTATCCCTGATGTTTACCTACAGATGCTTCTTATTTTCAACTTATATTCTCATCTTAGATGTGTAAATGTTTTTCTCTCATCTTGTATATTCTTACTGCAACTGTAAACGGCACCGGTAAAACCATTTCATTAGATGTCACAGTGATTTGGAGACCCCGATGACATCACTATGAGTTAATAAGGTGGAACCAGCATATATTAAACATATCTGGCATATTCTATGAATATTCTACAAATGTCTGAAATGAGAATTGAGGAGGCTGATGTTAAGAGAGGGTTGACGTCAGAAGAAGCCTGTATTTTTATGACAGATTGGAAGGGAAGGTGAATGGAAACTCCATCTGCCGTCCTCCTTCCCTGCTTTCTTTTACATGCTTTGCATTATTTTAGCTTGTAATGACAGTGATTTACATATCATTATGTTAAAGGGGGTTGTCCAATATAGAAAAAAATGAAATTTGAATTAAAAAACTGTGCCATAATCACTTTCTAGCGCCCTTGCAGATCCAGTGTCGATTGCTCCAAAGAACTGTGCCCACTATGGAAAGCAATGCCTGTTCCATTTGGAAGTCATAGGACCACTGCAGACTGCAGTGGTCATGTGACTAAAAGAGCACGCTTTTACAAAAATTTAGTTCAAATTTTTTTATATATCGGACAACCCTTCAAGGAATATTTGTTAATTCAAAGTAAATGTAATGTAGGAAATTGATTATTCTTGAATTGAAAAACTATTAAAAATACATACTGTTCTTTTTTTAAAAAAAAATAGATATTAGGGCATGATCCTCTCTCTTAGAAACCACTGTAGGCAATAAATGCCTGTCTTGTCAGTAGCAACCAATTAGCTAAATCACATTGTAAAAAGTAAACTGATTGGTTATTATGGGTTACACTGGAATTGTGTGGGATACAGGAAGTGTTAGGGCTGGCGGAACGCACCGAGTAAATAGAGAGATGATATTTGGTGCGTTCGCAGCCCGGGGTCCACCGTGCAGGAGAGAACCTGCTGCTGGCAAATGGTGTCCCTATATGGCGGTAGAAGCGAACTCTGTTACTTCACAGAGTCGCTATAAAGAACGCACTGTGTCCTGTTTAGCTCACAGGAGTACACAGTAACTGCCGAGCAGATAGCAGCTTGTGGTCACGCAGTCAAAGAGACAAACATACAATCTCCTCACTGGAGGAGCAGGTATTCTATTGGCTTATTTCAGCTGGGGCCCTGAAACCATACACACAATCTCCTCACCGGAGGTGCCGGTATTCTAGTGGCATATTTCAGCCGGGTCCCTGAATACAGACAAGAGTGACCACATTGGCGCAAAACTCATCACATGAATTGATACTAGCACATGGCGTGCGGTCATGCACACCTTTTATAGCTGCAGCAAGTACAGGACCTTCCCAGAAGGACCAATGGGAGGCTGCCACAGACGTTTGAGCACCTTCAGGACCTTCCTAGAGGACCAACGGGTTTTGCTGCAGTATCTAAGCATGTGACCCTTGATCCCCAATGAGAGATCTTACCCTGGGCATGCTCAGAAGGGGAAAAGTGGGACTTGGTCCCAAAAACATCTGCTCGCCACTGCCCAGTACTGGCCACAATGGCAGAAGCTGGAAAGGTAGCAGTAACCCTCTGCACAGAGTCAGACTGAGCAAGACGCTGGGACCGATGCCTCCGCTGAGCAGGCTCCACTGCAGCAGGAGAAGAATGGGAGACCGCAGCGAAGATGGCTCGAGATTCCCCCTGTGCAGAGGCGGTAACTCGACCCATAACAGGAAGTCTGGCAAGTGGGACTACCACAAAATACAAGAGCAAGTCAATCATGGTCTTCATTAGAGATGAGTGAACTTGCTTGGTAAACATTTGCCAATCTCACGGTTGGCACAAACTTTGCACATTCAGATTCCCAATCATTTTCCTTAAAATTGGTAAATGATCGTGTTTCCACTAAGGCTATGTGAACACAGCAGTTCTGATCGGTGGCAACATTACCGTCGGTAAGATCATTGCCATGGGTTGGAGCAGTGTAAGGTCAGAAGTCAGCGTGACCCCGCAACTGTGAGTCACGACAAAAAGCCCACTGCAGGTCAGCAAATGTCAGATGATGAGAGATTTCAACTCCCATCAGCCTACGCCTGATGTCACTGATAACAGCGGGAGCAGGCAGCGGCTGATGGGCATAGTAATTAGCTGGCGCATGTCCTCAAAGTAAAGAAAAAAAAAGTTAAAATAAAGAAATCAATATTTAAATAAAAATACAAAAACACAGTATATACTGACCTTCCACCTAATCCCTGAAGCCCTTGTCTTCTGCAATAAATGATCACCATATACTCACCTTAACGCCTAATCCCTGATGCCCATGTTACCTGGAAAATAGAAAAAATAATAAACCACCATATCGCTCACCTCTCCGCCGTAATCCATATTGTCCCACAATGATTCAGATCACTTGTAGAGCAGTCACATCAGCTAATACGTCTGCTCTCCCTGGCAGCCAGTGACATACTGACTGGGGCATGTAATCACTCCTGCAGTGTGCAGCACTGAGCTGCCGTAAGTGAGGTTGCCGGAGTTCATCATATGATGAGCCCCGGTGATCACACTTATGGCACCGCTGCATGAGAAAGTTATCATACAGCAGAGGTGCCGTGAGATCACTGGGGCTCATCAGCTGATGAACTCCAGTAAACTTTCTCACCGCAGCTCAGCACTACACACTGTAGGAGTGATTACACATTGTCAGTGTGTCACCTCTGCCGGGTAGAGCAGTCACATTAGTAACTGCTCCACTAGTCATTAGGATCGTCATAGGACATTATGTATTATCTCTTCACTTCGGACAGATGAGGAATATGGTTGTTTATTATTATTTATATTCATTTGCAGGGGACATTGGTTTCAGTGGACTGGGTGATGATATCAGTATGGTTTAATTTAGAGTCAATAAAGGAGTCTGTGTCATTATTTTAAATAAATTACTTTATTCTGGGTGTTTTTTTTATACAATATCACTATGGGGTTAGCAATGGATAGGTGTCTCCTTATAGACACCTCTCCATTACTTAGCCATGGGCTTGATGTCACGGACATTACAAAGGTGACATCAACCCCACAAATATAAACCACACTTGGCACCGCCAAAGGGCAAGTGATAAAAGCAAAGCAAAGCACCTGATTTGGAACATCTAATAGATGTGCCTTTTCTGGTGGGGCTGTGGGCTGCTATTTTTAGATTGGGGTGGGCAATATCCATGGCCTCTTACCAGCCTTGTCAAAAATGGAAGGGACCCCAAGCCATTATTTTGTTAAATTATTTATTTAAATAATTTTTAAAAAATGCATGGGGACCCATGTATTTCTAATAACCAGCCTTGGTAAAGCTGACAGCTGAGGGTTGCAGCCCACAGCTGTTAGTTTTGCCTAGCTGGTTATCAAAAATACAGGGTGTTAGGGCTGGCGGAATGCACCGAGTTTATCTAGATATTATTATTGGTGCGTTCGCAACCCGGGGTCCACCGTGCAGGAGACCAACCTGCTGCTAGCAAATGGCACAATATGGCGGTAGAAGCGACCTATGTTACTTCACAGTGTTGAACAGAAGGGAAAACGCTGTGCCCTGTTAGCATCACAGGGGAACACAGCTGCCTAACAGAGCAAAAGCAATCAGTGGTCAGGGAGTAGCAAGCACACAAACACATCCTCTCCGGTGGAGCCGGAATTCTAATGGCTTTACGCCAGCCCTGAATTCACCATACAAACTCCTCACCGGTGGTGCCAGTATAGTAGTGGCTTATTTCAGCCGGACCCTGACCACAAGCAGACAAGACCACTGAGTCGCTAAAGCTCATAACATAAACTGATACTAGCGCATGGCCGTGAGGCCATACAAACCTTTTATAGCTGCAGCAGCTTCAGGGCCTTCCTAGAGGACCAATGGGAGCTGCTACAGTACCTGAGCAACTTCAGGACCTTCCCAGAGGACCAATGGCAGCTGCCACAGTACCTGAGCATGTGACCCACGACCTCCAATGAGAGGTCTTACTCCGGGCATGTGGAGCGCCCCCAGACGCAGGGCCACGGGGTACTCGGTACCGGGCCTCTCTCTCTCAGTCCTGGGCTTGTCACGGTGGCTAGACCCGGTCCGTGACCCTGCTAAGGGGCGTCCAATGAAAGGTGTGATGGTGGTGCAAGGCGCGATGAATAACGAGGACACAGGGTTGCAGTCTCTTTACCTCTTTACTGAAGGCTTCAGGATCCACAATCCAGAGTACTGCTAACAGGGCTGGCTGAGACAGGCTGGTCCGAAGGCACATCCAGAGTTTCCTTTGCAGGTGGAAATCAGTGCCTACCTTCTAGCGCCTGTGTGTTGTAGTACCTCCCTGCTGAGCACCACGGGATAGTCCTCACAACTGTTGTGTCTGTTTCTGATGTTCTTCTCTCACAACTCGTATCTGTTCTGATGTTCTTTCTCCGTCCCCCCGATGATATGGATAGGACGCACCCGTATGACGGGTAGGCCTGGAGTTCTTCCGGGAACCTAGCGTCGCCCCTCTCCCACAATTGCCCCCTATGTCTGCTTAGGTGATTTAGGTGAGACAGCCAACCTAAAATTAACTGTCCTGCCGCTGTTTGAAATACTGCTTGGAGCCTAATACTTCCTCGGCGTTCCGGCCACCGGCTACGCGCCTCAGTAGGATGTTGCCTCGATCTTACGGCACGACTCCTACTGGCTTTATCTCCTTTTTGCTGCGAGCTCGTTTCTCACTTCTCCACAATAAACCTCGCTTCGTTTCCTTTCTTAGGATGCCACCGCAACGGGTGCAGGCGCGGCTCCGTAACGTTCTGTTCTGTTCGCTAGGCCACTGTCAGGATCCCACCCCTGACAGAGACCCCCCTGAATCTTCCCCTGCAACACCCTCTGCCACAGGATGTTGCCTGGATCCAACCCAGTCAGCTTCTCACTAACTTCCTATCCAGCCCCCAGTTTTACCAGATTGTGAGGAGTGGCCTAATACATAGAACCCTTTGCTCCCCCTGGTGGCCAGAATGTGAAGTGTAAAGTGTGACTGTGATACCTGGTCCGGTGAACTCCTTAAGTGCCATCAGACGTACCATCACTCCCCTTAGGGGCGGAGCGTCAGTACTGCAACGACCAGGACTCTGGGGCGCTGCACTCCCCCCCGGTTAAATCCAGTACTCCCGGACTGGGAAGAAAACAACAATACATGTCAGCAAAAGACATACAAATTTTGAAATGCAATGAACAAGTAATAATAACAGTGCTTCCCTTTGTGGGAGGTGAGGACTCTTGAACGTTACAAACAAAACATGGTTAAATATTTTAAATAACATACTATAAATAACTTCTATTACCCAGACGGGTATTCTACTAAGTGCAAATTCTGAACAATAATTTAACTTTTCCTTTAAGGGCGTATAGGCTGAACCCACTAAAGGCTTACTATAAAACTCTGAAATATAAATTAACTTCTCTTTTCTAAGTGCAACATTTTTCTTTTTACTCTCTGATTTTTTCATATGCAGGACCGCCTGTCTATCTGCCCAGGCCTACTGCCTCTTTTCTTAGTACAGAATCAATTAACCATCTCTCTATGGCTCTCAGGAGGACTCGCTATCTAACCCCTACGGGTTTACTTTCCTGTCCCCATTCTCTAGTAACATTACTAAACCATTCTCTATAACTATCTAGCTAACTACATATTACTTCTAAGCAAAACATTATTACCATCTACTTTCTTTAAGGCAACATTATACTTTAAGTGCAACTAGTGAACATTCCCTTTAAGAGGGACCCAAGTCTCTTTGAGGTAATGCAGACTCTCTCTATCTGCAAGTCCAGTTAAGGCAAGAGCTTCCATGCTGTACTCAGGAACAGTCTCTTCACAAAGCTCTCCTTCTTGTAAAACCAGTAAAGGGCATCTTTAAGAAGGTGCGAACTATTTACAATACAGTTTGTGAACCATTCACCGTCCATGATTCGGCAGTCTTTGTAACATGGTGGAACAAAAGCAAAAAGGAAAACAAAAGCAAAAATAAAAAAAAGCAATAGGGATCCCGAGTAAATAAAGGGATCCCCTTTAAGAATAACCCTGGTCGGGTATTAGCAGCAAAAAGCAGGGAAACAAACAAGTAACTATTTACAGTTGCAGGGCATTAGGATCTTACTCTGGTTCTGGCGGCCTCCACCGAGGCTTTACCTGACAGGTGGCCCTCTGCGGCCCCGGCAGGCTTGACTCCAAGTCTACTTCCGGTGCCAGGTACACTCCATGGGTTTGGGTCTTCTGCACGACCAGGTCGTGCGCCGCGATGGGCGTCTGCATGGGCCGGTGGATGATGCTGGCGGCGGCAGTGGCTGCTGCAGCTGCTTCGGCGGAAAGCTCCTCCCCCTCGGTTCTGGATACCGCCAGGATGGCTGTACAGCGCTGCACGTCCCGGGCCCACCAACTTCTGACCTTGAGATGCCGGCAGTACGTCACCACATCTCCCGGCTCCAGGAGGGACTTGGCACCGTCTCCACACAGGCAGGGCTCCACCTCATCCCGGGTGATGCGAACTCTCAGGGCCGCTCCAATTTCTTGGACGAAACCTTTCCCCTCCTGGGGCTGGTAAACGATCACAACGCCCCATTTCGGCAAGGAGCCCTCCAGCAGCTCCCGCTCCACCTCCCGCTGGAACTCCGCAATCAGATGGTTCCTATATTCTCCCCAAGGGAAGGGCCCGAGGTTGTGCCCCCCCGGTAATCTGGGGTCAGGCGGCGGGGCCACCGGGGCGCCGGTGGTCGCAGTGGTAACTGGGTCAGGTGCGGAGGTGAGGCGCCCTCCCTGGGAGTCGCAGCATTGAGTACCTATGCTTGAGGTAACTCCTCCGGCGCCACTCCACTCCCCTTAGGGAGGCATGCGCACTGGGGACCGTTCAGGCATGGGGTGCCCCATCGACAGCTCCCGTGGGTCGAAGTCCTCCAAAGAAGGCATGTCGGAGTAGTCCTCCGGTGTCGGGGATTGGTGCGGGGCCATTCTTATCCACAGGCCTTCTCTGGTCTCCAGTCCCACCTCATCTGAGTCATAGTTTTGTTTCTTCGGTCTCCGCCCGCCATAGAAGATCAGGAGGCGGGTCTCAGCTGCTGACGGACACATCCTCAGGATACAGCAATACTTAGACTGGGCGGCCATTGTCTTTCGTGCTCTTCAGCTTGTCTACGCCCACTTCCACACCCTTCTTCTTCTCCTGCGCTCCCCTTGGCGCTGTAATGGCGGCGGTTTTGGCAGGAAGTGGCAATACACAGTCTTTGCAACAAGTCACAGTTCAAGCACAACAAATCACAGTTCCAAGGCACACATGACCTGATTCTTCAAGCTTAAGTAGATCCTGTTCGTGACGCCAAGTTGGAGCGCCCCCAGACACAGGGCCGCGGGGTACTCAGTACCGGGCCTCTCTGTCTCAGTCCTGGGGTTGTCACGGTGGCTAGACCCGGTCCGTGACCCTGCTAAGGGGCGTCCAATGAAAGGTGTGATGGTGGTGCGTGGTGCAAGGCGCGATGAATAACGAGGACACAGGGTTGCAGTCTCTTTACCTCTTTACTGAAGGCTTCAGGATCTGCAATCCAGAGTACTGCTAACAGGGCTGGCTGAGACAGGCCGGTCCGAAGGCACATCCAGAATTTCCTTTGCAGTTGGAAATCAGTGCCTACCTTCTAGCGCCTGTGTGTTGTAGTACCTCCCTGCTGAGCACCACGGGATAGTCCTCACAACTGTTGTGTCTGTTTCTGATGTTCTTCTCTCACAAATCGTATCTGTTCTGATGTTCTTTCTCCGTCCCCCAGATGATATGGATAGGACGCACCCGTATGACGGGTAGGCCTGGAGTTCTTCCGGGACCCTAGCGTCGCCCCTCTCCCACAATTGCCCCCTATGTCTGCTTAGGTGATTTAGGTGAGACAGCCAACCTAAAATTAACTGTCCTGCCGCTGTTTGAAGTACTGCTTGGAGCCTAATACTTCCTCGGCGTTCCGGCCACCGGCTACGCGCCTCAGTAGGATTGTAATACTATTGTAGGAACTCTAGGATTCTGGTAGCGTGGGGCAATGAACAGACAGACGGGTTTCTTTAGTGCAAATAGTGTATTTGTAACACAGCAATAACACACAAAACAATATACTGATAACCCACAATGAAACAAGTCCCTTAACCATATATAGCAAAACAGAAGAGTTCTTAGGCCAAAGTCCTTGGCAAGGTGAGTGTGACGGGTGACGTGCAGATCCAAAACACAGTTGGTGCAGAAAGAGTCAAATCTGGGTATGTAGTAAACACAGGGAAGTCCAGAAACAAGTCCTCAGGTTAATCCCAGGTGTGGCATGAACACGGGTAAGTCCAGAAACAAGTTCTCAAGTTTATCTCAGTTGTGGCATAAACACGGGTAAGTCCAGAACAAGTTCACATTAAAGTATTATACTGTAATTTCCAGTAGCTCCCACCGGGGGGAGTAAATAGGGATTAAGTAGCAAACACAGTCTAAGTCCAGCAGCAAAGTTCCAAACACAGTTCCAAAACAGAGTTCTTACCCGGAGGAGTGAACCATGGGTTAAGTTCCAAAGCCAACAGACTGAGAGTGTAACTTACATAGGCAGAGAATGTCCAGAGCCACGGGTAGAAGTACAGCAAACAAGCAGCTGAGCTGAAGGAGAAACAGAAGCAGAATACTCCAGCAAAGAGGCTGACACCTGACCCGGGTTTTAAACAAATGAACAGGAAGTAGGGCAGACAAAAACAGCAAACTCCATCTTAACAAAGGGCAAAATCATTCACAAGGTAACTTGGAAAACCCTGAATACTGACAAGGATGTTGCCTCGATCTTACGGCATGACTCCTACTGGCTTTATCTCCTTTTTGCTGTGAGCTCGTTTCTCACTTCTCCACAATAAACCTCGCTTCGTTTCCTTTCTTAGGATGCCACCGCAACGGGTGCAGGCGCGGCTCCGTAACGTTCTGTTCTGTACACTAGGCCACTGTCAGGATCCCATACCTGACAGAGACCCCCCTGAATCTTCCCCTGCAACACCCTCTGCCACAGGATGTTGCCTGGATGCAACCCAGTCAGCTTCTCATTAACTTCCTATCCAGCCCCCAGTTTTACCAGATTGTGAGGAGTGGCCTAATACATAGAACCCTTTGCTCCCCCTGGTGGCCAGAATGTGAAGTGTAAAGTGTGACTGTGATACCTGGTCTGGTGAACTCCTTAAGTGCCATCAGACGTACCATCACTCCCCTTAGCGGTGGAGCGTCAGTACTGCAACGACCAGGACTCTGGGGCGCTGCACTTGCTCAGAAGGGGAAAAGCAGGACTTAGTCCCAGAGACGTCTGCTTGCCGCTGACCAGTACTGGCTACAATGGCTGAGTCTGGAAAGGCAGCAGTAACCATCTGCACAGTATCAGGCTGAGCCAGACACTGGGGCTGACGTCTCTGCTGAGCAGGCTCCACTGCGGCTGGAGCAGAATGGGAGACCAGAGCGGAGATGGTTCGAGATTCCCCTTGTGCAGAGGCGGGAACTCGACCTCTAACACAGGGGAACCCGTATTTTTTTTGTCATTTATTTATAGCACAATTGATGGGTCAATTGATGCAACTTTCTCTTGTGTCGGACCCTAATTTTAGCTGTTTTGGCAGCTTTTGGGCCCCCCTGAATGTGCTGTCTATGCGCTTGGTTTCCCTCCCATTGAATTCAATGCTGTTCGGTTATGTTCGGTGAACATAGCTGAACCAAACCTTGAAAGGTTCTCTCATCTCTAGTCTTCATCACATGCATAATCAAAAGCATTATGTAAACCTATGAAGAGGAGCCCTTTCAATTCATATGTTTTTCGACGATTGAATATTAATTAAAAGGGCTCTCTACTTGGAACCCTCCCTTCTCGTGAGGCTTCTTATCCAATGTTTGACTGACTAGGATCCACTGAAATGTAATGATTCTTCTCTCTTTATAACCAGAGCTAATAAGCCTCAGATTTTCGGTACTTGGTTTTGATATATATCTTTTCAATCACATTTAATAGCAAAAATGTTCCGAATATGGTTTTAAAAAATTTTTATTATTAATACTTAAAAATAAAACAGACTCATGACATTTTTCAGATTTTTTTATTCATTAGAGGAACAATTTTGCTTATTATACATAAACCTGGTTACATTATGCAGAAAATGTATAATTTTTGTCTATTTTTCTCACTTACAGGTCTTCTTGGTATGGTGGCTCACATGATGTACACTCAAGTCCTTCAGGTTACTGTGAGTTTAGGACCTGAAGACTGGAGACCCCATTCGTGGGATTATGGGTGGTCTTTTTGGTAGGTATCATTGCAAATTGATAAATATAATTTGTAAGATTTCTTTCTAGGAGCATTATTTTATTTCTTTGAAACCAGTTGAGAGTTTCCCTGGCTCTCTGGGATCCCTGGGATCATTGTCTTTCTGAAATGTCCACCCTCATTTCCTCTTCATTATTCTGGTAGATGGCAGCAGATTTTTATCA
This sequence comes from Ranitomeya variabilis, assembly GCF_051348905.1. NCBI lineage: Eukaryota > Metazoa > Chordata > Amphibia > Anura > Dendrobatidae > Ranitomeya > Ranitomeya variabilis. Next base: position 77,112,265 of record NC_135238.1, read on the forward strand.
AGAATGGCTCAGTACATAGTACATTTGTCCATTCATCCTTACTTCAATTGCCTGAAGTTTAAGGGTATGTGCACACGTCCGGATTTCTTGCAGAAATTTCCTGAAGAAAACCGGAAATTTTCTGCAAGAAATCCGCATTTTTTTTTTGCGTTTTTTTCCGTTTTTTTTAGCATTCTGCAAGCGTAATTAGCTTGCAGAATGCTAAAGTTTTCCAAGCGATCTGTAGCATCGCTTGGAAAACTGACTGACAGGTTGGTCACACTTGTCAAACATAGCGTTTGACAAGTGTGACCATCTTTTTACTATAGATGCTGCTTTTGCAGCATCTATAGTAAAAGATAGAATGTTTAAAAATAATAAAAAAAATAAAAAAATGCTTATACTCACCCAGACGATCTCCTCAGCGACGTCCGTTCCTCTTCCTATAGCTGGTGTGTGCGCGCAGGACCTTCCATGACGTCGCGGTCACGTGAGCGGTCACATGACCGCTCACGACCAATCACAAGACAGTGACGTCATCACAGGTCCTTCACCGCACACCAGCTACAGAAACCGAAGCGGCAGCATGTAGCGGAGAGGCGGGAAGACATCGAGGGTGAGTATAGGACTATTTTTTATTTTAATTCTTATTTTTTGACCAATTATATGGTGCCCAGTCCGTGGAGGAGAGTCTCCTCTCCTCCACCCTGGGTACCAACCGCACATAATCTGCTTACTTCCCGCATGGTGTGCACAGCCCCGTGCGGGAAGTAAGCAGATCAATGGACTCCTAGGTGTGCGGAATCACCTGCAATTCCGCATTTTAATGAACATGTTGCTTTTTTTTCCGCGATGCGATTTTTTAGCGGAAAAAAAGGCTACATTTGCACAAAAAATGCGGAATACACTGAAAATAATGGGAGGCATATGTTAGCGTTTTTTTCGCGTTTTTATCACGTTTTTATAGCGAAAAAACGCGAAAAAAACGCGAAAAATACTGAACGTGTGCACATGGCCTAACAGTGTTGTATGCTGAAAAAGAGCCCCAACCATGATGTAACCATCTTCTAACTTCACTGCTGGTTTGATGTTTTAACATGGTGTGTATGACGACATCCAAAGAGTTACATTTTGGTCTCATCTGACCAGACTATATTCTCCCAGTATTTTGCAGGCTTGTCAAAATGATGCTGAGCAAATTTTAAATGCACTTGAACATGCTTTTTTGCTCAGCAATGGAGACTTGCATGATGAGTATGCATACAGGCCATGGAAGTTGAGTGCGTTACTTATTGTTTTCTTTGAAACAATTGTACCTGCTGATTCCAGGTCTTTTTGTAGCTCTCCACAGGTGGTCCTTCACTCTTGGACAACTCTTATTTTAATTCTTTTCACTCCTTATCTGAAATCTTGTGGTGAGCACCTGGTCGTGGCCAGTTTATGGTGAAATTATGTTCTTTCCATTTCAGGATTATGGCCCCAACAGTACTCACTGGAGCCTTCAGTGGTTTAGAATTTTTTCTGTCAATGCCATCAGTATGTTTTGAAACAATATGGTTGTACAGGTATTAAGGCATCTCACTGGTTTTACAAATCATGAGATACTTCTTGGGTGGCTCCTTGGTAAGGAGACACCTTTTTATAGGCCATTAGTTGATCCAGCTGATATTTTTCACTACATGACAGGATTGCTTTCTAATTGCTGATAGATTTCAGCTTATGTCATGATTTTGCATGGCTTTTTGCACCTCTCTTGCTTATTTTTTTCCTATGTCATTTCTTAATATTACATATAACTTAATTTATGGACATCCATGATTTGATTTTTTTGTGTAAATTGGATGTGTTGTTACCGACATTGGTGAGAATTTCATGTCAAGAGTACCTTTAGAAATTTATTTACTTAGAAAATCTGTGACATGTTCAATACTTGTTTCATCTGCTGTATCTAAAGAAACTGGTTGCAGATAAAGAAAATTGCCTGTGATTACCTCAAAAGACCATACGCTACTTCTGAACAAATTGAGAAACTTTTAACAAACCTTTTCCTTGCCAAAAAGTTAAATCCTCTACGGTTCCCGATTCAGAAAGTTAAAGTTGTTCTACAATTTGGGAAACTCTTAAAAAAATTATCAAACAAGATATCTTTCTCTTTATATCATAGAGAAAATAGTTTATAAACTTTGTATTTACACAAAGTTAACTACGGGACTTTGATTTCAAGACGTGGAATATGAGGATATGTGTACACAGAGCGTTTTGAGGAGTCTTTTTTGCAGTGGGTCTGGTCCGAAAGCTTGAAATATTCTTCCTATTAATTTCTATTGTAAAATTACTTGACATATGTTCAGCCTTCTGAGCAGTTTTCTTCTGCTACAAGTTTTGAATAACGCTTGGTGGGAGACAGTGCATGCTATTTCTTTGAAGAAGCAATTTTAATAATTTTTCCCATATGTCTACTTTACCTTGGTATAATTTTTAAACTGTCTTTTTATTTTGTTAAAGTGCTAGGTTAAAAGGTTTAAAATGTTAGCAGCTTTTTTTTGTCTTTTTCAAGAAAATTTGCCATGTTTACTTCATGTTAGTGGTAAATTGTGGTCGATATCTTTTGTGCTTTTTTATGAAAATATCAAAAAACGTTACAAAAAAAATTTAACTTTTTTGTTAGGTAGTAAGAAAGGTTAAGAGTTGATCAGCAATTTCTCATTTTTCCAACCAAATTTACAAAACCAAATTTTTTAGGGACCACATCACATTTGGAGTGACTTTGTGGGGCCTGTGTGACAAAAAATACCCTCATACGTTATAGGGACTACTGGGGCCCTCATACATTGTATGAACTACTGGGGTCCTCATAACATTACAAGGACTACTGGGGTCCTCATACATTATATGGATTACTGTGAGGGCCCTTAAAAAGTGTCAGGCTCAATATACAGTTTGGGGGATAATGTGGAGCCCATTATACAGTATGGGAGCTAAGGTGGGGGTCATTTTACAGTTTGGGGGCTAATGCAGGGGCAATTATACAGTGCGAGAACTAATGTGGGGGCAATTATACAGTTTAGGGACTAGTGTGGGGACTACTGTGGAAACAATTATACTGTGTGGAGACCATTACACAGTGTGAGGGCTTCTGTGCAGGTTATTATACTGTGTTTTGGGAGAGCATTGGGGACATCATACTGTGTGCAGCGAAGCTATGGGAGCACCATATTGTGTATAAGGGAGCTGTGGGGGCATCATATTCTGTATTAAAAAGCTGTGGGCCCAACCATACTGTGCAAAGAGGGGCTGTTCATTGGGGGACTCAGTGGACATTATTAAATGTTAAGTGATATAGGAAAGATATATATATATTGGTACCGTGTTAGCCAGTATATGTGATTCTTCAGAATTTGCTTTAGTCTGTGCCTGATGATGAGACCTGAGTAGTCTCGAAAGCTTGCAATTTGTCACCTTCTTTTCAGTTAGCCATTAAAAGGTATCAACCACTGAGGACTCTCAATTCTAAATATTTTTAAATGCTAAATGGGCGGTTACAGTGGCTTGCAAAAGTATTAACCTCCCTTGGCTTTTTTTTACCTATTTTGTTACATTACAACCTGTGTTTAAATATTTTTATAATCTGATTTGTGTGTGATACATCAGCACTAAAAGTTGGTGAAGTGAGAAAAATATAGGCATAAATTAAATTTATGGGATCAAATAACTAATAATTGGCATGTGCATATGTATTCCCTCTGTTTTGCGATGAAGCCTCTAAAAACTTCTGGTTCAAGCAATAACCTTCATAAGTCAGATTCTTAGTGAAAGGAACAACACCATGAAGACCAAGGAGATCTCCAAACAAGTCAGGGACAATGTTGTTGAGAAGTCCAAGTCAGGGAAGAGTTATAAAAAAGTTCCAAATTCTGATGATCCCTGATGCACCATCAAATTCATAATTATCAAATGGAAAGAAGATGGTACCACAGCAAACCTGCCAAGAGAGGAACACTCACCAAAACGGTCAGCCCAGGCAAAGAAGGCATTAATCAAAGAGGCAGCAGAGAAACCAAAGGTTACCCTGAAGGAGCTACAGAGTTCCCAAGGAGAGACTGTAGTATCTGTCCATATGACCACAAAAAGCCGTAAATGTCAGAGGAGAGAGAAATGATGTCCTCAAGCCCCCACCCCACTAGTACCCCCATCCCCTAGTCCCTCCTGCTCTGTCCCCCAGTCCGCCACCTCCTCTTGCTGAAAAAAAAATGTCAGGTGCATGCGTAGTGCGCCCGCTGAGATCTGCCAGTCAGCACCTGGCAACAGCAGGGATTTTTCTTATTGGTTCCTTTTGATCACTGTGATAGACCCTATAACAATGTTCAAAAGCCAATTCTTAGCATGTCTCCCCCCTGTGCCATCCCGTTAGTCAGTTTATTTTTTTTTTATCTTATAATTATTTCTTACATTTTTTGTCTCTAGGGTTGAGGTTCGGTTTTGGCTTATATGGTTAGGTTGGGATTATAGGGTTAGGGTTGCGCTTAGGGTTAGGGTTGGGTTCATGGTTACAGGTGGGGTTGGGCTTAGGGTTATGTTGGCCTTAGAGTTGAGATCAGGGTTAAGGTCTTTTCAAGAGTAAAAAAAAAAAATGATGATGATGATATGACAACTAGTGTTGAGCGCAAGTGCTCACTACTTGAGTTTGCATCGGGCTGCTTGCATATGCACCAAGTATCATGGGTGCTCTAGTGATATGCTCGACTTTCTGGTAGTATTTACCTAAGTTATGAGCTCAGCGCCAGTGTGGTCATGCTTGCATGTGGTTAGGGTTCGGCTGAAATAAGCCCCTAGAATACCGGCACCTCCGGTGAGTAGTTTTGTGTGTACTATGCTGACTGCATGACTACTGTCGGCTCTATTAGGTAGCTGTCCCCCTGTGAGGTTAACAGGGCACAGCGTTCTCTTTCTCAAGCGAATCTGTGAAGTAACAGAGTTTGCTTATACTGCCATATAGTACTGTCTTTTACTAGCAGCAGGTTGTCTCCTGCACGGTGGACCCCGGGTTGCGAACGCACCTACTACTCTATATATATATATATATATATATATATATATATATATATATATATACATATATAAACTCGGTGCGTTCCGCCAACCCTAACAGAGGATTCATGAACTTATTTGTTGTTGGTCTATCATGATGTATTAGTAGCTTGTTTAGGGACCATTAGAAGGAGATGGACATATTGCCCTGTTCCATCTTGAAGACACCAATGTTATTGTTATAATGCAAAGTGTAATGTCATGCATTATTGTGATAAGATGTGTAATGTGAATTGCAACTGGCATATATTGTAATGTATTGCACTACACTGTGAGGTAGCTGTGTTCTGCTCAGAAACAGACAGTGAGTAGGGGCAGTTAGAGTTTGGGTTTAGGCCATAGTGGGAGAGGCTAGTGTAAGGCACAGTGACTGTTTACTGGTAGAATGGCAGACAGGGTTTCACTTGCAGCTAGAGCAGGCATTTGGTCTGAGTGTTCAGCAAAGCCGTATGCAGTTGGAGTTCTGTAGCAAGAGAGTAAGGAGACGAGACAGAGATAGTGTGATCCTGAGGAACAAACCGAGATAGAGAGAGAGTTACAGGGAAGGAGAGAGAAGGACAATGCTGGTTTAGGGGACTGATCAGAGAGAAGAGTATCCAAGTGAAAAGGGTCCAGAGAAGATATGCCTAGCAGCATGGCCCTGAGTAGCTTACAGCTCTTAAAGGTAATGGGCGAAGTGAGGGTACTGTCACACAGTGCAACTTTCCAACGATCACGACCAGCGATACGACCTGGCCGTGATCGTTGGAAAGTCGTTGTGTGGTCGCTGGGGAGCTGTCACACAGACCGTTCTCCAGCGACCAACGATGCCGAGGTCCCGGGTAACCAGGGTAAACATCGGGTTACTAAGCGCAGGGCCGTGCTTAGTAACCCGATGTTTACCGTGGTTACCAGCGTAAAAGTAAAAAAAACAAACCGTACATACTCACATTCCGGTGTCCTTCAGGTCCCTTGCTGTCTGCTTCCCGCACTGACTGAGTGCCGCCGTAAAGTGAAAGCAGATCACAGCGGTGATGTCACAGCTGTGCTCTGCTCCGGCCGGCAGTCAGTCAGAGCGGGAAGCAGACGGCAAGGGACCTGAAGGACACCGGAATGTGAGTATGTACGGTTTGTTTTTTTTACTTTTACGCTGGTAACCACGGTAAACATCGGGTTACTAAGCACGGCCCTGCGCTTAGTAACCCGATGTTTACCCTGGTTACAAGCGAACGCATCGCTGGATCGCTGTCACACACACACCGATCCAGCGATGACAGCGGGAGATCCAGCGACGAAATAAAGTTTCAAACGATCTGCTACGACGTACGATTCTCAGCAGGGTCCCTGATCGCTGCTGCGTGTCAGACACAGCGATATCGTATGGATATCGCTGGAACGTCACGGATCGTACCGTCGTAGCGACCAAAGTGCCACTGTGTGACAGTACCCTGAGAGTCATGGTCAGGAGTTCCCTAAGAATCAGAGAGCGTGAAGCTGAGTCCGGTCATATTGGCAAACTCTGTCATCTATGAGGAGAATCAGACGCGGAACCACGGGAAGCAAAAATGCCTTTTATGATCTGTACTGTAGTGCTAAGCTGGGTGGAGCTGAAGGAAATTAAACCAGTGGAGGCAGGATTGTGTGAGGCTGAGGAAGTAGTGAGACTGCATTTTGGGATCCTCTGCATTAATTAAGAAATGTGCAAGAAGTTGTGTACCCATTATACTGTGTACATACTGTTAAGAACTAGTGATCTCCTTTCAAGAACTGGTTTACCTCATAGTTCTGGCAAACTAGTGCCATCGGTTACTTGTCGCCTGCACGGGTGTAGCACCCGCACAGCATAAGTCCACACACCCAGCCAAGACCCCTACCTTCATGTAAAGTGCCGGTGCTTAAGAAACAAGTACCTCACCCACGTCTACTGCCCCTTGCAACGTTACACTACTTTAGGAACAACTGTCACCGAGTGTGGGTGCCAAAATTGTTGCCCATTAGGACGTTAACCTCCACGGTAATGTAGGGGATAGATTTCTATGGACCTGTTAGGGTTTTTGTCAGGCTACCTATACTCTTTAACTAGTAGCTACTCACTGCCTGCACTTGACTACCATGTTGAATGGACTGCTGTGGGCCATAATGTAGCTCCATGCGCCTCTAGTCTTCCAAAAAAAAAAAAATCATAGCATGCCCTATCACCTATTGTATTAGTAGGGGGGAAAAGCAATGGATGAACGTACTTCAGTACAAGATGTGGACCTGTAGAAATTGTTCTCGACGATCTTCATGAGGCGCCTCCTCATCAGATGGAGTCAGACGCTCCTGATTTATGGAGAAGTGCCCGCCTCTTTATGAATCAGGAGCATCTGACTAGTGGCATGTGCCAATCCAGAAATCTTACTCCTGTCAGGGACTGGAGTGAGATTTCTAGAGTACAGAACACCACAGCTCATCATGAATTTGATAAGCTGTGGTGTCACGCACCTGCCGCTCACATTTTTGCAGAGCTGCGAAAAACTGTTATGAAACTAAAAGGTACCAACATTTTTGTGCAACTCAAAGTTGTCACTTTTTTGTTATAAAAGCTTTTATGAATCGGGACCTAAGTGTGCTGCAGTGACAATGTGATGTTCTTTGACTCTTTGTCCTCAAATGACCAGGGATGGAACTTGCTATTAATAATGTTGTACATAATTGTCTGTATGATGAATATTGCACACAGATTCCGCTTTCTACACTCACTGTGCTCTTTGTGTTTTCCAGCCTTGCTTGGTGTTCCTTTACATGTTGCATGGCAGCCTCTGTCACAACCCTAAATTCCTATACAAAAACCGTCATCGAGTTTGGACACAAGCATAAGATTTTTGAGCAAGCTCTACAAGAAGAACAGTCGTTCACAGATCACAATGCCCTTAAATACATGAAGGAGCGACCTGTCCAATCTATTTCTAGCTCCCTGGAAATAACGGATGATACAAACAGAAATATCAGGAAGTCTGTGCTGTCTTCAGCTGCAGTTGACCTTGGAGAAATACGGGAATCATTGGGAGAAGAACAATGTTAATATGTGTCTATCTACAACTTATAGTAATGCATTTATTTCTCTAAGTGTTTATTGGTTAACAACAAAAATGTACAATCCTATACTGGACAATTTTTTAAGTTTATTTTTTTGGGAGACCAATTTAGCTAAAAAACCTGCATACATAAAGAAGATATCATTACTCGATTATAGTCTAAATCTCCACTGCTGTTCTATGAAGTATTCAAGATAATGTATGAAGGGGCATAAATAACATCCCCAAGTGCCAGTGCTGTTTTGTGACATCACATATTGTTTTGCACAAATGCTCTCTAATAAATTTGGCTTTGCTACAGTCTATATCATAAATTTTCTATTGAAAAAATATCTGGTATTAGAATTTTCTTAGATCTAATCTCCTTTGATAATTCTTATCGCAGTGTTTGAAGACTTATTGTGGGGGGGTCTTCTAGTCTGTGCGAATGACAGCTGTGTGCTAAAAAGACCCATATACACATTAAAATAAAGTCATCGGACTCCCTCTAATTACGTAGATCACCTCTGTATGGGGCCTTCCAGTTTGTTTCCTAACATTATCTGTTGAAGGGATAATTGGGAATAATCAGACATATTGAATTACAACACCTGGTCCTTTTGTTATTACAGAGGATAAGCCGCAGTCAGTGTGTGCCAGGCATGTCAACTTAGTCCACTATTCCCATTAGACACAAATGCATGCTCAGTCAAGGTGAGTGTGCATGTGTATAGGGGAGCCTGGAGCATTAACAATTCTTTGACCAGCATCTAAAGTGTATGGATAACTTAAGCCTGTTCACTATAACAAAATAGTAATTGTCCATCCAAGAATTCTGATGTGAGTTATTATGCAATGAGTTGGGTGCATAATGCAATTCACCCAGGGTTTTTTTTTTTCAAACTGCACAAATTTTGTAAATAAAATTGCAACAGCAAAACAAATAATACAAAAATTTGCACAAAAGTCACTAAGCTTGCAGGCTTTGATCTGAGAAATAAAAAGGTCTTTTTTGAGCATGCTGCAATTTTTAAAAATATGACACTAGTGGTCAAAATTTCATGAAATATGCCATTAAGGGAAAAAACTATTCACATACAATAAGAACTCCAACTTATGAAATGTTTACTTTTTATATACCTTTAGGAAAGACTACCACTAAATATACTGAACTTATAAACAGTTTCTCAAGCAGACCCCATACTATGTCCAACATAGTAAATTTGACCAGATGCAGAACACCGTTTCCTCAAAGCTTGTGCATTCTGGAGATGATAATTTAAAAAAAGGAGGGTTGTCAAACTCATTTTCACCGAGAGCTACATCAGCGTTATAATTGCCTTCAAAGGGCCGCTTGTAATTGTAAGGGCTCGTGCAGACTCCGTGAAACGTGGTCTGAGCACAAACTGCAATGCACGGACTGGCTGCTGGTCTACCGACCACAGCGTGATAGCTTCATAAATTCCTCTGAGGTTGTCATGCTTGGAAGATCTGAAGCCAGGTCATGCATTGTGGCCCAGGGCAGTAGGGCTAAAAGGAATGTCCCTGGGTATTAGAGCTCAGTGAGCTGCTCCTGGGTAGTTGGGCTAAGAGAGTTGTACCTGGATAGTAGAGCTAAGAGAGCCGTCCTTGGGTAGTAGGGCTAAGAGACTTGTACCTGGGTATTAGGGCTAAGAGAGTTGTACCAGGGTAGTAAGGATAAGAGCTGTTCCTAGGTAGTAAGTCTAAGTGAGCTGTCCCTGGGTAGTAGGGCTAGGAGACTTGTAAATGGATAGAAGGGCTAAGAGAGTTGTACCTGTGTAGTAGTGCTAAGAAAGCTTTCCTGGGGCAGTAGGGCTAAGAGAGCTGTGCCAGACCTTAGAGTCCAAGTTGGACAGCTCCCAATGCTAAGTACTTTCCAAGTCAGCTCTGATTCAAAGATGGAGCCACACAAAAGTGCTGGCTGACTGTGTTCACTTTTTTGCTGGCTGACTGCATTCACTTTTTCTGATGGTCGATTATTCAATTTTTGTTCTTGCTGACTGCATTCACTGAGCTAACTTTTGTGCTGGTTGACTGTTCATTTTTTGTGCTGGCTGACTACGTTCACTGCATTCACTTTTTGTGCTGGTTGACTGTGTTCATTGCATTCACTTTTTGTGCTGGCTGACTGTGTTCCCTGAATTCACCTTTTGTGCTGGCTGACTGCATTCACTGAGCTAACTTTTTGTGCTGGTTCACTGCGTTCACTTTTTGTATTGGCTGACTGCGTTCACTGCATTCACCTTTTGTGCTGGCTGACTGCGTTCAATACATTCAACTTTTGTGCTGGTTTAATGTGTTCCCTGCATTCACTTTTGATCTGGATGATTGCATTCAATTTTTGTGCTGGCTGACTGTGTTCACTCAGTCTCAAAGATGGCACGTGCCCCTTGTATTGCCTCAACCCCCTCTGCTAAGCGCTAGTTGCATCCACTCAGATTCCAAGATATCACCAGCTTCCTGTGCAGGCTCCGCCTCCTCTGCTAAGAACCCCTTGTGTCGACATAGAATGCAGCCATTACATAGTAGAGGGGGTGGTGCCAACACAGGGTATGGATGACATCTTAGATTTTGAGCTATGGCACACACTTCCACACAGCTCTGACCAGATCTCCATACTTGAAAAGTGGTGAGCTGAGTCACTTCTGTGTCACTGAGGTTTAGCAGGAGATGGGAAGGACACATTTTTTTGCAGCTTAGACAGGTTATCCAGGACTATTTTTTCACTATGGGGCTAAAAACTAACAGGTAGTTGCTAACTGAATTGTATAGCCCCAACCTAAAGAAGGAAATACCAAAAATGACCACAAAGAATAGCAAATTTAACAAAGTATACCAATAGGAAATGTAGTACACAATACTCTAGTAAAAAATGTAATGATATAATTGATCTAATTATTAAATTAACTATGTTTTTATTAATGCAGAGAAAAGATTAAAAACAACATACAACAAAGACATATTAAGAATGGAAGTAGGCAACAGGAGGAAAAAGTCGACAAAAACCACACATTATGAATATCAGATGTAATATAATGATGAAAGAACAATGAAAAAAATGAATGTATCACCCGCATCTCTGCCTGCAGTCCCTCTCTCCTTGCAGAGACACCAGTGTACTCACCGCCGAGGCTACCATCTTGTTCCTTCCGGGTCTGCTGCTGCCCCGAGTGCATGCACTCCTAGCAGGTCTCCAGGCACTGAGCTTAGGGTGCACGCATACGTTCTCTTTCTTAAAGGTGCCGCGTTCCTCTAAAGTGTCCCCAGCCAATAGCTGGAGGTCACTTAATATTTAAAGCGCCTCCTCCAACATTGAGGTGCCTGTGCAATGCTGTGAGTTTGTTCCTAACATGTTTATCAGTTCTCAGGTCCCAGTACTTGCATCTTAGCCTGCTGTACCCACCAGTGCTTTCTTCAACGGCAGCTGAGCCTGCTGCACCCGACAGTGCTTTCTTCAACGGCAGTCAAGCCAGTGGCACCCACCAGTGCTCACCTCAATGGCAGTTTAGCCAGCTGCACCTGCCAGTGCACACCTCAACAGCAGCTGAGCCAGATGCACCTCAACGGCAACGGAGCCTGCTGCACCCGCCAGTGCTCATCTTTCCATCAGACTGTCCTGTCTGCACCTGCGGTTCCTGTCATCTTCCCTGCCTTACTGCATCTGTTGGACATTCCCCTGGGCCATGCCAGCTACCTGTTCCTAGGAGTCAGCTGTGATCTACCCAAGGTCAGTCGTGGAGGAGCACCTGGATCACCTCCCTTGTCTCACCATGGACCTCTGTGCCGTTAGCTGCTGCATGTCCATGGTCAGATTGGGTGAGGCCCCTAGTCACGCCCCTCCAGGTTTTCCTTGGGCTTTGGCACAGTGGTTCCATCACCCAGCCCGTTACAATGAGTATATTAAAAAGGCCACATCGAGTAAAAAAGTGCAAATATAATAAATAAATATATAATCTAGATTTGTCTAAATATATATCTTATATAAATAATTTAAATTATTGAATTAATTGTGAAAGACATACAGTGGGGCAAAAAAGTATTTAGTCAGTCAGCAATAGTGCAAGTTCCACCACTTAAAAAGATGAGAGGCGTCTGTAATTTACATCATAGTTAGACCTCAACTATGGGAGACAAACTGAGAAAAAAAAATCCAGAAAATCACATTGTCTGTTTTTTTTATCATTTTATTTGCATATTATGGTGGAAAATAAGTATTTGGTCAGAAACAAACAATCAAGATTTCTGGCTCTCACAGACCTGTAACTTCTTCTTTAAGAGTCTCCTCTTTCCTCCACTCATTACCTGTAGTAATGGCACCTGTTTAAACTTGTTATCAGTATAAAAAGACACCTGTGCACACCCTCAAACAGTCTGACTCCAAACTCCACTATGGTGAAGACCAAAGAGCTGTCAAAGGACACCAGAAACAAAATTGTAGCCCTGCACCAGGCTGGGAAGACTGAATCTGCAATAGCCAACCAGCTTGGAGTAAAGAAATCAACAGTGGGAGCAATAATTAGAAAATGGAAGACATTCAAGACCACTGATAATCTCCCTCGATCTGGGGCTTCACGCAAAATCCCACCCCGTGGGGTCAGAATGATCACAAGAACGGTGAGCAAAAATCCCAGAACCCCGCGGGGGGACCTAGTGAATGAACTGCAGAGAGCTGGGACCAATGTAACAAGGCCTACCATAAGTAACACACTACGCCACCATGGACTCAGATCCTGCAGTGCCAGACGTGTCCCACTGCTTAAGCCAGTACATGTCCGGGCCCGTCTGAAGTTTGCTAGAGAGCATTTGGATGATCCAGAGGAGTTTTGGGAGAATGTCCTATGGTCTGATGAAACCAAACTGGAACTGTTTGGTAGAAACACAACTTGTCGTGTTTGGAGGAAAAAGAATACTGAGTTGCATCCATCAAACACCATACCTACTGTAAAGCATGGTGGTGGAAACATCATGCTTTGGGGCTGTTTCTCTGCAAAGGGGCCAGGACGACTGATCCGGGTACATGAAAGAATGAATGGGGCCATGTATCATGAGATTTTGAGTGCAAACCTCCTTCCATCAGCAAGGGCATTGAAGATGAAACGTGGCTGGGTCTTTCAACATGACAATGATCCAAAGCACACCACCAGGGCAACGAAGGAGTGGCTTCGTAAGAAGCATTTCAAGGTCCTGGAGTGGCCTAGCCAGTCTCCAGATCTCAACCCTATAGAAAACCTTTGGAGGGAGTTGAAAGTACTTGTTGCCAAGCGAAAAGCCAAAAACATCACTGCTCTAGAGGAGATCTGCATGGAGGAATGGGCCAACATACCAACAACAGTGTGTGGCAACCTTGTGAAGACTTACAGAAAACGTTTGACCTCTGTCATTGCCAACAAAGGATATATTACAAAGTATTGAGATGAAATTTTGTTTCTGACCAAATACTTATTTTCCACCATAATATGCAAATAAAATGATTAAAAAAAACAGACAATGTGATTTTCTGGATTTTTTTTTCTCAGTTTGTCTCCCATAGTTGAGGTCTAACTATGATGTAAATTACAGACGCCTCTCATCTTTTTAAGTGGTGGAACTTGCACTATTGCTGACTGACTAAATACTTTTTTGCCCCACTGTATGTATAGATATATACAAATATATAACAATGAGCAAGAATAAAGTGCAAGTGCAAAACCACTGCAAGTTAAATAATTTACTAATGGATCTAGCCGAATATATCTTACTAGATGGTGGCCAGATTCTAACGCATCAGGTATTCTAGAATATGTATGTAGTTTATTTATGAAGTTTGCAGAATAATGCAATTTATACACAGGATTCAGCCGGCCGAGCGCAACCAATTAGCGAAGCGTGGTTCAAATTCCGTGCCAATTCGCGGCTGGACTGCGCCTGTCGTTGATTGTTCGCGGCTGGCCGGGCGTGACCAATCAATGAAGCCAGGGCCGGCTCCAGGTTTTTGAGGGCCCCAGGCGAAAAAGTCTCAGTGGGCCCCCCTCTTTAACACATACCACGATTCATGATGCACAGATACAGCAGAGAAATATACCACAGCCAAGTAGCATATAACACAGCCCACGTAGTATATAGCACAGCCACGTAGCATATAACACAGCCATGTAGCATATAGCACAGCCACATAGTATATAGCACAGCCACGTAGTATATAGCACAGCCCACGTAGTATATAGCACAGCCCACGTAGTATATAGCACAGCCCACGCAGTCTATAACACAGCCCACGCAGTGAATAACACAGCCTACGTAGTATATAGCACAGCCCACGCAGTGTATAACACAGCCCACGTAGTATATAGCACAGCCCACGTAGTATATAACGCAGACCACGCAGTGTATAAAAGCCCACGTAGTATATAGCACAGCCCATGCAGTGTATAACACAGCCCACGCAGTATATAGCACAGCCCACATAGTATATAACACAGCCCACGTAGTATATAACACAGCCCACGTAGTATATAACAGTCACATAGTATATAGCACAGCCACGTAGTATATTGCCGAGCCAGGTATATTGCACAGCTACGTAGTATATAGCACAGCCCACGTAGTATATAACACAGCCACGTAGTATATAGCATAGCTCACATAGTATATAGCACAGCTCACGCAGTATATAACACAGCCACGTAGTATATTGCCCAGCCACGAAATATATTGCACAGCTACGTAGTATATAGCACAGCTCACGTAGTATATAGCACAGCTCACGTAGCATATAGCACAGCTCACGTAGTATATTGCCCAGCCACGTAATATATTGCACAGCCCACATAGTATATAGCACAGAGATGCAGTATATATCACAGCTCACGCAGTATATAACACAGCCTATGTAGTATATAGCACAGCGATGTAGTATATAACACAGCCCACGTAGTATATAGCAATGTGGCCACCATATCCCTGTTAAAAAAAAAAGAATTAAAATAAAAAATAGTTATATACTCACCTTCCGGCGGCCCCCGGATCCAGGCGAGGCGTTTAGCTATGCTCCTCACGACGCTCCGGTCCCAAGAATGCATTGTGGTCTCGCGAGTAGTGTTGAGCGATACCGTCCGATACTTGAAAGTATCGGTATCGGAAAGTATCGGCCGATACCGTCACAGTATCGGAATCCAATCCGATACCGATACCCGATACCAATACAAGTCAATGGGACTCATGTATCGGACGGTATCCCTGATGGTTCCCAGGGTCTGAAGGAGAGAAAACTCTCCTTCAGGCCCTGGGAACCATATAAATGTGTAAAAGAAAGAATTAAAATAAAAAATATCGCTATACTCACCTGTCCGACGCAGCCGGGACTTCAGCGAGGGAACCGGCAGCGTTGTTTGTTTAAAAATCGCGCTATTACTTGGTTACGTGAATTCCCGGCTTGTGATTGGTCAGGTCGGCCATGTTGCCGGGACGCGGACCAATCACAGCAAGCCGTGACGAAATTACGTCACGGCTTGCTGTGATTGGTCCGCGTCCCGGCAATATGGCCGCCCTGACCAATCACAAGCCGGGACGTCACGGGAGGCTGGACACGCGCTCATTTTGAAATGGGCGCGTGTCCAGCCTCCCGTGACGTCACGGCTTGTGATTGGTTGCGCCGCGATCAACCAATCACAAGCCGGGAGGCTGGACGCGCTCATTTTGAAATGGGCGCGTGTCCAGCCTCCCGGCTTGTGATTGGTTGACCGCGACGCAACCAATCACAAGCCGTGACGTCACGGGAGGCTGGACACGCGCCCTTTTTAAAATGAGCGCGTTTCCAGCCTCCCGTGACGTCACGGCTTGTGATTGGTTAATGGCGGCCATGTTGCCGGGACGCGGACCAATCACAGCAAGCCGTGACGTATTTTCGTCACGGCTTGCTGTGATTGGTCCGCGGCCCGGCAACATGGCCGCCCTGACCAATCACAAGCCGGGACTTCGCGTAACCATGTAAAAGCGGGAATTTTAAACAAACAACGCTGCCGGTTCCTGCGCTGAGGTCCCGGCTGCGTCGGACAGGTGAGTATAGCGATATTTTTTATTTTAATTCTCTATTTTACACATTTTAACATTAATGTTGTTCCGATACCCGATACCCGATACCACAAGAGTATCGGAATCCCGGTATCGGAATTCCGATACAGCAAGTATCGGCCGATACCCGATACTTGCAGCATCGGAATGCTCAACACTACTCGCGAGATGATGACGTAGCGGTCTCGCGAGACTGCTACGTCATCATCTCGCGAGACCGCAATGCATGGCCCAGAGCATCGCGAGGAGCGGGAAAGGCGCGGGAAGATAAGTATATAATGATTTTTTATTTTTTTAATTATTTTTAACATTAGATCTTTTTACTATTGATGCAGCATAGGCAGCATCAATAGTAAAAAGTTGGTCACACAGAGTTAATAGCAGCGTTAACGGAATGCGTTACACCGCGGCATAACGCGATCAGCGATGCGGGTTTTCCGTGACAGACAAACAGACAGACAGACAGGCAAACAGACGGAAGTGCCCCTTAGACGATTATATATAGATAAGACCAATACCTACAAAAGTGACTTAGATCATCAGATCCAAACTTTGGGATGTTGAATGGTGGCTTCCTGCTCCCCTGCACAGTTGGAGCAGGACTGGAATGCAGTGCATGGACTGGCCGGTGGCTCTCTCGACCCAAGCGTGACCGCTTCATGTGCTTCTCGGGTCGGGAGAGAAGCCAGCCAGTCCTTGCTCAGGATTCCAATCTCACTCCAATTTATACAGCCACCTGACTGCTCTCTAAAAGAAATCAATTTAAAAATTGTAATTGTTTAATAGTGTTCAGCTGCCCTAATATGTGTTTATCTGCACTTAGCAGGCTAAGTTGCTGTGCCGGCTAATCATGCCTTATATTGAGAGATGATTAGGTCTAATACAAACCACATGTGACATGATGGGGAGCCAAGAAGGAGGGAAGATGCAAGAAGATAAATATTGGCTGCACGTGCTGGCTCCACAGTCCTTATAGTGTCTTGTACTACTTTTCTCAACCACGTTTTCGCAACTCAAATTAGAAATATAAAGTACTAAAGACTCAAAAATTTTATGCAATAAATATCATTATTGGCACAATTTGACTGTCCTAGATATCTAATTTACCATTTTTCTTGCCTTCAGTAAATGCCGCAGGTGTCCTGAAACAAAGCTACTCACTTAGGATGAGGTATAACATGAACTGTTTCTATTTAAAATTCTGGCTGGTTTATTGCAGTCCTCATAAACCACATCACAGGAAAACTTAAATACAACCCTTGTCCAACCCAAAGTGAAACATAATGTAAAAAGTCCATACAATGGTGCGGGTTTGCCCGCTTGTGATAGAGTACAGATTCTTAGACTATTAGCAAAGGGACACAATCATGGAGGTCTGCACACCTCCACACACAGACCAAGTGTGTGACAAACAGGTCCCATTTCACACTGCAAACCACACCCAGGGGTGGAGATATGGTGAGCAGCTGTCTCACCCAATTCTTCAGCTGCTCACATTAAACCTGGCCTTGTCATGGTCGATTAACTCCTCTTAGTACTATGTGTATTAGAGCTTCACTCCAGGTTTCCATCAAAGCGGACATCCACCTCTGTGATACATATCTCCCATCCACTATGTATCCAGCAGCCACCTTACACTGGCGTTGTTGTTTTTTGCTCCTGCGTTTCTCTGTTGTGGAGATGGGGCTTTCCACCCCACAACTATTTATATAAATCTAGTCTTGTTATCCCAGGGAGTGTGAAAACACCCAAAGAAAAGAACTGAGGATCACAAGACTTGAATTCGATACAGAACAAAAAAGGAAAAACGGCAAGTGACAAGTCTTCGAAAACATTTTGCCACATTTTGCTTAGCACATTTTCCCCAATATATACTGTATTTACCAGCAATATATATGGCTTTCTATTTTAACAATAAAATGAAAATAGTGGAATTGTATTAAGAAAGACCAGAGCTGAAATACATAGAAATGGCATTTGCTCCGTCACCTACTGGTATAAAATAGGGAAACTGACTTCACATGGTATTGAGAGCTCAGGGTTATTCTTTTACATGTGGTGTATGTAAAGTATTCTCAAGGGAACATGCAAGGCTATACACAAGTCCAATACTGGAGGAAAGGGGTCATTAGTAAAATGTCAGTGCTCTGTGTCTGACATGCAAAGATTAAATGAAACAATGGTAAAGTCTTCTACAAGGTATGAGGTGTGGTGTATGAGCCACAGGTTCAATGAAGACATAACAGAAGAATCCTTTGGCTTGATTCAGCAAAGCTTTTATGCCAGAGTTATGGCGCAAGAGCTGCGAAAAGTTAAAAAATTTAGGCGCACGTCAAAGCTGCGCCTAAATTTTGCAACATCAGAAACCTTCACACCAGTTTCTCCCAGAGCTGCTGCAATAAGCGGAGCTGGGGCAAGACAGAGCATGGCAACCGTCGCTCATCAAACTCATGACAAGTTTCAACGTTCGCTACATCACAAATCTTACTCCACCCCTAATAGGACTTGTGGCAAGGCACATGACAAGGTTCCCCCCACACGTCTGGCGCTCCTGTTTCATGAAGAGGTCTACGCCTCATCATGAATCAGGAGTGTCTGAACCCAGCACATCCCGTCATCATCCTAATGAATTGGGCCATTGTGTCATCACACTTAGGACATGTACTAGTAATAACATGAGGTATCAGTATTACCTGGAGCATACATGAAGTATAAGACCTCTAAACTCATCACTAGTTAATGCAGACAGATTGTACTCTTAAAGGGGTTGTAAATCCTAAAGAAGGCACACTATGACAATCCCACTGTATTCGCTTGGGGGGTTCTCCCTTGACCTTATGGATGCGTTTTCATATATGAGAACATAGCCTTACAGTGCTGTTCAAATGTTTGAGTAAGGGCTCATTAGAGATGAGCAAATATTTAAATGTTCGGTTAGGATTACGATCGCTGAATTTGCAATATTCACCGATTAATTAGTCGAATACTCGTCGAACATAACCGAATGCCATTCAGCTCAATGGGAGGCAAAAACAAATGCATGCACAACACCTTATAACGGCCCCAAATGCTGCCTAAACACATCAAATGAGGGACAGACACCAGGAAAGTGGCTTCAGTTCACCCACAGTTCAAATTTTAGCATGGAACTACAGCAATCAGCCAGGCATGAGGTATCGGGGTCTGTGACAGCATTTACAGATTTCAATTGAAAACGTATTCCTGTCCCTCCCACATCAGTACCTATCCTGCCAGAGTACCAGCTGTGTCCTCCTGTCCTGCCAGCTATGCCTGCCTGCCAGTGTCTCAGCCATACCCACCTGCCAGTGTCTCAGCTGTGCCTGCCTGCCAGTGTCTCAGCTGTGCCCACCTGCCAGTGTCTCAGCCGTGCCCGTCTGCCAGTCGAGCCCATTGCCTGCTCCTGTCCTAGCGCTCTGTCCATCAGTGGGATCAGCAGCCACAGCCATACACCATCCTGGATTGGTACCTGGCAGCTACCTGCCGCACAAGCCTGACCTCACCATCAAAGACTCCAATGAACACTAAGGTAGCTGCTTAGTCACGCCCCTTCCAGGGCAGTCTGGTTTGTGGCACAGTGGGGAAACAATCCCTTCGCTCACGCCACTCAGTCAGGGCATGAGTGTGACAAATTACTGGCAGACACCACAAAAGTGGCATCAATTTCACCACAGTATAGATAGTATAATAGGGACCGACAGGTCTTCCACTACACCCAATCCAACAGATGGACACTCAACCAAGAGTGTTCACATTTCCAAAAATTATTGGCAGACACCACCAAAGTGACATCAATTTCACCACAGTAGAAATAGTATAATAGGCACCGACAGGTTATCCACTACGCCCAATCCAGCAGATGGACACCCAACCAGGTGTGTTCACATTTTAAAAAAGAGGGTCTGACACCACCGAAGTGGAATAACTGTTACAAGAATAGAAATAGTATAATTGGGAGGGCGATGTCTTCCACTACAGCTAACCCAGCAGATGTATACCAACCATGACTATTCACATTTACACAAATTTGGGTTAACATCAGCAGCAGCCACAGCAGGCACAGAAGCCACACTAAAGATATCACAGTCAGAGTATAGTTAAGTACATTAATGCATCCCAGTATAAAATGCAATATTACCTAGTCTGTACAGTCTGCGATTGAAGTGCAAAAGTCCTTGGAGATCCATGACTTGTTCATCTTGATGAAAGTTAGGCAGTCTACACTTTCAGGGGACAGCCGGCTGCGTTTATCCATCAGGACACCAGCAGCATTGAAGACATGTTCTGAGAGAACGCTGGCTGCCGGGCACAATAAAACCTCCAAGGCGTGTGAGGCGAGCTCAGGCCACTCATCCATTTTGGAAGACCAAAATGTGAAAGGGTCCAAACCCTCCCTGATGGTATTTATATTCAGTTCTAGATACTTCTGCACCATCCTCTCCATTCGTTCACCACAAGTAAAGGTACCGTTACACTAAACGACTTACCAACGATCACGACCAGCGATATGACCTGTCCGTGATCGTTGGTAAGTCGTTGTGTGGTCGCTGGGGAGCTGTCACACAGACAGCTCTCTCCAGCGACCAACGATCAGGGGAACGACTTCGGCATCTTGAAACTGTCTTCAACGATGCCGAAGTCCCCCTGCAGCACCCGGGTAACCAGGGTAAACATCGGGTTACTAAGTGCAGGGCCGCGCTTAGTAACCCGATATTTACCCTGGTTACCATTGTAAAAGTTAAAAAAAAACACTACAGACTCACCTTCTGATGTCTGTCACGTCCCCCGCCGGCGTCCACAGGGTTACGCGCTGCTGCCGAGAGCTTCCTGCACTGACTGAATGTGTCAGCGCCGGCAGCAGCGGTGACGTCACCGCTGTGCTCTGCTTTACGGCCGGCCGGCGCTGACACATTCAGTGCAGGGAAGCGGGGGACGTGACAGACATCAGAAGGTGAGTATGTAGTGTTTTTTTTTTACTATTACAATGGTAACCAGGGTAAATATCGGGTTACTAAGCGCGGCCCTGTGCTTAGTAACCCGATATTTACCCTGGTTACAAGTGAACACATCGCTGGATCGGTGTCACACCGATCCAGCGATGACAGCGGGTGATCAGCGACGAAATAAAGTTCTGGACTTCTAGCTCCGACCAGCGATATCACAGCGGGATCCAGATCGCTGCTGCGTGTCAAACACAACGAGATCGCTATCCAGGACGCTACAACGTCACGGATCGTCGTCGTTCTCGCTGCAAAGTCGCTTAGTGTGAAGGTACCTTAAGACTTGGACTCTGTTGTGCTGGTGCACGAGTTGGTCTAAGAAAAAGTGTCAAAGGACAAACAGAAGTTGCTTCTTCCATTTCCACCACTGCTGCTGCTAATGTTTTGGCGTTGACAAATTGACGTGCTGGAGGTTGGAAGTGTAGAACTGCGATGCGAACTGTGTGCTTCACTGCTATCTTGTGGAAAAGCTCTCTTAAGGTTGTGCGAAAATGATACTCCAGCATTCGCGGGTCCCTTTCTAGGGCGGGAATCATCTGGCAAAATTTGGTTTTGTAACGTGGATCTAATAGAGTGGCAACCCAGTAGTCAGTATTATTCCTAATCATAACTATATGGGGATCATGTTGCAGATAGTGCAGCAAGAAGGCACTCATATGTCAGGCTCTACCATGAGGTCCAAGCCCATGTTCTTTTGTTGGCTGGGTAACAATGAGGATCGTTTCCTCCGTCCCCACCCGCCAACCACGAACAACAGAGAGGGGAGGATTATCCTCTTCATCTGACAGTTGCTCACCCATAACCTCTTCCTCCTCTGTTTGTCCCTCGGATCTTGCACCTTCGATAACAGTTTGTCTGTTATCACCAGCCCCCCCCCTCGATCGCAGTAATCCACCCTTCATTGGCACCTGCCTGTGTGACGACAGTCTTGAACTTAGAGGCAATGTTATCCCTTCCGCATCCTCCTCTGCTTACTCCTTTTCTTCTGGGACCACCATCTCATCCCGCAGGCTAGTCAAAGTCTGCTCAAGCATATAGATGACTGGACTAGTGATGCTGATGACAGCCTGGTCAGCACTAACCATCTTAGTAGCCATTTTGAAATTGTGCAGAATTCCTTAATCTGTGCCCACTCTGTAAACGTGATATGCCCCTCATCTGTACTGTGTTGGCTCAGGCTATACAACATGTCATACTGCATCAGAGCTCACTGCTGCTGCCACAGTCGCTGCAACATGTTCAGAGTGGAATACCACCGTATCGGCACATCGCATCTCAACCTGTTAACTGGCATGGACAAAGACCTCTGCATCAATGCAAGTCGATGACCAGAGGGGTGCGAATGGCAGAAATGAGCACACAGCTTACGTCCTTTCTGGAGCAACTCATCCAGGCCAGGATCGTGGCGAAGAAAATGCTGTACTACCAGGTTGAGGATGTGAGCCATGCAAGGCACATGTGTGCACTTGCCTCACCGTAGGGCCGCCACCAGGTTTGCTCCATTATCAGACATGGCCTTCCCTGTATGCAGGTTCAGTGGAGAGAGCCATTGATCAAACTCAGCCTGGAGGGCTGTCCACAATTCTTCAGCTGTATGACTGCGATCTCCAAGGCATATCAATTTTAATACTGCCTGATTGCGGTGAGCCCTGGCTGCACAGTACGGAGGTGATGGGGATTCACTCTGCATTGTGGGAATGCGTGTCTCATTAAGGCAGCGGTTGAGGGCACAGGTGGAGGCCCTAGAGGAGATAGATGAGGCAGAAGCAGCGGAGGAAGCGTTAAATGTAGAGGTTTGTCCTGCAAGCCTTGGGGATTCCAAGGATTGTGGAGCAGCGCCTGTCCCCACAGCCACCAGAGTCACCCAGTGCCCAGTCAGCAAGATGTAACCTCCTTGGCCATGCTTACGCATCCAAGTGTCTGTGGTGAAATGCACCCTGGCAGACAGAGATTTTGTCAAGGAGCGAGTGATGTTTTCTGCGACATGCTGGTGTAGTGCAGGCACAGATTTCTTAGAAAAGTAATGGCGACTGAGTAATTGGTACTGGGGGACTGCAACGGCCATTAGCTTTCATAAACCGTATGGTTCTACCAGGTGGAAAGTCAGCGTTTCCGTGGCCAATAGATTAGAGATGGTGGAGTTCAACCTCTTAGCTTGGTCATGCATAGGAGGAAACAATCTTTTAGGTGACCACAACTGCGGAACCGTGGGCTGGCTGCAGTGCTGAGAGAGGGTGGCGTACTGCAAACTGGACAAAATGCTGGACCATGAGAGAGGTGCAGGCGGAGATGTTACGGTGGATCGAGAAACTTGTGGTATGCTCGTTCTCTGAGATTGGACAAAAATAGCAGGCATGCCCGCTTTTGTTACAGCTGAAGGCGGGCTCTCAGTCAGCGTGACTGGAGCAGGTAAAGAACCCGAGGTTCTGCATTTGAAGACCTGCATCTTGATAGATGGCATGGTAACAGAGGAGGAGAAAGAAGCAGCATATGTGATTGATGGCGTGGCTGATGGTTGTTGAGGTCTGCTGGTCCACATTTTTGTGCAGTAGGATTCCCACAGTAAAGCATGTTGATTCCACATGTTAAGGTTCATATATGAGGGTAGTCAAATTATTGTACTTCTTACCTCGACTCAGGTTTTTTGCAAAGTTGGCTGATTACTTGAGTTGGCTCATCCTTTGCAGAGTCAAAAAAGGCCCAGCCTACACAACCCTTGCCACCCCTGCAAACTGTAGACCCACGGACTGCTGCTGGTGACAGACACAGTTGTGGTTGAGGATTCATTGCTCGTTGTGGCTGCATCACTAGGTGTCTGTGACGTATGGCGCAATTTTTTGTGGCCTATGGATCAGGCCTCTGTAACACACTAGATGCAACAAACTATTTTAAAGTCAGGTCCCTTACTGTATGACATTAATAACAGAAGAATTTTTTGTGGCCTATGGATCAGGCCTCTATAACACACTAGATGCTGCAAACTACTTTAAAGTCAGGTCCCTTACTGTATGATGTTAATAACAGAAAACATTTTTGTGGCCTCTGGATCAGGCCTCTATAACACACTAGATGCTACAAACTACTTTAAAGTCAGGTCCCTTACTGTATGGTGTTAATAACAGAAGATTTTTTGTGGCCTATGTATCAGGCCTCTACAGCTTAATTTCAACCCAACCAATTGACAAAGTGTGATATGGCGGGTTGTCTAACTTTTTGCAACTGAAAAATTATAATTTTTTTTCAATGTGCCTTAGGTCTGCAGACAGGTTTATATCACCGCCACAAAATGACAACATGGAATACAGCAGGCTGTTTCACATTTAGCAACATAAAAAATTATAACTTTTTTTTAATGTGCCTTAGGTGTGCAGACAGTTTTATATCAACACAGCACTAAATGACAAGGTGGGATACAGCAGGCTGTTTCACATTTAGCTTGCGACGTAAAAATATTATTAAGGCCGGGTTCACATTTGCATCTGTGCGCGCAGCGTATGATCCGCATCAATCCACGTGCGTCATGCGTACATATCTTTAACATTATGTACGCAGTGACCTGTTTTTGCATGCGGACGATTGCGGATGATTGCATCCAAAAAACGCATTACTGTCTATGGGAATGCATTGGTAGGCAAGGATGTGCATACGCATGCCTTCAATACGCATGCGTACTTTAGACTGAGCATGTCCAGAAAATGATGTCACCGGCCCCACCATGCGCATAAAAAACGCAAACGCATGCTAAAACGCATTTAAACGCATGCACACGCAGCGTTTTGGTTTGCGTCATGCGCAAGATGATGCGCAGGCGTAAGCATGCTTTTGCATGCATTTTGGCATAAGTTTGTGCATGCAGATGATACGCTGCAGACACATACGCAAATGTGAACTTAGCCTTAAAATGCTATATTCGCGCATGGAGCACAATAGAAGCAGTGCACTTGTAGGACATGTGCCCTGCTGGCTTTGTCTGTGGACCTCAGTAATGACAACAACAAAAATCTGACTGATATACAACCACCTAGCTAACTAGCTAAAATGTGGGATACAGCAGGCTTTTTCACATTTAGCTAGTGAAAAAAATATTAATTAGAATGCTATACTCGTGCAATGAGCACAATAGAAGCAGTGCACAACATGTGCCCTGCTGGCTTTCTTTGTGGACCTCAGTAATGTCCAGAAAAGAAAAAAAGAGCTGGAAATGTAACAGCCCCACTGGACAGTAGCTAGCTACCCTATTTGACTGATATACAACACCCTAACTAACTAGCTAAAATCTTGTTGCTAACAGTGACAGCGTCAAGAACGTCGCTCCTCTGAGCTCTGCAAACCCCCTCCCCTCATCAGACACATGCAAAACGCTCATGATACACCACCATTATCGTTGCTAAAGTGCTGAAAATACTTTTGTGACAACGCAAGGATTTTACCGCATTTTTACCGAATATTACCGATTTTATCAAATTTTGCTCGTGTTTCCGATCACGAATCCAAATGTGCCATATTCGTGCCGAATTTATGTTTGGCGATCGTTTTTTGAATAAATTCGCTCATCACTACCGCTAATACACTGGCCAGGGGTCTACAGTCACAAGCTTGACAGCCTCATAAAAAATGCATGAAGCTGTCTTGCTTCAGTTGTGAGCACTGCTGCTAGTCCGTACATTCCAGTTCATGCTCAGAACTATTTCCATGGACGTCTGCATGAGCCTTTAGGTTACATGTTAGTATAACATTGGTCTGAGTGCAATCCAATATAACATCACATAGCACTTGGCCATGTTGTGCGCTAGTGTGAGGGAGCCTTTATCCATGGACTGTATCTGGTATTCCTGCTAGCTCAATGAAGTAAATGAGGCTAAGTTGCAGCGCCAGGCACAGCTCATAAACATGAGTGGCACATTTAAAAAAAGGCCTTTAGGCTAGTCATCTCTGTAATATTTGCCAACTCAGAGTTGCAGTTATGATAATCTATTTGCACAATGTTATTAAAGAAACTGTTTGATGTTAAAAGTTCAAGCACCAAAGCCGCATTAGTGGAATAAAAAAAAGAAAGAAACCATATGGAAATACTGTTATAAAGTGATCTCTGTTATGAAATGCAAATGTTTGCAGTAAAAAAAACATACTGAAAAAGTTTATATAAGCTCAAATACTGTGACCATTATGTGGTAAAGGTAAAGCACAGATAACAGTGACGAAATACAAGAACTTCGCACAGGAGGTGTGCCGACACTGTCACTGGAGGAAGCACTACAGTTCAATTCAAGAGATGCTATAACTTTAAAGGGAATCTGTCATTAGATCCCAGGGCTGCCATCAGGGCATTACTGCCCTTACTGGTGTATGGGGCCCGGTGTGCATGTAACGATGGTGGAAGCTTATGGATTGCTTATAGACCTCCAAGGGTTAAATGTGTTTATGTACTTGTATGTGGTACCCAGGGGTGGGATTCAGCCGGTACGACCCGGTACGGGGCAGCCGTTTACTAAAATTTCCCTCTGCCAGCGTTCCGGTAATTGAAAATGGATACCACGCCCCCGGACGGGTTGCTGTGCTCAGGGCCTGCGTCAGCACCCGGCGTACCCGGGCGTGCTGGGGCCCTGGCGAGACGGGGGGCCCATTTACGGTGCGCAGCTGCAGCCAAAATACTCACCCTCCGCCGGGAGTCGGGACCGTCCGTCACCATGGATACGACGCAGCCAGAGTCACTTCCGGGCCGGGCCTGCTGCTGGGACTGACTTTCACACAGGTGCACCTGCAATACTCACCAGTCACCGCCGGCGCCGCCATCAACATGGATGCGAGTCACTTCCGGGCCGGCGATGAGAAGAGATCCGGCTGCTGTCATCCAAGCTTCCACCATCCAGGACAGGTCCAGCCAGCATCCAGCGGCAGCACAGGCACAGCGGCAAGCAGAATGAGGAGCGGGCAGGAGGCAGGAGCAGCAGTCAGGTGCACGGACGGTGCACCCGGTCCCAGGCTGTGTCCACACAATCGTATAGCGCTTAGCTCCACTGCCTGCTGCATTCCTAGCCTCCTTGAAGCTCATTCTCACATCATGTGCGCGCGCACTCACCCACACTGCTGCACTTCCGGCCAGTTTGCTATTTTACCTGCTGGCCACCAACGATGCCTCACACTACCGCCTTTTCTCCTGCTGGACCCACAGGTATTTGGTTTTCTGACCAGCCTCCTGCACCTTCTTAGATTACTAGCACTCTTACGTTATGCCTTTCGTTCATAGTGCCTTCAGGACTCTGTCCCCTGTCCGTGCCGTCCCGGACCTCCCGTACCTTCCAGCTACCTTGGAAAACTTGTGGTATGCGTGTTTGTTTGTTTTTTCCTCTCCCCGCTGGCTTCAATTGCAGCATCGCTTCTTGGTCTCACACCCCTCCCCCTT
Source organism: Ranitomeya variabilis (assembly GCF_051348905.1). Taxonomy (NCBI): domain Eukaryota; kingdom Metazoa; phylum Chordata; class Amphibia; order Anura; family Dendrobatidae; genus Ranitomeya; species Ranitomeya variabilis. Next base: position 77,139,858 of record NC_135238.1, read on the forward strand.
CTTAACCTCTTCTAGGAGCCTCTGTCTCCATTCACTGGACAAGCGTCCTTCTCCCTTCGCTACCATTTTCTACTTATCAAGGTCAGTTTTGCTCTACACCTCCCATATGTTAATTGTGTATTTCATCTTATCAGTTTTCTATGAGGTCAGCCGCGGCCGTTTTCGCTTACCTGGACATTGCATTATTAACTTCATTTACTGCGTACTCTTTTGGGCTTTGTTCTACGCTCTTTTGTATATTTTGTATATTATGTATATATTGCAGCCTGCTGTGAGCCAGGCCTGGTTGACTAGGCCTAGACTGTCTGTCTGTCTGTCTAAATGGCTGGCGGTCTGTGCTACATACTGCGTGGGCTGTGCTACTGCATGGGCTGTGTGTGTTATATACGGTGTGGGCTGTTATATACGGCGTGGGTTGTGTTATATACTGCGTGGGCTGTTATATACGGCGTGGGTTGTGTTATATACTGCGTGGGCTGTTATATGCTTCGTGGGCTGTGTTATTTACTACATGGCTGTTCTATATACTACGTCGGCTGTGTTATATAATATGTGGCTGTGCTATATACTATATGGGCTGTTATATGCTACATGGGCTGTGCTGTATTATACTACATGGCTGTTCTATATACTACGTGGGCAATGTTATATACTACGTGGCTGTCTTATATGCTACGTGGGCTGTTATATACTACATGGCTGAGTTACATTTGCTTTAGTCGTTTGTTTCTTTGAATGACTTTAATACCGTATGTCACAACGTATTCTTGTCATTAAGGGAGACAAACTGCTTCCAAAAATATGAATCGTGCCACTGGGCGTGGCTTATTAGTATGGGCGGTGTTATTGAAAATGGGCGTGGCCAAAATTCCGGCCGCCGCGACTTAGAGGACCTGTTGTTAAAAATTTGAATCCCACCCCTGGTGGTACCAGTAGAATACCCCATGGGGCTGCAGTCAGCTGGGACAGGGGTAACTTTAGTGGCCAACCCAGATGGGAGGGGAGAACTGAGTGTTAGAGACAGAGGCAGGAAGTGACAGTTCAGTTAATGAGAAGGCAGGAGTGCATATGCAACAGGAATAGTAGACTGCTACGGACAACGCAAGCTCGATATTTGGGACAGCAGATTGCCATAAATATCTTCCATGTGATTCCATCGAATGGCCAAGGGCAACCTCGAGAAGAACATCGGGGGCCAGGAGCACACTCAGCTTGCGAAGCTAGATAGAAAGATGGACTCAGAAAGGACGATATGCCACCTATCCCGAGAACCAGGGCTCAAGTTGTATCCGGTGCCTGTGGAAAAGATGACAACCCGTTGGGCCTTATCCTTTAAACCTTCTTGTAAATATTGTACAGACTGCCATTCTCTCAGTAAAAATGTTTTGTTATGAAACACGTGTCTCCTGGACTGTTTGCTGTCCTGGCTCCAGAAGAAGGATTCCTAGACTCAGAAGAGGCCTGTTGGCCACAAGTAAGTGGGAAGCACCACATACACAGCAGCACACCAGGACTTAGACATCCCTTGTCTGTAGGATGCCAGAGCTCGCCCACGACTACCTCACTTGGGCATCTTATATGCAGAAGCAACGAGGGGGGCCAGACCCAGTCTGGGCCCCTCCCCTCTTTTTCTTCTGCTCACAGGTTCCAGGGGAAGGTGGGAGTTGCGGTGCACATCTTGGAGGCGCAGGGAGCTATCCTGGAGCTTCACAATTGCCAAAACAGAACGGCCATGCAGATCCAAGTGAGCTCCCCCCGTCTCCTCTGTGACATGCTGATGTCAGGTGACATCATCTCGCAGGTCTGTACGCACACTGGACACCGGATTTGAAGCTGCAGGAGATCGTATGAGAGGTATGTATGGAAAAACTTTTTTCTTTTTTTTTTAATGCAATGAATTAAATGGGTAAGGGAAGGAAATGATGCTGTATTGAGGGTGGGGAAAGGGGGACAGTAACTGATGCTGTATTGAGTGTTCTGTGGGGAAGCACAAATAATGATTAATTAGGGTGGAGGGGAGCAAATTCTGAATTGAGGTTGGGGGAAGGAGGACAGTAAATTATGCTGTATTGAGAGTGGGGGACAGGGAGAGTAAATTATGCTTTTTTGAGTGTTCAGTGAATTAATTGGGGGTGGGGGAGATCAAATTATTAATTGAGGGTGGAGGTGGGGAGAGTTAATGATGAGTGATGATGGTGAATTGAGACTGGGAGATGGGGAGAATAAATGATGATGAAATGAGACTGGGGATGGGGGCGAGCAGATGATGAATTGAAGTTGGGAGGAGTAAAGTAAATTACGAAAAATTGAGATTGGGGATGGTGGAGAGTAAATGATGATGAATCGAGCTGGGTGATGGAGAAACAGTAAATGATGATGAATTGAGACTGGGGTGTGGGGAAAAGCAAATGAACTGAGATTGGGGTGCGGGGAACAGCAATTGATTATGAATTGAGACTGGGGGTGAGGAACAGCAAATTATGATGAATTGAGACTGGGGTGAGGAACAGTAAATGATTATGAATTGAGACTGGAGGGTGGGGGAGAGTAAATGATTATGAATTGAGGGCGGGGGAGAGGAAATGATGAATTAAGGGAGAGGTCCCGTTACTGTGCAGGGCAGCACTATGTCACTTTTCTTCATCTGATGTAGTGTAGAAATTGTGGAAAAAGTGGGGAATGTGCTCTGGAAGCAGTGCTCTAGATAACTTATTTTTTTGCAGAAACGAATCCTGGCTGGAAGAAGAAGTGGTGGACTGCACTAGATGAAGAAGATAAGTGAAGATCAAGGACTTCAACTGGAGAAGTCACTGGTGAGTCAGTGTGTTACGTACCTGTACACTGACGCTATACATTGTATACTATGTGCAGAGCTCCTGTGTATAATGCCACTGGTGATCGCTGTATTACCTATACACTGATACTATACACTATATACTATGATCAGAGCTCCTGTGTATAATGTAATTTGTATTTGTTCCTTCTATGTGGTATTATTCATTCACTATGTTTTGGTACTGTGTGGTTTGGTCATGGTGTGATGGTATTTGTTCCTTGTATGTGGTATAATTCAGTTATTATGTGGTGTTAATATGTGGTCTGGTCATGGTGTGACATTATCTGTTCCCTGTATGTGGTATTATTCAGCCTCTATGTGGTGGTAATATGTGATCTGGTCATGGTGCAGAAGTATTTGTTCCTTGTATATGTTATTATTCGGTCACTATGTAGTGGTAATATGTGGTCTGGTCATAATGTTGTGGTATTTGTTCCTTGTATATGGTATTATTCTGTCACTAAGTGGTGGTAATATGTGGTTTGGTCATGGTGTGGTGGTATTTGTTCCTTGTATGTGGTATTATTAGGTCGCTCTGGGGTGTTAATATGGGGTCTGGTCATGGTGTGGTAGTATTTGTCCCTTTTATGTGGTATTATTGGTCATTTTAAAAAAATGTACAGTATATGAGACGTTCCCTTAGATAAAAATAAATAAAAATATATTTAAAAAAGTATTAGGTATTTCAAGAAATAGTTAATGGGTTAGAGTAGAGTACGGCCTGGCCAAAAGAGTCTACCTTGTCGTGGTGGGACGCTTAAAAAATTATTTTAGCCAAAACAAAGGCTGATGGCTATGTATGTGATCTGGTGTTCAATGGAAACTGTTAATGTGTGATTGGTGAGGAAGTGGCGCAGAAGTGGAGTTTTTCCAAGAGCTGGCTATGTGACTGTGGAAGGTTTGATGGTTGGAGGCGGAGTTGGGATGGAGAAAGGCCTGAAAATGTTGCCAATGTAGGACCCTGAAATTCCTGGTGGTAGCTATGTTAGATCTATGCCGCACAAACCACTTGCAGCATGACTCAGATGCTGAATGTCTGATTCATCATTTACAGGGATTTTTTAAGATACTTTCCATTTTTGTCTTGTGATATTAGGGTTACTCTCTTATTAGGGTTTTCAACAGCTCTTACAGCACTCTGTCCACACAAATCAATATAACAATGAATATTTTTTTGTATTTTTCAAGTCCCTTTACTTCTATGGCTTGTGATTTTATAGTAGTTTTACGTTTTTGGCACCAAATTCATCAAAATGGAGGACTAGAGTGGAGTTGCACCAAACTTTTCAACTTTTTAGAAAGTCAAAATTGATGCATCAGGTGAAAACATCTGGAATCACTAAAGTCCAACCAGAAAGTGGAAAACAAAATAAATCTGGTGAGCACATACAAAATAAACTCTAGTGATATCGATTACAATGACCCACATATTGGAGGAAGGCCCAAACAAAGGAAAATCACACGTACGACAAATGATTGGGCAGCCAGCAAAAGAGAGGACCAAGCATCACATAATCCATAATATACAAATTAGAGAATTAGAACTCTAGTGTCACCTATTGGAAGTAGCAATCCAAAAAAGTAAATATCAACCCTTTAATGAGCTTCGCTATATGCATATTTAATTTCCCAGAGGACCATGGCGTATAAGTCTCCTCATTCTGACATGCTAGGCCTGACATGTCACACTCCACAAGGAGAAATATTACCCCTTAGATCATAAAAATCCATAGTAAGAATGGCGAATCTGTGAGGATATGATTAGTATCTTCAGCATGTGAAGGGAATTTAAAAAAGTAGCCCCAGTTCAATCCTTTAATATACTGTATTTTTTGTGCCCATAAACGGTATACAGTATACATGCTTAACCCCTTAACGACCGCCGATACGCCTTTTAACGGCGGCCGCTAAGGGTACTTAAACCACAGCGCCGTTAATTAACGGCGCTGTGGAAAAAGTGAATAGCGCCCCCCAGAGTCGGATTTTCTCTGGGGTCTCGGTTGCCGAGGGTAGCCAAGACCCCAGAGAACATGATTCGGGGGTTTTTTACCGACCCCCGAGTTGCGATCGCCGGTAATTAACCGTTTACCGGCGGTCGCAACAAAAAAAAACAAAACGCGATTTGCCGTTTAATTTCTCTGTCCTCCGATGTGATCGCACATCGGAGGACAGAGAAATGTGGTCCCCGATGGCCCCCAATAGCCCCCCAATACTTACCTACCTACCCCGGTGCTCCTCGTGTCTCCCCATGGGCGCCGCCATCTTTTTTCCGGGAAAAAATGGCGGGCGCACGCGCAGTGCGCCCGCCGCCCGGCACCCGGATGTTCTTTGGGGTCTCGGCTGCCGGGGGTAGCCGAGACCCCAAAGAACATGATCGGGGTCGGTTTGCACTGACCCCTGCTTTGCGATCGCCGGTAATTAACAGTTTACCGGCGACCGCAAAAAAAAAAAAAAAAAAAAAAAAAAGCGATCAGTTATTTCTCTGTCCTCTGATGTGATCGCACATCAGAGGACAGAGAAATAGGGGGATTCGGGGACCCTATCATACTCACCCGGGGTCCCTGGGTCCTCTTCTGTCTTCTCCTGCCAGCCGGCTTTTTCATCATGGCGGGCGCATGCGCAGTGCGCCCGCCATCTGCTGCCATCTGCCGGCCGGCAGGAGAAGACAAGTTGGGGCTAAAATTAGGGTTAGGGTTAGGGTTAGGGTTAGGGTTAGAGTTAGGGTTAGGGTTAGGGTTAGGGTTAGGGTTAGAGTTAGGGTTAGAGTTAGGGTTAGGGTTAGGGTTAGAGTTAGGGTTAGGGTTAGAGTTAGGGTTAGGGTTGGGGCTAAATTTAGGGTTAGGGTTAGGGCTAGGGTTAGGGTTAGGCTACTTTCACACTAGCGTTTTTTGGCTTCCGTCGCAATGCGTCGTTGGAGAAAAAACGCATCCTGCAAAAGTGCTTGCAGGATGCGTTTTTTCTCCATTGGCTTGCATTAGCGACGCATTGCGACGGATTGCCACATGTCGCATCCATCGTGCGACGGATGCGTCGTGCTTCGGCGGACCGTCGACACAAAAAAACTACATGTAACTTTTTTGTGCGACGTGTCCGCCATTTCCGACCACGCATGCGTGGCCGGAACTCCGCCCCCGCCTCCCCGCACCTCACAATGGGGCAGCGGATGCGTTGAAAAAACAGCATCCGCTGCACCCGTTGTGCGGCGCTTACAACGCTAGCCTCGGTACGTCGGCCCGACACACTGCGATGGGCCGAGTACGACGCTAGTGTGAAAGTAGCCTTAGGCTTCTTTCACACTTGCGTCGGTACGGGGCGGTCGCAATGCGTCGGCCCGATGTACCAACGCACGTTGTGAAAATTGTGCACAACGTGGGCAGCGGATGCAGTTTTTCAACGCATCCGCTGCCCAGTCTATGTCCTGGGGAGGAGGGGGCAGAGTTACGGCCACGCATCCGCGGAAATGGCGGACGCGACGTACAAAAAAAAGGTTACATTGAACTTTTTTTGTGACGACGGGGGCTAAAGTTATGGTTAGGGTTGGGGCTAAAGTTAGGGTTGGGGCTAAAGTTAGGGTTGGGGCTAAAGTTAGGGTTAGAGTTGGGATTAGGGTTAGGGTTTGGATTAGGGTTGGGATTAGTGTTACGTTTGGGATTAGGGTTGGGATTAGGGTTAGGGTTGGGATTAGGGTTAGGGGTGTGTTGGATTTAGGGTTTTGATTAGGGTTATGGTTAGGGTTGAGATTAGGGCTGTTTTGGGGTTAGGGTTGTGATTATCGTTAGGGTTGTGATTAGGATTATGGATCGGGTTGAGATTAGGGTTAGGGCTGTGTTGGGGTTCGGGTTGGAGTTAGAATTGGGGGGTTTCCACTGTTTAGGTACATCAGGGGGTCTCCAAACACGACAGCCAATTTTGCGCTAAAAAAGTCAAATGGTACTCCCTCCCTTCTGAGCTCTGCCATGCGCCCAAACAGTGGTTTACCCCCACATATGGGGCATCAGCGTACTCGGGATAAATTGGACAACAACTTTTGGGGTCCAATTTCTCCTGTTACCCTTGTGAAAATAAAAACTTGGGGGCTAAAAATCTTTTTTGTTGGAAAAAAATATATTTTTTTATTTTCACTACTCTGCATTATAAATTTCTGTGAAGCACTTGAGCTTTCAAAGTTCTCACCACATATCTAGATAAGTTCCTTAGGGGGTCTAGTTTCCAAAATTTGGTCACTTGTGGGGGTTTCTACTGTTTAGGTACATTAGGGGTCTGCAAACGCAACATAACGCCCGCAGACAATTCTATCAAAGTCTGCATTCCAAAATGGCGCTCCTTCCCTTCCGAGCTCTGCCGTGCGCCCAAACAGTGGTTTACCCCCACATATGGGGTACCAGCATACTCAGGACAAATTGGACAACAACTTTTGGGGTCCAATTTCTCTTGTTACTCTTGTGAAAATAAAAATTTGGGGGCTAAAAAAATCTTTTTTGTGGGAAAAAAAATATTTTTTATTTTCACTACTCTGCATTATAAACTTCTGTGAAGCACTTGGGCATTCAAAGTTCTCACCACATATCTAGATAAGTTCCTTGGGGGTCTATTTTCCAAAATGGGGTCACTTGTTGGGGGTTTCTACTGTTTAGGTACATTAGGGGTCTGCAAAGGCAACATAACGCCCGCAGACAATTCTATCAAAGTCTGCATTCCAAAATGGCACTCCTTCCCTTCCGAGCTCTGCCGTGCGCCCAAACAGTGGTTTACCCCCACATATGGGGTACCAGCATACTCAGGACAAATTGGACAACAACTTTTGGGGTCCAATTTCTCTTGTTACCCTTGTGAAAATAAAAACTTGGGGGCTAAAAATCTTTATTGTTAAAAAATATATATTTTTTATTTTCACGACTCTGCATTATAAACTTCTGTGATGCACTTGGGCATTCAAAGTTCTCACTACACATCTAGATAAGTTCCATGGGGGGTCTAGTTTCCAAAATGGGGTCACTTTTGGGGGGTTTCTGCTGTTTAGGCACATCAGGGGCTCTCCAAACGCGACATGGCGTCCGATCTCAATTCCAGTCAATTTTGCATTGAAAAGTCAAATGGCGCTCCTTTGCTTCCGAGCTCAGCCATGCGCCCAAACAGTGGTTTACCCCCACATATGGGGTGTCGGCGTACTCAAGACAAATTGTACAACAGCTTCTGGGGTCCATTTTCTCCTGTTACCCTTGGTAAAATAAAAATTTGGAGGCAAAAAGATCATTTTTGTAGAAAAAATTCGATTTTTTTATTTTCACGGCTCTACGTTATAAACTTCTGTGAAGCACCTGGGGGTTTAAAGTGCTCACCACACATCTAGATAAGTTCCTTAAGGGGTCTAGTTTCCAAAATGGTGTCATATGTGGGGGGTCTCTACTGTTTAGGCACATCAGCGGCTCTCCAAACGTGACATGGCGTCCGATCTCAATTCCAGCCAATTCTACATTGAAAAAGTAAAACGACACTCCTTCTCTTCCAAGCTCTGCGGTGCGCCCAAACAGTGGTTTACCCCCATATATGGGGTATCGACGTACTCAGGAGAAATTGTACAACAACTTTTGTGGTCTAATTTCTCCTGTTACCCTTGTTAAAATAAAAATTTGGGGGCAAAAAGATTATTTTTGTAGAAAAAGTGAGATTTTTTATTTTCATGGCTCTACGTTATAAACTTCTGTGAAGCACTTGGGGGTTGAAAGTGCTCACCACACATCTAGATAAGTTCCTTAAGGGGTCTAGTTTCCAAAATGGTATCACTTGTGGGGGGTTTCCACTTTTTAGGCACATCAGGGACTCTCCAAACGCGACATGGCATCCGATCTCAATTCCAGCCAATTCTGCATTGAAAAAGTCAAACGGTGCTCCTTCACTTCCAAGCTCTGCGGTGCGCCCAAACAGTGGTTTACCTCCACATATGGGGTATCGACGTACTCAGGAGAAATTGCACAACAACTTTTGTGGTCTAATTTCTCCTGTTACCCTTGTGAAAATAAGAATTTGTGGGCGAAAAAATCATTTTTGTGAAAACAAATGCGATTTTTTATTTTCACGGCTCTACGTTATAAACTTCTGTGAAGCACTTGGGGGTTCAAAGTGCTCACCACACATCTAGATAAGTTCCTTGGGGGGTCTAGTTTCCAAAATGGTGTCACTTGTGGGGGGTTTCCACTGTTTAGGCACATTAGGGGCTCTCCAAACGCGACATGGCGTCCGATCTCAATTCCAGCCAATTCTGCATTGAAACAGTCAAACGGTGCTCCTTCACTTCCAAGCTCTGCGGTGCGCCCAAACAGTGGTTTACCTCCACATATGGGGTATCGGCGTACTCAGGAAAAATTGCACAACAAAATTTGTGGTTAAATTTCTGTTTTTACACTTGTGAAAATTAAAAAAAATGGTTCTGAAGTAAAATGTTTGCAAAAAAAAGTAAAATGTTCATTTTTTTCTTCCACATTGTTTTAGTTCCTGTGAAGTACGTAAAGGGTTAATAAACTTCTTGAATGTGGTTTTGAGCAGCTTGAGGGGTGCAGTTTTTAGAATGGTGTCACACTTGGTTATTTTCTATCATATAGACCCCTCAAAATCACTTCAAAGGTGATGTGGTCCCTAAAAAAAACATGGTGTTGTAAAAATGAGAAATTGCTGGTCAACTTTTAACCCTTATAACTCCCTAACAAAAAAAAAAATTGTTTCCAAAATTGTGCTGATGTAAAGTAGACATGTGAGAAATGTTATTTATTAACTATTTTTTGTGACATATCTCTCTGATTTAAGGGCATAAAAATACAAAGTTTGCAAATTGCAAAATTTTAAAAATTTTCGCCATATTTCCATTTTTTTCATAAATAATCGCAAGTAATATCGAAGAAATGTTACCACTAACTTGAAGTACAACATGTCACGAAAAAACAATCTCAGAATCAGCGGGATCCGATAAAGCGTTCCAGAGTTATAACCTCATAAAGTGACACTGGTCAGAATTGTAAAAATTGGCTCGGTCATTAAGTACCAAATTGGCTCTGTCACTAAGGGGTTAAAAAAAAAATAGGACTTGATTCATTGTTGCATCTGCTCCTTTTTTGCCTAGTTTTAGGAATATTATGCCCGTTTTTCATTTGAGCCAAATTCTTGATTTGAATGGTTTAATTTTCCACATGTTTGCAGATTTTTCATCAATTATCACTTTTTAAAAACTGTCAATTTTTGTGCAAATGTTCTCCAATTTCTGCCGGGAAATGTTTTGGTTTTTTTTTTAACATCTGTAATTTGTTCACAAATTCTATGACTTTTCAGCTAAGTATGCAATTTTTTGCTCCAAAAAGGCATAAAAAAAGTTTTTAAAAAATTAAGAGCGTGTTTAATTTTGCTCAAAATTCATGAACCACAAGTGCTGTTTAGAAGAATTTGGCACAAAAAACGTAATTGAATACTACAACACAATAGAAAAGTGACTTAACAAAACACAAATTGGAAGATTAGGTTTTGATGCTGATACATGCTTCTTCAATGCCTAATGAAAAATCTAGCTCCAGGTAATTAGTGATGTAAATCCTTTACAACAGTATTCTGGCATAAAATGCTTTTAAATGTTGCATAATTTGTGTGCAACTGGTGACTGCGCTAAAAGTTATGTGAATTGTGAGGTTCTTCGCCATTTTATCCCAACTCCAGCAAAGTGGGTGGGATGGGGGTGTGGTGACTGGCGCTCATCAAATTCATGTCGTGCGGTGTTCGCTACACCACAAGTAGGATTTGTGGAGGAGTAGGATTTGTGGTAAGGCGCATACAGAAGCCCAACACAGGCTCTCCATGCATGTGTTGCGACTGTCACACAACCGCGACACATGCAGCCGAAAAGCTGATCATTGGGAGCGATCCATGTATCCGGGTACCCGCTATAGCTTATTGGGTAAGCGCTATAGATTGCCAAATAAGCAGGGACCCGAACAAATTCGCTCATCTCTAATCAAGACCAGCGTGAACTACATCGGTCTTGATGAATAGGACCCAACATGCTTCAATAACTTCAAAAAAACACCCCAGGCAAATTGTATTTACTATGTAATGTTTAATGCATGATGACATAAAAGAGAATTGCAGGTGTTTCCCCCCTTAAAAGATATGGATAAGAATTGTGTTCTCAGTCTCAGAATCAACTCTCTGATAGCTTTATTGTAAACTCATTCTGCTATGTAAAGTGAAGCATAGAGACTGCAGAAGCCAAATAGTCTAAGTTTTACTAGAACCCCATGGGCATAATGATTTTTAGGCAAAAATACATTTAAGTAAATAAAAATGCCTCCAATAGTGTCCAAATTCTGTACGTTTGTTAGTGGGTATAATACAGTATTAGTGTTGCCTTAATGTTCCCTTAACAAATAAAGGTTCTAAGGAATAATGTTTCTCCTTGTGGAGAGTGTATGGAGACTTTTATGCCATGCAATGCTCCCCTGGGAATTTAAATATGCAAATAGCCTGTTCAAAAAGAAAAAGTACACGAACTCTTTCCCCATCTATTGGATGAAGCAATCCCAAAAGTTATTATAGACCCTTTAACAAGTTTTTCCACATGATTTAGAATAAGAAGCCAAGCCAGAAACTCCATTTGCAGATAAATTTCAGGGTATTTAGTCTTCATCGGTGCCAAATGCCAATAACAGCAACTACAGCTCCTGTCCTCTTTTTTTCTGAAGAAGTTGTTTACAGGTATAAATTCTCAGGAGAGCATTGCTCTGCCTATATGTTTACTTGTACCATGTTGCTCTCCACAAGGATAAACTTTACCCCTTAGACTCCTGTCAGCTTTTTCTCTCAACCAAACCAGTCATCCTGTTTTGCACTAATGAGGGGCAAAAAAGACAAAAGACACTCTTGTAAATGGAGTTTCTGGTTTGGCTTCTTGGCCTAAATCATGTGTAAGGCTTGATAAAGGGTCAACATTGACTTGTAAGCAGCACATTTAAATGGAACTACAATTCCTGTATACTTTCTCTTAGAAAAGGCTATTTGCGTATTACAATTTTTAGCGGAACATTGCATGACCTATACATCTCCCTATACCGACTTGCCACTTTCAACAAGGAGAAACTTTACCTCTTATACTCTCTGTCATATGTTATGCCTTTCATCCAGCCAAACCAGTATTCCTGCTTTGCTTTCACACAGTGTGGGAAGACTAAGTGCAACACGAGGGGAAGAGGGGAAGGAAGACCAAACGCTAGGGAAAGGGGAATTGGAAACCCCTAGGCAGATCTAATAGCAACCTGCCTACCCAACCATCCCTATATTGGTTCCACACCAATTGCCGAGTGGGAACCTAAGCCCTGTATATCCCTAGATCTAGGCCCTGAATAGGGAAGGGGGGTGAGCACTGATCAGTCCCCACTGTACTCTAAAGAGAGGGAGAGAGACAAACAAGAGGGAAGCAACTTAGATTCAGCAGACTCAGAGAGGTAACAGCAAACGTCCTCCAACAGCAGCAGAGAGGAAGTAAGCCAACTGCTATAGCTCCAGGCCTTCTCAAGGAAAAATGTGAATATCACCGGCGACACCCTGAAGCAAACTGAAAGTCTATAAATACCCAAGTCTGGGTGTGTCAATTAGAGTCAGAGGGAGGTTACCACTGGGTCCACAAGTCAGAAGGATTAAAAAGGTGTCTGCAATGCCAAACGCAGAGACCTTCTGCAGCCAGATGAAGAGCGACTGTCTGTAGCATCTGACACACTAGTGACATTTGCACTGATGAGTGACAAATACTACAAAACATGTGTCTGAAAATGGAGTATTTAGTTTAGCTTCTTATCCTAAACCATGTGGTAAGGATCATTAAAGGGTCGATATTGACTTTTAGAGTAACTGTTTCCAATAGATGGCACTGAAGTTATTGTCCTCTTTTCCCTGAAGCTGCTATTTGCATATGTAATAAAGATTAGATGGAAACCCTATATGGCACTGCCAATTATATTATACGTGAATTCATGTGAAAAGTACACATGGTCGTAAACATTTGTAGAACTGCTCTACTCTTATTACTTAAATGGAAAGTTCCAAGCAAAATATTCCTTTGACAAGACTGGAGTAGTAGCTTTTGGTCTATTTATTCTAAATTGTATAAACTATATTCAACAGTCAATGAAATATTTTTGCCACAATCAATGTTAGCATCTTGAAATAGAAGAAATCCTTCTTCCATTAGATACCACTTTTCATTAGCTAAGTTGTTATATAACTATACAGAATAAAGAGTTGTGTTTGTTCCAATGAAATTTACGCCAATACGTTGATTGGAAAATTGTGTTTTGCACATGGACTAGGAAATAGGAACATGAAAGATGTTCAGCTCTTGCCATTAATCTAAGTGGTACACAACAAGCACCAAGCATTTGCTCATCAGCAAGACTATCGATTATAATAACAGCTACAAGAAATGAAAATAGATTGATGTCAGTGTCCTTTAGTTTTTCCACAACAGGATTAATATATCATGTCAGGTGAACAGTCTAAGGGTTTTCTGCCTTAGAAATTAACCATATATTTCTCATAAAAGTGCCTTTCCATTTGATGTAACAATTTATTTCAAAGCTCTTTACTGATATAAAATAGTTAATGCCAGGTTGGTATGCCCTGGGCCCACGGGAGGAAACAATTCTGGGAGCCACATGCCAATCTGTATAGAAAATGTGCTTTTTCATTTTTAATCACATTGGAAATGTTGCTGATAATTTTGCAAAGTATAGGATAGAAAAAGGGAATGGACCCAACTGTTTTACATAGTACACCCTTAAAATATACAGTAACTGTTAATATAGATATTAAAATAATTCCAATACAAAAAAAATCACACCAAAAACTAGCAAAGTAAGTGCAGCATGTAAGATATATACATTAAAAATCACAAAACCAGCCAAGGAAAAATAATCCTTAGAATTGTATGACTTGGTCACAGTAATAAATGATACAGTTGTGGGAAAAAAAAGTCTTTGCCACTTCCTGATTTCCTATTCTTTTGCATGTTTGTCACACTTAAATCTTTCACATCACCAAACTAATTTAAATATTGGATAACGACACTGGGTGAGAAGGAGACAACTGTTGGTGCAATAGTAAGAGAATTGAAGAAATACAAAATGACTGTCAATCGACATTGATCTGGGGCACCATGCAAAATATCGCCTCGTGGGGGATCCTTGATCCTGTCTGAAGTTTGCCAATGAACACCTGGATGATTCTGTGAATGATTGGGAGAAGGTGCTTTGGTCAGATGAGACAAAAATTGATCTCTCTAGCATTAACTCATCTAGCCATGTTTGGAGGAAGAGAAATACTGCCTATGACCCAAAGAACACCGTCCTCATGGTCAAGCATGGAGGTGGGAACATTGTGTTTTGGGGATGTTTCTCTACTAAGGGCACGGGACTACTTCACCGCATCAATGGGATAATGGATGGAGCCATCTACCGTAAAATCCTGAGTGACAACTTCCTTCCCTCCGCCATTACATTAAAAATGGGTTGTGGCTGGGTCTTCCAGCAAAACAATGACATAAAATATACAGCCAAGGCAACAAAGGAGAGGCTCAAAAAGAAGCACATTAAGGTCATGGAGTGGAGTAGCCAGTCTCCAGACCTTAATCCCATAGAAAACTTATGGAGGGAGTTGAAGCTCCGAGTTGCTAAGCGACAGCTTCAAATTCTTAATCATTTAGAGATAATCTGCAGAGAGGAATTAACCAAAATTCCTCCTGACGCGTGCACAAACCTCATCATCAACTACAAAAAACATCTGACTGCTGTGCTTGCCAACAAGGGTTTTGTCACCAAGTATTAAGTCTTGTTTGCCAGAGGGATCAAATACATTTTTCTCACTGCAAAATGTAAATACATTTATATAATTTATACAATGTGATTTTCTGGATTTTATTTTTGATATTCTGTCTCTCAATGTTAAAATTAACGTACCCTTAAAATTATAGACTGCTCATGTTTTTGTCAGTGGGCAAACTTACAAAATCAACAAGGGATCAAATAATTATTTCCTTCACTGTACACCTTCCAAAAAGTTCAACTTTTGTCTCGTCATTCCACAGAGTAGACTTCCAATGGTCTTGGGTATCATCAAGATGTTTTCTGGCAAAGCTGAGATGAGTCTTTTTGCTCAGCAGTGGTTTTCGCTCTTGAAACTCTGCCATGCAGGCCATTTTTGCCCAGTCTCTTTCTTATGGTAGAGTCATTAACACTGACCTTAACTGAGGAAAATGAGACCCTCAGTTCTTTGGATGTTGTTGTGCGTTCTTTTGTGACCTCATGGATGAGTCATTGCTGCTCTCTTGGAGTAATTTTTGTTGGCCGGCCTCTCCTAGGAAGGTTTACAACTGTTCCATATTTTCGCCATTTGTGGATAATGGCTCTCACTGTGGTTCGCTGGAGTCCCAAAGCCTGAGATATGGCTTTATAACCTTTTTCAGACTGATAGATCTCAATTACTTTGTTTGTCATTTGTTCCAGAATTTCTTTGGATCACTGCATGATATCTAGCTTTTGAGAAACTTTTGGTCTACTTCACTTTGTCAGGCAGGTCTTATTTAAATGATTTCTTGATTTACAACAGTTATGGCAGTAAACCTGCGAGTGGCTAGGGAATTTGAACTCAGCTTCCCACAGATGTAATAAAGCACAGAAGAGAAGATGCTATCCCTAGTGTCCCTTATCATGAGCCTTCCTGGCCGCAGAGGCTGGCACCCTAGTAACAGCACGACAATGGTGCCCCCTCACAAGTCATCTATCCCTTTTTCCCTGTTAATCGCTAAAGGATTTACCATAGGTTAGACATTATATGCACATGTACAGTACAGACCAAAAGTTTGGACACACCTTCTCATTTAAAGATTTCTCTGTATTTTCATGACTATGAAAATTGTAAATTCACACTGAAGGCATCAAAACTATGAAATAACACATGTGGAATTATATACTTAACAAAAAAGTGTGAAACAACTGAAAATATGTCTTATATTCTAGGTTCTTCAAAGTAGCCACCTTTTGCTTTGATGACTGCTTTGCACACTCTTTGCATTCTCTTGATGAGCTTCAAGAGGTAGTCACCGGGAATGGTCTTACAACAATCTTGAAGAAGTTCACAGAGATGCTTAGCACTTGTTGGCCCTTTTGCCTTCACTCTTCGGTCCAGCTCACCCCAAACCATCTCGATTGGGTTCAGGTCTGGGGACTGTGGAGGCCAGGTCATCTGGCGTAGCACCCCATCACTCTCCTTCTTGGTCAAATAGCCCTTACACAGCCTGGAGGTGTGTTTGGGGTCATTGTCCTGTTGAAAAATAAATGATGGTCCAACTAAACACAAACCGGATGGAATAGCATGCCGCTGCAAGATGCTGTGAAAGCCATGCTCGTTCAGTATGCCTTTAATTTTGAATAAATCCCCAACAGTGTCACCAGCAAAGCACTTCCACACCATCACACCTCCTCCTCCATGCTTCACAGTGGGAACCAGGCATGTAGAGTCCATCCGTTCACCTTTTCTGCGTCGCACAAAGACATGGTGGTTGGAACCAAAGATCTCAAATTTGGACTCATCAGACCAAAGCACAGATTTCCACTGGCCTAATGTCCATTCCTTGTGTTCTTTAGCCCAAACAAGTGTCTTATGCTTGTTGCCTGTCCTTAGCAGTGGTTTCCTAGCAGCTATTTTACCATGAAGGCCTGCTGCACAAAGTCTCCTCTTAACAGTGGTTGTAGAGATGTGTCTGCTGCTAGAACTCTGTGTGGCATTGACCTGGTCTCTAATCTGAGCTGCTGTTAACCTGTGATTTCTGAGGCTGGTGACTCGGATAAACTTATCCTCAGAAGCAGAGGTGACTCTTGGTTTTCCTTTCCTGGGGCGGTCCTCATGTGAGCCAGTTTCTTTGTAGCGCTTGATGGTTTTTGCAACTGCACTTGGGGACACTTTCAAAGTTTTCCCAATTTTTGGGACTGACTGACCTTCATTTCTTAAAGTAATGATGGCCACTCGTTTTTCTTTACTTAGCTGCTTTTTTCTTGCCATAATACAAATTCTAACAGTCTATTCAGTAGGACTATCAGCTGTGTATCCACCAGACTTCTGCTCAACACAACTGATGGTCCCAACCCAATTTATAAGGCAAGAAATCCCACTTATTAATTAAACCTGACAGGGCACACCTGTGAAGTGAAAACCATTTCCGTTGACTACCCCTTGAAGCTCATCAAGAGAATGCCAAAAGTGTGCAAAACAGTCATCAAAGCAAAAGGTGGCTACTATAAGACATATTTTCAGTTGTTTCACACTTTTTTGTTAAGTATATAATTCCACATGTGTTAATTCATAGTTTTGATGCCTTCAGTGTGAATGTACAATTTTCATTGTCATGAAAATACAGAAAAATCTTTAAATGAGAAGGTGTGTCCAAACTTTTGGTCTGTACTGTATGTTGGATAGACATTAACTTGGGAGGGAAGGGAATCCATAACAACCATTAAGCCAAGAGGTACAGTATGGATGATAAAGCAATAACCCAATAGGTACATTTTACATGTTAAGTCACATTTTACATATACAAAGAGAAATTTCTCATTAAGAATGTCACTTGTGCATTAATGTGCATGTTCACGGAAACTGACAAATATCTTCACAAGCATATTCAAACCAATCTGATACATTTATACTGCACAAAAAAGAATATTGCCAAATAAGATCTCGATAGGATAAATATTAGATCAAATAACAGTCACCCACTTTCAAATCATAGATGGTAGAGATAAACCACAACTGACATATGTATATGATTAAACATATAGATTTGATTTATCAATAGTGTTACAATAACCAAACATAAAACGGTAAACACGTGTGCCATGATACTTCTCGATCCACATGTTTCTTCTCCATAAATCTCAACACCTTTCCCCACCGGATATCAGTTTATCAGAGTAGCGATGAGCGAACCTTCCAAAGTTTGGTTTGGTTTTCCAAATGTCTCAATGTTCACCGAATATGTTCGCCGAACAGTTCAACGGATGTACCCGAATCCCATTAAATCCAATGGAAGGCAAAACCAAACATATATACAACACCTTAAAGGGTGATATAAACTTCCCAAACAGCTCAAAATAGGGGCAGACACCACGAAAAGTGGCATCAGTTGACCCACAGTAGAAATTTGTTCATGGCACAGCAGCAGTCATCCATGGGCCATGCATGAGGTATGAGGGCATGGGCCAAAATTTAGAGCTTTGAATTGAAGTTTCAATTAGGACCTGATGAGTAAGGGAGCAATGTGATCCTACTTTTCTGGGAGCCCTGATACCGCATGCAACAGCTCAAATGTTCTTTATCCTAGCCACACTCAGGTGGCACAAACATCAGTTTCATAGAGTACTATTGGTAGAAAAATGTAAGGAAAGTAGCACAGGTAGTTGACTGATCAATTGACCCACAGTAAGCATTTTATAATGGCACAGAAGCAGTCAGCCATGGGCCATGCATGGGGTATCAGGGTATGGGCCAGCATTTAGAACTTTGAATTGAAGTTTCACTTAAGACTTGGTGGCTAAGGGAGTGGTGTAAGCCTTCTTTGCTGGGAGCCCTGATACCTCATGCAACAGCTCAATTTTTTTCCCAGCCACACGCAGATGGCACAAACATCTGCTTCATAGAGTACTACTGGTAGAAAAATGTAAGGAGAGTAAGACAGGTAGTTAAGTCAAAGTAAGTGCAGCCCTACTGCTACAGGCAACACACTTAAAGAAGACCCAATGTCATGGACTGACCTGGGTTGGAGTAGTGGTATTGCAACCACTAGGGGCAGCACCAGCAGGTAGCATAGTCAGGGATAGCAAAGGAGTTGGTAGACAGGAGCTGCAATGTAGTTTGTAGGAGCAGCACGTAGCATAGTCAGGTATAGCCAGAGGTCGTTACACAGTGCAGCTGTAGAATCTTGAGGATAACCAGCAGGTGAAAGGAAGCTTGACTAGAGTTTGGTAGCTCAGGAACTCAGGGTGGAGACAATCAAGCTTGACTAGAGGCTGGTAGCTCAGGAACTTTGGGTGGAGACAATCAGAAACAACACAGGTACAAGTATTTGGGTTAGCACGGAACTGTCCAGCAAGCGGAATTGCTCAGAGGAACGAGCTGCCGCCTGTTTCACAAGAGTTGTTGGGTTTGAGTCCTGACAACCAACTTGGATTCTACGCATTTCAAAAAATGATTGACACACACTACTAAAGTGACATCAATTTCCACAGAGTAGAAACAGTATAATAGACCTCTGACACACCTTGCACTACAGGCAACCCACCAGATGAAAACCAACCTTGGAGTCTCCACATTTCAAAAAAATGTTTTTAACATCAGCAGCAGTAGCAACAGCAGGCACAGAAGCCATGCCAAAGTTGTCCCAGACTGCAATAACGGGAGATCAATCCATGACAATAAAAGCAACATCATTGCCTAGTCTGCCCGGTCCGTGACATGGGGGCAGAAGTCATTGGAGGTCCATGACATGTTCATTTTGATGAAAGTTAGGCAGTCTATATTTTCAGGGGACAGTCTGATGTGCTCATCAGTTAGGACACCACCAGCAGCACTGAACACACGTTCTGAGAGAACGCTGGCTGCCGTGCATGAAAAAACGTCCAAGGCATGACAGACGAGCACCAGACACACTTTCATTTTTGAAGATCAAAATGCAAAAGGGTCCAAATTCTCCCTGATGTCATTGATATTGAGCTTGAAAAGCTTGAGATACTCCTGCACCATCCTCTCCATACGTTCACAACGTGTCAATCTTGTACTCTGTTCTGCTGTTGTTCAGGCTGGTCTAAAAAATCTGTGAGTTGATCTACAGAAATTGCTTATGCCGCTTACACTGCTGTTGCTGACAATATTTTTGCTGTGACGCCTTAACGTTCCGGGGGTTAGGAGTCTAGAACTGCGATGCAGACTGTGTGCCTCACTGCTGTTTTGGGAAAAAACACTCATAAGATTGTCTGCAAGCGTGTTTTGATACTCCAGTATGCGCATGTTCCTTTCCAGGGGGAAAAGCATCTGGCAAAATTTACTCTTGTACCTTGGATCTAACAGAGTGGCAACCCAGTTGTCAGCACTATTTCTAACCCTAAGAATACTGGCATCATGTTGGAGATAGTACAGCAACAAGGCGCTCATGTGTTGGGTGAGGTCCAAGTACATGATGTGTTGGTGGCAGGGTAATAGTCAAGGCTGCTTCCTTCGTCCCCTCCCACCACGCATGGAGAACAGAGAGAGGTTCATTATCCTCTTCATCTCCTGACTTTTGTGCATCCATCACCTCTTCCTCCTAATCCTCCTCAATTTGCTCCTCGGTTCCTGTACCATCACTAACAGTTTGTCTGGTACCATGAGTCCCCTTGATTTCTGTAATTCCCCCACCATGGCACCCGCCTGTGCGAAGACAGTCCAGAACTTAGAGATATTGATATACCTTCCGCATCCTCCTCTGCTTCCACCTCTTCCTCTGGGACCACCACGTCCTCATGCAGATCATTCAAAGTGTATTACAGCATGTAAATGACAGGAATAGTGATGCTGATGATGGCATAGTCAGCGCTAACCATCTTAGTAGCCATTTTGAAGGGTGCAGAGGTCATTCATCTGTGCCCACTCTGCAAGTGTGATTTGCACCACGTCCATACTATGTTGGCCCAGGCTGTGTAAAAGAACATACTGCACTAGGACTTGTCGCTCCTACCACAGTCGCTACAGAGTGTGATTTTACCATGCCAGGACATCTCAAATCAAACGGTTAACCGGTAGGCGGAAAGACCTCTGTTGCAATGCAAGTCGATAACCAGCGGGGTACGATCGTCGGAAGTGAGCACACAGCGATCATGCTTTCTCCAGCAGTGCTTACCTCCCAGGACAGTGGCAGAGAAATTGCTGTATCACCAGGTCTAGAGTATAGCGAAATGTGGGTATTATCCACGCTGCTGAATAAGACATTAATCCAGATGTGATTAAATAAAAGATGGTGGTTTATTCTATATGGCTTTCAAAGTATAAGTTACTCCTTCATCAGGAAATTACCACGTGTAAGGTGGTAAAATGTGAGCCATGCCAGGCACGTGGGTGAGATTGCCCTGCTGTAAGGCAGCCACCAGGTTTGCAACATTATTGCACACGGCTTTACCTGGCTCCAGGCTCAGTGAATACAGCCATTGCTCAAACTCGGCCTGGATAGCTCCCTACAAATCTTGTGCTGTGTGACTGCAATCTCCAAGGCATATTAATTTTAACACTGCCTCATTGCAGCGATCCCTGGCTGCGCAGTATGGAAGTGAAGGAAATTTCCTCTGCACTGATGGAATGCATGTCTCATTACGGGAGAGGTTGAGGGTGCACGTGGAGGCCCTAGAGGAGGTGGAAAACCAGAAGCAGTGAAGGAAGTGTTAGATACAGAGGTTTTACTTCCAAGCATGTAGTAGTCAAATTATTGCAATTCTTGCCTGTACTGAGTCTTGTTTTGTAAATTTGGCAGATAATGAGTGTTGAGTCATCCTTTGTCGTCTCAAAAGAAGGCCCAGGCTAGGCAACTCTTGATGCCCCTGTGAACTGCAGACTTGTGACTGGTGCTTGCCACAGCCACAGTTGTAGCTGAGGATGCAGTGCCTGTCACTCCGTGTCTGTGCGGCAATCCGCAACATAACCTCCTCGTCTTCCACCTCCTCCATCTGGTCCCAGATACAACATGAAAAAAAAATGGGCATTGGTGCAGATGCTTTCCTTTTATGGATTCTGTGAATCTTTGGAGCAGACATCTGATGCCCATGGAATAGAATGTATGAACAGCTCTGCAGAATGGCCCATCTGTGGTTCCCCACAGTTAGTTGAGTATTTGGAAATTTCTGACACAGGGGAAGCAACGGTGATAGGGGTGCCACCTCTGCTGATTGTACTGAATGTGATGTTAAGATAGAGGAAGAGGAGGAGAGGCCACTTGATGCAGTGCTTGCCACCCACTGGAGCATATTCTCTTTCTGAGCCTCATCTACAAGGTGTACTGCTGCACGGCTGCCAAAGAGAGGAAGCCGAGTAGCCCGTTCACTAACAGATGTTGTTAGTGGTCTTTGGATAGGACAAGACAGTATTTGTTCAGTTGAGCTTTCATTAACATCTAACCCATGTAAACGTCGAACACCAAGCCTATTCCCCTTCCACCACAACCTCGCTTTTCCAACTCATGTTGTAAGTACCCTTCCCCTCTTTTCAACTGCTATTTCACAACTTTAGACCCACAGCTGTCAGTCACCTGTCAATAAATGAAGAATCACTATTTATTTTCTTAGATAGTGTGCCTGAATAAGGCTATGTCTCCACGCTCAGGATGGCCGGCGGTATCGCCGCAGCGGCGAAGCCGCTTGGCGCTAAGCCCCGCCCCCTTTCTGGGACGCGATGGTGCCGGATGTGTACAGTACACATCCGGGATCATCGCACCCCTCGCCATAGGGCCCTGTGATATGCCTTGCGGGGACGCTGCGTCCCCGCAAGGTGTACGGACATGCTGCGATCTGAAAAGACGCGCAGCATGTCCGGAGTCGCAGGGCCGCCGCGTGCGGGTTTCCACGCATAGTGGAGACGGGATTTCATAAAATCCCCTCCACTATGCTGGAACATCTGGACGCTGCTTGTTTGACGCTGCAGCGTCAAACAAGCAGCGTTTACTTACCGTGGAAACATACCCTAACACTCTTAGTGAGGAAAGACACCGTATGCACTACTATGAAGGTGCTCAAGTAGGTTCCCACACCGTTTATAATAATATAAAGAACTTGGCACTGAACTTTTGGATTTTATTTTGTGGTTTAATGCAGTCAAATAAATAAATCACAAAACATTTCGGCCTGACTTGGCCTTCATCAGTAGCTACAGAAACAAAAAATAACGTGTCAACTGAATATTTGACAAAGATTAATAAAAATTAAAGAGTCGACTAATTTGCATAAAAATAAATAAAGTATATACAAAATACAAAATACACAATGGTCATATGACAGAGGAATGCCAGTATTTGCAGATTCATATAAAAAAAATTGCTAGCTAGCACCATTTAATATAGGAGATCGAGGGCTGAGATCAAAGGTGAAACTACCAATATAATGAAGGAAGAGAAAAAAAAGGAGAAAAAGAAAAGAAAAAATGAAACATACCAGACTGCAATAGAATGGTGATATCTTGTGAAGTAGGGTATGAAAAATACTCTCACATATCTATATGGCAGGGGGGAATATTTAATATAGGCAGCACCAGTAAAGAGGATCAGGCTGAGATACTGTCCTGTATAGTAGCAGTATAGTAAAAGTTAATGTGGCAAGTAAGTGACTGTAAACGTCCTAGGATGGTAAGTGCTCACCTCGGAGGATTTGTAGTAGACATGCGGCCATCAGTGACGTCGTATCCACCGCTTGTCAGCTGTGAGCTGTTGCGTGGAGCGTCATAGTAAAAAAGAGGAAGGAGTGGGACAGTCTTGGGTGAATGGCCAATAGGAACAGGCAGGGAAGTGACGCGTAAGATAGATAGACCCAGGTCTATCCATATACATGGCCCACCCTGTATATATAGAAATATGTAAGGTGCAATAGATAAAGGTAGTTCCACTGTCCCATTTTCAAAGTAAGTAAAACGGTTTGGGTTTCTTCCAAAAATATTAAACTGAATGTACCATCGACGAAGTTGGGTCCTAAATTTATTGGCCCATACGAGATTCTGAAGGTAATCAATCCGGTTGCCTTTACTTTAAAACTTCCTCGGTCTCTTCGGGTACCTAATGTGTTCCACACTCCCTGTTAAAAGAGTTTGTTCATTCGGGGTTGTCTGTCTTGTCCCTGCCTCCTCCAGTTTCTGTCAATGGAGATTTAGAGTACAAGGTGCAGAGGATCGTGGATTCTCAAAAGGCTTGACATTACCTCCAATGTCTTGTTCATTGGAGGGGGCACGGACCGAGGAGAGATCATGGGCACCGGCGAGTTTTGTAAAAGCCAATCATTTGGTCAGGGCCTTCCATCTTAGGTTTCCTGGGAACCCTGGGGTCTGGTGGCACCCCTGAAAGAGGAGGTACTGTCACGATTCTTTTGCTCAGTAAGTCTTGGATGCAGTGAGTGACAGTTTTGCTGCCCTATGGAATCAAGGTCATGCTGAGCTGTCAGTTTGGTGAGTGACAGCTCAGTCGTACAATCTAGTGCAGGTACGTGCTGAGCTGTCAGTATTTTGGTACAGCTCTCAGCCATCCAATCGGAGACTGGGAGGTGCTAAGCTTCCTTCAGGAGTTCCCTGTTCTAAGTGATTCATGATCACTGTATAACCCCACCATTGATTGGCAGTTTTCTATGTACACTGTGCATAGGCAGAAAGCTGCCAATCAGTGGTGTGGTGTGTTGTGGGGTATACAGAGTTCAACATTCAGAGAACTGGTAGATCTTAAGCAGATAAAATAGTGATTTTGTCAAAATGACAGCTGGCAGCCTCATAAGTGATATATTGCTGGAATCAGGGTCTCTCTGCCCCTACATTATGCTTTTCTCAGAAAGGGAATAAACATATAAAGCAAACTAACAGCAAATTATACTGCCCTAAAGCATTGATATAGAGAAAATGTGAGGAAAGAAAAAAATGCCAGACAGAGGATAAATAAAATATCATAAATCTTTATTGAAAAAACATGGAATAAAAAGATATCCAATCAAGGAAAACAACAAAGGTGGGTTTGAAGTACAATGGATGGCTGCAACAATGAAGGTATGTGAAAGAATGGATATGGTAGTAGACCAAGGGGAATCATCAAGTTGATTTGAAATAAAGTGCAAGTGCAACATGAATGTACAACCCAATACATCCCAACACCCTGGGACAAATTTATAAAATATATATACAATAACTCTCAGCTAGCTGAATAATATAAAAAGTATAAATAAATGTATACCATATATACTCAACTATAAGCCGATCCAAGTGTAAGCCGAGACCACTAATTTTGTCACAAAAACTGGGAAAACTTAATGACTCGAGTATAAGCTTAGGGTGGGAAAAGCAGCAGCATTTGGTAAATTTCAAAAATAAAAATACATACCAATAAATGTAAAATTAATTGAGACATCAGTAGGTTAAGTGTTTTTGAATATCCATATTGAATCAGGAGCCCCACATAATGCTCCATAAAGTTCATGACGGGCCTCATAAGATGCTCCTTACAAAATACACCCCATATAATGCTCCATAAAGTTTATGACGGCCCCATAAGATGCTTCATACAAAAATATGCCCCATATAATGCTGCACAAAGGTTGATTATGGCCCATAAGATGCTTCATAGAAACATTTGCCCCATATAATGCTGCACAAAGGTTGATTATGGCCCATAAGATGCTCCATAGAAAATGTGCTCCATGTAATGCTGCATAAAGGTTGATTATGGCCCCATAAGATGCTCCATAGATACATTTGCCCCATATAATGGCCGCACAAAGGTTGATTATGGCCCATTAAGATGCTCCATAAAAATATTTGCCCCATATAGTGCTGCACAAAGGTTGATTATGGCCCAATAAGATGCTCCATAAAAACATTTGCCCCATATGCCGCTGCTGCGATAAAAAAAAAATCACATACTCACCTCTTGTCCTGAGCAGGCGGGGATTCCAGCACTTGCGATATTCACCTGTCCCCGTTCCACCGCCACGTGCTGCTCTGTCTTCAGTCTCTCTGCAGTGACTGTTCAGGCAGAGAGCGGCGCACACACTAAACACGTCATCGCGCCCTCTGACCTGAATGTCACAGCCAGAGGACGCGGAAGACACAGCGTTACGTGGCGGTGGAATGGGGACAGGTGAATATTGCATGGATCACCCTCCCAGCGCGGTCCCTGCTTCTCCGATGCGATGGTCTCTGACGCCGGCAGCTTGTTCCTGTGTTCAGCGGTCACTGATACCGCTCATTAAAGTAATGAATATGTGCTCCACCCCTATGGGAGTGGAGTCGCGTCCATATTCATTATTTTAATGAGCGGTACCACGTGACTGCTGAACACAGGAAGAGCTGCGGGCACCGGAGAAGCAGGGACATGCAGAGATGCGCCAGGAACAGGTGAGTATGATGTGACAGCTGCCGCTCCCCTTTCCCCCCTGACCCCCTGGGACAATGACTCGAGTCTAAGCTGAGAGGGGCACTTTCAGCCTAAAAAAATCGGCTGAAAATCTCGGCTTAAACTCGAGTATATACGGTAAGTAGATATATTAAAGTTAAATAGTATATCAACGAATTTCTCAGGGTAGAAAACATTTTAGGTATGCATGATGATCCACCACTGTGATGGTAAAATCCCCAAAATTCACATCTTTATTCAGGAATTTAACCCCTTAACGTCCAATGACGGACATAGTCAAACTCTGAAAGCGGCATTTAACATGCATGCGCAGGAAGCGCGTCATTACCTCCTCCCATCGCCACCCGTGTCACATGACCGCGGGTCGCCGATTGGTCGGCATGACAACCAGAGGTCTCCTGACAACCTCTATGGTTGTCACTGCTGGATTGCTATGAGCACTGCCCAGTGATCGGCACTCATAGCAAGTGTGTAATTCTACTACATACAGGTGATCTGATCATCGCCTGTATGTAGCAGAGCCAATCGAGTTATGGCAGCTTATAGTCTCCCATAGAGACTATTGAAGCATGCCAAAAGTAAAAAAATTGTTTGTTTGTTTTTTTAAATAAAAATAAATAAATAAAATAAAAAGTTCAAATCACCCCCCTTTCACCCCATTCAAAATAAAACAATTAATAAAAATCAAACATACACATATTTGGTATCGCCGCGTTCAGAATCGTCCAATCTATCAATGAAACAAGGATTAACCTGATCGCTAAACGGCGTAGCGAGAAAAAAGTCGATACACTAGAATTACATTTTTTTGGTGGCTGCAACATTGCATTAAAATGCAATAACGGGCGATCCAAAGATCATATCTGCACCAAAATAGTATCATTAAAAACGTCAACTTGGGGCAAAAAAAAAAAAGCCCTCACCCAATCCCAGATCATGAAAAATGAAGACACTATGGGTATCAGAAAATGGGACAATTTTTTTTTTAACAAAGTTTGACATTTTTTTTCACCGCTTAGATAAAAATAACCTAGACATGGTTGCTGTCTATGAACTCATAATGGCCTGGACAATCATAATGGCAGGTCAGTTTTAACTTTTAGTGAATCTAGTAAAAAAGCCAAACAAAAAACAAGTGTGGGATTGCCCTTTTTTTGCAATTTCACAGCACTTGGATTTTTTTCCCGTTTTCGAGTACACAACATGGTAAATCCAATGGTATGGTTCAAAAATACAACTTGTCCCACAAAAAAAACAGCCCTTACATGGCCATTTTGACCAAAAAATAAAGTTATGGCCATGGGAAGAAGGGGAGCAAAAAGCAAAAACGGAAATACCTATGGTCCATAAGACACTACATAGATTTTTATTGATGCCCCTAGCATGCATAGCCAGGGTCGCCATCAGGGCATTACTGCCCTGACTGGCATATGGGGCCTGGTGGGCAGAGGGGGCCCGCATCGGGCCCCGTCTCATCTGCTCACCGGGCCTCTACCGGCAGGCTAAACCGGGCCCTTAGTGGCGCTGCGGCAACACTATTGATGTGCGGGTGCGGGCCGACGCCCGCACGTCAATAGTTAACAGCCGCTAGCCAATCGGAGGCTGGCAGCTGACGTCAGCCGCAGCGCTCACGTTTCCGGCGTCTGACGTCAGTGTCAGTTGCCAGCAAGTGCGCGCTTCAGCTGCATGGAGGGAGCTTCACCTTCGCCGCAGGAGAGTGGCCAGGTGAGAAGAACTTTTTTTTTTTCTATTATTGTGAGCGGCGATCCAGGGGACCCGAGGCAGAATGCTGGACACACTGGGGCAGAATGCTGGACACACTGGGGCAGAATGCTGGAGCACTGGGGGTAGAATGCTGGACACACTGGGGCAGAATGCTGGACACACTGGGGCAGAATGCTGGAGCACTGGGGGTAGAATGCTGGACACACTGGGGCAGAATGCTGGACACACTGGGGGCAGAATGCTGGACACACTGGGGCAGAATGCTGGACACACTGGGGGCAGAATGCTGGACACACTGGGGGCAGAATGCTGGACACACTGGGGGCAGAATGCTGGACACACTGGGGGCAGAATGCTGGACACACTGGGGGCAGAATGCTGGACACACTGGGGGCAGAATGCTGGACACACTGAGGGCAGAATGCTGGACACACTGGGGGCAGAATGCTGGACACACTGGAGGCAGACTGCTGGACACACTGGGGCAGAATGCTGGAGCACTGGGGCCAGAATGCTGGACACACTGGGGCAGAATGCTGGACACACTGGGGGCAGAATGCTGGACAGACTAGGGCAGAATGCTGGACACACAGGGGGCAGAATGCTGGACACACAGGGGGCAGAATGCTGGACACACTGGGGCTGAATGCTGGACACACTGGGGCAGAATGCTGGAGCACTGGGGGCAGAATGCTGGACACACTGGGGCAGAATGCTGGAGCACTGGGGCAGAATGCTGGAGCACTGGGGCAGAATGCTGGACACACTGGGGCAGAATGCTGGAGCACTGGGGGCAGAATGCTGGAGACACTGGGACAGAATGCTGGAGCACTGGGGGCAGAATGCTGGACACACTGGGGCAGAATGCTGGAGCTCTGGGGGCAGAATGCTGGAGACACTGGGGGCAGAATGCTGGAGCACTGGGGGCAGAATGCTGGAGCACTGGGGGCAGAATGCTGGAGCACTGGGGGCAGAATGCTGGACACACTGCGGCAGAATGCTGGACACACTGGGGCAGGATGCTGGAGCACTGGGGCAGAATGCTGGACACACTGGGGCAGAATGCTGGACACACTGGGGGCAGAATGCTGGACACACTGGGGGCAGGACTGGAGACACTGGGGGCAGAATGCTGGACACACTGGGGGCAGGACTGGAGACAGGTGGGGCAAGAATGCAGATACGGGGCATAATTGGAGACAGGGCAGAATGAAAGACATGGGGGCAGGATTGGATCATGGGGCAGGATGGATACGATGGAGACAGATGGGGCAAGATGGGGAGATCATATGGGGCAGAATGGATATTCATGAACATATGGCTGGAGCCAGGAATGAGACACACGGGGCCCAGTATGGGGGATATTATTACCATAGGTGCTAATTAAGGGATATTACTGCAGTAATGTATTCATTTTATTTTTTGAGGATACTGTTTTAAATGGGGGGCGATCCTGTTACTGTGTAGAGTGATACTATGTCGCCTTTTTTTCTTCATGTGGTGTAATGTAGAAGTTGGGAAAAATTAAGTAATGTGTTCTGCAAGTGGAGCTCAAGATAACTGTTTTATTTCCTGTAGAGACGAGCCCTGGCTGGAAGAAGTGATGGCGGTCTGTGCTGGATGAAAGATGAAAAACAAAGATGAAGGACTTCACCTAGAGACGTCACTGGTGAGTCAGTGTGTTACCTATACACTGACACTATACTGTATACTGTATACAGAGCTCCTGTGTATAATGTCACCAGTGATCACTGTATTATCTATACATTATATGCAGAGCTCCTGTGTATAATGTCACTGGTGATCACTGTATTACCTGTACACAGACACTGCATGGTAAGTACAGATCTCCTGTGTATAATGGCACTGATGGTGATAATATTGTGTTTTTTTATTACTGATCAGTATTGTATTATTCAGTCACTATGTGGTGGTAATATGTGGTCTGGATATGGTGTTGCGATATTTGTCCCTCGTATGTTCTATTTGGTCACTTTGTGGTGGTAATATGTGGTCTGGTCATGGTGTAGCGGTATTTGTTCTTTGTATGTGATATTATTCGATCACTGTGGTTGTAATATGTGGTCTGGTCATGGTGCGGTGGTATTTGTTCGTTGTATGTGATGTTATTGGTCATTTTAAAAATTGAAAAATAAATACAAATATACCTAAATTGTATTGCATATTTTAACAAATATTTAGAAGGTTACAGTAGAGTAGGGCCCGGCCAACAGTGTCTACCGTGTTATGGTGGTGGCTTAAAAAATCTTTTGGCCAAATCAAAAGCTGCTGGTTATATGTGTGATCTGGTGATGGGAACTGTTAATGTGTGATAGGTGAGAAGTGGAGTTTTTCCGAGAGAGCGGTGGGACTGTGGACAGTTCACAAGGTGGAGGCGGGGCTGGGGTGGAGCCTGGGCGGAGTATCAAGGGTGCCCCAAAAATTTTGCCAGTATGGGGCCCCAAAATTTCTAGTGGCAGCCATGTGCATAGCATACATTTTTTTCACTGCATGCCTCTGAATGTAATAGCTCATATAGCCAAAGAATGAAATCCTCCCCCAGGTATACTGTCTAGGTGGAGGCCCGTGTCTTGTGAATGGAGACCTATAAATTCACTTATAGTATTCCCACAGAATTCTTCTGCTGCGTTTGACAAATGTACACTGCCGATAAAATGAAAAAAGAACCCATGTGCTAACGCGCTTCTGGCATAACTGGCCTTTATCATAGTTGTGCCAGAAACCTGATGGCATCTGATGGACCAAGGAGTAAGAGAATGGGCCAAGAGCAGAGTATTACTGATGATTACTAATACGACTGTGTGCATGGGCTTTAAATGAACACAATGAGGAGGATTTGGGGAATTGTCAGTAGAGCCGACTTGTGCATGCTTCACTAGACAAACCGCTGACACAATAAAACTTAGTAACTGAAATGGAAAAAGTTGTTATTTAAGCGGCTATACCCACAGAGTGCAACCAAAAGAATAAATGAAGGTTAATCATTGAAAAATATAATAAGAGATTATTTGAAACAAAATGACAAATGTTGCAGAAATTAGCATTGCAGATCAGTTCCCCAGGCCCGAGAAGCTGAGCACTCTGTGCCATTTACTGGCTGACTGCATTTAGGTTCTTCTTTGTACATTGATCTCCAGTGTTGGAGGTCAGAGCAAGAGAGAGAACAAAGGTTTTATGAGGCCAGAGCAACCTCCAATCTTTGTGATTGGCTGTCGGTCAATTTTCCATTCCAGTGAGTGAATGCATTATATGAAAACAACAATAGCATGTTACACTGCGAAACAGATCTAAAATAAGAGAAAAGGGTTTTTTGTGAATTATTACATTTGATTTTATTCAATTTGTGTTTAATATGTATATATTTAAAACAAAAATAACAGTTTCAATTAAAGGGATTGTCCACTGCATTTTATTAGTATAGAAATGAGACAATAGTGTTTCTTAAAAAGAAAAAGAAAATCATACCCACCCAAGCAACCTCCACAGCTCGTGTTTACTACTGCTGGGGTCCTTCGACAGTCTCCGTGTTTTCTCTTTCAGTGGGCCACTGCTTCAGCCAATTGGCAGCCAATGATTGACTGCAGTGGTCATGTTCCATCTGAATGTAAGGGAATGAGTGACTCATACAATTGAAATGCACAATGAAGCTTATGTGGACAAACACTGCCATCTAGTGACCAGAGACTATAGGCATGGTGTCATGCTGCTTCAATGCAGGTAGGTGCAGTCTTCACTAGATGGCAGTAGAAAGGAAGCAGGTCTGCACCTAAACAAAGCTAACCTGCCATGCAAAAGTGAGCCTACCACAGGTGGCATCAGTATAGTCAAAACAAACCGGGTCAAATCCTAGACTGTAGCACAGTACCAAAGAAATAGGCAAACTCATGGTCAGAGACAAGCCAGGGGGTCAGTAACGGTCAGGGGCGGATAAGCCAAAAGACAAAGGGAAGAAACAGGTCAGGATACATGCCAAGTCAAACCAGGGAGTCTGCACACTAAATTGATACACTGAATCAAGACGGGTACAGGGGAAAACAGAGACACGGGTTCAGATAGCAAACGCAGCATGTCACCTTTAAAAAAAACGAAAATACTAAACAATAGTGATGAGCGAGTATACTCGTTGCTCAGGTGGTCTCCAAGTATTTCTGACTGCTTGGAGATTTCGTTTTCCTTGCCGCAGCTGCATGATTTGCAGCTACTAGACAGCTTGATCACATTTGGGGATTCCCTAGCAACCAGGCAACCCCCACATGTACTCAGGCTGGCTAATAGCTGTAAATCATGCAGCTGGGTCAACAAAAACTAAATCTCCGGAGACCACCCAAGCGTGCTCAGGAAAACCCGAGCAACAAGTATACTCGCTCATCACTACTAAACAACCTTATACTCTACTTTACACTTAATCGAACCCTGGAAAAGATAAATAATAAACACCATATCCCTCACCTGTCCGATGTGATGACAATGCATATTCTCCCACGACGATCTGGATGATTTGGATAGTGGTTACATCAGTGATGCGACCGCTATCCCTACCAGCCAGAACACACTGATAGGCCTGCATTATCTAGCGCTGAGCTGCAGTAAGAAAGCTCACCAAAGTTCATCAGCTTTTGACTCCAGTGAACTTTCTCACGGCAGCTCAATGCTAAACATTGCGTCGGTGGATTAGGAATAAAGCTGAGTATATAGTTCTTTATTATTTCCTGTCTTTTCCAGGGGACATGGGAGTCAGTGGATTACGCGTAAAGGTGAGTATAACTGTGGCTTTTACTTTTATTTAAAATAAAAGACTCTGTGTCATTATTTCAATTAAAGGATTTTATTCTGGCTGTGTCTTTTTACAATCTAACTATGGGGTTAGTAATTGGGGTGTCTTATAGACGCCTCTCCATTACTAACCTGTGGGCTTGATGTCAGCAGCCATATAACAGCTGACATCAAGCCCACAAATATTACCTCACTTGCCACCGTACTAGGGTAAGTGGGAGAAGCGAGGCAAAGCACCAGAATTGGTGCATCTAATAGATGGGCTGATATTTTTAAACTGGGGAGACAATGTCCATGGCCCCTTACTAGTCTGAGAATACCAGCCACCAGCTGTTTTCTCTAGCTTGGCTGTTGCCAAACATGGGTGAGATCCCACACCATTTATTTAAATAAGTTAAAAAAATGGCATGGGACCCATCTATTCCTGATAACCAGCCAATATAAAGCTGACAGCTGGGGGCTGCATCCTGCAGCTGTCAGATTTGCCTGGGCTGGTTATCAAAAATAGAGGAGATCCAATGTCATTTTTTAATCATTTTTTTTATAGCGCACAGGTGATTGCTGATGAATAGTCCAATCGCAGCACTTAGAAGGCAGGCAGAGGGAGGGGGCTCTATCTGCCCTCCAATCTGCGTCCCGTGACATCATCGCGGGGGGACTGATCGCTGATGATCATAATGACATCTGGGTTACCAGGCTAAGGTAATCCCCCTTAGACCATGTACAGAGCACAGTCTAAGGGGCTTATGTCAGAGTAAAACTTGCATTGCAATGCTTTATAACTGCGATCAGGCACATGAAAGTGAAAGTCCCATAGTGGGACAAATAAAAAAAATGTTACAAAATGTAAAAAAATATATATATATATATAAAAAAGTTCACTTGCCGCGTCCGGGACGACCTGCCAGATAAAACTGTCCCACTAGATAACCCCTTCAGTAATCACCGTAAAAACAAACAAAAGAAAAAACAATGCTTTCTCATCATATTGCACAAAAATTAGTATTGCTGAAAACATCATCTTTGCGTCGCAAAAAAAATCTTCTTACAGCTCCATCAGTGGAAAAATAAAAAAAAGTTATAGCTCTCAGTGATGCTGAAATAATGCAGATATACAGAAATAATTATTTTTTCTTTAAAATAGTTTTTATTGTGTAAAAGCACCAAAACATAGAGAAAACTATATAAATATGGTATGACTGTAATTGTGTTCCTGCGCAGTAGCAGCTAGGAGATAGCCGAGAGCTGCTACTGTGCAGGCGCGGGCAGCACCATCTTGGAGGAGGAATTTTTTTCTTCTTCACCAGTAAGATGGTGCCGCCGGCGCATGCGCAGTAGCAGCTATCAGATCACAGCAGCAGACACCGATAGCAGCTACTGTGCAGGAGCGGTGGGCGCCATTTTCAAATTGATTTTTTTTTTCCTCAAGCTGAATAACCTGAAAAAAATGTATTATTGGCACACAAAATAGTATATACAGATATTCATTATGCAAATTAGGGGCAGGTCAGTGAGGGATCAGTGACCTGTCAGCAGTCTGCATTATGAATACCTAATCAGAGCCCCACATGCAGACCCCCTCCAGACCCGCTTTAGGGTACGAGCATATCATTAACTACAAACTTAAAACAAAGATTAAAGAACAACCACAAGGTGGATTTCATCAACCAAGGTATCATTTTAATTAGTATAAAGGTGCCGATCTGACACTGTAGGTTACTGTGCACAATTCTGCTGACAGGTTCACTTTAAATAAAATGGAAAACTGTGTTTAGTCTTATTTCTAATAAACGACTTTATTCTGGCTTTGTCTTTATTTACCATATAACTATAGGATTAGTAATGGACATCTCTCGGTTACTAAGCCAAGGGCTTGATGTCACCTTACAATACAAAGGTGACAGTCTTGTAGCCCTCTTCAAGCATGTAACAATGGAGCCATCTAGCCAATTCAACATCACAAAAATAAGGGGCAGACTTAGGGTACCGTCTCACATAACGATTTACCAACGATCACGACCAGCGATACGACCTGGCCGTGATCGTTGGTAAGTGGTTGTGTGGTCGCTGGGGAGCTGTCACACAGACAACTCTCTCCAGCGACCAACGATGCCGAAGGCCCCGGGTAACCAGGGTAAACATCGGGTTACTAAGCGCAGGGCCGCGCTTAGTAACCCGATGTTTACCGTGGTTACCAGCGTAAATGTAAAAAAAAAAAACACATACCGTACTCACATTCCGGTGTCTGTCCCCCGGCGTTCTGCTTCTCTCCACTGTGTCTGCGCCAGCCGGAAAGCACAGCGGTGACATCACCGCGTCACCGCTGTGCTCGCTTTCCGGCTGGCCGGCGCTCACAGTGCAGAGACGCAGAACGCCGGGGGACAGACACCGGAATGTAAGTATGTACTGTTTTTTTTACTTTTACGCTTGTAACCACGGTAAACATCGGGTTACTAAGCGCGGCCCTGCGCTTAGTAACCCGATGTTTACCCTGGTTACAAGTGAACGCATCGCTGGATCGCTGTCACACACAACGATCCAGCGATGACAGCGGGAGATCCAGCGACGAAAGAAAGTTCCAAACGATCTGCTACGACGTACGATTCTCAGCAGGATCCCTGATCGCTGCTGCGTGTCAGACACAGCAATATCGTATGGATATCGCTGGAACGTCACGGATCGTACCGTCGTAGCGATCAAAATGCCAATGTGTGACAGTACCCTTAGTAATGAAATGAGTCAGGTAGACGGCCCCCCTACAACACACATGGTGTGAGGAAGAAAGAGCTGTCAATCTTTTCAAAATTAATGCTTATAACATGGGTCAAAAATTACCTCCTTCCCCCTGCCAGGGACGTTTGCAATGACTTATGACTCATGCAGGGAAAAGAGACCTCCTGTTTCGACACAGAGGATTCACCGAGTCAGGTTTTGATACCGTGATGTCACAGGCCTAATAGAAAACAGAAGAATTATCGTATATATTCAAGTATTACCCCCTTCCCAGGCTACAAATATTGTCCCCAGCCATCGACTTTCCCCCTCTGGCACAGAAAATTGCGTGGGAGCCCACGCCATTTTTTTTCCGTTTTCTTTTTAAATTAAACGTTCATTCATAAACATCGGCCTTGCTATTACATATCTACTAAATGGTGGCCCGATTCTAATGCATTGGGTATTCTAGAATATGTATGTATGTATGTCGCGCTGTGAGTGGGGGTTAAATTCCAGGCCAATATCGCTGAGTATATAGCACAGCCACGTAGTATATAGCAGCCACGTAGTATATAGCACAGCCACGCAGTATATAGCACAGCGATGTAGTATATAGCACAGCCCACATAGTATACAACACAGCCACATAGTATATAGCACAGCCCACGCAGTAGATAGCACAGCCATGTAGTATATAGCAGCCACATAGTATATAGCACAGCCATGTAGTATATAGCACAGTGATGTAGTATATAGCACAGCCCACGTAGTATATAACACAGCCACGTAGTATATAGCACAGCCCACACAGTAGATAGCACAGCCACGTAGTATATAGCAGCCACGTAGTATATAACACAGCCACATAGTATATAGCACAGCCCACACAGTAGATAGCATAGCCACGTAGTATATAGCACAGTGATGTAGTACATAGCACAGCCCACGTAGTATATAACACAGCCACGTAGTATATAGCACAGCCCACGCAGTAGATAGCACAGCCACGTAGTATATAGCAGCCACATAGTATATAGCACAGCTCACATAGTTTATAACACAGCCACATAGTATATAGCACAGCCCACGCAGTAGATAGCACAGCCACGTAGTATATAGCAGTCTCGCCAGACCGCTAAGTCATCTGGGTAATTTCGCAATGCATCTCTGAGAAAGGAAGCTGCCGAGAGCATCGGGAGGAGTGGGAAAGCTGCGGAAGCGACTGAAGGTCAGAATAGCATGATTTTTAATTTTTTTTTATTATTTTTAACACTATATATTTTTACTATTGATGCTGCATAACCAGCATCAATAGTAAAAAGTTGGTCCGGGCCGCGACCAATCAGTGACTCAGGATTTCCGTTACAGATAGAAAGACAGACAGACAAACAGACGGAAGTACCCCTTAGATGATTATATAGATAGATGG
This sequence comes from Ranitomeya variabilis, assembly GCF_051348905.1. Classification (NCBI taxonomy): domain Eukaryota; kingdom Metazoa; phylum Chordata; class Amphibia; order Anura; family Dendrobatidae; genus Ranitomeya; species Ranitomeya variabilis. The sequence continues at coordinate 77,176,548 of NC_135238.1, forward strand.
ATAATCTATAGATATAGTTATAAATAGATATATCTATAGAAACATAGATATACTAAACATCGAGCTTTGTATTATCTATCGTATCTATCTATAATCTATCGGTATATCTATCTAGCTATCTATAGATATATCTATCGATAGATATATTTATAGATAGATAATAGATACGATATATATATCTATTATCTATCTATTATCTATCTATCCCATATCTATCATCTATCTGTCTGTGTGTGTCAACATTATTCTTCAATGGAGTATGTAAATGAAGAGGTTGGTCAAGAAATGACATCGCCTTTTTTTTTGTTATATCTTTATTGAGCTTACAAACACACACACAAATCCGCATGGAAAACGCGTCAAAAACGCATGAAAAACGCAGGTGACCTCAGGTGCAGATTTGGTGCAGATTTTACTTGCGTCAAATCCTGATCAAATCCTAATGTAATCCTGAACGTGGAAACATTAGGGTCTTTTTTCTGTGATATGAGTTGTATTTGTCCGTGGCCCCATTTTGGGCACACATAACTTATTATATAAATGTTATTAACTCTTTATAGGAGGAATAGGAAAAAAACTGCAGTACTGGTGCTGTTTTTTGCCTTTTCAAATTGTATGCAGCAAAAATAATATGTTTACTTTACTCAATGAATCATTGAGATTATGGTGATATGTTAACTATTGATAAATTAATGACAACATTAAATTAATATTGTTTTTCTTTATCCTTTTCTACTTTTGTAAACTACTTTTATTTAGATTGTCATATTTTGAGAATTTTCAATTTGTCTGTAAAGAAGAGTTGTGTAAGCATTTTCTCCAATGCCTTTTTTTTCCGTACATTCGGCAATTCTGGAGTTTAAATTTTTTTCTACTTACGATATTTAACGTATGGGTTAACTAACCATTTATCCCTTTTGGGGTTTTATCATATATGTAGTTTTAATGGCTCTATCATTTTTTCTTGTTCACATGTTCAAATACTTTTTGCCTCTTTTTTCGCAACACATGGAACCTAATTTTTATGCTATTTTTACTTTTTTTTGCCGATATAGTGTGACTGTGCAGATTATGTGTTATTCTATGACTGATGAAGAGACCTGAGTAGTCTATTTGTTACCATCTTCTCATTACCATTAAAATGTATCAACCACTGAGGACTCTTAAATATTAATATTCTATCTATTGGCTAACACGTTACAAAAATATATTTTCCTGTAAAGAAAAATAGGAAATACATGTTCATTTTTGACTTTCAGCTTTTATTTACAACCACAAAGGACCACTAAACATTTTAAATTGTGTTTGCCTTTCCATAAAAATAATTTTCATATATTGGACGTATTTTTTTTTCGATGGGCCAGGGCAAGAAACAATGATTTAGACTCACAGTATCTTTTTAGTTGTTTTTTTTTTTTTAATTCATGCTTTTTTCTATTTTATTTTTGCTACTTTCACATTTTCTACATTTATTTTACACACTGCTTGTCCCTCTTAAGATCTTAAAAGACCTTTGGGGGCACAGGACAGCATTTTATCAATATTTTTATGTTTTTCCTGAGATCTCCTGAAAGTGGAGCTGGTATAATAGCCCCAGCTGCAGTGGAATTTAAGCCTCCTTGTGACCTAGCAGAATTGTTTGAGTTTTCTGGGACCCAGAAGCTTCTCCTCCCTCCCTACACCCAGTGATCACAGGTTCACTTGGTTCGGAGATGAAAGCAGGGTAAGTGCTTCTAATCTGTATACACAACTACTTGTTCAGCACTGAGATGGAGGAAGTAAACATGGTAATAAGGTATGGCTATGTGTGACAGCAGCTTTCCTCCCTCACAGCTTCACAATGTAGTGAAGCTGATTAGACTGCATTGACGTTTTAGGATTACAGTGCCATGATATACACAGTGATATCAAATGTGATTTTGAACTTTATTAAGGAGGAAAAGAGGGCGTTTTGAATTTTTAGTAATTTTTTTGCAAGGCAAGCAGACCGCTTTATTGTTAAATAGAAAAAGAACAGAGCTCACATCTTCTCAAGGTAGCTGCTGAACACAGGATGAATAAATGGAACACCGTGGGTGCCAGAAATTTTGCTGGTGTCCTCAGCATTAACAGATATAAAAGTAGAAATTTGGCACACCCAAATGGAAATAACTTACAATGTCTTAGTCTTTATTAGAAGTCCATAAAATCACGAACCAGTACTGGTTGACCCCATAAAGATTTTGAGTGAGGGCCGCCTGATGACCCTACATTTGAATTGGCTTTATGTTCCGCTGCTGTCCTCTTGTGAGGTTGAGAAGTCTGGGTCAATCCAGGCCTTGTTCATTTTGATAAGTCAGTCAGTATTTTCAGTTGACAGGTGGATGCGCCTATTAGTTATTATGCTTCCAGCAGCACTAAAAATCTGCCCAGAGAAAATGCTAGGAGCAGGGCAGGCCAGCTCCTCCAAGACATAGAAGGACAGTTCATACCACATGTTCAGCTTGGATACCCAATAGTTGTACGGCACAGAGGAATTATGGAGGACACTGATACGGTCAGCTAGGTACTCCTTTATCATCTTCAAAAACGTTTTGTTCCTTTTCAGGCTAACATGCACATCAGGGCCTGACAGTGTTCCTCTACTTCTGTTGGACTTGGTGTGTCTCTTTCCTCGCCTAAAGATCTATGATCTCTGCACCTAGCGTTGTCAAATGGGAATTTTTGTACTAATTGTTTGACTAGGGCTTTCTGGTAGTGCACCATTTCACTAGCCCTCTCCACCGCAAGAAGGAGGAATGGAAAGTTCTTGTAGCATGGGTTGAATAGGGTGAACAACCAGTAATCGGTGTTGTCCAAAATGCGTATAATTCAAGGGTCACCGAAAAGGGACATAAAGTCAGCCATGTGTGCCAGACTCTAAACAGGCAAGATTTCCCTGTCCCCACCAGGAGGACGACTGTCCATCTCCTCCTCTTCAACCCATCCACACTGAATAGACGGGATGAAGCTGGTGTCGGTAATACCCTCTGTACGTAGGCAACCATCTCATGTTCCTCCTCCTCAGCCTCCTTCTCCTCATTATCACTCAATCCGTGCTGAGAAGATGAGATAAGGCTGGGCTGGGTAGTATCACCCGGTGTACTTTCTTCACCCATCTCCGCCTGGTCCACATGCAAATCTTCCTCTTTAATTGTGAGCAGCGAGCGCTTGATTAGACACAGAAGCAAGATGTTTATGCTGATTATGGTGTCATTGCCGCTCACCATCATGGTTGATTCCACAAAGTTTTGTAGAACCTCACAGATGTCAGACATCCATGCTTGCTCATCATTTGTTAAGTGCTATGGGTGACTGCAATATCAATGGGCATGTTGTAGCTGGTAGTCAACTACTGCCCTCTGCTGCTCACAAATCCTTTCCAATATGTGTAATGTGGAGTTCTAGCACGTTGTCACATTGCCCACCAGTCAGTGATCTGGCACTTGCAAGTGCTGCTGAAGCACTGCCAGACTGGCGGTAGCTGTAGCTGACTTGTGGAAATGGGTGTACACATGGTGTACCTTTCACAAGTAGTTCAGGCAAGTTGAGCACATGGATCAGGCATTACATGTGTGCGAACTTGCTAAGTTTCACAGCTGCAATCAGGTTGCGGGCATTATCACACATGACCTTGTTGTAGGTTCAGTGGCGAAAGCCAAAGATCTGTCTGGTCTGTTATACCTTACAACAACTCTGCGGCAGTATGTGGTTTGTCACCTAAACAAATTAGTTTCAACAGAACCTGTTGCAGCTTCACGGATGCAGTACTGCAGTGCTTCCAGCTTGTGAGTGACATGGACGATGTACTCATGGATGACAATTCAGAGATGGAGGATGAGGGGGTGGCAGGAACTGGGGTAGGAGGTGAAGGAAACTCTGATGTACTAGGGCCCTCAATCCTTAGCCTCAGTAGCATGTGTGCCTTCCCAGGGTGCGACTTTGTCCCGGCCTCCAGAAGGGTCACCTATTGTACAGACAGGGAAATACAGCATCCTTGGCCGCAAGTACTTGTCCATTTGTTGGTCATTAAGTGGACCTTCCCAGAAACTGCATTGGTCAGGGCATGGGTAATGTTATGGGACATGTGCTGGTGTAAGGCGGTGATGGCACACTCAGGAAAATAGTGGTGTCTAGGAACGGAGTACCTAGCCATTCCCCATCATTGTCTTCTTCTGACTATGCCTGCTCAAATATGTGGGCATCACTATACACGATCACCTCATGTCGCTTTTGACATGTTCGGGGCGAGAGGCCAGAATTAATAAATGGAAATGTAAAGAGCTACAAGGAGTGTCCGAGTGTGGGATCACTTGTCTCCTGGGACTCACCCTGGTGGGAAGAAGGAGGATCAGGGTGAGCATTATGTGGTCCAGACTATTGGCTAGTGAAACTGGACAGTGTGGATGACAAACTGGTGGAAACATACTGGAAGTATTATCTGCCATCCAACAGACTACCTATTCGCAATGTTCTGGCTTCAAGAGTGGTGTCCCGTGCACCCCTGCAATGTGGGACAGGATGAAAGGTATTGTGGATGAATGTGCTGTTGTGCTCCCGCATCAGGCATCATCAGCAGAATGTCCACTTCCCATTCCCTTACCGCATGCCTTGCGTATTTTAAACTAAGCATATATTTATATGCCTGTAAACTTTCCAATATTAATAGGAAAAAGAAAATATGTAGCCCTGCAAAGGATTTTTCTTTTAATGGTGCAGCAGCGGTATACAAGTACTGCAATAGAAATATTAAACACGGCCTTTATGCCTGTTATGCAAAACTATGCCTCCACTGAATGCAGGTATCAGCAGTTTTACTAGCGAAAGGACAATATTTATCACTGAAAAGGACTTTTCTTTTAATGTTGCAGCAGCAGTACACTTACAAGTACTGCAATGGCAATTATTAAACACTTGAAAAGTTCAAAGAGACGAACGGCACCAGGATTCAACAATGCAGTATTGGGAGCGCTGAATCAAGAACACCTCTTTAGACCCACAGCGTGCGGTATCCATGCAGTACTGGAGCGTGGTGCTCAGCATCAATAGCCATAACAGCAAAGTAAAACTTTGCACAAGAAAGTAGAAAAATGCGGCACTCACTCAGGTTGCGAAGTGAATGTCTATAATCAGGGGTGGATTAAGGGTAGCCAGGGCCCCGGGCTGTTCAGACACTGTGGGCCCCCCCCGGTCATGTGACGGGGGTCATGTGACGGGGGTCATGTGATACCCGAACCAGATTATTCCGGAAAAATGGCCCTACTCTACTGTAACCTATTAAATATTTGTTGAAATCTGCAATACAATTTAGGTATATTTTGACCAATAATATCACATACAAGGAACAAATACCACCGCACCAGGTCAAGACCACATATTACCACCACTTGGTGACCAAATAGCACATTCAAGGGACAAATACCACACCATTTCCAGACCACATATTACCACCACATAGTGACTGAATACTACAATACTGATTAGTAATTAAAAAAAAACAAAAAACACAATACTATCACAAGTGCCAGTATTCGCAGGAGATCTGTACTTAGTATGCAGTGTCTGTGTACAGGTAATACAGTGATCACTGGTGACATTGTACACAGGACCTCTGTATATAGTATACAGTGTATAGTGTCAGTGTATAGGTAACACTGACTCACCAGTGACGTCTCTGGGTGAAGTCCTCCATCTTTCATCCAGCACAGACCGCCATCATTTCTTCCAGCCAGGACTCATTTCTGCAGGAAATAACACAGTTATCTAGAGCTCTGCTCGCAGAACACATTACTTAATTTTTCACAACTTCTACATTACACCACATGGAGAAAAAAAGGCAATATAGTGTCACTCTGCACAGTAACAGGACCGCCCCCCCTCCCATTTAAAACAGTATACTCAATAAATAAAATAAATACATCACTGCAGTAATAATATCCCTTAATTAGCCCCTATGGTAATAATTTTCCCCACCCTGGCCCCGTGTGTCTCATTCCTGGCTCCAGCCATATGTTCTCCCATCCTGCCCTCATGAGTATCCATTCTACACCATATGATCTCCCCATCCTGCCCCATCTGTCTCCATCGTATCCATCCTGCCCCATGATCCAATCCTGCCCCGTGTCTCCAATCATGCCGTGTGTCTACATTCTGCCCATGCCTCCAGTCCTGCCCCCAGTGTGTCCAGCAATCTGCCCCAGTGTGTCCAGCATATTACCCCCAGTGTGTCCAGCAATCTGCCCCAGTGTGTCCAGCATTGCCCCCAGTGTGTCCAGCATTGCCCCCAGTGTGTCCAGCATATTACCACCAGTGTGTCCAGCAATCTGCCCCAGTGTGTCCAATTGTCCAGCATTGCCCACAGTGTGTCCAGCATTGCCCCAGTGTCTCCAGCATTGCCCCCAGACAGTGTGTTCAACAATATGCCCCAGTATGTCCAGCATATTGCCCCAGAGTATCCAGCATTGCCCCCAGTGTGTCCAGCAATCTGCCCCAGTGTCTCCAGCATTGCCCCCAGTGCGTCCAGCAATCTGCCCCAGTGTCTCCAGCAATCTGCCCCCAGTGTCTCCAGCAATCTGCCCCCAGTGTCTCCAGCAATCTGCCCCCAGTGTCTCCAGCAATCTGCCCCCAGTGTCTCCAGCATTGCCCCCAGTGTGTCCAGCAATCTGCCCCAGTGTCTCCAGCATTGCCCCAGTGTCTCCAGCAATCTGCCCCAGTGTCTCCAGCATTGCCCCCAGTGTCTCCAGCAATCTGCCCCCAGTGTCTCCAGCAATCTGCCCCCAGTGTCTCCAGCAATCCGCCCAGCAATCTGCCCCAGTGTCTCCAGCATTGCCCCAGTGTCTCCAGCAATCTGCCCCAGTGTCTCCAGCAATCTGCCCCAGTGTCTCCAGCATTGCCCCAGTGTCTCCAGCAATCTGCCCCCAGTGTCTCCAGCAATCTGCCCCCAGTGTCTCCAGCAATCTGCCCCCAGTGTCTCCAGCAATCTGCCCCCAGTGTCTCCAGCAATCCGCCCAGCAATCTGCCCCAGTGTCTCCAGCATTGCCCCAGTGTCTCCAGCAATCTGCCCCAGTGTCTCCAGCAATCTGCCCCAGTGTCTCCAGCATTGCCCCAGTGTCTCCAGCATTGCCCCAGTGTCTCCAGCATTGCCCCAGTGTCTGCAGCAATCTGCCCCAGTGTCTGCAGCATTGCCCCCAGTGTCCAGCATTGCCCCCAGTGTCCAGCATTGCCCCCAGTGTCCAGCAATCTGCCCCAGTGTCTCCAGCATTGCCCCCAGTGTCTCCAGCAATCTGCCCCAGTGTCTCCAGCATTACCCCCAGTGTCCAGCAATCTGCCCCAGTGTCTCCAGCATTACCCCCAGTGTCCAGCAATCTGCCCCAGTGTCTCCAGCATTGCCCCCAGTGTCCAGCAATCTGCCCCAGTGTCTCCAGCATTGCCCCCAGTGTCCAGCAATCTGCCCCAGTGTCTCCAGCATTGCCCCCAGTGTCCAGCAATCTGCCCCAGTGCCTCCAGCATTGCCCCCAGTGCCTCCAGCATTGCCCCCAGTGTCTCCAGCATTGCCCCCAGTGTCTTCAGCATTGCCGTTCGCAAAAAAAAAAAAAAAAAAAAGAGTTCTCCTCACCTTACCAGCGCTCCAGCGGCGAGCAGCTCCCTCCAGCAGCGCACACTCGCCGGCGACTGACAATGACGTCAGACGCCGGCGACGTGTGCGCTGCGGCCGACTTCAGCTGCCAGCCTCCAATTGGCTGGCTGGCGGCTGTTGTTAACTATTGAGGTGCGGGCGAGCGCCCGCACCTCAATAGGAAAGCGCCGCAATGCCGGAAGGGGCCCGGTGAGCAGATGAGAAGGGGCCCGATGCCGGCCCCCTCTCTCTGCCCACCGGGTCTGGGGGCACATAAATGCCGGCGGCGGTGGGCATTCGCAGTACTCGGGCGGTCAATCTGTGCGGTAGCCCAGGGCCCCCCCACACCACTGGGCCCTGGGCTACCGCCCATATTGACCCTCTTATAATCCGCCCCTGTCTATAATCTGTCTTTAATCCATGTACAGACTTTGCATAAAAGACAAGCGGAGACGACGAGGGTGCAGGGAGAGTGAGCTGGACGACGTTCAGTACATGGATTAAAGACAGATTAAAGATATTCACTTCGCAACCTGGGTGAGTGCCGCATTTTTCTACTTTCTTGTGCAAAATTTTACTGTGCAATTATTAAACACTGCGTTGATCCAGGGAACTAGTCTGATTGCCGTATGTGGGGTCGGGAAGGAATTTTTTTCCCCATGGTGGAGCTTACTCTTACCACATGGGTTTTTTTTGCCTTCCCCTGGATCAACATGTTAGGGCATGTTAGGTTAGGCTATGGGTTGAACTAGATGGACTTAAAGTCTTCCTTCAACCTTAATAACTATGTAACTATGTAACTATCCTGTCTCCCTAACTCTCCCTGAACTGCTTCTTGAGGACAGTGTGTTGAGTGTATGTCAGGCAATCCCTGCACGTTTCCTGGCTGTAAGAAGGCACCAAACATACGGGGCGGCGACTCCAGCATGGCACTCGAGCACCTGCGATACTTGATTGAGTAACGAACATGCCCGAGTACCCCGATGCTCGATGTTACTAATTATGGGTAAATACAAAGTTTTGATGTCTTTTAATTGCATTTTTTGGAGGTGTGGTAGCCAAAAAATGCAATCTTATCATTTCAATTTATTTTTCTTTTCACGACAGATAGAGGAATAGGTTCAATAGCTTTATATTTTGATAGATTATACTTATATGGATGCGGTGACACAAAATGTTTTGTTATTATTATTATAATGGTGAAAAAGAGGGTGATTTAAATTATTTATTTTTTAAAACTTTTTTGTTCAACTTTTTTCCTTCTTAAGGAGCTTGAACCTGCGACCGTTTCATTAATATACCACAGTATTGCAGAATATATATGGAAAATCTAGTCAATCAACCCAGACTTAAACAGCCAGAGGGGGGAATGTGGCGGCTGGACTGCATCTTGCCTAGGTCTGCTCTAAACGGTGACAAAAAGACTGACTGGCACTTCCAAGCTAATGTGAACAGTTGCAAACTAGGAGCAGCTACCTCTGTATACAATAAACAAAAAACGTTGCCCTCTGTCGTGCTAAAGCATGTCAATATGAAATATGAATAGGAATACTGTTTCAGGATACTAGGAAAAAATGAGACGCCTAGCACAGCAGCTAATGACAAGGCGGTCTCAGAGCTGCTGGGTCCTAACGTGTGAATACCTCTCTTCCAAGTCTGATTTCATGGGTAGGTAAGACCCTGCTACAATTTATATCCACCACATGCTGAAGGGCGGAGTGCTCGGTCAGAAAGCTATTATACAATGACAAAAAGACTGGTAACAGCCTTGTCCAGATCTCACCTCTACTGTTAGACACAGATGCGGGCTATGCGGATACATGCACAGGAGGATTACGAACGTCCTAATGCAGGAAGGGGCTAAACTCTTCCTTAGGCCAGGTTTACTAGGTGTCTGTATATGGCCAAGCACTGTAACAACAGCTTGTCTGCAGGCAGAGTGCAGAGGATAGCTCTCGGAGGTCAGACTTTAGGTCTGCATAGTGTGACGCCAGTGCAGTGAGCACATATTACTGGTGTGTTTAGGGTCGTTGTCTTGTTGAAAGACCCATTTCAAGGGCATATCCTCCTCACCGTAAGGCAACATGACCTCTTCAAGTATTTTAATATATGCAAACTGGCCCATGATCCCTGGTATATGGTAAATAGATCCGGCCATAGTAAAAGAAACATGCCCATACCATTATGCTTGTACCACCATGCTTCACCGTCTTTAGATTGTACTGTGGCCTGAAAGCACAGTTTGAGGGTAATCTGACGAAATGTCTGCAATCCTTGGCCCAAAAAGAACTATTTTACATTCATCAGTCCACAAAATGTTTCTCCATTTCTCTTTAGGCCAGTTGAGTTCTTTGGCAAATTGTATCCTCTTCAGTACATGTCGTGTTTTTTTTTTGTTTTTTTTGTTTTTGTTTTTTTAACAGCGGGACTTTGAGGGGACTTCTTGCTAAGGCTGCTTTCACACATCAGTTTTTTGCCATCAGTCACAATTCATCGAATGTTCAAAAAAACGGATCCGTCGCAGATTGTGGAAGCCTATGGTGGATCTGGCGCCATAGGCTTCCATGCTAGAAAACGACGGATCCATCGCTGTCCGTTTTTTCGACTTACACAAAAAATGTTGCTATGTCTGTTTTTTCAACAATTTTCGACAGATCTGGCGAACGACGGATGAAACGTGAGGCCATCCGTTGCTAATACAAGTCTATGAGAAAAAAAACGAATGATGCCGCCGGATCCATTTTTTAACAAATTTGCCAGATTGAGCCTGATGGCAAAAAACTGATGTGTGAAAGGGGCCTAAGAGATTAGCTTCACACAGGCGTCTTCTAACTGTCACAGTACTCACAAGTAACTTGAGACTGTCTTTGATCATCCTGGAGCTGATCATTGGCTGAACCTTTGCCATTCTGGCTATTCTTCCATCCATTCGAATGGCCATCTCCCATTTTTCCTCCACGTCTCTCTGGTTTGGCTTTCCATTTTAAAGCAATGGAAATAATTTTAGCTGAGCAGCCTATCATTGTCTGCACTTCTTTATAAGTGTTACTCTTTCCAATCAACTTTCTAATCAAAGTATGCTGTTCTTCTGAACAATGTCTCGAATGACTTATATTTTTCAGTATTTCTCAGGCTTTCAAGGAGAAATGCATGTACAACATGTCCTGGCTTCACCCTTAACCCATTTCCGAAGTTGGGTGTAATAATACGCCCATGTCGGAATCCTTCTGTCATGTCGGACGCTGTTCATACTAGGGCGTTCGACAGACAGCGGTAATTCCGCTTTTGTCCACTATGCGCTCAGTGGCGTCGGCTAGATTTTGTCTAGCTGGTCCGGGGTTAATTTAGCTGGTGCTCGGATTGGAAGCTGGTTCACGCCCACTGCCTTTAAATTGTTCTTCTGAACATTGGGCGTCGTCGATTATAGCTTCTGTCTTGTGCTTGGTTATCTCGGTCTGGAGTGGTGGTCTAGGAAAAAGAGTATTGTATCTGGTGGTGTATATTTCCCTTTGTCATATTTTCCTCCTTCCTATATTTGTATTTGTTTTGCCCTGTGCACTTATTGTGTATTCCTGTGTGACTGCGGCATGGTGTATATTTTCCATTATCCTTGTCTGTGCTAACTGTGGGTATTGGTTAGTGGTCTCTTCACTGGGTGGTGGGTGGACGTTTCAGCCTAGGGTTGAAACAGGAGACAGGGTGAGGGTGGAGGCCCAGACATGCACACCATCAGTGTAAACTCTGGGAGAGGGTCAGTCAGGGTTTCCCAGAGTTGAGGGAAATCGCAGGGGCCCGGGTTATTAGCTCTTGCCTACCTAGGCTTCCCGTGACACCTTCCCTTTGATGTGGGCTCCGGTGCTGAACTTACATCTTTTCCCAGCACATTTCAGCTGCTTTGAACTGCTGACATGTGCCACTAACAGCTGTGGGTGGAATCGTGATTCACCCGCGGCTGTTAACCTGTTAAATGCCGCTGGCAATCTCTGACAGCGGTATTTAGCTCATGCTTACCGGAAGCGCGTTGGAAATCCCGCCCATCGGTGACCCCGTCACCTGATCGCGGGTCACCGATGGGTCAGCATGACAACCAGATGTCTCCAGCAGACCTCTATGGTTGTCATTGCCGGATTGCTATGAGCGCCGCTTGGTGGTCGGCGCACATAGCAAGTGAGAATTTCTGCGATCGCCTGTGTGTAGCAGAGGCGATCAGACAACTGCACCTTCTAGTCTCCCATGGAGACTATTGAAGCTTGCGAAAAGTAAAAAAATGTTTTTAACAATAATAAAAATACAAATGTTGAAATCACCCCCTTTTCGCCCCATTCAAAATAAAACAAAAAAAATTAAAACATACACGTATTTGGTATCGCCACGTTCAGAATCGGCTGATCTATCAATGTCAAAAAAGAATTAGCCCGATCACTAAACGGCGTAACGAGAAAAAAAGTCAAAACGCCAGAATTACTTTTTTTGGTCGCTGCAACACTGCATTAAAATGCAGTAACGGGCGAACAATAGATCGTATCTGCACCAAAATGGTATCATTAAAAACGTTAGCTCAGCGCGCACAAAATAAGCACTCACCCAACCCAAGATCACGGAAAATAGAGATGCTACAGGTCTTGGAATATGGCACAATTGTTTGTTTTTTTTTATGAATTTTGGAATTTTTTTTTTCACCACTTAGGCTACTTTCACACTAGCGTTAACTGCATTCCGTCACAATGCGTCGTTTTGCCGAAAAAACGCATTCTGCAAAAGTGTTTGCAGGATGCGTTTTTTCACCATTGATTAACATTAAGCGACGCATTGTGACGGATTGCCACACGTCGCACCCATCGTGCGACGGATGCGTCGTGCAGTGGCGGACCGTCGGGAGCAAAAAACGCTACATGTAACGTTTTTTGCTCCCGACGGTCCGCTTTTTCCGACCGCGCATGCGCGGCCGGAACTCCGCCCCCACCTCCCCGCACCTCACAATGGGGCAGCAGATGCGCTGGAAAAATGCATCCGCTGCACCCGTTGTGCGGCGGAGACAACGCTAGCGTCGGGGACCTCGGCCCGACGCACTGCGACGGACCGAGCCCGACGCTAGTGTGAAAGAAGCCTTAGATAAAAAAATACCTAGAGATGTTTGGTTTCTATGAACTTGTAATGACCTGGAGAATCATAATGGCAGGTTAGCTTTAGCATTTAGTGAACACAGTAAAAAAGCAAAACAAAAAACAATTGTGGAATTGGAATTGCACTTTTTTTGCAATTTCACCGCACTTAACCCCTTCACGACACGCGCCGTACTAGTACGGCGTATGCCGTGTCTCCCCCTTTGATGTGGGCTCCGGCGGTGAGCCCACATCAAAGTCGCGACATGTCAGCTGTTTTGGACAGCTGACATGTGCGCGCAATAGCTATTCACCCGCCGCTATTAACCTGTTAAATGCCGCTGTCAAACGCAGACAGCGGCATTTAACTACCGCATCCGGCCGGGCGGCCGGATATGACGTCATCGCCGACCCCCGTCACATGATCGGAGGTCGGCGATGCTTCTGAATGGTAACCATAGAGGTCCTTGAGACCTCTATGGTTACTGATGCCGGCCTGCTGTGAGCGCCCCCCTGTGGTCGGCGCTCACAGCACACCTGCATTTCAGCTACATAACAGCGATCTGATGATCGCTGTTATGTAGCAGAGCCGATCGGGCTGTGCCTGCTTCTAGCCTCCCATGGAGGCTATTGAAGCATGGCAAAAGTGAAAAAAAAAAGTTTTTAAAAATGTGAAAAAAATATTAAAAATATAAAAGTTTAAATCACCCCCCTTTCGCCCCATCCTAAATAAAACAATAAAAAAAAAACCAAACCTACACATATTTGGTATCGCCGCGTTCAGAATCGCCCGGTCTATCAATTAAAAAAAAGCATTAACCTGATCGCTAAACAGCGTAGCGAGAAAAAAATCCGAAACGCCAGAATTACGTTTTTTTTGGTCGCCGCGACATTGCGTTAAAATGCAATAACGGGCGATCAAAAGAACGTATCTGCACCAAAATGCTATAATTAAAAACATCAGCTCGGCACGCAAAAAATAAGCCCTCACCCGACCCCAGATCACGAAAAATGGAGACGCTACGGGTATCAGAAAATGGCACTTTTTTTTTTTTTTTTAAGCAAAGTTTGGAATTTTTTTTCACTATTTAGATAAAAAATAACCTAGTCATGTTAGGTGTCTATGAACTTGTAATGACCTAGAGAATCATAACGGCAGGATAGTTTTAGCATTTAGTGAACCTAGCAAAAAAAACAAACAAAAAACAAGTGTGGGATTGCACTTTTTTTGCAATTTCACCGCACTTGGAATTTTTTCCCATTTTCTAGTACACGACATGGTAAAACCAATGATGTCGTTCAAAAGTACAACTCGTCCCGCAAAAAATAAGCCCTCACATGGCCATATTGACGGAAAAATATAAAAGTTATGGCTCTGGGAAGGAGGGGAGCGAAAAACGAAAACACAAAAACGAAAAAGGGCCGCGGGGTGAAGGGGTTAATTTTGTTTCCATTTTCCGGTACACAATATGTGAAATATAGTGATGTTGTTCAAAAGTACAACTTGTCCCGCAAAAAACAAGCCCTCACATGGCCATTTTGACCAAAAAATAAAAGTTACGGCTCTGGGAAGAAGGGGAGCAAAAAATGAAAATGCAAAACCAAAAATACCTCTGGTCATTAAGGGGTTAATCATTCTAATACACAGACTCAAAAACATGCAGATCATGAATGCGCAGTCTGGTGGTTTTCTTAGAATCTATTGCACCAACTGGTAAATTGTTTGACATGTGGTAATATAATTTATACCAAAAACAGTGATTAATCTGGTTAGTCATATTGGACTGCTATTATTTTGAACACTACTGTAGGTGGATCATTCTGCATGCCCGAAGTCACAGGCGGATAGGCATTGTGTGGTTTAGGAAGAAGAGGGGCACTGCAGAGACTATAACTACACCTCTCTTGATATCAGCTGGCTGGGCTTCTCAGTCCTAAGTGCTCACCAACAAAAGACTAAGGGTATGTTTCCACGTTCAGGAAACGCTGCGTCTTTGACGCTGCGCAGAGCCGCAGCGTCAAACCCGCAGCATCCAGATGTTACAGCATAGTGGAGGGGATTTTATGAAATCCCGTCTCCACTATGCGGTAAAACACGCACGCGGCAGGCCCGCGGAAACGGACATGCGGCGCGTCTTTTTAGAACACAGCATGTCCGTTTACCTTGCGGCGACGCTGCGCCACCGCAAGGTAAAACACAGGGCCCTATGTGTGGGGTGCGATGATGCTGGATGTGTGCAATGAACACATCTGGCATCATCGCATCTCCAGAAGGGGGCGGGGCTTTGGGCGGAGCGGGTTTGCGGCTCCGTCCAAACCGCCGGCCATTCTGAACGTGGACACGTACCCTGAGATTCTGATTCTACATTTATCATTATACAGGCAACTTTCCCTCAGTGTATGACAAATGTGGAGCTGTCAGATTCTCTTTAATTTGTGGGATTTAAACAAAAACCAAACAAACAGAATTTACTTGCAGCCATAGTGGTAATCTGCAAGTAACTAGTGTTTTCTGTGCTGACAGGTTCCCTTCATAGGGAATCGGTCACATCCACATCTATTTATCTGCACATAAGGGGTAATCCGCAGGTAAATATCGTTTAAATCCTGTGTACACTGCAAGCACAATTATTAGGCAATTTATATTTTTGTTGATTAATTTTATTATTGAACAACTACAGTGCTGTCTGTCAATCCAAAAGGTTAATAAACCTGAATATAAGAAAGTAAACTGAGGTCTTGTCTTTCATAGGAGAGTATCTATGGGTGCAGAATTATTGAGCAACTAAATAAAAAATGTGAATTTTCCCACCTCAATTGTTTTTTTTTCATCAAAAATAAGTTTCTGAAATAATAACAGTAACATAATAATAATAATAACAGTTACACAAAGTTTGGGTACCAGAACAATACCTGGACCCGAACCCAGATCCCATTCACTTGAATAGGGGGTCCGAACATCCAATGTTTGCCATGCTGTCGTGTGCCGTTTCTGATCAGCGGCAATATCATCACCGCCAGTTAGACAGCCGCAGTTCCCATGCTGTAAAATGACAGCGTGAGCCCGCAGCTATGCTCGGAGGTATAAAGTTTACCTCCAGTCATTGGTGTCGGCTGATGGAATTACTGCTCAGTTCAGCCAATGCCTGCTGACGCTAATAACAGTGAAAGGAGCGGCTGATGGAAGTAGTAATCAGCTGACGCTTGCGCAGTAAATAAATAATAAATAATTTGAACAAAAAAATGCTGTGAGTTCCCCTGTATTTTTCATAACCAGCCAGGCAAAGCTCATAGCTGGGGGCTGCGACCCTCAGCTGTCAGCTTCAGCAAGGCTGGTTATCAAGAATAGAGGGGTCCCCACGCAATATTTTTTAATTATTTAAATAGATAATTTAAGAAAAAAATGTTGCGGGGTCACCCCAATTTTTGACAACCAGACAAGCTAAAGCAGACAGCTGGGGTCTGGTATTCTCAGGCTGGTAAGAGGCCATGGATATTGATCCCCCAACCTAAAAATAGCAGCCCGCAGCCTATTAGATGCACCAATTATAGTGCTTTGCCCAGCTCTTTTATTAGAAATAAAACAAAACACTTTTTTATTTAAAAATAACAAACTCAGTTATACTCACTAAACGTCCATTCCATTGAATCCCTCGTCTCCTGTAATAAAACAAAAATAAAAAACAACAATATCCCTCACCAGTCCGTCGTTCTGTCCCACGGCGTAATCAATGTCTGCTGGATAGTTTTCAACCTGGACGGTGCAAAGATGCGACCGTCCAGGCTAAGAACCACTGATGAATGAGCAGCCTCAGTGACTAGCGGCGACGTCATGGAGGATACTGCCGATCACTGAAGCTGCGTTCCCAGCCAGGCTGAACTACGGTGACCTCGGTGAGATCACCCGCTAGCAGCGTGAGAAAGTCTCACAGTGCAGCAGTGAGTTCACCGCAGTTCAAATTCACTGCAGTGAAATTCCCCCAATGAACTGCGATGAACTGGCCTCTGCACCATGAGACTTTTTCTCACTGTGCTAGTGGGGAGCTCACTGAGGTCACCACAGTTCAGTCCAGCTGGGAGCGCAGCCTCAGTGACCGGCAGTAACCTTGATGATGTTACCGCAAGTCACTGATGCTGCGCTCACAGCCGCTCATTCACCAGTGGTTCTCAGCCTGAAAGGGCGCATCTTGGTACCCTCCAGGTTGAAAACAATTTATCCCCCAGACATGGATTACTGCATGGAACAGAACGACGGACAGGTGAGGGATATTGTTGTTATTTTGTTGTAATTTTTGTCTTATTACAGAAGTCCAGGAGTTCAATGGAATGGGCGTTAGGCAAGTATAACTGTGTTTGTTATTTTTAAATGAAAAAGTAAAAGTGTGTAAAGCATCAGAATTGGGGCATCTAATAGATGCGCCATTTCTGGGCGGCTGCTATTTTTAGGCTGTGGGGGTCAATATTCATGGCCCCTTACCAGCCTGAGAATACCAGTCCCCAGCTGTCTGCTTTAGCTTGTGTTATTTTAAATGAAATACTTTATTCTGGCTGTGTCTTTTATTAACCATATAACTATAGGTTTATTAATGGATAGGTAATGGACGCCTCTCCATTACTAAGCCATGAGCTTGATGTCACTTGACAATACAAAGGTGACATCAACCCAACAAATATGATCCCCACTTGCCACAGCTACAGGGCAAGTGGGAAGAGTCGGGAAAAGTGCCAGAATTGGCGAATCTAATAGATGTGCCCTCTGCATGGTTGCGGAGTGCTATTTTTAGGCAGAGGGGGCAATATCCATGGTACCTTATCAGCCTGAGAATACCAGCCCACGGCTGGTTGTCAATAATGGGGGGGACCCCACACCGTTTTTTAAATTGTTTATTTATATACTCTAGTATAAGCCGAGTTTTTCAGCACATTTTTATGCTGAAAAAGCCTTCCTTGGCTTATACTTGAGTCACATTCCCACAAGACGGAGGGAGTGTGGCAGCGGCGGAGCAGCGGATCACAAGAGGCAGGAGCCGGCTGCTGTGGCTAACACCTGTGCCTGCTGCTAAAGAGAAATTAATATTCACTGTGATCACAGTGAATATTCATTGCTCTTTAATAGAATGCACAATAGTCGCAGCCACCGGCTTCCTGCAGCGGCCGGGCGATCACTACTTAAGGAAATGAATATTCACTGCTCTCCACTCCCATTAACTGCTCTCCAGATATATAGTACCAGCGTGGAGAGCAGTAAATATTATGGCAGCTTTCCCCTGCTTGTAAGCAGTGCATGTCACTGCCATGAGCTGATTACAAGCATATATCAGGTGCTGGCATCGGAACAAAAAGCTGCGAGGGAGCGCAAGGAAAGGTAAGTAGGATGGTGTATTTTTTATGTTTTACTAATGGAGGCCATGCATACCAGGATAGGGATGAGGAAGCCATGCATACCAGTATAGGGATGAGGGGAGCATACATACCAGTACAGGGATGAGGGGGGCCATGCATATAAGGATGGGGATGAGGGGGCCATGCATACCAGGATAGGGATGAGGAGGTCATGCATACCAGTATAGGGATGAGGGGGCCATGCATACTAGGATGAGGGGGCCGTGTATACCAGGTTAGGCATGAGGAGGCCATGCATATCAGGATATGGATGATGAGGTCATTCATACCAAGATGGGGATGAGGAGACATGCATACCAGGATAGAGATGAGGGGGCCTTGTATACCAAGCTTAAACTTGAGTCAATAAGTTTTCCTAGTTTTTTGTGGTAAAATTAGTTGCCTCAGCTTATATTCGGGTCAGCTTATACTTGAGTACATACAGTAATTAAAAAATATGGTGTGGGAACCTCTCAATTCTTAATAACCACCCTTGCTGAAGCTGACAGCTGAGAGTTGCAATCCCCAGCTGTGAGTTTTGACTGGCTGGTTATTAAAAATACAGGGGAACTCACGCCATTTTTTAAATTATTTACATCGCAGGCGCCAGCTGATGAATACTTTCATCAGTCGCTCCTGTTCCCACTGTTATAAGCGGCAGCAGGTGTCGGTTGACAGGAGCAGTAGTCCCATCAGCAGAAACCAATGAGCGGAGGTAAAGTTTATACCTTCGATCACAGCTGCGGGCTCACGCTGTCTATTGACAGCGTGGGAACCGAGGCTGTCTGACTGGCGGTGATGATTTTACCGCCGATCAGAAGTGGTGTTTGCCGCACATGACAGCGTGACAAACACCCCGTGTTCGGGGGGCAGAATCTGAACAGTAACATGGACATGGATGGTGAAGTCCGTGTTCGGTGTTCGTACCCGAATAGTAGGTGTTCGGTATGGACACCGAACTTTACTGTTTGGGTTCGCCCATCTCTAGTCACAAGCTCCATCCATGGAGTCTGTCAGCTTCTTAATCTGTTGACAATCAACTTGTTGGGCAGCACCAATCCCAGCCTCCACGACACTGTTCAGAGAGGTGACTCTTTACCTAGGAAAGACCCACAAATTCTCAATAGCATTTTGGTTGGGTCAAGTAGGGGCTATATCATTTCTCTTTATCTTTAAGCCCTTTACTTGCAACCAAGCAATGGAGACTGTGATGCATGTGATGGAACATTGTCCTGCATAAAAATCATGGTTTTCTGGAAAGTTGCAGATATTTTCCTATAACAGTGCTTGAAGAAAGATTCTTCTAAAATTTTCTCTAATAGCAGCAAAGACAATAATGACATGACAATAAAGCTCCATGCAGTGTACAAAAATAAGAGAGGAAAAAATTGTTAGAATATCTGAACAAGAAAAGTTTAAGAACCAATAAGAGAGCAATTAAAATGAAACTGTCAAATATAACAGCTGGGGGGTCACGCAAATCCCACCGTTGTTACCAGTTTGTCGGTGAGATCACACAGATCTACCCACCTTCATGAGTTTGTCAAGGGAATGCAACTCTGCTGCCTCAAATAATCAGGGCAGTTATGCAATTGACTGACAAGTAATGGACGAGAACTTTAGAATTTTATGAGAACCCCAACTTACAGGACATCTTGGCCCCTGGAGGTCCCAGGCGGTAGATATTGTCACCATGTTTCTTATGATGATTCTATAGAAATGAAACATGGCATGGATAGCACTATGTATTGGATGGAAATTAAGTTGGAGGATGTTGGAGGAGTTCTGCCAGCCTTACAGTGATGTGAGTGAGTGCGTTATGTTCGTCCCTTCTCTATGATGCCGAAAATATATCTCCAATAAATATCGGATTGATATTCGTCACTGACCACTTACTCCAAAACGTCTAAGAAAATTATTTTGTCAGAGGAAGCTCTATACCTGGAAAAGGTACTTCCTGCCTCTGATTAAACAAATCCCAGTCTTGCTCTATCTTTCTCAAAGCATTTATCTGCTGTAATTACCTGGACACTGCAGGAGGTCCCTACTTCAATGAAAGTTGAAGTGTTAGTAATTAATGCCATATGTTCAATGTGAGGGTGGTATGTCCCCTCTCCAGAGATGTCTTATGGATTTAAATTTTTCTCTATGACAGCAACCCAAAAATGTGTCTGCTCTGGAATGGCAGAAAATGGCCTGGTCCTGAACTGGTTAAAAGGTTTTCACAGTAGTCCACAGCCAAGGACTTAAGGTACCGTCACACTAAACGATATCGCTAGCGATCCGTGACGTTGCAGCGTCCTGGCTAGCGATATCGTTTAGTTTGACACGCAGCAGCGATCAGGATCCTGCTGTGATATCGCTGGTCGTTGAACAAAGTTCAGAACTTTATTTGGTCGTCAGACCGGCGTGTATCGTCGTGTTTGACACCAAAAGCAACGATACCAGCGATGTTTTACACTGGTAACCAGGGTAAACATCGGGTTACTAAGCGCAGGGCCACGCTTAGTAACCCGATGTTTACCCTGGTTACCAGTGTAAAATGTAAAAAAAACAAACTACATACTCACCTTCACGTCCCCCGGCGTCCGCTTCCCACACTGACTGAGCGCCGTAAAGTGAAAGTGAAAGTACAGCACAGCGGTGACGTCACCGCTCTGCTGTTGGGGCCGGCGCTCAGTCAGTGCAGGAAGCGGACGCCGGGGGACGCGAATGTGAGTATGTACTGTTTGTTTTTTTTACATTTTACGCTGGTAACCAGGGTAAACATCGGGTTACTAAGCGCGGCCCTGCGCTTAGTAACCCGATGTTTACCCTGGTTACCCGGGGACCTCGGCATCGTTGGTCGCTGGAGAGCGGTCTGTGTGACAGCTCTCCAGCGACCAAACAGCGACGCTGCAGCGATCAGCATCGTTGTCTGTATCGCTGCAGCGTCGCTTAGTGTGACGGTACCTTTAGACATTATCTCCATGCTCAGCTCTGCTTGGCTAATGTGTCATTCTCTATGCAAACATAAGGGAGTGAATAGAAAGTGCATAGTCAGGTCATTCAGGCTATGTGCCCAAGATCAGGAAATAGTAACGTATTTTCGCTGAGTCCAAACCGCTGCGTTCTAATCATGCAGTTAAATCTGCATGTGCTTATGGAATCATGCGGATTTAACATATCTAGTGAATGGCTATGGGTGAAACTACGCAGTGGAAACTAGCGTCTCCGCTGGAGATTATTGACATGCTGCAGCTCCTAAACCCACACCACGGGTGAGTTAATGCAGAGATAAATAGAAGCACAGTGGGCGTAGGATTTCTAAAAATCCCATCCTCTGCGCTTCTGATGTAGAAAGCAGCGTTTTGGATGCAGTGCAGGTGAGCTGCGTCCAAAACGCTGCTCTTCCCGATTGTGGGCACTGTAGGGATTTCACTCACTCAGGTGCGACGGCTGACACTTAGGAGGCAGGTTCCAACAAAAGTTCAAAGGTTTATTGCTTCATAAACCAGTTTAGCATAAACAGGAAAAACAAATAGCCTTTAACTCAGGCAAAAGGGAAAAAACAAGTGTCCGTTCCTTCAGGCTCAGTGCTGGAGCCTTAACACACTGGAGGCTAGCACCTCCACACATATCCCCTGTGTTAAACATTAGCCTGTCTTATATAGAGCTAACCACACCCAGTAACCCATCACATGATTAGCCATGTGGTCTGACATCACCACAGGTCCTGACAGACATATAGGTAGCTATGGTTACATCACAGTGGCAAGCCATCTATGCGACACATATCTCCCGTCGATTAGACACCCTTTAGCCACGCTACATACCTCCCCCCTCTGCCTAAAGCCGTGGGGCTTGGCACTTTCCCCCACTAGACAAGGGATTCTTGACAGGGCATCAGCATTACCGTGCAGCTTTCCGGCCCTATGTTCCACATGGAAACAGAAGTCCTGCAGGGCTAAGAACCAACGGGTGACCCTAGCATTTCTACCCTTCGTTTCCCTCATCCACCTAAGTGGGGCATGGTCGGATATCAATCTAAAGTTACGTCCCAGCAGATAGTACCGTAATGTGTCCACAGCCCATTTTATGGCCAAGCACTCCTTCTCAACGACTGAGTAGTTCTTTTCAGACGAGGACAACTTCCTACTCAGATAGAGGACAGGATGCTCCTCCCCATGTAGCTCTTGGGAAAGGACTGCTCCCACCCCGACATCTGAGGCATCTGTCTGAAGAATAAACTCTTTTTTGAAGTTTGGGGCCATCAGAACGGGTTGCTTACACAAAGCCTCTTTCATTTCTTGGAAGGCTGACTCTGTTTCTTCGGACCACTTAACCATTACTGATTTTGTCCCTTTTAGCAGGTCAGTCAGAGGCGCAGCCATCGTGGCGAAGTTTGGGATGAACCTCCTGTAATATCCCACGATTCCCAGGAAGGCTTTAACTTGCTTCTTGGAAACTGGTTTTGGCCATGTTTGAATTGCCTCCACTTTACTGATTTGGGGTTTTTATTTCTCCACGACCCACTATGTATCCAAGGTACTTAGCTTCCTCTTTATCCAAGGCACACTTCTTCGGGTTTATTGTAAATCCGGCCTCTCTTATAGCATCAAACACCGCTTGGACCTTTTCCAGGTGACTCTCCCAGTCCGGGCTAAAGATGACGATATCATCCAGGTACGCAGCAGCGTATGCCTTATGGGGTGCAAGGATTCTATCCATAGCCCTCTGGAAGGTCGCCGGAGCTCCCTGTAGGCCAAACGGCATCCGGACCTACTGGAAACATCCATCTGGTGTAGAAAACGCAGTCTTCTCCTTGGCTTCCTGTGCCATGGGGATCTGCCAATACCCCTTCGTCAAATCCAAGGTGGTTATGTACCTGGCGGGCCCAAGCCTTTCGATGAGCTCATCAACGCGGGGCATGGGATAAGCGTCAAACTTGGAGACCTCATTCAACTTCCGATAGTCGTTGCCAAACCTCTACTCTCCATCAGGTTTTGGGACCAGGACAATTGGGCTCGACCAACCGCTCTTGGATTCCTCAATGACTCCAAGCTTCAACATACGCTCCACTTCCTTGGAGATAACTTCTCGACGAGCCTCAGGAATACGATAGGGCTTCACGTTCACCCGCACATGTGGCTCTGTTAGGACCTCGTGCGCTATGACCTTCGTGTGTCCTGGCAACTCTGAAAACAGGTCCCTGTTTTTCTGGAGTAACTCCCGGCACTGTTGTTTCTGGGTCTTCGATAGCGTCTCCGCTATAGTAACCGCTCCAACCTCACCTTCTGGGTTGCTTAACAACGATGGAGTTACTGTCGGCTCTCTATCTTGCCACGGCTTGATGAGGTTGACATGGTACACTTGGAATGGTTTCCTGTTGTGAAATTGGATTTTGGGCTCCCCCGGTGGCCACTGGTGGAATTGAACTTGTGTGCATCATCCCCTCTGTTCACCTGTTTCCATCAGGATGTGGGAGTCGCTATTTAACCTTGCTCCTCTGTCACTTCCATGCCGGTCAACATTGTAATCAGAAGCCTTTCTGTGCATGTTCCTGCTACCAGACAACTTCCAGCTAAGTCGGACTTTTGTCCTTGTTTGTTTTTATGCATTTTGTTCCAGTTCACAGCTGCAGTTTCGTTTCTGTGTCTGGAAAGCTCTTGTGATCTGAAATTGCCACTCTGATGTTATGAGTTAATACTAGAGTCTTAAAGTAATTTCAGGATGGTGTATTGATAGGGTTTTCAGCTGACCATGAAAGTACCCTTTCTGTCTTCCTGCTATCTAGTAAGCGGACCTCGATTTTGCTAAACCTATTTTCATACTACGTTTGTCATTTTCATCTTAAATCACCGCCAATATATGTGGGGGCCTCTGTCTGCCTTTCGGGGAAATTTCTCTAGAGGTGAGCCAGGACTATATTTTCCTCTGCCAGGATTAGTTAGTCCTCCGGCCGGCGCTGGGCGTCTAGGGATAAGACGCAGGCTACGCTACCCGGCTACTGTTAGTTGTGCGGCAGGTTTAGTTCATGGTCAGTTTAAGTTTCCATCCTTCCAAGAGCTAGTTCCTATGTATGCTGGGCTATGTTCTCTTGCCATTGAGAACCATAACAGTTTGACCGGCCCACAAAGGGTTAAATTAATTGGCACTTTTCAGTCTAAGTTTATTCTATCTGTGACCCTGATTTGTTCTTTATCATCTATTACCGCGGATGCCTATGTCGACTCTGGCGCCGCTTTGAGTCTTATGGATTGGTCCTTTGCCAAACGCTGTGGGTATGATTTAGAGCCTCTTGAAACTCCTATACCTCTGAAGGGGATTGACTCCACCCCATTGGCTAGTAATAAACCACAATACTGGACACAAGTAACTATGCGAATTAATCCGGATCATCAGGAGATTATTCGCTTTCTTGTGCTGTATAATCTACATGATGTGTTGGTGCTTGGATTGCCATGGCTGCAATCTCATAACCCAGTCCTCGACTGGAACGCTATGTCTGTGTTAAGCTGGGGATGTAAGGGGATGCATGGGGACGTACCTTTGGTTTCCATTTCGTCATCTATTCCCTCTGAGATTCCTGAATTCTTGTCCGACTATCGTGACGTTTTTGAAGAACCTAAGCTTGGTTCATTACCTCCGCACCGGGAGTGCGATTGTGCCATAGATTTGATTCCGGGTAGTAAATACCCTAAGGGTCGTTTATTTAATCTGTCTGTGCCTGAACATGCTGCTATGCGAGAATATATAAAGGAGTCCTTGGAAAAGGGACATATTCGTCCTTCGTCATCTCCCTTAGGAGCCGGTTTTTTCTTTGTGTCTAAGAAAGATGGCTCTTTGAGGCCGTGTATTGATTATCGGCTTTTGAATAAAATCACGGTTAAATATCAATATCCGTTGCCACTGCTGACTGATTTGTTTGCTCGCATAAAGGGGGCCAAGTGGTTCTCTAAGATAGATCTCCGTGGGGCGTATAATTTGGTGCGAATTAAGCAGGGGGATGAGTGGAAAACCGCATTTAATATGCCCGAGGGCCACTTTGAGTATTTGGTGATGCCTTTTGGCCTTTCAAATGCCCCTTCAGTCTTTCAGTCCTTTATGCATGACATTTTCCGTGATTATTTGGATAAATTTATGATCGTGTATCTGGATGATATTCTGATTTTTTCGGATGACTGGGACTCTCATGTCCAGCAGGTCAGGAGGGTTTTTCAGGTTTTGCGGTCTAATTCCTTGTGTGTGAAGGGTTCTAAGTGCGTTTTTGGGGTTCAAAAGATTTCCTTCTTGGGATACATTTTTTCCCCCTCTTCCATCGAGATGGATCCTGTCAAGGTTCGGGCTATTTGTGATTGGACGCAACCCTCTTCTCTTAAGAGTCTTCAGAAATTTTTGGGCTTTGCTAACTTTTATCGTCGATTTATTGCTGGTTTTTCTGATGTTGTTAAACCATTGACTGATTTGACTAAGAAGGGTGCTGATGTTGCTGATTGGTCCCCTGCTGCTGTGGAGGCCTTTCGGGAGCTTAAGCGCCGCTTTTCTTCCGCCCCTGTGTTGCGTCAGCCTGATGTTGCTCTTCCTTTTCAGGTTGAGGTCGACGCTTCTGAAATCGGAGCTGGGGCGGTTTTGTCGCAGAGAAGTTCCGACTGCTCCGTGATGAAACCTTGTGCTTTTTTTTCTCGTAAATTTTCGCCCGCCGAGCGGAATTATGATATTGGGAATCGGGAGCTTTTGGCCATGAAGTGGGCTTTTGAGGAGTGGCGTCATTGGCTTGAGGGGGCTAGACATCAGGTGGTGGTATTGACCGACCACAAAAATTTAATTTATCTTGAGTCCGCCAGACGCCTGAATCCTAGACAGGCGCGCTGGTCGTTGTTTTTCTCTCGGTTTAATTTTGTGGTGTCATACCTACCGGGTTCTAAGAATGTTAAGGCGGATGCCCTTTCTAGGAGTTTTGAGCCTGACTCCCCTGGTAATTATGAACCTACAGGTATCCTTAAGGATGGAGTGATATTGTCTGCCGTTTCTCCAGACCTGCGGCGGGCCTTGCAGGATTTTCAGGCGGATAGACCTGATCGTTGCCCACCTGGTAGACTGTTTGTTCCTGATGATTGGACCAGTAAAGTCATTTCTGAGGTTCATTCTTCTGCGTTGGCAGGTCATCCTGGAATCTTTGGTACCAGGGATTTGGTGGCAAGGTCCTTCTGGTGGCCTTCCCTGTCACGAGATGTACGAGGCTTTGTGCAGTCTTGTGACGTTTGTGCTCGGGCCAAGCCTTGTTGTTCTCGGGCTAGTGGATTGTTGTTGCCCTTGCCTATCCCGAAGAGGCCTTGGACGCACATCTCGATGGATTTTATTTCGGATCTTCCTGTTTCTCAGAAGATGTCTGTCATCTGGGTGGTGTGTGACCGTTTCTCTAAGATGGTCCATTTGGTTCCCCTGCCTAAGTTGCCTTCTTCTTCCGAGTTGGTTCCTCTGTTTTTTCAAAATGTGGTTCGTTTGCATGGTATTCCGGAGAATATCGTTTCTGACAGAGGAACCCAATTCGTGTCTAGATTTTGGCGGGCATTCTGTGCTAGGATGGGCATAGATTTGTCTTTCTCGTCTGCTTTCCATCCTCAGACTAATGGCCAGACCGAGCGGACGAATCAGACTTTGGAGACATATTTGAGGTGTTTTGTGTCTGCAGATCAGGATGATTGGGTTGCTTTTTTGCCTTTAGCGGAGTTTGCCCTCAATAATCGGGCCAGCTCTGCCACCTTGGTGTCTCCTTTTTTCTGTAATTCGGGGTTTCATCCTCGATTTTCCTCCGGTCAGGTGGAATCTTCGGATTGTCCTGGAGTGGATGCTGTGGTGGAGAGGTTGCATCAGATTTGGGGGCAGGTGGTGGACAATTTGAAGTTGTCCCAGGAGAAGACTCAGCTTTTTGCCAACCGCCGGCGTCGGGTTGGTCCTCGGCTTTGTGTCGGGGACTTGGTGTGGTTGTCTTCTCGTTTTGTCCCTATGAGGGTTTCTTCTCCTAAGTTTAAGCCTCGGTTCATCGGCCCGTACAAGATATTGGAGATTCTTAACCCTGTGTCCTTCCGTTTGGACCTCCCTGCATCTTTTTCTATTCATAATGTTTTTCATCGGTCATTGTTGCGCAGGTATGAGGTACCGGTTGTGCCTTCCGTTGAGCCTCCTGCTCCGGTGTTGGTTGAGGGCGAGTTGGAGTACGTTGTGGAAAAAATCTTGGACTCCCGTGTTTCCAGACGGAAACTCCAGTATCTGGTCAAATGGAAGGGATACGGTCAGGAGGATAATTCTTGGGTGACTGCCTCTGATGTTCATGCCTCCGATCTGGTCCGTGCCTTTCATAGGGCTCATCCTGATCGCCCTGGTGGTTCTGGTGAGGGTTCGGTGCCCCCTCCTTGAGGGGGGGGTACTGTTGTGAAATTGGATTTTGGGCTCCCCCGGTGGCCACTGGTGGAATTGAACTTGTGTGCATCATCCCCTCTGTTCACCTGTTCCCATCAGGATGTGGGAGTCGCTATTTAACCTTGCTCCTCTGTCACTTCCATGCCGGTCAACATTGTAATCAGAAGCCTTTCTGTGCATGTTCCTGCTACCAGACAACTTCCAGCTAAGTCGGACTTTTGTCCTTGTTTGTTTTTTTGCATTTTGTTCCAGTTCACAGCTGCAGTTTCGTTTCTGTGTCTGGAAAGCTCTTGTGATCTGAAATTGCCACTCTGATGTTATGAGTTAATACTAGAGTCTTAAAGTAATTTCAGGATGGTGTATTGATAGGGTTTTCAGCTGACCATGAAAGTACCCTTTCTGTCTTCCTGCTATCTAGTAAGCGGACCTCGATTTTGCTAAACCTATTTTCATACTACGTTTGTCATTTTCATCTTAAATCACCGCCAATATATGTGGGGGCCTCTGTCTGCCTTTCGGGGGAAATTTCTCTAGAGGTGAGCCAGGACTATATTTTCCTCTGCCAGGATTAGTTAGTCCTCCGGCCGGCGCTGGGCGTCTAGGGATAAGACGCAGGCTACGCTACCCGGCTACTGTTAGTTGTGCGGCAGGTTTAGTTCATGGTCAGTTTAAGTTTCCATCCTTCCAAGAGCTAGTTCCTATGTATGCTGGGCTATGTTCTCTTGCCATTGAGAACCATAACAGTTTCCGTCTTCCTGGTTGGTGAATTTTATAATTTACTTCACCAAGTTTCTTGACAACCTCATATTGCCCTTGCCATTTGGCCAAGAACTTGCTTTCCACCGTCGGAACTAACACAAGAACTCGGTCTCCCGGATTGAACTGCCTCACTCTTGCAGACCGGTTGTAGATTCTGGCCTGAGCTTCTTGTGCCTGGAGGAGGTGTTCTTTCACGATAGGCATCACCTTTGCAATCCTCTGCTGCATCAGGGCCACATGCTCAATGACGCTTCTGTGGGGCGTGGCTTCGGCTTCCCAGGTTTCCTTGGCTACATCCAGGAGTCCTCGCGGATTTCGGCCATATAGAAGCTCAAACGGTGAGAACCCTGTGGAGGCCTGTGGAACTTCACGAATGGAAAGCATCAGATAGGGTAAGAGACAATCCCAGTCTCTACCGTCTTTGTCTATAGCTTTTCTCAGCATGCTCTTCAGTGTCTTGTTAAATCTCTCAACAAGACCATCTGACTGGGGATGGTACACCGAGGTCCTCAACTGGGAGATTTTCAGGGCTTTGCATAACTCCCTCATCACCTTGCTCATGAAAGGTGTCCCCTGGTCAGTCAGGATCTCCTTCGGCAGACCTGTCCGGGAAAAGACATGGACCAACTCGCGGGCTATACTCTTCGAGGAAGAATTTCTCAAGGGAATTGCCTCAGGATAGCGTGTGGCATAGTCCAGGATGACTAATATATACTGATGGCCCCGGGCTGATTTAACTAAGGGACCAACCAAGTCCATGGCAATTCTCTCGAACGGTACCTCAATAATGGGCAGTGGCACAAGGGGGCTCCGGAAATGAGGAGTGGGAGCAGTTAGCTGACATGTAGGGCAGGACCTGCAATAGTTCACTATTTCTCGGTGACACCCAGGCCAATAGAATCTCTGCACAACCCGTTCCTGCGTTTTTTCCACCCCTAGGTGTCCTAAGATGTGTGAATGGGCCATGTCCAACACCTTCCGTCTATATGGACCCGGCACTACCAACTCCTCCCTTATTTTCGTGACCCGGTACAACAACTCCCCACTCATCAGAAAATGGGCATACCTTGTGTCTGCCCCCGGCTCCTGTACCACCCCGTCAATAACTGTGACATTATTAAAGGCTTCCCTCAGAGTGGGGTCCCTATGTTGGGCAGTCCCAAAATTTTCACCGGTTACCTCTAACTCCATAGTGTCAGATGCAGGGGATACTTCCTCCTCATCCCCAACCAGCACACAAAAAGGAAACCTGTCTGTCTCTGGGTGTGGTGACACCCTTCCAGGGTTCACTGGTTCCCTACTCTTGCTAGGGAGCTCAGAACCTTTTCCCCACAAATCCCAAAACAGACAGAAATCCCGGCCAATAATTATAGGGTGCAACAAGTCCTGCACGACGCCGACTATGTGGGACTCAGTGCCACATGCCGTTTCAATGTCCACCCTGGCCAAAGGGTAGTCCTTGGCATCACCATGTATGCACCGCACGCCAACCTCCTTTCCCGGGAGCAGGTGGAGAGGGAAAGTGGCCCTCACCAGGGTCACTAAGCTCCCTGAGTCTAACAGCGCCGTTGCTGCTCGACCGTTCACCCTTACGGGACACGCTTGAGGTCCCTCGTTGGGCGGAGAGTTCACACTGCAGGCTGGATACACATAGTATGAACAACGGCGTCCCATGCTGCAGTCCATCTGCTCAGTGGTCTGGGAACAACGGCCAGCTATATGTCCTGGCCCGTGGCACCTCCAGCAAATAATATCACCCGTAGGGACCTTGGGCACCACCTCCCCCGCCCTTTGTGACCTTGGACGCGCCACCCCTTTTTGGGACTCAGCAGCTTTCTGGGACCCCCAGTACGGCATGGGCTGCCTCCCAAAGGAGCCTTCCATCCCTTGGTATCTCTCGACCAGTCCGATCAGTTCGTCAGCATTCTGGGGATCACCCTGGGCAACGCAAGTCTGTATGGACCTCGGGAGGGAATGCACAAACCGATCCATCATCACTCGTTCCACCATCTGTGCAGGTGTACATAACTCTGGCTGCAGCCATTTCTGGACCAGGTGCAACAGGTCAAACATTTGGGAGCGTGGCGGTTTGTCCCGGTGATAGGCCCAGCAGTGAACTCGCTATGCCCTAACAGTCAGTGTCACCTCCAAACGTGCAAGAATCTCGACTTTCAATTTGTGATACTCTTTGGCATCCTGCAAGGTCAAATCATAGTACGCCTTCTGGGGTTCTCCCGTCAGGTATGGCGCCAGTACCTCTACCCACTGCTCTGGCGGGAGTTTTTTCCTCTCAGCGACCCTCTCAAACACCGTCAGGAAGGCCTCAACATCATCCCCGGGGGTCATTTTCTGTAATGCGCGTCTTACCGTCTTCCGGACGTGGGTGTCATCAGCCAAACCTGGGGTTGGGGCGCTCGTCTTGCCCTGGATGGCGGTTGCCAGAAGCTGCATCTGCTGACTCTGCCGTTGCTCCTGCTGGCTCTGTTGTATCTGCTGCATCAACAGCTTGTTGGTCTCTTGCTGGTTCTGTTGCAACTGCTGCATAAACAGCCTGTTAGCCTCTTGCTGCTGTGACTGTGACTGGACCAAGTGTTTCAGCAGGTCCTCCATTTTCCCCGGCAATGCTTGCTGGCTTACAGCCGACTTGACCCAGGACATCCAAAAAATAGACTTACGTCTCCACTGGGAACGCTGCCCGCACGTCTACCACCAATTGTAGGGATTTCACTCACTCAGGTGCGACGGCTGACACTTAGGAGGCAGGTTCCAACAAAAGTTCAAGGGTTTATTGCTTCATAAACCAGTTTAGCATAAACAGGAAAAACAAATAGCCTTTAACTCAGGCAAAAGGGAAAAAACAAGTGTCCATTCCTTCAGGCTCAGTGCTGGAGCCTTAACACACTTGGGAGGCTAGCACCTCCACACATATCCCCTGTGTTAAACATTAGCCTGTCTTATATAGAGCTAACCACACCCAGTAACCCATCACATGATTAGCCATGTGGTCTGACATCACCACAGGTCCTGACAGACATATAGGTAGCTATGGTTACATCACAGCGGCAAGCCATCTATGCGACACATATCTCCCGTCGATTAGACACCCTTTAGCCACGCTACAGCACGTACCCTCAAGGCTCACTGTTCAGAGCATGTTTTATCTAAAACATAGCAGCTTCCATGAGTGAAATATAGAAATTTGTAATAATGGTCTCTGATTCATGCTGCCTGTAGTTCTGTTGTAGTGTGGTTACATTTGTGATTTTAGACCTTAAAAATATGCTTGTTTGTTTTTAAATCAAGTATACTGAAGCCTTGTAGTCATCTTCTTTTAGGTTTACACAAAGTGAATTCCTGCAAAAAAATGGCAATCTATTTTATTTATTGACAATAGGACAGAAAAATTTCTATTGTAGATGCTGACATTTGCTACTTAAAAGCTGAGATTATAGGAAGGAGCATCACACTTAAGATGATTTACAGAATATAGGGCATGCTTAAAGATTTCATGTGAAATAGTAAACCATAAGGAAAAAGACTAAAGAAACAAAGGAAATAAAAGGTTTGCTATATTCGTCTCTTTGGCTTGAGCAATGAAGCATACTACTATTACAAAGGCTTATGTTAGATATTTATTGGGTACATATAAAAATATTTGACATAAAAAGTATTAAATATTTATACAAATTTTGGTAAATAAATAACTTTGGCTATTGCTTCTGGGCACGGATCCTACTTCAGAACCGTCTTTGTCTCCCGCTCGGTTTGTCAGTTATACAAGTCTTTGGACGTAAAGCTGTAAAACAAGAGATGAAGACAAGACAAGTTATATTTTCAGAGGTTACAATTAGAAATGAGTGAACATCTTCGGCTCCCTCCTTATTCGGCTATAGCGCTTACCGAAGAACACACATGTATGTGTTGTGACTGTCATACAGCCGCGACACATGCAGCTGCGGCACCGGACACCTGATTATCGGAGCGCTGTAGGTAGCCGGGTTCCCGCAGCAGCTTCTTCGGTAAGCGCTATAGCTTGCCGAATAAGGAGGGAGCTGACGATATTCATTCATGTCTAGTTACAATGTTAAAGTTAGCCATACAACTAAAATAAAAATGAAAAGATATTGTACATTGTTTTCAAAGCAAATGTCTTGATTTTGAATTGTTTTCCAGGCAAAAGCTTTAACAAAAAGTGGACAATGGTATACAATAACAAAAAAATTCTACTTTACTAATCTCCACACCTCTCATGCAGGTACTTCCATGATTCCTCGCTTGTCAGAGATAAACTGGCTTCAGCCATGTCACCTCAAAATGTGACCACTGCAGCAAGTCACTGGTGACCACGTTGAACTCAGTGGTGTCGAAATGTTACCTTTACAACCAGTGATTGCTTGCAGTGATCTCACAATGGCGTTGACACACCAAGATGTCACTGAAGTTGGGTAAACTGAAACTGGCAGTATACCACAGAGGTGTTGGCTAAGGAGTGGCAGAACATTGTTCGTGATGGTATTATTTGTTTTGTTTCTATACCATTTGCCGCTGGAAATCTGGCAATGACAACCATAAAGGTCTGCTGCAGACCTCTGGTAGTCATGCCAACCCATCGGTGACCCGCAATCATGTGACGGGATTAGTGAAGTGCTTCTTGTAAGCACAAGTTAAATGCCGCTGTCAGGGATTAACAGCAGGATTTAACTACCATATATACTCGAATATAAGCCAACCCGAGTATAAGCTGAGGCACCTAATTTTGCCACGGAAAACTGGGTAAGCTTATTGACTCGAGTATAAGCCAGGTATGTATTGTCCCCACATGCGTGGCTCCCCCCGTCGCTGTCCTGCTATGTGTGGCTCCCCCCGTCCTGTCCTGGTATGTGTGGCTTCCTTGTACTGTCCTGGTATGTGTGGCTCCCCCGTCCTGTCTCTGGTATGTGTGGCTTCCCTGTACTGTCCTGGTATGTGTGGCTCCCCCATCCTGTCTCTGGTATGTGTGGCTTCTCCGTCGCTGTCCTGCTATGTGTGCCCCCCCCGACCTGTCCTGCTATGTGTGGCTCCCCTCGTCTCTGTCCTGCTATGTGTGGCTCCCCCGTTGCTGTCCTGCTATGTGTGGCTCCCCCGTCGCTGTCCTGCTATGTGTGGCTCCCCCCCCCGTCGCTGTCCTGGTATGTGGCTACCCCTTCCTGTCCTGGTATGTGTGGCTTCCCCGTCCTGTCCTGCTATGTGTGGCTCCTTCCCCCCATCCTGTCATGTGTGGCTCCCCCTGTCCTGTCCTGGTATGTGTGGCTCCCCCATCCTGTCCTGGTATGTGGCTCCCGCATCCTGTCCTGGTATGTGTGGCTCCCCCATCCTGTCCCTGGTATGTGTGGCTCCTCCATCCTGTCCTGCTATATGTGGCTCCCGCCCGTCCTGTCCTGGTATGGGTAGCTCCCGCCCGTCCTGTTCTGGTGTGTGTGGCTCCGCCGTCCTGTCCTGCTATGTGTAGCTCTCTCCCGTCCTGTCCTGGTATGTGTTGCTCCCCCTGTTGTATGCATGGTTCCCCGGTCCCGCATGGCTCACCCCTCCTGTCCCATCGTTGTATGAATAGCTCATACCCCCCTCCGTCCTACTCACCCTCCTCGCGCCGCCACTGCATCTCAGTTGTCCCGGCGCGGCAGCTCTCCTGTGCTGAGCGGTCACGTGGTACTGCTCATTAAGGTACTGAATATGCGCTCCACGCCTATGGGAGTGGAGACGCGTGCATATTCATTACCTTAATGAGCGGTACCACGTGACCGCTAAGCACAGGAAGAGCCGTCGGCACCGGGACAGAGATGCAGCGAGGGTGAGTATGATGTCTTCTGTTAGACAGCTCCTGCCACTGCTCCCCCTCCCCCTTTATGGACAATGACTCATGTATAAGCCAAGGGGGGTGTTTTCAGCACAAATCTCGGCTTACACGAGTATATATGGTACATAATAGCTGCAGGTGGACTGCAATTCCACCCGCGGTTGTTGCGGGCACATGTCAGCTGTATAGATCAGCTGTCATGTGACCAGAAAGGTGAGCTCAGGGCCGGAGCCCGCACCAAACACGGGGAGTCCGACATGGGTGTACTATTATGCCACATGTGGGAAAGGGGTTAATAATTAGTAGCTTATGTCTGATTAATTGCTACGCTTTAAAAGTTACAAAATTTGGCAAAAGTTCATTCAAGTCACCTCTGGCATGGCATATTCATTAGTAGGCCAAAATTTTGCTGCAACTTTGTGCCAATGTGTGACTTTTGGAGCCAAAAGCTGCAAAAACATTCAAAACCAGAAAAAAAGACCATTTTTGACTTTGTGTCAAATTCATGAATCACGTATGCCAGAAGATTGTCACGTAAAAAATGGCAACTAACACCACAAGACAAAAAAAGAAAGTGACTTAAAGCAAATGGCCTATATGTCAATATCCTGAATTTTCAGCTGGTGTCTTAGGAAGAGTTTATCTTTTAATTTCCAATTGATTTTGTACTGGAGACCAGCTGCCATAATGTCTCCCAAACACAGTAGGGCTCACAGAGAGGGATTTCTGCCCTACAGTCTTTAGTTAGCACACAGATGCCGGAAATTATACTGCAGTGTTAAGCAGTGTAGAAGTGGTTCCAGCTCTGAGCTGCGGTAAAAGACTAACTAGAAAGCTCAGTACTTTTTCTGTGTCCTCACTCTGGTCCTTCATCCTCCAACTCTGCTCTCCATAGACTATAATAGGAGGTGTAACCAGTCACACCTCACTGTGTTGGCAGTCCACTTTGTTTTAAAAAAAATTGGAATTGGAGCTGTCTTTTCAGAGTGGATAGTAAGCTTAGGAAGCAGGAAGAAGGGGAAGAAGTGGCTCATAAGCGGAGAAAGATTTCTCTGATAAGATGTACTATTGATTTACTAATTTATGCCAAGTTTATTAAAAGTACAGTTCCCATTTAATGATGTTTGTATTTGTATGCATATACGGGCCATTTGGCGCACTGTACCAGAAAAAACAAAGATCTGACTCCTATATTGATATATTCTGAAGGAAATCATAATTGACAAAATGCTGGACTTATTTAAAAATACTATATACACGCGTGCATTACAAGCACTTCGGATGTCCAAAATGGAGTTGATCATTAAAAATAATTACAATTTTTACATTGTTTTCACAGCCGCTTACATTCTAAAAGAATGACGAATGGTTAACAACAATGCTACATATAACTTGGTACACAGACCTGGGTCGGCATTGTGGCTCTTCTTAAAGTTGACGACAACTTTATTATCATTCATCATTCTTACATCTTGATCCTCTATGTGATTGCTGTAATATAAGAACAATATACAATAAAAAACTTATGATGTACGAGTTACATCACACAATGAGATGGAAGAATAATTGCCTGCATTAATTTTTACATGCTTTGACAACAATAAAGGGGTATTCCCATCAAACACAGTCATGGCGTTGCCATATTTATCGTATCCCATATCTACCTATGGGACGTGCCGGGGACATGAGACGCCTATTTGCCAGTTCTGCACAAACTGCAATAAAGACTCCATTCACTTTCTCAATTGCATAAAGACCAGAACATGGCTTTCTCCATATGCAGTAATAAATGATGGAAATATACCTTTATATGAGAATTGATATTTTTTATCTCAAAATAATAAATGAATAAAGATTCTATAATGTGAAAATGGAAATGTATCTGTACAAATGCAATAAAAGAAGACAAGAAGCACAATCAAAAATACAAGGAGGGTATCAGCAATCAAAATGCATGACACAAGGAAGGGGAAAGAGCTAGACGGTAATGAGATGGACACAAATATAAAGACCAGTTATAAAACAATATAAAACACAAAATCAAAATCTCCCACAGTAACTGCATCCAAGAATATATAATCAGTAGTAAAGCCCCAAAAAGTGCATATAATTTAGACCACAGAGGTGGGAGCGGGTCCTTGACTTTTGGATCCTGCTCTCCCGTTGCATACCGTATAACAAAGAGGTAGGATTTCGGTTTGGGCAGGCACACCATTGGAAAATGATAGGTGCAATGGTGAAAAAGTAAGAACGTTCCAGCTTCTACAATGCTGATAGAATGCCGATACAGAGCAAACGCCCACATGAACTGTAAAGTTAACGTGTGTAACGGGGTCTACCAAGCTGGGGTACCTCTTTCAGTACCACCCCGTGTTTCAAGAGGTCCACTTTGCTTTGGCTGGAGTCTGAATGAAGGACGCTGGCTGGAATTCCTTGATTACCTGAGAGCATATAAAAGCTGACTGCTTCTTCACGTATTTCCAGTCTCACAACACTTTATTCACAGAACACAGAATATATCACACAGATACAGAGGGCAGGCCCATTGAAACGCAGGCCAGACATACATTACAATAGCCGCAGGTGTCCGGAGCCTGCCGATATTTACTGTGGGAATTACAAAGGTGGGGGAGGACAGAAGGGGGATATCTTGTCTCCTCTGCCCAGGGGCGCAGCCTGTGGGCTGATGCATTAGGGACATATATCTCACATGGAACCTATTATATATATAAATAACTGCATAACATATTCTGGGTGCCGGGGGGTTCTGTAACACGGCTCCCCCTTTCAGCGACGCAATCGGCATACACAGTCTGATCCTTAACGGATCGGTTTGGGGATGACCGAAGTTTATGGGGTGGGTACAAGTTCCGTTTGTCGACTTAGTCCATCGGCGTTACCGTTTTGTTTGCCGGGTCTGTAGTGGATGGTGAAGTCCAGAGGTTGTAGGGCTAAACTCCACCGCAGTAATCTGGCGTTGTCTCCGGAGACCCGATTAAGCCAGACTAGGGGATTA
This sequence comes from Ranitomeya variabilis, assembly GCF_051348905.1. Classification (NCBI taxonomy): domain Eukaryota; kingdom Metazoa; phylum Chordata; class Amphibia; order Anura; family Dendrobatidae; genus Ranitomeya; species Ranitomeya variabilis. Next base: position 77,213,675 of record NC_135238.1, read on the forward strand.
TTAGGAGGGAAAACTGTCGTCCATACAAATATGGTTGTAACTTTTTGAGTGCCCATACTACTGCCAGGCACTCCTTCTCAATGGCCGCATAGCTTACTTCACGGGGCAGTAGTTTCCGACTCAGGTAAGCTACCGGGTGTTCTTGGCCATCTGGTCCGACTTGGCTCAGTACTGCCTCCAATCCAAACATAGAAGCGTCTGTGTGAACAAGGAAGCGTTTAGTTGGATCGGGTGTGGCCAATACAGGGGTATTGGTGAGGGCGTCCTTTAGCTGGCGGAAGGCTTCCTCACACTCTGGGGTCCAGGTTACCTGGCGGGGATGGTTCTTACGGGTCAGATCAGTGAGGGGCTTGGCTACACTGCTGTAATTGGGGACGAATTTCCTGTAATACCCCGCTGTCCCTAGAAACGCCATGACCAGGGTTTTAGTGCGTGGGGTGGGCCATTTGGCTATGGCCTCAATCTTGGCTGGTTCTGGTCGCTGTTTCCCACTTCCCACCCAATGTCCTAAATACTGAACCTCCACTTTGCCCACGTGACACTTGTTTTCAGGGTGATTCCGGCCTTGTGGACCCTGTCTAATACTGTCTCTAGGTCAGAGGTGTCAAACTGCATTCCTCGAGGGCCGCCAACAGGTCATGTTTTCAGGATTTCCTTGTATTGCACAGGTGATAATTTAATCACCTGCACAGAATGATTCCAGCACCTTGTGGAATGCTAAGGAAATCCCGAATGGCATTACTCGAAACTCGAATAAGCCGAACGGGGTGACAAACTGTTATGGACTGGTAATTTAGGAGCGACATGCGACTAGCTCTGAGCAGGTGGTAACTATACAGACCGCAGTTCCTGATCTTAACACAACACTAGCAGTAGCCGTGGGATGTTCCTGTCACTCCCTGGACACCTCGTCACAGCCGGAGAACTAGCTACCCCTAAAGGTAGGAATAGGAAAGCTATCTTGCCTCAGAGAAGATCCCCAAAGGATAGGACAGCCCCCCACAAATATTGACTGTGAGAGGAGAAGGAAATGACATACGTAGTATGAAACAAGATTTAGCAAAGGAGGCACTTCTAGCTAGATAGATAGTACAGGAAAGGACACTGTGCGGTCAGTAATAAAAACTAGAAAAAGTCCACCGCAGAGATATGCAAAAATCTCCACACCTGACTAAAGGTGTGGAGGGCAAAATCTGCAGCCCAGAGCTTCCAGCTTAGCTGAATAGATCCATACTGATAAGCTGGACAAATGAGCAAAACATAGAATGTGCTGAACAAATAAGTCCACAACAAGTGGACTACAAAAGGACAAGCAAGGACTTATCTTTGCTGAACTGGACAGAGTGTCAGGGAAATCCAAAAGAGCAGTGGCTCCAAGCAGGAACAATTGACAACTGGCATTGATTGAGGGATAAGGCCAGACTAAAATAGCCGAGCCAGAAAGACGATCAGTGGAAACAGCTGCTGATGCTAAATCCAAGAAGCAGCTATACCACTCAAAACCACAGGAGGGAGCCTAAGAGCAGAATTCACAAAAGTGCTACTTACAACTACCGGAGGGAGCCCAAAAGCGGAATTCACAACAGTACCCCCCCCTTGAGGAGGGGTCACCGAACCCTCACCAGAGCCCCCAGGCCGATCAGGACGAGCCAAGTGAAAAGCACGAACCAAATCGGCAGCATGGACATCGGAGGCAACCACCCAAGAATTATCCTCCTGGCCATAACCCTTCCACTTAACAAGATACTGAAGCCTCCGGCCTCGAAAGACGAGAATCCAAAATTTTCTCAACCACATATTCTAACTCCCCCTCAACCAACACCGGGGCAGGAGGATCAACAGAGGGAACAACGGGTACCACATATCTCCGCAACAAAGATCTATGGAAAACATTGTGGATGGCAAAAGAGGCTGGAAGGGCCAAACGAAAAGACACTGGATTGATAATCTCAGAAATTTTATAAGGACCAATAAACCGAGGCTTGAACTTAGGGGAAGAAACCTTCATAGGAACATGACGAGCAGATAACCAGACTAAATCCCCCACACGAAACCGAGGACCAACACACCGACGGCGGGTAGCAAAACACTGAGCCTTTTCCTGAGACAACGTCAAATTGTCTACCACATGAGTCCAAATCTGCTGTAACCTGTCCATCACAGAATCTACACCAGGACAATCAGAAGGCTCAACCTGCCCTGAAGAAAAACGAGGATGGAAACCAAAATTACAAAAAAAGGGCGAAACCAAAGTAGCCGAACTGGCCCGATTATTAAGGGCAAACTCGGCCAACGGCAAGAAAGCCACCCAATCATCCTGATCAGCAGACACAAAGCATCTCAAATAGGTTTCCAAGGTTTGATTAGTTCGCTAAGTTTGGCCATTTGTCTGAGGAAGGAACGCCGAAGAAAAAGACAAATTAATGCCCATCCTAGCACAAAAGGCCCGCCAAAACCTGGAAACAAACTGGGAACCTCTGTCAGACACAATATTTTCCGGAATGCCATGCAAACGAACCACATGCTGAAAAAACAATGGAACCAAATCAGAGCAGGAAGGCAATTTAGGCAAAGGTACCAAATGGACCATTTTAGAGAACCGGTCACAAACCACCCAGATAACAGACATCCTCTGGGACACAGGAAGATCCGAAATAAAATCCATGGAAATATGCATCCAGGGCCTCTCAGGGACAGGCAAAAGCAACCCACTAGCGCGGGAACAGCAAGGCTTAGCCCGGGCACGAGTCTCACAGGACTGCACAAAAGAATGCACATCCCGCAACAAGGAAGGCCACCAAAAGGACCTAGCCACCAAATCTCTGGTACCAAAAATCCCAGGATGACCGGCCAACACCGAACCATGGACTTCAGAAATTACCTTACTTGTCCATCTATCAGGAACAAACAGCTTCCCCACAGGACAGCGGTCAGGTTTATCAGCCTGAAATTCCTGAAGCACCCGCCGTAAATCAGGGGAGATGGCAGAAAGAACCATCCCTTCCCTAAGAATGCCAACCGGCTCAAGAACTCCAGGAGAATCAGGCAAAAAACTCCTAGAGAGGGCATCCGCTTTAACATTCTTAGATCCCGGAAGATATGAAACCACAAAATCGAAACGGGAGAAAAACAGGGACCATCGAGCCTGTCTAGGGTTCAGCCGCTTGGCCGACTCGAGGTAAATCAATAGGTACCCCTTCTATGATGCCCTCCCCTTCCCCGTGTTCTAGCACTAAGTCTAGGGGTCCCCTTACCCGTCTCCCGTATACCAGTTCGAACGGGGAGAACCCCGTGGATTCTTGGGGCACCTCCCGATAGGCAAACAGGAGGTGAGGCAAGAATTTCTCCCAGTCCCTGTAGGTCCTGGTAAAAGTCCCAATGAGTTGTTTTAACGTCCCGTTAAAGTGTTCACACAACCCACTGGTTTGCGGGTGGTACAGGGCGCTTCTAATGGACTTTACGCCGCACAGCTTCCACAGTTGGTTAGTCACCTCTGCTGTAAACTGGGTACCCTGGTCCGAGATAATCTCCCGGGGAAATCCAACCCGTGAGAAAACCTGGAGCAGGGCAGCCGCCACCGTCTCTGCCAGTATGTTAGGTAACGCAACCGCCTCTGGATACCGTGTGGCATAATCTACCACTGTCAATATATACCTTTTCCCTGACGGACTGGGTTTGACTAACGGCCCTATCAGATCGACAGCTAATCGGCTAAATGGTTCCTCCACAATGGGGAGGGGGCGTAATTTGGCCTTGCATCGATTTCCCCTCTTGCCAATGCGCTGGCAACTGTCACAGGTCTGGCAGTACTGACGAACATCATAGGTTACCCCCGGCCAAAAGAAGTTTTGTGTCAGACGATGCCGGGTGCGACTGACGCCGAAGTGCCCGGCCAAGGATATGTCATGAGAGATTCACAGTAACTCCTGCCTATACTTCTTGGGAACTACCAGCTGTCGTTTTATAATGGGGCTCTTCCTTGTGTGGTGCTGCTCTATGATCCGGTAGAGGAGTCCCTACTTCCATATAAACTGTTCCCCTTCCAGTACCCCTCTCCCCTCCTGTGCCTTCCCACGATATCCCTCCAATGAAGGATCCTCAAGTAACTCCCTCTTAAATTCATCTGGAGTGGCCCAAGAAATGTGTCTGGCTATGGGAATACGTGTAGGGCTGGGATGTCTTACCTGGGCCTCCTCTGAGTGTGATTCCGCCTCCGCAGCTCGAGCTTGTCTCCGGGTGGTCACAGGATATGTCTCAGCCAGAGGGGCAACCGAGAAGGCAGACAACATGGGCCCCAATTCATTTCCCAGCAAGACGTCTGCAGGCAAATCCTTCATCAAGCCGACCTCAACAAGACCATCCCCGACTCCCCAGTTCAGGTGAATCCTGGCAGTGGGCAGTCGATGTATGGCTCCCCCAGCTACACGGACTGCCACTGTCCGGTCCATCTTCTCTTGGTCCCGGACGAGTTGAGGCTTCACAAGGGTCAAAGTTGCTCCGGAATCTCTTAGTCCCTGCATGCGTTTCCCATTAACCCACACGACCTGTCTATGCTGTTGTCGATTATCTGCCCGGGCTGCCTGCACGGGGTCTACTTCATGCAGCACTTCCTCCATTTCTTCCACCCCTTGGTTAGTTGTAGCCCCCAATGCCGGGTCAGCTTCACCTTGGTAGCAGTGTACAGCGGCCCGGCTGAAGGTAGCTGTTCCTGCCTTTGGCCACTGGGTATGCTGAGTCCGGTTGGGACATTGTCTTTGCAGGTGGCCCAGCTGACGGCAGGTGTGGCATCGCGCCCCAGGGGAACTGTGGTAGGCCAGGTTTCTAGCTGGTCCCCCTACAATCTTCGGTGGTTTGGGGCCCTCCAGGTCCATGGGCGGACCCTTAGTGACCATCTTTGATCCAGACAACTGAGGCCTCCTGGCGTCATGATGTTCATCGGCCAGACGAGCGGCTTCCTCAAGAGTCATTGGCTGCCTGTCCCGAAGCCATTACTGTGTCTTGGGGGTTAGTCCATTAAAGAATCGTTCTAACAAGAAGAGCTGGAGGACGTCCTCCTTAGTGGTTGCTTGGCTCCCTTGTACCCACTGTAGCAGTGACCGCCGTAATTTACAGGCCCATTCAGCGTGGGTATCGGTTACTCGTTTTATAAGTCCGCGGAACTTTTGGCGGTATGCCTCTGGTGTCAGCGCATACCGGGCCAAGATCACTTCTTTGATCTGCTCATAGTCCATACAGTCCTCATCAGGTACCGTGCGATAGGCGTCCGCTGCCCGGCCGGTCAGCTTGCTGGCCAGAATCTGAACCCGTTCCTCCGGCTTCACTTGAAGAAAGGCACACTGCCGCTCAAAGTCCTGCAGAAAGCCATCAATGTCTTCCTCCGCCTCCCCCAACTGTCGGAAGGCATTATACAGGATCTTTTTGTGGCTTACTGTTGAAGGTACCTGGTCGGAGGCCCTGCTCACTGACTCTCCTCTCTCTGCTCTGCCATCTCCATCTTGGCCAGCTCCACTTTGGTCCGCTCTGCCATCTCCATCTTGGTTAGCTCTATTCTGGTCCGCTCGGCCATTTTTTCCTTCAGATCAGTACGCACATCAGCCATCACCTCTCGTATGATCTCTACTGCAGGGTTTGGGCCATAGAACGCCAGTCTGTTCTTTACCTCCCTCTGGAATTCAGTCTCCTCCACGTTCACATTGGGGGGCGCTGCACCGTCGTGTTCCATGATGGCTGCTATCAAATCCGCTTTTGTTTTTGTTGCTGGCGATTAACCCTCGGGCTTCCACCAGATCTTTTAATGTAGTCCTCTTTAACTTCTGGTAGTTGTTTTCCATTCATTCCTTTCCTCCTGTAGAAGGGGTATCAGATCCCGCTGTCTGCCACCAGTGTAACGGGGTATACCAAGCTGGGGTACCTCTTTCAGTACCACCGCGTGCTTCAAGAGGTCCACTTTGCTTTGGCTGGAGTCTGAATGAAGGACGCTGGCTGGAATTCATTGATTACATGAGAGCATATAAAAGCTGACTGCTTCTCCACGTATTTCCAGTCTCACAACACTTTATTCACAGAACACAGAATATATCACACAGATACAGAGGGCAGGCCCATTGAAACGCAGGCCAGACATACATTACAATAGCCGCAGGTGGCCAGAGCCTGCCGATATTTACTGTGGGAATTACAAAGGTGGGGGAAGACAGAAGGGGGATATCTTGTATCCTCTGCCCAGGGGCGCAGCCTGTGGGCTGATGCCTTAGGGACATATATCTCACATGGAACCTATTATATATATATATAAATAACTGCATAACATATTCTGGGTGCTGGGGGGTTCTGTAACAACGTGTATCTGTCATTTCACTGAAAACCAGAGTCAAATCTGTGCACAACAGTAGATCCCAGCTAGCAGTCTGTATAGAGATCATGCCTTGTAATGTACTCCATTCCCTTATCCCTCTTCTTCCAATAATCCTTCTTTTAGCATTAACAAATGGCTCAGCTAAAATAAATTGTGCTTTTGACATGTCAATGTGTTTTGTCTAAACTAGATTTATGTGTTTTTTATATCATTAGCTGCCTGGTAATGTAAAACCACAGCGCATGAGCCTTCACCATATCCATAGAGAATTAAGAAATGACCAATAAGCTTCTGACCCCTATTTAAAAGTTTTCCACCTCATTGACCATCATCACTTCACATGACGCTCATTACTGTACACTGTGACTGACGGCGTGTTATTCTGTATGGAGACTATAAATGCTTACTGTCATTCCCTAGGGACATTGGCTAAAATCTGCATCTCCAATTCTAAGAATATTTATTGGCAAGACAGACGACAGGGCATCCGTGCTATATAGAAAGAGGATGAGTCTAGTAGTCCGCACATAATGCAGAGATTGAATTTATGCCAGCGGCAGTGCTAGACTGAACGTGATTGATCATGATATGGTGTAGCTGGCCATTGTCATACAGCTCTTCAATTACAATTACGCATTTTTTCTTCATTCTTCATGCACTAGAAAGCAGCAATACAATATTTTTACAGGAAAAAATGTAATCAGTGTCAGAGACACTGCTGCTTCATCTGTACTCTGTGCATTGTCAGCAAGCTCCCAATCATGATGAGGGCAGGGTTACACAGATTAGCTGGACTGCCTGGCTCATCCTGCAGTGATAATCTCCTTTTAATAAAACATTGATTGTATTGAAACTATAGTAAGATGCTGAGTAAGTGACACATTACTGGAATTAGGCTCTCTGCCCCTACATTATACTTCTTTCACATTAACTAGCAAAAAAGAGCTGACATTGTCAGGAGTGGGTGATAAATGCAGAAGTGGTGCATATGTTTCTATTATACTTTTCCTCTATTTGTTCCACTCCTGGTTTTGGCTTACAAATACTGATGTAAAATACTGACTAAATACTGCTAGTGTGACGGCAGCCTTAGGGCTGGTGGAATGCACCAAATAATTATAGGGATGGTATAAGGTGCGTTCGCAGCCCGGGGTCCACCGTGCAGAGATGACACCTGCTGCTTGGTAATGGCGGACAGTATATGGCGGTATAATGTGAACACACACGGGTTAGCTTCATCCGGTATGAAAGGAAGCGAACCCTGTTGCGTCACAGGGCCGCAATAAAGCAGAGTGAACGCTAGTATTGGGTCACAGGACTCTGCCCCAAGGACACGGGTTAGAGTCCCTCTAGACCACTAGCGCTCGGCGCCGCAACTGCTGTGCCAGGGAAAATCCTAAATAATGATTTACCGCACTGAGTGCGTGCAGCGCCGCTCTGGCGAACACCACTAACCGCCCTAACTTGGGTCAGGTATCGCACTGGTTGCGCACGGCGCCGCACTGGCTATTGCTGCTGTTAGGCTGGTTTCACACTTGCGTTTTGATCTGCAGCGTTTTAGCGCTAAAAAACGCATGCGTTTTTTTTAGCATGCGTTTTGACGCGTTTTCGGCAACGCATGCGTTTTTTTATGCGTGCATTTAGTTGCAGAAATGCAACCTGTAGTAATTTCTAGCGGCGTTTTTTTGCTGCAAAAAACGCATGCGTTTATTCGCGGCAAAAAAATGCATTGCTGTCTATGTAAACGCATGCGTTTTTAAGCACATGCGTTTGCTTGCGTCAAAAACGCATGCGTTTTTATAGAAAAACACAAGAAAACACAAGAAAAAACAAGAAAACCCTAACCCTAAACACAAGAAAAAACAAGAAAACCCTAACCCTAACCCTAAACACAAGAAAAAACAAGAAAACCCTAACCCTAACCCTAGGGTTACTAGGGATCCTAACCCTAACCCTAAGGTTAGGATCCCTAGTAACCCTAGGGATCCTAACCCTAGGGATCCTAACCCTAACCCTTAGGGATAGGATCCTAACCCTTAGGGTTAGGGTTAGGATCCCTAGGGTTAGGGTTAGGATCCCTAGGGTTACTAGGGATCCTAACCCTAACCCTAGCTATTTCTGTTTATAGTGGGTTTTCTAGTTGATTTTGATGATTGGCAGCTGTCACACACTTCTCAGCATGCGTTTAAAAAACGCAAACGCAGGAAAAAACGCATGTAAACGCGGCAAAACGCTGAGTTATTTTTCTGCATGCAAAAACGCATGCGTCTAAAAAACGCGGCGTTTTGCTGCGTTTACATGCGTTTTTTTACCACATGCGTTTTTTTTAAAAACGCTGCAGATCAAAACGCAAGTGTGAAACCAGCCTTAGGCTTCTTTCACATTTCCGTCTTCTGGGGGCCATCGCAATCCGTGGTTATGGCAAAAAAACGGATCTTGCAAATGTGCCCGCAGGATCAGTAATTTTGCCATTGACTTGAACTAACGACGGATTGCGACGGATGGACACACGTCACATCCGTCGTGCGACGGATGCGTCGTGTTTTTGCGGTCCGTCGAGACGAAAAAACGTTCAGTGTAACGTTTTTTCGTCCGTCGAATCCGCCAGTTCCGACCACGCATGCGCGGCCGGAACTCCGCCCCCTCCTCCCCGGAACTCACAATGGGCAGCGGATGCATCGTAAGACTGCATCCGCTGCCCACGTTGTGCACAATTGTGCACAACGTCCGTCGGTACGTCGGGCCGACTGTTTGTGAAGGCCCCGTACCGACTGAAATATGAAAGAAGCCTTAGACGCTATATATTGTGCCTGGTGCTGGATGGCACTAACTGGCACTAGACAGCTCCAACATTCTCGAGCATTTGTCAACACTAGGGATGGGAATGATTCGGAGCTTTCACCAGAACAGGCATACATCCACACACACACAATAACTGATTTATACTAGCGCATGGTCGAGCGGCCATGCGAACCTTTTATATCTGTAGCCTTCCAGGACCTTCCTAGTGCTCCAATCGGAGCCGCTACAGGACCTGAGCATGTGACCCCTGACCACCAACGAGAGGTCCTCCCATGGGCATGCTCAGTAGAAGAAAAGCAGGACTTAGTCCCTGGAACGTCTGCTCGCCTCTGATCAATGCTGGTTACAAAGGCTGAGCCTGGAATGGCAGGTCTAACCAAACGCACAGTATCTGCTTGAGCCAGACGCTGGGACCGACATCTCTGCTGAGCAGGCTCCACTGTGGCTGAAGGAGAATGGGAGACCGCAGCGGACATGGTTTGAGATTCCCCCTGTGCAGCGGCGGAAACTCGACACCTAACAGCAACATTTAGAAAATTAGATGCAGTGGTCAGCTAAGGAAACTTAGTGCAGCAGATGAAAGACGCATCTTGCTGACTTTCCTTTGAAATCAAAAGATGTCCAGCAGTGTCATCAGCTCAAACCTGGCAGTAACCAGAAGGACTCAGCTACACCCATCTACGGTGTTTGTCCAGAAGTAGTCTTTAGGTAAGAATGGAGGCCATAAAGCCATACCTTTGACATGACATGAAGGCCAAGTGACTTAGCTATGCATGAAAATATAGGAACTGGGGTGCAGAAAAATGGCAGCAGGTGCTCTGGTCAAAACTGGAAATATTTTGTTGTAACTGAAGGCAGTTTGTTCACTGAAAGACTGAAGAGCAGTACAATGAGTGTCTGCAAAAGTAAAGCATGGTGGAGGATCCTCACATGTTAAAGGGAACCTGTCACCCCCCAGGCGTTTGTAACTAAAAGAGCCACCTTGTGCTGCACTAATGCTGCATTCTGACAAGGTGGATCTTTTAGTTCTTGTTCCTGGCACTGCTGAAATACCGTATTTTCTGGGGTATAAGATGACTTTTTAACCCCTGAAAATCTTCTTAAAAGTCGGGGGTCGTCTTATACGCCGGGTATCGTCTTGTACGCCGGGTGTATATGGTGGGTGGGGGGGGGGGGGAGTGGTCCTGATGACGACGAGGGGGCGTCTCACAGGAAAGTGCGTGGAGTATCCCCCATTACCTCATCATAGCGCTGCAGCGTGGGGTCTCTGTGCTGGGAGCGGCGGCGGCTGCTCCTCTTTGTGCCGCGTGGGTGCTGTGCTGTGGGGCGGCAGCTCCTCTTCTGCAGTGTGGGGCCTCTGTGCTGTGGGGCGGCGGCGGCGTATTTTCATGCAGTCAGTCGGGGCTCCTCCGGCATCTCCTTAAAGCCCGGAGGCCCCGCTGGCAGCTCCATTGCTATGATGCAGTGGCCTCCGGGAAAATGGCCGCTGCTCAGATTCAGATCTCGTCTCCCGAGATCTCGGGACGAGATCTGAATCTGAGCATGCGCCGCCCCCAGCGGCCATTTTCCCGGAGGCCACCGCATCGTAGCAATGGTGCTGCCGGCGGGGCCTCCGGGCTTTAAGAAGATGCCGGAGGAGCCCCGACTGACCGCATGAAAATATGCCGCCACCGCCCCACAGCACAGAGGCCCCACACTGCAGAAGAGGAGCCGCCGCCCCACAGCACCCACGTGGCACAAAGAGGAGCCGCCGCTCCCAGCAGAGACCCCACGCTTCAGCGCTACGATGAGGTAATGGGGGATAGTCCACTCACACTTTCCTGTGAGACGCCCCCTCATCGTCATCGGGACCACTCCCACCCAAAAGGCACATTAGTCACCGGCCCTATAAGACGACATATGGCGTATAAGAAGACCCCCGACTTTTAAGAAGATTTTATATTTTAACTGGAAAAGTTGGGGGGTCGTCTTATACGCCCAGTCGTCTTATACGCCGGAAAATACGGTAATCGTTTCTTAAATTTGTCCCTCATACCTCGAAATCGCCAGGGAGGCAGGTCTTTCCCCCCTAACCAGATGCCTCCCAGCCGTCACTCATGGCCTCTGCACGCCGGGCGCCGTCTCCTCTTCCTTCATTAGCGCCGGGAACGCTAATAAAGGAAGAGGCGGCACCCGGCGTGCAGAGGTCCTGAGTGACGGCTGAGAGGCGTCTGGATTAGGGGGGAAAGACCTGCCTCCCTGGCGATTTCGAGGTATGAGGGACAAATTTCAAAAACGATTATTTCAGCAGTGCCAGGGACCCGAACTAAAAGAGCCAGCTTGTCAGAATGCATCATTAGTGCTGCACAAGTTGGCTCTTTTAGTTACAAACGCCTGGGGGGGGGTTACAGGTTCCCTTTAAGGCTGAATTTCAGCAAATGAGAGTTGGGGATTTTGGTCAGGATTAATGGTGTTTTTTCAATACTGAGAAATATGGGCAGATAATTATCCATCATGCAATTCCATAAGGGAGGCATCTGATTGACAAGAACAAATAATGTGATGCCTTTTGTTAGCTGACAAAAATAACCATTAACACTTCTATTTTTGAAAGTATTCTTACTTTGCAGAATTTTTGTCATACTTGCCTAAAACTTTTGTACAGTACTGTGTATACAATGCAAGCCTCAATATTGAAATTACAACAAAAATAGATAGTCATGGAATTCTGGAAATCACAGGATGAATACACATGTTAATGATATGCAAGTGATGAAAAAATGGAAACATTTTTAAAAAGTCTCAACTTATTCAGTAACATTTAGAGGGCTACAAGCAGAAATACATGCACTTATATGACTTGGTTGCTATCAATGAGGTTATTTTTGCTTGTCTGAAAAGAATGAACCTCCAGTCCAGCCTCTATTGCCATCTTGCTCTGTGCCATGATAGCCTTGCGAGTGGTGGCATAAGATCAATGGGATGTCGGGATTGTAGCTCAAAGCCATGCAAACTCCTTGGGACATTTCGTTTAGACATTGTTAGGTGATTTAGGCTTGGCATGTGACATCTAATTTCATATGCAGTTCAAAATGGATCACTATGTGACTTTCTGACGAAACCACGTGGGCAATGCCAAGAAGAGTCCTTGATAGGCATAAATTGAATTTAAGGGATCAAATAACTCAAAATTGGCATGTGCATATGTCTTCACCCCTTTTGCCACAAAGCCCCTAAAAATTTTTAGTGTAGGCAATTACCTTCACAAGTCATATGCTTAGTGAAAGGTAGTTCACCTTTGTGCAATCTAAGTGTCACATGGTCTGTCAGTACATACAGTGGCTTTCAATAGTTTTCACTCCCTACGCCCCGTGAACATTTGGGTTTCTTTTTATTGTGAAGCAAACAACAAATAAATAACAAAATAACTGGACTTCAGTGTGCATATCTATTCACCCCCCTAAAGTCAGTACTATGTAGAGCCTCCTTTTGTAGCAATTACAGCTGCAAGTTGCTTTGGAGAAGTCTCTGTGAGCTTTCCACATCTTGCCACTGGGATTTTGGCTCATCCCTCAAGGTAAAATTGCTCCAGCTCCTTCAAGTTAGATGGTTTCCTCTGGAGAACAGCAATCTCCAAGTCTGACCACAGATTATCAATTGGATTAATGTCTGGGCTTTGACTAGACCACTCCAGAACATTTAGGCTGTGTGCACACGTAGCAGATTTTTTGCGTTTTTTTCGCGGTTTTTCGCTATAAAAACGCTATAAAACCGCGAAAAAAACGCTAACATTAAGCATCCTATGTAACAGAATGCAATCCGCATTTTTTGTGCACATGCTGCATTTTTTTCCTGAGCGGAATCGCAATCCAGAAAAAAACGCAGCATGTTCATTAAAATTGCGGAATCGCAGCAATTCTGCACACATAGGAGTGCATTGATCTGCTTACTTCCCGCACGGGGCTGTGCACACCATGCGGGAAGTAAGTAGATCAAGTGCGGTTGGTACCCAGGGTGGAGGAGAGGAGAATCTCCTCCACGGACTGGGCACCATATAAGTGGTAAAAAAAAAAAGAATTAAAATAAAAAATAGCGATATACTCACCTTCGGGCGGCCCGACCTCCTCAACGGCTTCTGTGGTGTGTGTGTGAAGGACCTGCGATGACGTCACGGTCACATGACCGCGGGTCACGTGACCGCTACGTCAATGGAAGGTCCTGAACACACAGCATTAGGAACGGAAGCCGCTGAGGTGAGTATAACCTTTTATTTTTATTTTTTTTATTATTTTTAACATTCTACTTTTTACTATAGATGCTGCATAGGCTGCATCTATAGTAAAAAGTTGGTCACACTTGTCAAACACTATGTTTGACAAGTGTGACCAACCTGTCAAACAGTTTTCCAAGCGATGCTACAGATCGCTTGGGAAACGCTAGCATTCTGCAAGCTAATTATGCTTGCAAAACGCTAGTTTTCTGCGGGTATATGCATGCAAATTCTACATGCGATATACCCGCGGCAGGAGGCGCAGAATTGCCGCGGAAATTTCCACGGCAATTCTGCTACGTGTGCACATAGCCTTATAAGTTTCCTCTTAAACCACTCGAGTGTTGCTTTAGTAGTGTTATACTTAGAAAAAAATTGAAGATGTGGCATTCACCAAGTTGTGTTACTTTAAAAGTCCTTTAATTTCCCCATATCTTGGGCCGAGGACATTACATCAAAGACGGCAGGTACATTTGGGGGTGCAGGGTAACAGAGTAGGACGACGGCCGTTTCGAACCGGCTGCGCTTCATCGGGTCCAGGTGCCTACTCTGTTACCCTGCACCCTCAAATGTACCTGCCGTCTTTGGCCTCTTTCACATTTCAGTTGGTGCGCGGTCGTCGCAAACCGTCGGCCCCACGTACCGACGGACGTTGTGCCCAATTGTGCACAACGTGAGCAGCGGATGCAGTTTTCAGATGCATCCGCTGCCCATTGTGAGTTCTGGGGAGGAGGGGGCGGAGTTCCGTCCCCGCATGCGCGGTCGGAAATGGCGGTTTCAACGGACGAAAAAATGTTACATTGAACGTTTTTTCATTACGACGGCCCGCCAAATACCGACGCATCCAGTGCACGACGTATGGAACGTGTGTCCGTATGTCGCGATGCGTCAGTAATACAAGTCTATGTGAAAAAAACGCATCCTGCGGGCAACTTTGCAGGATGCGTTTTTTTTCACAGAACGACACATTGCGACGTTCACATTCCAACGGAAGTGTGAAAGAGGCCTTTGATGTAATGTCCTCAGCCCAAGATATGGGGAAATTAAAGGACTTTTAAAGTAACACAACTTGGTGAGTGCCACATCTTCAATTTTTCTTTTCTAAGTATAATGTGCAAGTTGACATATGATGTCGAGCACCACAATACAAGTGTGAATCACCACTTGCGAAATGGTCATATGGACTATGCTGTTACGGTTTATTAGCTGCCACTGAACCTGGTGCCGTTCTATCTTTTTCTTAAAAATATCAGTTGCTTAAGTAGTGTGCTTTGGGTCATTGTCTTGTTGGAAGGTGAAACTGACTTTTTGTTATCCCTGTATTTCGCACTACCCATCTTCCCCTTTGCTGAAAAACCTCTCCACAGCCTGAGGCTGCCACCGCCATGTTTCTGTTCTTAGGGTGATGGGCTGTGTTGGTTTGGCGCCAAACATAACGTTTACCTTAGTGGCAAAAAAGTTCAATTTTGGTCTCATCTGACCACAGAACCTTCCTCCATACATTTAGGGAGTCTCTCACATGTCTTTTGGGAAACTTAAAAACGAGCCTTAATATTGTGTGTTTAATTTATTCTGCCCACTCTTCCATAAATAACAAAATAAAGTTGCACTCTGTAGCGCTATAGCACGTAAACATGAAATATATGACATCTAAATTGCAGTACTGCTCTAGAAAATAGGAAAAATTGAGAATAATTGGCGTATAAATTGGCCAATTCATAGGTCCCAGCAACGGGAATCGCATTATCACGGATGCCGGGTACATATCCTACTGGGACTCATCTAATGGGCCGATAGCCTAAATTTATATGGGAAGGAAGGATCCTGCTGTATTTAAAACCGCCGGAGGCTGAGGGGTGGAGTGCTCAGTCAGAGAGCTAATGTATACAAATATCATAAGGCTGACCGACACTCCCAAACAGAAATCAGGTGTGTACAAGTGTTTACTAAGAGTAGCCATCTCCATACAAGTGGAAACCCTCCAATGTGGCTGATTTACAACAATTTTGCAAAGATGAGTGGGCCAAAATTCCTCCATAGCGTTGTACAAGACTCATTACCAGTTATCACAAATGCTTGATTGCAGTTGTTGCTGCTAAGGGTGGCTACAGGGGAATCACTTTTTCACACAGGGCCCTGTAGGTTTGGATTTCTTTTTCCCTTTATAATAAAGACCTTCATTTAAAAACTGATATTAACATTTGTTTGGTGATCTGAAACTTTTAAGGGTGACAAACATGCCAAAGAAATCAAGAAGGGGCAAACACTTTTTTACACAACTGTATATGTACATGCACCAGTGTCTTTATCTTTATGAATATCGCCATCAAGATTCACATGGCACCGAGCTAGCTCTTAATACAGAGCAGCAGGAATTGCGTACTTTATGGCAGCTGTAATAAATGGAACTAATCTTGAATCGTCAGCAAATTCTGACGTACTTCCCCTCCCCAGAGACCAGGAATGTATATGGCCGGCGTCACACTGGCGAGTTTTACGGACGTAAGAGCGCAGAAACTACGTCCGTAAAACTCGCATTACATACGGCACAATTATTCTCAATGGGGCTGCTCCTATTAGCCGTATATTACGGTTCAGTATTATACGGCTTTCTACGGCCGTACAAAATCGCAGCATGCTGCGTTTGTCAGCGTATTGCGCAAATAATACGCCAATGAAAGTCTATGGGGGCGAGAAAAATAGGGATTCCACACGGACCTGCAGTGTGACTTGCGAGAAATACGCAGCGGTGTTAGTGAAAAGTCGGTAATTCAATTGCCGGCTTTTTCCTTCTCCTTCACAAACCCGACATGATATGAGACATGGTTTACATACAGTAAACCATCTCATATCCCCATTTTTTTTGCATATTCCACACTACTAATGTTAGTAGTGTGTGTATGTGCAAAATTTGGGCGCTGTAGCTGCTAAAATAAAGGGTTAAATGGCGGAAAAAATTGGCGTGGGCTCCCGCGCAATTTTCTCCGCCAGAGTGGTAAAGCCAGTGACTGAGGGCAGATATTAATAGCCAGGAGAGGGTCCATGGTTATTGGCCCCCCCCTGGCTAAAAACATCTGCCCCCAGCCACCCCAGAAAAGGCACATCTGGAAGATGCGCCTATTCTGGCACTTGGCCACTCTCTTCCCACTCCCTGTAGCGGTGGGATATGGGGTAATGAAGGGTTAATGCCACCTTGCTATTGTAAGGTGACATTAAGCCAGATTAATAATGGAGAGGCGTCAATTATGTCACCTATCCATTATTAATCCAATTGTAGGAAAGGGTTAAAAAACACACACACACATGATTAAAAAGGATTTTAATGAAATAAACACAGCGGTTGTTGAAATAATTTATTGTTCTCGCAATCCATTTGCAGACCCTCGCTTGGAAAAATAATAAACGCACAAGATACATACCTTCTGGTGAACCGTCTCGTCCCACGAGGTAATCCATCTGAAGGGGTTAACTAATATTACAGGCAGGAGCCCTGCAAATGCAGCGGTGCTCCGTGCCTGTAATCCCCGGCGAATGAATGAAATGTAGGTCATTGACCTACATTTCCTTCAGTCGCGGTGATGCGCCCCTGGTGGATGTCCTCATATGACCTGGAGCGTGGGAAAAAGTTCCCAGGCTGCAGTTCATGAGAACATCCAGCAGGGGCGCATCACCGCGACTCAATGTAAGTACAGATCCTGCTTTCCTTTCAGCACCCGGGGATTACAGGCACGAGCGAGTGGTTTATCGCAGCTCTGCCTGTAATATTAGTTAACCCCTTCAGATGGATTACTTCGTGGGACGTGATCTGACATCAGAAGGTATGTATATTGTGCGTTAATTATTTTGCCAAGTGAGGGCCTGCAAATGGATTGCGAGAACAATAAATTATTACAACAACCGCTGTGTTTATTTCATTAAAATCCTTTTTAATCATGTGTGTGTGTGTGTGTTTTTTAACCCTTTCCTACAATTGGATTAATAATGGATAGGTGACATAATTGACGCCTCTCCATTATTAATCTGGCTTAATGTCACCTTCCAATAGCAAGGTGGCATTAACCCTTCATTACCCCATATCCCACCGCTACAGGGAGTGGGAAGAGAGTGGCCAAGTGCCAGAATAGGCGCATCTTCCAGATGTGCCTTTTCTGGGGTGGCTGGGGGCAGATGTTTTTAGCCACGGGGGGGCAATAACCATGGACCCTCTCTAGGCTATTAATATCTGCCCTCAGTCACTGGCTTTACCATTCTGGCGGAGAAAATTGCGCGGGAGCCCACGCCAATTTTTTCCGCGATTTAACCCTTTATTTTAGCAGCTACAGCGCTGAAATTTTGCACATACACACTACTAACATTAGTAGTGTGGAATATGCAAAAAAAAGGGGATATGAGATGGTTTACTGTATGTAAACCATGTCTCATATCATGTTGGGTTTGTGCAGGAGAAATGAAAAGCCGGCAATTGAATTACCGACTTTTCACAGATATCGCGCTGAAGTAAATATAAATACAGAATATATATATATATATATGTGTCTCAATGACATATATATATATATACATACTGTATATATGTTTTAATGAACATTTGAGCACATAAATCCATTAGATGTCGGTTTTGCAAGCCTGCGCGAAAATCTCGCAGTACGGATGCCATACGGATTACATACGGAGGATGCCATGCGCAAAATACGCTGACACACCCTGACTACGGATCACTATTTTGGGAACATTTCACCGTATTTCGGCCGTATTACGGCCGTAAAATACGGACCGTATTGTCTTACGCCGAGTGTGAGGCCGGCCTATATGTGTATAAAGTTTTGCTAGGTTGCCTTATGACCTGAAGCAGTGGAATAGAACTGACATTAAATATCTCACTGCTTTGCAGTTATTTTTCACAATTTTTTGAGATTCACAACAATTCGCTGACCCTGCCCCAGACTACATAGCTCAGCTGACAAATGAGCTGCAGAAAAGTATCAGCCTAGCGTAAGGCTATGTTCACACGTTGCATTTTTGCAGCAGTTTTTGATGCACATTTTCAGCTGTGTTTTCACAGTAACAGCAAAGCCTGAAATCTCATGTTTTTTTTCTGACTGTTTTTGTCAAAGAGATGCATTTTTACAAAATGCAGCACGTCACTTCTTTCAGCGTTTTTCACCCATTGGAAAGCAATGGTAAATGCAAAAAACGCTGCAAGAAACACAGGTATCAGGTTTTGCTGCGTTTTGGGTGCGAAAACCTGATGTAGTTGAATCAAATTTTTTTTTATGCATTAAACTTTATCAGCATGCACAAGAGACCAATATACCAACAAAAATGCAGCAAAAAAACACAGCAAAACATGCTTTCTGTAAAGCAGCTTAAACGCTGCTTAAAATTTGGGTAAAAAAAAGCTGCAAAATCGCAAAGTGTGAACATAGCCTTACTGTTCAAACATGTTTTTTTAATCAAATAATTTTTTATTGAACAGTTTTGAAAAAAAACTTTCACTCCAAGTCCTGAACCAAAAACCCACCCAACTTTCAGATTTAAGAAAGAAGAACTTTCAATTAGTTATTTCAGATTTCTTTCAGGAAGAGTTCACAAGTCCATTGTTCCCTACAGTGAGTTAGTGCTTATGGTCCATTCTTTCCCCTACCTCTTTCACCCCAAAACAATGTATACATCGCAATGTCAAATAAAGTGCTTTTACATATGACATCCTTTTTTATTCATTTCTCCCCCCCCCCCACCCTTTAGTAAAATCCTTTACTCGGAATGCCCAACTCTCTTCGAAATTCCTGAAAAACCTTGAGCTAATTATTTTTAATTAGTTGTGTAAGCCGGGAGAGCCCTTTACTTTGCCAGTGCAAACAACCTTCTAATTTGTCAAATTCTGGGTAGTTAGAATTGTTCCATAAAGGTGAATAATGGGAGTATCCCACCATACCCATTATCTCTTTAACTTTAGACTATATTCTGTGAATCCCTATAATAGTAATACCTGAGGAATTATAGTTCTGAAATCCTCCCCCCTTCAAGGCTTCCACCAAACTCCTTACCTCTAGAAGGTGTCTAATCATTCTAGTGGTGGAGGATGGAAGTTCCGGGTTTCCCAACCCCCTCAGATGCTGCAATTGTGAAGAAAGAAAATACAACGGGGATCCAGGATAGCCAGACCTCTCATCTCTGCAAGGTCTCGAGTCTTATTCCTGGAATATTCTTTTTCCAAATCAAATCTCTGGAGTTGCTATTTACTTTATAAAAAAAATCAT
Source organism: Ranitomeya variabilis (assembly GCF_051348905.1). NCBI lineage: Eukaryota > Metazoa > Chordata > Amphibia > Anura > Dendrobatidae > Ranitomeya > Ranitomeya variabilis. Next base: position 77,233,341 of record NC_135238.1, read on the forward strand.
AGGACAAGCCATGTCGGTGCGTTATGCAATTATTTAAAGCAGCTGTGTCATAAGAACCATCCTAATGAAATTAGCCCATCCTATCACCGATAAAGGTAGTTTACACCATGCCGTTGTTTTAGTCTGGAATTTAGTTAGGAGAGGGTCGATATTTATGGATTCATACTCCGTAACATCTTCACTTGATACTATAACCAAATATTTAAAACAAAGAACCATCTTAAGTTGTCCCGCAGTCATCATCTCATTTGGAGGTTTCGTTCCCATTGTCATAAGTGCCAATTTACCGCAACTGATAGAGAGGCCTGATGACAAACCACACTTGTTAATAATGGCCATAGCTTCCGCTAATGATGGTGGCCAATTGTCTAGGAAAAGAAGAACATTATCCGCAAATATCTCTTAGTGTTCCCCTTAATTTTTGAGGATAGACAGATTGCCACAGCTAACGATTCTATAGCGATGGTGAATTACAATGGAGGGAGGGGGCATCCTGTTCAAACATGTTTGATTAAGAAACTAAAATATTTCGGCAAATCTTGCTACATACCTTAAGATGGTTCTTTTTTCTGCGTCTGATATTTTCTTGTCATTTGCAAAGAGGATGGTATGATATGGTATCACAGGATCACATGTCGGCAGTATTCCATAAGAAATGTGACTGACTTGGTTTAAAATCCCATTGTACACAAGGAGGTCATCTACAAGAAGCTGGCAAGATATCCAGAAAAAACAGCAATATGGGAAAGGATTCTTACAAAACCATTAATACATTTTACGGCAAACAATTATGAATAATGAAACACGCAAAGATGGTAATAAGGTAATAACTGTAATATTGAAGAAGAAAGAAATGGAAGATGTTATAAACTTGTCTTCGATCAATATATCATTTTAAACGTCATAACTGCTGTTCGACAATATGCTGCTTCTGAAGCAGAAAGAAACAGTCTGCTATCAATTCTCTGCATAAAACATGTGTCAATTACTGAATAAATAGAATTGGATTCTCGTCACACAAACACTAAACACTAAACAGGATTATTGTCTAATCAAGTAGGATAATAAAAAAGAAATACATTTCCAATGATAAAGAATTAGACTTTTAAGACTTTGCTGCTACAATGATAAATCGTCAGAAGTATATTGTTTGTCCTTCAAAATTACAGGCAAATCATCAACTTGATAAAAACATATTGGGTGAGTCATTCACTGATGTCATTCCAGAGCGTGTCATCTGAGAATTGACCAATGCAGGCAACAGATTACTGATAACAGGAGACAGTTTTGGGCCCTTTATGCCTAGCCTAGATTTTAGCATCTACTTGAATGATCTTGATTTTGCCTCAAACCCCAGAAACCTTGTACAGTCGGCTGTTGCATACAGAAACTGTGTCTGCCATCTCTACACTGGCCTTGCCAGACCGATAGGAACCCAGAGGTCCGTTACTCCCAAGTAGTCCTCATTGTAGCCTTAGTGTTCATGATGTTAATACTTGACATGCGACTCATGCCTGAGTCCTCTACCCAAGAATAAAGAACAGGATGAGTGATCAGCTTGCTCCTATCTTATGGGGGTACCGTGGTATCCTTCTACAAGTGCTTCTCACTAAGATAGAATTTCATCAAAAAGTTTATTTATTTCAGTTCTTCAATACAAAAAGTGAAACTCATATATTATATAGAGTCGTTACAAACAGAGTGATCTATTTCACGTGTTTATTTCTGTTAATGTTGATGATTATGGCTTACAGCCAATGGAAACCCAAAAGTCATTATCTCAGTAAATTAGAATACTTTATAACACCAGCTTGAAAAATGATTTTAAAATCCGAAATGTTGGCCTGCTGAAAGGTATGTTCAGTAAATGCATTCAATACTTGGTCGGGGCTCCTTTTGCATCAATTACTGCTTCAATGCAGCGTGGCATGGAGGCGATCAGTCTGTGGCAGTGCTGAGGTGTTATGGATGCCCAGGTTGATGTAATATACTTAGTAGGAAAAGAGGACCATCATTGCGCTGCCGCCAGAAGAATACCAGGAATAGTAAAGGTTCAACGTGTTTATTCTACCTACAATATTGTAAGTGGATTTGTCCTGACGAAGGGGTCATCTGAACCCTGAAACGCATGGAATAAACCATGTTGAACCTTTACTATTCCTGGTATTCTTCTGGCGGCAGCACGATGATGATTCTCTTTTCCTACTAAGTATATACTTCTACCAGGTCCGGCACTGACCTGTGGATCCACAGCAACTGCCATTATTATATGTCTTTTCATCGTCCTCACCAGGTCAGTAGTTCTCTTGGTGGGTGCACCCTATGCAACGTGAGATAAGACCCTATTGCGCTTTTTGTGTCTCCTTTTTCTATCTGCTCAGGTTGATGTAATAGCAGCCTTCAGCTCATCTGCGTTGTTGGGTCAGGTGTCTCATCTTCCTCTTGACAATACCCCATAGATTCTCTGTGGAGCTAAGGTCAGGCGTGTTTGCTGGCCAATCAAGCATACTGATACTGTTGTTTTTAAACCAGGTATTGGTACTTTTGGCAGTGTGAATAGGTGCCAAGTCCTGCTGGAGAATGACATTTCCATCTCCAGTAAGACTGCACTCACTAACGGGTAGAGGAATACTCACTTGGCAGAGTATTAACACACACAAGACCGTATTTTTTTTCCAAAAGATCAACTGGGTTTATTACTCCATAAACCCCAGTGGCACAAAACACAAAACAGCAGTCTTCATGGAATAGCAAAGCTAAGTAACAGAGTTCATAGCATGGCTCTGCTCCGTCGGGACTGTGACCATACACTCTTGGTCGAGTCTAGTATTTAAGCTCGCTCTGGAGCCAAACACACACAGTCCGGATTACCTGCTTGTCAGCGTTGCAGGTTTCCACTGGCTGGCATCACACGGGTCCTGTTCTCTGGAGAAGCTGCCTATGGGGATCACCAACTTGCCTGGCAGGCACACCTCAGTCAGTCCAGACCCACCGAAGAACCGTAGCTTCCCTACACAGTAGCCGTCACTGGCTCTGCAGATCCCTGGCCTCACCTCATGCTGTTCAGGGATCCGGTCCAAGCACAGGACCTCCCAACACAGAGGCCATTCAATGCCAAAGTTCAACCATGTGCTGTTCAGGAATCCTACTTCCAGGACTTCCAACACAGGCTTCCAGGACCTTGCACTTGGACCATTCAGATCCAAACACTGGAACCATGTGACCACACCCTGGTCACATTATATACATTTAACCACTCCCCTAGGTGGGAGTGTGTGTGTGGCTAGTTTGACCCGCCCATCTCTCATAACTAGCCTTGCCAGCCTCCCTTAAGAACTACACAATTACTTGTGGGACTACAGATCCCAGAACACAACATCACTTCAGGCTGGCAGCGCAGAGTGTCTTTCTCTGCGACACACATACCAGCCATTCACCACACTGCCGGATTTTGTCTCATTACCACAGCTATGCATGCAACTGCCATGCACTCTCATGGCCTCAATACGCCTCTGTGCGTATACTGGGGAGACCATGCAGCGCCCCCTACCTGTTACAGGGGTCACTGCATCACACTCCAAAAAGCTTGTCAGCAGAGGGAAGCATGAAGGGATCTAAAATTTCCTGGTTGACGGCTGCGCTGACTTTGGTCTTGATAAAACACAGTGGACCTACACCAGCAGATGACATGGCTCCCCAAACCATCACTGATTGTGGAAACTTCACACTAGACCTCAAGCAGCTTGGATTATGTGCCTCTCCAATCTTCCTCCAGACTCTGGGACCTTGATTTCCAAATGAAATGCAAAATTTACTTTCATCCGAAAACACCACCTTGGACCACTGAGCAACAGTCCAGTTCTTTTTCTCCTTGGCCCAGGTAAGACGCTTCTGGTTTTGTCTATTGGTCATGAGTGGCTTGACACAAGGAATGCGACAATTGTAGCCATGTCCTGGATACGTCTGTGTGTGGTGGTTCTTGAAGCACTGACTCCAGCAGTGAATCTCCCCCAAATTTTTGAATGGCTTTTTCTTAACAATCTTTCAAGGCTGCTGTTATCCCGGTTGCTTGTGCAATTTTTTCTACCACACTTTTTCCTTCTACTCAACTTTAAATTAATATGCTTGGATACAGCACTGTGTGAACAGCCAGCTTCTTGTCATGTCGGACGCTGTTCACACTAGGGCGTCCGACAGACAGCGGTAATTCCGCTTTTGTCCACTATGCGCTCAGTGGCGTCGGCTAGATTCTATCTAGCTGGTCCGGGGTTAATTTAGCTGGTACTCGGATTGGAAGCTGGGTCACGCCCACTGCCTTTAAATAGTTCTGCTGAACATTGGGCGTCGCCGATTATAGCTTCTGTCTTGTGCTTGGTTATCTCGGTCTGGAGTGGTGGTCTAGGAGAAAGAGTTCGCATCTGGTGGTGTATTTCCTTTTGTCATATTTTCTCCTTCCTATATTTGTATTTGTTTTGCCCTGAGCATTTATAGTGTATTCCTGTGTGACTGCGGCGTGGTGTATATTTTCCGTTTTTCTTGTCTGTGCTAACTGTGGGTATTGGTGTGGTCTCCTCACTGGGTGGTGGGTTGTGGTTTCAGCTTAGGGTTGAAACAGGAGACAGGGTGAGGATGGAGGCCCAGACATGCACACCATCAGTGCAAACTCTGGGAGAGGGTCAGTCAGGGTTTCCCTAGTCTAAGGGAAATCGCAGGGGCCCGGGTTGTTAGCTTTTGCCTACCTAGGTCTCCCGTGACACTTCTTTAGCAATGACCTTTTGTGGCTTACCCTCCTTGTGGAGTGTGTCAGACTGCCTTCTGGACATCTGTCAAGTCAGCAGTCTTCCCCATGATTGTGTAGCCTACTGAAACAGACTAAGGTACCTTTTTAAACGCTTAGGAAGCCTTTGCAGGTGTTGTTTGTTAATTATTCTAATTTACTGAGAAAATGACTTTTGGGTTTTCATTGGCTGTAAGCCATAATCATCAACATTAATAGAAATAAACACGTGAAATAGATCACGCTGTTTGTAATGACTCTATATAATATATGAGTTTCACTTTTTGTATTGATGAACTGAAATAAATTAACTTTTTGATGAAATTCTAATTTAGTGAGAAGCACTTGTATGTTTTGAGCACCAGTTGCCTTCAGATTGAGTCCACCAAATGTGGGTATATTAAAAGCAAGAAATTAAAATATGTGGCTTAGTGCACAAGGTCATGACCACAGTGGTATAGCTGTAAACTGAACTATTAGGGAATGCTAATAATTTCACAGAAAGTTTAAATCTTTTATTCTACTGTCTGACGGAAATCAATATTTGTGATTGATACTTCATGGTCCTAAGACAATAAATCTTGTTAAGCCAGAAGGAGAAGTATAATTGTTCTAGCCGGCAAGCCTATGCTGTGGATCTATAAAGAGCCAAATAAAAGTGAAAACAAAGGATTTCTAAAAGCTAAAAAAAACCTTTAATACACTTATCATGTAGAGTCATCTAAATCAATGGTTCTCATTTCCCATTTATACGCATGCAATGTTGACTAATAAAAATTTTCATTAGTGTTGGAACGATAACAATAGTATTTTTCTGAATAATACATTTCTTTACTGACAAAGTTTCCGTGCAAATGAATCAACTAGTTAATGTTTAATACTTACGCCAAACTCTTTTACACCTCTCAGTGGTGTTTTTGCATAATTCCATAGTTTGATCATAGACACTTTGGTTGGTTGATCAAAAACAACATAGATTCGATTAACCTAATAAAAAAAAATGTTTCAATAAAAAAAGATTTCACATTTTTACTGTTCAAAGGATTGTTCCTATCTTTATAGATGGATATTGTCAGATAGTGCTAATATAAGCAATTTTGCAGTTTATAGCTTACTAAAATTTTCAGCTGTTCTTAAAATATTAACACTTTTGTTGACATTCCGTTGCCTTGGAGACTGGCCATCACGGCTAGATAGCGCAACAGACACCTGTCGTGCTTGCCTGGTGTCTCAGCCGCACCAGTCCTGTGTCTCTGCTGTGCCTGTCCTGTGTCTCTGCGGTGCCACTCCTGTGTCTCAACCGTGCCAGTCTGGCATCAAGTCTTGTCTCCCAGTCTCCATTACTTTTTGTCTCCTTTTTTGCAGCATCATATTGATCCTTGTCCAGTTCTCGGGTTCCCATCTGCGTCTATATTCCCAGCTCTCCTTGCATCTGTCAGTTTCCTTCAGTCCTCAGTCTCTTTTCCTCTCCTCCTTTTTGTTGCCCCTTTGGCTCTAGCAGTTGTGTCTCCATCCCCCTTGGGCCTGCTCCTAATGCTCCCTGTATAGGGGGTGGTTCCATCTGGCCCGCTCGCCCTCGGGGGCTCTAGAGCCATGACCCAGAGGGTCCACTCTCGGGTTCTTATTCTGAATCCTAATAGTTAAGTGCTTGTTTTTACAAACTGTCATAGGTTTACCATCTGATTTCACGTACTCCTGCACTGATTAGAAGCACTTCATCATCATATTAAACAGTGTAGGTTTCTGCTAGCAGTGCAGGGGTTAATATGTTCAGTTGGGAGCTCCTGGAGCTTTTCTGATTTGATAGTCTCAGCTGTTCAGTGTTGGCCACTCCCCTCCTCTATATAAACTCTGGAGTTGGAGGTTTTCATTGATAGGAGGCGTTTGGAGTGTTGTTCTAAAAAACTGTTGCTTGGTGATTTATCTGTGTGTATATCCTCATCCTCTCCTATTTAATTTTTCATCCCTTTACTTCCTGGTGTTCCACTCTGTTGTTCGTGAGTACATATTTGTGTGATTGGTATTTTCATTTATCCCTATATGTCTTCCCCTGTTAGTCTGCTTTGTGTATTTGTATGTACTGCTACTCCTTACTTCCCTGGGTGTGTGAGGGGAGAGATAAAGGCTGATTCAGGAGCTCAATTATGGCTTCTTTGGCACTGCATTAGCACTGTGATTTGATAAACAATGATGTGTCTATTTTTATTGTGGGGGTATAAGAGGATGGGCATTTACCAATCATACACTGATGGTCACCAAGCAATGGTTTTTATTTCTAAAAACCACTCCCTATAACCATCCTTTCCTAATTTTTCATATATATTAGAATGCCTATGTGATTTCCTGTTAAACCTTGCATACATTTCTTCTAAAACTGTTTCCATGAGTCTATACTGTGTGATGGAGTTTTATAGCCAAGTAACATATGACAAAGAAAACATCATAAATACTTTTACAGGAAATTGAAATGCAGCACTTTGCCTTTTTTAATGTAATTTTTTTCTTTTTGCTTCCTTTGATGCACATATTCTTAACACGTCACATAGAGCCCTGTCCTATCAAAATAATATAGTTGTTTCCCTATAAGATCATGGCTATCTTCCAACATATATTGCGAATACTGTGAGTATTTTTATTTTATAATACTTTACTTGAATTTTAGTTACGTTATTGCCTTCATTCATCATTGGATGTAACTTACCAAGCCAGGAAGAATTGGAGAAAGCCAAGCATGTCTACCATCACTAGCGTCATTCACATTGTCTATGAGCTTGTCTGGTGTTCTCACGTCTCCACCCACACCTTCTAAAATATTTATACTTTCTGGGAAAGCAGCAATATCTAATAAAGAGTTAAAGAATGAATAAAAGTACATGTTGTGGAGCCACAGTGGAAAAATAGATTGGTTTTTTAAAACAGTTACAAGGTTTAAAGGGTTATCTGAAGATGTCAAGAGCTGCTCACTTCTGCATCGAAAAGGTGAGGAGGTGATGACTTTATGACCTACACGCTTGCCGAGAAGTGTGCAAGATCAGTAGCTATTGTGGATACACGCGCAAGATTCCTGCCAATTGTGCACACTCTCAACAAGTGTCTGATCTGTAACATAACGGCATTGCTGACTTCTGATGCAGATGCTCTGGACGTTGCCTGATAATCCATTAAAAGATTTAAAAATAGCTCTCCAGCAATGATTTTGCACATGAAATACTTACTCGTACAAAAGATTTTAGCAATGCATCTATACATTTTAAACCTTTGATTATGGACAGCTGTGTGATGTGCCCTCAAGTCTGATCGCTAGTACAGTACAGTATACGATCTCCCTTTTAGACAGGTCAGTGTCTGACTTCCTGTTAACTACAGGATGTCAACATCAGCTTTCCTGGCAGCTCTCACATATCCACTCTCCACTCCTTTTCGGTATGCTCACCAGGAATAAACCACAGCTAACTTAAAATGACTGTCGGTCTATTCTATCCTAAGTTCTGTAGACTCCTTCGTTAGATGCAGCTTGAGGGAGTTGACCGAGAGAAACTTATCACCAGCAGAAGGCAGGTGAAACAGGCTTTGGCTGTATCAAATAAACATCTTTGCTATGCTGTGTCCATAACACTTATTTACATGAAAGATACTATTATTACCCTCAATTTTAGTGCAACAATAGATTAAAACACTCCTATACAGTTTATGGTACCTTTAAAATACCGCATTATTATATGTGAAGACAGTAGTCTATGTTTATGGCAGCATAAATGACAACTTTGGAACCCCAGTGCATAGGACAAACAGCTTTATGCGGGTGTCTACACAAATACGCAGAGAAACCAGTTATTATTTAGCAGATACCATACACTGTTTAAATGCTTCAGTCTGTATTGTCAGGATGTAATACATATAATAGGTAAATGTGAAAAGAAACTTTGGAACAGGGTTTTCTTACAAAATACTGTGCACAATTAATCACAGCAACTTTGTATTCCATCTTATAACTTATATATCCAAGTCATTTACTGTTAAACTAATTTTACTGAAACAAAAGAAACAGCAACTAAAACTCAGTTCAAGTGGAAAAGCGTCTCTAGAATGTATTTTCAATGGCTCAATCGGTGAATATAACATACTAACGAAGATGAGGAAGGTCATTCTTACTATATAATAGATAGCGAGTGGTAGTAAGTGCATGGGAACATCATTTGTACTGAATATACATATAATAGGAACTCATCAAACAAGCTTGGTGTCCTTATATACAAGAACAGAACACTTATTATTTTAACAGTTCAAGTGACATTGGCTGTAGCTGCACCAAAGCTCAGATAATCTTAAGTTATACAAATGGTGAAGGCAGTTTTTATACATTGTTCTTTCCCACCTTTAAAAGCATAAGTTGCAACATACAGGTTTAAAGGAAGGCATGATATACTCCATACTGTATCTTCCATCACATTTATTGGATGCCACCGAATGGAACATGGCAGCCATACAGCCAAAAAGATAGAAAACCCAACTAAAATCACCTTGCTCGATGGTGGGCTATGGATGTGCTAACCTATGTGATATGATAAATGGTGACAAAAGAAGTACTATGAAAAGACCTTACAATATCTAAGATGCGTTCACAGTTACGATAACACAATATTTCTGGCTCACACAAATATGCCTTCTAAAACCAAATATGATAATATCAGAGTATACTGACCAACAAAAATAACAGAAAAATAATAGAAATTAGCCATGAAACAATAAAAAGGTTTTAATATCAGCCATAATAATGGGTATACCCCTATAATTAGAAATATTGAGTTATATAATGCAATATGGTCCCAATAGTGAATCCTATAAGGGAATAAAATACCAGTAAAGGTACAGAGTTTGGGTTACAGGATTTAATTGGGTGTCAAATAAAACCAGATCCGAAAATAAAAGATGTAAACAATATGATACCAATCTGAAATATGGCATATACTCTAAGATCACACAGGCTGGCTCCATAACATATGATCATGGTGTCTACACTCAAATTTGGATGACGCTAGTGTGGCCTAAGTAAGCCTTACTTTATTTTGGACTAGTTTACCCATGTGTATACTCTGAAGAACAATGAGTTACTCCCAAAGAGTTAGCACACATTAAAAGGAAGAACCCCAAAAAGTGTACATGTAACACATAAAGAATGTTTGATTATTAAAATGATCAAAAAAATCAGATAACTTATCCTAGATCAGTACCCTTTTACTCAACGCGCTTCCCCTTTCAAAGGAAAGGTTCCTCAGGAATTCACACAAGGGTCCTGTAAGGTACGCTGTAAGTGTTATGGCCAGCTTCTTAATATTTGGGTCCTGCATGGAGTGTGTGCTGTGTATTCTCTCTGAGCTATTCTGCTCGCTGGACAGTTCCGTGCTAACCCAAGTACCTATGTTGTTTCTGATTGTCTCCACCCTGAGTTCCTGATGGTCACCACCCTTTTGTTTCTGATTGGCTCCATCCTGATTGAACACCCTATTAAAACCTGGCATATCACTCCCTTCCTTGTGAGATTATTGAGCCACCGGCCTCTAGTCAAGCTTGCGGTCACCTGCTCCTTATCCTCAAGATTCTACTGCTGCTATTGTGTACCTATGTTTGGCGATCCCTGACCACAATTCCTGCTTATCCTTCAAACTACATTGCAGCTATTGTGTACCGACTTCTGGCTATCCCTGACTACGTTACCTGTCGCTGCTGCCCCTAGTGGTTACAATACCACTACTCCAAACCAGGTCAGTCCATAACAGTCATTTCTATATTCATTTATTTTCATCCTCAAGCTTTTGCAAAACAGTAACTTTTTAAGCTCCTGCTTAGCTGGAGACCCATTCATTGCAGACAACAGGGTTACATTCTTAAAACTGCAAATGGGAATGAATTACAATTTCGGCCTATTCATAAAATAATTGTCACTATGCAAATATTCATGTATTTAGCCTGTTCCTGTTTTTATTTTAAATCCTGGGTCCTGTTCATATTGGCTTCATATATAGGGACTCTGTCAGCAGGGTTTTGCTATGTAATCGGACATCGATGTGTCACTTACTGGGCTACTTGCTGTAGCGTTTCTAAAATCACAGTTTTATCAGCAGGACATTATCACTAGATGACTAGTAAACATGCTGACAGGTAGTCCTCCACATTCATGAGCTCTGTATAACCACTGTTGTGAATTCCGCTCTTGGGCTCCCTCCGGTGGTTGTAAGTAGCACTTTTGTGAATTCTGCTCTTGGGCTCCCTCCTGTGGTTTTGAGTGGTATAGCTGCTTCTTGGATTTAGCATCAGCAGCTGCTTCCACTGATCGTCTTTCTGGCTCGGCTATTTTAGTCTGGCCTTATTCCTCAATCAATGCCAGTTGTCAATTGTTCCTGCTTGGAGCCACTGCTCTTTTGGATTTCCCTGACACTCTGTCCAGTTCAGCAAAGATAAGTCCTTTTGCCCTTTTGCAGTCCACTTGTTGTGGACTTTATTGTTCAGCACATTCTATGTTTTGCTCATTTGTCCAGCTTATCAGTATGGATCTATTCAGCTAAGCTGGAAGCTCTGGGCTGCAGTTTTTGCCCTCCACACCTTTAGTCAGGTGTGGAGATTTTTGCATATCTCTGCGGTGGACTTTTTCTAGTTTTTATTACTGACCGCACAGTGTTTCTTTCCTTACTGTCTATCTAGCTAGAAGTGGCCTCCTTTGCTAAATCTTGTTTCATACTACGTATGTCATTTCCTTCTCCTCTCACAGTCAATATTTGTGGGGGGCTGTCCTATCCTTTGGGGATTTTTCTCTGAGGCAAGATAGCTTTCCTGTTTCTACCTTAGGGGTAGCTAGTTCTCCGGCTGTGACGAGGTGTCCAGGAAGTGACAGGAACATCCCACGGCTACTGCTAGTGTTGTGTTAAGATCAGGAACTGCGGTCTGTATAGTTACCACCTGCCCAGAGCTAGTCGCATGTCGCTCCTAAAATTACCAGTCCATAACAAACCCCGCGCCCACCACTGATTGGCAGTTTTCTGTGTACTTAATACATGGAGAGAGAGCTGTCAGTCAGTAGTGTGGGCAGAGATATACAGGGCTCAGCATTCAGAGAACTGCTAGAGCTACAGCAGAGAAACCTATCTGGGGGTTTCTGCTCCTACAAAATGCTGCTCTCAGATAGGGATGGGGATTCCTTTCATAAAATCACCCAAAATGGATTCAATTGTCTTCTTTTTAATTAAGACAATGCAATAGACTATTATGTATATAATACCGGGGTACAAAAAATCAAAAGAAACAGAATCTTAGCTGTGCTGTATAGGTCCTAGAATGATATACAAAAACTCATTGGAGAATACGGGCAGTCCACACTAAAAATATGTAAAAAAAATATATCTTTTATCACAAAGAAAGAAAAAAAAAAGGATCACCTAACATAAAGGAGCAAGTGGGCAGAATGCTGGAACAGACTTTATATAACCTTTATGGCGCCCAGTATTGGAGGAATCTAGGGGGTCAGATCAGTTTTTGGTTGGTAAGACAAGTGCTTTCCATATGAAATGTCATGGCTGGATATCAGTATACTGTGCAATTGATTTTTCTTTCTCCCTGGAAATCTCCAGAACAGAATTAATCTCATATTATTCTCAAAAACAGCTTATCTGAATAGAACATTCAACACGGTCGCAATCAATTTACTGTGTATTAGCCATTTTGCAGAAACATTTTTTCCCAGCTGTAACCAGTGCATCAGAGATTACATTCTGTGATTGGCAGATGACCCCATAACCCGTAGTTTCAGTGCTCAATGTAGGTAAAGCAGCATGAGGTTCTTCACATATGGCCACTTTCTCTGCAAAATCCACTGGATTATCCTTGCATGGGTTTAGCTTAGAGTACAAACAATAATTCTGCAATAATCAGACGGTGTGATCTTATAATAACTGAATATTATAATTAATACAAGCTGACACGTCTTATCTGTATTTTCAATTTATAGGTCCAGTAGTGTCAATCAATCCGCCATGAGTCATCTTTGCCAATTCTAGAATATTTAAAAGGAATGTATCATGTAATTAACTTATATTTTATTAAGATTTTTGCGAGATATGAAGTAGTAAGACATCATCCTATGTTGGTGCCCATCCTAAATCATACACGACAGATGCCGGCTGTGTTACACAGCCAGTATCTGAATCTAACTGCAGCAACCAGAGCTTGCACTAATCACTGTTGTTTAACCATTTAAATATCACTGTCAGCAGCATCTAAATGTCAAGTTTGCTGATGGGCCCAAAATTTGTTGAGTAGCCATATTAAAAATAAATGAGGGTTTAAAAGCATTTTATGTAAAAAAGGAACCTAAGAAGATAACAGGGAATTAATATTGACCCCTTTTATCATTATTTAGTACATGGAAAATAGGTCCCAACAAGACAACATTTTATTGTAGACATGAGCCATGTACCGTATATACGATAGCTGTAATTAAGTGGAAGAGGCAGTCAAGCTTTTAAGGCCGGTTTCACACGTCAGTGGCTCCGGTACGTGAGGTGACAGTTTCCTCAAGTACCAGAGACACTGACTCACGTAGACACATTAAAATCAATGTGTCTCTGCACATGTCAGCGTGTTTTCACGGACCGTGTGTCCGTTTGAAAAACACGGAGACATGTCAGTGTTCGTGGGAGCGCACGGATCACACGGACCCATTAAAGTCAATGGGTCCGTGTAAAACACGTACTGCACACGGATGCTGTCCGTGTGCCGTGCAGGAGACAGCGCTACAGTAAGTGCTGTCCCCACAGCTTGTGGTGCTGAAGCCGCCATTCATTCCTTCTTCCCAGCAGCGTTCGCTGGAGAGAAAGAATGAAAAATCATTTTTTTGTGTGTGTGTGTGTTTAAAATAAAGATCCTTGTCACCACCCCCCTCCCACCCCCTGTGCGCCCGCCCGCTGTAAATAAAATACTCACCCGCCTCCCTCGAAGCTTCCTCTCAGCGCCGCAGCTTGTCCTGTATGAGCGGTCACGTGGTACCGCTCATTACAGTGATGAATATGCGGCTTCACCTCCCATAGGGGTGGTGCTGCATATTCATCACTGAAATGAGCTGTACCACGTGACCGCTCATACAGGAAGCTGCGGCGCTGAGAGGAAGCATCGAGGGAGCTGGGTGAGTATTTTATTTACAGCTTTAACCCCTTCACCCTGAAGCTTGTTTTCACCTTCCTTACCGGGCCAATTTTTACAATTCTGACCACTGTCACTTTATGAGGTAATAACTCTGGAACGCTTTAATGGAGCTCGGTGATTCAGAGAATGCTTTCTCGTGACATATTGTACTTTACGACAGTAGTAAAATTTATTTGATATGACTTGCGTTTATTTGTAAAGAAAACCGGAAATTTGGAGAAAATTTCGAAAATATCGCAATTTTCAAACTTTTTATTTTTATGCCCTTAAATCACAGTCATATTGCACTAATTGGTTAATAAATAACATTTCCCACTTGTCTACTGTACATCAGCAAAATTTTGGAAACCTAATTTTTTTGTTAAGAAGTTATAAGGGTTAAAAGTTGACCAGCGATTTCTCATTTTTACAACTCAATTTGCAAAACCATTTTTTTAGGGGCCACCTCACATTTGAAGTGACTTTGAGGGGTCTATATGAAAGAAAATACCCCAAAATGACACCATTCTAAAAACTGCACCCCTCAAGATACTCAAAACCACATTCAAGAAGTTTATTAACCCTTCAGGTGCTTCACAGGAATTTTTTGAATGTGGAAGAAAAAAATAAACATTTACTTTTCTTTCCCCAAAATTTTTAATTTAGACCTTATTTTATTTTTACTTTTGCAAGGGTAACAGGAGAAAATGGACGACACATTTTTGTTATGCAATTTCTCCTGAGCATGCTGATATCCCATATGTGGAGGAAATCTACTGGTTGGGCACACGGCAGAGCTCGGAAGAGAAGGAGCGACATTTGACTTCTTGAATGTAAAATTTGCTGGCATAATTAGCAGACACCATGTCATGTTTGGAGAACCCCTAATGTGCCTAAGCAGTGGAAACCCCCAACAAGTGACACTATTTTGGAAACTAGACTCCTTTTGGGCCTTATCTACATGTGTATTGAGTATCTTGAACCACGAGGTGCTTCACAGAATTTGGTATTTTCACAAAAGCAAAAGAAGAAAATGGACCCCAAAGTTTGTTGTGCAATTTCTCCTGAGTTCACCGATACCCCATATGTGGTCGAAAACTACTTTTGAGGCACAGTGCAAAGCTCAGAAGGGAAGTAGCGCCATATTACAGTACAGATTTTACTGCACTTGTTTGAGGGTGCCATGTTACATTGGCAGAGCCCCTGAGGTGCCAGAACAGCAGAACCCCCCATAAGTGACCCTATTTTACCAATTTAATCTCTCAATGAATTCATCTGGGGGTTTAGTGATTATATTGATACCATAGGTGTGTCACATACTTTTTTACCATTGGTCAGTGAAGAAAAAATCATTTACATTTTTACCACCAAGATTGTGTGTCAGCCCCAAATTTTACATTATCACACTGGGAAATTAGAAAAAACGGCACCAGAATTTGTCCCACAATTTCTGCTGAATATAGAAATACCCAGTATGTGGCTGCACAGTACTACTTTGCCATACGGAGTGTCTCGGACGGAGCGCTATTTGCCTCCTGGATAACAGATTTTCCTAGATTAGTTTGCGGATTCCATATAAAGAGCCCCTAAGTGCTAGAAGAACAGAATCCCCCTCAAGTGACCCCATTTTGGAAATTATAACCCTTTGTGAATTTATCTACAGATGTAGTGACAATTTTGACTCCATGGGTGTTTTCCAGAAACAAGCAGTAGTGAATGTTGCTTAGTGAAAAATGCAAACTGCCGTTGTATTGACCAGTACGTTGAGGTGACCAGTACGTTGCAGTTACCAGTACATTATGCCCAGCTTATGCTTCTTTAGACACGCACCTGTAAATTAGGTGGGCTCTCATCACTACAGAGATGCCAAATGTGGGTGCTAAATGTTGTTTAGGCATACTGGGTCTCAGAAGGGAGGGGGATTTGTGAGTGGAGAATTTGCTGAATTTATTTTGGAGAGCGAGGAGCCATTTAGCTTTTCCAGAGCCTTTGTGCTACCAGTGACGTGGAAGCCCCTTATATTTCCATTAACAGATGATAGATATGAGTGGGGACTTGCTTTTTTTGTGGACCGAGTTGAAGCTTTTATTGGGAACATTTTACATAACATTGGGATCACATTTATCCAGCTCTCGAAGCTGAGCACTTACTTTGAGGGTTTCCATCTAAATCTTCGAGTGACGGGACAGATGAAACCCCCAAGGAATTCATTACTATAATGAGGCAGATTTACTTTGGACTCTGTCTTGCCTCTGTTCAGAAGCATCCTTTTCAGAAGTGCACAAAACTGTGGCCGACGGCACTTTTAAGCAATCCTAAAAAGAGGGACACTGCCGAATCACAGGTCCTATGGCATCCACAGTGCCTCCATCTGCCTCATTATAAGGAATATTCCGCCAGGGGTTCTGTCTGAATCACATATTTCAGAGATTTACACGGAAACCCTGGTGTAAGCGCTCAACGCAGAGCACAGGATAAATGTGCGCCGAGCCTTACTGCGATCTTTGGGAGGCAGAATGAAAAAAATCAACAGCATTTGAAGAATTGGTTTTTATCTATTTTTTATGCCGTTCCTCGCGCGGTATAAGTGATTAGGTGACTTTATTCTTCGGGTCGGTGCGATTACAGCGATACCAGATTTATAACGGGTTTTTATGTTTGGCTACTGTCACACACTAAAAGACGCTTTTTATTACAAAAACTTAGTTTTTCCATCACCATATTTTGAGAGCTATAATTTGTTCATATTTCGGCAAACAGAGTCATGTAATGGCTTGTTTGTGTGCGGGACGAGCTGACATTTTTATTGGTACCATTTTCAGGCACATTACATTTTTTGATTGTTTTCTATTCTGATTTTTGGAAGACAGAATGAACATAAACCAGCAATTCAGGAATTGTGGGGTTTTTTTTATACCGTTCCACGTGTGGCAAAATTGGTAAGACAGCTTTATTCTTCAGGTCAGTATGATTACAGCGATACCACATTTATTTATTTTTTTATGTTTTGGCGCTTTCACACAATGAAAACTATTTTATAGAAAAAATAATTATTTTTGCATCGCTTTATTCTGAGCGCTACAACTTTTTTATTTTTCTGCTGATGGAGCTGTATGGCAGCTTGTTTTTTGCGGGACAAGATGATGTTTTCAAAAATACCATATTTATTTACATCCGTCTTTTTGATCGCACTTTATTGCACTTTTTGTTCGGCGGTATGATGATAGAGCATTGCTTTTTGCCTCGTTTTTTTATTTATTTTTTTAGGTGTTCACTGAAGGACAGTTTTATAGAGCGTGTCATTACGGAGGCGGCAATACCAAATATGTGTACTTTTATTGTTTTTTTTTTATTTATACAAATAAATGTATTTATTGGAAAAATATTTTTTTTCCTTTATTTAGGGATTTTAAAAAAAATATTTTTACACTTTGTAATATATATATATATTTTTACATTGTCGCAGGATGGGAAATTACTATATTACCCCAGATCGCTGATCTGACATTCTGCACTGCAGAGTATCAGATCAGGATCTGACAGGCAGGGAAGGAGGCATGCCAGCGCCTGCTCCCAGCAGGCACTCACAAGTCACCTCTCCTTCAGGACCCAGAAGGACCCCGCAGCCACCTTGGGGCCAGGGGTCTCCATGGATACCATCAGGACAACGCGATCGCATCACATCGTCCTGATGGATGGAAGCAAGCAGGGAGCCCCCTCACTGAGCAATGCCCCTCTATGTCACTGTCACTACTCACAGTGGCATCAGAGGGGTTAAATGCCCTCAATCGATGCCAGCACCGATTGTGGGCGTTGCTGCAGGGTGTCAGATGTGACCCGCACAAGATCACTGCGGTGCACAGCGTGAGGCTGCGCGATCAGTGCGCCGTACTAGTACTGCTGTTTGCGGGAACGCAATTTCCATAGAGCAGTACTAGTATGGCGCATATTGGGAGGGGGTTAATGTGTGACTTAGCATAGAATCTAGAATGTTCTACTCAAGTAGGAACTGTAATAGTCCATCTCCCAAAAAGTCATAATTCGTTGAAAGATGAGTCATAGTGGTTATATTCCCTTAAGACCTTAAGAAACCAGAGAAGCTAGGCTGAAAAATGTGAGGGGGGAGAGTTGGATTGGTGTCCTCAGGGATGTATATTGGTCACTAGACTATATTCTGAAACATGTGGGTAGTGGGTAAGGAGTCATATCGAAAACTCACTGTTTAAATTAATATCCAGCTCGCTAAAATGTTCAAGTCCACAAAAAGCGAAGTACTTTAGCACAAGTTTTAAAAGGTTAGGCTTCTGAAGGGATTTCCAGGTGGAGGTTAGCCAGTAGGGAGACACAAAGGGAATCTCTTCGAATAAATGAGAGGCCAATCTGGTTGGTGGTGAGATTTAAATAAGTTTTGTCACGAAACTGTAGTGGGATTTCCCAGGAGGACAATGGGCTCCTTCCCTGTCCCACAAGTTAGGAGGAACCTAGGCTATCCCTGTTCCCTAATTACCCCTGATGGTGGAGATGCTGGGGTCACATACCTTGCTATGTTCCTATATGCACGCTGATCTGTTCCCTCAGCCATTCAGGGAGGCATGGGACCGAAGTCTATAGGATAACACAAACCTGACAGACAGGGGAAACAGACAGGGATAAAAGAAAACTATAATCATACAAAGTGGAAATCAAGGCAACAGTAGGAGGGATAAAACAAATGGGAAAGAGGATTAGGATAAAACACACAATATCAAATCCAGGCAGATATATCCTGTAAACAACAAAAACCGACTGCTAGTATTTCAGAACTCTCCTTCACCACCGCACTAGGAAGGAACATGATCTTCTGGCCCGGTAGCCAACATTTGTTAAACACAAAGCAAAACATAAAATGTGTGTTGGGCTGTGTTTATCTTTAGTTTTCTTGCATTCTGTACATTGGGAAAAATAAGTATTACAATTTGGAATCACCATTTATACCGGGTGGTGATTGATGTCCTTTTTGCCTCCCAAAAAGAATAAAAAAGTGACCAAAAAGTCATATATATCCCATCAAATGGCACTAATAAAGACTTTACCTTTTCAAGCAAAAAATGTGCCCTCACACAGCTCCACTGACAGAAAAAGATCTAAAATCATTGCTCTGAGAATACGGCAATACAAAAACTAATATGGTGCAAAACAATTTTTTAAAAAGCAGAATTCTATTTGTTACTATTTTATTCCATAAAGTTCAGAAAGGTCAGTCAAAATTATATGCGGTTCCACTGAAGAATACATCTACATTAAATATAAAAACAACTATCATACAAAATAACAAAATTATGGCCCTCGGCATGCAAAGATAAAACAACAAAAAAGTTAAATAAAATAAAAAATGTTTTCATTAAGACCAAGAAAGGCCTAAAGGAGTTAAAGAATAACTAATTTATTTCAGGTGAATTTTTAGTAAAAACTGGCATATGTGAACAGATGAGGAATAGCAGTTGTTGTGGTCATTATATGATGGGTATCTTGCTTTTTAACAAGTTTTCTTCAAGGTTTCTATTTTTGGAATGTGAGTGACAGTACAAATATTTCCTAACAATGGCGGGTACTGTACTTCATCACTACAATGACAATTGTGCGTTCACAATACAATCTGACCAGGGTCATGTGTGTTTTTTATGTACTGTCCATCAGATCCATATCCTTCATGGCACAAAAAATGCCCTGTTTGTGTGACCATGAACGTAAACTATAAAATGCTCGGATTTACTAGATATGCTATGAGAATGTATTTGGGCACATTTACACTGAATTTCTCCCCCCACTCAAGATCGTCAACCAATAATCATTATACAAGATGTAAGTTTATCAAGTCTTGGGTATTAGTTTGCTAATATGGAAGTGATTGCTCCTATTTAAACTGTTCTAATTAGATATTGTTGAGTATTTATCCTGCTGACAATGGTCTCATTAACAGAAATGTGACTATCTTTATATTCACAATTTTCTGCTGCATTTTACACAGCAGAAGTTGGTGGGAACAATGAAACACAGGAGAAAGCACATACCATACTGCAGTAATGAATAGAACAGTTGAACTTTTATACTACACTGCTCAAAAAAATAAGGGGAACACTTAAACAACAGAATATAACTCCAAGTAAATCAAACTTCTGTGCCATCAAACTGTCCACTTAGGAAGCAAGACTGTTTGACAATCAATTTCACATGCTGTTGTGCAAATAGGATAGACAACAGATGGAAATTATTGGCAATTATCAAGACACACTCAAAGGAGTGGTTCTGCAGGTCGGGACCACAGACCACATCTCAGTACTAATGCTTTCTGGCTGATGTTTTGGTCACTTTTGAATGTTGGTTGTGCTTTCACACTTGTGGTAGCATGAGACGGACTCTACAATGTGAGCTGTAGCAAGAAGGTTTGCTGGGTCTGTCAGCGTAGTGTCCAGAGGCTGGAGGCGCTACCAGGAGACAGGCCAGTACACCAGGAGATGTGGAGGGGGCCATAGGATGGCAACAACCCAGCAGCAGACCGCTACCTCAGCCTTTGTGCAAGGAGGAACAGGAGGAGCACTGCCAGAGCCCTGCAAAATGACCTCTAGCAGGCCACAAATGTGCATGTGTCTGCACAAATGGTTAGAAAACGACTCCACGAGGATGGTCTGAGTGCCCTACGTCCACAGATGGGGATTGTGCTCGCAGCCTAACACCCCCCAGGATGCTTGGCATTTGCCACAGAACACCAGGATTGGCAAATTCGCCACTGTGCTCTTCACAGATGAAAGCAGGTTCACACTGAGCACATGTGACAGACGTGTCAGTGTCTGGAGACGCCTTGGAGAGCGATCTGCTGCCTGCAACATCCTTCAACATGACCGGTTTGGCAGAGGGTCAGTAATGGTGTGGGGTGGCATTTCTTTGGAGGGCTGCACAGCCCTCCATGTGCTCACCAGAGGTAGCCTGACTGCCATTAGATACCGAGATGAGATCCTCAGACCCCTTGTGAGACCATATGCTGGTGCGGTTGGAGGGTTCCTCCTAATGCAGCACAATGCCAGACCTCATGTGGCTGGAGTGTGTCAGCAGTTCCTGCAAGATGAAGGCATTGAAGCTATGGATTGTTCTGCCCGTTCGCCAGATCTGAATCTGATTGAACACATCTGGGACATCATGTCTCACACCATCCACCAACGTCACGTTGCACCACAGACTGTCCAGGAGTTGACAGATGCTTTAGTCCAGATCTTGGAGATCTCTCAGGAGACCATCCACTGCCTCATCAGGAGCATGCCCAGGCGTTCTAGGAAGGTCATACAGGCACGTGGAGTCCACACACTACTGAGAATCATTTCCTTGTCTTGAGGCATTTCCACTGAAGTTGGATCAGCCTGTAACTTCATTTTCCACTTTGATTTTGAGCATCATTCCAACTCCAGACTTCCATGGGATATTAGCTATGATTTACATTGATCATTTTTTAGGTTTAATTCTTCTCAACACATTCCACTATGTAATGAATAAAGATTTACAACTGGAATATTTAATTCAATGATATCTAGGATGTGGGATTTTAGTGTTCCCTTTATTTTTTTGAGCAGTGTTAATCAGAATTTACACTTACATTACAAAATATCTAAAGTAAAAAATAAGTAATCCTAAATAAAATCCAAATAATTATATGTGTTTGAGTTGTTATCTTTTGTTAAGTCCTTCAAATGTTATTCAGTAGTTTTCTAGATATGTCATAGTATATATTACCTGTAATTTTCTCAAATTCATAGACATATTTTTCTTATTAGCTAATGAATAAGTAGTATGCAATTTCCTAAAGAAGCATTCCCATCTCAGAAAGAGATTACAAAATGCTGAGATAAGCCATCACTCACATAGTTATAGAGTTGGTGCAGTTGAAAAACAACACGTACATCATGTTCAACCAAGGGAACGGAAAGTATAAAGGGAATAGGGTAGAGGTACAGCCATCATACATGGTCTAGTCTGTCCTAAAGAGCAAGCGTTTCCCTCCTGATCCCAAGTTTGATCGATCCCAAGTGTGTGTATACTTCACACATGTTCATAAGTATTTATAGTTCCTGCATTGCCTAAGAGAGACTATTCCAAAGACTTATAGTGCTCATGGTAATTAAGGCCTGTTTCCTCTGGTGATTCAACTTTTTTTCTCCCACTTGTCATCTGAAGGGGTTTTACATGAAACAATCTTTGACCATATTTTTCTGATGGGTCATTTATGTACTTGTACATGTTAATTATGTCCAGCTTTAGACAGAATTTCTCAAGGCCAAATACATTTCATTTGAATTTCCATGCTTCATATCAGTTTTGTAGCTCTTTGCACTTTTTGAACTTCAAGACATCTATTTTTCTGAACAGGTGCCATGAACTGTATATTTGTCATGCTGTTGCATTACGTAAGATAGGGAAATGGGCCCTACATTGTCCCTCGGGATATGGCCCATATTCCTGTTCCCCAAAGGTACCTCTGAAGGTGAGGAGGTTTGGGCCTCGTGCCTCACTGTTCTCCTGCTATATTCTAAGCTGTCCCTTCCCCATCCCCCAGGAGACCTGGGACATAAACACTAGTGTATCAACATATAAGACAAACGGAGATAACAGAAAAGTTATTAACATACAAAAACACTCCCCAATGTCAGAGAGGTTTAAATGGAATGGGAGGAATGTATCAATCAAACAGGAATAGGACAAGAAGAAAAGCATAAACCCAAAAACAGCATACAACAATCTCCAGCAGGATCTCCAACTAAACACAGCAACTCCAGGGAACCAGGAAGTAGAACTTTCACTGGCGAGGAACAGAAAGCCTGGCCAGATTTTATAGAAAGATGGAATGACCAGATCAGGAGCAGCCATACGTTTGTATTTGTCACCCACGATCTTTAAATTCTTCTGAACCTCTTCCCATACCGATGAGAGTGAAAAAGAAAATCTGTCTTCCCCAGGAATCCCTGAAGATTCCTCTTTACTGAAGGTACAGAATTGTGGATGGAAGCCATGTGCTCCAAAAAAATTGTAACTTACCAGCAGACTCGCTGCGACAATTATTTAAAGCAAACTCAGCCAGTGATAAAAAAATAAGACCACTCCACCTGGTTATCTGACACAAAATATCTGAGGTAAGTCTCCAAACTTTGGTTTAGGTGTTTAGTTTGGCCATTCCATCCAGAGTTTGAGCATGGAACGCCAAAGAAAAGGATAGATGCATCCCTAAACAAGAACAAAACACCTTCCAAAATTTACATACGGACTGTGTCCCCCGATCTGACACCACATCAAAAGTTATCCCCGTGAAGCTTCATGATCTCTATGACAAACACCTGAACAAGTGTCTTGGCATTAGGGAGAGCAGGTAGAGCAATAAAGTGCGCCATTTTACTAAACCTATCCATCACAATTAAGATAACCGTTTTACCAGAGGATGAAGGAAGATCTGTAATGAAATCCATGGATAAATGAGTCCATGGTCGGTCAGGAATGGTTAATGACAAAAAAGTCCCAGATGAAAGAGTATGTGGGGTCTTGAAACGTGCACAGATACTAAAGGAGACACTAAGTGACGCCACCCCTCAGATGCCAACTTAATGTCTAGTGATGGGCGAACCCGAACAGTAAACCCTGAACACAGACTTATCCAGGAAGTCTGTGTTACTGTTCGAGTTTGGCAACACGACAGCGCGAGAATCAGTGAGGGATATGATCGGCGGTAAGAGGTTTATCTGACAGCTAGCAGCTGTGACAGGAGATAAAAACTTTACCTCCGATCACAGAGACTTTGGGCTCATAAGAGAGTACTATTCCCATCAGCCTACGCCTGCTTCCACTATTAACAGAGACAGCAGACGCTGCTGATGGGATAATTCATCAGCCAGTGCCTGCACTATAAATAAAATGACGTGGGGGTCTGGTCTATTTTTGATAACTAGCATAGCAAAACTGACCGCTGCGGGCTGAAGCTCTGTGACCCGATGCAAACTTTTTACTGCCAGTCACAGCCGCAGCTCTCTGACCGCCGGTAACAATCTTACCGTAGATCAGAGGCAGTGTTTGCCACACTGTCATGCAGATGACAGCACGGCAAACAATGGATGTTTGGGCCCCCCTTTGGTCTGAATGGGGTCTGGGTTCAGATACTATTCTGTTACATGAACCAAACTTTTTTTAAATGGTCGGCCAAACTCGCTGGACCCGATCATCCAGGGGTTCGCCCATCACTATTAATGACCAAAAGGTATGTATTACCTACATCAGTTTCTTTCGGCCGATGACAACTTTTTGGAGAAGAAGGCACATGGATGCCACGTACCAGGGAACAACCCTTGACAAAATACAGCCCCGATTCCCACCTCAGAAGCATCAACCTCGACAATAAATGGTTGAGAAGCATCAGGTTGGATGAGTGCCAGCGCAGAAGAAAAAACTATCTTCAGAGAAGAAAATGCCTGACGAGCGCCGTTGGACCTCCTCGAAGTCTGTACCTTTCCCAGTCTTATCAGTAAGGGATTTGACACTCTTCACAAGACTTTCATTGCCTGCCCCTCAGGACCTGGCAGATTGTATAATCTGGTCTTGGACAATGAAGCACTCCATGCGGAGGAAGTTATTCACACCCCTTTTCAAAGAACACCTCTTCAAAATCAGACACAAAAGATGGAATGATTTTAGTGGAGACATTAGAGAGGATGGTAGCTAGGCAATTATTTTTGCAAAAATCACTCCACTTAATTATCTCTCTGGCCTGCCAGTCTATAACCGGATTATGCACAGTCAACCAGGGAAGACCCAACACAATGGGAGTAGGTAGACCTTCCAGGAGGTAACAAGAAAGGAGCTCCCTGTGAAGAACCTCTACACGAAGGTTCACCTTATGCACTATTTGTGTAAAGCTTCCATGATGCAAATATGGAAATGGAATTGCCAGCACTACAGGAGATACCATGGATCTTAGCAAACTGAGCATCCACTATACAGTATTGGCCCGTCCCACTATCCAGTAAGACAGATATTGGCTCAGTTTTCGCACCGATAACCACTTCAGTATATTAATATCCATATTAATTTTTTTATGCTTTGCTGATTTCACACAATAAAAACTATTTTATAGACAAAAGAATTGTTTCTGCATCGCTATATTCTGAGAGCTGTAACTTTTTTATTTCTCCACTGACAGGGCTGTTTGATGGATTGTTTATTTTTTTTTGCGGGACAAGGTGATGTTTTCAGCTATACCATTTTAATTTCCATTTAACGTTTTAATTGCATTTTTAGTCTACTTTTTGTTTGGCAGTAGAATGCAAAAGCATAGTTTTTTTGTGACGTTTTTAATTATTTTTCTTACAGTGTTCACTGGAAGGGTTAACTAGTGTGACAGTTTTATAGGGCGGGTTGTTCCGGACGTGGCGATAACAAATGTGTACTTTTTTGGGATTATTTTTGTTTTTAAATAGATAGACTTATTTATTGGTAGAAACTTTTTTTAATTTTTTTTTTTAAATACCTTTACAATTTTTGTTTAACTTTTTTTCTTTTTTACTTAGTCCCTCTATGGGAGTTTAACTTTTATTACTCTGATCGCTGGTATAATGCATACCAATGCACCATCACTGCAATGCATTATACCTGCCAGTGCTGTCTCTCTCCTAGCCTCCTAAATGTTGCGATCAATATCAATCATTCCATTTAGGGGTTTAAACATATGGGGACGGTGTGGGACCTGCTCCTGGCTGAGACAGTCGAGGCACTCGGCTATTACGTAAGCCAAGATCCCCGCGGCAATCGAGCAGGTACCGCAAATGTGTCCACATAATTGCCATGACATATCTATATGTCAAAGGTCTGGAACTCCTAACCCAACCATGACTTATTGGTACTTAAGGTTGTGAAGGGGTTAAGATACTTCTCTACAAGTGACTCTCCTAGTTTTACTCTTATTAGAATATATGATCTCCACATATTATTAGTGCTCAGACACATAATTTTACATATGTCCATAGTAAACCTCCTCTGACAAGTGGATACCCAAATTCTCAGTTTGTCAAAGTCAGCTTGTAACTTCTAAACATCTACCATACAATGACCTATACTACATTGCTTGGTGTCATCTGCAAAAATACAAATATCTGTATTAGGCTCAGATTAATAAATAAGTTACGAGAAAAAAATATGATGAAAAAATTGTGATAGTTTTAGTTGATTCAGCTATATTTTCATAAAGATGTTATATAACCTTTTATTATAACTGCTTTACTGTGCAATCATAGAAACAGTGAAAATGTCGCCAGACAGAGCCTTAATCAGGTTTTATCTTATGTTCTCTTAAGCTTCTCTGATGCATTTCTCAAGAGTTTAGAAGCAAATCCTCTTTTGAACGTTTTTGTATAAACAGATCACATTCAATTTTCTCACTACAGTTACTTTTAATTCCCAATAGTTGTCCATATGGTTAAGTCTTTGAAGCAGTGCTGCTCTGTGTGGGATTTTCAACCTTTAACTAAAGAAAATTTCAGGTTCACAAAAAATGTTGCTGTATACTGCTGACAGAAAACAAATGAAAAACATTTGCAGAATAAAATAGGTTAGAAAGAACCAGGCCATGTGATTAATAAAAAAAAATATGTGGCTTTTTTTTTTTTTTTTATTATTTCCAAAACAATGCCTCTCTTGACCATGTGCAAGTAGCCTCTTCAGAGAAGAAGAGATCAAGAATTCTAGTCAAAATAAAAGTCAATTTCGACCCCTTAAAGAAGACCTGTCAGAAGGATATTTGACCCCTAATTAAAGATATGAGTATAAAGCCCCTTTTATGCATATTAGTCACATCTTTATAGTAAAATTTATTTGGGGCATTTTTGAGAAATCTATTTTTAAAGTTCTATTTAAGTGTATGGGGGCAGGCCCTTCACTCGCCAGCTCTGCTGTACTTCGCTGCCCACCACTGGACAATGATTGACAGGTCATTCTTCTATTAGTGACCTGCCTCCCCTGCACAGGTGCCGTTATTGTCCGGGTTCATTGCAATGAAGGTGTCTACGTAGCGAGCTACTAGTGACCATGCGAGAACCTGAACATTGATCTCACCAAGTCATCAGGAGCTCAATGGGCAGAAGCAGTCCTTTCTGATGAAATGCGCGAAGAGACTGATGGCGTAGGTGAGACAGTTTATTGAGGGAAGAGTGACCTGTCAATCCGGAGGCCTGTGATGGGCGGTGAAGTACTGCAGAGCTGGTAAGTGAAGTGCCTGCCCCGATGCACTAAAGAATAAGACTTCAAAAATAGTTATATCAATAATTCCCCAAAGAAATTCTACTAGAAAGGTATGAATGTAATAAGCATTAAAGGAGCTTTACACCGATACCTCTAGTTAGGTGTTCAATAACCCGCTGACACATCAACTTTAAAGGGCCTTGCCTTATGACTAAGGAGAAGAAGCCAAACTTGAAACTATTTGCAGATGCATGTTTCAGGGAGTTTAGAGCTCCTGCTTTGAGCCGGTGAGGTAGTAGTTTGGCTGGGTGAGAGGCCTCTAAAAAGAGAGCAAAGGCAAAAGGTTTCTCCTTGTGAGAAGTGCCAAGCTGGTTGTAAGGAGAATTGTAGGCCGAGCAAAGCTCCTCTGGGAATTTAATGAGTTCATTTCTAAAGAAGTTACTTACGCATTTAGTTTCCCAGGGGAGCACTGCATGGTCGATAAATCAATATGCCATCTTGGCCACAAAGAGACATTTTCCTCGTTAAAACAACCATATACATGGCAGATATATGGTGTCTTTAGTTTTGAGCTTTTATGGGGGGATGAAACTATGCAGTTTACCCCTTGGTGTTGCTGAACAAAGAGCAACAGAAACCTAAATAAAAGAAATAATAAATGTGTGAACAGAGCAGAAGATCCAATATTCCATAATAAACCCCACTTCAACTGAAACTACACCAGTCTACTGTCCTGCACATGCAGAACCCCTCAATCTGCATTCACACACATTTTGTATATACATACACATATTACAAACACACACACATTATATATGTCTGACACAGTCTGATCAGTGCTTATATACATTCCTAGAGGAATAACAGAGGCAAGGCACAACACAGTTTTAAGAAAGGATGATCTACTTGGTATGTTTTGGAGAATAGAAAGATTTACTTTGTATTTGTTTGCTAAATATAATAGGTGGCACTACAGTTTTTGCCCTCTCTTTATAAGATAGTTGCATATTTGAATTCCCAGAGAAGCATTGCATGGCCTATAAGTCTCCTTACGATATCTTGGCGCGCTATAAAAGAAGAAACGTTCCCCCTTACACCACCTGTCAGAGGCCTCTCATTCAGCTAAATCAGATCTCCGACTTTGCACTGATGAGGAGCAAACCCCCCAAAACACGAGTCTTCAAATGAAATTTATTTTTTGGCTTTTAATATAAATCATCTGGCAAGGTACTTTAAAGGGTCGATATTGACTTGCTATATCCAATAGGTGGCATTGGAGTTCAGCTCCTCTTTCTTTCTGAAGAGCCTAATTAAAATATTTACTTAACCACACGTGTCAGGAGTAATGACGGTTCCTCTTTAACTATATTTAAAGTTTGGATGAAATGTCATCGGCAAGGTTAGAGTCACACTGACATATTTCTGCAGCAATTATGTCACTAAAAATTACAGCTAAAAATCACTGCAAAATGTGTCCCCGTGGACGTGCGCTAAATGTTATTGGAGGATGTCACACCAGTGATTTTCCTCTAGCGATCGGCTGGAAGCTGATGCTAATAGCAGTTTAGCCCAAGGGAGAGGACACTGCTGGAAAATGCAACTGAACTGAAATAAATGGTATCTGACAATTACTTAGCGCACGGAGGATATTCACTGCTGTGAAAAAAGCAATTGGCGCTGCGGAAATTTTTTTTTATTTTTTGTAAATCTGAGATCACTAAAGAAATGTTCAATGTTTAGAGGGAATGTGGAGAAACAACAGCTCATAAGTGACTGACCCAAAACAAACAGAATGAGCGCCAACATGATACTCGTGTACCCATGTCATTCTGTTAATCTAATTCCTTATCTATATATCCGGGATTTTATATGACCAGCAGCGCAGGACCTCAGCCACTTTCCATTTTCTCCAAAAAGTTCATCTCAATTATCGACAGATTTTAAATAAAATACAGATCAAGAAATAGCCAAAGTTGTTAATCACTGTCACGCCAATGCATAGTAAATGGTAATACAGGATAGGAGCCCGCATGCATCTCCTTGTGGTGTAATTACTATTAGACTATGATGTATTCTCGTGGCTGTATTCCTTCATAGGGGTCCCTTTGAACAGTTTTTTAATAAAATGTCATATATATGAGAGCATGTCCTTGGGGAAATCTCTTTTCTAGCCAGCACTTCACTCACCATATGTGTATATAAAGGTCATGTTGTAATATCCGGTATATATGTATATAAATACTTACTGGACTGCCGGCTGTAGATTTGATAAAATCACTGTTTTATTAGCAGGAGATTATCACTACAGGAGAAATAAACAATAAACCTGGGGCTCTGTATAACCCCGTCCACTACTGATTGACCGTGCCCTGTATTCACTATGCAGAGTCTCAGTGGTGGGAATGGGGTTATGCAAAGCTCATAAATATGAAGGTCTACATGGCAGCAGGTTTACTAGTCCTATAGTGATAATACCCTGCTGATAAAACAGTGATTTTCTAAAAACTAAGAAGCCCACTATACTAAGAAGCCCAGTAAGTGACACATCACTGGAATCAGGGTTTCTGCCTCTATATTAGGGGCAGAGAACCTTTTTCTTCCAAGGGCCATTTGGATATTTACACCATCCTTCAGGGCACCATACAAAATTATCAATTTGAAATGTATCCTGCTACATTTGGTCACACAATTAATTAACTCACCCCTAATGTGATAGCTGGAACAGCTTCTCTTTGGTGTGAAGTATGATGTTGGGTGCTAATGGTGATACTACGAGCAACTGCTTTCCCAAATTTGCGTCGGTCTGGAGAGCAGTCAGCTCTGTGATTGATACTGAAAAGAACTCCCAGCGGTAAGTTCTGAACACAGATTTATATTACAGTGCATGTCTCCTCACAGCAAGAAAGTCATCACTACTCATTTATAATACTCAAGGACAGGGAGGTCTGCAGTATATACATCACATAGGTGACACAGACTACTGTATATACATCACATAGGAGACCCTGAGGCTGCAGCATATATATCACATTGGAGACACTGTGGCTGGAGCATATACATTACACGGGAGATGCTGGGGCATATACATGACAGGAGATGCTAGGGCATATACATAAAAAATGCTACGCTACTGGTGAAGCAAAACTGGAATCCAATAGCCAAAAGAGCACTAGCTGGGTACAGAAAGCAATAGTGGAAGTCCTTGGAGGTTACAATTGGAGTTGTGCAAAACAATCTGGAGAAGAGTGGGACCAGACTGGGTAACACAGTTCTCATGAGCTTGAGACTGGAACTAGATAAACAGCTAAACATAATACTCAAGCAATGAGTGAGTGTTCCACGTGGCTTTAAGTAGGCCTATACAGGAAACAAGATGGCTTCCACAGCCTTAGAATCTGCAATCTTAGTAAAGGGCGACTGCACAACACAACAGCAGCCTCCAGAGTGGAAATGAAGCACAGGTATTAAAGGGAACAATAGCAGCCACTAGTGATCAATCCACAAAAGTGGTCCTGGCATTACTCCCCCCTTTCAACAGCGGCCTCTGGACAATGTTTGACTTGGGTTATATGGATGTCCTTAATTACTGTATATACTTGAGTATAAGCCGACCCGAGTATAAGCCGATCCCCCTAATTTTGCCACAAAAAACTGGGAAAACTTATTGACTCGAGTATAAGCCTAGGGGGGAAAATGCAGCAGCTACCGGTAAATGTCAAAAGTAATAATAGATACCAATAAAAGTAAAATTAATTGAGACATCAGTAGGTTAAGTGTCTTTGAATATCCATATTGAATCAGGAGCCCCATATAATGCTCCATACTGTTCATTATGGCCCCATAAGATGTTCCATATTAAAATATGCCCCATATAATCCTGCATAAAGGTTAATAAAGGCCCCATAAGATGCTCCATAGACACATTTGCCCAATATAATGCTGCACAAATGCTGATTATGGCCCCATAAGATGCTCTATAAAGATATTTGCCCCTTATAGTGCTGCACAAACGTTATGGCCCTATAAGATGCTCCATACAGACACTTGCCCCATATGCCATAGTGCCCTACAAACGTTAATTATGGCCCCATATACTGCTGCAGGAATGTTATGGCCCCATATAGTGCTGCAGGAATGTTATGGCCCCATATAGTGCTGCAGGAATGTTATGGCCCCATATAGTGCTGCAGGAATGTTATGGCCCCATATAGTGCTGCAGGAATGTTATGGCCCCATATAGTGCTGCAGGAATGTTATGGCCCCATATAGTGCTGCAGGAATGTTATGGCCCCATATAGTGCTGCAGGAATGTTATGGCCCCATATAGTGCTGCAGGAACGTTATGGCCCCCATATAGTGCTGCAGGAATGTTATGGCCCCATATAGTGCTGCAGGAATGTTATGGCCCCATATAGTGCTGCACAAATGTTATGGCCTCATATAATGCTGCAGGAACGTTATGGCCCCCATATAGTGCTGCAGGAATGTTATGGCCCCATATAGTGCTGCAGGAATGTTATGGCCCCATATAGTGCTGCAGGAATGTTATGGCCCCATATAGTGCTGCAGGAACGTTATGGCCCCATATAGTGCTGCAGGAACGTTATGGCCCCATAGATGCTCCATACAGACACTTGCCCCATTTGCTGCGATAAAAAAAATAAATCACATACTCACCTCTCCGTCGCTCAGGCCCCGGGCACTTTCAATAGTGACCTGCTCCTCGTTCCGGCGCCGATCTGTCTCCAGCACTGACGTTCAGCAGAGGGCGCGCACTGACCACGTCACCGCGCCCTCTGACCTCAGCGTCACTGCTGGAGACAGATCGGCGCCCGGAACAAGGAGCAGGTGACTATCGCGCAGCGCTGCGCTCCCCTCCCCGTATACTCACCTGGTCCTGCCGCTGTGTAGATCCTGCTTCCCCGAAGCCGCAGCGCTTCATCCTGTACTCAGCGGTCACATGGTACAGTAATGAATATGCGGCTCCACCCCTACGGGAGGTGGAGCCGAATATTCATCTACTGTAATGAGCGGGACCATGTGACCGCTGAGTACAGGAAGAAGCTGAAGCTGCTGCTGCCGGCGCTGGGGAAGCAGGGACCGCGCCTGGACTAGGTGAGTATTTTTAGACAGCCCCCGCTCCCCCTCCCCTGCCGACCCCCGGTATGACTCGCGTATAAGCCGAGAGGGGCAATTTCAGCCCAAAAAAGTGGGCTGAAAATCTCGGCTTATACTCGAGTATATACGGTAAACTCTTTAAAGCAGCCGGAGGCATTGATATTTTCTACAAGTTCCCAGGAATTATCTTCAGGGCTGGACCCTTGCCATTTTATTAAGTACTGTAACCTGTTTCTGAGTATTCTGGAGTCCAGGATCTTCTCAACCATGTAAAGCTCTTGACCATCCACTTCAATAGGATCAGGAAGAGATACATGGCACTCTGGAAAAGGATTTGGAACAAATGGCTTTAGTAAGGAGACATGAAACACTGGATTTATCTTCATTGTCCTGGGAAGTTGAAGACAAAATGCTACTGAGCTAACTTGTCCAATGACCGTGAAAGGACCAATACATTTTTGGTGAAGATATATGGAGTTTCAACTTCTTGGTGGAAAGCCATACCATCACCCACTTGGGAGCTTGGAGAAGGTCTGCGAGATTTATCCGCTGCTTCCTTATATTTGCCCTGGGCAATCCTTAAAGTGTCTAAACAGTTATAGATTCTGTTGTGCAGGGATTATATTCTGTCAGTGACAGCAGGAATAGGCGTTTCTCTGGGAAAATTAGGTAGAATACTTGAATGTAAACCCGAATTTTCCCAGAAAGGTGTTTGCTTCATTAAAGAATTTTGAGAATTTTTGTACAAAAATTCTGCCATAGGAAGTAAATCAACCTGGTCATCCTGAAGATGGCAAATGTAATATCGGAGATATTGCTCTGAGGTTTGGTTAGTGCATTCAGTCTGACCATTAGATTGGGGATAAAATTAAGAGGATTAGCTGAGATCAATGTCAAATGCTGCACAAAAGTTCTTCCTGAATGTTGATATATAAGTTGTGTTCTATGATCAGAGACAACTCCATGAAGGCAAAACACATTCTGAATCACAAGAACAGCAGTCTCCTTAGCAAAGGGAAAACCAGTGCAGGGGACAAAATGTGCTGCTTTGGTGAGTGAGTCAACCACGACTAAGATCAAAATTTTTCCAATTTGAAACTGATAGTTCAACAATAAACTCCATAAATATAGAGCCCCAAGGATAAGATGGAATTGCCAGAGGCTGAAATAATAAATAATACCATTAGTGATGTGCAGGAAGTTTTATACATGGCACAGGAGCTACAGGAAGAAACATATTCTTTACCATCCTTTTGTTAATTGGGCCACCAAAACAAGCGAGACAGATATTATTGTGTTTTTTTTTATACCTTTGTGCACTGTTAACCTGGAGTCATGGATCAGTTTTAATGCGTTTACCTACCCTCCTTTTCTGGAACATAGATGCAATGCTTAAGAGTCCATATTTTATTTTCAAAAGTGAGAAATATATCACCTGGCGGAAGCAGAAGAATTGGGTCTCTCTTGTATGCTTCTCGTATACCTTCAAATAAATCTTTGTTGTGGTCACCCCCAGAGAGTTGGACTCAGACAGAATAGTTGTTGTTGGTGAGTTGGGGAGAAATCTTTGAAGAACATCCTAAATAAAACATGGGTCTTAATGCTAACATACAAAAAAACTCTAAAACCAATGTTTATTGGATATGCATTAAAAGGTAATAATTAGTGATGAGCGAATATACTCGTTACTCGAGATTCATCGAGCATGCTCGGCGGTGCTCCAAGTATTTTTTAGTGCTCGGAGATTTAGTTTTTCTTGCCGCAGCTGAATGATTTACATCTTTTAGCCAGCATAAGTACATGTGGGGGTTGCCTGGTTGCTAGAAAAACTAAATCTCTGAGCACTAAAAAAATACTTGGAGGACCCCCGAGCATGCTCGAGAAATCTCGAGTAACGAGTATATTCGCTCATCACCAATAATAATCCTGGGAGACAATTACAACACATACAAAAAACAAAAAAAAGAGAATGAAAAGCCCTACCAAGGGACCTATTCTGTAGCCTGCCAGTCGGCGGAGGTTGGCACCCTATTGTATATGGCAGTGGCGCCCCTAGGCAGCTGTCCCTGCTGTACCTATGGACCCCTATTGAAAGATAAAAAAATATAGATAGGTGGTAGGAGATAGATAATCAAAGATTCCTGAAGGGATGTAAAATCAGTAGGATAACTGACCCTACCAAGCCAAAATAGCACTCGCCATATGCTAATATTAAGGTACACAAGAAGATAATCATTGCATATATACAGAAATCTCTGTTCAGTATATGGCCCCAGGGGCATAGACGAGAAGCAGTGATCAATACTTAAAGGGAAAGAGAGGCCTATCACAATTGGGTAAAAAAGGCTAATGGAGTATGGTAGCAATCGATTACAATCCATAAAACTACCAGTACAATTATTTTGTGTAAACTGCCTCACCCTGGAAGTCACCTAGAAGGCTATCACCTGTCTGTCAGCGGAGGTTGGCACACTAATAGTTAGCAATTTGGCGCCCCCGCTCAACGTGGGCTGTCCCTGATTGTCCCTAGATGGCCCTACCTCTGACTCAAGGCTGTGACCCACTGATGATGCAGAAAAAACATATAGTCTACCTGCAATGTAGCAGGTTCTGTCGCAATGCATATGGTAACAATGGGAAAGGTAGTACTTATCAAGATTGATGATCAAGATATGCCGCTCTGCCTCTACGCGTTTCTCCTACTGGCTCATCAGGAGACTTGATGGAAATATGTGAATATGGTGATGGTTGATGTGGCATGTCTCAGGGCAGAAAGGTCATGTTTAAATATCCCACTCACAATTGAGACAACTCCCCCTCATAAGCTGGTCATAATCGTTAGGGTAAGTATCTCAAGGTGGCCGAAAGTGCCCTTGTGTCCGCAAGTATTGAGTGCGCATGCGCTGTGTTGAGCAAACGGTAGAGGTACAGAGGACCCAAATTGCGCATGCCTGTGACATATTCCACGTCATCACAGGACGTGCCGGTCATGCGCGTTCTGCGCATGTCTGGATTGTCCCGGTTTGCTACACATGATTGTGATGCAATGCGTGCCTTGGAGGAAGTGCCGGGACCGCGTCACTTGGTCTATCCACGCGTGCCAGATGGAAGATCACTGCGCATGACCGGAGCGCAGAGCAATGCGTATCATCTGCAATGTTAAAGGGAACCTGTCACCCCAAAATGGAAGTTGAGCTAAGCCCACAGGCATCAGGGGCTTATCTACAGCATTCTGGAATGCTGTAGATAAGCCCCCGATGTATAATGTAAGATGAGAAAAAGAGGTTAGACTATACTCACCCAGGGGCGGACCCACTGCAGGCCGATGGGCATCGCGGTACGGTCCGGGGTATCCCATCTTCTTACGATCACGTTATCTTCTTGTCTTCACGCTGCGGCTCCGGCGTACTTTGTCTGCCCTGTTGAGGGCAGAGCAAAGTACTGCAGTGCGCAGGCGCCGGAAAATGTCCCCAATCTCAGGAAAAAAGAGCTCAGAGGAAACAGGCATAAGATATTATTTTGTTTAAACCCCTAAGGGAAAGGGAGTCAATCCGAAAGATCCACTTTCTTTCCTTCTGGAGTATTTTTTTATCGGGATACAATTCACGTACAGTACGTTGGGTTTAAATACTTCTATTACACAGAAAGAGATATGCTTCAGGTTGCATTTATAAATATTGTTAATGTGCTAATGTGGTAAGCCACAGGGGTATCACGGTTGTGGCGGATGTCCCCAACATGATCTCCCACCCTCCTCCTGAAATCTTTGAGTCTTCCCTATGTAATCCAGAGGATAGGTTCAGGTGGCCAGATAAACAAGGCCCATGGTATTGCAGTTTGACAAGTCCCTTTGATAGAACGTTTTGCCAGCGGAAGAACTAATAAAGTACTTGCCGGGTTTCATCCATTTGCAGTTACAGCAATCAGCGCATCTGAAGAAACCACATGGTTTTCTATCCTACCAGGTGCCCTCAGGTGTAGGTCTGCTAAAGTGACTACGAACTAGATGGTCCCTAAGCAACCGTCCCTTTCTGTCTGTAACTGCAGGTCTTTTACCCAAAAATCCCCTGAGGGCTGGGTCAGCTATGAGCACGTCCCAGTGTCTCCTAAGGATATCAAAGACTTAGTCATTTTGATTATTGTATGTGCCTATGATGCATAGCCTTTCATTTTAAAATTGTTCCTGCCTTGTCAATTTAACTGTGAGCCTTTCCCTACTCTCTGCAAAACCACAGGCTGATCTAAGGATATGGCGTGGGCATCCCTTCTCTCTGAATCTGTCAAACATATCACCAGCCTGCCTTTGAAAATTAGATGTCTCAGAGCAATTTCTTCTCAATCTAAGAAATTGTCCCTCTTCACAGGGGGCTGGGTGGTGGCTATCTCATCTAAGGATCCTGTTAGTGCTGGTTGGCTTATGATAGATGTCAGTCCCCAAGGTACCATCCTGCGTTTTCCTAATCATCACATCCAGGAATGGTAGTTGTTCTCTATCCAATTTATAGGTAAACCGTAGATTAATTGACATTGATGTTTTTTTTTTTACAAAACCAGTAAACTCAACTTTTGAACCCAGCCAAATGATGAAAATATCTTCTATGTATCTATGACAAGCCCCTATGAGGGGATGCCATCACCTGTCTTCATCTCTGAAGATATGGGTCTCCCCCCACCAGCCCAGGAACCAATTGGCGTATGAAGAGGAAAACGTTGTGAGTCAGGGTAAATCCGAAAAATTCCTCAACAAAGGCAATGTGCTCGACACAGTCAATGGATCTTGATCTAAGAAAATTACCTACCCCTTTGATAACTCATGTGTGTGTGGAATGTTACTGTAAAAGGTCTCCACATCTATTTTTACAATACAATGAATGTAATACAAAAATCCAAAAGACAATGGCAGAGCTGCATTTTTTCACTATTTTATCCCAATGGCATTTTTTTCCATTTTTTTGTTCATTTTACGATAAAATGATTGGTGTCTTTCAAACCTACCATTAACCCAGCAAAAAATAATCCCACCTATGGATATGTCAATGGAAAAATATAAAAGTTTTGGCTGTTTAAAAAAAAAAAAGAGGAGGAAAAAACAAAAGCGCGAAAATTATAAATTGCCAGGTCCTACAGGAGTTAAAAAGATAACTTGCTGATCGAAGGTAGTCTGACCGTTGGTACCTCAGCATTCCCAAAAGTGTAGATCTCGAACCTCGAAAATACGGCTCTGGCGCTTTAACTTGGATGAAGCAAAGTTGCACATGCTTGGCCTCCATCAGTTGGACCCTTTGAAATAGACCCGTATAGTGTTGGCTTTCTTTGGCAGTACCGTAGACAAGAAATGGAGATGAGGTTGAGAATGTGCAACTCTGCTACATTCAAGAAGGGGCTGCAGAGCACAGTTATCAACATTTCAGAGCCTTGATCTCAAGTTCACTGCTTGTCTTTGCAGCCGAACCCCAGTGATCAACAGAATTTTCGTGGAACTAGTTAAACTTCCATTAAGTAAACATAAAAACAAGCAGCATGAAGGAAATTCACACATACGAAATCAGACACAATCTAAAAATAATCAATAAAAATAAAACAAAATACGAAAGGGATACTGTTCTCTGTGAGCTGAATTTTCTCTCCGTGGCCATTGTACATCTCAAGACCATTCAGACCGATGTAATAAGGATCACCCCAGCTGGTGAGGAGCTGAAACTGGAAGATAACTGAACACAATTTTTAAGGAAAGAACTTTTTTGTGACACAACCAAACTCTTAGTG
This sequence comes from Ranitomeya variabilis, assembly GCF_051348905.1. NCBI lineage: Eukaryota > Metazoa > Chordata > Amphibia > Anura > Dendrobatidae > Ranitomeya > Ranitomeya variabilis. The sequence continues at coordinate 77,271,412 of NC_135238.1, forward strand.
CTTGTAAGAACAGACTTTATATAACTACTACAAAAACTATACTGCTACAGAAGGTTCCTACTGCAAAGGGCTTCCTGCTGCTAAAATAGGAGAACCATACACAAGAACATTTTACTCCCTAGTTTCCAAACTAATGCACTTATGATGTGCTCGTTGGAAGAAATCTCGCACTTTTGTAGTTTAAAAGGCTCAGAACTTTTGAAAAACACAGAATTTGTTTACATCTAGAGAAGAAAACTAAGAAAACTAGAGCATGAAAGGATACAGCCACAGGGCATCAGTGGTGCTTCATAATCCATGCTAGCAGGCTCAATGCATTTTAAATTACTGTAAAAAAAAAGCACAAGAAAAATGAGTACAGTAAATCAGGATACAGTAACCAGATGGGCACCTTTATTCCTCTCATTTTTTTTTCTGTCGTTTATTGCTATCCAATAGGTTTGGCATAACGTCCTGATCACTGGGGTCTGACCCCCAGAGAACGAGGTTCTGCAGGGGCTGGGTTCTAGAGTTTCATTTTCAGGAACGATGGGGGTCCAGTTGGATGTTGAGAGATCAGCAACCTATCTCCCCCATTGTACCGCTAAAGAACAACTTGCTAATTTGGGAATAAGCCTTTAAAAGGGAATTGATAGGTCAAAAGTGGACAGTTTTTGGAATTTCATGAGTATTATTTTTTTCCCCTTTCTTAAATCTGCCATAGGGTTCTAGAGATATGGGCCTTTTTATTTAGTGCCAATTTCTATTAGGCGGCGTGTCTCATAGTGTAATAATGCAGAGGAGCCCAATGACACATCACCAGTAGATGATGTGATCCACACCCAGGTCATAAAATTTGTCACTAAATAAAAAAGGCTATATCTCTGGAGGTGCAAGAAAGAAAAAAATAGAATTCTCAGGGGATTGGTGGGAATAAAATAAAAGTAAGGAAAATAGAAAGTCATGAGTAAGACTGCCTAGTGCAGTCGAAACGCGTAGACTGGGTCATGTCGACCATGTACATTTTTCTTTTGTATGCACTAGAATTTCTTTTGAAAAATAAAAACAAAAGGAAAATCCAGTCCTGTTGAGCCGGACTCCAATGTTTTCTATTTTCCTTGATGTGAGGCCAGGGCGAGGCCGATGTCTGAGCAACAGGTGGATGAGCATAGAGCAACTAGGTGAGTTGGAATCAAGTTTCTAAAATAAAAGTAACAATGACTTTTGACTTGGTAACAGGTCATCTTTAAATACTGTACGTAACCAGGCTATTTTGTAGACACATAAATTACAGTGAATTTAAAGGGAACCTGTCACCAGGTTTGGCCGATAAGAGTTACGGCCATCACCTTTCAGGGCTGATATACATCATTCTATAATGCTGTATATCTGCCCCCAACCCGACCTGCAAGAGAAGGAAGATAACTTTATACTCACCTGTGGGGTGGTCCGGTCTGGGGGGTGTTGCTCTTCTTGGTCCGGCGCCTCTCTTCTTCTTGTGATTCCACCATTCTGCTTGCTACGTGTGGGTGACATGTCTCCTCCATCTCTCCACCGAGCGCCAGCACAGGTGCACTTCTCTGCCCTGTTGAGGGCTGAGCAAAGTACTGCAGTGCGCAGGTGCCAGAAAAGGTCAGAGAGGCCCAGTGCCTGCGCACTGCAGTACTTTGCTCTGCCCTCAACAGGGCAGAGAAGTGCACCTGCGCTGGACCACTGTGCCAAGGAGACTGTGTGGATGAGGAAGGGACGTGTCATCCACACGAAGAAAGCAGGAGGACGGGGATCTATAAATATGGGAGGCGCCGGACCAAGACCAGTGACACCCATCAGACCAGACCGCCTCCCAGGTGAGTATACTAAAAGTTATTTTTCTTCTCTTACAGGTCGGGTTGGGGGCAGATTTACAGTATTATAGACTGCTGTATATCAGCCCTGAAAGGTGATGGCTGTATCTCTTATCAGCCAAACCAGGTGACAGGGTCACTTTAAAAGGTTTTCCATAATTCATAAATTCCTTACAATTTTCTTAAAGCACATTATATATTAAAACAAACCTAAATGAGGACACTTTCCAAGTTCACGTAGATTATACGCTTGCTTAGTTTTTCGAGTTTAGCTAAGAGATGCTCAATTTGTGGTCCTCGAAAACCTCTTTATAGTGAAACCTCAGCTTTGAATTATATATTAGCGGGTTTTTTTTTATAGAACATTACATAAATGAAGTGTAGCAACCAACAAGTAATAAATCTATTGAAGCATGGATAAAATATACTAGGAAGTTTGGTATTCATGGTGATCGTTCTACAAACCTGTCAGCAGAATGTAGGCTTCAGTTTATTGCTGTCTGCAATGTGTGAAAGCTGCCAAAACGCTCTGACAGCCTTATAGATACTACAGAAAATACTACCACGGCTAACATGATACATTGTAACAATGCCATAGTTATTTCAATGATCTAATTGGTCGTAATGGTAGTATTTATACAGCAAAGAAATAAACTAGAGACTTCTACCGGTTTATGCCACATGAATACAAACTCCAAGAGACATTTCAGAAAGTTACCTTGATTGTTTATCAGTAAGATGTTCTGCAAGAAAGTCGAGAAAAAGAATCTCCTGAGCAAAATCAAAGTGACAGTTGCCAGGACCCTTCCGGATCAGAAATCCTTCAGGTGGAGAAATGCTGCATCCATCAAGTGTTACATGGACAATTTTAGCCTTTAAAAAAAATGGATTAGTTTGGATGATTGAAGAAAACAACATTTATTCTAGCTGTCAGACTCTATTTACTGCATATCCAGCTTTTAGCAGACATTATACAAACTGTTAAAAAGACAAAAAAAATACCAATGTTTAACTTACATTTAGAGCTGGTGAATAAACTGTGTATTCTCAGGGGTCCAAAACAGAAAAATTGACATTATTCATATGGTCAGAAGGAAGCCCTTACTGAGCACATATTCTCTTATCCCCTTAATGACGGACTCTGTTTTTGCCTTTGTGGCCAAGCCCCATGTGTCACTTATGGTCCTCCGAGAAAATTGGTCTGATTACAATCCTCACAGTCTGATCAGAGTGTGATCATAGTGTGCTCCGATTTTCTCAAATGAGGAGAAGCTGGAAAAAATATCTCTATCTTCTCCATTCTGTCAATACATGAAAATAGGACCAAATTAAGATGTCATCCAAGTGTGGTCCAATTTTTTTTGACGGAGCCATTGACCTGCATGGCCGAGTGCAATCCTATTTACAGACGCAAATTGTGTATGGTGTGATTTTTTTTCTTTGGACTGGCTTGGACGAAAATTGTAGTTTAATAGTTTTCAACCTGGATGGTGCTAAGATGCGACCTTGCTAAAGCCAACAGCTGAGGGTTGCAGCCCCCCAGCTTTCAGTATTGCCAGGGGAATCCACCGGCAGATGAATACTCCCATCAGCCACTCCTGCTCTCGCTGTTATTAGCAGCAGTCGGCGTAGGCTGAAGGGAGCAGCAGTCCCATCAGCCTACGCCAGTGACGGGAGGTAAGCCTTTTATGTCCGATCACAGCTGCACGTTCGCGGCTATCTGACCTGCAGTAATGACCACACCGCTGATCAGAAGCAGTGTTTGCCGCACTGTCATGAACATGACAGCATGGCAAACACTGGATGTTCTGACCCTCCACTCAACTGAAAGGGGTCCGGGTTCAGGTACTGTCCTGGTACCCAAACCCAAACTTTTTTTTTAAATGTTCGGCCAAACCTGCAGCACCCGAACATCCAGGGGTCTGCCCATCTCTACTCCTGATTCATTAAGAGTCACATGCCTCTTACTGTATCAGACTCATCTGAAAAGTGATGTGTGTCATGATCCAGGTCGGGGTTTGCTTCTTGCTTTTCCTTCCCCGACCTGGTTAAGGTGGGGTTAACCTTTCTTGCCTCTCTTTGGTTCGTGGGTGGCTATTTATTGGTGCCACTCCCTGTAACATTTGTCAGTGATAGTTCCAGTCCCTGGCTTGACCAGCTGACCCATATACCCTAGTGATCCCTCTGCCTCTGATTACCCGTATTTGTGCCTGATCCGCTCCCTATCCCTTACTTAGGCTGGTTTCACATTTGCGGACGAGGGCTTTGCAGAGGGTTGTGTAGTTTCTCTATTAAGCCCCGCCCACTGTTAAAGATAGGGTATGCAGGATGCATGCCGACGTAGGAGGAGCTGAAGAAAGAGGTACAGCAGTAGGGAGGAACTACGCAGCCCTCCACAAAGACTTGGCTTGAATTCTGAACCCTGCCTCCTGCTTTCCGTCTCTGTTACTACGTTTCCCATCTGGCTTTGACTCCTTGGCTCGTACCCCGACTACGTCTTTTGTCTCATGTTTTGGATCCCGCGCTCCCATATGGTTCTGATCTCCGGCTTGTCTCTGACCATGTGCATTGCTGTGACTTCTGGTACTTTGTCTTCCTGTTTGTTGCTGACCGGCCTGTCTGACTACTCTACCACCTCCTGGCGGCACTCCTTGCTTTGCACTGTTGTGCTACACGGTGAGTGCTACCTTTTCCACCTTACCAGCGCCCCCTGGTGGAGGTTGCGTGCAACTGTCTTGCAGTTGCAATACAGTGTGCCTCCGTGCATCTCGCCACAAACCTTACTCCAGGCAGGGACTGGAGTTTGAATTGTAGAATAAAGGTACACCACATCTAGCTGTGAATTTTATTTGTGGGCGTTGGCATGCCTCATCCCACCTCAGCTTATTCTTGTGCTGTTGACCAACACTGATGAACAACAACAAAAGTAGCAACAGTTTTATGATTTTTCAAAGCGATTATAGGCCAGATATCTGGAATAAACACTTTCATGAATCAGAGCCTAAATTGCAGTGCAGTTTCAAGCTTCTTTAGGCGCTTATTTTACCTGCTGCTCAGCAACATGTGCACACTGCATTCAAACAATTTCTGCATGGTCGGTCTCCTGATTTATGCGGCCACACCGCAGCAACATGAATCAGAAGCTGGCTACACAATTGCAGCTAAGTATATTTTTCTCTGAAACACACCATCAATACTTTCAAAGTTCCAGATGAGGATCATAGCCAGAGATGAGACTAGTATGGTGGCAACTGCAGGCAGCTTCTCCCAGCGCTGCTGCAGGTGATTGCCAGGACTCTCCCATAGTGATAGAAGTGTTAATTACCTAGAGCAGTGCTTGGAAATGTGATTGTATACTATTTTCCCCTCTGGCTATGGTCCCTGACCACATCTTTAAAGTATACCTTCTCTAAAACACAGGAGCGTTTCAGAAAAAAGTATAAATGGCTGCAATTGTGCAGCCATTCACTGATTGGCATGGGGAGCATGAATCAGGTGACAGGTTCCCTTTAACGCTTCACACACTGTGGTCAATAGCATCCGCAACATGTAAGGACATGGAGATCCTTCCCTCTTTTACTCTATCGGCTCTCTGCAACACAATCATGGGGTGCCAATGGTTGCTATGGCAATAAAAGAAATAACAATGGTCTCCGGGTGTGCCATAGTGCAGAACTTAATAAACCATGGCAAACACTATTAGCCTTCACAATGCTTTGCACTATATGAATAGTGCATTGAATATATCAAAGAATCGCATCTTCGAGTCCCTATGTAGGACTAATGAATGTTGTAAAAGAAGAAAAAATCTAAAATGTTTTAAGTACATAAAAATTCTTAAAAGAAACTCACTATTTTTTCAGAACAGAATAAATTTAAATTAATATAAAACAAATGCCCAAAAGAAGATACCGTACATATCGTATGAGCGCGATTTAAACAACCAGCACAATAAAAAAAAATATATAACTATTACACCAAATAAATGCTGCTGGAAAAAAAAGTAAAAGAAAAAGTAAAAAAGACTTACAACATGTTTACATTCTGCTTCTCCAAATGAAAATGATCAAAAAGTAATATACATCCCCAAATGGTACCAATAATGAGAGAACGAGAGAGGGAGGACTGTACACATCTTTCTGTGTGTGTATATATGTATCTGATCAAACACATGCAAAACCAATGCTTGTAAATATAGGAATTAGGTGTCTGAATTTCTCCTGTAACTAGGGCTAAATACCAGCCCCAGTTACAGGGAAAAGTAGCAATAAAATGATATATTCACAAGTTCAAATACCCCCCAATTATCTTAAGACCTTAATAGGTGGCACAGTGCATAAAATAAATTAAAAAAAAGAAAAAAAGCAAGAAAAATAAACAAAAATTAAAAACACTGCTTTGTCAAGTCATATGTATATAGTCTTGCCACTGTTGAAAAATAAATATGTCTAATACATAAAAATAATGTATACGGGAATGGGAACACAATTTAAAAGGTTTTTAGCAATCTTTCATGGTTGTAAAAAAATATAGTTATAAAAAATGTAAAGATAGCCACATATTTCATATTTTTCCCAGATATCAGCAAATAATAAAATTAATATAAAAATTACATAAAAATGAATCCCCATGTATCATGGGAAAAAAAGAACACAATTATTTTAATATCTGAACGAGAATTTTTTTTATAGTCAATAAAAGCGAAATTATGATAAAACCCAAAAATGTGCATGGTCAGAAATGGAAAAAAATGGCCCTGTCCAGAACTGGCTAAAGGAGCTTAAAAAAAAGAAGAAAAAAAAAAAAAAGATGTCCAATCTATTTCATGACTGTTTCGCAAACACGAAGACGAACACACATGTATTCTGCTCTACAGGAAGTCTATTATTTGACTCTCTGGCCTATGATATAACTCAGTAGTATGTCACCGGGCATGAAATATAACAATGGCTGTCAGAAAAATTACTATGACATGTTTTAAAGTAAGTGATCATCTGGAAACAATTGCTTATTATCTTGGAGAAGCTTTCCTGACAATAGTGTTTACGAGAAGCCTGTACTCTATACCTGCCTAGCAGATCTCCGCTATATTACGCAAACAGCAATCCTTCACTACAAACTACGTATGCAATACTATTGTAACAAAAAGCCTTGGCTGTGACCTACATGCAGAACACAGCTATTACCAGAGATTCTCATTATGTAGGAAAATGGGGGAACCTTCCCTTCTATGTAAGCAACTCAATTTATTAACACACATTTCAAGGGGTAATGCACGATAAAACTCTTAGACCAGTATATATATATATATATATATATATATATATATATATATATATATATATATATACACTCACCGGCCACTTTATTAGGTACACCATGCTAGTAACGGGTTGGACCCCCTTTTGCCTTCAGAACTGCCTCAATTCTTCGTGGCATAGATTCAACAAGGTGCTGGAAGCATTCCTCAGAGATTTTGGTCCATATTGACATGATGGCATCACACAGTTGCCGCAGATTTGTCGGCTGCACATCCCAAAGATGCTCCATACAAGGCAGGATGGATCCATGCTTTCATGTTGTTTACGCCAAATTCTGACCCTACCATCCGAATGTCGCAGCAGAAATCGAGACTCATCAGACCAAGCAACGTTTTTCCAATCTTCTACTGTCCAATTTCGATGAGCTTGTACAAATTGTAGCCTCAAAGGAGTGGTACCCGGTGTGGTCTTCTGCTGCTGTAGCCCATCTGCCTCAAAGTTCGATGCACTGTGCGTTCAGAGATGCTCTTAGGCCTACATTGGTTGTAACGGGTGGCGATTTGAGTCACTGTTGCCTTTCTATCAGCTCGAACCAGTCTGCCCATTCTCCTCTGACCTCTGGCATCAACAAGGCATTTCCGCCCACAGAACTGCCGCTCACTGGATTTTTTTTCTTTTTCGGACCATTCTCTGTAAACCCTAGAGATGGTTGTGCGTGAAAATCCCAGTAGATCAGCAGTTTCTGAAATACTCAGACCAGCCCTTCTGGCACCAACAACCATGCCACGTTCAAAGGCACTCAAATCACCTTTCTTCCCCATACTGATGCTCGGTTTGAACTGCAGGAGATTGTCTTGACCATGTCTACATGCCTAAATGCACTGAGTTGCCGCCATGTGATTGGCTGATTAGAAATTAAGTGTTAACAAGAAGTTGGACAGGTGTACCTAATAAAGTGGCCAGTGAGTGTATATATATACTGCTCAAAAAAATAAAGGGAACACTAAAATCCCACATCCTAGATATCGCTGAATGAAATATTCCAGTTGTAAATCTTTATTCATCACATAGTGGAATCTGTGGAGAACAATAAAACCTAAAAATGATCAACGCAAATCACAAATAATATCCCACGGAGGTCTGGAGTTGGAATGACGCTCAAAAGTGAGTGATGGCTTATCTCAGCATTTTGTAAACTCTTTCTGAGATGGGAATGCTTCTTTAGGAAATTGCATACTACTTATTCATTAGCTAATAAGAAAAATATGTCTATGAATTTGAGAAAATAACGGGTAATATATACTATGACATATCTAGAAAACTACTGAATAACATTTGAAGGACTTAACAAAAGATGACAACTCAAATACATATAATTATTTGGATTTTATTTAGGATTACTTTTTTTTTACTTTAGATATTTTGTAATGTATGTGTAAATTCTGATAAACACTGCTCAAAAAAATAAAGGGAACATCCTAGATATCACTGAATGAAATATTGCAGTTGTAAATCTTTATTCATTACATAGTGGAATGTGTTGAGAAGAATTAAACCTAAAAATGATCAATGTAAATCACAGCTAATATCCCACGGAAGTCTGGAGTTGGAATGATGCTCAAAATCAAAGTGGAAAATGAAGTTACAGGCTGATCCAACTTCAGTGGAAATGCCTCAAGACAAGGAAATGATGCTCAGTAGTGTGTGTGGCCTCCACGTGCATATAAGACCTCCCTACAATGCCTGGACATGCTCCTGATGAGGCAGAGGATGGTCTCCTGATGGATCCCCTCCCAGACCTGGACTAAAGCATTTGCCAACTCCTGGACAGTCTGTGGTGCAACGTGACATTGGTGGATGATGTGAGACATGATGTCCCAGATGTGTTCAATCGGATTCAGGTCTGGGTAAAGGGCGGGCCAGTCCATAGCTTCAATGCCTTCATCTTGCAGGAACTGTTGACACACTGGAGCCAGATGAGGTCTGGCATTGTCCTGCATTAGGAGGAACCCATGGCTAACCGCACCAGCACATGGTCTCACAAGGGGTCTGAGTATCTCATCTCGGTACCTAATGGCAGTCAGGCTACCTCTGGCGAGCACATGGAGGACTGTGTGGCCCTCCAAAGAAATGCCAACCCACACCATTACTGACCCACTCCCAAACTGGTCATGCTGAAGGATGTTGCAGGCAGCAGATAACTCTCCATGGTGTCTCCAGACTCTGACACGTCTGTCACATGTGCTCAGTGTGAACCTGCTTTCATCTGTGAAGAGCACAGGGCGCCAGTGGCGAATTTGCCAATACTGATGTTCTGTGGCAAATGCCAAGCGTCCTAAATGGTGTTGGGCTGTGAGCACAACCTCCATCTGTGGACATCGGGCACTCAGACCATCCTCATGGAGTCGGTTTCTAACCGTTTGTGCAGACACATGCACAATTGTGGCCTGCTGCACGTCATTTTGCAGGGCTATGTCAGTGCTTCTCCTTGCACAAAGGATGAGGTAGCAGTCCTGCTGCTAGATTGTTGCCCTCCTATGGCCCCCTCCACGTCTCCTGGTGTACTGGCCTGTCTCCTGGTAGCGCCTTCAGCCTCTGGACACTATGCTGACAGACACCGTAATCCTTCTTGCCACAGCTCGCATTGATGTGCCATCCTGGATGAGCTGCACTACCGTGGGTTGTGTGGGTTGTAGAGTCCGTCTCATGCTACCACGAGTGTGAAAGCACAACCAACATTCAAGTGACCAAAATATCAGCCAGAAAGCATTGGTACTGAGATGTGGTCTGTGGTCCCCACCTGCAGAACCACTCCTTTATTGATTGGGTCTTGATAATTGCCAATAATTTCCATCTGTTGTCTATTCCATTTGCACAACAGCATGTGAAATTGATTGTCAAACAGGGTTCCTTCCTAAGTGGACAGTTTGATTTCACAGAAGTTTGATTTACTTGGAGCTATATTCTGTTGTTTAAGTGTTCCCTTTATTTTTTTGAGCAGTGTATATACCGTATATACTAGAGTATAAGCCGACCCGAGTATAAGCCGACCCCCCTAATTTTGCCACAAAAAACTGGGAAAACTTATTGACTCGAGTATAATCCTAGGTTGGAAAATGCAGCAGCTACTGGTAAATTTAAAAAATAAAAATAGATACCAATAAAAGTAAAATTAATTGAGACATTAGTAGGTTAAGTGTTTTTGAATATCCATATTGAATCAGGAGCCCCATATAATGCTCCATACAGTTCATGATGGGCCCCATAAGATGCTCCATACAAAATACGCCCCATATAATGCTCCATATTAAAATATGCCCCATATAATGCTGCACAAAGGTTAATAATGGCCCCATAAGATGCTTCATAGAAACATTTGTCCCATACAATGCTGCATAAAGGTTGATGGCCCCATAAGATGCTCCACACATTATGGCCCCATAAGATGCTCCACACATTATGGCCCAATAAGATGCTCCATACATTATGGCCCCATAAGATGCTCCACACATTATGGCCCCATAACATGCTTCACACATTATGGCCCCATGAGATGCTCCACACATTATGGCCCAATAAGATGCTCCACACATTATGGCCCCATAAGATGCTCCATACATTATGGCCCCATGAGATGCTCCACACATTATGGCCCCATGAGATGCTCCACACATTATGGCCCCATGAGATGCTCCACACATTATGGCCCAATAACATGCTCCACACATTATGGCCCCATGAGATGCTCCATATATTATGGCCCCATGAGATGCTCCACACATTATGGCCCCATGAGATGCTCCACACATTATGGCCCATGAGATGCTCCATACATTGTTGCCCCATAAGATGCTCCACACATTATGGCCCCATGAGATGCTCCATACATTGGTGCCCCATGAGATGCTCCACACATTATGGCCCCATACGATGCTCCATACATTGTGGCCCCATAAGATGCTCCATACATTTGCCCCATTTGCTGTTGCTGCGATTAAAATTAAAAAAAATCACATACTCACCTCTCTTCGCTCAGGCCCCCCGACACTTGCGATAGTCACCTTCCTCGTTCAATCGCTGCACGCTGCTCTGTCTTCCAGCCTCTGCACTGACTGTTCAGGCAGAGGTCAGCGCGCACACTAATCGCGTCATCGCGCCCTCTGACCTGAACAGTCACAGCCAGAGGACGGAACACAGAGCGGCGCGCACCAGTGGAACGAGGAAGGTGAGTATCGCGCAATGCTCACCTCCCCCGATATACTCACCTGCTCCCGGCGCGGTCCCTGGCAGCGTCTCACTGTCAGATGGTCTCCGGGAGCCGGCGGCATCTTCCTATGTTCAGCGGTCACGTACCGCTCATTACAGTAATGAATATGCGTGCATATTCATTACTGTAATGAGCGGTACCACGTGACCGCTGAACACAGGAAGAGCTGCCCGGAGACCATGGGACATGCAGGGACCACGCCAGGAGCAGGTGAGTATATCACGGCACCGCTCCCCCTCACCCGCCGACCCCCCGCCAACACTGACTCGAGTATAAGCCGAAAGGGTCACTTTCAGCCCAAAAAAGTGGGCTGAAAATCTCGGCTTATACTCGAGTATATACGGTATACATATACATATATATATATATATATATATATATATATATATATATATATAGATGATTTTTGTGTTATTTTGTTGTCAGCACATTCAATTTTGTACAGAACAAAGTATTAAATGAGAATATTTCATTCATTCAGATCTAGGATGTGTTACTTGAGTGTTCCCTTTATTTTTTTGAGCAGTATACATATACGGTATATCATTTCTGCACATGTGAAACATTAAATTTACATTTAGGCAAAAGCATACAGGTTTTCTTTTTTTGGTTTTTGTGACCCAATGCAGTGTACAGACAGTGGGGGTCCTGGCTGAATCCATAAGTGTCAAGAAAAAAAATTCCAAAAGTTTAGTGGAATCAACCAAATTGGAGATCATGGATTGAAGCTCTGACAATGTACACCACCTCTCGGCCTACAAGGAAGCCATTGTCCAGAGCCTTTGTCCTCCGTGTAGGCCGCCGACACATTGTCTAATTCTTGTTTGGAAGATGCTGAAGAATTTTGTGTTTTTCTCCATTTGATTTGTTAATAGATGCTCACTAGGACTAACATTTTAACGCTAATGTAAAAGGGGTTGTCCAGCCTTAGGACACAAGTCTGCAGTCACTTCACTCCAGGTTGTCACTATAACTTGTCATCGCCCCTAATAGCTGAGCAGCTCAAAGAACCCAAACCTAGCTGTCTGATATAAATGTAAATTATTTTGACGTGAGAGTCCTCAGTGGTTGATACCTTTTAATGGCTAACTGAAAAGATGGTAACAAATTGCCAGCTTTTCGAGACTACGCAGGTCCCTTCAGCAGGCAAAGTCTTTGAAGAGACCTGCGTAGTCTCGAAAGCTTGCAATTTGTTACCATCTTTTCAGTTAGCCATTAAAAGATCAACCACTGAGGACTCTCACATCTAAATAATTTTCTATCTACTGGCTAACACGGTACAAAGATATATATCTTTCCTGTGATATAAATGTCACACTGTCCTGAGCAGAACAAAATAGAGATGTTGGTCAAGATGACAACGCTGGCTACAATGCAGGATGACTGGAAGAAATGCAACCCAAAGCTTAATCTATAGTATTTGAAAAGGTATTCGAAAATGGATATTCTCTTTAACGGGAACCTGTTGTCAGGATTTTATACCCCAAACTAATGAAATCTATGTAGAGTCATTGTAATGCTGATTGCATCAATACAGTTCTTTCAGAATTTTAGGTTTACGTTTTAGAGAACTTTATTGTTGATTGTTATGCACACCAGCCCCAAGTGCAACATGGCGGGCACTACACACAACTCTGCTGTCTCTTCCCTATTCCCCACCCGCCACCTGGGATTACCAGGCCACTCTTCTTTCAAGCACCATTTCATCGTTTTTATTCATATCAGCGCCGGAGCGGTGCTACTAATCTGGAGTTCCATAAGCCTACTCTCATACCTACCAGCCGCTGTCTTCAGCTCTTCCCAGTGCCGCTTGTGTACGCGTGAGTCGGGGTACTGGGCAGGGTGCTCGGTTTCTGGTTACTCGTTTTGGTGGGTATGAGTGCCACTCATTTTGCACTTTTTTTTTTTTTTTTTTTAAGTAATTTTGTCAGTCAGAGGATCTCCTTCATGAATGGAGATTCTTATACTATGAATTGAGTTCCTTCATGAAGAGAGTTTCTTACATTAGTTATTATGGTACTTGCTCATGTAATCATGTTGTCAATATAGATGGATGTTTCTGCAACTACATCCATCACTTTCCCAGAACTATCTGGATTGAGGGGATATTTTTAACAATATGATAACCTTGTTTTTTGTCTCCTCATTAACATCCTTTTGTGTGTACTTGTATATGTGTGCTACACACTCACCATTTGACTACTATGCCATATGCATTATTATTTTTACCGTGCCATATTTTTCAATTAATTCTGCTAACTATGATGAAAAAAGTAATAATTATTTTAATGGATTTTCAGATATCTTACATTCTAGGGAATGATTTATAGGTATAAAAGCTCTCAATGTAAGTCTATGAGGGCCTCGTTCTGGCTCTCATAGACTTACATTGAGTTGTGACCTCTGACAGTGGTAGTGCTGGGAAAAGCTGAAGACAGCAGCTGGTAAGTGTGATACTAGGGCTGGGTACTAAAATTAGAAGGACTCCAGAGATGCAATATTAAAAAAAACACTGGAATTGTGCCTTCAGTGCCCTGCTTCCCCCACCCGAAATCTAGTACAAGTGCCGTCATTCCATGGAGCAGTGCATGTGCAGTACAATCCTGATGAAGAAGACTTCATAGTTTGTAGATTGCACCAGATAGTGACAGTCTCCTTCACTCCGGCTGCTCATTCACGCACCATTCTAATGAAGAGGACGCTCAGAGTCTGGTGCGATCTGCAAAGTATGAAGTCTTCATCAGGACTGTACTGCGCATGCACCACTCTGGGGAATGACAGAACTTGCACTAGATCGAGGAAGGGGGAAGCAGGGCACTGAAGGACGAGTGACCTGTCAATCACTGACAAGAGACAGGAGGCCGCAGAGCTGTGTGCTGTGCGTCCCATGTTGTACTAGAAGCTAATTTGTTTAACAATTTAACAATAAATTTCAAAAATGAAAACTCAAGATTTCTAAAATATCGGTATGGAAGTAATTAGCAGAGCATTAGTTTGGGGTATTAAAATCTGCTCACAGGTTCCCTTTAAGTTAAAGATGAATAATGGGGAGCAACAAGTTACATCTTATCTTACTGTAGCTTAGGGAGCAGCAATCCACCAATAGAAAAAAAAATGGAAACTAGTGGAGAAGTGGAAAAGGAGAGTCAGCTCACCGTTGATGCAGCCACAATCCTGCAGAGAAGCGCACAGAAAAGCCTGGGATCCGGCTGAGGCAAACCAAGAGGAAAAATCCAGCGTGGAAGAAGGTAAGTAAAACGTCCAATTTTATTGAAGAAATAAATCACATCCATAAAAACATGGTAAGTGAGGTTCTGGTCACAATGGATACAACCATGAGTAAGACTCATCGGAGCTGAAACGCGTTGGTTGTATCCACTGACCAGAACAGCATTTACAATGTTTCTATGGATGTGATTTATTTTGTCAATAAAATTGGACATTTTACTTACCTGCTTCCACGATCGATTATTTCTCTTCAATAGAAAAAAGGAATAAAATAAAAATGAATTTAAAAAATGGGCAACAAATCAAAAAGAAAAAAAAAAAAAAAAAGAACCATTAGCGGCATACGTATATTTTTTGCTGTTTGATGGATTCTATGGAAGTTAAAGATTAGTTTCTCACAACTGTTTATTTCCGAGGTTCTCATGATGCAATATTAATTTACCAAGAAGATAGGAAAAACATTACCCCTCTGTATGTGTCTTCAGGAGACTTATTGTAATTCCAAAACCTCAGCCCTGCAACCGTTTCAGCTTTATCAAAACTGATGGTGATGGTGTGATTTTCTCCGCAGGTAAATGGGATAAGCCACATGTGGGAATCCTCACTGGTAATGTTCATACCATCAATGAGTCTAGAAAACCAAAAAAGGAATTCATCAGAAAATGAAGCTAATGGGAATACTTATATATATGGTATAGTGGGTTGTTACCAAAAGTCTAAAGCTTTTACAGGAACAAAGTGGAAAAGTGGATACGAGCCTGGGTAGTGGAGAGGAATCAACAGAGACCCTTTATTAGGATGAGGCAGATATCAGATGATCAGGCGTTTCCAATCAACAGAAGGTTATCAGGAGGTAAATAAAATGGCTCATCATGCTTCTTGGATGGAGTAGCAAAATCTGGCATTGTATATAGGAAGATGCTCGAGACCTTTAGGAATGACTTGCTGTAGTTCTGGCTTACATTCACAGAGAGGGAGTTTCCTATATTGACAGGGCATCAAGGGTAATTTTCCAAAAAATTGGAAGTTATGGTATGGAGTTACTAAACCTGTCATGTTTCTACACCAACTGGGTAATGACATACGTACTAAGAAGGTTCTGCTGCATGTGCTACCCACTAACACTTCCGTCTGTCTTGGGACCATGCCATTGGATGAGCTCAGACAAGCAGAAGTAGTGAGGGCACTGCAGTCCAACAGCGGCTGCTGGTCGTCACACGAGCCCTGGCTCATCCAGACCAGACATAGCGGGAGCAATGCCACTGCAGGTGGGGAGTATATGGTGTCACTATTTTACAAGGGGACTACTTTATTTAAAAAGAGGTTGTTCGGGTAGTATACAACCCCATTAAGGATTAATAGATTAGCAAACTGCAAAAAAGAAAGTATCAAACTAACAGTATCCCTAATTTATTACGTGCAAAATGAAGCAAATCTACTACTATATGATCAACATCACAAGGGGTAACGTTTAGTCTGTAGTATTTAGATCATATCTCCACTATCCTCTCCATATGCTATCTGACCATAGACCTTTTATAGAAATTTCCTAATAAACCATAACCATCAATTTGTATGACCCCCCCCCCCCCCAGAGGGATGTCTGCATGAAACACCTGAGCTACAGAATAAGGCCGGGGTCACACCAGCGTATAACATGGCAGAGTGCTATGCATTAAAACATGGCAGAGTGCTATGCGATAAAACATGGCAGAGTGCTATGCGATAAAACATGGCAGAGTGCTATGCGATAAAACATGGCAGAGTGCTATGCGATAAAACATGGCAGAGTGCTATGCGATAAAACATGGCAGAGTGCTATGCGATAAAACATGGCAGAGTGCTATGCGTTAAAACATGGCAGAGTGCTATGCGTTAAAACATGGCAGAGTGCTATGCGATAAAACATGGCAGAGTGCTATGCGATAAAACATGGCAGAGTGCTATGTGATAAAACATGGCAGAGTGCTATGCAATAAATCACTGCAGAGTGCTATGTGATAAAACACGGCAGAGTGCTATGTGATAAAACATGGCAGAGTGCTATGTGATAAAACATGGAAGAGTGCTATGTGATAAAACATGGCAGAGTGCTATGTGATAAAACATGGCAGAGTGCTATGTGATAAAACATGGCAGAGTGCTATGCCATAAATCACTGCAGAGTGCTATGTGATAAAACACGGCAGAGTGCTATGTGATAAAACATGGCAGAGTGCTATGTGATAAAACATGGAAGAGTGCTATGTGATAAAACATGGCAGAGTGCTATGTGATAAAACATGGCAGAGTGCTATGTGATAAAACATGGCAGAGTGCTATGTGATAAAACCTGGCAGAGTGCTATGCGATAAAACATGGCAGAGTGCTATGCGATAAAACATGGCAGAGTGCTATGTGATAAAACATGGCAGAGTGCTATGTGATAAAACATGGCAGAGTGCTATGTGATAAAACATGGCAGAGTGCTATGCAATAAATCACTGCAGAGTGCTATGTGATAAAACACGGCAGAGTGCTATGTGATAAAACATGGCAGAGTGCTATGTGATAAAACATGGCAGAGTGCTATGTGATAAAACCTGGCAGAGTGCTATGCGATAAAACATGGCAGAGTGCTATGCGATAAAACATGGCAGAGTGCTATGTGATAAAACATGGCAGAGTGCTATGTGATAAAACATGGCAGAGTGCTATGCGATAAAACATGGCAGAGTGCTATGTGATAAACCATGGCAGAGTGCTATGCGATAAACCATGGCAGAGTGCTATGTGATAAAACATGGCAGAGTGCTATGCGATAAAACATGGCAGAGTGCTATGTGATAAAACATGGCAGAGTGCTATGTGATAAAACATGGCAGAGTGCTATGTGATAAAACATGGCAGAGTGCTATGCAATAAATCACTGCAGAGTGCTATGTGATAAAACACGGCAGAGTGCTATGTGATAAAACATGGCAGAGTGCTATGTGATAAAACATGACAGAGTGCTATGCAATAAATCACGGCAGAGTGCTATGTGATAAAACATGGCATTGCACGCCACTCGGCTCAGTGTTATACTATGGGGCCACTCAGATCTACGATTATTTTTTCATGCTGATTCGACATGAGAGAATAATGGCAGTGAGACTTGGCATGCTCGCACCTATACAAGTTTATGGGTGCATGTGAAACATTGGACTGCAGTCGGATGTCATCCCAGTGCAGTCCGATATATGCCGAGTCAGGCCATGGAGGAGATGGAGAAATTACTTTCTCTGTCTCCTCCGTTCCTGTACTGGGATTTTCTCCTGCGACAGGATCAGAGCACCGAGCACTGACACTCGTTTCACGCCCGCAGCAGAGCCGCAGCCGAGGGTCATTAGCATCTTGCATCAGATCCCATACGCTAGTGAGTTTTCAGCCCAAAGGTACTGTTTCACAAGACTTGGGCATGCTACTAATTTTCTGCAAAGGAAAAACCTGCAGCAAGTCATGGGGAATTATCAAATATTTCACGCTTGGCATTAGAAAGGATAAGATGGGCCCCATCATTACAAATATCCATGGTTTACCCTGAAAAGCTGTGGTGCTTCAGAGACAACATACTATGAACATGAAGTGGGGAGTCATACAAGGTGACTAAGTGACTAGATCCAGGTGGGCAGGTGGTGTCGGTGGGCATGTTCTGCCGGCTCCCTCCTAGCAATGTTTCACTGACAGGTCTCTCCCTACGTTTGTATGAAGTCAGGAGTCATACAAGGTGACTAAGTGACTAGATCCAGGTGGGCAGGTGGTGTCGGTGGGCAGGTTCCGTCGGCTCCCTCCCACCAAGCAATACTTCACTGAAGGTCTCTCCCTATGTGTGTATGGGGAGAGATCTGTCAGTCAAACAGAGCTGGGCCACAAACATCTGTCAGACTAGTTCACTTAGTCACCTCACTGAAGGTTTCATAGTAAAACATGGATATTTGCATGGTCCATGGTTTGGGCAGCGTGAGTCACCTGCCACGCTCCTTTTAACAACGATGGAACTTTCACAATAAAAGCTACAGAGATGCTAACTAAAGCTCCGTCACACAGTGACACCTACTGAAAACAATGGTAAAATTTGGTGTATACTGGATCTCCAGAAAACATAACCATCGACCCTCACTAACTCTTTTCCTTAACTGAATGTAAAGAACATAATATACAATGACAGTGTTATACTGATCACAAGGTAATCAGTGATGGTAAACATACTTGTCTAAAGTTCTGCTGTCATCTTGGTATTCACGAAGCGCGCTGAGATCCGGGGGTGAGGCTGTCATAATATTCATGTTTAGGGACAACGCTTCACCATCGGAACCCACTATTTCTAGTCCGGTAAGCCCAAGGTAATGCTGGTCTCCCCAGGTCATGGTAAAATTTAATTGAAGACCTAAAAAATATAATAGTAACATCAAAGCATTGTAGCATACCCTTAAGAGAAATCAAGTGGAAATATGCAAAAGTGCGACAAGTTCTTGGGAATCATTTATTCACCTAATTAGAGAGTCACCTTATTTAAGCTTTTTCAGTCTGAAATCTACTTTTCGGAAAGCCAGGAGACCAGGAATAGGCAACGGGAGTGGACAAAGAATGCTAAATTTTCCCAAGACACTTTTCCAGATGTCTCAGTACTACAATATCTATTATTCGACATGGAGGACTAAGCTATGCCTCCCCTCTCCTTTACACAAAGAATTTACAGAAAATCATGTCAGGGAATTTGAGGCACCCACACCAGATAACAGCACTGACTGAAACTAACGTGTCCCTTTATGATTTACTAATGACCATTCTGAAAGCACTGCCTAATGAATTACTGCCCAAATTAGCCACCAATGCATTGCGACAACTGAAAAAAAGCATGGTGCACATAACACTGATCTATGACTGGTAAGGCAACACTTCATACTGGCCATGCAAGAACTTCCACCAAATTAGCTGTAAATGGTTCTTCTGAAGCATAGAAGGGAGGTAGCTTCTTAATCTGGTTGTCTCTCTTTCAATCTTCAGGAGTGCTCCTCTGCTTCCAGGCTTCCTGCTTGCCAAAGGTCAGTGCCCACCTGGTGACTTGACAGGTTTGACTGTCTCAGGGCTGAGCACCTGGCCCGAATTCCCTGTCTTGTCCGATGCG
This sequence comes from Ranitomeya variabilis, assembly GCF_051348905.1. Taxonomy (NCBI): domain Eukaryota; kingdom Metazoa; phylum Chordata; class Amphibia; order Anura; family Dendrobatidae; genus Ranitomeya; species Ranitomeya variabilis. Next base: position 77,291,140 of record NC_135238.1, read on the forward strand.
GTTAGGAAAGAGCAGCTTTTCTTCGGCAGATTCAGAGGAGCGCAGGAGCACCAAAGTTGGCCATATTCAGCAATCTGATGCTCGCAACCTGTGTAGCATACAACTTCCAAATGTGCGCTCTGAGATGGCCAGAAACTATGAAATTCCCTCTAGTCCTTAGGAACAGAGAGGATTATTACCAAGAGGTAAATTGCAAACCTGCTTGTTTTTACAGTATATATGCAATTTTACCTATTTTAATTGATGAGACGACCTCATTAAATTTTGCCAAAGAAAGACTTAGCTACTAGATTAGGAGGTTGTACCAGCTTTGAATTGCAGACCTGAACGAGTTTTAGTCATTTTATATATTCTACCAGTAATGATCTTAATTAGAAGCCACTAGATTTCAGCCATAGACTGTTAAATTGCAAAAGTCCTATTGCAAATCAATAAACCCATCAACGGCAGCAAGACATCAAATGGATTGTAAGAAAAAGCAAAGAAAATAAATGGAGACTAGAATACAAAATAAACTATGATTGTCCGAGAGGGTATTAACAATACTGTACAAAATGTTTCCTTTTATACTATTATACATTTTATCAAATATACTTACATCTCCCAGTATACACTCCGGGTATATTAGCGTGGAGATTCGGGGACACTGATGCTACAAGTTTTTGATCAGAAATCTGTAAAAAAAAGAAAAGAAATGGAGCTGATAAAAAACTACTATTCTATACAAACTTATCAATCCTAATGTATACTAAGAAAGTTATAAGATCTAAGTGATCAGCTGACCACGTCAGATTTTGTTCCCCCAGGTGCACGTGGTTTGTGATCACCTTCTCAATAATATAAGTAAATAGTCCATCACATCCGGATAGTGAAAAAAAATATATAAAGCTTTTATTTCATTTGTGCAGCAATCATAAAATCCATAAAGTCCACAATGGCTGGTGCTCCCAGAACAGGCAACGCACTTCGAACAAACAGTTCTTTGTCAACTCAAAGCCAAAGGCTTGACAAAGAACTGTTTGTTCGAAACGCGTTACCGGTTTATGATTGCTGCACATATAAAATAAAGGAAGATTTGCATTTTCTCACTATCCAGATGAGATGTACTATTTGCTTATAATACCGAGAAAGTTAAAGCAAAAAACTGTCAGAAGGAAAATGTAAAAAAAATAAATACATAAATGTGATTATTATTGGAAATTCATTTAGACTTTGTTCACACTGGGGTCATGGCTCTCATTTTTATAGGATTTAGAACAGATGAGAGCAGGACAGAACACATATGTTGGAAAGATCAGTAATGATTCACTGGTGTCTCTCATGGGTCCATTGGTTTTCTCTTTTTTCAATGGATAAAAAAGTACCGAATGCTACGATATTGTGATTTGAGAGAAGTAAAGTTTGGGAATAGATGATAAATGTTATTTGTGATAAACTCATTTAGGCTATCTAAAATATGCACCAAATAATAAGGATAAGTCATGTATAAAATGATTTATGTATTTACATGTATACACGTAAGGTCCTGGATGCAGATGTGTGTCACTGAGGTGGCTAGTCTCTGTGATGCAAGTCACGGGAAAAAGTGCATCAGTAACAATAGGTTACTAAGATGGCTTTTATTCGGATTGGATTTGGGGTCCGGAATTTTAGGAGCAACCAAGAGAGCATGGGAGGGAAAGGTTGCTTTCATACTCCAGTTCATGTCTTACAGGCCTAATAGCAGTTAGACAGTTTAGATCAGCACAGTGTGTTGTGCTGGGGCTGGAGAAAGACAGTTCATGGTGGACAGTATATGTTGGAGACTAAGAAGTGCCTGTGACAGCAAGTTGGTGAGACCATTTGATTTGTTTTGCTTACTCCAAAAGAAGGGACGGTTTTGTTATTAACTTGTGCTGAAGAAAGTGGTTTTCCTTCTTGGAGCTACAAACTTTATGAAGGACATGCATTTGGCTTCTCTCAGTCTCACAGATGCATATTTTTTTCTAATCACAGCCCCTTAATGGGTACTTAAAGGGGCTGTATGATAGAGATAAATATTTAGAAATAGTATTATAGCTAAGTCCTAACCACTTTTGTAATTTGTATTATTATAAAATTCCCTACTAATCTACCTATACAGCTAATCCTTATACAGCTCTGGCAAAAATTAACCACTACAAAATGTTCAGTTTGTCTGATTTTTCTCTTTATAGGTATATTTTTAGTAACATTTAAATTGTTCTTTTAGTCTATAAACTTCTGGCAACATGTCTCCAAATTTCCAAGCAATACATTTTGCATTTTTTTCTGAAAAAGGAAAATGATCAGAATTAAAAACAAAAAAACCCAGTGCTTTCAGACCTCAAACAATGCAAAGAAAACAAATTCATAATCATTTAGAAACAACAATACTAATGTTTTAACTCAGGAAGAGTTCAGAAATCAATATTTTGTGGAATAACCATGATTTTTAATCACAGCTTTCATGCATCTTGGCATGCTTTCCACCAGTCTTTCACACGGCTTCTGGCACAAAAATGTAAGCAGTTCTTCTTTGTTTGATGGCTTGTGACGATCCATCATCCTCTTGATTACATTCCAGAGGTTTTTATTTGGGTTCAGGTCTGGAGATTGGGCTGTCCATGACAGGGTTTTGATGTGGTGGTCTCTTAATTTTTGCCAGAGCTGTATATGTATATATATATATATATATATATATATATATATATTATATATATATATATATGTGTATATATATATATATATATATATATATATATATATATATATATATATATATATATATATATATATATATATATATATATATATATTTTTTTTTTTTTAACTTAATGTCCTGTGATGTTTCATTTCAGGGAATTCTCAAATGAGACATCACAGGAGGGTGGCCCTGCAGTTCACATCCTGCAACATCTATCATCCCTCATGAAAGCCTTCCCCCACAATCCCTGCTTCTACTACGACTACCTCTTTCCCTGAAATGAGTCTTCATCCTGGGGCTGTGATAGAAGTAGGGTGAGTGACAGCTACACCTACCCACAGCTTCTATTACTGCCTTTAAACGAATCATAATCAGGGGGCGGTACTACTGTCACTCACACTGCTTCTATTACCGCACCCTCCTATGTCACACACCCCTCTCAAATGATACATCACGGGAAGTGGAAAAAAAACACATACAGTGATTAGCTGTATAGGGAAAAAACTGGGAAATTGTATAATAAAGTCAATTACAAAAGTGGTTATATCTCAAAAATTATTTATTATTTAATGGTCTTCTGCTCGGTCTCGAGCCATGGTAACTTGATGGATAAACGCTCTATAGGAAGATCCATCTTGGGCAAACCTACATACAGTTGTGCTCAAAAGTTTACATACCCCAGCAGAATGTTTGCTTTCTTAGCCTTTTTTCAGAGAATATGAATGATAACACCAAAACTTTTTCTCCACTCGTGGTTAGTGGTTGGGTGAAGCTATTTATTTTCAAACTACTGTGTTTTCTCTTTTTAAATCGTAATGACAACCCAAAACATCCAAATGACCATGATAAAAAGTTCACATACCCTGGTGATTTTGGCCTGATAACATGCACAGAAGTTGACACAAATGGGTTTCAATGGCTACTAAAGGTAACATCCTCACCTGTGACCTGTTTGCTTATAATCAGTGTGTGCATGAAAGCTGAGTGAGTTTCTGGGATCCAGACGGACTTTTGCACCTTTAATACAGCCACTGATGTTTCTGGATTGTGAGTCATGGGGATAGCAAAAGAATTGTCAATGGATCTATGGGAAAAGGTAGTTGAACTGCGAAAAACAGGAAATGGATACAAAAAGATATCCAAGGAATTGATAATGCCAGTCAGCAGTGTTCAAACTGTGATTAACAAATGGAAAATCAGGGGCTCTGTAAAAATAAAACCACGGTCAGGCAGACCAACAAAAATGTCATCCACAACTGTCAGGAAAATTGTTCAGGATGCAAAGAAAAACTCACAAATCACATCAGCTGAAATACAGGACTCTCTGAAAACTAGTGGTGTGGCTGTTTCAAGATGCACAATAAGGAGGAACTTAAAGACAAAATTGGCTGCATGGTTGAGTCGCCAGAAGACATTACTGCGCAAATGCCACAAAGTATCTTGCTTACAATACGCAAAACAGCACAGAGAGAAGCCTCAAAACTTCTGGAACAAGGTAATTTGAACTTTTTGGCCACAACCATAAAAGTTACATTTGAAGAGAGGTCAACAAGGCCTATGATGAAAGGAACACCATTCCTACAGTACAGAACGGAGGTGAATCGCTGATGTTTTGGGGATGTGTGAGCTACAAAAGCACAGGAAACCTGGTCAAAGTTGAATGAAAGATGAATGCAGCACATTATCAGTAAATACTGGAGGCAAATTTGCACTCATCAGCCCGGAAGCTGTGCATGGGATGTACTTGGACGTTCCAACATGACAACGATCCAAAATACAATTCCAAGTTGACCTGTCATTGGCTACAGTGGAACAGAGTGAAGGATCCGGAGTGGTCATCTCAGTCTCCTGACCTCAATATCATTGAGCCACTCTGGGGAGATCTCAAGTGCGCAGTTCATGCTAGGCAGCCCTGGAATATACAGGAACTAGAGGCTTTTTTGCTAAGAAGAACGGACAGCTTTACCATCTGACAAAATAAAGAACCTCATCCCAAACTACCACAAAAGACTTCAAGCTGCCATTGATGTTAGAGAGGGCAAAACACGGTATTAAGAAATGGGGATGTGAACTTTTGATCAAGGTCATTTGGATGTTTTGGGTTGTCATGATTTAAAAAGAGAAAACACAGTAGTTTGACAATAAATGGCTTCACCCAACCACAAACCATGAGTGGAGAAAAGTTTTGGTGTTATCATTCATATTCTCTGAAAAAAGGCCAAGAAAGCAAAAATTCTGCCGGAATATGCAAACTTTTGAGTACAACTGTAGGTCCATTACCAGGCTCTTCTCTGCTATCATCTTGATTGGATCATGCCATCGGGTTCCTGGTCTTCCTCTTTGTCTTGTTCCTTCTATTCTTCCAACCATGATGTTCTTCTCCAGTAATTGCACTCTTTGTATGATGTGTTCAAAGTAGGCAAGAAGTAGCTTAGTGACCATTGCTTCAATTTTCATGTGTGGCTTGATATGTTCCTAGTCTCTAAAAGTCTGTCTTAAACAAAGTCTGAAAAATAGCTACCGTACTTAAGAAAGGCATTCTAGATATCAGACAACGCCCTTAACTTGTTCTAAGACAGAAAAAACAAACTGTCAACATTTCCGTGCACTCCCACAAAAAGCAGCATTGGCCCTAAATAAGTTTGATTACCACTGGCTACGTTTCACACATGTTCTGCAGTTCTTATTTTGTATCTCTCTAGTTGTACAGCACACATATTTGATAATTTTATATGCAGAAAATATTTGCATATTTGGTGTCACAATTGAGGAATTCCCCAATGAGAAACTTTTCATCTTGTGGTCCCATTAATTTTGACGCAAATTTGCAGACGCTGCACCACTACCATCACATTTATAAAAGCCCTTTTGGGATCCAAATATAGATGATATATGCCTGATTGCTGGGATTCTGAACCCTGGAAACCTTGTGATCACAAGATCCTTCTTTTTTCCTTACTGTGGTTGCATGCACACGGACACTCTATTCAATGACTTGACTGTTTCTGTAAATCCCATAGACAATAAATCTGGCGCTGCTCACTTCTGCATCGGAGGTGGCTGGTGCAGATAAGTGGTACCTACCAAGACATCTGCATGATTGGCAGGTATCATGAATATGCCCTATTCTAATTAACAAGACAAGCGCAGGATATTTGGTGACCGTGCATACGTCTTGTCAGGTAATGTGTTTGGAACTTCTCACCTCCAATGGTGAAGTGAGAAGTATATTGGATTTAAATGGAGTAGCAGTGCACTTGATCGACCAGGTTAAGAAATAAATGGAGTGGCAGTGCACTTGGTCGTCCAAGTTAATCCATTAATCTGCAGAAGCAGTGAGAAAAAGGGGCTTGGGACCCTTCTCTAGTGACTGTGGTGGTATCAGAAGTTTGAAACACAGCTACCAAACATTTTGTCTGCTTTCCTGCATGTACATAATAAGTGTCCTTCATGTGAAATAAAATACTGTCAATCCCCTTGAAAAGAATTGTTTAGCATCTGCTTTTCTTGTTAACTTACACTGTGTCTTTCTCTGTTAATTCTCAAATTCCTAAATTAATTGAGCAGTTTTACCATCGTAGATAGCTGTCAGAAGAAGTACTAACTCTGGGATTTCTCACACTGGAATTTTCTGACACATCCTAAACAAAAGACTGTTCAAATCAATAGTACATTTCTTAGAATGTGTCAGATATTTTCACTATTACAGATTTTGTCTAGTTTTCTGTAGCTATTCAGGAGCGCACAGCTCCCGTGCCTCCCAGCATCTTGTGTGTCAGGGGAATCGTGTGCTCCTGAAGACTGACAGTCCGGGCCAGTGGAATGGCTGAGCTGCTGGCCTGAACTGACCGCTCTCTAATGCTGAAAGCAGGGACAGTTTTGCCTGTGCAGCATCAGAAGAGTGCAGAAACACTGAGATTAGCTGGATCCAGCAATCCGGCCTGCTGCAGAATAGCGCTTGTAAACTCTAAAGCCAACAAATTACAAGCGCGTGCTCCTTGCCTAGAAAAACAGACACCGCAGGGTAACCGGGTCAACCGTATGAATGGAGAGGATTTTTAATAAGACATAAATTGCAAATTGCTAGTTTTCAATTTAATAAGATGAGACAACCAATTTAATCCAGATTGGCGTTTAGTCCAGGTACTGCTCAAAGGGGTTTCAGTGCAGTAACATTTTGGGCTTTAGTCCAGGTAGTGTTCAAAGAGGTTTTGGTCTTGTAAAATTTGGGGGTTTAGTCCAGGTAGTGCGCAACAGTAAAATTTGGGGGTTTAGTCCAGGTAGTGCGCAACATGGTTTGGCTGCTGTAATATTTTTGGGTTTAATCCTGGTAGTCCTCAAAGGCGTTTGGGTGCTGTACCATCTTAGAGTTTAATCCTGGAAGTGCTCAAAGGGGTTTGCGTGCTGTAAACGTTTGGGGTTTAGGCTAGGTAGCTCAAAATAGTTTGGGTGCTATAACATTTTTAGGGTTTAGTCCAGGTAATGCTCAAAGGGGTTTCAGTGCTGTAAAATTAGGGGGTTTAAGCCTGGTCATGCTCAAAGGGGTATGGGTGCTGTAACATCTTGGGCTTTAATCCAGGTATTGCTTAAAGGCGTTTTAAGTGCTGTAACATTTTTTAAGTTAGCAGAGCTAGAGTTAAAATGTTAGAAACCTTGTGATGTAATACTCTGTCTATATGGTCAAAACATATATTTTAGGAAGCATCATAGGACATTCAATGGAAACTAGAATGTAACACTTTAATACATTGTAATAAGCATGGCTTAACCTAATAATGATTGTGTAATGAGCAATAAAGATTTCGCCAGTACATAATTATATTTTACATTACCTTTGACAGCCAGTAATACAGGCAGCATTGAGTATAATTTTAGAAATACACGGAATCTTTTGCTTTTAATTGTTCTATGATTAATTCTATTTTATATTAAATAATAAAATAGAATTTTTATAATTAAATGTGATATACTAAATATTGTTACACCCATATATTATTATAGTCCAAACTAAAATCAGAGATGCCAAAACCCAAAATGCCCGTAACAGGGGTATACAAGATAAAATAAACCTAAAATGTAAAGTGCTATTCTAAAAAAAAAATCAAGTTATTGATTATCCATGGGATCTTTAAATCAGTTTTCCAACCCTGAGACCTGGATTTGGCAACACTGCACTGAATGGAGTGGTGGTGTGCATGCTCAGCCTCCACTCCATTCATTATTTATGGGACTACTGAGTGTACTGCTTGGATACTTCTGGATCATGCAATGTGAGGTCTCCGTTTATGATGAGGGCTCAGGAGGTGAGCCCGCATCATAACAGCAGATGCTGGCTCCAGATTATACAAACCCATGGGCCCCACCGCAACACAATCATGGAGTGCCGAAGGATTGCTATGGCAGCTGGGAGCCAGGTGAAGGCCCCTGTGCCTACAATAATGATATTCCATGCAGACCAGGCTAGGCCTCATATGAAACCGTGATTTTCTCTATGTACTGCAATACTATGGTACTGTATAATATAGAATAAGTGGGTAGACAATCGCAGGTTCAAATCCGTATTGGAACTAAAAAAAATAAAGAAAAAATGTTTTAAAATATAGAAACAGAAATAATAAAAAAAAAAGTTTCTAATCACTTTATCCCATTCCATTAAAAATAAATAAAAAATAAACATATGGTGTTAGAATTGTATCCTTTCGGTCACAGCAACACAACCAAAAAATGCCACAAGATGGTCCCCCAAACCAGTATAAATAAGAATGTCGGCTCACCATGCAAAAATATTACATCTACGGCAAAATGTTATAAACAAGAACATCAGCACACCACCGCAAAAAGCAAGCCCTCATACCGCTCCATCAAGGTAAAAATGAAAACACGAATGGTCTCAGAATATGGTGACAAAAAAAGCATTAATGCACTAATTTCATAATCTCTTTATACACTGACGAGAAAAAGGGTAACAATGTTTTGAACTTTTAACTTTCAGGCTCCTTACACTTTTTCTCATGAGTGCATATGAGAGGCAGAGCTTTATTTTTCTGATCCAGATAGATTTAAAGGGGTGGTTCATTTTCAGAAAAGTAGACCCCAATACTGTAAAAAAACTAAAATAAACACAGCAGGAATTCATCCTCCCTGGGTTGAGCGTCAGTTTCGTGCCGCTGCTTTGGTGTCCGTGTTTGGCGCCAGTGGTGAAGTCACACATCACACATTTAGCCCATCAATAAGCTCAGTAGCTGTGCTAAGATAGACAGCACAAGCCGTGGAGCTCAGTGATTGGCTACATCAGTGATGTGAGCTGTAGATGTTACACCATCGTTGTAGCCAAACCTCTGAGACCGCAGCAATGGTGGGGAGCCGGCACTGGACCCGGGGAGGGTGAGTGCCTACTTTGTTTGTTATTTTATGCATTTTACGCTGTTTGAGATTCACGTTCCGGATAGTGGACAACCCTTTTAACCCCTTCCTCACCTGTGACGCTACGTAGGCGTCATGAAAGTCAGTGCCAATCTGACCTGTGACGCCTATGTGGCGTCATGGAGGGATCGCGTCCCTGCAGATCAGGTGAAAGGGTTAACTCCAATTTCACCCGATCCGCAGGGACAGGGGGAGTGGTACTTCAGCCCAGGGGGGGTGGCTTCGCCCTCCCCATGGCTACGATCGCTCTGATTGTCTGTTGAAAGTGAAACACCCAATCAGAGCAATCATAATATTTCAGCAATGAAAATTGATGAAATATTACAATCCAGCCATGGTCGATGCTGCAATATAATCGGCCATGGCTGGAGACCCCAATCTGCCCCCCCCCCCCCACAGACTGACAGTGGCGATCTGACGCCGCTGTCAGCCTTTCCTACCCCTCTGTTCTGTCCCCGCTGCACTCCTCTCCCCTCCGCCCCCCCCATCCTGTCCGGCGCCCCCCCCGCTGTCCGATCCCACCCCCCATACTTACCGAGTCCTGGGGTCCCTCCTGGTGTCCGTCCGGCTTCCAGGATGGGCGCCGCCATCTTGCAAAATGGCGGGCGCATGCGCAGTGCGCCTGCCGAATTTGCCAACCGGCAGATTCATTCATTAATTTTGATCACTGTGATACACCACAGTGATCAAAATTAAAAAAAATAGTAAATAGCCCCCCCTTTATCACCCCCATAGGTAGGAAACATCATAAAATAAAGAAATTATATTTATTTTTTATTTTTCCACTAGGGTTAGGGTTAGAACTAGTGTTAGGGTTGCAATTAGGGTTAGAATTAGGGTTAGGGTTGCAATTAGGGTTAGGGTTAGAACTAGGGTTAGGGTTGCAACTAGGGTTAGAATTAGAATTAGGGTTGCAATTAGGGTTAGGGTTAGAACTAGGGTTAAGGTTAAAACTAGGGTTAGGGTTAGAACTAGGGTTAGGGTTAGAATTAGGGTTGCAATTAGGGTTAGAATTAGGGTTAGGGTTAGAACTAGGGCTAGGGTTAGAACTAGGGTTAGGGTTAGAATTAGGGTTAGAGTTCGAATTAGAGTTAGGGTTAGAATTAGGGTTAGGGTTGGAATTAGGGTATGTGCACACGGTGCAGATTTGGCTGCGGATTCACAGCAGTTTTCCGTGCGGTGTACAGTACCATGTAAACCTATGGAAAAGCAAATCTGCTGTGCTCATGGTGCGGAAAATACCGTGCGGAAACATTGAGTTGTATTTTTCGCAGAATGTCAATTCTTTGTGCGGATTCCGCAGCGTTTTACACCTGCTCCTCAATAGGAATCCGCAGGTGTAAAACCGCAGGTGGAATCCGTACAAAAAACGCAGGAAATCCACGGTAAATCAAAAACTGCGGAAAAATCCTCACATGAATCCGCAACGTGGGCACATAGCCTTAGGGTTAGGGTTGGAATTAGAGCTATGGTTGGGATTAGGGTTAAGGTTGGAATTAGGGATAAGATTAGGGTTAGCGGTGTGTGTTGGGGTTAGGGTTAGGCTTGTGGTTAGGGTTATGGTTAGGGTTGGGATTAGGGCTAGGGGTGTGTTGGGGTTAGAGTTGTGGTTAGGGTTATGGTTAGGGTTGGGATTAGGGTTAGCAGTGTGTTGGGGTTAGTGTTTGAGTTAGAATTGAGGGGTTTCCACTGTTTAGGCACATCAGGGGGTCCCAAACGCGACATAGCGCCACCATTGATTCCAGCCAATCTTGCATTCAAAAAGTCAAATGGTGCTCGCTCCCTTCCAAGCCCCAACGTGCACCTAAACAGTGGTTTATCCCCACATATGGGGTATCAGCGTACTCAGGACGAACTGGACAACAACTATTAGGGTCCAATTTCTCCTGTTACCCTTGTGAAAATAAAAAATTGCGGACTAAAAAATAATTTTTGAGGAAAAAAAAAAGATTTTTTATTTTCACGGCTTTACGTTATAAACTTCTGTGAAGCACTTGGGGGTTCAAAGTGCTCACCACACATCTAGTTCCTTGGGGGGGTCTAGTTTCCAAAATGGGGTCACTTGTGGGGGTTTTCTACTGTTTAGGCACATCATGGGCTCTGCAAACGTAACACGACGCCCGCAGACCATTCCATCAAAGTCTGCATACCAAAACGTCACTACTTCCCTTCCGAGCCCCGATGTGTGCCCAAACAGTGGTTCCCCCCCAGATATGGGGTATCAGCGTACTCAGGACAAACTGGACAACTTTTGAAGTCCAATTTCTCCTGTTACCCTTGTGAAAATTTTTTGTGAAAACAAAGTATTTTTTCATTATTACGGATCAATTTGTGAAGCACCTGGGGGTTTAAAGTGCTCACTATGCTGCTAGATAAGTTTCTTAGTGGGTCTAGTTTCCAAAATGGGGTCACATGTGGGGGAGCTCCAATCTTTAGGCACACAGGGGCTCTCCAAACGCGACATGGTATCCGCTAAAGATTGGAGCCAATTTTTCATTCGAAAAGTCAAATGGCGCTCCTTCCCTTCCGAGCCCTGTCGTGCGCCCAAACAGTGGTTTACCCCCACATATGGGGTATCAGCGTACTCCGGACAAATTGGACAATAGCTTTCGGGGTCTATTTTCTCATTTTATTCTTGGGAAAATAAAAAAAATGTTGCTAAAAGACAATTTTTGTAACTAAAAAGTTAAATGTTAATTTTTTCCTTCCATGTTGCTATGAAACACCTGAAGGGTTAATAAACTTCTTGAATGTGGTTTTGAGCACCTTGAAGGGTGCAGTTTTTAGAATGGTGTCACTTTGGGGTATTTTCAGCCATTTAGACCCCTCAAACTGACTTCAAATGTGAGGTGGTCCCTAAAAAAAATGGTTTTGTACATTTTGTTGTAAAATTGAGAAATCGCTGGTCAAATTTTAACCCTTATAACTTCCTAGCAAAAAAATAATTTGTTTCCAAAATTGTTCTGATGTAAAGTAGACATGTGGAAAATGTTATTTATTAACTATTTTGTGTCACATAACTCTCTGGTTTAACAGAATAAAAATTCAAAATTTGAAAATTGCGAAATTTTCACCAAATTTCCGTTTTTTTTCACAAATAAACGCAAAAATTATCTACCTTAATTTACTACTAACATGAAGCCGAATATTTCACGAAAAAACAGTCTCAGAATTGCTAGGATCCGTTGAAGCGTTCCTGAGTTATTACCTCATAAAGGGACACTGGTCAGAATTGCAAAAAATGGCCAGGTCATTAAGGTCAAAATAGGCTGCGTCATGAAGGGGTTAATATTTTGTGCCTCCTGCATAATTAAATAAAAGACGCAAGCTGCACCCAAATGTCTGACTGTGGATAAATATACTGCACGTATGTTCTCTTGCTGCAAATCAAAAAATCATTGGAAAAGGCAAATGCAGATTATTACTCCATTATTTAAAATGTGACTTGAGATACAGCTGCTCCTTTCACCCTGACATCTGAAACAAAAAGACAGCTGGCAAGCAGTGATACAGCCTCGCAACTATATAAGGGTCATTTGCATATCAAAAAATGAACAACTTGGCAAGAGTCTACCATAATATCTGAAGGTTTGACTTGTGATCAAGCTATAAAAACCTTCTTGAGGAAAAAAAAAATTGTAAAATTAAACGACAAACTACTTCAGATACAAATCATGGTGAAAGGGTAATAACATTATTTTAGAGGCTTTAGATTTATTCAGAGTAAGTGCAATTGCCGAGCAAAAAATATATATTATGTTCCAAAACGTACAAGAGAATATCCTGCTGCCTGCTGATAGGTAATTTCACTCAAGAGAAAGATGGAATTTGAAGGAAGATACTGAAATGTATGAGGATAACTAATATTTTCTTGGCCCTTCTATATATAAAAATATATATTCCATAAGTTCTGAATACAGTACTATTCTAGGGTAAGCACAAGAAGTTCATCCATACAAGGTAAACTCATCAGGACTTTACACCCCAAACTATTTATATGCACATGTAGCTCTTTCTAAGACAAATCCAGCAATACCCTTACATGGCCAGTCTGTTCCTGCAAACTCAGTGCTTGAACTATGCTAGATCCAGAGCCTCTGTCACTCCAGATCTATTACCTCACCCAGGAACACCTCATCCTGATTGACTGACTGCTCCTTTGTCTGAAGTCACATAGCAAAGAGGCTGTCAGTCAGGCAGGAAAAGGTGGCGCTGAGCGGGGTAATAGATCTGGAGTGACAGAGGCTTCAAATAGCTTTTTAAATTAATTTGCATATCAACTGAAATGTCAATTTCTCAGTAATGGACTAGACATGTAAAGGTAATATAAAGGACTTGTCATTGAAAGAGCTACATGCACATATAAACAGTTGGGGTGTGACAGATTTCCTTTTAAAGAGAACCTTTCACCATTTTTTTTTTTTGAACTGAACACAATGTATTAATGGCTACAGAGCCGAAAAAAAACATTTTTATTTATTTTTTTTAATTTTGATCCTTTGTTGCAGAGATATTATTAGTCAAAGTATTTAACACGAAGTACACGCCCCCAGTGAAAACTATCTGATAACAAGCAATTGGACTTCGAAAGTTAACTCTTTAAGTGCCAAATACTTTGAATGCTAATTGTTATGATCCTTAGTGGTTGAGGATCACGAATTACTCCAGCTAAGTAACAAACATAGGACAAGCTCTAGGGAGGTGGCAAACTGGACTAACCGCAAATCTGAACCTATCCAAACACACTAGAAGTAGCCGGTGAACGTGCCTAAAAAATCCTAGATGTCTCGAGCCAGCCTGAGGAACTAACTACCCCTAGAGAGAAAGAAAGACCTCTCTTGCCTCCAGAGAAATAATCCCCAAAGATATAGAAGCCCCCAACAAATAATAACGGTGAGGTAAGAGGAAGGCACATACACAGGGGTGAAAACAGATTCAGCAAATGAGGCCCACTAATACTAGATAGCAGAAAATAGTAAAGGGTCTGTGCGGTCAGTAAAAAACCCTAACAAAATATCCACACTGAGATTTCAAGAACCCCCACACCAACTAACGGTGTGGGGGGAGAAACTCAGTCCCCTAGAGCAACCAGCAAGCGAGGAGATCACATCTTAGCAAGCTGGACAAGAAACATGATGAATGCTGATAATCAAAAAATGAACGGACAAAAACTTAGCTTGTCTTGGAGAGGCTGGGAGCAAGGTAATCACAAGGAATCTGAAGAGCACTGAATACATTGATAGCAGGCAAGGAACTGAGTATCCAGGTGAGTTAAATAGGAAACGAACCAAGGATAACGAACCAGCTGATGCAGCAACCTGCAGAAGACAACACTACACAGTACCGCTTGTGACCACTAGAGGGAGCCTAAAAATAGAGTTCACAACAGTACCCCCCCCTTGAGGAGGGGTCACCGAACCCTCATCAAGACCCCCAGGGCGATCAGGATGAGCCGCGTGGAAGGCACGAACCAAATCGGCCGCATGAACATCAGAGGCGACAACCCAGGAATTATCCTCCTGACCATAGCCCTTCCACTTCACCAAATACTGAAGCCTCCGTCTAGAGATACGAGAATCCAAAATCTTCTCCACCACGTACTCCAATTCACCCTCGACCAGCACCGGAGCAGGAGGGTCAACAGAAGGAACCACAGGTACCACATACCTCCGCAACAAAGACCTATGGAACACATTATGAATGGCAAACGATGCTGGGAGATCCAAACGAAAAGACACAGGGTTAAGGATTTCCAAGATCTTATAAGGACCGATGAAGCGAGGCTTGAATTTAGGAGAGGAGACCTTCATAGGAACATACCGAGAAGACAGCCACACCAAATCCCCAACACGAAGTCAGGGACCCACACCGCGGCGGCGGTTGGCAAAGCGCTGAGCCTTCTCCTGTGACAACCTCAAATTGTCCACCACATGGTTCCAAATCTGCTGCAACCTATCCCACTTCTGCGATGCATTAAACACTTTTTTGGCCTGCTATACTGTTATGATCCTTAGTGGTTGAGGATCACGAATTACTCCAGCTAAGTAACAAACATAGGACAAGCTCTAGGGAGGTGGCAAACTGGACTAACCGCAAATCTGAACCTATCCAAACACACTAGAAGTAGCCGGTGAACGTGCCTAAAAAATCCTAGATGTCTCGAGCCAGCCTGAGGAACTAACTACCCCTAGAGAGAAAGAAAGACCTATCTTGCCTCCAGAGAAATAATCCCCAAAGATATAGAAGCCCCCAACAAACAATAACGGTGAGGTAAGAGGAAGGCACATACACAGGGGTGAAAACAGATTCAGCAAATGAGGCCCACTAATACTAGATAGCAGAAAATAGTAAGGGGTCTGTGCGGTCAGTAAAAAACCCTAACAAAATATCCACACTGAGATTTCAAGAACCCCCGCACCAACTAACGGTGTGGGGGGAGAAACTCAGTCCCCTAGAGCAACCAGCAAGCGAGGAGATCACATCTTAGCAAGCTGGACAAGAAACATGATGAATGCTGATAATCAAAAAATGAACGGACAAAAACTTAGCTTGTCTTGGAGAGGCTGGGAGCAAGGTAATCACAAGGAATCTGAAGAGCACTGAATACATTGATAGCAGGCAAGGAACTGAGTATCCAGGTGAGTTAAATAGGAAACGAACCAAGGATAACGAACCAGCTGATGCAGCAACCTGCAGAAGACAACACTACACAGTACCGCTTGTGACCACTAGAGGGAGCCTAAAAATAGAGTTCACAACAGCTAATATCTCTTCCATGGAGAGGTGAAATAAAAAACAATATATATTGTGATGCAGTGACCCATGTTATGGCCAGGGGGTGCTGTATGGGCTCCTCAGGATACGCATGGAGGCGTGTCTGTAATGGTCTTAATGAAACAGTGTCAGGCATGATTGTAAATGGCCGGTATGTGTCGCAGAGGGAGTTTGCGCTGTAAGCCTGTAGTATTGTTGTTCTGGGACCTGTAGTTGCACAAGTATTTGAATAGTTAAAAAGGAGGCTTGCAGGGTTAGTCGGAGAGCTGGGCGGGACTTGCTATCCACGCACACCTCCCACCTATGGGGGTGGTTACAGGTACATAATGTGACCAGGGTTTGGGTCACATGTTCAGAGTGTATGGACCGGAGTGGTCAGTGTGTGAGGTTCTGGAATGGTCAGTGTGTTGGAATATCCTGGAGTGGACTGGATTCTTGGAAGCACATGGTGAGACCATGGACTGATGGGTCTGTGTGTCGGAAGTTCCTGGGACTGGACTTCCTGAATAGCGCACAGAGAGGCCATATCTGTAGAGACTGGGACAGCTACTGTATTGGGGAAGCTACAGTTCCTACTGCGGGTCTGGACTATCTGAGCTGCCCTGGTCACAAGGACTGTGATCTCAGTGAGGCAGCTTTCTCCTGGGAACCAGGACTGACAGGAGACAGTGTGTGGAGGCGGAGCTGCTGTAAGGTAACTCCAGATAAAGGGGGTTACGGGCAGAGAAGTATCTGCCATTGGAAAAGACTGTCGGTGGTTAATGTGTTCCGGGGATGTATATAATGAACTGTCGTGGTGTCGTTTATGATGCCTAAATAAACCAAATAGACTGTTTTTGTGAGAAACCGTGCCTGAGTGCTTTAATCCCGTTGCCAAGTGAGTGTCCCCCAACCCACTCAGGTAGAGCTATCTCACAATATATATTTTATTTCACTTTGCAACCATTATTACATGCTGAAAAATTTGGTGAAAAGACCTCTAAGTATGCAAAAGTGAATATGTAATGCCACATTCAGTTTATTGCTGACATGAAAATGGATTTCAAGAAAAGCCTTCTTAAAATATTAGAATAGGAGATGTTCACAATACCTACTGGCAGTCGCCACAACCTGACAGGCACCTGTCAACACAACGTCATCAGCATCACTCACACCCCGATGAGAAAGTGGATTAACTAGGGTAGCCATTGCTTGGAATAATTGGAAGTTGGTATATAAAAAAATAAGGCCTCTGTTATATGGTAAAACCACCATAGAAGATTCATAAATTGAGACAGTTTAAAAAGTTGCAAAATTTGGTGCAACGTCATTCCAGCCCCCCCCCCCTCCGCAACAAGTGCACCATTTTGATGCATTTGACACCAAAATAATCAACTAATACCACAAGACAAAAAAGGAAGGTGACATCCCCTTCCCCCCCACTAATGATGAATCGAGGCCTATGACTTTGCCACCCAGGGTGCAACACAACGTTCAATCACTCACTCGAAGGCTATGTCCATCTTTAAAGGACACATCTAGTATGTACAATGGAAACACTCTAGCTAAACTAAAAACGGTGTGAACAAGCCCTTTTTTGGCTGCACGTCGCAATGCGTCGTTTAGGAGAAAAAACGCATCCTGCAAAGTTGTCTGCAGGATGCGTTTTTTCCACATAGACTTACATTACCGACGCATTGCGACGTATTGCCACACGTCGCAACCGTCGTGCGACGGTTGCGTCGTGTTTTGGCGGACCGCTGCCACAAAAAAAGTTACATGTAACGTATTTTTGTGCGTCGAGTCTGCCATTTTCGACCGCGCATGCGTGGCCGAAACTCCGCCCCCTCCTCCCCGGACCTTGCAATGGGGCAGCGGAAGAGTCGTAAGACTGCTTCCGCTGCCCACGTCGGGCATTTTTTTCACTGTATGCGTCGGTACGTCGGGCCGACGCAGCGCGACGGCCCCGTACCGACGCTAGTGTGAAAGCAGCCTAACTCCTTCAACTTACTGGTGATGCTGCTGCATCCATGTCATCGGGGAAGGCAGATCACACCGACTGTAGATAAAGAAGAAAGAGCACAAGAGCCAGGTTGTAGGGGAGAGAGAACAATCACACACCTAGCAGTCTCATCCCATAAAGAGTCACACTAGTCCTCAGCATCATTGTCTGACACCATAAGACAGGGGTGGGGAACCTCAGGCCCCAGGGCCATTTACAGCCCTTGATGACCTTTTATCAGGCCCCTGAGCAGATTCTCAGGGACCACATTCTTGGGCAGGGAGGTGTATTTTGACTTCCACCAGCCCATTAATTTCTTCTTGATCTGTTAGCACACACATGCAGTGTTTACTACTGAACACTGAAGGGCATGCAATGCAAGATTACGTCCTGAAACCAGTGCCACAGTCAGGATGTACTTTGGAGGAGTTTGTACGACCCCCGAAGGATGGCATAACTATCCAAATGGCCCTTGGCAGAAAAAAGATTCCTCACCCCTGCCATAAGAGAAGAGGACTAACATGGGCTGTAGGAGGAGAAATCAGTACGGGAACGAAGCTGTTCAGATACATAAAAATCCTTTATATACATTTCTCACATCCAGAGAACATTGCTGGAGGAACATACCCACAAAAGAAAAGCTGGACACTAGGAGCAGGCTGCAACCTGTATATCCGGGAGTCTGAAAATAATAACAAAATAATGGAAACTGTAGCCTAAAACTTCGTGCGATTCTTTTTTTACTCAAGGTAACCACTAACAAATGTAAAAATATTTTTTTCCTTGTCAGCATGTCCATATTGTGCTCCTGTACATAAAATAAGGAGTGTAAATGACATAGTGCTTCATCCAATATGGAACTGTAAAATGCAGCAGGATTCTTTCCTGGTGGTTCTGATTAGCATGTAAGCTGCCAGCAGGGACGTATTTGGTGCTCATGCTGCCCTCGGCCCCTACTAGTAATAACAGAGAGAAAAGGACCGATTTTTTTGTTTTCTCAGCTGTCATCCTAGTAGCTTCTGCTTTTTTCTCTTCCCTTCTTTTCCACTGAGGAGGTGTCCTTGCTTCCAAGCCAATAAAAAAAACATTCGGAAGGTCACTTGTTAATTCAAAATGGAAGAAAATGTGAAGCGTTCCAATTTGCATCCGTTTCTCACGGATCCTCATAGACTTGAATGGCCGGGTCTGATCCACAAGACTAAGACTACCGTATTTTGCGGCATATAAGACGCACCGGACCATAAGACGCACCTAAGTTTTAAAGGTTGAAAATAGGAAAAAAAATATTTTGAAGCAAATAACGGGGTAAAATATTTAATAACATAAATAACATAATATTTCACTAATGCAAATGTAAACAGAACTCAGCAGCAACATTAACAACCATTACTGATTTAAGTACAGAAACTCCTCAGTCATCAGGGAACCCCAAGAACTCCTCATCACTACTGTCCGAATTTAAGAAGCTCGGTTCCTCAGAATCACTAGTATCACTGTCTTCACTCTGTTCATAGAGGATGTCATCTTCAGAGCCATCTAAGGCATTGCTGATGCCACATTTTTTGAAGGACTTCACAATGGTTTCATCCTTAACGGACTGCCATGAGGTTTTCACCCACTCACAAACTTGGGTGATTGTGGGCCTTTTCATTCGTCCAGTTGGTGTCAAATCATGGTTTCCAGCAGCCATCCATTTATTCCACTCTTCTCTCATGAAAACTTTAAATGGCTTGTTGATGGAAACATCCAAAGGTTGCAACTGACTGGTAAGCCCCCCAGGAATTACGGCAATATGGGTTTTCTCTTCTTTAAATCTCCTTTTTGTGGCTTCAGTGATATGTGCCCTAAACTGGTCCAGCACTAATAGAGCAGTTTTTTTCAGAAGCCCTCCAGGACGTTTGGACCACACTTTTTCTATCCATATCTTCATGCCATTTTCATCCATCCATCCCTTGTCGTGAACATGGACAATGACTCCTTTTGGGATTGCCTCTTTTGGCATGGTTTTTCTCTTGAAAATCAGCAGTGGAGGCAATTTGGTGCCATCTGCACAGCAGGACAACACAGCTGTATAATGGGTTTTCTCATGCCCTGACGTCTTCACGGCTATAGTTTTGGCACCTTTCACATCAACCGTTTTGTTTGACGGAACATCGAAGGTCAACGGGACTTCATCCATGTTGCCAATCTGAGTCATTTCATATCCATTTTTCTTTCTTGCTCCAGGACAAATTTGTGAAAAGACACAATCTTGGTTTCGTACTCTTTAGGCATTTTTTGTGCAATCCTAGTTTTTGTGCGCATAGCAAGACCACATCGCTTCATAAATCTATAGCACCAAGATGGTGTTCCTTTGAAGTCCTGAATGCCTTTCTCTGCAGCAAGACGTTTAGCTTCATAAATGATCATTTTTGTCGATACAGAATATCCATTGTTCCTGTGACGTATGATCCACTCTTTCACATCCACTTCTAAATGTGGCCACTTTGGAGCTTGCCAACGTAAACCTTTTTTATCTTTGTCCGTTTTCTGCAGCTGATCCTCCTGTTTCCTCCATTCCCGTATCATTTTTTCAGTTGGAGGTGGCCCGAAGTGTCTCTCCGCTGCCCTGTTCCCATGTTCTTTGGCGTACTTCACTACCTCCAGTTTAAAAGGGATTTTATATGAAATCCTTCTCTGCTTTGACATCTTTCCAGGAGAGTACGGTAACGTACGGTATCTTTCTGCAAGAACATACAAAATTATGGTATCAGTACGGTACTTTGTCCTGCTGCTGACACTGTTATGGTGGGGGATCTGCTGCTGGAGGGCCACAGGTAGTGCTACACTCTTTTACCGAACAACACTCTTTTACCGAACAACAGCCCACCAAGGAGAACATCTGCAAGGAGTTTGTATGTTGTCCCCAGGTTTGTGTGGGTTTCCTCCGCATTCTCAGCTTTCCTCCCACACTTCCAACATACGGTATACAGATAGGGATATTGTGAGCCCCAATGGGGACAGTGATGATAATGTCTGTAAAGCGCTGTGGAATAGGATAGTCCAATATACGGTACTGTACTGTAGGCAATGCATAATAAAAAATACGGTAATACCGATACCGTAATTGACCACCACCGTAACTCTGTGGTACGGTAATTTTCCAGTTCACCGTATGTGTGAGTTTTTTTTAGAAAGCTGGAGTTTATATTGGTACCAATTTTTGGTATGGTACCGTGCTTACGGTATGATTTTCAATCACTTTTTTATGCGGCGGGATGAAAAAAAAAGTGTGTGTACAGATTGGTGACATTTTTTGATGGATTAAAAGGGTTTTTCAGGCACCGTTTGCTTCTGGATTGGGAAGTGAGTAGTGCTGACATCCTACCATCAAAGTGAACCAAGGCACCGGAATGACACTAGTTACAGTACCAATCATGCATCTGTCCACATGTGAATGCAGCTCACCTCCCAATGCGGAAGAACCGTAAACACTACGGTATAAAGGGAACCTGACAGCTGATACATGCTACCGTAATCCACGGACAGCATGTATCAGACACTGGCAGTATGATCTACCGTACCGAAAGCCAGGTATGGTATGCTTCACTTTGAAATGCTACAGCGTTTCAGAGAAAAACACACTGTACCGTACCTTTGGCTTTTCCCCTCCTGCTGCCAATCACTGACAGGTCTCTTCCTGTATGCGCACGCAGTAAAAAAATTGTCACTCATTGGGAGCGGATGGGGAGAAGCGGCTGGGGACCTGTCAGACTAGTCTTTTGGTGGCTTTTAAAGTACGGGCTGTTCAATGCATAGCCAGCATGTACGGTATTAGCGTAACAGTGGACTGTATGACTTTAGCCACTTTTTTTCCTCTGAAATGCTGTGGCATTTCAGAGAAAAAAGTGGCTACGGTCATACAGCTTGTTGCTACACTAATGCATGCTGCCTACGCATTGGACAGCCTATATTTAGAAAACATCACCTTTAATACTGTATGTCATAGGTGCCATTTATTGTACCGTATGTTTCCACGTTCATCCAGGAAACGCAGTGCTTTGGACGCAGCGGATGCCCCGCTCCACCCAAAGCATCACCCCCTGTTGTAAGCGTGGTGATTCCAAATGTGTTCATTGAGCACATGCGGAAGCACCGCATCGTCTCCGCAAGATAGACATGTTGCAGTCTATAAAGACGCGCCGCATGTCCGGATACACAGGGCCGCCGTATGCGGCCCTGCACGCATAGTGGAGATGGGATTTCATAAAATCCCCTCCATTATGCTGTAACATCTGGACGCTGCGGATTGGACGCTATGGATGTACCCAGCTTCCAATCCAACAGGCCCTAACTCCCAACATGCAGCTCCTGTAACATGCTGGGAGTAAGGCTAGGTTCACATTGCGTTAATGGGTTAACGCTAACGGACTGCGTTGCACGGCAAAATTGTCGCAATTAGTGCCATGCAACGGGTCCGTTAGCGCACCCATTGACAGCAATGTGATTTTTCTCTGTAGCGCATCGCTAGCGCATGCCATTTTCGGCACGCGCTAGCGATGTGCCGTTCTTTTGTGACGGACCTCGGACGCTGCGCTAGCGGGGACACTGAACGCGGACCCTAAACAAACATTGCGTTAGCGCAATCCGCTAGCGCTATGCGCTTAACGGATTGCCCTAACGCAATGTGAACCTAGCCTTACAGTTCAGGAGTGTGAGTGTTTTAGTGTACGGTAACTTTTTTTTTTTAACTTTTAACGCAAATTACCGTGAAGGGAAGACGTTCTCCTATCCAGATCACGAGCCGCAGTGACAACAGTAGCTGGTGAGACAGGGCCAGTATGTCACTGCAGCACGTGACCGAACGTGAGAGACTTCCTACTTCCTGTTTAGCGTCGCCGCGCAGTACAGCGGCTGCTCTAGACACCTCCAGGAGCTGCTCCACCAACAGACCCACCGGCGGCTCCCACAATGCCGCTCCACCGCCGGCGGCTCCGCCAGGGACGCTGCACTGCTGGCGGCGCCCGCAATGGCCGCTGCACCGCCGACAGACAGCGACTCCGCCGGAGGCTCCCCCACTGCCGGCGGCTCCGGCTGGGCCGCTGCATTGCAGGCGGCGGCAGTAGTGGCCACTCCAGCAGGGCCGCTCCGGGCAGACATCCGTGACTCCGCCGGCGGCTCCCATACTACCGCTTCACTGCCGGCGGCTCCGGCTGGGCCACTGCACTGCAGGCGGCTCCCGTAGTGGCCGCTCCGGGACAGGCGTCCGTGACTCCACCGCTGGCAGCTACGGCAGGGCCGCTCCACTGTCGGCGGCTCAGGCAGTTGCTGTAACACCGCCGGCGGCTCCCGCAGTGGCCGCTTCACCGCCGGCGGCTTTGGCAGCGCAGACAGACCTCCGTCCCAGCTCCTGCGAACCCCATCTAAAGGTACATTCTATTTATAAGACGCACCCTCATTTCCCCCCCGAATTTGAGGGGGGAAAAGTGCGTCTTATATGCCGTAAAATACGGTAAGTCCCCACTATGAGTATTTGGTGAGTTTTTGATCTTGCAGATTTTATGCACCAATTAGATAAATTAGGATATTTGCAATTTTTTACATCTGTTTTTATCATGTTTTTTTCCATCCTCTGTCTCTTTTTGGTATGACATAAAAATAAATAAAACTACTTTGTTTTGGATAAACTCTGTTATTAGATTTTATATAACTTCATTAAGAAAGTAATTTGTGGATTATATGCACTTTTATTCCACTGCGGAAATGCACTAAAACATTTGTGGGTTTTTTTATTTGTTGATTTTGCTCATCTCACTCACATCTATGGGTAAAATCTGCAGATAAAATGCATATTTACTGCAAGAGATATTGACATGTTGCAGATTTCAAAGACGCACCGTAGGTCACCTTTTGCAACATAAAAAGCATACTGGGCATGTGAAATTTCCATAAATCTCATAGACCCGAAACACTCACCTTGGGAACTTGTACATCAACCCCAGACACAGCTTGCACCCCCATGTAACACACATATAGTCTGCACCGCATGTAGCCCAGATATAACTTGCACCCCCATGTACCCCACATAGTCTGCACCCCCATGTACTCACACACAGCTTTCACCCCCAACTACTCCATATATAGTCTGCATTCTATGTACTCAACACAGCATGCACCCCCATGTAACCCACACACAGCGTGCACTGCACATATACCCCCCATGTGCCTCATATAGAGCTTTCACCCCCATGTACCCCACACACAGTCTGCACCCCCATGTACACCAGTGCCCATCTTCTGCAGCTGCTGTTTCCTGCAAGGAGAAAACAACAACTTCCTGCGAGCTTTATGATGGCTCCTCCCACACGAGTCACATGGACATGATATCATGACAGGCTCTTCATCTCAAACTCCCAACCACGCTGCCCCCAATTCTTTCCCCCCCTTCCCCCCCGAAAAGCGCTGGTTTACAGCATGGGTATGAAGGGAGACATTTCTTTTTCCTCCCTCACGGTGGCGTCAATGAAGAGAGCTGGGACCACAGCTTTGAAACATTGCCATTAGTAACACACTACGCCATCATGAACTAAAATCCTGCCAAGCACGCATGGTCCTTCTGCTCACGTCCGCACATGTTTAGGCCTGTTTGATGTTTGCTAATGATCCAGGGGAGGCATGGAAGAAGGTCATGTGGTCAGATAAGACCAAAACAGAACTTTTTGGTATCAACTCCACTCATCATGTTTGGAAGAAGAAGGATGAGAACACCGTCCCAACCATGAAGTAAGGTGGGGGAAACATCATACTTTGGGGGTGCTTTTCTGCAAAGGGGACAGGACGACTGCACTGTATTAAACGGAAAATTTATGGTGTGATGCATCGCAAGATTTTGGCCAACAACCTCCTTTCCTCAGTAAGAGCACTGAAGATGGGTCGTTTCTGGGTCTTCTAGCATGACAATGACCAGACACACAGCTAGAGCAACGAAGGAGAGGCTCCGTAAGAAGCATTTCAAGGTCCTGGAGTAGCCTAGCCAGTCTCCAGACCTGAACCCAATAGAAAATCTTTCACAGGAGCTGAAACTCAATGTTGTTGCGCGACAGCACTGAAACCTGAAAGATCTGGAGAAGATCTGTATGGAGGAGTGGGCCAAAATCCCTGCTGCAGTGTGTGCAATCTTGGTCAAGAACTACAGAAAATATCTGACCTCTGTGATTGCAAACAAAGGTTTCTGTACCAAATATTAATTCTGTTTTTCTATTGTATCAAATATTTATTTCTAGCAATAAAATGCAAATTAATTATGTAAAAATCATACAATGTGATTTTCTGGTTTTTATTTTTAGATTCTGTCTCTTAGGCTATGTGCACACGTTCAGGATTTCTTGCAGAAATTTCCTGGGCAAAACAGGACATTTTCTGCAAGAAATCTGCATGCGTTTTTCTTGCGTTTTTTTACCGCGTTTTCGGTGCGGTTTTTTTTTGCAGATTTTTCTAGAGGTTCCCAATGTAATAATATAGTGGGAAATCTGCAAAAAATCTGCAAAATTAATGAACAAGCTGCGTTTTTTACCGCGATGCGTTTTTTTCGTGGAAAAAAAAACGCATCATGTGCACAAAAATTGCGGAAAGCATTCTAAATGATGGGATGCATAATGTATGTGTTTTTTCGCGTTTTTATAGCGAAAAAACGCGAAAAATCTGCTATGTGTGCACACAGCCTTACAGTTGAAGTGTGCCAACGAAAAAAAATTTCAGACCTCTCCATTCTTTGTAGGTGGGAAAACTTGCAAAATCAGCAGTGTATCAAATACTTATTTTCCCCACTGTATGTATACACGCACACACACACATACACTGTACACACATATACTAGAAAATGTAAGGGTCTGTGAGAAATCAGCTTTTCTGTCATTTGTGCAAGAAGCCCTTCAGTGTGCGAGACTGGCAGCAGCTGAGCCGTGTCTTCAATGTGAACCCTGCACCTGGTCATCATCAGCGCGGCTATCAAATACAGAGAAGCGTAAGTCTAAGCACCGCACGTGGCTGAAGGGAGCACAGGGGAGCTTTAACCACAGCTACAAGTCAGCTGTATAGAACCGTTTCCGATTCTCTTCCTGCAGAATGACGCTGACATATAGGAGCTATTCAGTATGGTTAGTCACTTCTGGAGCATAGTTGTCAATTCTTTCACGACACCTTACCATAGGAAAATGGCTCCATGAGGCATCCAGTCACTTATCACATTCCACTTAAACAAGTTCATCTAGCCGCATGAAGATTATTATTGCTCATTTGTTTCCTAAATACAAAGCAACTTTCTAAATTGGCTTCACTAAAATTTTTCTACCATGTTGCTACTATAGAGTGGCTAAGGCCTTTATCTAGCTGCCTGCTTTTGTAAAAAATGTTACAAATCCATCAGAGCTCCTGCCATTGGTTATGACAGCTCTCACTGCTCGCTTTCCTTCCATCAGTGCTACAGATGGCACAAGGGAGGGGGTTGTACACAGATTTCCACTGCATGTAGGAGGATAAAGTATCAGAGGGAAGGCAGGGAGAACATGGTTATTGAAAAGAAGGAAAATATATGAAGAGGAAATGAGTGCGGGATAGAAGCTGTGCTGATATAGGAGATCCAGCCTATATTACACTGACACTGAAGTGATCTGAAAACTCTGAAACTTAGATCAGGCTGCAAATTGAATATAAGGGAGGGGTTTAAAAGACTAACCAAAAGATAACGACAATCAGACATAAACAAAAATTTTCCATTTCAAAGGTGTCAATAGCATTCAAAAGTTCAAGTGTTTTTCCACTGGAAAAAAGTTTTTGCACACAGTGACTTATGGATCACACAAAAAAAATAGATGAATGACAGAGTCAGATCTGGTGCATCCTCAACATACAATATAAAGATTATAGAGTAGCCATTAACTCCTCTGGCTGGTCTTTCTATTTAAAGGGGTTGTGAAATGAAGATGAGTTATCACCTATCTCCATGTTGGATGACAACTTCTGGATCAGCAGAGGTCTGACTACTGGGCTCACACCAATCAGTAGTATGGGGCACTTATATCTCTGTTGTGCATGCCTCGCTGCTGCTCCATTCATCCCCTATGGGGCTGCCAAGCGCTGCACCCAACTGCCTTCTCCAGAGAGAATGAAAGAAGCAGTGGTCAAGTATGCACACTACCACTCCATTTAAATGAGGATAAAAGAGCTCCATTTTGCTGATCCAGGCTGGATCCCTGCCGATCTAGAAGTTATCTCCTATCCTAGCAGCCTTTGAAGCCGTCTAATTTGGGTAAAGCAGTGTAAATTGTAAGAAAATACAACCTGTCTAAATCAATGTTCCCCAAACGTAACCGAAAAGAAAGAACAGTCTACCATTAGCTGGCTGTGTATTCGAGGAAAAAACACCATTTCCTAACAAGATTGAAAGGACTATGGTTGGCTTAGGCTACTTTCACACTAGCGTCGGGCCGAGGTTCCCGACGCTAGCGTTGTCTCCGCCGCACAACGGGGGCAGCGGATGCATTTTTCCAGCGCATCCGCTGCCCCATTGTGAGGTGCGGGGAAGTGCAGGGAGGTGGGGGCGGAGTTCCGGCCGCGCATGTGCGGTCGGAAAAAGCGGACCGTCGGGAGCAAAAAACGTTACATGTAACGTTTTTTGCTCCCGACGGTCCGCCACAGCACGGCACAACCGTCGCACGACGGTTGCGACGTGTGTCATTGCGTTGCAAATGCGTCGCTAATGTTAGTCAATGCAGACAAAACGCATCCTGCAAGCACTTTTGCAGGATGCGTTTTTTCGGCAAAACGATGCATTGCGACGTAATGCAGTTAACGCCAGTGTGAAAGTAGCCTTATATGACTAGTAGAGCAGATCGTCTCTCCTAATTTTGTATCATGTGTTTGTATGAATTGTCCTTATGCCTCTGTCATGCAATGGACGGCACTGTGCAATATTCTGGTGCTTTATAAATAAAGAATAATAATAATAATAATAATAATAATAATAATAAAATGTTGATCTTGGTTAGATTAGGGGCCATATGTGAATTTACATGTGGATAAATTACAATATAAATCTCTATATTGGATTATTCAGTATTCTAAAATCCAATAAAAACAATAACTTGGGTACTATATCATGGAAAGGTCATATATAAAAAATAACATTAAAAAGATTGCAGACCCCAATGTATAGGCGAAATAGAGATTTTATATACACATATGAAAAACTACAGACAAGTGAAGAATATATTCACCTGTCAAGAAGAGATTCCCAACATTTAGAATAAAATTATATATTTTTATTGAAACACAATTTTAAAATCATTTAAAACAGGGGGAATGAAAAAGGGAATGTGGCCTCCAAAAAAGGCAGGAAACTGGCATCAGCCAAGTGCAAACCATTTATACTTTTATTATCATCCCTTTAACAATGTGGACTTCAGCTACCCTATATCATCCCCCATCATTCAATCCCTGGTCACTGTTCTGTTCTCCCCCCCCACTCCCTGGCCCTCTTTTTCCAGCACATCCTATTCTATTATTTGTCATTAACTCTAGTCACTTCACTAAGATTACATTACTAGGATTATCTTTTATTATGTCACTCCTCCGGTGGCCACACCATTGATCACTATACATGAGATTCCCCACCATACATCATATGTTAATGTATGGTGGCTCCCATCTATACATTAACATTACACTAGTCCACTCCTTCTCTATGACTACTCTTACCTCTCCTCCCTCTTCTCTTCCCTGGCAGCTGAATATGCGGTGAAACCTCCCTCACCTTGTTTTCCCAGCCCATGTTCACCTCTATCGTTTACAATGTTTTGGACTCTGCAGCACTTGCTCCGATCGATAACCTCCCCTGACTTCTGGAGAATCTCCTCCACGTGACTGCAGTGCACTCCACTGCGTGCCACCGGAGCGCTATTCCAGAAGTCCAATTTGCCTGGAAAGTGGAGCTCGAGCGGCAAGTGCTACTGATGGGCGTCCCATGAACCTATCGCGGCCAGACATCTCACCGCTACAGGATATTTAAACACTCTGAGATGTCCCCTATAAACACGCCCTCGGTTGAAGCAATAGCGAAATGGTGACCGTCGGGTGTGAGGGAAACACCGCATGCCATCTTGACTAGCACTACCATCTCTGTGAAGGTAAAAATTTACCAATTTCATGCCCATACATTTGTGCCACTATTTATCTGTAAGGGAAGGGATGGGATACACAACGGATATACAGTTGTGCTCAAAAGTTTACATACCCCGGCAGAATTTTTGCTTTCTTGGCCTTTTTTCAGAGAATATGAACGTTAACACCAAAACGTTTTCTCTACTCATGGTTAGTGGTTGGGTGAAGCCAACAATTTTCCTGGCAGTTGTGGATGACATTTTTGTTGGTCTACCTGACCGTGGTTTTGTTTTTACAGAGCCCCTGATTTTCCATTTGTTAATCACAGTTTGAACACTGCTGACTGGTATTATCTATTTCTTCGCTATCTTTTTGCATCAATTTCCTGTTTTACGCAGTTCAACTACCTTTTCCCATAGATCCATTGGCAATTCTTTTGCTTTCCCCATGACTCACAATACAGAAACTCAGTGGCTGGATTAAAGGTGCAAGGGTCTGTCTGGATCCCAGAAACTCACACGGCTTTTATGCACACACACTGATTACAAGCAAACAGGTCACAGGTGAGGATGTAACCTTTAGTAGGTATTCAAACCCATTTGTGTCAACTTCTGTCCATGTTATCAGGCCAAAATCACCAGGGTATGCGAACTTTTGATCAGGGTCATTTGGATGTTTTGGGTTGTCATTATAATTTAAAAAGAGAAAACACAGTAGTTTAACAATAAATGGTTTCACCCAACCACTAACCATGAGTGGAGAAAAAGTTTTGGTGTTATCATTCATATTCTCTGAAAAAAGGCCAAGAAAGCAAAAATACTGCTGGGTATGTAAACTTTTGAGCACAACTGTATAGGTATTTAGGTTGTTGTATATCAAACAGAGCCTTACAAGGGACTACTTGGTATACAACCAGCATAATAGATTACCTACTATCTAACGTATAGCCTCACTTTACAATCCACCTCTCACCCTCTTTTATTTTTCTGACTTTTTAGTCCTTATGTCCCTTTATTTTCAGGTTTGCCATTAACTGATTGCAGTTGCCCTCCCTTTATTACAGGTCACATTCCCTTTTTCATTCCCCCTGTTTTAAATTATTTTAAATTGTGTTTCAATAAAAATATATAATTTTATTCTTAAGTGTTGGGAATCTCTTCTTAACTGTGCAGGAGGTGTGGGTTAAATCCGCGCTGCCTTAATGATGAAGTTCCAAGGATAATAAATTTAAAAGGTGGTTTATTATATTATTTAGAATAAACCACCTTTTAAATTTAAATTTATTATCCTTGGAACTTCATCATTAAGGCAGCGCGGATTTAACCCACACCTCCTGCACAGTTTATATTGTCACACGGCCGTTGATCGGCTTGTGGATCTGCAGCAGCCGAAATCGTTACATGCTCTTCATTCAACAAAATCAGGTGAGCAATTCTAAGAAAGCTCTCTTGGTTATCTAAAGGATAAGACCCTATTTTGTGCTTTGTGTCTCCATTTTTTTTCCTATAGCTGGGAATCTCTTCTTGACAGGTGAATATATTCTTCACTTGTCTGTAGTTTTTCATATGAATATTTTTGAAGTGCCTATCGCATATTTTGTATTCTGGACTTATTATTTTGATATTATATATACACTGTGTGCAGAATTATTAGGCAAGTCGTATTTTGACCACATGATACTTTTTATGCATGTCCTACTCCAAGCTGTTCAGACTTGAGAGCCAACTACCAATTAAGTAATCAGGTGATGTGCATTGTCATGTCCATGGATACTTACCTGCCTTCTCCCATCCCTCGGCGCACTTCCGACGTGGTCCCGCGCCGCTCCTCTTCTATCTTCTCCGGGTGTTGGCGCGTTCCTTCTCCGCGCATGCTCAGTCGCGTCTCATCTTCCGCTGGGCTTCCTGGGAGGTTGCGACCTGATGGCTCCTCCCCAATATGGCGGCGCCCATCAGGTATTTCTTCCAGGCGTCTTCCTAGGTAAGACGCCTGTGCTTCTAAGGGTATCGCTAAGCTATTCTTGCCTGCGTTCTCTTCTTCCTCAGGTCCCTCTTCTCCAGTCCTGTACCTGTTCCTTGCCTGTCCTGAGTCTCCTGTACCTGCCTGGTGTTCCTGCTGCTCCAATCCTGTGCCTCTCCCGTGTCTGCCCTGGGTCCCCGTCGTGCCTGCCTGGTGTCCCTGCCGCTTCAGTCTGTGCCTCTCCCGTGCCTGCCCTGGGTCCCCATCGTGCCTGCCTGGTGTCCCTGCCGCTTCTGTCCTGTGCGTCTCCCATGCCTGCCCTGGGTCCCTGTCGTGCCTGTCTAGTGTCCCTGCCGTTTTCTGTTCTGTGTATTGTCCTGTACCTGCCTGGTGTCTTTGCCATTCCTGCCCGGTGTCTCTGCTGTGCCTACCCAGTGTCACTATTGCGCCACAGTGCCACAGTTGCATTCGCCCTGCATCACTGCCTTATCTCCCCTGTGTCTCCGCTGTGTCTCACCTGTGCCTCAACCCTACCGGTCAGGCTTCAGGCCTCGTCTCCCAGTTCCTTCCAACTAGTTCCCTCTACCTCCGGTCCTCTGTAGTCGTCCCTTTGGCTCTAGCAGTTGTGTCTCCATACCTCTTGTGCCTGCTCCTAACGCTCCCTGTATAGGTGGTGGTTCCATCTGGTCTGCTCGCCTTCGGGGGCTCTAGAGTCACGACCCAGAGGGTTAACTCTCAGGTTATCCTTGAGTCCTAATATGTATCTCTGTAATGAGGAGGGGTATTGGCTAATGACATCAAAGCCCTATATAAGGTGTGCTTAATTATTAGGCAACTTCGTTTCGTTTGGTAAAATGGGTCAGAAGAGAGATTTGACAGGCTCTGAAAAGTCTAAAATTGTGAGATGTCTTGCAGCGGGATGCAGAAGTCTTGAAATTCCCAAACTTTTGAAGCGTGATCACCAAACAATCAAGTGTTTCATGGCAAATAGCCAACAGGGTCGCAAGAAGCGCGTTGGGCAAATAAGGCGCAAAATACCGGCCCATGAATTGAGGAAAATCAAGCGTGAAGCTGCCAAGATGCCATTTGCCACCAGTTTTGCCATATTTCAGAGCTGCAACGTTACTGGAGTAACAAAAAGCACAAGGTGTGCGATACTCAGGGACATGGCCAAGGTAAGGAAGGCTGAAAAACGACCACCTTTGAATAAGAAACATAAGATAAAACTCAAGACTGGGCCAAGAAATATCTTAAGACTGACTTTTCAAAGGTTTTATGGACTGATGAAATGAGAGTGACTCTTGATGGGCCAGATGGATGGGTCAGAGGCTGGATCAGTAAAGGGCAGAGAGCTCCACTCCGACTCAGACGCCAGCAAGGTGGAGGTGCGGTACTGGTATGGGCTGGTATCAAAGATGAACTTGTGGGACCTTTTTGGGTTGAGGATGGAGTGAAGCTCAACTCCCAGACCTACTGCCAGTTTCTGGAAGACAACTTCTTCAAGCAGTGGTACAGGAAGAAGTCGGTATCGTTCAAGAAAAACATGATTTTCATGCAGGACAATGCTCCATCACATGCCTCCAACTACTCTACAGCGTGGCTGGCCAATGAAGGTCTCAAAGAAGAAAAAATAATGACATGGCCCCCTTGTTCACCTGATCTGAACCCCATAGAGAACTTGTGGTTCCTCATAAAATGTGAGATCTACAGGGAGGGAAAACAGTCCACCTTTCGGAACAGTGTATGGAAGGCTGTGGTGGCTGCTGCACGCAATGTTGATCGTAAACAGATTAAAGGGAACCTGTCACCCCCCCCCCCCCAGTCGTTTCAAACTAAAAGAGCCACCTTGTGCAGCAGTAATGCTGCATTCTGACAAGGTGGCTCTTTTAGTTCTGGGTGCTGTAACTAGAGAAATAATCCATTTTATAATTTGTCCGAAATACCTGGTCCTCAGTCAAGTAGGCCGGCGTTTCCCCCCTGCTTCAGACAGCACACAGCTGTCACTCACATCTTCTTGGCGCCGCCTCCTCCTCGCCGCTGTTTTCAAAATAGCCGGTGCCTGCCTGGTGCAGGAGCAGTGAGCGCTGGCCGTCTTTCCTCATATGCAGTCCAGCTGACTGCATCTGCGCGGCCGCCCTGCTTGTGATTCCCAGCCCCGCAGTGACTTATGATTTATTCACATTGCGGGGCTGGGAATCACAGGCAGGGCGGCCGCGCAGGCGCAGTCAGCTGGACTGCATATGAAGAAAGACGGCCAGCGCTCACTGCGCCTGCACCAGGCAGGGGATAAGAGCGCAGGCTACTTTTGAAAACAGCGGCGAGGAGGAGGCGGCGCCCGGCGCCAAGAAGATGTGAGTGACAGCTGTGTGCTGTCTGAAGCAGGGGGGAAACGCCGGCCTCCTTGACTGAGGAGCAGGTATTTCGGACAAATTATAAAACTGATTATTTCTCTAGTTACAGCACCCAGAACTAAAAGAGCCACCCTGTCAGAATGCAGCATTACTGCTGCACAAGGTGGCTCTTTTAGTTTGAAACGCCTGGGGGGGGGTGACAGGTTCCCTTTAAGCAACTGACAGAATCTATGGATGGAAGGCTGTTGAGTGTCATCATGTCATCATAAGGAAAGGTGGCTATATTGTTCACTAATTTATTTTGGTTTTGTTTTTGCATGTCAGAAATGTTTATTTCTAAATTGTGTGCAGTTATATTGGTTTACCTGGTGAAAATAAACAAATGAGATGGGAATATATTTGGTTTTTATTAAGTTGCCTAATAATTCTGCACAGTAATAGTTACCTGCACAAACAGATATCCTCCTAAGATAGCCAAATCTTAAAAAAAAAAACACTCCAACTTCCAAAAATATTAAGCTTTAAGCAAGTCGAAAAGAAGTCGCAAAGGGGTTTTACACTTTTAGGAAAGTAGACCCAAAATGCTCGAAAACACCTACAATAATGAACAGAGCTGGTTCTCACCCTGTGTGGGTTCAGCTTTGGCTTCAGCGGTGCAGTCACATTTACAGCGTATATCACCACTGTAGCTAATCACCGAGATCAGCAGCTGTACCGAGGTAGATAGCATGAGTGACTGCCTGACGCGTCTGCTTTTTTGGTCCCTACCGCCATCCGTATTGCACCTTTAGTCACGTGAGCGGTCACGTTACTCACACCGGCACGCAGGTCTTTTCCCAGCGCCGCTCTCACTCCGCGCACCTAGGAGGATACTGACCTGCCTGCACGAGTGCACGCCGCTGCATGTGTCAGCTCAGCTAAGCGCCACACTGCCACCGGCCGGGGCAGCTGCCGCTTGTGAGCAGAATCGTCGACTACAGCCTTCAGTATAACATCACCAGCCGCTGCTGGGGATTACAGCCTTTAACCAAGCAGCTCCTCTACTGATATGAACGTCTTTTCTGGGTAAGACCTCTAATGACATTTAGAACATTCTGCAGCCACTTTACCCAGTATCAGGCCTGATGTTTTGGCATTTTGTGTACTGATTGATTTTATTTCTCCCTCTCAGGGTTTTATTAGCGCGAATACGGATATTTAATATCCATTTTAGATTGAATCTTATTTAGGAGTCTTTTGGGTTGATTGAGAACATAGTTGTTGATCAATAATAAAAATAATCTTCTAAAATACAACTTGCCTAATAATTCTGCACACAGTGTACAGTGTGATCGGCTTACTCTCAGTAGGTTTTCAGAGGGGGAAATAAAATACATCCTAAAAATTTGCTGCATTGGCATGATGTGTCACAGATGTAAAGACGGCAATTGTAAGGACAATATTATTAACTGCTTTGGTTTCTCAGTTCCTTCGAGCACACCCAGTCCATATCATGTTATATACTGCAGAACACTAGTTGTATTATGTCCTTACCTGCCATGTTTCACTGGAGCCGGCCTGTGTAAAAGGTCTTTCCTCCTCGCCACTGTCTGCTGTCCTTGGACGCGTTCTGACCATTTCTTCACCTATCTGAAGATCTGAGCTCTCAAAATCCTCATCAAAGGTTTCATCATATACAGACATCGCCTGCAGTATGTCATCGTCAGTGGTGAACAAAATTGTATCTCCAAACTGTTCTGCGGCTAAAGTGAAATAAAGCAAAAATATAAAGCCAAGAGTTCATGTGTTCTCGCAGGAGCCACTGCCAGACATCTCTGGCAGCACCTTATCAACCTCGGACAAAAAGAATGGGGCACTTACATTTAAAGGGAATCTTCTCCGCAAAGATTGACTGTTCAAACCAAGTACAGGCGCTCGATGCACCCTTTGTGTGGCCAGTCATTTAAGCGCACCTTTCCGCCTCCTTGTTTTCCCCCTATCTCCATGTCCCTCTTCTTTGACAGCTTCGACAAGTAGTTGGGAAAATGAACTTAAACGTTTGGCCGCACAGTCATTTTGAGCTGACAGAGTCCATTTAAAATTTCTAATTCTCATCTCCCATGGTATTAGGTGTCAGGAAACCCCTCATTACCACTAAATGTTTGGCAAGTCGAAAAGAAGTCGCAAAGGGGTTTTACACTTTTAGGAAAGTAGACCCCAAATGCTCAAAAACACCTAAAATAATGAACAGAGCTGGTTCTCACCCTTTGTGGGTTCAGCTTTGGCTTCAGCGGTGCAGTCACATTTACAGCGTATATCACCACTGTAGCTAATCACCGAGATCAGCAGTTGTGCCGAGGTAGATAGCATGAGTGACTGCCTGCAGCGGTGACACATGCTGTCGACATGAAGTCACCGCAGCAGCCAGTGCTGGACCCAGGGAGAAAAAACCTGCTCTGCTTTTATACTCCATCGGCACTCTATGCACATGTAATCATGGGGGTAAGAAAGGCAGCAGAGGACTGGGGGTCCCCCATTGTTAGTTTAGCAGGGAACACATTACTTCGATATAACATTTATCATCTATATTGTTTCGGTTTCCAATGTACTATCTGTCTATCTGGATCAGTCCCACATATAATAGATTAATTAGTTGTGGGTTACATGCACAGCCACACCTTCATGCTGACAAAGGATTAGTGATAATGTGACCACCCTGGAATCACCCTTTAATTTTCACAACTGAATACTATTGAAGGGTTATTCCCATATTCATTGATGGGCATAATTAGATAGTGCTTGTGAAAACGAGCAACTTGGCAATTTCCATTTTACTACAATTTGTTCCGTATCCTCTGATAATTCTATATTTTGTTGTTTACAGCTTGTTGGCAAGGTTACCGGCTACTGCTGTGGTCCAACTGTGGTGGCCAAAGATGTACATGGTTCCCAAGCTGTATCCAGTAGAAGCACTACTGTGAAGCAGCTCCAATCCTGGACAGCTTCAGAGCCACCCCACTCCTCACACAGCCCCATCAGAATGCACAAAGTGCGGGCCATCAGCGCAACAGTACCACTGGTCCAAACTGTCAATCTAGCAACAGCACCGTCCCCAGGAAGTAAGAAGCCATGGGGATCCTACTAAAGATGATCCAACAACCACTTTAAGATACAAAAAACAACTGCTCAGAAAATAGCAATAGTCTGACCGAGCAATAAAGTCGTAACATCCAAGGAACTAAAAAACAATATAAACAGTAAGAAGTTACAAAAGACATACTACAGATTTTTGGAAATAACCATCCACTTACATCCGCTGAGTGTACCAGAAGCTTTGGCAATTTCTCCTCTAAAAATAACACCATGATCTAAAAGAATTTCTACGTCCTTTACACCTCGGAATGAATGTATCCTTGATTTGTTGTAATTCCATATTCTGATCATTGCCACGTAACAGGGGGATGCAAAGTCTGAATAAATCAAGTGCGTCTTCCCTGGAGTGAATGGCGCCAGCCAAACGTGCATGTCATCTTGAGTCTTGTTAACACCATCAATGAGGTTTGTTACCACTCTGGGGTCTTTGCCATATGCTGGTAAGATATTTATGTTTGGGGGATCTGCTTCAATCTTTACAACTTTCACAGGGTTACCAGTGGATGAAAAGATTTCGATTCCATTAAGCCCAACATAATGTCTGTCACCCCAAGTAGAAGTAATTTTGATACACAAATGTTGACCATAAGGCAAAACTGGTATCTCAAAGTCATGTCCATCATTTTCTACAATGCTGCCATAGGCTGATTTAGGCATTTCATGCACAGACTCCTTTCTAACGATTGTGTTCTGTTTGCCTGTCTTTTGCTGATGCAAAAATTCGTCAAAAATATCTCCTTCAAAATTCATATTAGAGATCCGACCTCGGTGCGACTGATTGAATTTTAATAAAGAGGTCCATGACTCCATCAAGTTATTCTCTTGATCACTGCCCCACCTGTGCCTTGATTTAGCGCTTCCTTGACTGCCTATAAATAAAAACCATTGTTAGAATAGTTTGCATACATATTTGTACTTGTGTTCAAAACCTCTTAAGGACCGAGCCACTTTGTACGTTAATGACCGAGCTTCATTTTTTAAAATCTGACCACTGTCACTTTATAAGGGTAATAACTCAGCGGATCCCAGTGATTCTGAGACTGTTATTTTGTGACATATTGTACTTCATGACAGTGGTAAAATTTGTTCAATATGACTTGCTTTTATTTGTGAAAATATCGAAAATGTGTCGAAAAATGTTGAAATTTGCACAAATTTTCAAAATTTGAATTCTTATACACAGAACCAGAGAGATATATCACACAAAATAGTTAATAAATACAATTTCCCACATGTCTACTTTAGATAAGCATAATTTTGAAACATAAGATTTTTTTTTTTTAGGAAGTTAGAACGGTTAAAAGTTGACCAGTGATTTCTCACTTTTACAACAAAATTTACAAAACCATTTTTTTCAGAGACCATTTAACTTTTTTCCACAAAAATGTTACTTATCCCTTATAAAAAAAATAAAACATTTGGGGCTGAACGGGAGAAAATAAACCTCAAATTTTCTTGTGCAGTTTCTCCTAAGTACTCCGATACCCTACATGTGGGTGAAAATTACTGTTTGGATGCACGGCAGGGCTCGGAAGAGAAGGAGCATTTGACTTTTTGAACGCAAACAAGGCTGAAATCAAGAGTGGATGACATATTGCATTTGGAGAGCTCCTGATGTACCTAAATAGTGGAAACACCCAACAAGTGTCTGCATTTTGGAAACTAGACCCCATAAGGAATGTATTTAGATGTGTGGTGGGTTCCTTGAACACCCAGATGCTTCACAGAAGTTTATAACGTAGAGCTGTGAAAATAAAAAAAAATAAAATTTTTTTCAAAAATGTTCTTTTAGCCTCAAATTTGTTATTTTCACAAAGGTAACAAGATAAATTGGACCCCAAAATTTGGTGTGCAATTTCTCCTGAGTAGTAGAAAACTATTTGAGGCACAATGCAAAGCTCAAAAGGGAGAAGTGCCATATTGGAGTTCAAATTTTACTGGAATGGTTCGAGGCTGCCATGTCACATTGGACAAGCCCCTGAGGTGCCAGAACAACAGACCCCCCATTGTGAAGTCATATTACAAACTACCCCTCTCAATTAATTCATCTAGGGGTGCAGTGATCATATTGACACCACATGTGCCTCACAGAAATTTATACCATTGGGCAGTGAAGAGTGAATAATTACATTTCTTCCACTAAAATGTTGTTTTAGCCCCAAATTTTAATTTTTATAATGGCTAATAGGAAAAAATGGATGTCATGGTGTGTTGTGCAATTTCTCCTGATTGCGACAATACCCTGCATGTATTTGGGAACTACTTTTCTAGAACAGTGAAACATTCAGAAGGGAAAGAGCGCCATATTATAGTGCAGATTTTACTGTTATGGCTTGCGGGTGCCATGGCCCACTGGAAGAGCCCCTGAGGTGCCAGAACAGCATTGACCCCACTTTATAAGCTACACCGCTCGATTATTTCATCTATGGATGCAGTGATCATATTGACAGCACGTGTGTGTCATAGAATGTTATACAATTGGGAAGAAGTAAAAATAATTGCATTTTTACCGTAAACAAAAAATTTGTTTTAGCCCAAGATTTTACATTTTCACAAGGGGAAATGAGTAAAATGGCACCAAAATTTGTTGCACAATTTCTGCTGAACTTGGAAATACCCCATATGTGGCTGTACAGTACTGCTTAGCTATACGGCGACACATAGAACGGAGCGCTATTTGTCTCCTGGAGCGCAGATTTTCATTGAATAGTTTGCAGACTCCATATACAGAGCCCCTAAGTGCCAGAAGAACAGAATCCCACCCCAAGTGACTCCATTTTGGAAATTATAACCCGGCCAAACATGTGGATGATAAATGTGCTTTAGGCACACTGTGGGGCTCAGAAGGGAGGGGGCATTTGGATTTGCAAGCGCAGAATTAGCTGGTTTTCTTTTGGGGGTGAGGAGCCATAGCGCTTTTCCAGTAGTAGCGTTGAAGTCCTCTATATTTCCACTGACAGATGACGGACCTAAGTGGGGACTTGCTTTCTTTGTAGATTGAGTTGAAGCTTTTGTTGGGAACATTTTACATAAAGTTTGGGATCACATTTATCCGGCGCTCTACGCTAAGCACTTACTTTGGGGTTTCCATCTAAATCTCTAAGTGACGTGATTCAGACGAAACCCTCAAAGGATCCGTTCACTATAATGAGGCAGAAGAGTTACTCTGGACTCAGTCTGGCCTCTGTTCAGTGGTGTCCATTTCAGAAGTGCCCAAAACTGTGGTGAAGGCACTTTTATGCAAGCCTAAAAAGACGGACACTGCTAGAACGTAGGTCAGACGGCGTCCACAGTGCCTCAATTTGCCTCATTACAGGGAATCTTTCACCAGAGGTTCAGTTTGAATCACGCATTTCAGAAATTTACATGGAAAACCTGGTGTAAGCGCCCAGCGCAGAGTGCAGGATAAATGTGAGCCAAGCCTTACTGCAATCTTTGGGAGGGAGAACGAAAAAAAAAAACAGCAGGTGAGGAATTGGTCTTATTTATTTTTTACGCCGTTCTTTGTGCGGTATAAGTAATTAGGCAACTTTATTCTTTTGGGTCAGTACGATTACAGCGATACCAGACTGATATTTTTTTTTTATGTTTTGACGCTTTTACACAATAAAAACTTTTATAGAAAAAAATGAATATTTTTGCATCATTTTATCCTGAGAGCTATAACTTTTTCATTTTTCCACTGATGGAGCTGTATGGCAGCTTATTTTTTGCGAGACAAGATGACATTTTCAGCTATACCATTTTTATTTACATTTGTCGTTCTGATCGCGTTTTCCCCCCTTTTTCGTTCCAGTAATATGATCAAAAAGCATAGTTACTAAACACGTGTTCTTTTTTTTGTTAATTTTTATTATTTTTTTTAACATGTGTATTTCTTTGTATAATATTTTTTATTATTATTTTGTTTTTGTTTGTTTTTTTACATTTTTATAATTGTTCTGCTGCATCTCCACAGCTTATTATATTTCTCAAACTGTTGATTCAATGGTATTTTGTTTCTTTTATTGACTACCATGTTTCACAGATTTTTTTTTACATAGATTTGGAGTTCAAAATCATATTCTAAAAACATCTATTGGTTTTACTTACTTGTCAGTGGAAGGCTCAGATCTCGAAATTTTTCACTTTCTAACTCTCTATCTTTTGATTTTAGTGCTTCCCGTCTTCCACTGACTGGACGTTTTTGATCTGAAAACATCTTTGTGCCAAAGCTTTCCAAGTCATCAGTTACGTTCCGTGCCAATATCGCTGAAGAATCTGACTTATTGTCATATCTGCCTAAATGCCTTATTGCGGGATTTGCTGGAATTTCATCAATGAACTGGTCACTGACTACGTTATTTTCATTTCTAAAAGAGTCTTTATTGCTGGAATGACTTGAAAAGTAAAAAGGTTTTTCAGATCCTTGGTTATAATGCTTCAGCTGAAGACTGGATGAAGATTCTAACCAGCGTGGGGTTTTACTAGCTGAATTACTAAGCTTTCTGCCGGTAAGCTTTTCCAGCTGCTCTTTTATCGTCAGTTCATCAGAATCTGGCGGAGAATGAGAACGTTCAATAGAAGTGCTGCTTTCTGCATTTGCAAGTTGTGTGGAGCTAACGGGCAATTCAAGAAGTTCATTACAAGACCGATTTTCATCACTGCAGGAATTCAATTCTCTCCATAAAATGTTTCCATCTTCTCCATCGCTTTGATTTATTTTAGATTTGCTTGGCCCCATAATTTTCAAATCTTCAGCCCAATCCGATTTCTTCAAATCTGTAGAACTTTCTAAGTGTGACGCCTCTGGTGATCTGAATGACTGGGATTGTGACAGTATCTGATCGCACGTGTTTTCATTGCTGCTTGTACCACGTTCTTCTCTTTCTCCTTTTAGGGAAATGCGAGGAGGTGGGATGGCTGTCTTCATTTCATCGTTTAGTAAATCAATAGTGTTACAGTAGTCAAATACTTGGTTACCACACCCTTTCTCTAAAATACCATCAAACACCAAGGTTTCATCTTTATAGATCTTCACATGCTTTGCACCAATGTCCAGATCCTGAAAAAAAGGAAATTATGTAGGTTTCAACACTAACATATAACAAGTTACAAACTGTAAGTAACTATTTCAACAAATAACTAAAATACCACAATATCCAAGGGCAATAGGTAGATCTAACAAGAGAAAAGAATTAGGACTGAGCAGTAAGAGATTTGGAAAGTCAATTCTACTGCTGTATTAAAGGGGTATTCCCATCTCAAAGATCCTATATGTAGTAGGTGTAATAATAATAATAATAATAATATTAGCAAATACTTCCAATTAGAAATGCAGTATGGTTCTTCTGATTAGCTATGTTGCTTACCTCATGTGCAGGGCATTGAAGTAGCTTATGTATTAATGGTTACGGCCATGCATATAGTGACAGTTAGTTGTTAGTAGTCGTAAACATGGATACCTAAGTCGCCGACGCTGCGGCGCACAACGCAAATGTGAACGTAGCCTAAGCTACTGCAATTTCTAAGTGGAGGTATTTGCTAATATTATTGCTACACCTACTACATATTGGGATACCGTCTTGGAGATGGGAATACCCCTTTAACACCTTCATGACATTCGACGTAAGTGTCATGACTCTTGTCGGGTAGCCTGGGGCCAGGGTCTCTTTTTCTGTCCCTAGCACTTGGGGGCTCCCTATCTATCCCTGCTCCCCAGATTACTTCTAATGGTGAAGACGCTGGAGCCACATACCTTGCTGAGCTCCTGAATCCGCCGTTAGTTTGTTCCTTTCCCCCACGAAAGGAAGAGGGGAGTGTTAGTGTATGTAAATACACCAACCAGACTAACAAAGGAAAACACCAATCATACAAAATGCACACACCAACAACAGAGGGGAGCACCTGGGAGTGAAAAATCAAAATAGAAGAAGAAGAGGATTTGCACACAACTCAAACCAAGCAACAGTCTCTAAATAAATCCACCAAACACCTTCTCAAACCACAAAACTCATCCAACTCTTAAACCATGTAGCATGAAGCTAACTCTGGCAATCACTGCTTGCCAGTGGCAAGTATATATTTCAGTGGGGCAGTGGGGACTGGTCAACACTGAACAGCTGAGACCAACAAAGCAGGTAAGCTTCCAGGAGCTCCCAACTGCAGTATGTCTGTCCTTTTTCATTAAAATTTGTCAATTTTTTATAATACTGAAATAAGTTTCTTTTGTATTTGTTCTTGAAGTATATACTTGGCAACTCGTAAATTGGTTGGCTTCTGTATTTGTAAATAGCTTTAATTAAAGGGTTAATGGATTTTGTCGGATAGTGCTTGAGTCACGACACAGTTGCCATAGATCCCTGGCTAGGGACTTCTTCCCTATCGCTAAAGCTGGGGGCACCCTATCTATCCCTGCTCCCCGAATTACTTCTGATGGTGAAGGCTCTGGGACCACCTGCCTTACTGAGCTCCTTAATCAGCCCTTATCTTTCCGCTCCCTGACCCAGGGAAGTAGGGAGTAGCAGTGTATACAAATACACAAACAAGACTAACAGGGGAAGACATACAGGAATAAATGAAAATACGAATCACACAAATATGTACTCATAAAGAACAGAGTGGAACACCAGGAAGTAAAGGGAGGAAAAAACAAATAGGAGAGAATGAGGGTATGCACACAGACAAATCACCACAAAA
This sequence comes from Ranitomeya variabilis, assembly GCF_051348905.1. NCBI lineage: Eukaryota > Metazoa > Chordata > Amphibia > Anura > Dendrobatidae > Ranitomeya > Ranitomeya variabilis. The sequence goes on from NC_135238.1 coordinate 77,334,278, forward strand.
CAGTCTTTTAGAACAACAATAAAAACGCCTCCTATCAACCAACACCTCCAACTCCAGAACCAGGCATTATGAAACTAACACTGGCAATCCCTGCGTGCCAGAGGCAAGTATACATAGGACAGGGGAGTGGCCAACACTGAACAGCTGAGACCATCAAAGGAGGAAAGCTCCAGGAGCTTTTAACTGAACAGATTAACCCATGCACTGCTAGAAGAAACCTGCATTATTTAATATGATGGTGAAGTACTTCTAATCAGTGCAGGAGTAGGAAAAATCAGACAGTGCAGTCGTCTGGCTCCTCTCTGATGCTGTAAACCCGTGGCAGTAAGTTTACGTCATGGTCAGGAAGGGTTCCTGCAAAATGACAAATTTACGTCATGACGATCATGGGGGCACAGCCCATTTAACCCCCTAAATGATGTGATTGCAGCATTTAGAAGGGAGGGGAAGGACGTCATTGCGAGGTCCCGATTGTTGCCATTGCAACCTAGGGTCATCATGACGACATCCTGATCATCCAGCTATGGAAAGCCTGTTGGACCACGCTCAGAGCATCCATGATGAATAAGAAATGGGTCGCAGACTGAAAAGCATAGAAAAGTCACAAATTATATTTTGGATGTACGGGAGGATGTCATTTTTTTAACATTGTTGGATTAATATTCATTATGATATCTGAAATCACGGCTGGAGGATTTACCACATTGGCTGAGAGTAGCTTCTTCCATGCCGAGGATTGCAGCAGTCACATTACGGTGAGCTGTTTTTTACTACATTAAGCATTTTACTGTACCATCAAAGTGAAATCTCATGCACACGTTGCTTGCTTTTTTCTTAAAGTTTTGAAGCAGTTTCAAATCTGCAGCACGTCAATGCTTTCAACATTTTTCACCAATTCAAATGGGTAAGAGAAAGCATGCAAAAACAAGGCTAGAATGTGGGTATTTTACATGAAGGTTTTCCTGCAAACACTACAGTATTTCCAGTAGTTTTTTCTGCAGCAAATACAGAATATTAGAACATAGACTTAAGCCTTGTACAGATAGCATTTCTTAAAGGGAACCTGTCACCCAATTCTTGGTGTCCAAACAACAGGTGGTATAAATCAGAACCTGGCTGAACAATTACAACAGAACTGGCTTTTTCTCTGAGATGCTCCAAATGTTTCAGAGAAAACATAGTTTGAACATCTGGATGTGATCTATAAGGAGAGACGAGACTAGTCCAGCATTTCCCAAGCCGAGTTCTCCCCCCACTGCTCTGGCTGATTGACGGGTGGTCTATCCCATGTGTGTCTATAGGGAGAGACTGGTAAATCACCTAGATCGGAGTGGGGAGAAGTTGATCGGCAAACACGTAGCGCTGCGCTGTCAAGAACAATTGCAGGCTACTAAAGACTGTTTAGCGGTCCGCCTGTCTCACCAGGCTATTAACCCCTTCCCGACCTTTGACGCATACGCTGCGTCATGAAAGTCGGTGCCAATCCGACCTGTGAAGCACCGTATGCGTCATGGAGGGATAGCGTCTCTGCAGATCGGGTGAAAGGGTTAACTCCAATTTCACCCGATCTGCAGGGACAGGGGGAGTGGTACTTTAGCCCAGGGGGGGTGGCTTTGCCCCCACGTGGCTACGATAGCTCTGATTGGCTGTTGAAAGTGCAACAGCCAATCAGAGCAATTTGCAATATTTCACCTATGAAAATGGTGAAATATTGCAATCCAGCCATGGCCGATGCTGCAATATCATCGGCCATGGCTGGAAATCATGATCTGCCCCCCCCCCCACTGCCACCGATCTGCTCCCTGGTCCTCCGTTCAGTCCGATACTCCCCTGCGTCCGCCTGTCCGCTCCCCCGTCCTAGTGTCCGCTCCACCCTGTGCTCCGATCCACCCCCCTGTGCTCCGATTCACCCCACCACCACCCCTTCATACTTACCGATCCTCCCGGAGTCGGTCCGTCTTCTCCCTGGGCGCCGCCATCTTCCAAAATGGCGGGCGCATGCGCAGTGCACCCGCCGAATCTGCCGGCTAGCAGATTCGTTCAATGTACATTTTGATAACTGTGATATAACCCATCACAGTGATCAAAATAAAAAAAATAGTAAATGAACCCCCCCCTTTATCACCCCCATAGGTAGGGACAATAATAAAATAAAGAAAATATTTTTTTTTTTTTTTCCACTAGGGTTAGGGTTAGGGGTAGGGTTAGGGGTAGAGTTAGGGGTAGGGTTAGGGTAAGGCTATGTGCACACGTATTCTGGTACTCTGCGGATTTTTCCGCAGCGGATTTGATAAATCCGCAGTGCAAAACCGCTGCGGATTTACCGCGGATTTACCACGGTTTTTCTGCGGTTTTTCTGCAGATTTCACTGCGGTTTTACAACTGCGTTTTCTATTGGAACAGTTGTAAAACCGCTGCGGAATCTGCAGAAAGAAGTGACATGCTGCAGAATGTAAACCGCTGCATTTCCACACAGTTTTTTCAGCAGCATGTGCACAGCGTTTTTTGTTTCCCATAGCTTTACATTCAACTGTAAACTCATGGGAAACTGCTGCGGACCCGCAGCTGCGGAAACGCTGCTACGGACCCGCAGCTGCGGAAACGCTGCTGCGGACCCGCAGCTGCGGAAACGCTGCTGCGGACCCGCAGCTGCGGAAACGCTGCTGCGGACCCGCAGCTGCGGAAACGCTGCTGCGGACACGCTGCTGCGGACCCGCAGCTGCGGAAACGCTGCTGCGGAAACGCTGCTGCGGATCCGCAGCGTTTTCCGCAGCGTTTTCCGCAGCGTTTTCCGCAGCGTGTGCACATACACTTAGAATTAGGCTATGTGCACATGGTGCGGATTTGGCTGCGGATCCGCAGCGGATTGGCCACTGCAGATTCGTAGCAGTGTTCCATCAGGTTTACAGTACCATGTGCGTTTCCACACAGTTTTTTCCGCAGCATGTGCACAGCGTTTTTTGTTTCCCATAGCTTTACATTCAACTGTAAACTCATGGGAAACTGCTGCGGACCCGCAGCTGCGGAAACGCTGCTGCGGACCCGCAGCTGCGGAAACGCTGCTGCGGACCCGCAGCTGCGGAAACGCTGCTGCGGACTCGCAGCTGCGGAAACGCTGCTGCGGATCCGCAGCGTTTTCCGCAGCGTGTGCACATACCCTTAGAATTAGGCTATGTGCACATGGTGCGGATTTGGCTGCGGATCCGCAGCGGATTGGCCACTGCAGATTCGTAGCAGTGTTCCATCAGGTTTACAGTACCATGTAAACCTATGGAAAACCAAATCCGCTGTGCCCATGGTGCGGAAAATACCACACAGAAATGCTGCGTTGTATTTTCCGCAGCATGTCAATTCTTTGTGTGGATTCCGCAGTGTTTTACACCTGTTCCTCAATAGCAATCCGCAGGTGTAATCCGCACAAAAAACACTGGAAATCTGCGGTAAATCTGCATGTAAAACGCAGTGCCTTTTACCTGCGGATTTTTCAAAAATGGTGCGAAAAAAATCTCACACGAATCTGCAACGTGGGCACATAGCCTTAGGGTTAGGGTTGGAATTAGAGTTAGGGTTGGAATTAGGGCTAGGGTTGGAAATAGGGTTAAGATTAGGCTTGTGGTTAGGGTTATGGTTAGGGGAGTGTTGGGGTTAGGGTTGTGGTTAGGGTTAGGATTAGCGTTAGGGTTGGGATTAGGGTTAGGGGTGTGTTGGGGTTAGGGTTGTGGTTAGGGGTGTGTTGGGGTTAGGTTTGTGATTAGGGTTATGGCTAGAGTTGGCATTAGGGTTAGGGGTGTGTTGGGGTTAGAATTGAGGGGTTTCCACTGTTTAGGCACATCAGGGGTCTCCAAACGTAACATGGCGCCACCATTGATTCCAGCCAATCTTGCGCTCAAAAAGTCAAATGGTGCTCCCTCCCTTCCGGGCCCTGACGTGCGCCCAAACAGTGGTTTACCCCCACATATGGGGTACCAGCATACTCAGGACAAACTGGGCAAAAACTATTGGGGTCCAATTTCTCCTGTTACCCTTGTGAAAATAAAAAATTGCGGGCTAAAAAATCATTTTTGAGGAAAGAAAAATGATTTTTTATTTTCACAGCTCTGCGTTGTAAACTTCTGTGAAGCACTTGGGGGTTCAAAGTGCTCACCACATATCTAGATAAGTTCCATGGGGGGTCTAGTTTCCAAAATGGGGTCACTTGTGGGGGGTTTCTACTGTTTAGGCACATCAGGGGCTCTGCAAACGTAACATGATGCCCACAGGCCATTCCATCAAAGTCTGCATTCCAAAGCGTCACTACTTCCCTTCCGAGCCCCGGCATGTGCCCAAACAGTGGTTTTCCCCCACATATGGGGTATCAGCGTACTCAGGAGAAACAGGAAAACAACTTTTGGGGTCCAATTTCTCCTGTTACCCTTGGGAAAATAAAAAATTGTGGGCTAAAAAATCATTTTTGAGAAAATAAAAATTATTTTTTATTTTCATGGCTCTGCGTTATAAACTTCTGTGAAGCACTTGGGGGTTCAAAGTGCTCACCACACATCTAGATTAGTTCCTTGGGAGGTCTAGTTTCCAAAATAGGGTCACTTGTCGGGGAGCTCCAATGTTTAGGCACACAGGGGCTCTCCAAACGCGACATGGTGTCCGCTAATGATTGGAGCTAATTTTCCATTCAAAAAGCCAAATGGCGTGCCTTCCCTTCCGAGCCCTGCCGTGCGCCCAAACAGTGGTTTACCCCCACATATGGGGTATCATCGTACTCAGGACAAACTGGACAACAACATTTGGGGTCCAATTTCTCCTGTTACCCTTGGGAAAATAAAAAATTCCGGGCTAAAAATCATTTTTGAGGAAAGAAATATTATTTTTTATTTTCACGGCTCTGCGGTATAAACTTCGGTAAAGCACCTGGGGGTTTAAAGTTCTCACTATGCATCTAGATAAGTTCCTTGGGGGGGTCTAGTTTCTAAAATGGGGTCACTTGTAGGGGAGCTCCAATATTTAGGCACACAGGGGCTCTCCAAACGCGACATGGTGTCCGCTAACGATTGGAGCTAATTTTCCATTCAAAAAGTCAAATGGTGCGCCTTCCCTTCCGAGCCTTGCCGTGCACCCATACAATGGTTTACCCCCACATATGAGGTATCGGCGTACTCAGGAGAAATTGCCCAACAAATTTTAGGATCCATTTTCTCCTGTTGCCCATGTGAAAATGAAAAAATTGAGGCTAAAAGAAATTTTGTGTGAAAAAAAGTACTTTTTCATTTTTATGGATCAATTTGTGAAGCACCTGAGGGTTTAAAGTGCTCACTATGCTTCTAGATAAGTTCCTTGGGGGGTCTAGTTTCCAAAATGGGCTCACTTGTGAGGGAGCTCCAATGTTTAGGCACACTTTCCAAACGTGACATGGTGTCCGGTAACGATGGAGATAATTTTTCATTCAAAAATTCAAATGGTGCGCCTTCCCTTCCGAGCCTTGCCGTGCACCCATACAATGGTTTACCCCCACATATGAGGTATCGGCGTACTCAGGAGAAATTGCCCAACAAATTTTAGGATCCATTTTATCCAGTTGCCCATGTGAAAATGAAAAAATTGAGGCTAAAATATTTTTTTTGTGAAAAAAAAGTACTTTTTCATTTTTACAGATCAATTTGTGAAGCACCTGGGGGTTTAAAGTGCTCACTATGCCTCTAGATAAGTTCCTTGTGGGGTCTAGTTTCCAAAATGGGGTCACTTGTGGGGGAGCTCCAATGTTTAGGCACACGGGGGCTCTCCAAACGCGACATTGTGTCCGCTAAAGATTGGAGCCAATTTTTCCTTCAAAAAGTCAAATGGCGCTCCTTCCCTTCCGAGCCCTGCCGTGAGCCCAAACAGTGGTTTACCCCCACATATGAGGTATCAGCGTACTCAGGACAAATTGGACAACAACCTTCGTGGTCCAGTTTCTCCTTTTACCCTTGGGAAAATAAAAAAATTGTTTCTAAAAGATCATTTTTGTGACTAAAAATTTAAATGTTCATTTTTTCCTTCCATGTTGCTTCTGCTGCTGTGAAGCACCTGAAGGGTTAATAAACTTCTTGAATGTGGTTTTGAGCACCTTGAGGGGTGCAGTTTTTAGAATGGTGTCACTTTTGGGTATTTTCAGCCATATAGAAACCTCAAACTGACTTCAAATGTGAGGTGGTCCCTAAAAAAAATGGTTTTGTAAATTTTGTTGTAAAAATGAGAAATCACTGGTCAAATTTTAACCCTTATAACTTCCTAGCAAAAAAAAATTTTGTTTCCAAAATTGTGCTGATGTAAAGTAGACATGTGGGAAATGTTATTTATTAACTATTTTGTGTCACATAACTCTCTGGTTTAACAGGATAAAAATTCAAAATGTGAAAATTGCGAAATTTTCAAAATTTTCGCCAAATTTCCGTTTTTTTCACAAAAACTCAGAAATTATTGACCTAAATTTACCACTATCATGAAGCCCAATATGTCACGAAAAAAAAAAATCTCAGAACCGCTAGGATCCGTTGAAGCGTTCCTAAGTTATTACCTCATAAAGGGACACTGGTCAGAATTGCAAAAAACGGCCAGGTCATTAAGGTCTAAATAGGCTGGGTCATGAAGGGGTTAAAGGACCGCCGATCTGCACACAGATAGCCGATTCGCTAATCTATGCAGACTGTTATGCATAACGAGTATGAAATTTTGGAGGATGTTCTAACATATTACAATAACTAAAGACAATACACTGGAACCTATTGTTAATTTTGAGTCAAAGCTATGTAAATCAAGAAACAATTGTGCATGTTAGAGATTGCAAGATAAAAGATTCTTTTAGGTTTTCATATATTCCTAGTGCTTATCTTTGTGATGTGGAACATCTAAATACCTAAGTAAAGATTAGTAGAAGAATTCAAGATAAATCTGTAATAATAAATCCACAAAATGAAAGACTAGCATTATCGCAAATCTTCCTTTTAATAAGCTCCAATGAAAGCATCAGTTAGATAACTGAACTCTTTTCTTCCTGAAATACATGCATTTACATAATACATTTCTTTTAAATTCAGACGAAAAGAACAGTCTAATATAACGACAATAGGAAGTATTTCCACAGACGTAGAAAAGAAAGCAACGGAAATGGTCAGGATTTGAGATCTACCATGAAACTTGCTATAACTACTCAAGCTGGCATACACTTTAGATGGCTGCCGGTCGTTGATGCTTTGGACGATTGTGTGGCTTACAGCCATCTGGGCTGACTTCTCCATGCACAGGAGTGCTTGTCCAGCCGATTGTACAATGCGATCGGCAGCCCAAAATCGGACATGCCCAATTGATATCTTCCCCGACGATCAGATGACCAGCACCCTATACACATAAGAGTTACGGCCGAATCCATCGATATTGTCGGTTCAGTCAACTTATATTTATGGGGGCCTTAAACAGGTTGCATAGACTTTTTTATTTACTATGTGCTTAAAAAGAAACAGGCAGAGCAATCACCAACAGTTCCAGCCGACAATTCAACTGGTCTACGACAACAGAGCAGCTCTGTCGAACAAGGCGTGGCTGCCGACATCATGCTGATTGAAAGCCAGCTTCCTGCAGTTAGGCATCAGGCTGTCAATCAGCATGACATCGACAGTCACACCCTATCAACAGAGCAGAAGAGAAACCGCTGCGCTGTCGAAGTGATGTCAGCGGAAGCAACTGGATCACCAGCAGAGAGGTTTGTGTCTGGTTTGCGCTTGCAGAGATCATCGCCTAGTACAACAAGCATTTAGTTAGACACTACCCATGTTAGTTCTTAGGCACATTGTAAAAAAGGCCCAGATAACCTAATTAATGGAGGAAATGTTTGGCCCCTACAATTATACGGAATATAGTAGACTGAAACAGAACATTTACAGGTTGTGAGGGCTGACTGTTTATACCCTAAAAAATATCAAAATGATTCTTACTTATCCCTTGAAGCTCCAGTGCCACCTCGCTGCTACACCCTGGCGGTCTTTGCTGACATGGCTGCCATGTAATTGTTTCTGTCAAACACTAGTCTCAGCTCCCTGTGCGGTCTATCTTGGCACGACCAATAATGATTTGAGATTTCATAGTGATCAAGAACTTTGGGCATTTCATTTTTAAACTGGAAAACCTCTTTATTTTATTTATTAAAACCCCCTTTGATCTGCCATAAACAAGTAATGACCCCTTGAGAATAATCAAGCAGCTCTAAGATGAGCAGATTAGATCTATTCCTTCACATGACTTTATTTAGGCTTCTCTAATTTATGCTGGATCTCAAGGATACTTCTTTTTCTTTAAAGGGAACCTGTCACCCCCAAAATGGAAGTTGAGCTAAGCACACCAGCATGAGGGGCTTGCTGTAGATAAGCCCCGAATGTATCCTGAATGATGAGAAAAAGAGGTTAGATTATACTCACCCAGGGGTGGTCCCGGTCCACTTCTGGTCCGGGGCCTCCCATCTTCTTACGATGACGTCCTCTTCTTGTCTTCACACTGTGGCTCCTGCAAAGTACTGCAGGGCGCAGGTGCCGGGCCTCTCTGACCTTTCCCGGTGCCTGCGCACTGCAGTACTTTGCACTGCCCTCAACAGGGCAGACAAAGTAAGCCTGTGCCGGAGCCGCAGCGTGAAGACAAGAAGAGGACGTCACTGTAAGAAGATGGGAGGCCCCGGACGGGACAGCGACACCCATCGGACCGGACCGCAGCGGGACTGCCCCTGGGTGAGTATAATCTAGCCTCTTTTTCTCATCATTCAGGATACATCGGGGGCTTATCTACAGCATTACAGAATGCTGTAGATAAGCCCCTGATGCTGGTGGGCTTAGCTCATCTCATTTTGGGGGTGACAGGTTCCCTTTAAAGAAAAAATATCTAGCTTCAGTAGAAGAGGAAACTGAAATGTGACTGTTGGGAGACACAGCACGTAAAATCACTAGAATAGCGCTTGTCCACGAGATGACTATTTGTTATTTTTTTTTGTTATATATTTTGCTTTTTCTTATCTTTCAATTCTCTCAATACCATTGTAAATGCCCATAACTACTGAACAGTTCTTTAGAAGCCATATTAAAATGTCAATGAAAATCAGATGACAATAAAAACAAAACAATTAGCAAAAAGGTCAACATTATTTGTAAGATTTTTAAAAAATATTTTAATAAATTGTGAATTAACTCACCCATTTGCTCCAACCACACGACTGTTAAGAATATAACCGCATAAAAACGACAAATATTCTCAGAGAATGAATGAAAGCGTATAAAAAGTCATCGTCTACTCTGCGTTACTATGTTCTACGTTGGGTGAATGCAGGTCAGCAAATAAGATAATAAGCTGAAACTACTTACACTGAGCGTCTTGTTATAATTCCAAATCTTCATCTTGCCTATGTCAAATTCACATGACCTAGATGGATTTCGTATTACAAGGTAAAGCTGTACGGGAGGGAGGAACGGGCACATCCACATGTAGTCTTCCTTTGTAGTCTGAAGAAGACATCGGGAGGGAAGGTGAATTATTTGTTTGCAATTAAAAAAAAAAATAACTTGGAAGAATTAGAAAGTCACCATAAAGCACAGCAATCCGGGAATGACTAGATATTATCGCTCACGTGATGAAGACGCTGTACTTCTAAGCTAAGGCAACACAATACACTACTACAAGCATTAACCATGGCTTATAGAAAATAAATGGCCAAGAAAGACATAACGAGAGAGGGTATGGAATTTGTAGAGAGGGGTAATAAAAGTATTAATATAGCTTTCAATGCTAAGAAAAGGGATCCAAGAAGTAACGTTTCTCCTTGCGGAGAGTGACATGCTAAGCATGCCGAGATGAGGAGACATTTAAGCCGCAATGTTCCTCTGGGAAATATGCAAATTGTCTCCTCAGACAGGAAGAGGACTAGGACTCTAGTGCCACCTATAGGAATTAGCAATCCTAGAAGTTAATGTTGACTCTTTAACGAGCCAAAACCAGAATCTCAATTTGCAGATACGGTGTTTCGGGGTACTGCCTCTCGTCAGTGCAAAGTGTGAGATCTTGATTGGCTAGGTGAGAGGCGTCTGACCGGGATCCAAGAACTAATGTTTCCTAGTCAAGAAATATTCCAAAAAAGACAAATATGATGTCAAGTTCAACATATTTGATCAAGGGGATACAATATAATTGGTAGAAGGTCCTCTCACATCAGATTGCCTTAGACAAGCTCTATAAATCATAAACACATGGACCAAATTGTTGGTATCCTGTTAAAGCAAGAAAAACCCATAATCGTCACTGAAATAATTTGAAACTGACAAAAGTAATTTTCAGTTTATTTCTGTTTTAAGTATGTGGGAGCTTTTGAAGACCGGATTTACATCACGTCTGAGCTAGATAAGTACAGGTTTCTGTTCCATCACAGTAGTAAAAAAAAAGAGGAAAGTGTGCCGGATCTGACATATGGCAAACAATCATGGTGCCCGCTGTTTTGAATAGCGTAGTTAACTGTGTTTTCTAAACATCATCCCAGTGTATATGTTAAAGGTTGTCCGGTCTAGAATGACAAGTCTGCAGTGATTCTTTGTGACTGCAGACTTGTGAATCCTCCCAGCGCACACACTATTAACTGCGAGGATTCGCCGGTGTCTGTGCCGGGAACAGCGGTCAACTACGCGATATGGAAACTCCCGGCCACAACCCGTCTAGTGGGAGTAGCCGCCAATTTAAAATTAGCTGCGATAACGGCGAAGAGGCTTCTAATATGAGAATGTATGGAATAGAACAGCAGATAATGTAACAAAACTGTATGTAACATAAAAAGATGAGTGATCAGAATATCCCCGCTGGTATTGAGGCTTCATATATTTATTACCAGATTGATTCCACAGTTTTACTCCATCCGTTTGAAGCTAAATATTGGAATTTATACATCCAATAGGATTTGCGGGATTTCAATTTGCTAAATCTATTATTTACACTTTTGTTTCTATGCTCAATAGGTATAATCCTTCTACTAGAGAAATCTTTACTGTGATGCAGCGTTAAATGTCCTGAGACACTTTGCAGTAACAAGCCGCTCTTTGTATTGCACAGATGTTTATTGATCCATTGTCTCCAAGTTTGCTGCGTTCGGCCCATGTGCTGTAGGTTGCACTTGCAGTCCAGCAGGTAAATTACCGCACTTATGTCGATGAGCAATCAATTTGATCGTTAAATAGGAAGTCTTCATTTGTAATGTTAGAATATATTGGGTTGCTCAGTCGGTTCATATTATTCATATTACTGCAAGCTTTTAAAGGAGCCCTTCCTCTCTCTTGTAAAACTGTTTATCTTTTTTTTTTCTTATTATTAAAAAAATAAATAAAATTCACTTATTTTCTAAAAGTGTTTTGAAACAATTTTGGAGGTGTTTTCTTATTAAAAAAAGATAATCTTTGCAAGTGTTAAGAATTCTGCAATAGCACAGCTTATCTATATAATAGAATACCTACATCACATTACAGGAAAGATACCCGGAGAGGAGAAAGCAGGAACGTGCCAGAACAGTATTAGATACAGATGGTATAGGAACTGCATATTACACGATTAGTATTCTAAGATATGTCTCAATATGGGGCTTTGGTCCAACGCTTCAGAACTGTGGATGGAGGCGTCATTAATAGAAATGTATAATCAGAAAATAACCTACTGTTTAAATAAGGTTCCTGTGTTACATAGTTACATAGTTATTAAGGTTGAAGGAAGACTTTAAGTCCATCTAGTTCAACGCATAGCCTAACCTAACATGCCTTAACATGTTGATCCAGAGGAAGGCAAAAAAAAACCATGTGGCAAAGAGTAAGCTCCGCATTGGGGAAAAAAATTCCTTCCAGACTCCACATACGGCAATCAGACTAGTTTCCTGGATCAACGCCCTATCAAGGAATCTAGTGTATATACCCTGTAACATTATACTTTTCAAGAAAAGCATCCAGTCCCCTCTTAAATTTAAGTAATGAATCACTCAATACAACATCATACAGCAGAGAGTTCCATAGTCTCACTGCTCTTACAGTAAAGAATCCGCGTCTGTTATTATGCTTAAACCTTCTTTCCTCCAGACGTAGAGGATGCCCCCTTGTCCCTGTCTCAGGTCTATGATTAAAAAGATCATCAGAAAGGTCTTTGTACTGTCCCCTCATATATTTATACATTAAAATAAGATCACCCCTTAGTCTTCGTTTTTCCAAACTAAATAACCCCAAGTGTAATAACCTATCTTGGTATTGCAGACCCCCCAGTCCTCTAATAACCTTGGTCGCTCTTCTCTGCACCCGCTCCAGTTCAGCTATGTCTTTCTTATACACCGGAGACCAGAACTGTGCACAGTATTCTAAGTGTGGTCGAACTAGTGACTTGTATAGAGGTAAAATTATGTTCTCCTCATGAGCATCTATGCCTCTTTTAATGCATCCCATTATTTTATTTGCCTTTGTAGCAGCTGCCTGACACTGGCCACTGAATATGAGTTTGTCATCCACCCATACTCCCAGGTCTTTTTCATTGACGGTTTAGCCCAGAGTTTTAGAATTAAGCACATAGTTATACATCTTATTACTTCTACCCAAGTGCATGACCTTACATTTATCCCCAAATGGCTCATTTGCCATTTATCAGCCCAAGCTTCTAGTTTACATAAATCATCCTGTAATATAAAATTGTCCTCCCCTGTATTGATTACCCTGCAGAGTTTAGTGTCATCTGCAAATATTGAAATTCTACTCTGAATGCCCCCTACAAGGTCATTATTAAATATGTTAAAAAGAAGAGGGCCCAATACTGACCCCTGTGGTACCCCACTGCTAACCGTGACCCAGTCCGAGTGTGCTCCATTAATAACCACCCTTTGTTTCCTATCCCTGAGCCAAATCTTAACCCACTTACACATATTTTCCCCCATCCGCATTATTCTCATTTTATGTATCAACGTTTTGTGTGGCACCGTATCAAAAGCTTTTGTAAATTCCATATACACTACATCTACTGGGTTCCCTTGGTCCAGTCCGGAACTTATCTCTTCATAGAAATTGATCAGATTAGTCTGACATGAACGGTCCCTAGTAAACCCGTGCTGATACTGGGTCATGAGGTTATTCCTCTTCAGATACTCCAGTATAGCATCCCTTAGAATGCCCTCCAGGATTTTACCCACAGTAGAGGTTAAGCTTACTGGCCTATAATTTCCGAGTTCAGTTTTTATCCCCTTTTTGAACATTGGCACCACATTTGCTATACGCCAGTCCTGTGGTACAGACCCTGTTATTATGGACTCTTTAAAGATTAAAAATAATGGTCTATCAATGACTGTACTTAATTCCTGCAGTACTCGGGGGGTGTATCCCATCCGGGCCCGGAGATTTGTCAATTTTAGTGATTTTTAGACGCCGCCGTACTTCCTGCTGGGTTAAGCAGGTGACACTTAATGGGGAATTTTTGTTATCACTGATCATACTGTCTGCCATGGGATTTTCTTGTGTAAATCCTCATCCAACATGTGTTTAAAGAGAACCTGTCATGCAAAATAACGCTACTAACCTGCAAATATGGGGTTAATCTGAAGCTGCTGGACGCCCACACTGTAAGGCCCAGGATTAGAGCTACTGTGCCAGGGAGCGGCTACAGCCACCACACACTATACACAGAGCGGAGACTGAACTTATGTTAGCACCACCCCTATGACTGGAAACCAGATGCTGCCGGGGAAATAAAGTTAATTTATTCTGGCAGCGGGTTCTAAGTGTCAGAACGTGATCAACTTGCAGATTTACCCCATATCTGCACGTTAATAGCGTCATTTTACACAACAGGCGTCACAATAATGTAAAAATACCATGGTTTGAAGGATTATTTCAGAAGGTGCCATGGTCCCAGACACTCTCCTGTTCTGTCTTGGCCTGCAGGCAACTCCCTCCACCCTGAACACAGCTGTAACTTGAAACTCCAGTGTGAGACTCTTCCCCTCCCCCTTCCTCTCGAATGCAGGAGTGTGTAAAAATCCTTTGTCTAAAAACCATGTGCTCTCATACTCACGAACCACCTTAATAGTAAGGCATCACTTGACCCCAATTAGTGATAGGGATATGGAAGTTATATATTTGGTATGTGCGTCGGTCGGGTCATCACACAGTGCGTTTTCTAGGCGCAGCGCCTAGCAGATACGGAGAAACGGATTGCTGCTTAACAGGGGCTTGTAACCACTTCGTGTTTGGGCTCAAATTAATGCTCAGCTCATGACCGGAAGAATGGTAGTTCCGTGATCGCTATACGAGGTTGCATCCTGGAGCTACGGGGGATATGAATGTTCCATAACTCTGAGTCCCTCTGAGAAATAGGAGTGCATTTCATAGCTCTGCCCACTCAGTGATGTCACGACCAAGGGGTATAAGACCCTGAGAGCTCAGTTTTCACTAGCCTTTGACCAGGAAGCTAGCTGAGAGACGCTCTGTAATGCATCTTGATGTATCGCCCCTCCCCCGAGCCACATGGTCTGCCATGAGCTGAAATGATATAAGGAACTGTAAGTGTTTTTTTCTTCTGTTAATCCCATATTTGTAATCGTCTGTATATACCTAATTGTCTCATTTTATAATATCTTTTTACCCTTCTGTAAACACTGCCTACCTTTTTTGGAGTAAAATTACTAGCTTTGTCTCTCCTTGCTCTATAACGAACTGTCACATCCTCTGAGGTGAATTAACGCTATTAATCAGGGTGGGCTCCGCCGGACCCGTTATTAAGAAATCGGAGCTGGTGGCAGCGAAATAAATATTGTCAATGGTATTTTTTTTCGATTTGTATTAAAAAAAAAACTAAAAACATCTTTTCAGTTTTCACACTGATCACTAAGGCTTTTTAGACTCATATTTCCCGTTATATACATATATACACACACATATACAATAACAAAATCACTGGTAGAGTGCTGGAGGGGAGATGTGTGTCAATAAGCTTAATGGTGTAAGTGATGTGAAACTCAGAGTAATTTCCCTCTTGCACATTAAGTGTTGTGAGGATTTAG
The DNA here is from genome assembly GCF_051348905.1 of Ranitomeya variabilis. Classification (NCBI taxonomy): domain Eukaryota; kingdom Metazoa; phylum Chordata; class Amphibia; order Anura; family Dendrobatidae; genus Ranitomeya; species Ranitomeya variabilis. Next base: position 77,349,342 of record NC_135238.1, read on the forward strand.
TTAAGTTGCATGATGAGCTATTTTTAATGTGGACATCCATAGAGTGGGTGGGAGGGTGTCCACCTTATCTCCACCTGCAGAGCCGGCACAGAGGTGTGCTGACAGGACCTGTGTGATGTCTAATGTCACGGTCATGTGTTTTGTTTTCTTTGTTGTGTTCCTGGTTCTGCCTGAAGGGCTGTGTTTACTCTCCCCTTCTTGCTGGTTTATGCTGCAATATAATAAAGCAAGTAAAGACTTAAAGAGACAGTGCTCCAGTTTTCTACCTCCATGTACTGCCAAGTGAATTGAACTACTATAATGTGTGTTATATATATATATATATATATATATATATATATATATATATATATATATATATATACACACTCACTGGCCACTTTATTAGGTACACCTGTCCAACTTCTTGTTAACACTTAATTTCTAATCAGCCAATCACATGGCGGCAACTCAGTGCATTTAGGCATGTAGACATGGTCAAGACAATCTCCTGCAGTTCAAACCGAGCATCAGTATGGGGAAGAAAGGTGATTTGAGTGCCTTTGAACGTGGCATGGTTGTTGGTGCCAGAAGGGCTGGTCTGAGTATTTCAGAAACTGCTGATCTACTGGGATTTTCACGCACAACCATCTCTAGGGTTTACAGAGAATGGTCCGAAAAAGAAAAAAAATCCAGTGAGCGGCAGTTCTGTGGGCGGAAATGCCTTGTTGATGCCAGAGGTCAGAGGAGAATGGGCAGACTGGTTCGAGCTGATAGAAAGGCAACAGTGACTCAAATCGCCACCCGTTACAACCAAGGTAGGCCTAAGAGCATCTCTGAACGCACAGTGCGTCGAACTTTGAGGCAGATGGGCTACAGCAGCAGAAGACCACATCGGGTACCACTCCTTTCAGCTAAGAACAGGAAACTGAGGCTACAATTTGTACAAGCTCATCGAAATTGGACAGTAGAAGATTGGAAAAACGTTGCTTGGTCTGATGAGTCTCGATTTCTGCTGCGACATTCGGATGGTAGGGTCAGAATTTGGCGTAAACAACATGAAAGCATGGATCCATCCTGCCTTGTATGGAGCATCTTTGGGATGTGCAGCCGACAAATCTGCGGCAACTGTGTGATGCCATCATGTCAATATGGGCCAAAATCTCTGAGGAATGCTTCCAGCACCTTGTTGAATCTATGCCACGAAGAATTGAGGCAGTTCTGAAGGCAAAAGGGGGTCCAACCCGTTACTAGCATGGTGTACCTAATAAAGTGGCCGGTGAGTGTATATACACACAGTACAGATCAAAAGTTTGGACACACCTTCTCATTTAAAGATTTTTCTGCATTTTCACGACTGAAAATTGTACATTCACACTGAAGGCATCAAAACTATGAATTAACACATGTGGAATTATACTTAACAAAAAAGTGTGAATAAACTGAAATTTTGTCTTATATTCTAGGTTCTTCAAAGTAGCAACCTTTTGCTTTGATGACTGCTTTGCACACTCTTGGCATTCTGTTGATGAGCTTCAAGGGTTAGTCACCGGGAATGTTCTTCCAACAATCTTGAAGGAGTTCCCAGAGATGCTTAGCACTAGTTGGCCCTTTTGCCTTCACTCTGCGGTCCAGCTCACCCCAAACCATCTCGATTGGGCTCAGGTCTGGTGACTGTGGAGGCCAGGTCATCTGGCGTAGCACCCCATCACTCTCCTTCTTGGCCAAATAGCCTTTACACAGCCTGGAGGTGTGTTTGGGGTCATTGTCCTGTTGAAAAATAAATGATGGTCCAACTAAACGCAAACCGGATGGAATAGCATGCCGCTGCAAGATGCTGTGGTAGCCATGCTGGTTCAGTATGCCTTCAATTTTGAATAAATCCCCAACAGTGTCACCAGCAAAGCACCCCCACACCATCACACCTCCTCCTCCATGCTTCACGGTGGGAACCAGGCATGTAGAGTCCATCCGTTCACCTTTTCTTCGTCGCACAAAGACACGGTGGTTGGAACCAAAGATCTCAAATTTGGACTCATCAGACCAAAGCACAGATTTCTACTGGTCTAATGTCCATTCCTTGTGTTCTTTAGCCCAAACAAGTCTCTTCTGCTTGTTGCCTGTCCTTAGCAGTGGTTTCCTAGCAGATATTTTACCACGAAGGCCTGCTGCACAAAGTCTCCTCTTAACAGCTGTTGTAGAGATGTGTCTGCTGCTAGAACTTTGTGTGGCATTGACCTAGCCTCTAATCTGAGCTGCTGTTAACCTGCAATTTCTGAGGCTGGTGACTCGGATAAACTTATCCTAAGAAGCAGAGGTGACTCTTGGTCTTCCTTTCCTGGGGCGGTCCTCATGTGAGCCAGTTTCTTTGTAGCGCTTGATGGTTTTTGCAACTGCACTTGGGGACACTTTCAAAGTTTTCCCAATTTTTCGAACTGACTGACCTTCATTTCTTAAAGTAATGAGAGCCACTTGTTTTCCTTTACTTAACTGCTTTTTTCTTGCCATAATACAAATTCTAACAGTCTATTCAGTAGGACTATCAGCGTGTATCCATCAGACTTCTGCACAACACAACTGATGGTCCCAACCCCATTTATAAGGCAAGAAATCCCACTTATTAAACCTGACAGGGCACACCTGTGAATTGAATATCATTCCCGGTTATTACCTCTTGAAGCTCATCAAGAGAATGCCAAGAGTGTGCAAAGCAGTCATCAAACCAAAAGGTGGCTACTTTGAAGAACCTAGAATATAAGACATAATTTCACTTGTTTCACACTTTTTTGTTAAGTATATAATTCCACATGTGTTAATTCATAGCCTTCAGTGTGGATGTACAATTTTCATAGTCATGAAAATACAGAAAAATCTTTAACCCCTTTACCCCCAAGGGTGGTTTGTACGTTAATGACCGGGCCAATTTTTACAATTCTGACCACTGTCCCTTTATGAGGTTATAACTCTGGAACGCTTCAACAGATCCCGGTAATTCTGACATTGTTTTCTCGTGACATATTGTGCTTCATGATAGTGGTAAAATTTCTTTGATATTACCTGCGTTTGAGAAAAAAAACGGAAATTTGGCGAAAATTTTGAAAATTTCGCAATTTTCCAACTTTGAATTATTATACAATTAAATCACAGAGATATGTCACACAAAATACTAAATAAGTAACATTTCCCACATCAGCACAATTTTGGAACCAAAATTTTTTTTTGTTAGGGAGTTATAAGGGTTAAAAGTTGACCAGCAATTTCTCATTTTTACAACACCATTTTTTTTTTTAGGCACCACATCTCATTTGAAGTCATTTTGAGGGGTCTATATGATAGAAAATACCCAAGTGTGACACAATTCTAAAAACTGCACCCCTCAAGGTGCTCAAAACCACATTCAAGAAGTTTATTAACCCTTCAGGTGTTTCACAGGAATTTTTGGAATGTTTAAATAAAAATGAACATTTAACTTTTTTACACAAAAAATTTACTTCAGATCCAATTTGTTTTATTTTACCAAGAGTAACAGGAGAAAATGGACCCCAAAAGTTGTTGTACAATTTGTCCTGAGTACGCCGATACCTCGTATGTGGGGGTAAACCACTGTTTGGGCGCATGGCAGAGCTCGGAAGGGAAGGAGCGCCATTTGACTTTTCAATGCAAAATTGGCTGGAATTGAGATGGGATGCCATGTTGCGTTTGGAGAGCCACTGATGTGCCTAAACATTGAAACCCCCCACAAGTGACACCATTTTGGAAAGTAGACCCCCTAAGGAACTCATCTAGATGTGTTGTGAGAGCTTTGAACCCCCAAGTGTTTCACTACAGTTTATAACGGAGAGCCATGAAAATAAAAATTCTTTTTTTTCCCACAAAAATTATTTTTTAGCCCCCAGTTTTGTATTTTCCCAAGGGTAACAGGAGAAATTGGATCCCAAAAGTTGTTGTCCAATTTGTCCTGAGTACGCTGATACCCCATATGTGGGGGGGAACCACCGTTTGGGCGCATGGGACAGCTCGGAAGGGAAGGAGCGCCATTTGGAATGCAGACTTAGATGGAATGGTCTGCAGGCGTTACATTGCGTTTGCAGAGCCCCTAATGTACCTAAACCGTACAAAACCCCCCACAAGTGACCCCATATTGGAAACTAGACACCCCAAGGAACTTATCTAGATGTGTTGTGAGAACTTTGAACCCCCAAGTGTTTCACTACAGTTTATAACGCAGAGCCGTGAAAATAAAAATTATTTTTAGCCCCCAGTTTTGTATTTTCCCAACAACTCAAGAAATTGGACCCCAAAAGTTGTTGTCCAATGTTTCCTGAGTATGCTGATACCCCATATGTTGGGGCAAACCTTTGTTTGTGCGCACGGGAGAGCTCGGAAGGGAAGGAGCACTGTTTTACTTTTTCAACGCAGAATTGGCTGGAATTGAGATTGGACGCCCTAATTATAACTTATATATATATATATATATATATATATATATATACACACACACACACACATATACACACACATACAGTATATACATATAATATAAATATATATATATATATATATATATATATATATATATATTTTTAACCTTTGGCCTTCCAATCGCTTAGACTATATATGGCAATAGACAATACTGTAGTGAAGTAAAAATCATAGTCTCCTATGATCGCCAATCACAAGCTGGACTTCAGAGCAGCACCATCACTACAGGCATGGCATATGAACCCATTGTCAACCTGTGATCGTGCTGCATGAAAGCCGTCAGGCTCCTGGAATGGTGCACTCTATCTCATGGTTCGCTCACTTTAAATGCTGGTGTCAGAGATTAACAGCGGCATTTAAGGAGTGGTTGGATGACTTTTATACTTTTAAATAAAAACAAAATGTAAGCTATGTACAGCCCACATTTCTAGGTGTATAGCAATAGTGGAGTTCATGCATTCATTAATCAAAGTGTGCTGATGCACAGTGTATACATACGTTTTTATATTGGCCATCATCTCGTACTTGTGCACCTGTACATTGATTAAAACCGCACATAGAGTGTCATATACACAGTTCACAGCACATGATGTGGGAGGCCCCTGCAAGGGTTAATTTAGCTCCTCTCACTCAATCCAGCACTCAACCTCTGTTATAGGCTATAAAGTGACAAAGTCCACACACCCTAGCTACACAACACGCTACCACCGCTCATCAAACACAGGGTGATGAGTCCCCAAAATATGAAACTGTCTGACAATTAAAAAGGACACACACTCTCTGAAAGGCTATGGATTCTTTACAGCATACAAAAAACAAGCTTATTTTAAAGTTTTAAGCCCCAGGGGCTGCATCGCTCAGGTTCCAGCAGTGGAGACTATGGGTAAGGACACTGGCAGATTTCCTTAATATTATGACCTCATTTGTAGTGGATACATATGCAAATACTGGATTTATGAGTAGTGTTGAGCATTCCGATACCGCAAGTATCGGGTATCGGCCGATACTTGCGGTATCGGAATTCCGATACCGGGATTCCGATACTTGCCGCGTATCGGATACCGGAATCGGAAGTTCCCAGATTCAAAATTCACAAATTCAGCCAATGAGAATGATTCCAAGTGTGGGCACATCCTGTTCAGCATGGAGGGCATGAAACTACTGGCAAGGCTGTGATTGGCTGCTGAAATGATGTCATGATGCAGTTTAAAAGTCGCTGGCGCCATTTTGCGATCACTCTGCTGTGAATTCAGTTAGTGACAGGACGCTGTTTGCTGACTGAGGGACAGTGTAGAGATAGCGATTTGCTTCTTTGTGCTTTCCAAAGGCTAATTTAGCAACCGCTGTGTTCACCTACTATTCACCTTGCTTTTGCCTTGTAGCGCTGTTTTCACAGCGATCTGCAAGGTCTGTGTGTGTGTGTGTGTGTGTGTGTGTGAGTGCAGCCCACTCTCTAGTCTGAGTGCAGCCACATAGGCCATCCATTGCTGGTTGTATTCAGTTCAGGGAGGGTGGTTCATTGCCTCATACTGTTCTTTTTTTTTTTTTTTTTTTTTTCCAAGTAGTGTAGTCTGCTGCTAAGTTTTAACAAAAAATCCTATTAGTGTCTTTCCACCCGTCTCCAGCTAATTTGTGGAAAAACACTACATAGGATAACGTAGAGGAGGGTTTTTGGGCCTTGCAGCGCCGTTTACGGCTGTCTGCACGGTCTCCGTGTGACTGCAGCTCGCCCTGTAGTCTGTGAGCAGCCATAGCCTGGTTGTCTCCAGCTCAGGGTTCTTCACTGCGTCATACCGCAAAATCAATTTTCATTTTGTTTTAAGTAGTGCAGGCTGCTGCACATTTTTTCAAAAAATTCCTATTAGTGTCTTTCCACCCGTCTCCAGCTAATTTGTGGAAAAACACTACATAGGATAACGTAGAGGAGGGTTTTTGGGCCTTGCAGCGCCGTTTACGGCTGTCTGCACGGTCTCCGTGTGACTGCAGCTCGCCCTGTAGTCTGTGAGCAGCCATAGCCTGCTTGTCTCCAGCTCAGGGTTCTTCACTGCGTCATACCGCAAAATCAATTTTCATTTTGTTTTAAGTAGTGCAGGCTGCTGCACATTTTTTCAAAAAATTCCTATTAGTGTCTTTCCACCCGTCTCCAGCTAATTTGTGGAAAAACACTACATAGGATAACGTAGAGGAGGGTTTTTGGGCCTTGCAGCGCCGTTTACGGCTGTCTGCACGGTCTCCGTGTGACTGCAGCTCGCCCTGTAGTCTGTGAGCAGCCATAGCCTGGTTGTCTCCAGCTCAGGGTTCTTCACTGCGTCATACCGCAAAATCAATTTTCATTTTGTTTTAAGTAGTGCAGGCTGCTGCACATTTTTTCAAAAAATTCCTATTAGTGTCTTTCCACCCGTCTCCAGCTAACTTGTGGAAAAACACTACATAGGATAACGTAGAGGAGGGTTTTTGGGCCTTGCAGCGCCGTTTACGGCTGTCTGCACGGTCTCCGTGTGACTGCAGCTCTCTCTGTTGTCAGTTCAGCCCCAAAAAAATAAATAAATAATAAAGTTCACCAAACACACCAGTGACACCACTTTACATTTCTGTAGGCCACATTAGCTCATATTAAAGTCTAGTCCACACTTTAGAAAATTAGTGTTTCTTATACCTGTTAGGAGGAGTTGTTCAGGAATAAGCACACAAAGCCGTTAGTACTTTTCTGCTTATCTTTATCAGTCACCCAAGATGAAGAAGGCAGTGAGTAAGGCACGTGGGCGTGGGCGTGGGCGCGGAGCAGGGAGGGGACGTGGGGATTCTGTGCCCGCTGCGGGCACCGGTGACTCATCAGCACCCACTTTCACAAGGGAACAGTCATTCATGCGCAGCTTTGTCGCAGAGCGCCGTACACCGCTGCTGCGTGAAGACCAAATTGAAGCCGTTGTCGGATGGATGGCAGCTAATGCATCAACTTCAATTAGTGCCACATCCTCTCAGACACAGAGCACTGGAGAGCAGCCATCTGTCTCTTCACCACCTGCCAAATTGCCCAGGCAGACAGAGAGCCCAGGACAGGAGCCGTCTCTACTTCTGTTCTCTGAATCTCTTGGCTTGGAAACAGGGGCCAGCCAAGCAGCATTGGAGAAATGGAAGAAGAGGCAGGGTGCAGTGATGCCCAACAGCTTTGTCTCTCTTCCTCTGAAGAGGCGGGCGGGCCAGTGGCTCCGGTCACCACATCGCAGGCCGCATCAGCTGATGATGACACTCAGGTGCCACTTACTGGTGCGTGCTCTGCTGCTGAGACTACCCAGGAGGAGCAGTTGGGGGCAGAGGGTAGTGTAGATGATGAGGTCCTTGACCCATCTTGGCGTGAGGGACAGGAAGGTGGTGGGAGCAGCTCTGAGGAAGAGATTCCCCGTACGGCCCAAAGAGGGAGAGGGAGGGGGAAGACTGCGGATCCTGCAGCCTCCGCTTTGGCAGCCGTTAGGAGCATGTCTCTTCCAAAAGCCAAAAAGGGCGCTCCCAAGACTTGCAGTGCCTGGTCCTTTTTTGACACAGTTGCAGCTGACATTTGCTATGTCAAATGCAAGGTGTGTCATCACAAAGTCAAAAGAGGTCGAAATGTCAGCAACCTCAATACCTCCAACATGTGGAAACATGTGCGCACCAGGCACCCGGCGGAGTTAGAAAAACACACTGAAGAGCTAGGCCAACCAACAGCGGCAGCTACCACCTCTTCAGCTCGTGTTGCCTCTTCCTCCAGCTCACACGCAGCTGGTTCGACTTCCTCCCAGGATCGCCGTGGAAGAACCTCTGGCCCTGTTGTCCAGAGACCCGCTGTAATTCCACCCGCAGCACCACTTTCCCAGTCATCCACTGTTATGACCCCAATGGCGAGGGTCTCAGAGGAACGTGGAAGTCTGCAGAATACAAAAATCCAGCTCATAGGGCAGTGGTAACTGGGTTGACCATATATCTACTCCTAACGCCAACACTAGAAGTAGCCGGGGATCATTCCTACGTTGATTCTAGATGACACGCTCCAGCCGGAGAATCTAGCTACCCCTAGTAGAGGAAAACAAAAGACCTTTCTTGCCTCCAGAGAAGGGGACCCCAAAGCTGGATAGAAGCCCCCCACAAATAATAACGGTGAGGTAAGAGGAAATGACAAACACAGAAATGAACCAGGTTTAGCACAGAGAGGCCCGCTAACTGATAGCAGAATAAAGAAAGGTAACTTATATGGTCAACAAAAACCCTATCAAAATCCACACTGGAAATTCAAGAACCCCCGAACCGTCTAACGGTCCGGGGGGAGAACACCAGCCCCCTAGAGCTTCCAGCAAAGGTCAGGATATAGATATGGAACAAGCTGGACAAAAATACAAAACCAAAACAAATAGCAAAAAGCAAAAGGCAGACTTAGCTGATATAACTGGAACCAGGATCAGTAGACAAGAGCACAGCAGACTAGCTCTGATAACTACGTTGCCAGGCATTGAACTGAAGGTCCAGGGAGCTTATATAGCAACACCCCTAACTAACGACCCAGGTGCGGATAAAAGGAATGACAGAAAAACCAGAGTCAAAAAACTAGTAACCACTAGAGGGAGCAAAAAGCAAATTCACAACAGTACCCCCCCCTTAGTGAGGGGTCACCGAACCCTCACCACGACCACCAGGGCGATCAGGATGAGCGGCATGAAAGGCACGAACTAAATCGGCCGCATGAACATCAGAGGCGACCACCCAGGAATTATCCTCCTGACCATAGCCCTTCCACTTGACCAGGTACTGAAGCCTCCGCCTGGAGAGGCGAGAATCCAAGATCTTCTCCACCACGTACTCCAACTCGCCCTCAACCAACACCGGAGCAGGAGGCTCAGCAGAAGGAACTACAGGCACAATGTACCGCCGCAACAAGGACCTATGAAATACATTGTGAATAGCAAACGACACAGGAAGATCCAGACGAAAAGATACAGGATTAAGGATTTCCAATATCTTGTAAGGCCCAATAAAACGAGGTTTAAATTTGGGAGAGGAGACCTTCATAGGAACAAAGCGGGAAGAAAGCCATACCAAATCCCCAACGCGTAGTCGGGGACCCACACCGCGGCGGCGGTTGGCAAAGCGCTGAGCCCTCTCCTGTGACAACTTCAAGTTGTCCACCACATGATCCCAGATCCGCTGCAACCTATCCACCACAGAATCCACCCCAGGACAGTCAGAAGACTCCACATGACCCGAAGAAAAGCGAGGATGGAAACCAGAGTTGCAGAAAAAAGGCGAAACCAAGGTGGCGGAACTAGCCCGATTATTAAGGGCAAACTCAGCCAACGGCAAGAATGTCACCCAATCGTCCTGATCAGCAGAGACAAAACACCTCAAATAAGCCTCCAAAGTCTGATTGGTTCGCTCCGTCTGTCCATTAGTCTGAGGATGGAAAGCAGACGAAAACGACAAATCAATGCCCATCCTACTACAAAAGGATCGCCAGAACCTGGAAACGAACTGGGATCCTCTGTCTGACACAATATTCTCAGGGATGCCGTGCAAACGAACCACGTTCTGGAAAAACACAGGAACCAGATCGGAAGAGGAAGGCAGCTTAGGCAAAGGAACCAAATGGACCATCTTTGAGAAGCGATCACATATCACCCAGATAACGGACATGCCCTGAGATAGCGGAAGATCAGAAATGAAATCCATGGAGATATGTGTCCAAGGTCTCTTCGGGACAGGCAAGGGCAAGAGCAAACCGCTGGCACGAGAACAGCAAGGCTTAGCTCGAGCACAAGTCCCACAGGACTGCACAAATGACCGCACATCCCTTGACAAGGAAGGCCACCAAAAGGACCTGGCCACCAGATCTCTGGTGCCAAAAATTCCCGGGTGACCTGCCAACACCGAGGAATGAACCTCGGAAATGACTCTGCTGGTCCACTTATCCGGGACAAACAATCTGTCAGGTGGACAAGACTCAGGCCTATCAGCCTGAAATCTCTGCAACACACGTCGCAGATCCGGAGAAATAGCTGACAAGATAACTCCATCTTTAAGAATACCAACAGGATCAGCGACTCCAGGAGCATCAGGCACAAAGCTCCTAGAAAGAGCATCGGCCTTCACATTCTTTGAACCTGGTAAATACGAGACAACAAAATCAAAGCGGGAGAAAAACAATGACCAGCGGGCCTGTCTCGGATTAAGGCGTTTAGCAGACTCGAGATACATCAGATTTTTGTGATCAGTCAAGACCACCACACGATGCTTAGCACCCTCGAGCCAATGACGCCACTCCTCAAATGCCCATTTCATGGCCAACAACTCCCGATTGCCCACATCATAATTTCGCTCGGCAGGCGAAAACTTCCTAGAGAAAAAGGCACAAGGTTTCATAACCGAGCAACCAGGGCCTCTCTGCGACAAAACGGCCCCTGCTCCAATCTCTGAAGCATCCACCTCAACCTGAAAGGGAAGTGAGACATCGGGCTGGCACAAAACAGGCGCCGAAGTAAACCGGCGTTTCAACTCCTGGAAAGCCTCCACGGCAGCAGGAGCCCAGTTAGCTACATCGGAGCCCTTCTTGGTCATATCCGTCAAAGGTTTCACAATGCTAGAAAAATTAGCGATAAAACGACGGTAGAAGTTAGCGAAACCCAAGAACTTCTGAAGACTCTTAACTGACGAGGGCTGAGTCCAATCAAGAATAGCTCGGACCTTGACTGGGTCCATCTCCACAGCAGAAGGGGAAAAAATGAACCCCAAAAAGGGAACCTTCTGTACACCAAAGAGACACTTTGAGCCCTTGACAAACAAAGAATTTTCACGCAAAATTTTAAAGACCAACCTGACCTGCTCCACATGCGAATCCCAATTATCAGAAAAAACCAAAATATCATCCAGATAAACAATCAAAAATTTATCCAGATACTTCCGGAAAATGTCATGCATAAAGGACTGAAAAACTGAAGGCGCATTGGAGAGCCCAAAAGGCATCACCAAGTACTCAAAATGACCTTCGGGCGTATTGAATGCGGTTTTCCATTCATCACCTTGCTTAATGCGCACAAGGTTGTACGCACCACGAAGGTCTATCTTGGTGAACCACTTGGCACCTTTAATCCGGGCAAACAAGTCAGACAACAGCGGTAAAGGATACTGAAATTTGACAGTGATCTTATTTAAAAGCCGATAATCAATACAAGGTCTCAAAGATCCGTCCTTTTTTGCCACAAAAAAGAATCCCGCACCAAGAGGGGAAGAAGACGGACGAATATGTCCTTTCTCCAGAGACTCCTTGATATATGAACGCATAGCGGTATGTTCAGGTACCGACAGATTAAACAGTCTTCCCTTAGGAAATTTACTGCCTGGGATCAAATCTATAGCACAGTCACAGTCCCTATGAGGAGGCAGTGCACTGGACTCAGACTCACTGAAGACATCCTGATAATCAGACAAATACTCCGGAACTTCCGAAGGCGTAAAAGAAGCAATAGACACAGGCAGGGAATCCCCATGAATACCCCGACAGCCCCAACTTGAGACTGACATAGCCTTCCAGTCCAGGACTGGATTATGGGTCTGTAACCATGGCAGCCCTAAAACAACCAAATCATGCATTTTATGTAAAACCAGGAAACGTATCACCTCGCGGTGTTCAGGAGTCATGCACATGGTAACCTGTGTCCAATACTGCGGTTTATTTGCTGCCAATGGCGTAGCATCAATACCCCTAAGAGGAATAGGATTTTCTAATGGTTCAAGAGTAAAACCACAGTGCTTAGCAAAAGACAGATCCATAAGACTCAGGGCAGCACCTGAATCTACAAACGCCATGACAGGATAAGATGACAGTGAGCAAATCAAAGTTACAGACAGAATAAATTTAGGTTGCAAATTACCAACGGTGACAGGACTAACAACCTTAGCTATACGTTTAGAGCATGCTGAGATAACATGTGTAGAATCACCACAGTAGTAGCACAAGCCATTCCGGCGTCTATGAATTTTCCGCTCATTTCTAGTCAGGATTCTATCACATTGCATTAAATCAGGTGTCTGTTCAGACAACACCATGAGGGAATTTGCGGTTTTTCTATCACATTGCACCGAATCAGGTGTCTGTTCAGACAACACCATGAGGGAATTTGCGGTTTTGCGCTCCCGCAACCGCCGGTCAATTTGAATAGCCAGTGCCATAGTATCATTCAGACCTGTGGGAATGGGAAAACCCACCATAACATTCTTAATGGCTTCAGAAAGGCCATTTCTAAAGTTAGCGGCCAGTGCACACTCGTTCCAATGTGTCAGCACGGACCATTTCCGAAATTTTTGGCAATACACTTCAGCCTCGTCCTGCCCCTGAGACATAGCCAGCAAGGCCTTTTCTGCCTGAATCTCAAGATTGGGTTCCTCATAAAGTAAACCGAGCGCCAGAAAAAACGCATTAATATCAGCCAATGCCGGATCTCCTGGCGCCAGCGAAAAAGCCCAATCCTGAGGGTCGCCCCGTAAGAACGAAATAACAATTTTTACTTGCTGAGCAGAGTCTCCAGATGAACAGGGTCTCAGGGACAAAAACAACTTACAATTATTCATGAAATTCCTAAACTTAAACCTGTCTCCGGAAAACAGTTCAGGAATCGGTATTTTAGGTTCTGACCTAGGATTTCTGATAACATAGTCTTGTATGCCCTGCACACGAGTAGCCAGCTGGTCCACACTTGTAATCAAGGTCTGGACATTCATGTCTGCAGCAAGCATAGCCACTCTGAGGTAAAGGGGAAGAAGAAAAAAAAAAAAAACTCAGAATCTTCTTTCTTATAATCCCTCTTCTGCAATGCATTAAACATTTAATACTGGCCTGGCAAACTGTTATGACCCCAATGGCGAGGGTCTCAGAGGAACGTGGAAGTCTGCAGAATACAAAAATCCAGCTCATAGGGCAGTGGTAACTGGGTTGACCATATATCTACTCCTAACGCCAACACTAGAAGTAGCCGGGGATCATTCCTACGTTGATTCTAGATGACACGCTCCAGCCGGAGAATCTAGCTACCCCTAGTAGAGGAAAACAAAAGACCTTTCTTGCCTCCAGAGAAGGGGACCCCAAAGCTGGATAGAAGCCCCCCACAAATAATAACGGTGAGGTAAGAGGAAATGACAAACACAGAAATGAACCAGGTTTAGCACAGAGAGGCCCGCTAACTGATAGCAGAATAAAGAAAGGTAACTTATATGGTCAACAAAAACCCTATCAAAATCCACACTGGAAATTCAAGAACCCCCGAACCGTCTAACGGTCCGGGGGGAGAACACCAGCCCCCTAGAGCTTCCAGCAAAGGTCAGGATATAGATATGGAACAAGCTGGACAAAAATACAAAACCAAAACAAATAGCAAAAAGCAAAAGGCAGACTTAGCTGATATAACTGGAACCAGGATCAGTAGACAAGAGCACAGCAGACTAGCTCTGATAACTACGTTGCCAGGCATTGAACTGAAGGTCCAGGGAGCTTATATAGCAACACCCCTAACTAACGACCCAGGTGCGGATAAAAGGAATGACAGAAAAACCAGAGTCAAAAAACTAGTAACCACTAGAGGGAGCAAAAAGCAAATTCACAACATCCACACACTCCCAGCCCAGTCTACAGCCATCGGTAGTACAGGCATGGGAGAAAAGGCAGCCTTTCTCGTCAAACCACCCACGAGCACAGGCTCTGACTGCAGGCATTGCCAAACTTCTGTCACTGGAAATGCTGTCATTCAGGCTGGTGGAGACTGACAGCTTCCGTGACTTGATGTCATTGGCAGTCCCCCAGTACAATGTGCCCAGCCGCTTTTACTTCAGCAGGCAAGCCGTCCCTGCCCTGCACAAGCATGTGGAGGGACACATAAAACACGCGCTACTGAACGCCGTCAGTAGCAAGGTTCACCTCACCACCGATGCGTGGACCAGTCACCATGGACAGGGGTGATACCTTTCCCTCACTGCCCATTGGGTTAATGTCGTTGAGCCGGGTACAGACCGTGCGAGTGGCGCAGGACGTGTCCTGCCCACTCCAAGGATTGCAGGAATCCATTCTGTACGCATTGACTCCTCCTCCTACACCAGTTCCTCAGAATCATCGCTGCAGGAGCCGTCACAGTCCACCTCCACATGGACCCGTGATGAACGTGTACCTGTTACGACCGACATGAGCACAGCCGTGGCCAAACGTCAACAGGCCGTCTTGAAATTAATTTCTTTGGGGAATCGAAGCCACACAGCGCAGGAGCTCTGGAATGCCATCAAGCAGGAGAGCAATGTGTGGTTTGTGCCAGCGAATCTCCAGCCAGGCATGGTAGTGTGTGATAATGGCCGAAATCTGGTGGCAGCTCTGGGCCTCGGCAACCTCACTCACATCCCATGTCTGGCACATGTGCTCAATTTGGTCGTGCAGAGTTTTCTGAGGGACTATCCGGATCTTGATGCACTGCTGCACAAGGTCCGCCTAGAGTGTGCTCACTTGCGGCGTTCCAGCACGGCAAAAGCGCGCATTGCGGCTCTGCAGCGCCGACACCGCCTGCCGGAACATCGCATCATATGTGACCTACCTACCAGGTGGAATTCCACGTTACATATGTTGGAGCGGTTGTGTGAGCAGCAGCAAGCTGTAATGGAGTACCAGCTGCTTCAGGCGCAAAAAAGTCGCAGTCAGCGCCGTACAGACTTCACAACCACAGAGTGGGCCACTATGAATGACGTCTGCCAGGTTTTGCGTCCCTTCGATTATTCCACGCGGATGGCGAGTGCAGATGATGCACTAGTCAGCATGACTGTCCCCCTTATCTGCCTGCTTGAAAAATCACTGCAAGCGCTAAGGGATGATGTTGTGGAAGAGGTGGAGGATGAGGATTCAGCATTTCCATCATCTTCTGGACAGTCAGCGCCACGTGGTTCCTCACAAACGCGTAGGCAGGGGACAGTTTGTGAGGAGGATGAGGAGGAGTCAATGGAGGAGGAAGACATCCGTCCAGAGGAGGGAGTTACACAATTGTCCAGTAGTCAGTGTGTACAGCGAGGGTGGGGTGATGACGAGCGGGCAGAGATCACGCCTCCAGCAGGGGACAGCGTTTCTTGGCCAGTTGGCAGTCTGCAGCACATGGTGGATTACATGCTGCAGTGCCTGAGAAACGACCGCCGCATCGCCCACATTCTCAACATGTCTGAATATTGGGTGTTCACCCTCCTCGATCCTCGCTACCGGGACAACGTAGAAAGCCTCATCACACCGTTGAACCGGGAGCGAAAAATGCGGGAGTACCAAGACACACTGGTGAATTCCATCATCTTCTCCATTCCAAGTGAGAGAAGTGCTGCTAGTGCATTCCAAAGCAGCTCAGTGCGTCCAGGCAGTGGTGGAGGCTCTGCACAAAGAGGGAGCAGAAGCAGTGCCTCTGCCCAAGGCAAGACCAGTATGGCCCAACTGTGGCACAGTTTTCTGTGCCCGCCACAAAAGTCTACACCATCACAGACGGCTCCAGTCAGCAGGAGGCAACGGTTCCGTCAGATGGTGACAGACTACATGTCTTGCCCTCTTGCTGTACTCCCAGACGGCTCTTCCCCTTTCAAGTTTTGGGTCTCAAAGCTGGATACATGGCCAGAGCTAAGCCAGTATGCATTGGAGGTGCTGGCTTGCCCTGCGGCCAGTGTATTATCGGAACGTGTCTTTAGTGCTGCAGGTGGTGTACTAACTGACCGTCGCATGCGACTATCCTCCGATAACGTTGACCGGCTTACTTTCCTGAAAATGAAAAGGCCTGGATCTCGCAGGAATTTGCCACTCCTCTTCCTGATTAAATAATTAGGTGACTGTCTACAGTATCCAGGTCTCCTGTTGTGTTCATCTTTCTACCACCTGAACTTAAATTCCTGGGCTCCAACACCGCCAGTTGAGGCTCAGAAGTGCCGTCTGCACAGTCAAAACATACGACCCAGTGTTATTGGGTTTCAGTAACGTCAGCTGATCCCCAGCTGTGTAGCCGGCAATGTGTCCTGCGACCGCCACGCTGACACAACAAATGAAATGTAAGGGAACCTGTCCCCCCCCCCCAAGGCGTTTGTTACTGAAAGAGCCACCTTGTACAGCAGTAATGCTGCACAAGGAAAAGGTAGCTATTTTTGTTTAGCTCCTTGCACACGCAGAACTTAACACTTATAAAATGTGTCCACTGATACCGTAAAACCGTCCCGGAGGTGGGACTTTCCTTCGTAATATGACGCAGCACAGCCGTCATTCCTACCCCCTTGGCGCCGTGCCCCGGCTCCTCAGCGTTGTTTGATTCCGTCCCGGAGCCTGCGCTGTTATGTTATCCCTTGGCCAGGCACACTTAGCGCTGCCCGTCTTCTGACATCATTTGGTGTCAGGATGGCTGCGCCTGTGCGGCCGCGCTGGCCGAGAGCCCGCCTCGCAGTGTCTTCTGATTTCATCCCACTGGGGGCCTGAGATCCATGGACATGCGCAGTGCATATCTGAACCTCCACCTCTCACTCATCTCCCTACGGCTTCTTCAGACTGTGCGGTGTCAGCTGGTCCCTAATAGCATGCCACGGCCGTGACACCGCACAGTCTTAAGAAGCCGTAGGGAGGGGAGTGAGAGGCGAGGATATGCACTGCGCATGGCCACGGATCCCAGGCCCGCGGTGGGATTACATTAGACGACACTGCGAGGCGGGCTCTCGGCCAGCGCGGCCGCACAGGCGCAGCCAGCCTGACACCAAATGATGTCAGAAGATGGGCAGCGCTAAGTGTGCCTGGCCAAGGGATAACATAACAGCGCAGGCTCCGGGACGGAATCAAACAACGCTGAGGAGCCGGGGCACGGCGCCAAGGGGGTAGGAATGACAGCTGTGCTGCGTCATATTACGAAGGAAAGTCCCACCTCCGGGACGGTCACACGGTATCAGGGGACACATTTTATAAGTGTTTAGTTCTGTGTTTGCAAGGAGCATCATGAAAAGAGCCACCTTTTCCTTTTGCATCTTTTTTGCTGCACAAGCTGGCTCTTTCAGCTACAAACGCCTTGGGGGGGGGGGGGGTTAAAGGTTCCCTTTCGACTTTCTCCAATCAGGCTTCGGCCTACATTGTGTTCCTCTGCTTCTCCTCCTGTCCCTGGGCTCCAACACCGCTAGTTGTTGCCTGGTAGTGCTGTACGCACAGTCAACAGTCCCTCCTCTGTTATTGGGGTTCAGTAACGTCAGCTGTTCCCCTGCTGTGTGTGTGGCAATCCCTCCTATCTCCTCCACCTCCTCCTCCTCCACCTGTCCCTGGGCTCCAACACCGCTAGTTGTTGCCTGGTAGTGCTGTACGCGCAGTCCCGACAGTCCCTCCTCTGTTATTGGGGTTCAGTAACGTCAGCTGTTCCCCTGCTGTGTGTGTGGCAATCCCTCCTATCTCCTCCACCTCCTCCTCCTCCACCTGTCCCTGGGCTCCAACACCGCTAGTTGTTGCCTGGTAGTGCTGTACGCGCAGTCCCGACAGTCCCTCCTCTGTTATTGGGGTTCAGTAACGTCAGCTGTTCCCCTGCTGTGTGTGTGGCAATCCCTCCTATCTCCTCCACCTCCTCCTCCTCCACCTGTCCCTGGGCTCCAACACCGCTAGTTGTTGCCTGGTAGTGCTGTACGCGCAGTCCCGACAGTCCCTCCTCTGTTATTGGGGTTCAGTAACGTCAGCTGTTCCCCTGCTGTGTGTGTGGCAATCCCTCCTATCTCCACCACCTCCTCCTCCTCCACCTGTCCCTGGGCTCCAACACCGCTAGTTGTTGCCTGGTAGTGCTGTACGCGCAGTCCCGACAGTCCCTCCTCTGTTATTGGGGTTCAGTAACGTCAGCTGTTCCCCTGCTGTGTGTGTGGCAATCCCTCCTATCTCCTCCACCTCCTCCTCCTCTTCCTGTCCCTGGGCTCCAACACCGCTAGTTGCTGTCCAGAAGTGTTGTACGCACAGTCAACAGTCCCTCCTCTGTTACTGGGGTTCAGTAACGTCAGCTGTTCCCCAGCTGTGTGTGTGGCAATCCCTCCTATCTCCTCCACCTCCTCCTCCTCCTCCTGTCCCTGGGCTCCAACACCGCTAGTTGCTGTCCAGAAGTGTTGTACGCACAGTCAACAGTCCCTCCTCTGTTATTGGGGTTCAGTAACGTCAGCTGTTCCCCAGCTGTGTGTGTGGCAATCCCTCCTATCTCCTCCACCTCCTCCTCCTCCACCTGTCCCTGGGCTCCAACACCGCTAGTTGTTGCCTGGTAGTGCTGTACGCGCAGTCCCGACAGTCCCTCCTCTGTTATTGGGGTTCAGTAACGTCAGCTGTTCCCCTGCTGTGTGTGTGGCAATCCCTCCTATCTCCTCCACCTCCTCCTCCTCCACCTGTCCCTGGGCTCCAACACCGGAAGTTGTTGCCTGGTAGTGCTGTACGCGCAGTCCCGACAATCCCTCCTCTGTTATTGGGGTTCAGTAACGTCAGCTGTTCCCCTGCTGTGTGTGTGGCAATCCCTCCTATCTCCTCCACCTCCTCCTCCTCCTCCTGTCCCTGGGCTCCAACACCGCTAGTTGCTGTCCAGAAGTGTTGTACGCACAGTCAACAGTCCCTCCTCTGTTATTGGGGTTCAGTAACGTCAGCTGTTCCCCAGCTGTGTGTGTGGCAATCCCTCCTATCTCCTCCACCTCCTCCTCCTCCACCTGTCCCTAGGCTCCAACACCGCTAGTTGTTGCCTGGTAGTGCTGTACGCGCAGTCCCGACAGTCCCTCCTCTGTTATTGGGGTTCAGTAACGTCAGCTGTTCCCCTGCTGTGTGTGTGGCAATCCCTCCTATCTCCTCCACCTCCTCCTCCTCCACCTGTCCCTGGGCTCCAACACCGGAAGTTGTTGCCTGGTAGTGCTGTACGCGCAGTCCCGACAATCCCTCCTCTGTTATTGGGGTTCAGTAACGTCAGCTGTTCCCCTGCTGTGTGTGTGGCAATCCCTCCTATCTCCTCCACCTCCTCCTCCTCCTCCTGTCCCTGGGCTCCAACACCGCTAGTTGCTGTCCAGAAGTGTTGTACGCACAGTCAACAGTCCCTCCTCTGTTATTGGGGTTCAGTAACGTCAGCTGTTCCCCAGCTGTGTGTGTGGCAATCCCTCCTATCTCCTCCACCTCCTCCTCCTCCACCTGTCCCTGGGCTCCAACACCGCTAGTTGTTGCCTGGTAGTGCTGTACGCGCAGTCCCGACAGTCCCTCCTCTGTTATTGGGGTTCAGTAACGTCAGCTGTTCCCCTGCTGTGTGTGTGGCAATCCCTCCTATCTCCTCTACCTCCTCCTCCTCCTCCTGTCCCTGGGCTCCAACACCGCTAGTTGCCGTCCAGAAGTGCTGTCCGCACAGAGCCAAACACCTCGCCAATGTGTTAGTGGGGTTCAGTAACGTCAGCTGTTCCCCTGCTGTGTATACGGCAACATGTACTGCGACCGCCACGCAGGCACAACAAGTTAAATTTAAGGGAACCTGTCCCCCCCCCAGGCGTTTGTTACTGAAGGAGCCACCTTGTGCAGCAGTAATGATGCAAAGGGAAAAAGTGCCTCTTTTCGTGGTGCTCCTTGCACATGCTGAACCTAACACTTATGAAAAGTGTCCCCTCCTACCGTGATACCGTCCGGTAGGTGGAACTTTCCTTTGTGATGTGACGCAGCACAGCCGTCATTCTTACCCCCTTGGCGCCGTGCGCCGCCTCCTCAGCGTTGTTTGAATCAGTCCCGGAGCCTGCGCTGTTAGTTAGCCCTTGGCCATGCACACATTTTGCGCTGCCCGTCTTCTGACATCATTTGGTGTCAGGCTGGCTGCGCCTGTGTAGCCGCGCTGGCCGAGATCCCGCCTCGTACTGTCTTCTGATTTCATCCCACTGGGGGCCTGAGATCCATGGACATGCACAGTGCATATCTGAACCTCCACCTCTCACTCATCTCCCTACGGCTTCTTCAAACTGTGCGGTGTCAGCTGGTCCCTAATAGCATGCCACGGCCGTGACACCGCACAGTCTGAAGAAGCCGTAGGGAGGGGAGTGAGAGGCGAGGATATGCACTGAGCATGGCCATGGATCTCAGGCCCCCAGTGGGATTAAGAAGACAGTACGAGGCGGGATCTCGGCCAGCGCGGCCGCACAGGCGCAGCCAGCCTGACACCAAATGATGTCAGAAGACGGGCAGCGCAAAATGTGTGCATGGCCAAGGGCTAACCTAACAGCGCAGGCTCCGGGACTGATTCAAACAACGCTGAGGAGGCGGCGCACGGCGCCAAGGGGGTAAGAATGACGGCTGTGCTGCGTCACATCACAAAGGAAAGTTCCACCTACCGGACGGTATCACGGTAGGAGGGGACACTTTTCATAAGTGTTAGGTTCAGCATGTGCAAGGACCATAATTAAAAGAGCTAAGTTTACCTTTTCCAGCATTAGTGCTGTACACGATGGCTCTTTCAGCTACAAACGCCTAGGGGGGGGGGGGTTAAAGTTTCCCTTTCAACTTGCTCCAGTGCAGGCTTCGGCCTACACTCTGCTCCCTCTCCTCCTCCTGCTGACCCTGGGCTCCAACACCGCCAGTTGGGGCCCGGTACTGCTAGCTGCACAGAGAAAAACACCAGCCAATGTGTCAGTGGGGTTCAGCACCGCCAGCTGTTCCCCTGCTGTGTAGCCGGCAACGTGTCCTGCGACCGCCACGCAGGCACAACAGACCCAAAGCTGCCGCCAGTGCAGGCTTCGGCCTACACTCCCCTCCCCCTTGCTCCTCCTCCTGCTCCTCCTCCTGCTGACCCTGGGCTCTAACACCGCCAGTTGGGGCCCGGTACTGCTAGCTGCACAGAGAAAAACACCAGCCAATGTGTCAGTGGGGTCCAGCACCGCCAGCTGTTCCCCTGCTGTGTAGCCGGCAACGTGTCCTGCGACAGCCACGCAGACACAAGAACTGAAATTGAAGGGAACCTGTCCCCCCTCCCCCAGGTGTTTCTATGTTTTACAGCCACCTTGTACAGCAGTAATACTGCATGTGTGCAAGGTGGCTCGGAAACTTATTCTCCTTGCCCATGGGGAACTGAACACGTCTAAAATGAGTCCTCTGAGACCATTAAAACGTCCCTCAGGTGTGATTTTCCTTTGTATTGACACGCAACAAGCTCCTTGGTAGCGCTGCCCGTCTTCTGGCCTCATTGTTTGGCTGGCTGCGCCTCTGCCGCCGCCTTGCCCCACACAACGCCCCTCGGTGTCTTATTTATTGGGACTGCGAGGGTGTGATTGATGGGCTTGATTGGTGCATTTCTTCGCCTGTCCCTCATCTCCTTCCGCCTTCTTCGGACTGTGCGGCTTCATGGCCGTGGCATGCGATAAGGGATCAGCTGACGCCGCATAGTCTGAAGCAGGTGTAAGAACCCAAGCGAGAGGCGAACATATGTACTGCACCAGGCCATGAATCCCAGCCCCGCAGTGTTTTAACAATGTTAAGACACTGCGGGGCTGGGATTCATGGTCATCGCAAACCGCAACGGCCGACATTGCATGATGTCAGAGGATGGGCAGCGCTAACAGCGCAAGGCCAAGGGATAACACGACAGCGCAGACTCCTGTGCAGCAAATAAAGATGCTCAGGAGGCCGCGCCAAGCACCAAGGTGGCATTTTTGCCAGCTGTACTGCGTCTCTTTACGAAGGGAACTCACGCCTCAAAATCAGTTTGACTGTGTAAGGGCCTAAATGTTATACGTGTTCCTTTCAGCGTGTGCAAGGAGCAAAATTAATAGAGCAACCTTTGACTTGTGCGGCATTACTGCTGCATAAGCTGTGGCTCTTCTAGTTTGTAACCCCTGAGGGGGGGTTAAAGGTTACCTTTGAAATCGGTTCAATTAGGCTTCGGCCTACACTCTGCTCCACCGGCAGAGCCCGGGCTCCAACAACGCTAGTTGCTGTCCGGAAGTGCTGGCTGCACAGAGCCAAACACCTCGCCAATGTGTCAGTGGGGTTCAGCACCGCCAGCTGTTCCCCTGCTGTGTAGCCGGCAACGTGTCCTGCGACCGCCACGCAGGCACAACAGACCCAAAGCTGCCGCCAGGGCAGGCTTCGGCCTACACTCCCCTCCCCCTTGCTCCTCCTCCTGCTCCTCCTCCTGCTGACCCTGGGCTCTAACACCGCCAGTTGGGGCCCGGTACTGCTAGCTGCACAGAGAAAAACACCAGCCAATGTGTCAGTGGGGTCCAGCACCGCCAGCTGTTCCCCTGCTGTGTAGCCGGCAACGTGTCCTGCAAAAGCCACGCAGACACAAGAACTGAAATTGAAGGGAACCTGTCCCCCCTCCCCCAGGCGTTTGTACGTTTTACAGCCACCTCGTACAGCGGTAATGCTGCATGTGTGCAAGGTGGCTCATAAACGTATTCTCCTCGCACATGTGGAACTGAAAACACGTCTAAAATGTGTCCTCTGTGTGACCATTTAACCGTCCCGGTGGTGTGACTTTCCTTTGTAATGACACGCTGCAACCCCCTTGGTAGCGCTGCCCGTCTTCTGGCATCATTGTTTGGCTGCCTGCGCCTCTGCGGCCGCCCTGACCCACACAACGCCCCTCGGTGTCTTATTTATTGGGACTGCGAGGGTGTGATTGATGGGCATGAGCAGTGCATATCTTCGCCTGTTGTCACTCATCTCCTTCCGCCTTCTTCAGACTGTGCGGCTTCATGGCCGTGGCATGCGATAAGGGATCAGCTGACGCCGCACAGTCTGAAGCGGGTGTAAGGACCCGAGTGTGAGAGGCGAACATATGTGCTGCGCCAGGCCATGAATCCCAGACCCGCAGTGTTTTAACAATGTTAAGACACTGCGGGGCTGGGATTCATGGTCATCGCGAACCGCACCGGCTGACATTACATGATGTCAGAAGATGGGCAGCGCTAACAGCGCTAGGCCAGGGGATAACACGACAGCGCAGACTCCTGTACAGCAAATAACAACGCTCAGGAGGCTGCACCCAGCACCAAGGTGGGATTCTTGACATCTGTGCTGCGTCTCATTACGAAGGGAACTCGCGCCTCCAACACAGTTTGACTGTATAAAGGGCTAAATGTTATACGTGTTTCATTCGGCGTGTGCAAGGAGAAAAATTAAAAGAGCAACCTTTGACTTGTGCGGCACTACTGCTGCATAAGCTGTGGCTCTTCTAGTTTGTAACCCCTGAGGGGGGGTTAAAGGTTACCTTTGAAATCGGTTCAATTAGGCTTCGGCCTACACTCTGCTCCACCGGCAGAGCCCGGGCTCCAACAACGCTAGTTGCTGTCCGGAAGTGCTGGCTGCACAGAGCCAAACACCTCGCCAATGTGTCAGTGGGGTTCAGCACCGCCAGCTGTTCCCCTGCTGTGTAGCCGGCAACGTGTCCTGCGACCGCCACGCAGGCACAACAGACCCAAAGCTGCCGCCAGTGCAGGCTTCGGCCTACACTCCCCTCCCCCTGCTCCTCCTTCTGCTGACCCTGGGCTCTAACACCGCCAGTTGGGGCTCTAGGAAGACAAGCTTGAATAGGTCCCCATCCTGGTTCCAGTACCGTCAGCTGGTTCCGGGCAGAGCCTTTGGCTTAGGTGCCTCCCTCTGGGTATCCGAGTTCCACCAACGTCAGGTGGTCCTTGGTAGTGCTTTCAGGCACGGGTACCTCCTGCTTAGTAACCGGGTTCCAGTAACGTCAGCTGGTCCTCGGTAGTTCCATTGGCTCTTGGACCTTCGGCTACCCATCCGGGTTCCAGTACCGTCAGCTGGTTCTCGGCAGTGTCTTTTGCTCTTGTACCTTCTGCTCCCCATCCTGGTTCCAGTACCGTCAGCTGGTTCCGGGCAGAGCCTTTGGCTTAGGTGCCTCCCTCTGGGTATCCGAGTTCCACCAACGTCAGGTGGTCCTTGGTAGTGCTTTCAGGCACGGGTACCTCCTGCTTAGTAACCGGGTTCCAGTAACGTCAGCTGGTCCACGGTAGTTCCATTGGCTCTTGGACCTTCGGGTAGCCATCCGAGTTCCAGATCCATCAGCTGTTTCTCGGCATTTTCTCAGCCTTCTTGTACCTTCTGCTACATTTCCAAGTTCAAGACCCTAAAGACGATGACCCGGAAGACCACCCCTAAGATGATGACGACACCAGAGACGACAACCACCCCGATGACGACGACCCCGGAGACGACGACCCTGGAGACGACGACGACATGGGAGACCGAGAAGCAGAAGAACAAGAGGCTGCAGAACAAAGAGCAGAAGAACATTAAGCATAAGACTAAATATCAGAGCAAAAGATATTATCTAAATTATAAGCAGAAGAAGACTAAGCAGTGTATGGGGGTGAGTCCGTTCCTCCTCGTGGTGCCCCTGAATAAAGCCTGATGCTGCAGGCCAAACTGAACGCGGACAAATGTAACTCTTTTGTGACAGGCAGAACGGAAGGTGTAATCTTCAAACTTTTATAGATAACAACTACGGGAATGCCTGTCACAAATAAGAATATGATGAAGAAGTTGAATATGAAAAAGATAATAGTTAAATAAAAAGAATATGAACAATGTAAAAAAAAAAATTAGAGGTAGAAGAAGATGAATAAGGTGAAGATCGTTGATGTCAAAGAAGCTGATGATGAGGATAATGAAGAAGAAAGTGTGGGAGAAGTAAAAAAGAAGGTGAAGGACGTGGAAGTAGTGAAACATCAATATCTGACAAAATAAAATAAAAAAAATAGTCAAAATCTTTCTAACGCCGACCGTCATAAAAAAAAACAAAAAAACCTGCTATTCTATTTGTTTGGGCTAAACCTCTGTGCCTTTAATGTCTCCGCCACCTCCCCCAATAGATCCTACATTATTCTTAGTTGTTTTCCTTCATGTAGAATTAACCTACAAGGAAAGAAAGGGTTTATTTTAATTCCGATATTTTCGTCCCATTGACTTGCATTGGGATCGGGTATCGGTATCGGATTAGATCCGATACTTTGACAGTATCGGCCGATACTTTCCGATACCGATACTTTCCGATATCGGAAGGTATCGCTCAACACTATTTATGAGATGTTGAATGGCTTGGCTGCTATTGGGTTAGTAGCACTACAAAGTTTGGGGATATTCCTATGCACTTGGCACTTTAAAAATAGTATCAATTTATCACACCTGGCTTTTTATAGCGGCTGCGCCATTAAATGTGATAGTGACATCTATTAATTATAGGTCTTGTGTTATTGTGTCCTCCCATCCACACAGTTTTGCGGTCCCTGGGTGTTATACCTGTGAAGTCAATCTTTTTCACCTTGTCTATATATCATTACCTTTGTTGGTCATTGTTTTGATTTATTTGTATTTATTGAATAAATTAGTTTGATTTTATTCAGGACTTTGTGTACTCTCTTTTGGTTCTCTTGTGTGGTATAGTTATTCGAGAGGGTTCTGAGCTAAATTTAGCATCCCCATGATGTTAATGGAGGGGAATTGATTTCTTAGGAAAGGTTGTCTGCTCTGGAGTTTGTGTTTCTTAATATAAAAAAGTACAGTATTTACAAGAAAAGGTATAAAAGGATAAAAATAAAATGACACACAAATATTCAAAACAGAGAGGAAAACAAAAGAAATATCTAAACGTTTCAGTCTAAAGTTATTCTTCTGTTTCCTTAAGGGAAGGAGAAGCGAATTAGTGATCACAATCAGCACAGGCCATCCCTCACGTAAATACCTTTTCATTGTGAAACCCATCTTTTCATATGTCTGATCCTGGGCTCAGGTTACCAGGACAGCCTAGATTATAATATTAAAATTGCTGGTCTGTGACTGGACCGTGGGCTCATTTAGCGACAAGCACCTTGCATTTTTAGTACTTAGTGTTTTCAATCACCCTCTCCTGATAGTAACAAGCACTACAATGACCATCTATACACACTTTTAAATGGAGAGTCACTAGGCTAAAGGTACCGTCACACTCAGCATATTTGCAACGAGGACAACAATCCGTGACGTTGCAGCGTCCTGGATAGCGATCTCGTTGTGTTTGACACGCAGCAGCGATCTGGATCCCGCTGTGATATCGCTGGTCGGAGCTAAAAGTCCAGAACTCTATTTCGTCGCCAGGTCGGCGTGTATCGTCGTGTTTGACATCAAAAGCAACGACGCCAGCAATGTTTTACATGGAGCTAACAACCAGCGAGAACGATAAGTGAGTCGCCGTTACGTCACTGGATCGCTCCTGCATCGTTCTGGAGCTGCTGTGTTTGACGTCTCTACAGCGACCAAAACAGCGACGCTCCAGCGATCTAGTTTAGATCGGCTCGTTGTCTATATCGCTGCAGCGTCGCTGAGTGTGACAGTACCGTAAGGTGTCACAATTGACACCCTCAGTATTCTTTCCAAAGACCCCTTATGGTTCGGAGTTCCTGTAGTTAGAGTAAATAGACTCCATGATCTTTGTGTAGAGATAGTCCTGTGGATGGCAGACAAACTAATCTTACTTTATTGATGTTACAACTTTCTATTCCATAGAGATACCTGCAAATATAATGTTATGAGAAGATCAGCTCCGATGTCTATATGTTGACATATGCCACCCCTTTGTTTATTCTGATCTTTTCATATGTCTGAAGAATGGTGCTCTGAGCCCAACATAGCAGCTATGGAGGGGCACATGAGCAACCCATTCATCAGCTGCCTTTTATGAATATCACTACGCACGGCACTGTGCATTCTCTGGTTTTCCTTGCTATTGACAGCCTCTCTTAGTAGACATGTTTCACCTAGAGTTCACCACGCAGGGAAGATCAAAATAGACAAGGGGGTGCTGGTATACAAGTAAAGACATCAGGGCAGATCTTCCCATTGCATTTTTTGGTAAATGAGTTTTCTCCTGGAATATCCAAAGGACGAGACTTCAAAATGTAAGGTGTGCAATCCTTCTCTCCCGACATCATCTGTGGAGGGACATTCGCGGGGCCCCCAGACTGGCAGCTAACTTTTTAGAGCCATCTGCGATTAGTCAGTGAGAAGCAGAATGTGATTCACTTTGGGAATAAGTGCATGGAAAATAAAAACCTGATTATATTAATTTACATTGCGATATTTATTAAAAACATTACCTGAAATTTTCCATTAACCAAACAATGAAGATCTCCAGGAAAAGCAACATTTCTTATGTCCACATCATGAGGGGAAACATACATCTTCTGATCCTTCATATTGAAGAACTGAATCTCTGTTAACCCGACACTGTAAGGATTCCCCCAGTTGGATAGAATTTCCACTGTGATGTATATTGCATCTCTTTCTGCTAGAGGTGAACGGACCTAGAAAAAAAAAGGTAAAACAAGAAATTAGCATTCAATAACATAAAATTAAGGGTCAACTGATAGATATACATTATGTGGAAAGAGTATACAGCTCTTAATCATAAACAATCACACATTTCATGCTGCCCAAACCACAGCAATTATGGATCAGAGTCTCGTTGCAACCAGGTACATGTTTCTCTAAAATGCTCCAGTGTTTCAAGGAGAATATAGATCCAGCAAAGGGCAATAGCTGTAGATGCAACTAGTTCAGAGTCTGTTCTCCCAGCACCTCTGTAGGGAATTAAAAGAGGGGCGCTGAGATCTCCAACTATATTATCTCTGAAATGCTGGAGTACTAAAGGAAATTTGTCAGTAGGGTAGACCCTCCTAAGCCGTCTATATGGATATGCAGGTCATAGGAAGCTGAATAACATGACACCAGAATAGCTACGATCCAATGTCATATTCCAGAGACATCTATGCTTTCTTATATGTAAATGAGCTGTTCGGATCTATGGGCCAAACAGAGATCTGTATGAGAATCTGCCTCCAGAGGTTATTTTACATGGAGGTATTACCAGTGTGATGGCCGCTCTCTGCTCTCCTGATCTCACTGCGGAGCTGTGTGTGGTTATAAATGACACATCTACAGGTTCCTCTCAGTGTTTCAACTTCTGTATCACAGGGTTGCAATATTGTTGCAATAATGCAGAGCTCAAGAGCTGCAAAGAATGTGAATGTAAGGAGAAAAAAAGTGTTGTTTTACTGTTCAGTGTTACATGCTTCACACTGGTAATGAGAGACTGTGACAGACTGTCAAGTACCTGCCCCTGAAGACAATTTGGGTAGTGTGAATATTGATTTGCAGTTGCATTGCGTTTTCTTGTGTAATGTGAAATGTGCAAAGTGTTAAGTACTGATGATGCTGTGTGAGTAAGTAACTCTGGTACACTCAACCCAGGGGTAGAGAAAGTGTTGAAAATATACTAGTACTTACGTAGTGATAGAAACATTAGAATAGATGATTAGTGTACAGTAATAGGAATAATGTAGTATACAGTTAAAAGTTTGAGACCAGCCCAGCATGGGAGTGGGTTGGGTCAAGTAAAGAAGATAATCACTTCCTGGTTTAGTTAGAGAAAATGTGAGGTTTGTGACTAGACAAAGTTCAAGGTGCAGTGAGCTGGAGTCACATGGGAGTACATATAGTTCTGGCAGCATGAGTTTGCACCAAATTTCCTGCAGACCTTCCTGTAACATCCAGGTCCTACGGCATGAACTAGGCAAGAAGAGTGTGCCTGTTGTGAATTAGACTTTTTTGGCTCCCTCTTGTGGTTACTAGTGATATGACTCTGGGATTTTCTTCCCTCAGTTTGCACCCAGCTGGGTCGTTAGTTCAGGGGTGTTGCTATATAAACCTCCTGGATCCTTAGTCCAGTGCCTGGCATCGTTGTAATCAGACACATTCTGTTTGCTCCTATCTGCAGGTCCTGGTTCGTGCAAAATTAAGCTAAGTCCTGCTTCTTTGTTTTTTGGGTTATTTTCTTGCTCTCATTTTTGTCCAGCTTGTACTAAATGTGATTCCTGACCTTGCTGGAAGCTCTAGGGGGCTGGTGTTCTCCCCCCAGGCCGTTAGACGGTTCGGGGGTTCTTGAATTTCCAGTGTGGATATTTTTGATAGGGTTTTTGCTGACCATATAAGTTATCTTTCTATATTCTGCTATTAGCTAGTGGGCCTCTCTTTGCTAAATACCTAGCTCATTCTTACGTTTGTCTTTTCCTCTTACCTCACCGTTATTATTTGTTGGGGGCTTGTATCCAACTTTTGGGGTTTATTCTCTGGAGGCAAGAAAGGTCTTTCTTTTCCCTTCTAGGGTTAGTTAGTTCTCCGACTGGCGCGAGACGTCTAGAATCAACGTAGGCACGTTCCCCGGCTGCTGGTATTTGTGGTGCTAGGATTAGATATATGGTCAGCCCAGTTACCACTGCCCTATGAGCTGGTTTTCTGTGTTTGCAGACTTAGCAATTATTCCTGAGACCCTCTGCCATTGGGGTCATAACAGTGCCTTAATCCCTTCCATACAGTGGCATGTAAAAGTTTGGGCACCGTTTGTCAAAATTACTGTTAATATGAACAGTCAAGTAAGTTGAAAATGAAATGATATCTAAAAGGACTACAGTTAAAGATGACACATGTCCCTTGTATTTTAGGCCAAAAATATCCTTCTATATTATTTCAAAACACTCTTTTTCGGTGATTCCTTTGTATCAGTTCATACTGCACCCACACACACAAATGATACACCATTTGAAAGGTAAACTTGCCCCCTTCAGCAAGAAAATAGCCAAACAAACCACTCATCATTAATTTTCATAAAACTGCAGTAAGGAAAAATGACCTGCAGGTGGCACCACACTACCCCAAAGCATACTAATACAAAGCAGAAACAAATCCTAACATTTGCCTTGGGAACTTTCCAGCTTGCCGAACTCCTTGCCCAGCCGATTTCAGGCAGGTACATATAAATTATTTGCTACATATGTGGAAGTAGAATAAAAGTAAAACTTTACCTGGGAAAAAAATGGTAAAATAATCTGCAGATATTACTTTTTTTTATTATTATTATACAATGGTGGAAATATGCTCAGTTATGGGGTCAATTCTCCTTCATCATGGTGTCAAAGTGGCACTGCTGTACAGGGAGCTGCTCCGTTCACATACATAGGGCGGTGTTGCACTTCCCTACACTGCAGATAGATGGCAATGCTGCTGTAGAGGGGAAAAAATGCTGCTGCCCCTGTTCTTTTGCAAAGTCCTGACAATCAGACCCCTTCTGATCAGTAAGTAAAATACCATTTTGTTTAATGTTGGGGGGGATCTCCTTCAGGCTGGAGTCACACACAACGTATAAAAAAAAATTGGTCCGTACACAGATGAGAATCGCAGAAATGTTCCCTGAACAGTGATCCGTATATCATCCGTGTACAGTGCGAGGATGCGATTTTCTCACATGTAAGCATCCATGTGACATCCGTATGGGGAGATTTTGTCACCGGCCTGCAAAATGGACATATAATGGATCCATGGGCTCAAATGTTTGTGAAAACATATATACAGTATATACAGTACAGACCAAAAGTTTGGACACAACTTCTCATTTAAAGATTTTTCTGTATTTTCATGACTATGAAAATTGTAAATTCACACTGAAGGCATCAAAACTATAAATTAACACATGTGGAATTATATACTTATCAAAAAAGGGTGAAACAACTGAAATTATGTCTTATATTCTAGGTTCTTCAAAGTAGCCACCTTTTGCTTTGATGACTGCTTTGCACACTCTTGGCATTCTCTTGATGAGCTTCAAGAGGTAGTCACCGGGAATGGTCTTCCAACAATTTTGAAGGAGTTCCCAGAGATGCTTAGCACTTGTTGGCCCTTTTGCCTTCACTCTGCGGTCCAGCTCACCCCAAACCATCTCGATTGGATTCAGGTCTGGAGACTTTGGAGGCCAGGTCATCTGGCGTAGCACCCCATCACTCTCCTTCTTGGTCAAATAGCCCTTACACAGCCTGGAGGTGTGTTTGGGGTCATTGCCCTGTTGAAAAATAAATGATGGTCCAACTAAACGCAAACCAGATGGAATAGCATGCCGCTGCAAGATGCTGTGGTAGCCATGCTGGTTCAGTATGCCTTCAATTTTGAATAAATCCCCAACAGTGTCACCAGCAAAGCACCCCCACACCATCACACCTCCTCCTCCATGCTTCACAGTGGGAACCAGGCATGTAGAGTCCATCCATTCACCTTTTCTGCATCGCACAAAGACACGGTGGTTGGAACCAAAGATCTCAAATTTGGACTCATCAGACCAAAGCACAGATTTCCACTGGTCTAATGTCCATTCCTTGTGGTCTTTAGCCCAAACAAGTCTCTTCGGCTTGTTGCTTGTCCTTAGCAGTGGTTTCCTAGCAGCTATTTTACCATGAAGGCCTGCTGCACAAAGTCTCCTCTTAACAGTTGTTGTAGAGATGTGTCTGCTGCTAGAACTCTGTGTGGCATTGACCGGGTCTCTAATCTGAGCTGCTGTTAACCTGCGATTTCTGAGGCTGGTGACTCGGATAAACTTATCCTCAGAAGCAGAGGTGACTCTTGGTCTTCCTTTCCTGGGGCGGTCCTCATGTGAGCCAGTTTCTTTGTAGCGCTTGATGGTTTTTGTAGCTGCACTTGGGGACACTTCTATTCAGTAGGACTATCAGATGTGTATCCACCAGACCTCTGCACAACACAACTGATGGTCCCAACACCATTTATAAGGCAAGAAATCGCACTTATTAAACCTGACAGGGCACACCTGTGAAGTGAAAACCATTTCCGGTGACTACCTCTTGAACCTCATCAAGAGAATGCCAAGAGTGTGCAAAGCAGTCATCAAAGCAAAAGGTGGCTACTTTGAAGAACCTAGAATATAAGTCATAATTTCAGTTGTTTCACACTTTTTTGTTAAGTATATAATTCCACATGTGTTAATTCATAGTTTTGATGCCTTCAGTGTGAATGTACAATTTTCATAGTCATGAAAATACAGAAAATTTTTTAAATGAGAAGGTGTGTCCAAACTTTTGGTCTGTACTGTATATATATTTCAGTGACACACATACCTCTCTGTGTTCATCATCTCATTACATACATTTACATTTGACCAGCTTGATTTTCCTGAAATTGCCTGCTCCCCTGACAACCAATATGTGAAAATTTTGCACAGGCCAACTAGTATATATATATATATATATATATATATATATATATATATATATATATATATATATATATAGTCATTTTTTACATGTTAAAAATTACAAAAAGGAAGATGGGCCGATGCAAAAGTTTGCACACCATGCGGTCATACAGTGTAGGAAACACTAAGTGCAACACAAACGGATAAGGGGAAGGGAACCCAATACTATGGAAGGAGGGAGTGGAGACCCCTAGGCACCCTGTCTGCCCTAAGCATCCTTATATAGGTTCCGCACCTATTGCCAAGGATACCTAACCCCTGCCTGACAAAGGCGATAAGTTCTGCATAGGGAAGGACATAATGTGCACTAGTCAATCCCGACTACCACTAAAGACAGATGGGATACACAAACAAGGGGAACACTTAGCTTGATTAGACTCAGAGAGAAACACAGACATCCTTCAAGCAGCAGAGGAAGATAGCCGACTGCTATAGCTCCAAGCCTCAACAGGGAAATGGAAATATCACCAGCAACTCCCCGTAGCAAGCTAGGAGTTATAAACACCCCGATCCAGGTGTGTCTACTAGAGTCGGGAGAGGTTGCCACTAGGTCCTAATGTCAGAAGGACTAAGAAAGAGTCTGCAAAGCAAACCGCTGAGACTTTCTGCAGCAAGATGCAGTGAGACGGTCTGCAGTCTCTTCCACACCCATGACACATAGATGGTTGGTACCTAATAGAACCCTCTTTTAAAAGTATCACAGCTTGTAAACGGTTTTGTAGCCAGTCAACAGTCTTTCAATTCTTGTTTGAGGGATTTTCATCCATTCTTCCTTGGAAAATTCTTCCAGTTCTGTGAGATTCTTGGGTCGTCTTGCATGCACTGCTATTTTGAGGTATAGCCAGATTTTTAATGATGTTCAGATCAAGGGAATGTGAGGGCCATTGTAGAACCTTCAGCTTGTGTATTCTGAAGTAGTCTATTGTGGATTTTATACATGTGTTTAGGATCATTATCCATTTGTAGAAGCCATCCTCTTTTCAACTTCAGATTTTTTTTACAGACGGTGTTGTTTTCATCAAGAATTTGTTGAAATGTCATTAAACCCATTCTTCCCTCTACCTGTGAAAAGTTCCCTGTGCCATTGGCTGTAACACAAGCCCAAAGCATGATTGATCCACCCCCATGCTTAATGGTTGGTGAGATGTTCTTTTCCTCAAAATCTGTGCCCCTTTTCTCCACACATCTTTGATTACTGTGGCCAGAAAATTCTATTTTATCTTCATTGGTCCACAGGACTTGTTTCCAAAATGCATTAGACTTGGTTACAAGGTCTTCTGCATACTTCTGATGCTGAATTTTACGGTGAGGAAGCAGGAGAGGTTTTATTATGATGACTCTTCCATGAAGGCCATATTTGTGCAGAGGTCTCTGAACAGTAGAACAATGTACCACAACTTCAGAGTCTGCTAAACCTTTCTAAAGGTCTTTTGCAGTCAAGCGGGGGTTCTGGTTTGCCTCTCTAGCAATCCTCACTAAAATTTTGCTTAGTCTTCTGGGTCTTCTCTTGACCTCAATGGGAAAACTTGAGAGGGAGATGTAACAGATTTCGAGAGAGCTGTGGGGCAGGATGGGAAATCCCTGGGGCTGACAAGAGGTTTAAGCGTAGGAATAGTCCGAGATGAATGTAAGTAAAGGCTTGAAACATACTGTGCTGACAAAACTGTAGGGTTGTGTGCCCGATACTATGTGTTAAAGACTGATGAGCTTGAACTGTTTATTAATTGGCAGCGCTTTGGACGCAGCACATTTCCGCTGCCGGCTTTTGAATGCAGGTGAATCCGCATGTGTTCATTGAAATGTGCGGATTCACCGCATCCAATACATTGTCTGGGTGAAATTCATCTTGCGGAGACTCGCGTCTCCACATGCTAAATAGACATGCTGCGGTCTGGTAAAGAAGCGCCGCATGTCCATCTCAGCAGGTAAGGTGCGAGCATCTGTGCCTGCATAGTGAGCATGGGATTTCTTGAAATCCCATCCACTATGCTGTAACATCTGGATGCTGACAAGTACGTAGAGTCCAACCTGCAGCGTTTACTGACCGAGTGCACCTACCCTTACTCCAACTGAGGAAGAATGATTTGTGCAGGTAGGCCTCAATACAGTATATTGCAGGTCCCATATAACACATATAGTAAAATGCACTCCCCATAGCCCTCGATAGAGTATAATGTAGTCCCCTAATAGAGCATAATGCAGCCCCCCTCAGAGTATAATGTAACCCCCTCAGAGTATAATGCAGTAATGCAGCCCCCTCACAGCATAATGCAGCCCCCCAGAGTATAAAGCAGCCCTCTTACAGTATAATGCAGCCCCCCACAAACACACAGTACAGTGCAGCCTCCCACACACACAGTACAATGCAGCCCCCTAAGAGTATAATTCAGCCCACTCACAAACACACACAGTATAGTGCAGCCCCCCACACACAGTATCGCGCAGGAGACACACACATTCGCACACTATAATGCATACACACACTCACAAAATACTTACCTCTCCTCCTCGTTCACATGACTCTCTCTCCTCCATCACGGCTTTCAACTGCCGATAAGTTGAATGCGCGATGCAGGGGAGGGCCCTCTTTCTCAAGGGCCCCATAGTGGCTGGCTGGGGGTCCCTGGAGTTGCCAGGGCCCTAAATGGCTGCCTGGTCTGCCTGCCCCTAACGCCGACCCTGCGCCCTGGGTACCTTGCAGTAACTTCCCCTTTCATGTAAAATAACTTCTGGAGGCAGATTCTCATGCAGATCAATGTAAGGCCCAATATAATGAACAGCTCATTTACATATAAGTAAAATGTGGATTACTTTGAAATCAGATCACAGATATCAAGGTATCATTTTATTGAGCTTCCTACGACCTGTATGGACACATAAATGAATTAGGAAGGCTGATCGTACTTTTAACCCTTCACGGCAAAGGGAGTATATTTATGTCATATGTTGTGTCCCTGCCTTTGATGTGCGCTTATGTGCGGCTCAGTGTACAAAGTAAGGCCCATGAAATGTCAAGAGGGTGTCTTATCACCCTGTAAGACTTAAACAGTCACGTCAGAGTTAAACAGTCACGTCGGGTAATGAACTGCAGGTCTTTTTTTAGAGATTGTGTGATTTGTGTCCCATATTAAATGGATTTAGCTTCCACTGGTATTGAAGAGGTTAAGGACCCTGGTAACTACCTCTTCCTATAAAAACTGGACAGACCTTGTGCCTGCTGGTGAAACACTCGTCTTCCTGTGCCGTGTGCTAAAGCTAAGTGGTTTGAGTAGAGTTGTAGTAGCAGTGATCTGTGGTTTTCTGTAGTACATGTGTATTTATCTCCTTATCCCTGCTGCCATTTAGTTTATTCCTCCCTGTCCCTATTCTTCTCCCTATTGTTGCTTAATGCTTTTGTATGATCAAGGTTTTCTGTTATCCCTGTTTAGTTTTGGTGTCTTGTTTACCTTACATTTCTGTTCCATGCCTCATGGGGTGGTGGAGGGGACAGATCAGGGTTTTACAGGAGCTAGTGAGGTCGGAGACTCACACCACTCTACCTTGAAGAGTACACCCGGGACAGAGATAGTTAGGGTCCCAGTTCCAGGTGCAGTTTGAGGCCCCTCTTCCTTACAATAGTAGTGTGACTTTGGTGTGGAAGAACATGGTCAGACACGCAGAGCCTTCACCTCAACTCCATCCAACATTGTTGGGACTAGATTGGAAATTGTCAGACCTCACAAATGCTCTTCTGGAAGAATGGGTAAAACTCCAACACACCCCCAATATCTTAAAGAAAACATTCCCAGAAGAGTGGAAACAATTATAGATTCAAAATAGGTGTGGAGGGGGTAGCTCCATACTAATGCCTATGGATATAGAATGAGATGTGATAATAGCTCCTTTAGGTGTCGCATGTAGGTGCCCTAATACTTCTAATAAACAAATTTTGAACACAAAGTTTTAACATTATATGTAATAGTGTAGTTAATAAAAAAAATATATATTTTCCTGTATCATGGGATCATCGCATTCAATTCCTTTATTATCAGAAAAATTACTTTGTATGGTCCATGCAGCAGTCATATAAAAAGTCTATGTCCAAACAGCGCTGATGCCTTGTCCAAGTGACTATCCAATACACTCTCTCCGCAATTGCACTTAGATTACACCTGTGCTCTTTTCTTTTTGCTTTTCATCCACTCTAAATATATAGCTACACTTATGTGAATCATTGTACTTGGCTGAATGCATGATATGGGCACACAGCTCTACATAAGGTTTGTTCTGTCTTTGTTAAAGTATGATGCAAGACGTAACAAGTATCTCTCCAGCACTTCAATATGAGACGCTTGCTGCCTGAAAAGGTTATGGTTTTTTTTATTTCGTGCAGATGATTTTTTCCTTTTCCTGGGATACACGATGCAGATTGTACACCCACACATCTTTGAAATAAGGTTCTAATTTTATAATTATGCTATGAGACATTTCACAGCATTCTGCATATTACATTAATGCCCAAACTGCATTATTTTTTGCTCAATTGAATAATATTTATTGTTGATTACATATATAAAAATGTACATGTAAGAATTCACGGTTCCCACAATGAGCTGTAGCTCCTCACAGCCAGAAACACTCATGCAGCCCCAAACCATGACACTCCCACCACCATGCTTGACTGTAGGCAAGACACATTTGTCTTTGTACTCCTCACCTGGTTGCCGCTACACACGCTTGACACCATCTGAACAAAATAAGTTTATTTTGGTCTCATCAGACCACAGGGCATGGTACCAGTAATAAATGTCCTTGGCCTGCTTGTCTTCAACAAACTGTGCTTCATTTTTAGAAGAGGCTTCCTTCTGGGACAACAGCCATGCAGACCAATTTGATGCAGAGTGCGGCCTATGGTCTGAGCACTGACAAGCTGACCCCCGACCCCTTTAACCTCTGCAGCAATGCTGGCAGCACTCATATGTCTATTTTGAAAAGACAACCTCTGGATATGACTTGGAGCACGTGCACTCAACTTCTTTGGTAGACCATGGTAAGGCCAGTTCTGAGTGGACCCTGTCTTGTTAAGCCACTGTATGGTCTTGGCCAGATCAGTTTCAGGGTGTTGGAAATCTTCTTATAGCCTAGGCCATCTTTTTTTCCCAGGTACTCAGAGCATTCTTTGGCATGAGGAGCCATGTTGAACTTCAAATGACAAATGAGAGAATGAGAGCAATAACACCAAATTTACCACACCTGCTCCCCATTCACACCTGAGACCTTGTAACTAGGATTGAGCGACTTTGACTTTTTTAGGGTCGAGTCGTGTTTCGCGAAACCCGACTATCTGAAAAGTCGAGTCGGGCGAAATCGGCCGATTACTGCGAAAAGTCGGGGATCGGCCGGAACACGAAACCCAATGCACGTCAATGGTGAAAAATTCATATCTCTTTTCTCTCTCTCTCTCTCTGTCCCAGCACAGGAAAATCTCGTGTTACACATTGCAAATCCCCACTGCGCACAAGCGATAAATGATGATAGCCGTGCACGTCCCTAACCCCTATGTCATCACTCTGCCCACGCTCCTTCATTGGCTGAAAAAATGGCGCTAAACGCGTCATACAAAACGCGACTTTGGCGCCAAGATCGCGTTCCGCATGACCGATCCCACACTGGGATCGGGTCAGGTTTCATGAAACCCGACTTAGCCAAAAGTCGGCGACTTTTGAATTTGTCCGATTTGTTTCGCTCAACCCTACTTGTAACATTAATGAGTCACATGACACTGGGAGGAAAAATGGCCAATTGGGCACATTTTGGTAATTTTCACTTAGAGGTGTACTCACTTTTGTTGGCAACGGTTTAAACATTAATGACTGTGTGTTGAGTTATTTAGTGGGCACAACAAATTTAGAGTGAGACAATGTAAAGTAGTCAGTGTACAGCTCATATAACAAAGTGTCATATCTTCAGTGTTGTCCGATGAGAAGAAATAAAAACATTTACAAAAATGTGAGGGGTGTACAACACACACACACACAATTCTCCCCCCCCCACCAAAAAAAAAAAAACACTTACTGCGTTTACACATTTTACAATAACACACACAAAAAATGCAAGCCAAAATATAAGAAAAAGCCCCAAACATTTATTTAGAATATATACAGTACATAGATACCTTGTATAAAAATATGAGAGAGAGAGAGAGAGAGAGAGAGAGAGAGAGAGAGAGAGAGAGAGAGAGAGAGAGAGAGAGAGAGAGAGAGAGAGAGAGAGAGAGAGAGAGAGAGAGAGAGAGAGAGAGAGAGATGGTATACATAAAAATATGTGGCATACAGAAATAAGGCCTGGTTATATAATTTAATAAAACCATATATAGTTGTACATACACAATTCGTATATATGCTGGGGTGGATCTCAAAAGTAGAATGTATTGCCAGAACCGTTAACAAATTACTCCAAGTAAGCCATCTATAGGAGGTTACATGTATAGCAGACAAGAAACATCAGAAGAAAGTATAATAGTGTATACGTATGGTAAAATCAGTCAGGGAGAGTTCACAGACCAGATGCCTGCCGCACCCGACGCGCGATTCCCATAGAAATACTTCGATAATGGGTGTCTTGTATTTTTCTTGGTGATGTTGTTAATGTGCTCAATGAGAATATGACTTGTAAGACTAAAGGACATCCATTATGGAGACATATAGCTGAACATGTAGGATCAGCTGTGGGGTCCGGTATTTGAGCGATACAATAGGTTAAACCACATGAGTATTTCTGCAGTTCATGCTCCTGACAATAAATCGAGATGTATTTGAAATACATGAATTCTCTCATGCTGTGCTCATCACTAGCATGTCTGTCTCTCATGGGATTTCCATATTTCCATGAATATTGTGGAGTGTATATACATAAATAACACTGTGTGATAGAAATATATATATCATGTAGATCTCACTTGCATGTATACTGCTCTATAATCATATATACTCATATACTCACAGCTAATATATACATTATAATCAATGGTTTAAAATGGCTGACAATGAACTGATATAAACCAGACAGATTGTATGGGGTTTTCCATCTCAAAAGCGGAAGAGTGTCAGATGTATTAACTGCTGATCAAATGTCTCAACTTTGTCCTAGATACAGAGCTCAATTCTAGTTGCTTGGTCAGCAGTCATATGAGCATTAATCACAATATTCCATATATGTTTAGATAACAAATGACAGAGGAGCTAGACAATATGGTAATTAACTCACCACCCCTAACAACCCCTAACCACTCCTTTCTATATGCTATCATAAAAACTATGTATGTACAATAAAGTACCAGTATTGATGGAATGTTATTGACACAATGGTGTGCAGTCTCATTCCTTGAGCGCTCAAAATACTCAGTCTTATTGGGAGCGGCCACAGCACACACATGGAAATAATTTGGGTTGGATAAATATATCCCTATCAACTGCTGTAACAGTATCATACTACTGTTTTAAAAATAACTAGAAAACAATTTATTTTATTTTTTTACCTTTTAACAAAAAAAAAAAAAAAAGTAAAACATTAAAAAGTGAATTTAAATCTAAATTTAAATTTAAAGGGATAGCAGGAGTAAAAAAAAAAATAAAAAAATGTTTCTGCCCATACAGAAAGAAGCATTAATCTGAGGACCCATGCAGTTGCATGATTACTAAACTTGTTGCCTTTTAATAATTTCTAGCAGCAGGGGGCGTCATTAGGAGCGGGCTGCACACAGTGGAGAATTTGGGGCAGCATAGTTTATGGCGAGATACACAGGGCATTATTATTCCGAGCAGTCTCCTCCGAGATTACTACGTAGAACCTGCACACTGAATAAATTCTACGTGATTCATCTGTGACCTTTTGCATGATGATTTAAAAAAAAAACTCGGATTCCAGAACTATTTCCTATTTGACTATTATGATTATTAAAAATTCCTTGTATTATATATTTGGAGAAATA
Source organism: Ranitomeya variabilis (assembly GCF_051348905.1). Lineage (NCBI taxonomy): Eukaryota > Metazoa > Chordata > Amphibia > Anura > Dendrobatidae > Ranitomeya > Ranitomeya variabilis. The sequence continues at coordinate 77,389,872 of NC_135238.1, forward strand.
TGTATTTCATATACTTGGACTCTTAACCCCCTTATAACTGAAACACAAAAATGGATGCAAGACATTCCTTTTAGCTACAAGCAATGCAACAAATTTTTTTTTAAAAAAAATAGAGAAAAATAGGCAATTAAAAAAAAAAAAAAAAGCTTTTAAAATTATCACAAAGATAGATGAAAAATTTGTATTTTAACACTGTGTGCAATTCAGCCCCCTAAAGCGTAAATCCTATTGTTTGTTACTCCTACGTGTAAATTAACGAGTAGATGTAAGGATGTAGTCACACTGATGGATACAAATGCCCATAGTATCTATGACAAAAAATGGATGCTTATAAGAAGAAACTCCGTGTGCACTGCTATATACCGGTGCAGAGACCAGGTACCCAAACCATGTTTTTGTATATACCTTTGTTTCTTTTATGTCTGGTTTATGTACCGCATTGTATTGCATTTTACTTTTCCTTAATATTGTAGTGACTGATGAAAGCCCATTGTGGGGCTGAAACGTTTCCAGTGCTACTTCTCATAATAAATGTACAAAATATACTGAAGTTGAGTGCGAGACTTTTTTCATACTGCAAAAAATGGATGCTGGCACATTTAGGAGGGCTGCGCTGCGGGGAAGTAGAGCCTTGGCATTCCAAAAGTTTTTATTAATACCAACGCGTTTCTGAGCTGGACAGCCACCTTTCTTAAAGTATGAAACCAAGCAGAAATGCGTTAGTATTAATAAAAATTGTTTTGGAATCCCAAGGCTCTTCATCCCCGCAGCGCAGCAATCACAAACATAACAGCATCCATTTTTTTGCCAGTATACATCTGGAAGAACCCTTTCCTACATCCTCGGAGCAGCAGCAGCTTTCCATGCCTTTAGGCAAGTGCTACAGTCGATTATTCCCATCCATTACCAGACGGTATTTCCCTATTTTATGTCCCTCTCCAGAACTTCTCAAAGTATCCATGAGACTAATTTCATTAGATGGATAGCAAGAATGTATATTTATCATCCATCATGGTGATGTAGAGTAGCATACCTTTTCGCAAAAGATTATAAAGAGATGGTTAGGGACAGAATTCTTTGTACAGTGACAAGTTTTGGCGTTTAGCCGTTTCCCAAAACATATTCAAGATATAGTTACGGTATATAATCAATATGAGCTTAAAATACTGACTCAGCTTTAATCTGAGGCTATTCACATCCAAATTGGAGAAAGGGTTGATGAATTACAGCTATATATAATGTAGCTGCCTCTTTTTACAAGGGACCAAATGTAATTGGATAATTAACTGAAAAGATCTGGGCTGCATGGGCTTTTCTGTTGTTAATCAATTAAACAGGGAAAAGGTCTCAGGCTGATTCCTGGTGTAGCATTTGTATTTGGAAGAGATTACTGTGAACCCACAAGATGCGGTCAAAGAAGCTCTCAAGTCAGACCATACCTACGCTGAAGAAAAAAAAAAAAAAAAAAAAACAAGAAACCCAACGGAGGCAAAATGTTAGGAGTGGCCAAATTAGCAGATTGGTACATTATAAAAAAAATAAAAGCTCACTGATGAGCTTGGGAACTCAAAGTCCTGTATGTCCACGGAAAACAACAGTGGTTGATGAGTGCAAAATCCTTTCCATGGTGAAGAAAACTGTAATTAGACCAACCGGCAATTGTGTTTCCAGGAATCCATCCTGACAGCATCATGGAGGAGGTCCTTCTTATCCTCACTGGGACAGGAAAAACACTGAGGGATGGAGACGGGAGGGTTCTTTTAACCTCTCGTTGCTTCCTGTCACAGTAAGGAAAAGGATGTCCTCCGTGGTGCTGTCAAGATTGGAAAAACTCCTTCATAGCATCCGCCCAAGTGAAGAACACTCTCCAGTAAGTAGGGGTTTCAGTATCTTTAGACTTCATGTAAGAGCAGAAAAGAAAATAATTCTCCAGCGTGTAGACTTGGATAAATGGTCCAGGTTATTCAAACAATTCCGATAAAAATCATGGTCATACAGCAAGTGGTAGAGTACCCATTATGACCAACGCATTTCAACCTGTGAAGGTCTTAATCATGTTAGTGCAGCGCCCCAGAGTCCTGGTCGTTGCAGTATTGTCGCTCTTCCACTGGGGAAAGTGATGGTACGTCTGATGGTACTAAGGAGTTCACCTGACCAGGTATCAGTCACACACTACACTTCACACTCCGGCCACCAGGGGGAGCAAAAGGTTCTATTTACTAGGCCACTCCTCACACACGGGTAAAACTGGTGGGTTGGATAGGAAGTCAGGGAGAAGCTACCTGGGTTTGACCCAGAGAAGACCTGTCAGGCAGACAGGGGGGAGAAGGAGGAACATCTGAGCTGTAGACAGAGGTCCCTGTCAGAGACATAGCAAGAAATAGAACGTTACGGAGCTGCGCCTGCACCTCATTGCGGCAGCATCCTAAGGAAGGACAAGAAGCGAAGTATATTGTGGAGAAGTGAGAAACGAGATCACAGCACAAGGAGATAATACCAGGAGGAGTCCTGCCTTAAGATCGGCAACATCCTTCTGAGGCGCGTAGCCGGTGGCCGGAACACCGAGGGAGTAATAGGCTCTACGCATTACTTCAAACAACGGCAGGACAGTTAATTCCAAGTTGGCTGCCCAACCTTTAACCTAATGAAGACAACGGAGGCAAATTGTGGGAGAGGGGCGTCACTAGGGTCCCTATAAAATAGCTCCAGGCCTACCCCGTCATACGGGTCGTCCTAGCCATACCATCTGGGGGATGGAGAGAGAACATCGGAAATATACACGACAGTTGTGAGGACTATCCCGTGGTGCTCAGCAGGGAGGTACTACAAACACAGGCGCTAGTAGGAAGGCTACTGATTTCCACCTGCAAAGTGAACTCTGGATGTGCCTTCGGATCGGCCGGACTCAGCCAGCCCTGTGAACGGTACTCTGGACTGTGGACGCTGAAGTCTTCAGTAAAAGGTAAAGAGACTGCAACGTTTGTGTCCTCGTTATTTATCGCACCTTACAACATCCACCATTACCACCTACTCTTCAAGGGAAGCCCTGGGGACATACTTCACCTGTGGGAAGGTATAACATCTAGCTGCCATTCAATCACCCCAGCGGACCCCTAGCAGCGTCGGTCACCCTGACCGAACACCACAGGTGGCGTCACGAACACTTGACAAACTACACCTTTAATTGGGCGCCCCTTAGCAGGGTCACGGACTGGGTCGGGCCACCGTGACATCCCCAGAACCGAGACAGAGGGACCCGGTACCGAGTACCCCACTGCCCTGCGCCTGGGGGCGATCCATTACCATACCATGATTAAGACCTTCACAGGTCGAAAAGCATCAGTCATAATGGGTACTCTACCATTTGCTGTTTCACCATGACTTTAATTGGAATTGTTTGAATAAACTGGACCTTTTATCCAAGTCTACACGCTGGAGAATTATTTTCTTTTCTGCTCTTACTTGCGGACAATGCCTCTGATCAAGGCACCTCCGTGCGTGAATTCTACTTTACTCAGACTTAAACCTTTGTGCAAATTGATATACCTGGATTCCTGCTAAAACTGGTGAGCTGAACTCCATTCCTTTTTCCCCTTCCCCATTTGCATTCATACTTAGACTTCATGAGAGCAAATACAGAGGGTTGACATGGAGCAAACCACTAACAGTTCTAATCACGCAGTTAAATCCGCATGTCTTCAGTGAACCATGCAGATTTATCGCATGTAATGAATGGCTATGGGTGAAACTATGCAGTGTCTCTGCTGCAAATAAGGCTTCTTTCACACTTCCGTTTTTACAATCAGCACAGGATCCGTCAAAATGTTGAAATGACGGATCCTGTGCAGATTGTGGAAAATGTGAGCACTGGGCCCGTCTTTCTGATTGCCCCTTCGAGGCTATGTGCACCTGTTGTGTATGCGTCTTCGCAGCAGTTTCCCGCTGCGAAAACGCATACACAACACAACCCAGGTAAAAAAAATAAAAATATATTGCAGTATTCTCACCTACCGGCGTCCCGCGCAGCGATGCTCCCGGTAGCTAGTGTTCCTAGTAATACATTGCGAAATCTCGCGAGAATTTAATTATTATTAGAATTGCATAGGCAGCATCAATAGTAAAAAGAGAAAGAGAGCGAGAGAGAATTTCCCTGACGGGAAATTCTTCCACGCATGCTCAGTTTGAAAAGACGGGACCCGACGCTGGATTCCTGCTTTTCACAGTCAGCGACGCATGACCGATTTTCCGACGTGCAGAAAAAACGTTCCTCTGAACGTTTTCTCTGCCCGATGGACCGTTTTTTTACGCAGGATCCAGTGCACGATGGATGAAACAGATGGCCATCCGTCACAATTCGTCGCTAATATGAGTCTATGAGAAATGCAGGATCCTGCAAATCTTTTTTGCAGGCATTCTAAAAAAAAAACAAAAAAAAAAACGACGGACTGTGACTGGAGCTGAAAGACGGAAGTGTGAAAGAGGCCTAATTAATTAAAGTGCCGCTGCTTGTAAGCCCTCACCACGAGTAAGCTAAGTAAGCCCGCACCACGCAGTGCTAAATAGAAGCACAGTGGCCATAGGATTTCTATAAATCCCATCCACTGTGCTTCTAATGTAGAAAGCAGTGCAGGCGAGCCGTGTCCAAAATACTGCTATTCCTGATTGTGGGCATGTACCCTAAAGAAACTGTCTAGTTCTGGAAAAGCATTGTTTGGACAGATGAAACTAAGATAAACCTGTACCAGAATGATGGGAAGAAGAAAGTATGGAGAAGGTTTGGAACGGCTCATGATCCCTATAACAGCCTTTGTAAAACATGGTGGAGGCAGTGTTCTGGCATGGGCATGTACACTCACTGGCCACTTTATTAGGTACACCTGTCCAACTTCTTGTTAACACTTAATTTCTAATCAGCCAATCACATGGCGGCAACTCAGTGCATTTAGGCATGTAGACATGGTCAAGACAATCTCCTGCAGTTCAAACCGAGCATCAGTATGGGGAAGAAAGGTGATTTGAGTGCCTTTGAACGTGGCATGGTTGTTGGTGCCAGAAGGGCTGGTCTGAGTATTTCAGAAACTGCTGATCTACTGGGATTTTCACGCACAACCATCTCTAGGGTTTACAGAGAATGGTCCGAAAAAGAAAAAAAATCCAGTGAGCGGCAGTTCTGTGGGCGGAAATGCCTTGTTGATGCCAGAGGTCAGAGGAGAATGGGCAGACTGGTTCGAGCTGATAGAAAGGCAACAGTGACTCAAATCGCCACCCGTTACAACCAAGGTAGGCCTAAGAGCATCTCTGAACGCACAGTGCGTCGAACTTTGAGGCAGATGGGCTACAGCAGCAGAAGACCACACCGGGTACCACTCCTTTCAGCTAAGAACAGGAAACTGAGGCTACAATTTGTACAAGCTCATCGAAATTGGACAGTAGAAGATTGGAAAAACGTTGCTTGGTCTGATGAGTCTCGATTTCTGCTGTGACATTCGGATGGTAGGGTCAGAATTTGGCGTAAACAACATGAAATCTTTGGGATGTGGTGGAACGGGAGATTCGCATCAGGGATGTGCAGCCGACAAATCTGCGGCAACTGTGTGATGCCATCATGTCAATATGGACCAAAATCTCTGAGGAATGCTTCCAGCACCTTGTTGAATCTATGCCACGAAGAATTGAGGCAGTTCTGAAGGCAAAAGGGGATCCAACCCGTTACTAGCATGGTGTACCTAATAAAGTGGCCAGTGAGTGTATAGCTTCCAAAGACACTGGGCCAGTAGTGTTCATTGATAATGTGACTGAAGGCAGGAGCAGCCGGATGAATTCTGAAATGTTCAGGGCTATAGTTTCTACTCAGATTCAACAAAATACAGCAAGGTTGATTGGCGGCGTTTCACAGTACAGATGGACAATGACCCAAGACACTGGGAAAGCAACCTAGGAGTTTAAGACAAACAAGTGGAATATTCTGCAATGGCCGAGTCATCACCAGATCTCAGCCACATCGATCAGCATTTCACATGATTAACGCAAAACATAAGGCAGAAAGACCCACAAACGAGCAACAACTGAAGTCAGCTGCGGTAAAGGCCGGCAAAGCATCACAAAGGAGGAAACAACATTTGGGGGATGTCCATGGTTGCCAGAATTCAGGCAGCCATTGCCTGCAAAGGATTCTCTACAAAGTATTAAAAATAAACATTTTATTTATTATAAGGTTAAATTTGTCCAATCACTTTGCGCCCCTGAAATGAGGAGACTTTGTAGGAAAATGGTTTTAGGATATTTTTGCTCAACCACTGTAATTAAACCTGAAAGTCTGCACTACACTTGCATCTCAGTTGTCTCATTTTAAATACGGTAAATAAAAAATAGTGTAATGCAGAGCGCAAATCACAGATTTTGTCACTGTCCGAATATTTTTGGACCTATCTACAGCTCTGGCAAAAATTAAGAGACCACTGCAAAATGTTTAGTCCGTCTGATTTTTATAGGTATAATTTTTAGTAAAATGTAAATTGTTCTTTTATTCTATAAACTACTGACAACATGTCTCCGAATTTCCAAGCAACAAATTTTGTATTTTTTCTGACAAAGAAAAATGGTCAAAATTAAAACAAAACAGTGCTTTCAGACCTCAAATAATGCAAAGAAAACAAGTTCATAATCATTTAGAAACAACAATACTAATGTTTTAACTCAGGAAGAGTTCAGAAATCAATGATTTGTGGAATAACCATGATTTTTAATCACAGCTTTCATGCGTCTTGGCATGCTTTCCACCAGTCTTTCACACTGCTTCTGGAGCAAAAATGTAAGCAGTTCTTCTTTGTTTGGTGGCTTGTGACTATCCATCATCCTCTTGATTACATTCCAGAGGTTTTCTATGGGGTTCAGGTCTGGAGATTGGGCTGCACATGACAGGGTTTTGATGTGGTGGTCTCTTAATTGTTGCCAGAGCTGTATATACACACTGATACATATACTGTATTTTTCGTACTATAAGACGCACTTTTTTCCTCCAAAAATTTTGAGGAAAATGAGGTGTGTGTCTTATAGTCTGAATGTACCTGCTGTAGCTGTGAATGGGGAGGTGGGGCAGCGGCGGAGCAGCGGATCACAGGAGTCAGCTGCTGCAGCTAACCCCTGTGCCAGCTGCTAAAGAGAAATGAATATTCACTGCTCCCCACACCCATAGTCCTGCCCACCTCTATGCACTAAAGCCTGTGCCGAGAGGTGGAAGGTACTATGGGTGCAGAGCCCAGTATATATTCATCCCTCTTTAATAGCGGACACATTGTTAGCCGCAACACTGTCTCCTGAACCCACTGGGCGATCACGTATGCCTGCTACTAAAGGGAATGAATATTCACTGCTCTCCACTCCCATGGGCATGGAGAACAGTGCATATTCATTGACCTTTAATAGCGGGCATAGTGGCCACAGCCGCCGGCTTCCTGCAGCGGCAGGGCGAGCACTGTGCCTGCTATTAAAGAGAATGAATATTCACTGCTCTCCATGCCCATGGGAGTGGAGAGCAGTGAAAATTAATTCCCTTAAGTAGCATGTACACGTGTCAGCCCAGCCGCTGCAGGAAGCCAGCAGCTAACCGCGTGTCCACTATTAAAGATCAATGAATATTCACTGCTACAGAGCCCATAGTTCCAGGTGTGGAGAGCAGTGAGCATTTCGGCAGTTGTCCTCTGCTTGTAAGTATCGCATTACGTCACTCCCATGTGCTGCTTACAAGTATAAATCATCTGCTGGCATCAGAATAGGAAGCTGCGAGGGAGCGCAGGGAAGGTGAGTAGAATGGTTTGTTTTTCTGATGAATGCATACCAAAATGGGGATGGGGCCATGCATACCAGGATATGGAAATATATATATATATATATATATATATATATATATATATATATATATATATATATATATATATATATATATATATATACATACATACATACATACATACATACATACATACATACATACATACATACACACACACACACACATACACACACATACACACACATACACCAGGATTATGGATATTAGTAGAGAACTGACCATCTTTTGCTTTCATTTTTTTTTCAATTTTCTTTCTCTAAAACCTAGTTACCGTATATACTCGAGTATAAGCCGAGATTTTCAGCCCATTTTTTTGGGCTGAAAGTCCCCCTCTCGGCTTATACTCGAGTCATACCCAGCGGTCGGCAGGGGAGGGGGAGTGGAGACTGTCTAATTATACTCACCTGCTCCTGGCGCGGTCCCTGCAGGTCCCTGGCTCCCCGGCGCTGCAGCTTCTTCCTATACTTCAAGGTCACATGGTACCGCTGATTACAGTAATGAATATGCGGCTCCACCTCCCATAGGGGTGGAGCTGCATATTTATTACTGTAATGAGCGGTAACGGCGACCACTCAGTACAGGAAGAAGCTGGGGAACCAGGGACTGGACAGGGCCAGGAGCAGGTGAGTATAACAGGGAGGGGAGCGCTGCGCGATACTCACCTGCTCCTCGTTCCGGGCGCCACTCCGTCTTCAGCATCTTCTGCAGTGACGCTCAGGTCAGAGGGAGCGGTGACATGGTTAGTTCGCGCCCTCTGCCTGAGCGTCAGTGCAGAAGATGCTGAAGATGGAGCAGCACCCGGAACGAGGAGCAGGTGAATATTGAAAGTGCCGGGGGTCTGAGCGACGGAGAGGTGAGTATGTGATTTTTTTTTTATTGCAGCAACAGCAAATGGAGCAAGTGTCTGTATGGGGCATCTTATGGGGCCATAACGTTTGTGCAGCATTATATGGGGCAAGTGTCTGTATGGGGCATCTTATGGGGCCATAATCAACGTTTGTGCAGCACTATATGGGCAAGTGTCTGTATTGGGCATCTTATGGGGCCATAACGTTTGTGCAGCACTATATGGGGCAAATATCTTTATGGAGCATCTTATGGGGCCATAATTAACGTTTGTGCAGCATTGTATGGGGCTAATGTCTGTATGGAGTATCTTATAGGGCAATAACGTTTGTGCAGCACTATATGGGGCAAATATCTTTATGGAGCATCTTATGGGGTCATAATCAACATTTGTGCAGCATTATATTGGGCAAATGTGTCTGGAGCATCTTATGGGGCCATTATTAACCTTTATGCAGGAATATATGGGGCATATTTTAATATGGAGCATCTTATGGGGCTATCAAACTTTATGGAGCATTATATGGGGCTCCTGGTTCAATATGGATATTCAAAAACACTTAGCCTACTGATGTCTCAATTAATTTTACTTTTATTGGTATCTATTTTTACTTTTGACATTTACCGGTAGCTGCTGCATTTCCTACCCTAGGCTTATACTCGAGTCATTAAGTTTTCCCAGTTTTTTGTGGCATAATTAGGGGGGGGGGTCGGCTTATACTCGGGTCAGCTTACACTAGAGTATATACGGTAAGTCTTATGGTCTGGTGCGTCTTACAGTACAAAAAATTGTATTTATTAAAACAGGTGAGCCTGTAGGCAGTGTGGGTCACTTTATAGTTCTATAACAGGACGGAAGTGCTTTGTTCAGAGCTATTAGTCAGGAAATCCTCCCACCATATAGCTTATATACTTTATATCATATTAGACATAAACTGTACTTTTATTGACAATTAGAGGGATTGTCCAGTCTAGAATGACAAGTCTGCAGTCACTCCGTGTGACTAGATTTGTGAATCCTTGTGCCCACTAGATGGGTTCTGGCCAGAAGTATTCGTATTGCATACTTGAAAGCGGTTCCCGATGCAAATCTTTGCAGCACACAGTGCATGCACTGGGAGGATTAGCAAGTCTGTAGTCACACAGAGTGACTGCAGACTTGTCATTCTAGACAAGACAACAGCTTTAACACAGTCACCCACTACATTAACATGCGATATTGTTTAGTATATTGCGTAGTGTATAGTGTTTACGGACTTTGAGGATTGTATATTTTACACGGTTTTGTGACTAAGGGTTCAGCAATCATTCATAGCTTGTAAGTAGAGATGGGTGAATCGATCTGCGAGACTACAGTCCATTGGCCAAGTCAGTTGTCTCTGGCAGCTGGATTGGAGATTCGAGAATGTCTTACCTTCTGGGATCCCTGGCGGTGCATTTGATGAGTTAGGATGGCATGACATTATAATTGCATCATGACGCATAGATGATTTTGAACCAGCCCGACTAATCAAAAGCCGAGCCAGGAATCCTGGAAGGTAAGAGATTTGCAAGCCAACTGACCGGGCCGATATAACTAGAGTTGGGAAACATCAATTCACTGGACTGGAGTATAAGTCTACAGTCAGGGGTCTGAACTGTGACCTCCTTCATTATAGCGGTGTGACAGGAGCTGTGCACTCATCAATCTGAGGACTAGCTAAAGAATCAATTAAAAGAAACTCCTAAACACGAGAGAGCTACTTTAAAAGTGACATCTCAGAATACCCCTTTAATAACCATACAAAGGAGAGCGATGCGGAGGCCACATTGGCTTTACAAGATCAGAAAACTTGTTAAGTTATTTGCTACAATCTAATTTTTTTCTTGGGAAACTGTGTAGCATAAGATTATCCCTTTTGAGTGGTTCCCTTTAACAGAAAACAATAGCCGACCGATGCAATTCACTTTTACAGTTTGTCTTTGCTTATGTTATTGCATTTGTCAACTACAGCATTGCCCTTTACTTACTGTACTCACCCAATCGCAGGGCATAAAAATAATGCCAGCAGTGCTAAATGCTCCGACCATAATGAATATGTATGCTCTGTATTTATAACATTGACCTTTGTCTTGTAACAGCTTTGCGACGCGGCGGTCCTGTGTGTATACCTCCGGGGCACAGGAGATGCCGCCCGTGTGATTCCAAACACTGAATCTCCATTAGTCTTTAGTGCCATAAAGGCAGAAGTGGCTGTCAGCATATTCTATTCCGGGCTGGAGGTTTTCATACTTTTAGGGGAATAGTTATCAGAAAAAGCCCTGGCTGTATAATAACCAGTCAGCATCTGCTGGGCCACCATTAGTCAAACTGCCGCCGAGTAGAACACTAACTAAAAGGGATGACAATCCATTTCAGGTGAAAAATGGTCATTTTTTTCCCAATTTTCACACCAGAAATCTGACGGGCCATTGGTTATATAGCACTTGTAAACACTAATTCATCTCTAAACCCCCAAATAGCAATGTTCAATGTTAATTTGATTTTTGGAGCAAATAAAAAATGTAAATCTTGAACACTGAAAGGTTTTCTAAAAAATAAATCGCTTTTTCATCTGCGTTACTGAAAGCATTCATCAAGTGGCAGATTTTTATGCATTATACTTTTATTACGAAGAGTTGACTCAGAGAAAAAGAAATTAGGTTTTCTCATGAAGACGACTCTGTCCATATGTCCTATTTGGATACAAGGAAATTATAGAGACGGCTCAGCACTTATTGCCGCCCTTTTCAACTTTATTCTAAACTGCAGCCATAAATCAGTTGAGAAAAGCTCAGAAAGAATAGATAAAAAAAGTTACACACTTTCTGCATGGAGACTATCTAGACCAGAAAAATGGACACAGATAAGGCAGTGCCATAAGGAGCTCTCCTGTAAGGGTTGTGTAAGGAAACAACACCTGTAGAACAAAGAAATGAGTAGCCCCAAAGTACATGCGGAGGACCGCACATGAATCAGCAAAACGAAAAAACAACAAAGTCCTCCAATACCAGTAATTTTAAATGTAAAAAGATTTTATTCAAAATACAAAGATTTTTTTAAAAGACATTTAAAAAAAAAATAGGAGATGCTAGTACACCATACAAGTAATGGCAAAACAGCAAACGCTGGACATGTAGTATATAGAATTACACCAACAATGGGAAAGTGTATGTATGTATGTATGTATGTATGTATGTATGTATGTATGTATGTATGTATGTATGTATGTATACATACCAAAAGTTTGGACACACCTTCTCATTAAAGATTTTTCTGTATTTTCATGACTATAAAAATTGTACATTCACACTGAAGGCATCAAAACTATGAATTAACACATGTTGAATTATATGCTTAACAAAAAAGTGTGAAACAACTGAAAATATGTCATATTCTAGGTTCTTCAAAGTAGCCACCTTTTGCATTGATGACTGCTTTGCACACTCTTGGCATTCTCTTGATGAGCTTCAAGAGGTAGTCACCAGGAATGGTTTTCACTTCACAGGTGTGCCCTGTCAGGTTTGATAAGTGGGATTTCTTGCCTTATAAATGGGGTCGGGACCATCAGTTGTGTTGTGCAGAAGTCTGGTGGATACACAGCTGATGTTCCTACTGAATAGACTGTTAGCTGCTTTTTTCTTGCCATAATACAAATTCTAAGTAAAGAAAAACAAGCGGCCATCATTACTTTAAGAAATGAAGGTCAGTCAGTCCAAAAAATTGGGCAAACTTTGAAAGTTTCCCCAAGTGCAGTGGCAAAAACCATGAAGCGCTACAAAGAAACTGGCTCACATGAGGAACGCCCCTGGAAAGGAAGACCAAGAGTCACCTCTGCTTCTGAGGATAAGTTTATCCGAGTCACCAGCCTCAGAAATCGCAGGTTAACAGCAGCTCAGATTAGAGACCAGGACAATGCTACACACAGTTATAGCAGCAGACACATCTCTACAACAACTGTTAAGAGGAGACTTTGTGCAGCAGGCCTTCATGGTAAAATAGCTGCTAGGAAACCACTGCTAAGGACAGGCAACAGGCAGAAGAGACTTGTTTGGGCTAAAGAACACAAGGAATGGACATTAGACCAGTGGAAATCTGTGCTTTGGTCTGATGAGTCCAAATTTGAGATCTTTGGTTCCAACCACCGTGTCTTTGTGAACAGATGGAGTCTACATGCCTGGTTCCCACCGAGAAGCATGGAGGAGGAGGTGTGATGTTGTGGGGGTGCTTTGCTGGTGACACTGTTAGGGATTTATTCAGAATTGAAGCCATACTGAACCAGCATGGCTACCACAGCATCTTGCAGTGGCATGCTATTCCATCCAGTTTGCGTTTAGTTGGACCATCATTGATTTTTCAACAGGACAATGACCCCAAACACACCTCCAGGCTGTGTAAGGGCTATTTGACCAAGAAGGAGAGTGATGGGGTGCTACGCCATCAAGATGGTTTGGGGTGAGCTGGACTGCAGAGTGACGGCAAAAGGGCCAACAAGTGCTAAGCATCTCTGGGAACTTCTTCAAGATTGGTGGAAGACCATTCCCGGTGACTACCTCTTGAAGCTCATCAAGAGAATGCCAAGAGTGTGCAAAGCAGTCATCAAAGCAAAAGGTGGCTACTTTGAAGAACCTAGAATATAAGACATATTTTCAGTTGTTTCACCCTTTTTTGTTAAGTATATAATTCCACGTGTTAATTCATAGTTTTGATGCCTTCAGTGTGAATTTACAATTTTCATAGTCATGAAACACCAAGGTTACTTACGGGTAGCCGGTTTTTCCGGAGCCCATGACGGCACACCTGAGAGAGGGGATCCGCCCAGTCAGGACAGGAACCCTACTGAAAATAAAAGGGCGGTACCTCTCCCTCGCTTCAGTTGGTTTTCAGAGCATGAGAGGCCCCCCTGGTTAGTATACATGGCAATCCAACACCACATTATATTAACTAAACACACCCAAAACAATAGTGCACACCGAAAGGGTGAAAAAAAGGGGGGGAATATACGGGTGCCGTCATGGGCTCCGGAAAAACCGGCTACCCGTAAGTAACCTTGGTGTTTTCCCTTCCCCCATGACGGCACACCTGAGAGAATTTTGTAGAATGAAACCTTAGGGAGGGACCACCGCTTGGAGCACCCTTCTACCAAAGGTTAGGTCAGCAGAGGAGGAAAGGTCTAGCCGGTAGTGTTTGAAAAAAGTTGAGGGTGAGGACCAGGTAGCGGCCTTGCAAATTTGGTCAATTGATACCTCAGCTTTCTCTGCCCAGGAGGTAGCCACGGCTCTGGTGGAGTGAGCCTTGATGCCGTCAGGAACCGGAGTGCCACTTGCAGAATAGGATAAACTAATGGCCTCCCTGATCCATCTAGCAATGGTACTTTTAGCTACCCCGCACCCTCTTTTGCTACCCTGAAAGGCTACGAATAGGGTTTGGTCTTTCCTCCACTGATTAGTCACAGACATGTATTGTAACATAGATCTTCTCACATCTAACATGTGGAACCTTTGTTCCCCTGGATTTTTAGGATTACTACAGAAAGATGGTAAAGTAATCTCCTGACTCCTATGGAACTTTTGAACCACCTTGGGGAGATAAGCCGGGTCTGGTCTTAGAACAATCCTGTCATCAAAAACCTGAGTATAAGGAGGGCATATTGACAGGGCCTGTAAATCACTTACCCTACGTGCCGATGTTAAGGCTACTAGTAAAACTGTTTTAAGGGTAAGTAACTTAGGTGATAACTCCTGCAAAGGCTCAAAGGGCTGTTTAGTCAGGGCTTCTAAGACCAAATTTAGATCCCAAGGAGGGATTTTTGGGATAATAACTGGCCGAGATCTACTACAAGATTTTATGAATCGTGAGACCCATTTATTTGAGGCAAGATTACAATTATATAGGGCCCCCAAGGCAGAAACCTGAACTTTAAGGGTGCTGGTTGCTAACCCAAGATGTAATCCTGCTTGCAGAAACTCTAGGATAGGACCTATTGGAGCCACCTCCCCCAATGGTTCCCCCAGGAAGTCGAGAAATTTTTTCCATGTCCTGCCATAGATTCTAGAGGTTATGGGTTTTCTGCTTTTCAACAGGGTGGAGACTAACCCTGGAGAGAATCCTTGGCGACTTAGTAACGCCCTCTCAAATTCCAGGCTGCGAGATGGAAGCCCTTCACCTGAGAGTGGGTCACTGGGCCCTGGGTTAGCAGGTCCGGAACCTCTGGCAGGATCCATGGGTCTGTTACCGACATCTGCCTTAGAAGGGAGAACCAAGGTCTCCTTGGCCAAAAAGGAGCTATGAAGATGATATTCGCCTGATCCTCTCTGATCTTCCGGATCACAGCTGGAATCATCACTATCGGGGGGAATGCGTAGGCCAGAGAAAACTTCCAAGGTATCAGTAGGGCATCTACTGCGAAGGGATGTTCTCTCGGATTCAAGGAGCAGAACCTCCTGACTTTTCTGTTGTGGGAGTTGGCGAACAAGTCTATCTCTGGTGTGCCCCAGGCTTGGACTATTTGTTGAAATATCTGGGGGTTTAATGACCATTCCCCCTGCCTTAAGCCTCTGCGACTCAGGAAGTCCGCTTGAGTGTTTTCTGTGCCTTTGATGTGCAATGCCGACAGAGATGACAGGTGTTGTTCTGCTAGTTGAAAGAGTATGTTTGATGCCTGCATGAGGCCTTTGGACCTCGTTCCCCCCTGATGATTGACATACGCCACCACTGCTCGATTGTCCGTCAGGATTCGAGTATGGCGACCCCGGAGTAAAGGAAGAAAATGTCTTAGGGATTTCTCCACTGCCCACAGCTCTTTTTCGTTTGATCCATAGTTCTTTTCTCGTATGGACCAGGTCCCTTGTACAGAGTGAGACCTCAGGTGAGCCCCCCAACCTGTACCGCTTGCGTCGGTCGTGATAATGTCTATGACCGGATTTTGCCACCGGACCCCCATTGTCAGGTGGTTTCTCACAGTCCACCAAACTAGGGAATCCCTTACGCCCAGGGAGAGACATAGATTTCCTTCTAAATGCCCTTTTAGCAGTCTTTGGGCTGAGAGAACTTCCCACTGTAGTTGTCTTAGGTGGAATTGTGCCCATTCTACTGCCGGAATACACGATGTTAACGAGCCTAGAAGGGACATTGCCTTTCTCAGAGTCATTGTCGGCTGGCGTATTGCTGTACCGGTCAGATTTATTATTTTGTCTACCTTGTTTTCTGGAAGAAGGCAGAGCTGACGTTCGGAGTCCAGTATTAACCCCAGGAAGGACTGTAATTTTACTGGCAGCAGTCTGGACTTGGGGATATTTATTATCCAACCCAGCTCCCTTAGAGTTGATGTTACCACTGATACTTGATGAGTGCAGTGGGACTCTGATCTTCCTATTACCAGGAAATCGTCCAGATATGGGACAATGACTACATCCCGGGACCGGAGGTATGACATTACTTCCACCATCACCTTGGTGAACACCCTGGGAGCTGTAGACAGACCGAACGGAAGGGCTGTGTATTGATAATGTTTCATCTGGTTCTGGACATAGAGAGCTACTCTCAAGTATTTCTGATATTCCGGATGCATTGGTATATGATAATACGCATCTTTCAAGTCTATTACTGCCATGAAGCAGTGTTGGAAAAGGAGTTTTATGGTCGTATTTATAGACTCCATCTTGAAAGAGTAGTTCTCTATGGATTGGTTGAGTTTTTTTAAGTTTATAATAGTTCTCCAAGAACCATCCGGTTTTTGGATTAAGAAGAGGGGGGAGTAAAACCCCTCTCCCTCCTCCTGAACCGGAACCTCCAGAAGAACCTTTTTGTGGATAAGTCCCAGGACTTCGGCTTCTAGGGCAGATTGTTCCTGCTGGGACTTTCTTCGGGGAGTTATAATAAAGTTTCGCCTGGGTGGACAGGTGAATTTTATTTTGAGGCCGTCTCTGATTATATTTATGACCCAGGTACTGGGGGAGATGTTTACCCAGGCCGGAAAGAAGAGGGAGAGTCTTCCTCCCACTTCTGGCGTAATGTCATTGGGGGGATTTCTTTGCCGATGTAGAGGGCCCTTTGAACATGTAGCCTGAGCCTCTCTTATCCCTAAAGTCCCAGTTTTTTCTTTCTCCTGGGGGGCGACCTCTATTAAATCTCCTCCGAAAAAAGGGTTTTTTGGACTCTTTAGGGATATTGGGAAAGCCTTTCTTTTTATCTCCTGCATGTTCCAGGATTTCTTCAAGTTTTTTCCCAAAGAGGAGTTGGCCATCACATGGGATGGAGCACAGCTTGTGTTTAGATGGTAAATCCCCCGGACAACCTTTGAGCCAGAGGGCTCTTCTTGCCGCATTAGACAAGCTCGCTGCTCTGGCCGTTAGTCTTGCGGAATCCGCAGAAGAGTCTGCTAAAAAGGCTGCTGCCCCTTGCACCAAGGATATATTGGCAAGGATGTCGGATCTGGGTACCTTGTCCCTTAGCTGATCCTCTATCTGCTGTAGCCAGACCATCAGAGCGCGGGCCGTACAAGTTCCAGCGATTGCTGGCTTCAGGCCCCCCGCTGAGGCTTCCCAGATATGTCTGAGAAACCCATCTGCTTTTTTGTCAAGCGGGTCTTTAAGAACACCCGAGTCTTCTAATGGAAGGGACGATTTTTTTAAGCATTTGGCTACCGCTCCGTCAATTTTGGGGATCTTTTCCCAAGGTTCAGAGTCTTTATTTTCAAAGGGATATCTCCTTTTGGATGAAGAGGGCAAAGAACCCATTTTTTCAGGTCTTTTCCACTCTTTCTCAATTAATGCTTTTATTTTTGCATTAACTGGAAACGTGCGTTT
Organism: Ranitomeya variabilis; assembly: GCF_051348905.1. NCBI lineage: Eukaryota > Metazoa > Chordata > Amphibia > Anura > Dendrobatidae > Ranitomeya > Ranitomeya variabilis. The sequence continues at coordinate 77,407,396 of NC_135238.1, forward strand.
CCTCCTCTCTTCTAAGCCACCAAACATGACATCCTCTAGTGACCTAGGTGTCTTCTCCTCTTTAAGGCCCATTGCAGACCTAACTGCTTTGACTAATTTGTCCACGTCCTCCGTGGGAAGGCACGGACGACCTCCTGAATCACTGTCCGAGGAGGAATCTGAAGAGTGGACCGAGGCTGGGGAAGTAGAGGGAGATCGGGATGTTTTATGACTCCCTTGTCTCTGAGAGGTATCCGACTCTGTAGAGGCCCTACGGCTTCCCCCTCTTGGTTCGCTAAGGGCCAATTTTAAGGAGTCTTTTATTTCCGCCTGTATTATGGCTTTAAGGCTAGTGGTGAAATTAGGGGTTTCTTCTTGAATAGTCTTATTTATGCAGTCAGCACAGAGATCCTTCCGATACTGCACTGCGAGCGGGTTTTTACAAAGGGCACACTCTCGGTTCTTTGTTTTACCGGTAGCTTTCCTGGACCCCTAGTGATCAAAACAGAAAAATGGACCCTGTTACCATAAGGGATACATTCACGTAGATCACTCACCACCGCCGACAATCAAGGGTACCGATTTTTGAGGCTGGACAGATGCACGTGAAGCGTCCCTCCTGGACGTTGACGAATCTTGCCGGACGGAACGACCACTGTTTTTACCACTTGAGCGGCTGCTCCTGGTATGTTGGTGGCTCGGCAAGGCATCTGGTGAGAGCTCCGGCTGCTGCTGCTGTGAAGAAGACTGCTGCAGCTGCTCTTGTTGTCCTACCTCCATGGCGAAGTTTTTGGACATGAGCGCGTCTTCTGTGGTCCAGCACCCTTTTATGGGGCGACCACTGCACTCCCCGCCTCTCCGGTGCCCAATAGTGATCCCTCCCCCTCTCTGCCATGCCGCCGGAGTCTTCATTCACCGGCCGGCGTTTTCTTCATGGGCGCCGCCATCTTGGATCCGGCGCCTGCCTCCGACGTCACACGGGCACGCCCATTCACAGCGGGCCTGACGTGCGACGTCAGAAGAGCGACCCGGAAGCGGCCGCCGCGCCGGCAGAGAGGGGTGGGCGGCGTGGCAGCCATGGAAGGAACCCGGTCCTCCAACCATGCTGCACAACGCCCGCACGGACGCAGTGACCCGGGGGGACCTGCGGACGGCGCCTCCAGGACCCGAACCTCCGACGCACAGGCGCTGCCTGTTCTTCCACGCCGGGACGGGACCTGGGTAAGTCGAACCGCCGTGTTCAGCACAAGGGTCCCTGTCAGGACAGGAAACCCAACTGAAGCGAGGGAGAGGTACCGCCCTTTTATTTTCAGTAGGGTTCCTGTCCTGACTGGGCGGATCCCCTCTCTCAGGTGTGCCGTCATGGGGGAAGGGAAAAATGCAGTAAAATCTTTAAATGAGAAGGTGTGTCCAAACTTTTGGTCTGTAGTGTGTGTGTGTGTGTGTGTGTGTGTGTGTGTGTGTGTGTGTGTGTGTGTGTGTGTGTTGTGTGGTGTGTGTGTGTGTGTGTGTGTGTGTGTACGATATACATTATATATATATACACACACACACACACACACACACACACATACAGTATATACATACATACATACATACACACACACACACACAGGGTATATCACATCCTAAAACAACCACATAACCAATTTGAATGATGACATTGATAAGGCTAGATATGAAACGAAGTGCATAGAATAATTAAATTCATTGTGTAACTTAAGTATTTCAAGGTATAAGGTAATACACAGTAGGACTAAACAGATGTGTAAATGTGATGTCAGGCTAAGTAGCCAGTAACAATGTGCACACCATAACATTAAAGTGGCCGTTTGGAAATAAAAATTGTCAGAATAACACCCAAAACAAAGTTATAATTATCCTATGTAGGTACAGGTCCAGCGTACCCCTTAATGCGCATTTCGATCTCGTATCTTCTATCCACCAATGTTTTTCGGGGAAACATGTTTTTTTTACCTTTACCTTGACATGGCGGTCCGATGCCGAACTTCGTTGATTAATAAAGCTTGTTTAAACTGTCCGGATTTGATCCTTTCCATGAGCGCAGCACACACATCATGATAATCACCACCTTTCCAAACTTTCTCTATTGACAGAAGTGCTGGGAAGTTTGTGAGGAAAGCTGCACTAATGAGAGAAGGTGGACAATCTCTTAACTTATATTTTCTGAGCCCCTCTCAGATGATTTATTGCCAAAGGTTACATTAAAGTTGGATGTGAAGGTAAACAAAGAGCCTATAAAAGCCAAACACTGCAAAATGTGTAATGTAACCAAAATGCAAAAAGGATTTAGCCCAAAATAATAAAAAAAGGAGGTGTCACGCCCTGGATCACATAGCTACCCATTGCCCCAAGACTACCAAGACAATGGACTCCAATATCGGTCGACACTGCTTGTATTATGCAGTATTATCTCAACCTTGAAAGGAGCCACAGGTGTGTTGGACTCGAGAAGCTTGGTAACCATAGCAAGGGCCACACTTCCTCATCGGCTGATTCCTGGGAAGATGGTAGGCTACACCCTACAGGAGTGTAATTGAGCATGTAGCCCAAATTCAAGAAAAGATTATTGAAGTAACACCTATTGTGAGAGAGCACTTGCTCCAAGCGCAAGAGGCCCCATCAAGGTTGTACAAATCGGTCAGCAAGGGTGAGACAAAAAAAAAAAAACACCTTCATGGGAGCACTTATGTAATGAAATGGAGAGTATATTAGGTTACTCTGCTGCTCACTCTGCACACCTACACGACATACGTTTCTCCTCTTTTACAGTGGAGTGTAGTTTTCTTGGACCACCAATCAATAGCTAAAAATGGTTTAGATTAAATATGACCAAACTGAAAACTAATTCATAAGCAGTAGCCAAGCCTGCACCACGCCGCCTCATACCACCATATATCAGATATAGAAACAGGTGGGTGCGTGCTAAACTACTGTGGCATACAGATCCTTCTCCATGCAGCCTGTGCAATGCAGGACTAATAAGTAATTGTCATTGATGGGTAAACCCCTTTTACCTCGTAAGGGGAACCTATAAGCAGGTTTTTATACCCCAAACTGATATAATTTATGTTAGATTGCTGTAATGCAGACTAAATCCATAACTTTGTTTTGTCAATCCTTGATTCTGTTGCCGAAAAATCCCTTTTCTAATCTGTATGCTTATGAGCCACAATGGCAGTGGGTTTGGCCTTGAACTTCCAGCTCTCCGGCCTCTATTGCCCTTTCCCCGCTGGCCTCCTGTCACTGACTGTTAGGTCACTCTTCTCTGTGACCTTCTCCCCGGCTCGAGATCCTGCGCAAAAGTCATCATTCCCAAGGGTGTCGCATGCAAAGATTGATAATCCAGATCACGCAACATCATTAGGACCTCACTGATCACGTTTTGCCCCCATGAGTAACGGCGCTTTCACAAATTTTTGGGCAAGGGAGCAGATTTATTAAAAATTGTGGGTATAACAAGGTCACATTAGCACACGTACATACTCTGGACTTGGCGCTGAGCCTGTCTTCGTCAGTTGGCTTGGCATGAGAGCACTTCTCTGGGTCATGGGTTGTGTGCTGATGAAGCAGGAGTGCTGTACACCCATATTTACAGCGCCAACCCCAACATTTAAGGCCACATGCATGAATGGGTGTTCAGGGGACCAATAACAGAACAAGGGTGGTGTAGGGAACCTCAATTATGCCCACAGGATCATAATCAAAGGCAGGGTAAGATTAATCAGCAGAGTCAACATCCCATCAGACATGTCCACATTACATTGTATATTGTCTGCAATGTTAGACACATTGATTTTGCACAAAAATCAGTGAACGTACAAGAAAAATAACACTTCAATCCAGGAATAAGATTGCACAACCTAATGAGGAATGCTGAGCAGCCATTGGGGACCTGGCAGGTTCCCTTTAATTTATAATAAGAACATGACTTGCACCAGAAACATATCACATTGCCTACCTTTAGGTCACTCCCGGAAACATGTTCCTTATCAATATTCTGGAGAACCTTCAACAATTTCTTCTGTTGGCTACAATGAAAGAAAATACTGGATTACACATCACACAATTATTGACTTTTACAATCTATGGTGTCACATGTTCCTCATCTTTGTTTCTTTCCATCCAGAAGTAATACATCTAAGTTGTTAGAGAATGGTGCAAGACAACAATGGTATATACTACAGGTTATGTCTGATGGAAGTGATCAACTAGGGGCTACAAAGCAAACTCAACCTGACCCATGACACGTCTTCAGTTTCTCCTCCCGTGAATACTATGTGCAGTGGTCTCAGAATTATCTGTGCCTCCTACATGTGTAATAGATGCCATCATCGAGATCCCCATGTTAGATGGAAAGTAAACCTTTACTGTTGTAGATTTCCATTACAAATCTAAGGAGATGTTACCTGGCTGAGAGGAGTGAGCTTGTGTCTGCAGAAAAACTGAACCAGTCTAAAAACTTTTTTTGGAATAGGAAACACTGGAATCGGACTACTCGACTTCTAAAAAAACTACTTGTGCTGAGAGCAGAGGAGCCGCCAGAGTGTAGAGATGCCGCCAGAGGGCAGAGATGCCGCCAGAGGGCAGAAAAGCCACCAGAGCAGAGATGCCACCGGAGACTAATCTCACACATGGTCAAATTAGCAGTTAAGGGCCCATTTCTATTCACATCACCACAGACTACATCTACGAATATTCAGATCTGTCACGGACGTATATTGCAACCACAATCTTTAAAAAGTCAGAATGTAAACTCTGAAGAAATCAAAATTTTAACCCCTTTAACGACCAGGGGTGTTTTAGTTTTTGCGTTTTTGTTTTTTGCTCCCCTTTTTCTCTAGAGTCATACATTTTTTTATTTTTCCGTCAATATAGCCACGTGAAGGCTTGTTTTTTGCGGGACGAGTTGTACTTTTGAACAACACCATTGGTTTTAACATATCGTGTACTGGAAAATGGGAAAAAATACCAAGTGTGATGAAATTGCAAAAAAAGTCAATTCCTCAGGTTTTTTTTAGTTTTTTACCATGTTCACTAAATGATAAAACTGACCTGCCAATATGATTCTCCAGGTCATTACGAGTTTATAGATAAAAAAAAGAACCTAGACATGTTTGGTGTCTAAGTGGTGACAAAAAAATTCCAAAGTTTGTTTAAAAAAAAAATTTGCGCCATTTTACGATACCCATAGCGTCTCCATTTTTCGTGATCTCGGGTTAGGTGACATTGGGAAAGAGTGGTACCAATGAAAAGTGGCTGCATAGTAAATTTTCAATTCAAGGGAATCGGTCACCAGGTTTTGCTATGTAACCTGAGGACAGCATGAGATAGGGGCTGAGCCACAGATTTCAGTGATGTGTCACTTATTAGGCGGAGTGCTGTGATTTCAATGAATGCTTTATCACTAAGATCATCACTGCCTGGACTACAGCTCACATGAGCCCTGGTCTGACCACGCCCCCTCCTGTAATTAGCAGCTTACTGTCAATAGGCAAAATGCATGGAGAGTTGTGGCATGGGCAGGTTCAGTTTTATGAGCGACACTACATCTAAAAACTGAGAGTTTACTGGGTGCAGCAGTCCTGGCACAAAGTGATACATCATTGGAATCAGGGTCTCTTCTCTTTTCCTACATTATGCTTCTCTCAGATGAGGTAGCAAAAACCTGATGACAGATTCGCTTGAATTGAAAATTGACTTTGCAGCCATTTTTCATTGGTACCACTCTCTTTCCCAATCTTTCGTTGAGTCATTTTGTTAATAGCGTCTGATATTTAGTTTGTGATGAATAAAAATATAAAATATGCCTATAAGAAAATGTTAAATCATTGCATTCTTGCTTTCTTTATATAATACATAGTGTCCCAACTTTTGTGGAATTGGGGTGGTTTAAAAAAAAAAAAAAAAATACATGCCCGCCCCCAGAGAGAGAGAGTCAGACCCGGCTTTCTCTGTGGGATATGGAAATTCTCCGGAAGAGTGGTTTTTTTTTTTTTTTTTTACACTGCATGATGCCTCCTGCTTCTGATTGGTCAATATTATGCAGGGGAAAGGGGGTCGTGACCGCCCCAGAGACAAATGTCTAGTAATGACCATTTGGATTTAGCACGCTTATAAACTTTACAAGCTATAAGAAATTCCATTATGTGGCCACTTTAACTTGCCAAAACTGGTTTAATCTCCCCTATCAGGCCGGCGTCACACTCAGCGTAAGACAATACGGTCTGTTTTTTACGGTCGTAATACGGAGAAATGTTCCCAAAATAGTGATCCGTATGTCATCCGTAGGCAGGGTGTGCCAGAGTATTTTGCGCATGGCATCCTCCGTATGGCATCCGTACTGCGAGATTTTCTCTCAGGCTTGCAAAACCGACATCTAATGGATTTATGTGCTCAAATGTTCGTTACAACATATATACAGTATATTATATATCTATCATTGAGACACACACACACACACATATATATATACATATACACATATACACACACACACACACACGGTGGGGCAAAAAAGTATTTAGTCAGTCAGCAATAGTGCAAGTTCCACCACTTAAAAAGATGAGAGGCGTCTGTAATTTACATCATAGGTAGACCTCAACCATGGGAGACAAACTGAGAAAAAAAAAAATCCAGAAAATCACATTGTCTGTTTTTTTATCATTTTATTTGCATATTATGGTGGAAAATAAGTATTTGGTCAGAAACAAAATTTCATCTCAATACTTTGTAATATAGCCTTTGTTGGCAATGACAGAGGTCAAACGTTTTCTGTAAGTCTTCACAAGGTTGCCACACACTGTTGTTGGTATGTTGGCCCATTCCTCCATGCAGATCTCCTCTGGAGCAGTGATGTTTTTGGCTTTTCGCTTGGCAACACGGACTTTCAACTCCCTCCAAAGGTTTTCTATAGGGTTGAGATCTGGAGACTGGCTAGGCCACTCCACGACCTTGAAATGCTTCTTACGAAGCCACTCCTTCGTTGCCCTGGCGGTGTGCTTTGGATCATTGTCATGTTGAAAGACCCAGCCACGTTTCATCTTCAATGCCCTTGCTGATGGAAGGAGGTTTGCACTCAAAATCTCACGATACATGGCCCCATTCATTCCTTCATGTACCCGGATCAGTCGTCCTGGCCCCTTTGCAGAGAAACAGCCCCAAAGCATGATGTTTCCACCACCATGCTTTACAGTAGGTATGGTGTTTGATGGATGCAACTCAGTATTCTTTTTCCTCCAAACACGACAAGTTGTGTTTCTACCAAACAGTTCCAGTTTGGTTTCATCAGACCATAGGACATTCTCCCAAAACTCCTCTGGATCATCCAAATGCTCTCTAGCAAACTTCAGACGGGCCCGGACATGTACTGGCTTAAGCACTGGGACACGTCTGGCACTGCAGGATCTGAGTCCATGGTGGCGTCGTGTGTTACTTATGGTAGGCCTTGTTACATTGGTCCCAGCTCTCTGCAGTTCATTCACTAGGTCCCCCCGCGCGGTTCTGGGATTTTTGCTCACCGTTCTTGTGATCATTCTGACCCCACGGGGTGGGATTTTGCGTGGAGCTCCAGATCGGGGGAGATTATCAGTGGTCTTGAATGTCTTCCATTTTCTAATTATTGCGCCTACTGTTGATTTCTTCACTCCAAGCTGGTTGGCTATTGCAGATTCAGTCTTCCCAGCCTGGTGCAGGGCTACAATTTTGTTTCTGGTGTCCTTTGACAGCTCTTTGGTCTTCACCATAGTGGAGTTTGGAGTCAGACTGTTTGAGGGTGTGAACAGGTGTCTTTTTATACTGATAACAAGTTTAAACAGGTGCCATTACTACAGGTAATGAGTGGAGGAAAGAGGAGACTCTTAAAGAAGAAGTTACAGGTCTGTGAGAGCCAGAAATCTTGATTGTTTGTTTCTGACCAAATACTTATTTTCCACCATAATATGCAAATAAAATGATAAAAAAAACAGACAATGTGATTTTCTGGATTTTTTTTTCTCAGTTTGTCTCCCATAGTTGAGGTCTACCTATGATGTAAATTACAGACGCCTCTCATCTTTTTAAGTGGTGGAACTTGCACTATTGCTGACTGACTAAATACTTTTTTGCCCCACTGTATGTATATGCGTAATATATAATATATATATATATATATATATATATATATATATATATATATATATATATATATATATATATATATATATATATATATATATATATATTTTTTTTTTTTTCTGTATTTATATTTAATTCAGCGCGATATATGTGAAAAGCCGGTAATTCAATTGCCGGCTTTTCATTTCTCCTTTCCAAACCCGACAGGATATGAGACATGGTTTACATACAGTAAACTATCTCATAACCCCTTTTTTTTTTGCATATTCCACACTACTAATGTTAGTAGTGTGTATGTGCAAAATTTGGGCGCTGTAGCTGCTAAAATAAAGGGTTAAATGGCGGAAAAAATTGGCGTGGGCTCCCGCGCAATTTTCTCCGCCAGAGTGGTAAAGCCAGTGACTGAGGGCAGATATTAATAGCCAGGAGAGGGTCCATGGTTATTGGCCCCCCCCTGGCTACAAACATCTGCCCCCAGCCACCCCAGAAAAGGCACATCTGGAAGATGCGCCTATTCTGGCACTTGGCCACTCTCTTCCCACTCCCGTGTAGCGGTGGGATATAGGGTAATGAAGGGTTAATGTCACCTTGCTATTGTAAGGGGACATTTAGCCAGATTAATAATGGAGAGGCGTCAATTATGACACCTATCCATTATTAATCCAATTGTATGAAATAGTTTAAAAAAAAAACACACACACACACATTATTAAAAAGTATTTTAACCCCTTCACCCCCAAGGGTGGTTTGCACGTTAATGACCGGGCCAATTTTTACAATTCTGACCACTGTCCCTTTATGAGGTTATAACTCTGGAACATATGTCACACAAAATACTTAATAAGTAACATTTCCCACATGTCTACTTTACATCAGCACAATTTTGGAACCAAAATTTTTTTTGTTAGGGAGTTATAAGGGTTAAAAGTTGAACAGCAATTTCTCATTTTTACAACACCATTTTTTTTTTAGGGACCACATCTCATTTGAAGTCATTTTGAGGGGTCTATATGATAGAAAATACCCAAGTGTGACACCATTCTAAAAACTGCACCCCTCAAGGTGCTCAAAACCATATTCAAGAAGTTTATTAACCCTTCTGGTGCTTCACAGGAATTTTTGGAATGTTTAAATAAAAATGAACATTTAACTTTTTTTCACAAAAAATTTACTTCAGCTCCAATTTGTTTTATTTTACCAAGGGTAACAGGAGAAAATGGACCCCAAAAGTTGTTGTACAATTTGTCCTGAGTACGCCGATACCCCATATGTGGGGGTAAACCACTGTTTGGGCGCATGACAGAGCTCGGAAGCGAAGGAGCGCCATTTGACTTTTCAATGCAAAATTGACTGGAATTGAGATGGGACGCCATGTTGCGTTTGGGGAGCCCCTGATGTGCCTAAACATTGAAACCCCCGACAAGTGACACCATTTTGGAAAGTAGACCCCCTAAGGAACTTATCTAGAGGTGTGGTGAGCACTTTGACCCACCAAGTGCTTCACAGAAGTTTATAATGCAGAACCGTAAAAATAAAAAATCATATTTTTTCACAAAAATTATCTTTTCACCCCCAATTTTTTATTTTCCCAAGGGTAAGAGAAGAAATTGGACCCCAAAAGTTGTTGTACAATTTGTCCTGAGTACGCTGATACCCCATATGTGGGGGTAAACCACTGTTTGGGCGCATGGGAGACCTCGGAAGGGAAGGAGCGCCGTTTGACTTTTCAATGCAAAATTGACAGGAATTGAGATGGGACGCCATGTTGCGTTTGGAGAGCCACTGATGTGCCTAAACATTGAAACCCCCCACAAGTGACACCATTTTGGAAAGTAGACCCCCTAAGGAACTTATCTAGAGGTGTGGTGAGCGCTTTAACCCACCAAGGGCTTCACAGAAGTTTATAATGCAGAGCCGTAAAAATAAAACAAAAATTTTTTCCCACAAAAATTATTTTTTTAGGCCCCAGTTTTGTATTTTCCCGAGGGTAGCAGGAGAAATTGAACCCCAAAATTTGTTGTCCAAGTTGTCCTGAGTGCGATGATACACCATATGTGGGGAGAACCACTGTTTGGGCGCATGGGAAAGCTCGGAAAGGAAGGAGCGTCATTTGGAATGCAGACTTAGATGGAATGGTCTGCAGGCGTCACATTGCGTTTGCAGAGCCCCTAATGTACCTAAACAGTAGAAGCCCCGCAAAAGTGACCTCATTTTGGAAACTAGACCCCCCAAGGAACTTATCTAGATGTGTTGTAAGAACTTTGAACCCCCAAGTGTTTCACTACAGTTTATAACGCAGAGCCGTGAAAATAAAAAAATCCTTTTTTTTCCCACAAAAATTATTTTTTAGCCCCCAGTTTTGTATTTTCCCAGGGGTAACAGGAGAAATTGGACCCCAAAGGTTGTTGTCCTATTTGTCCTGAGTACGCTGATACCCCATATGTTGGGGTAAACCCCTGTTTGGGCACACGGGAGAGCTCGGAAGGGAAGGAGCACTGTTTTACTTTTTCAACGCAGAATTGGCTGGAATTGAGATCGGACGCCATGTCGCGTTTGGAGAGCCCCTGATGTGCCGAAACAGTGGAAATCCCCAATTATAACTGAAACCCTAATCCAAACACACCCCTAACCCTAATCCCAACAGTAACCCTAACCACACCTCTAACCCTGACACACCCCTAACCCTAATCCCAACCCTATTCCCAACCGTAAATGTAATCTAAACCCTAACCGTAACTTTAGCCCCAACCCTAACCCTAACTTTAGCCCCAACCCTAACTGTAGCCTTAACCCTAGCCCCAACCCTTGCCCTAACCCTAGCCCTAACCCCAGCCCTAACCCTAACCCTAGCCCCAACCCTAACCCTAGCCCTAATCCTAGCCCTAACCTTAGCCCTAACCCTAGCCCTAACCCTAGCCCTAACCCTAGCCCTAACCCTAGCCCTAACCCTAGCCCCAACCCTAGCCCCAACCCTAACCCTAGCCCTAACCCTAGCCCTAATGGGAAAATGGAAATAAATACATTTTTTTAATTTTTCCCTAACTAAGGGGGTGATGAAGGGGGGTTTGATTTACTTTTATAGCGAGTTTTTTAGCGGATTTTTATGATTGGCAGCCGTCACACACTGAAACACGCTTTTTATTGCAAAAAATATTTTTTGCGTTACCACATTTTGAGAGCTATAAATTTTCCATATTTTGGTCCACAGAGTCATGTGAGGTCTTGTTTTTTGCGGGACAAGTTGACGTTTTTATTGGTAACATTTTTGGGCACGTCACATTTTTTGATCGCTTTTTATTCCGATTTTTGTGAGGCAGAATGACCAAAAACCAGCTATTCATGAATTTCTTTTGGGGGAGGCGTTTATACCGTTCCGCGTTTGGTAAAATTGATAAAGCAGTTTTATTCTTCGGGTCAGTACGATTACAGCGATATCTCATTTATATTATTTTTTAAGGTTTTGGCGCTTTTATACGATAAAAACTATTTTATGGAAAAAATAATTATTTTTGCATCGCTTTATTCTCAGGACTATAACTTTTTTATTTTTTTGCTGATCATGCTGTATGGCAGCTCGTTATTTGCGGGACAAGATGATGCTTTCAGCGGTACCATGGTTATTTATATCTGTCTTTTTGATCGCGTGTTATTCCACTTTTTGTTCGGCGGTATGATAATAAAGCGTTGTTTTTTGCCTCGTTTTTTTTTTTTTTCTTACGGTGTCTACTGAAGGGGTTAACTAGTGGGCCAGTTTTATAGGTCGGGTCGTTACGGACGCGGCGATACTAAATATGTGTACTTTTATTGTTTTTTTTTTATTATTTAGATAAAGAAATGTATTTATGGGAATAATATATTTTATTTTTTTTTCATTATTTTGGAATATTTTTTTTTTTTTTTTTTTTTTTTTTTTACACATTTGGAAAAAAATTTTTAAACTTTTTTACTTTGCCCCAGGGGGGGACAATACAGATCGGTGATCTGCCAGTTTGCATAGCACTGTGACAGATCACCGATCTGAGAGAAGTGCAGGCTGCTTCACAGTGCCTGCTCTGAGCAGGCTTCTGTGAAGCCACCTCCCTCCCTGCAGGACCCGGATCCGCGGCCATCTTGGATCCGGGTCTGGAGCAGGCAGGGAGGGAGGTAAGACCCTCGCAGCAACGCGATCACATCGCGTTGCTGCGGGGGGCTCAGGGAAGCCCGCAGGGAGCCCCCTCCCTGCGCGATGCTTCCCTGCACCGCCAGCACATCGCGATCATGTTTGATCGCGGTGTTCCGGGGGTTAATGTGCCGGGAGCGGTCCGTGACCGCTCCTGGCACATAGTGCCGGATGTCAGCTGCGATAGGCAGCTGACACCCGGCCGCGCTCCCCCCGTGAGCGCCGCCGATCGCGCTGGACGTACTATCCCATCCGTGGTCATGGGGGCCCACCCCACCTCGACGGGATAGTACGTCCGATGTCAGAAAGGGGTTAATGAAATAAACACACAGGTTGTTTTAATATTTTATTGCTCTCTCAATCCACCTGAAGACCCTCGCTCTGAAAAATAATAAACCAACAATATACATACCTTCAGATGATCTGTCACGTCCCACGAAGTAAATCCATCTGAAGGGGTTAAATCATTTTACAGCCAGGAGCTGCGCTAAAGCACTCGCTCGTGCCTGTAAACCCCAGGTACTGAAAGGAAAGCAGGATGATCTGTACTTACCTTGAGTTGCGGTAATGCGCCCTCTGCTGGATGTCCTCATATGAACTCGAGTGTGGGAACTTTTCCAAGGCTCCAGTTCATGAGGACATCCAGCAGAGGGCGCATCACCGCAACTCAAGGTAAGTACAGATCATCCTGCTTTCCTTTCAGAACCCGGGGTTTACAGGCACGAGCGAGTGCTTTAGCACAGCTCCTGGCTGTAAAATGATTTAACCCCTTCAGATGGATTTACTTCGTGGGACGTGACAGATCATCTGAAGGTATGTATATTGTTGGTTTATTATTTTTCAGAGCGAGGGTCTTCAGGTGGATTGAGAGAGCAATAAAATATTAAAACAACCTGTGTGTTTATTTCATTAAAATACTTTTTAATAATGTGTGTGTGTTTTTTTTAACCCTTTCATACAATTGGATTAATAATGGATAGGTGTCATAATTAACGCCTCTCCATTTTTAATCTGGCTTAATGTCACCTTACAATAGCAAGGTGACATTAACCCTTCATTACCCCATATCCCACCGCTACAGGGGAGTGGGAAGAGAGTGGCCAAGTGCCAGAATAGGCGCATCTTCCAGATGTGCCTTTTCTGGGGTGGCTGGGGGCAGATGTTTGTAGCCAGGGGGGGCCAATAACCATGGACCCTCTCTAGGCTATTAATATCTGCCCTCAGTCACCGGCTTTACCACTCTGGCGGAGAAAATTGCGCGGGAGCCCACGCCAATTTTTTCCGCCATTTAACCCTTTATTTTAGCAGCTACAGCGCCCAAATTTTGCACATACACACTACTGACATTAGTAGTGTGGAATATGCAAAAAAAAAAAAAAGGGGATATGAGATGGTTTACTGTATGTAAACCATGTCTCATATCCTGTCGGGTTTGGGAAGGAGAAATGAAAAGCCGGCAATTGAATTACCGGCTTTTCACTAACACCGGTGCGTCTTTCTCGCAAGTCACACTGCTGGTCCGTGTGGAATCCGTATTTTTATCGCCCCCATACTTTCATTGGCGATTTTTTTGCGCAATACGGTGACCAACGCAGCATGCTGCGATTTTCTACGGCCGTACAAGACCGTATAATACGGATCAGTAAAATAAGGCTGATAGGAGCTGGGACATAGGGAATCATTGGGCCGTGTGTTATGCGTATTTTACGGACGTAGTTTATGCGCTCATACGTCCGTAAAACTCGCTAGTGTGACGCCGGCCTCATAGCTTTTTATTACTGGGTGTGATCGTAGGGATCCTTGAACCCTTAATTTGGAAGGAAATACCAATTCATATTTATTTAATGCTTTATCAGTTAAGGTCCCTGGAAATTCTGGCTGTTTTCAAATGTCTGATATTGTACAATTAAAGGGGGTGTCCAAAAAGTTTACTCCGATGACCTATATATAGGGATAGGTGGGGGTGTGACATCTGGTGACCCTACCGATCTGCTGCTCCTGGTGCCAGAGACAAACAGTTGTGATCAATTGAGAAACAAAACAGCACAGGTCCAGCAACTGTGTAATGTTGGCAGCAGGATAATGCTGTTCCTCCCCTATTCGTTCAGGTAGGGGTTGATGTGTGGTACCCGGCTGCAGTCACTACACAGCTGAAGGAGCTGGAGTCTGCATCTGATCACATCTTATCAGCAAAGCAGAGAGGAGTGGGGAAGGTGTCGCACCCCCATCCATCTGATGACTGTGACCGATCCCAAGGATAGGACATCAATATCAAAGTACTGAACGCACCCTTCAATAAAATCAATTTTGTTTTTTTGTTTTTATAAAGTATAAACCACAAGAATGTAGACAATACGAGATCATGCGAGAACAGTGATATTTACAATAAGTAAAAAGGCGCATTAGTGTCCAGCATATGTGAAGAGCTATTACTGCAGATCTTGGCTATAAATGAAAATAACCTCTTACCCCACTGAACACACCCTTTAGGCCGGGGTCACACTTGCCAGTATGATGCGAGAAACTCGTGTGAGTCTCTTGCATCAATACGCGGCACTGCCGCCGGCACTCGGGACCGGAGCGTGCAGATGCATGTATTTCTATGCAGCCACATGCTCCGGTCTCAAGTGCCGGGTATTGATGCGAGAGACTAGCGCGAGTTTCTCACATCACACTTGCAAGTGTGACCCTGGCCTTAAGAAAGGCCTCATACACTTGGACCGTAAACCAGTTGTATTCACCTAAATAAAATGTGCAAATTGCCTCTTCATAAAGAGAAAACAGGTTCCCTTATACCGCCTATAGGAGGGGGCAATTTTGGAGAAGATTTTGGCTTTGCTTCATACCTTGGGTCACCATCATCACTTGCCCACAACTCAAGTGCCTCAGATGCCACCGTAAAAAGGGGGATTCTGATTCCCATTGACACCTTTATAGCTTCTATTTGTTGTTACCTTTGGGAGTAATCATCATTTTCGTCCACATGCAAATGAAGCATTAAGTTCTCTTCTGGGTGGCCCCGCTGAATTCCTTGCCCTGCACTAGCCTCTTTAGCTTGATTGATCACTGGCAGATTTGACTGCCTGGATCTTGAAGTCAAATAGACAGTGAGCTATCCATCAAGCTAAAGAGATTGGTGCTGCTGTAGAACCATGGGAAGGCAGTGGCTTATTTAGTGCTCTGTCACACCCAGAACACTTAACGTACCATTTGGATTTGAATAAAAATGCTAATTATTCAGGAAGGCAGCAACAGATGGAAGATATACAGTGGGTATGGAAAGTATTCAGACCCCTTTACATTTTTCAGAGCCCTGACCTAAACCCAATTGAGCATCTCTGGAGAGACCTGAAAATGGCTGTCCACCAACGTTCACCATCCAGCCTGACGGAACTGGAGAGGATCTGCAAGGAAGAATGGCAGAGGATCCCCAAATCCAGGTGTGAAAAACTTGTTGCATCATTCCCAAGAAGACTCATGGCTGTACTAGCTCAAAAGGGGCTTCTACTCAATACTGAGCAAAGGGTCTGAATACTTATGACCATGTGATATTTCAGTTTTTCTTTTTTAATAAATTTACAAACATTTCTACATTTCTGTTTTTTTTCAGTCAATATGGGGGGCAGAGTGTACACTAATGAGAAAAACATGAACTTTTTTGAATTTACCAAATGGCTAAAATGAAACAGTGAAAAATTTAAAAGGATCTGAATACTTTCCGTACCCAATGGATATCCACTGTACACACATCTTTTTACAAGTGAAAATAGGAGTGGAGCTACGTACTGTTCACAGGCACCTGTCCTACATTCCAGGAAAGGTTTCTGTCAGTAACATTGTGCAGACATTTTTAATTCTATAGTGATCACATCACTAAACAAAAGGATTGTGATTTGCTAATCAAAGGAGTTTGGGAATATTATATATAAAAAACAAAAAAAAACCTAAAGGAAATCTCATTACTAATAACTTCATAGAGAACCTCTTTAAAAGGAGAACATTTACTCCTTTAATTAGACCAGAGCTAGGCAAAGTGCGGTCCACGTTCCACATCCAACCCTCTGACTGTTCCAATCTGGCCCACAGACTGAGACAGCCGAAGAAGAAATCCCAAAGAAATAGAACGGAAGCCAATGTCATAATACAAAAACCTTTATTAAATGCTTCTTAAAAACAATTTACTCTCTTTTTTATGTAAATATCCACAATGGAGATACACATGCAAATAGACTGCAGAGTACAAATTCAGTATCACATACCATTTATATGTCCACAAAATTTAATATACACAGGGGCAGGCTGATCATTTAGGTAAAAAATGTTTTTAGTATAGTCTATTCAAATATCATTCCTAACAGAGGTTTGCCAAATCAAGTGCCTGGTATATTGGACTAATCTGGGGGTGGAAGCAAAGAAAGTACTAAATGCTATATAGTTGCAAAGTGCATAGTAGTTTATATCCACCACGGGATAAGTCCCAGTACCAGAGTTCTACAAGAAATCACATAGGAAGAATATATCTGGATAGCAGCCACAGAGTGATCAATCACGATCCGAATATGCCAGTGCATTGAAGGCTAACCAAAGAGCCATACCCCACATGCGGTGCATAGAACTAAAAAAGGAAATGGACGTAATACATAACCTGCACATGCAGTCCTGAGCCCCAACGCACGTTTCGCGTTAGCTTCTTCCGGGGATCTGTATACAGATTCCACCCCCGGATTAGTCCAATATACCAGACACTTGATTTGGAAAACCTCTGATAGGAATGATATTTGAATGTTATGGCCTGCTCTGGGGACAAGGCACACGAGAACTGGAAAATTATACTATTTTACAAACCATAGGAAAAAAGGACAATGCAGCTCCCTCCATACAATAGTAGTGTTTTGGTGAAGACAAAGCAACGACATAACGGTGCGGTTACCTTAATTCCATGAGGGTGATTCGTTCAATAGCTTGTGAGACAACTCCTTCCTTCTCCTCTTGTGAAGATGTCTGTTATGAATACAAGGAACATGATCTGGCTTATAAGGACCTTTTTATTTGCATCCACAATAATAACAATTTCCAACAGTGTAAATTTAGATATATTAGCCATGTGGCACCCTGCCGGTATCACCATCCTGTAGGACCAGTACTGCTGGCACCACTGTCGGACAACCCCATAGTGATGATGACCCTAGGGTGCGGTCTCCTCCATGTTACGACCGTCTTGGAACCCTTTGCTACGACCACTGCCGCTACGCAGTGTCACGTCTGCACCAACAATAGCGTTGGGGGATGCAGACGTGGTTTTGGTCTAGATTAGTCAGGCTAGGTCTTATGGTCCTACCCAGACATGGACACTATCTAGCTGCTAGTTATCGGTTATACCAGGCTCTGTGCGGTGAACCTTGAGCAGGGCCACTCCCTATTTAAAAAGGCCAACAACAACTTCTACCTGTCAGTTATAGCTTGTTACGCCCCTGGTCTGTTGCTTTGTCTGGCCCTTATATCCTACATCTCCTGTTTATTTACTGAACTTGGCTCGTTTTCTGCATCACGATTATGTCCATGACTTGGACCTCCTGGTAACGACCCAGCTTGATAAACCCTCTTCCTGCTAGCTCGCTCCACTGGCAAGCAACCATTCCATGGATGTAATACAGGGGCCTTACATCAGTCTAGATCCCTGTATAGTGGTTAAAAGGTGAAGGCAACCTGGGACCTACAGAACATAGTGGCTTGTACAAAGCCTGTCCACAAAAAGCCTTATTAACAGCAGCCAGGCTACTAAAACCAGTGCCATTACGTTCCACTGGTCTACTGATAAAAACAAACAACATCATATGACCGCTGCAGCCAATCAGGGACAACTGATCAGCTTAAGCCTCAACATTTCCATCTGGGCAGAAGTAACGCTGTTCTTCTGCTCAGACGTATTGCAGCTATTACAGACACATCCTTTATTAAGGTTGTATAGCTTAAAAAAAAAAAAAACAATAATAAAAATAATTATAAAGCAATGCTAGCTTGTTCAGCCTGCCTTCAGTCTTGTCTCCAAGATGCAACCATCCTTAACCCTTTCACTTTACCTTCATGACCAGGCCAAATTTTACAATACTGACCAGTGTCACTTTATGAACTTCTAAATCTGTAACGCTTCAATAAATCTCAGCAATTCTGAGATGGCTTTTTTGTGACATATTGTATTTCATGTTAGTGGTACATTTTCAGCATTATGATTGACTTATTTGGAAAATATCAAAATTAAAAAAAAAAAAAAAGTGAAAAATGTTGCAATTTTCAAACTTATAACTTTCTGGTTTAAGGGAAAACAAAACAAAAAAAAAAAAAAACACAAAATAGTTAACAAATAACATTTACCACATGTCTACTTTAAATCTACATAACTTTTTAAACAATTATTTCTTTTGTTGGGAAGTTAGAAGGGGTCAGTTGATCAGCGATTGAAATAAAAATGTATAAAAGCAATTTTTTTTTTTTTTTTTTAATTAAAGGGGCCTCATTCCATTTGAAGTGATTTTGAAGGTCCTATTTGATTAAAAATACCCAAAAGGGACAATTTTAAAAACTGCACCCCTCAAAGTGCTCAAAACCACATTCAAGAAGTTTATTACCGGTAACTCCTTTTTTAGGGCTTCACAGATTAAAGCAATGTGAAAGGAACATTTTACCTTTTCCTACAAAAATGTTGCTTTAGCCCCAAATTTTGCATTTTCACAAGGGTAACAGGAGAAAACGGACAGCACACTGTGTTTTGCAATTTCTCCTGAGTACGCAGATACCCCATATGTAGGGGAAAACTACTGTTTGGGCGAACGGCCGAGCTCAGAAAGGAAAGAGTAAATTTAATTCTGGAGCGCAATTTTGGCTAGTCTATAGAGGATGCCATGTCACAATTGAAGAGCCCCTGAAATGCCAAAACAGCAGGCACCCCTACAAGTGACCCCATTTTGGAAACTACACCTCTTGAGAATTCATCAAGGGAAGTAGTGAACATTTTTAGCCCTCAGGCGATTTCCAGAATTGCTTAATTTTTGGGCCGGTCCGATGGGCTTTGTGGTTCGGCATTTCCAATCTTCATGCGATGACGTCCTCTTCCTTCCTTCCTGTCGCGTCTCCTGCACAGGCGTACTTTATCTGCCTGAGGGCAGCACAAAGTACTGCAGTACGCAGGCGCCGGGAAAGGTCCGAGAAGCCCAGCGCCTGCGCACTGCAGTACTTTGTGCTGCCCTCAGGCAGATAAAGTACGCCTGTGCAGGAGCCGCGACAGAAAGGAAGGAAGAGGACGTCATCGCATGAAAATGGGAGGCGCTGGACCAGGACACCCATCGGACTGGACCGCCCCCCTAGGTGAGTATAATCTAACTTGCTTTTCTTATCTTTCAGGTTACATCAGTGGCTTATCTACAGCATTACAGAATGCTGTAGATAAGCCCGATGGCGGTGGCCGAAACATATATACGAAAAAGTAGGTGACAGATTCCCTTTAACACTGTTCACATTGCGTTAACAGCAGCCCGTTCAACACCTGCGTTAACGGGCTGTTGTTAACGCAAGTGCCGGCATGACATCGCGCTAGCGCAGATAGAGCATCTGCCAGCTCTATCTGCGCTAGCATTGACTGACCCGGAAACGCTGCAGCCCGCGTCCCAGGGTCCGTCACTCAATGACGGCACATCGCTAGCGATGCGTCCGACATTGGACTTAATGGCGGCGTTAACGGACTGCGGTACACCGCGTTATGCAGTATGAAAACGCAGTATGAACCCAGCCTAACCTTTATAACTTCCTTTTTTTTTTTTTTTTTTTTTAAAAAAAAAACACCAATAAATGCAAGTCAGATCGAAGAAATGTTACCACTATCATGAAGTACAAGATGTGTTGTAATAACTCTGGAACGCTTCAACAGATCCCGGTGATTCGGAGATTGATTTCTTGTGACATATTATACTTCATTATAGTGGTAAAATTTCTTCAAAAGTTCTTGTATTTGTGCAAAAAATGTAAATTTGGTAAAAATTTGGAAAATTTCACAATTTTCAAAACTTTATTTTTATGCCACTAAATCAGAGCATTATGTCACACAAAACCGTTAATACATAACATTTCCCACATGCCTACTTTACATCAGCAAAATTTTTTAAACTTTTTTTTGTTAGGAAGTTAGAAAGGTTAAAAGTTGACCAGCAATTTCTCAATTTTCCCAAAAATTTTACAAAACCATTTTTGGAAGGAAAAAAATTTTTTTTTTTTTTTTTTTTTTTTCACACAATTTTTACTTTACACCCAAATATATATATATATTTTTTTTTACAAGGTTATAAGGAGAAAATTAACTCTAAAATGTGTTGTGCACTTTCTCCTGAGTAAGCAGATACCCCATTTGTGCAGGGAAAACTACTGTTTGGGTGAAAGGCTCAGTAGGGAATGCGCACGGTTTGACATTTTGAACACAAAATTGGCTGAAATCCAGGAGCGGACACCAAGTCACATTTGCCATAACAGTGCAACCCCTCACAAGTGACCCCTGTTTTGGAAACTTGACCCCCCTAAGGAATTTATGTAGATGTGTGTTGAGCACACTGAACCCTCTGGTGCTTCACAGAAGTTTATAACATTGAGCCATGAAGATATTAAAAATTTAAAGCTAAAAAAGGAGATTTTTGTGTACTCACCGTAAAATCTCTTTCTCTTAGCCTCTAATTGGGGGACACAGGACCATGGTGTTATGCTGCCGTCCACTAGGAGGCGACACTATGCATAATCTGAAAAAGATTAACTGTGGCTCCTCCTGTGCAGTATACACCCCTGGACGGCATCAGCCTTCTCCAGTTTTGTGCAAAAGCAGAAGGAGGAACGTAACATGAATAACATAATTATGCCTGTAAGAAGGCAACTATGTACGAGCTCAAGAAAACAATATGAGAACTCAGTTACAACGGCCCGGAAAGGGCAACAGGGTGGGAGCTGTGTCCCCCAATTAGAGGCTAAGAGAAAGATTTTACGGTGAGTACACAAAAATCTCCTTTACTCTGTCGCCTCATTGGGGGACACAGGACCATGGGACGTCCTAAAGCAGTCCCTGAGTGGGAAGCAATGGACGAATATTGTGCATACAGGCCCCTATACTTAGGGCACCGCCGCCTGCAGGACACATCTACCCAGGCTCGCGTCCGCTGAGGACTGGGTATGAACCCTGTAGTGTTTAGTAAACGTGTGTAAGCTAGTCCAAGTGGCCGCCTTACACACTTGTTGTGCCGAAGCCTGGTGCCGAATGGCCCAGGAGGCCCCTACCGCCCGTGTAGAGTGTGCCGTAATACCGGCTGGAAGAGGAGAATTCTTAAGGCAGTAGGTCTCTTGTATGGTGGATTTGATCCACCTGGCAAGGGTAGCTTTGGAAGCTGGCAGACCCTTGTGGCCGCCTTCCAGAAAGGGGAAAAGAGAATCAGACCTCCGGAAGGACGCAGTCCTAGACACGTATATACGCAATGCCCTGACAAGGTCAAGCGTATGCAGAGCCTTCTCCACTCTATGAACCGGAACCGGACAAAGGGATGGTAGTGAAATTTCCTCATTGAGGTGGAAGTCGGACACAACCTTCGGAAGGAAGGATGGGACCGTACGAAGAACTACCTTGTCCTGCAAAAAAAACAGGAAGGGCCGTCTGCAGGAGAGTGCTGTCAGTTCAGACACCCTGCATAGCGAGGTGATTGCCACCAGGAAAACCACCTTCTGGGAAAGAAGGCGGAGCTGGACCTCCTTAAAGGATTCGAAGGGTGGTTCCTGCAATGCTGTCAGGACCAGGTTGAGGTCCCACGTTTCTAGTGGTCGTCTGTAGGGGGGAACCAATCGGGAAACCCCCTGAAGGAAAGCCCTTACTTGCGGCTTGGTAGCAATGCGCCTTTGAAAAAGCACTGAGAGGGCTGACACCTGGCTCTTAAGCGAGCCCAATGACAGCCTGGCCTCCAGACCCAATTGGAGAAAACCAAGTACTTTGGGTAGGGAATAAAGGAGTGGGATCTGGCCACGAGATTCACACCAGGTAAAGAAAGCTTTCCAGGTACGGTAATAAATCTTGGCAGAGGCTGGTTTCCGTGCTCTGATCATGGTTCCAATGACGTCCGTCTAGAGCCCTGCCTGGGTTAGAACCCAGGTCTCAAGGGCCACGCCGTCAAATTGCGAGCCCATGAGTTCTGGTGGTAGAACGAGCCTTGTGATAGAAGATCGTGGCGGTCGGGGAGACGCCAGGGGGCTTCTGCTGTGAATTGTACGGTGTCAGCGTACCATGTGCGTCTGGGCCAGTCCGGTGCAATTAGGATGGTTGGAACTCCCTCTTGTTTGATCTTCCTCACCACTCTGGATATCAGGGGGAGAGGTGGAAAAATATACAGAACCAGAGCATCTGCTCCGAGCGACCGCGATCGTGTGTTCTGGCCATGAAGTTGGAGACCTTGGCATTGAAGTGGGATGCCATTAGGTCCACATCCGGGGCCCCCCAGCGGAGACAGATCTGTTGAAAAATTTCGGGATGGAGAGACCACTCTCCCGAGTCTATTCCTTGTCGGCTGAGGAAGTCTGCTTCCCAGTTGTCCACACCCGGAATGTGGACCGCCGAAAGAACCGACCCTGTGTCCTCCGCCCAGCGGAGGATGTGTGACACTTCTCGCATCGCCTGGGTACTGCGGGTCCCCCCTTGGTGATTCACATATGCCACAGCCGTGGCATTGTCCGACTGTATTCTGATGTGAGAGGCTGCCAGTAAGTGATGGAAGGCCCTCAATGCCAGAAGGATGGCACGAATTTCCAGGATGTTGATGGGCATGGTCGCTTCCACTGGGGACCACTTGCCCTGTGCCCTGTGGTGTAGGTGCACCGCACCCCAACCTGTCAGGCTCGCGTCGGTGGTCAGAACCTTCCATTGACCTGTGAGAAAGGATTTCCCCTTTGCTAGCGAGGTTGGCTTGAGCCACCAGTGCAGGGACCTCCAGGTTGACGACGTTAGCTGGAACTCCCTGTCGAGAGAAAAGGGATTCTTGTCCCAGGACTTGAGAATGGCTAGTTGGAGAGGTCTGAGGTGAAACTGGGCAAATGGGACAACTTCTATTGCTGCTGCCGCCATCTTGCCGAGGACTCTCATGGCAAACCGGAGAGATCGAGGGGGTTTGCGGAGGAGGGTGCGAACTGCTAGTCGGAGAGCCAGTGCCTTGTCCTTGGGAAGGAGCACTAGACCCCTGGAGGTGTTGAATAACATTCCCAGGAAGGTCAGGGACTGACTCAGGGTTGGTGATGACTTTTGTAGGTTAATTAACCAGCCCATGCGACTGAGAGTATCGGTTGTGATTGAGACGCTGAGCTCGCAGTCCTTGAAGGTGGGAGCCTTGATGAGTAGATCGTCCAGGTATAGAACGACTACTATGCCTCTGGAGTGCAGGACGTCCATGGTGGCTGCCATGACCTTGGTGAACACTCTGGGAGCCGTGGCGAGTCCGAAAGGGAGAGCCACGAATTGGTAGTGGTCCTGGCCTATTGCGAACCTGAGAAACCTCTGATAGGCAGGTGCAATGGGTATATGCAGGTATGCGTCTTGTATGTCTATGGAGGCGAGATATTCTCCCTTCTCCATGGACGCAATGATGGACCGAAGGGACTCCATGCGGAAATGACAGACCCGTACATATTTGTTGAGCTGTTTTAGGTCTAGTATGGGCCGTACGCTGCCTCCTTTCTTGGGAACTACGAACAGATTGGAGTAGAACCCTCGGAAGCGGTCGGTCGTGGGTACCGGTACTATGACTCCTGCTTGAAAAAGCGAGGAGACCGCTAGGTGGTAGGCACGAGCCTTGGCTGGCGGTTTTGGGGGGACAGAGAGGAAGAATCGGTCCGGTGGGTTGGAGGTGAAGTCTATTTTGTATCCGGAAGACACTAGTTCCATGACCCACCTGTCTTCTGTAATAGGCAGCCAGACTTGATGAAAGAGCAAAAGTCGGCCGCCTACTGGTGTGGTGTCTTCCGGAGTCCGTGAGTCATGATGAGGAGAAAGTCTGAGATTTTCCTCCTCTGGGCTTAGGCTGGCCTGCTTTTGACTGCCAGGTCTTGTCCGACCTTTGCGTCAATCGTGAGTTGTCCCTGCGTAGGGAACGGTTACGATTTTGTGCTGGACACGAGACGGACCAGCCGGAGGAATTCCGAAAGGATCGGAATCGAGTTTGGTTACGCTTCTTGTAAGTGCGTTTAGATTTCAGTTGGGGAAGAGAAGTACTCTTACCCCCGGTGGCGTTGGATATCATAGTGTCCAACTGTTCACCGAAAAGTCTCCCACTGAGGTAGGGGAGGTGAGTGAGGGACTTCTTTGAGGCTGCGTCCGCTTTCCATTCCCGCAGCCAGAGGATCGTGATGGCGTTTGATGCTATCCCCGCTACTCCCCTTGCTGAATCCAGAGCTGCATGGAGCATGTAGTCTGCTACAACTGCTATTTGAACCGCTTGGTCCGACAGCTCAGGAGCGGATGCTTGGAGAGCTTGTAAATTCTTTGCCCAGGCCAGAATGGCCTTGGCAGCCCAAACTGAGGCGAACGCGGGAGCCAGGGATGCCCCTGCTGCCTCGAAAATTGAACGAGCCATGCGTTCTACCTGCCGGTCTGCTGCGTCCCTGAGGGTTGAGCTATCTGGCAGTGAAAGGAGGGTCTGAGCTGCTAGCCTAGAGACTGGGGGAGGCCACTTCAGGTGGATCTGTCCATTCCTTGGTGTCCTTCTGTGGGAAGGGGTACCTCGCCTCCAGATATTTGCGATTAGCGAATTTTTTCTCAGGCTGTGAGAGCTGCTTTTTAAGGATCACCTTAAACTCTAGGTGGTTAGAGAAAACCTTAGGCGGCTTCAGAGGTCCTTCAAAGGAAATCTTATGTTCTGGGGCCTCTGGTGGCGGATCAGAAATGTCCAGCACCCAATGGATGGATGAAATTATGTCCTCAACTAGCGCTGTGTTGCTAGGAGGGATTGGGATCAGGGACCCCTCCGTTTCTCTGTCTGAGTCAGAGTCGCAGATGCCTTCCGAATCCTCTGTATCACTGAGGCGTCCCCTGCTGAGTGGGCCGGGGAGGAGGCCTTCTCTGGTCGGGGATTGCGGAGATCTGCATTGTCTGTCCCATGAATGGGACGGTCTAGATGACCTGGAGCTACGGTGTCTATCCCTAGAGGGGGATGACCGTGTGCTATTGGATGACGCAGATGGACTTGACCTATGGTTCCGCTTGCGTCCTGACCTAGACGTGGATGTGCCAGGGTCATCTTGTTCCTGAGTCAAGCTCTCCCTTTGCTGGGTAACGGTCATAGCCGGGGCATGACCCTGCAGAGCCTGAAGCAATGTGGAGGTTAGGTTATCTATAGACTGCGTCATAGATTGCAATATCTGAGTAGCCCATTCCGGCGTGGCATTAGACACCGAGGCATTGGCAGGGGCTTCTTGGGGCTCTGACACATTAGTTTGTATACAGTTCTGACAATGCGGGTACGTGCTACTACTGGGGAGAGCGGTCCCGCAGGCTGTGCAGAATGCATAATAGCAGTTCTGCCTGATTCTCTTGGACCTTGAGCCCGGCATAGTGCACAGAGTGCAGAAGTGCTGCCAGCAGAGGACCTTACAGGGGTAGAGAAACCTATAGGGGAGCCTTATAGGTAATATGGATTCACAGCTGAGTAAAAAACCCAGCTGTGATCTTACCCCACCAGTGTGCTCCTAGGTCCAGCGCCGAAGATCCACAGTCCTGTGCCCCCCGGAGACTGGCTGCCTGGTCCTCGTCCTGCAGACCGGGAGATGCAGGGTTAATCTGCATCCGAAAATGGCTGCTGAGACAGAGAGGAAAGGAGGAGAAGGGGGCGGAGAGCTGGAAAAAGGCGGCAAGGCTGTGTAAAAACGCGCCCTTTCTGTCTTGATCCACCCACTTTATGACACTGTAGAGTGTCATATTTGTCATCCGGGGGGCGGGCCGGGGGGCGGGCCGGGGGGCGGAGAGGCGGCAGCTTCAGCTAGGCCGAAGCCGGGGCCTAAATTAGATGCCTGAGGCCCAGAAGGGCTCCAGGCCGGCGCGAAAGTCCGGGAGGGGGGTCGGATCTGAACCGGACCCCTCCGGATTTAAAGGCAGGATGGCAGTGGGGCTATAAGCGGAAGGGGGAGCCCGGTAGGGGTCTCCCTGAGGCAGTATAGAGCTGGTGCTGCCGCAGAGACAGGGGCGCAGGGAGCCCTGTGTCTGTATGTGCCATGCCTGCCTGCACTCCCCCCGGCCCCAACAGGAGCCCGCAGCTGGGCTGGGGTCCCTGGATGCAGGCGCAGTTTGCTGGCCCATTGCTGGGAGCTGTAGAATGCTGTCTGTACAGGCCCTACCTGAGGTGTCTCAACCTAATACCCCCAGAGGGGGATAGGGAGGGTGCTGTTGTCACCTTCAGGGGCCTTTATCCTCGCCTCGACCTCAACCCAGAAACCAAAAGGAATTGGGGAAGGAGGGGGGTCTCGACTTTGAACCAGCACCCGAGGGACTGGGGAAGGAGCAACATGGGGAATAGCCATCTCTACTTCAACTGGGCACCCCATAATAGGGGGCCGAGGAAGGAGCCATGCCGGGAGTCTCACAGGAGACCCTCTTTTCTTCATCTGTAATCCCGTCGGAAAAAACGGAGTAAAAATCTTTTAGGTGTGCCTCCTATGCGACACTAAGCAAAAACTGGAGAAGGCTGATGCCGTCCAGGGGTGTATACTGCACAGGAGGAGCCACAGTTAATCTTTTTCAGACTATGCATAGTGTCGCCTCCTAGTGGACAGCAGCATAACACCATGGTCCTGTGTCCCCCAATGAGGCGACAGAGTAACTTTTTATTTTTTTATTTACACAAGGGTAACAAGAGAAAATAGAACAAATTGTACAGCAAATTTTGGGGTCCGAGTACACTGATACCCCATATGTGGGGGAAATCTACTGTTTGGGCACATGGCAGAGCTCAAAAAGGAAGCAGTGACTTTTGTAACGCTGACTTTGATGGAATGGTCTGTCCCCTCCCAGACCCCATGGAGAATGGGACAGAAATGTAATGTGAACAAGACACACAAAACAGGAATATCATAAACCCTCTAATATACAAATGAACAGCGCTCCATCCGGGTGTAGAAATCTTCACAAAAGCTTTATTAAGCCATAAAATACAGCGACGTTTCGACCATATGCTGGTCTTTATGCTTGATAAAGACCAGCATATGGTCGAAACGTCGCTGTATTTTATGACTTAATAAAGCTTTTTTGAAGATTTCTACACCCGGATGGAGCGCTGTTCATTTGTATATTGGATGGTCTTGGAATATCCAGGAAGGTTCCCTGGACGAGGAACAGGTGCCCTAGAGAAGTGAGTGCTGTCAGCCCTTTTGTGCTTTTTGTGTATCATAAACCCTCTATCATTCAAAATAGGGACAGGGAGGAATAAACTAAAGGCAATAGGGAACACTCATGTACTACAGAACACCTCTACAACAACTTCTCCCCAAAACAATTAACTTAAGCACACAGCACAGGAAGACAAACCTTCAATAGCAACAAGCGTCCCCTAAAAGCAAGGTAGCAGAGCTTTCACTGGCAAGACAGATAGTCTGGCCATTTTTTTATATTATTATTATTATTTTTTTTCTGACCAGCATAGAAAGGGTGTTCAGCACCAAGGGAAACCAAATACATTTAAATATTGGATCCAAACAGGCTAAATGGAAGATCTGCGACTCCATACGCAGTGATCTTCTACCCCTGGATCTCCCAGGTTGGCGTGACACACTCGTGACAGGTTATTATTCCATTACAGTATGCAAAACTCTATAAAAGTTGAAAAATATTTCTGGATTAGATTACTCATCCATAGATTATTATGTGCTTTCTGATATCCAACACTCCAAAAAGGCGTTAACATTTTTTGCAGATTTAAATTTCTGACCCATATACTATTCCGTCTTCTGGCATACATTTCGTTGCTATATAACCCTGAAAAAAACTTGTTCAAAAATGTATCGGTATTATATTGCTCACCTATAGACTATTGCATGGTATATAACTCAAAAGTGCACAGCCTGTATGAGTCTAGGAGACCGATGCATGACAATTTGAACAGAATGTGTATGAGGCCTTCCCTTATGTCTAATACAGGGTGTATCTGAGTCACTAATTTTTGACAGTTCTCGCTTCCTACAGAAATGAAACTGAAATTTCCTATGTTTTAATAAAAAAATTGTTAAAATAAAAAAAAAATAATAAAAAAAAAATTATAGAGTTTTACTTAAATGATTTTTTTAAATCCTTTTTAAATTTTGCCTTATATACAAGTCATTATACAGGATAAAATGTTTAACTTTTGTTTGCCTGTAAAATGCAATTTCTCGTCGATTTGCAATGTTTTATTGTCACTTCTTAAAGTGGAGTCAAAGCGTGACACCATTGCTCTCAGCAGTGATCTGAGAGTCAGAGATGGTTCTAGGGGGTCTACCCCCATGCTGTTCTTCTTCAATTCAGCACTTTTCCCATCCATTTGAACATTTTCACTGCCCCCCAGACCTCTTTGTAGGGTCAGAATTCGAGTATTAGGAATTGCTTGGTTCCAGCAGCGAACACCTGAGCATTTTAGTGCTCGCTCATCTCTAGTGGCCATCATTCATCATCCAGCTTTCCCCTTATTAAAACACTGAGCACACAATATTAGTGCACAGGCATGATGGCTGGATGACATGTCTGGTTCTGGGCTTCTATCTGGAGCCCTGCTATGGATGCACTATCCAGATGGGACCATAGACAACCAAGGAAGAACGCTCCTATCCTGGATCGCCTCGTACCTTTCCAACCGCACATTCAGCGTCCCCCACTCCCACACTACCTCCTCATCCCACCCTCTCTCTGTTGGAGTCCCCCAAGGCTCTGTTATAGCACCCCTACTCTTCTCAATCTATACACTTGGCCTGGGACAACTCAAAGTCCCATGGATTCCAGTACCACCTTTATGCTGATGACCCTCAGATCTACCTTTCTGGCCCAGACGTCACCTCTCTGCTGTCCAGAATCCCGGAGTATCTATCAGCCATATCATCCTTCTCCTCTCGCTTCCTCAAACTCAATGTGGACAAATCTGAACTCATCATCTTTCCTCCATTTCACAGATCTTTCTTGCCTGACCTATCTATCGCAATTAACAACATCACGCTTTCCCCCCTACCAGTAGTCTGCTGTCTCAGAGTAACCCATGACTCTACCCTGTCCTTCAAACCGCACATTCAAGCTCTTTCCACCTCCTGTCACCTGCAGCTCAAAAATATCTCCAGAATCCGTCCTTTCCTCAACCGTCAATCTACTAAAATGCTTGTGCATGCCCTCATCATCTCCTGCCTCGACTACTGCAACATCCTTTTCCGTGGCCTTCCTGCCAACACCCTTGCACCTCTCCAGTCCATCTGTAACTCTGCTGCCCGACTAATTCATCTCTCTCCTCGCTACTCCTCCGCTTCTCCCCTCTGCTAATCTCTTCACTGGCTCCCATTCCCTCAGCGTGTCCAGTTCAAATTACTAATAACCTAGAAAGCCATCCATAACCTGTCTCCTCCATATATCTCTGAACTGATCTCCCGATATCTTCCCTCACGCAATCTCCAGTCCTCCCAAGACCTCCTTCTCTCCTCCACACTTATTCGCTCCTCACCCAACCACCTCCAAGACTTCTCCCGAATATCCCCCATCCTCTGGAATTCTTTGCCTCAACACGTCTGACCATTAACCACATTTGGATCCTTCAGACGGAACCTGAAAACCCACCTCTTCAGGAAAGCCTACAGCCTGCACTGACCCCCCTGCCTCCTCACCACTACCGAAGCTACCGCCATATCAACACCTGAGCTCCTGCAACCCTCAGCCTAATTGTCACCTTCCCCACCATCCTGTAGAATGTAAGCCCGCAAGGGCAGGGTCCTCGCCCCTCTGTATCAGTCTGTCATGGTTAGTTTGTTTACTGTAAGTGATATCTGTAATTTGTATGTAACCCCTTCTCATGTACAGCACCATGGAATCAATGGTGCTATATAAATAATAATAATAATAATAATAATAATAATGCTACTAACCTTCAGATATGGGATTAATCGGTAGGGTAATAGTGTTCTATGGCCCTGAGGCTGCTGCACTGAAAGCCCGCTACCAAGAGGAAATTAACTTTATTCCTCCCAACAGCCTCCAGCTTTCAGTCACCAGACTGTGAGCAGCGCATGAAACCACTGCCCGGCACTGACTGACAGCCGTATCTACAACGTGTCAGTACAGAATGGCACGGCCGTCCAAAACTTTGATGAAGATGGGGCAACGTGACCATAGAGTAACCCATTAATCACAAGAACCTAGAGCGCATAACCTCCATCTGCCGCGATCACAGACGGGGGCAGTAATACTGCCAGAGGCTGGGACTATGAGGGGCAAGGACATACTAGTAAGTGCATTGCAAGCAAGCCTCTCTTATCATAAGCTACAGAAGCCCCCATCTGAGGTACAGACCCCACGACCTTCTGTGCTCGTATCGACTGTTCCCTATAGTTATACATGCTAGAATCATCTGAATATTCTGCCTTCTGTGCAAATAAGTTGATACAATTAATTCTTTTGCAGCCACATAAAGCATAGAAGCCGCTCATTACCTCTAGTCTGCTACTTGCTCTCCCAACCGCCTCATTCTCCATTTGCACAGCATTTATAACTTCGTACGCGGAATACTCAGAATCTTCACTTTCTGCCATCTGTTTTCTTGTTGCAGATAGCGGTCTCTCTTTCCGACTAGCTGGTCCTAAGGAAAAGAAGAAATTGTTGTTTAGCTGCAAAGGTTGGACATAAGGACTTCGAGTTGGTGAAACGTCACTTCTATAAAGGGGATTACCACGCAATCCTTACCCAGATGAGCCCGCTCTCGGATTCTACGCAGTGCCCATTACATAGCCCACGGACCACACACACATCAAAAGGTCGGCCAGTCCCACTGACACTGGGGGGCTTTACTCTATAATGAAGTTTTATGTTCTTTCCTCTACTGCTTTTGGAGTGTGGCTACCAATCAACAACTTAGGCCCCATGTGGGCCCAATTCCTGCCAGTCTTGACAAGGACTCGAGTGGGAGTGGGACTCCTGGAGAACAGAATCCCACAGCTTGTCAAGTATTAGACGATCTATGGCATCGAGGCCCCATTGCACCCCTAGAAGTGCTGGTCTTGAGTTGGTAACACACATGGTACGGGATTATAAAGTAATGGACAACCCCTTTAAATATGGAATGTGTACGCTGGTCTATGCTTCCAAATGTGAGGGGGAGTATAAAGAAGAGACAGAGACCCCAATTCCAGCAGTTTCACTTAATGGGTTGAAGTTTGGAAACAATGACCTATCTGCTGCAGCTCTGCTAGGCCTCTCACTGATGAGCTCCTACGGCAGCTCTTCTAGGCCTCTTACTGATGAGCTCCTACGGCAGCTCTGCTAGGCCGCTCACTGATGAGCTCCTACTGCAGCTCTGCTAGGCCTCTCACTAATGAGCTCCTACTGCAGCTCTTCTAGGCCTCTCACTGATGAGCTCCTACGGCAGCTCTTCTAGGCCTCTCACTGATGAGCTCCTACGGCAGCTCTGCTAGGCCTCTCACTGATGAGCTCCTACGGCAGCTCTTCTAGGCCTCTCACTGATGAGCTCCTACGGCAGCTCTGCTAGGCCGCTCACTGATGAGCTCCTACTGCAGCTCTTCTAGGCCTCTCACTGATGAGCTTCTACTGCAGCTCTGCTAGTCCTCTCACTGATGAGCTCCTACTGCAGCTCTGGTGGGCCTCTCACTGATAAGCTTCTACTACATAGTCTTTGACATTCAGGAGGTGAACCTAGTTCCAGCCCCTCCTGTGATTGACAGCTTTTTGCCTACACTGTACACAGGCAGAAAGCTGGCAATTGTGGATGATGTGGATAGCCAACACTCACAAATAAAGGAGATAATTACTGAGAGGACTAGCAGAAATACAGCACTTAACTTGGTGTTAAAACAAAACTACAGCAAGGAGTTAGCAAGTGACAACGCTGGAATCAGGCTCCCTGTCCCCATATTATGCTGTCCTTAGATGGGGCACAACAAACCAGGTACAGAATCCCCTTACACTGCGATTTGTGCATGTGACTGTATTTATAGTAAGTGGCGTTGGCGTGTCTCCCGTTATACATTTCTAATTAATGGAGATGAACGGTGCGCTTTATACGTACACAGTAAAAATATTGCTATCCATTCTATTTGCCAATGGTTATCGATGCGCAAAGGGAACTGAAGGTTTAGTAATAAGTATGCAGTAAGATCCTGGGCTTGCTCTACTGGTAACAGGTGGCCAAGATGCCATCTGGAAATCTACATCAGGGATCTGGAGCGCTGTATATTAAAGTGAATCTGTCAGTAAGCTTTTGCTATGTAATCTGAAGGCAGCATGAAGTTGTCAGGACTCTGAACATTTTTTACCTTTTGTGCATTACTGCCCTTTTTCAAGATGGCGTCTTTGGTCTCATGTGCATTGTGTCTCCTGCTATAAAACTCCACCCCAGCCTTCAGTCTGTGCTAGAGTATTCTGCCTTGTATACAGCTCCTGACCTCTGATTACTCCCTGGCTATATACCTGCTCCTGTGAACCTGTGTGGTGATCCTGCTACTCTGCTCTGAGTTCCTGCTGCATACACAAGTTTCCAGTAATCCTCCTTCATCTGCTGTTCGTGTTTACTTCTATCTGTATTTGCTGGTCATGTAAGCTGTTGCTGCTTTGCAATAACCTGAGACTATTAACCAGGCCTCCCTGGTGGAGCTAAGATATGATTTGAACTGCCTAATAAGCATATCTATCTGTGCCTGGACTAAGACAAGGATTTATTCGTGTCAAGTATCCTCAAGAATAACTGTGCTTCATAGACTTTCTGCTTGATTGCATTTTCCTCTGAAGTTTCCTATAGACTGCTAAGCTGCGTTTATTATTTGCACCAAGTGTTGTGGACTTGAGTTTCTCTCTGCACCTGTTTGAATCACTGTGTGATAATATAGACTTTACCACTTATAAAACTGTGTCCTGTAGTTGTCTTGTTCCACGCAAAGAGTCTCCTGAGTTATCCCCTAGAATTATTACATAAGTACAGGTTAAAGCACTGATATTCAGTGATGTGTTATTTTTGATGATGTGTGCTGTTTACTTATAATGAAGGTTTTACAGCTAGGACATTATCATTGCCATGACTAGCAGCCTTGTGCCTTCTGGTCTGACGCCGCCACCTCCTGTGATCAGCAGCTCACTGTGAATAAGCCATGTACATACAGAGCCTGTTGTGGGCGGGGGTAGCTTTTTAAGCTCTGCTACATGATAGATATCTAAGAACTCGGATTGTGCCACAATTGCTGCACCCAACAAATAAAGTGACACATCGCTGGAATCAGGGTCTCTTTTCCTATATTACCCTGCTCTCAAATGACACAGCAAAAAGGCGGCTTACCTATGATAGAACAATACAATTGGAAGTTTGAAATCGAATATGCCAAACGGCATCTCCCCTGATTATCGTTGGCCGACACCCCATACACATTAGAAACCTACCAATATGGGAGCCTTTGGCCGACCTTACTAGAATGTGTATGGGGGGCTTTAAATGGACAGTCAGATAATGGCACTGCTGGAGAAAACCCGGACTAGACTGTGCAAACAGTGCTCTCCCCAACATATAGCTAGACCCTCGCTTATAGCCTGGGATTCCTGCTGGTAATCAGGATAACATATGGCGATATAGCTATGACTGGCAAGGAAGTACAGCAGTAATGTAATGATGACTAAAAGAAGCCCCCCAGGTCTTGTGATAAATGACCACTATGAGATCCCTATGTTCTGTCGTACGTGGTGTGCGCGGCTCCTCTCGTCTCGGCGAGCTTCTCGGCACTTTACTTTTCACCATCACGGGCTTCATAGGAATATAAAGGTCAGCACTGTCTCTCCGTTTTGCAGACAAAACTCTCCCATCCTTTTTTTCAACAGCTTTAAAATAAGATGTAAAATGTTAGACCATGACAATGATAAATGAGGCATTTTTTAGCAAACCGTCTACTATGTGCAGAGAGACCAATTACCCAGGCAAATTCTACAATGACGACTGGTGACAGATGTGACAGTGCGCTGACATTTCAAGGACCAGATATGAAGAGGGAGTGTGTTCAGGACGATATTACAGTAATATTTCCTATGAAGCTTTCAGAGAGAGCAAGCAAAATGTTGGGAAACTGTCAGCGGTGTGAGATGAGAGGACGGTGGGCTCTGAAGATGGTGGTCTACACTGGACTGATACCTGCACCTCTCTGAAAGCAGAGAAGATCAGAAGTGGACACTGTCAAATAAACATGTAGAGATGTAAGGGGAATATGGAGTTTATGGAAGTGATGGAGTATGGCCGGGACATGCCGCCACCGATAATGACAGAGCTGCGGAGCCAATATAGGGCCGAGTCCCCTCACAGTGATGCTCCTAGCCACCCAGGGCCACCTGGACTGTGACACCCACACAACCCAGGAGCCAAGAGATAAGACGACAAGATGTTGTCAGAGACTTACAGATGAGTAATTAAGAATGGAACGAGTCTTGGATGTGGAAAACTTGAAGACACAGGATTTAATATAAAATGCCTTGGGGGCCATGTCCTTTAGCAAGACATAAAGGGGTTGTCCACTCTATGTGACTGCAGACTAGTATATCCTTACATTGCGTGCACTGCACGCAGGGCGGATTCTCCGGTGACAGTGGTCATGTGACTGCAGAAATGTGACATGAATACTCCTCCCGGACTAGTGGGGGACAGCCTCGCTCAGTGCAAGTGTATTGATCAAGGACAGAAACAGTTGTGAGGCAGTGAGCGGTGCTATATGCGAGGGTCGCTATGTGTCCCCGGGATGTGCACAGGAGCATATTGAGGCCATGGGAGTGCATTGCAGTCACAGGCATAGCTGTGATTGCAATGCAGAATAAAACCGAGTGTTGTTCTTGGGCAAGCTATTTGTCCAAGGCAGATTTAAGAAAACTTTTATTTTTGAAACGGACTACAGTAAGGTAACGGGACAGTCCGTTTCCTCACCGGCCCGGGTTTTCCATGTGGCCTACGGCTACAGGTTCTTTGTAAAAAACCCTGCAGCAGAGGGTTTGGTGTGTGTCTGGAGTTTGCAAGGTGCAGAGCAGACGACTCTGCAAAAGCTCAGCCTGTGTAAGGGAACACACCCTGCAGCATTATACGGTGGTGCAATCGCTCTCGGTAACCAGCCGCATTTACGGACTGTCTTTGTTTCCCGACTGCGGTCCAGAGGATACCGTTTGTTTTGTTTGCAAGTTTTGGAGATTAAACCGGTGTTTACGGTGAACTTTCCTGGGTCACAGCCTCTTCACTGCAAAGTGAGGACACCGCTGCACTGCACAGTCTAATTGTATTGTGGCCGGGAGCATGCATATTGCATACCTGCGGGGTCACATGACTGCCATTCCTGGCACCAGCACTAAAGAATCCCCTGTGTGTGCGCGACACAAGGATTCACAGGTCTGCAGTCACATAAACTATAAGGCTGCAATCAGTCTAAGAGTGGACAACACTTTTAAAGAGTAACAATGGGTTTATTTTTTATAAAAGAAAAGTTGTATTATATCTTACTAGATAAATCTGCTTTTTTCTCCTCCTAGACTGGTCATTCATTCTCAATTCACCAGTAATATCTGTCTTGGGTGAATACATATTACTCCCATTACTGAGGTAGAAGACGACAGTTGGTGCTCATTAAGTTCTATGGAGAACTTTACCTGTGGATTAACAAGAACTGGCAGCAGAATGTCTCTAGCTCCTCATCGCTCCATAGAGTTTTAAAAGCACCAGCTGTCATATCTTATCTCAGTAATGGGAAATGTCTTTACTGAATCCAGACTTTACCCATGTACAGAGAATGAAAGATCAGTCCGGCAGGAGAAAAAGCAAGTTTCCCAGATAAGATACATTACAAAGCTGCTTAATTTTGACATGTACTACTGATCTATGGAATGAAAAGTAAAATAATAGTTACTCTATAATCCACAATCTGCCCACGTCTGAAAGAAATAATGAAAAAGTTAATTAATTATTATTACCAGTACCATTAAATTCTAGCACAACCAAGTCCCCCGGGAGTAGGTGATTATGATCAGCATCCGGGGGTCTTGGCTTCATGGAGCAGAAGGCTTGGGGCTCCTCTGAAGACTCGTCCTCAATGTCTTCCTCAATGGAGTCACACTCCTCGGCAGAGCTCTCCCTGCTGCCACGCTGTAGACGTAAGCTCTGCTCCAGGCTCTCTCGCAGGGCCTGTAAGGTACAATCCAATAGGTGGGCTCATTTACTATACACTAGTAATGAATCACACGGCAATGGGGTCTTTCTGCTGATTGTAGCATAGAATATACCGTATCTATACAATCATTCCGATCACTATATGACAAGTCCTAGGCGAGTCCTCAGCGCCCTCTAGTGGTTCCTGGTTTTTTTTTTTTCCACATTTCCACCAGAAAATGTCCCACTAGAAGAAGCCGAATTAATAGAGTGGCTCCATTTAATAGTCAGATGATCCAAAAGCCTCTCTGATCAGGAGCAATGCAAGGCTCGGCAATACTCTGCAGAGCTAACAAGTATTCTTCCAAGGCAACAATTGGTCTTAGGGGCTCCCGGCAGCAGGCTATCCCTTACCGGGTCTTTAGGAAACCCCTCCCTACATCACACCCAAATGACACTAACAATCACGTAATGTATAACCTGGGGGGTCCGCTGTTACATCTAGATTATGTCCATTATAAAGGGCCAGAGTGCTCACACAATATGCCACTGGTTGACATCGGTTTGGTGTCGCACAGGGGCTTTCCTCTGTACCCAGGTTTTTATTACAAACTCAAACAAAAAGGGGCGATCCACTATTAGAATTATAAAAATGGGTTTTCTAACAAAAAAAGAACAGATACTCCCCTACCAAACTCCTATGGTCAATGAAGAAACTATCTCTCTTCCAGCTCAGATGGAATAACAAGTCTAAAGATAATCACATGATCACGCCACTCCCTGAAGAAGCATTGGCGAAACATGTTGGGCAGGGAGGTGGAGAACGAGCAGCACTCATGGACACTTCAGGTTTGTAAACCTGTATTATTTCATCATTATCATTATATTAGTCTGGCCTGTCTTGTATTATGAATGAATATGCAATTTAGTATTGGACTAGGAATTGATCATTATAGTATTTACCATGCTCTTGTTGTGAATTCTGCTCTTGGGCTCCCTCCGGTGGTTATAAGTGGTAGCGCTGCTGTCTTTGGATCTAAGCATTCATCAGGTGTGTCCACTTATTGCAATTCTGACTGGGCTATTTAGTCTTGCTTGACCCTTTAGTCAGTGCCAGTTGTCCATTGTTTCCTGGAGGATTCACTTCCCTGCCTGGTCTCTCTTGCTTGCTGTTCATTTCAACAAAGATAAGTTCTGGCTTTGTTTTTTGCAGTCCACATGCTGTGGGCCTGATCGTTCAAGTTATTTTCCATGTTTTGTTTTGTCCAGCTTGGTCTGTATAAGGATTTGTTCAGCCAAGCTGGTATCTCTGGAGATGCAGATATACCCTCCATGTCTTTAGTTAGATGTGGAGATTTTGTATTTTCTGTGGTGGATATTTTCTAGTGTTTTAATACTGACCGCATAGTACTCTGTCCTATCCTTTCTATTTAGCTAGAAGTGGCCTCCTTTGCTAAATTCTGATTTCAGTCTGCGTGTGTTATTTCCCTCTCCTCTCACAGTCAATATTTGTGGGGGGCTGTCTATCCTTTGGGGATTTTCTCTGAGGCAAGATAGTTTTCCCTTTTCTATCTCTAGGGGTAATTAGTCCTCCGGCTGTGTCGAGATGTCCAGGGAGTGTTAGGTACATTCCACGGCTACTTCTAGTTGTGGTGTTAAGTTCAGGGTCTGCGGTCAGTACAGGTACCACCTTCTCCAGCGAACGTCTCATGCTGCTTCTAGGCCTCCAGATCATAACAGTACAACTGGCCCACAATGAGTTAATTGCATCTCAGAAGAAGGAAAGGAAAGTGCTGAGCCATTTTTTTTTTCTGTAGTCTGTTGTGCCTTTTCTTTCCTCTTTACCTCTGGGTGGTTCAGGAGTTTGGCGCTGGTATGGATGTTCAGGGATTGGGTTCTCGTGTGGACCAGCTTGCTGCTAGAGTACAGGGTATTTCCGATTATATCGTTCAGACTCCGGTTTTAGAGCCTAGAATTCCAACTCCTGATTTGTTTTTTGGGGACAGGTCTAAATTTTTGAGCTTTAAAAATAACTGTAAACTGTTTCTAGCTCTGAAACCCTGTTCCTCTGGTGATCCCATCCAGCAGGTTAAAATTGTCATCTCTCTGCTGCGCGGTGACCCTCAGGAGTGGGCGTTCTCCCTGGAAGCTGGAAATCCTGCTTTGCTTAATGTAGACACCTTTTTTCAAGCGCTAGGGTTATTGTATGATGAACCTAATTCAGTGGATCATGCTGAGAAGATCTTGTTGGCCCTGTCTCAGGGTCAAGAAGCGGCAGAATTATATTGCCAGAAATTTAGAAAATGGTCTGTGCTGACTAGATGGAATGAGGATGCCTTGGCTGCAATTTTCAGAAAGGGTCTTTCGGAATCTGTTAAAGATGTTA
This sequence comes from Ranitomeya variabilis, assembly GCF_051348905.1. Lineage (NCBI taxonomy): Eukaryota > Metazoa > Chordata > Amphibia > Anura > Dendrobatidae > Ranitomeya > Ranitomeya variabilis. Next base: position 77,446,433 of record NC_135238.1, read on the forward strand.
TGGTGGGGTTTCCCACGCCTGCTGGTCTGAGTGATTCTATGTCTCTGGCCATTCAGATTGATCGGCGCTTGCGCGAGCGCAGAGTTGTGCACACTATGGCATTGTCTTCCGAGCGGAGTCCTGAGCCTATGCAGTGTGATAGGATTGTGTCTAGAGCTGAACGACAAGGATTCAGATGTCAGAATAGGTTGTGTTTTTACTGCGGCGATTCTGCTCATGTTATTTCTGATTGCCCTAAGCGTACTAAGAGAATCGCTAGTTCTGTTACCATCAGTACTGTACAACCTAAATTTCTGTTATCTGTGACCCTGATCTGCTCATTATCATCATTTTCTGTCATGGCATTTGTGGATTCAGGCGCCGCTTTAAACTTAATGGACTTAGAATTTGCCAGATGTTGTGGGTTCCCTTTGCAGCCTTTGCAGAGTCCTATTCCTTTGAGGGGCATTGATGCTACACCGCTGGCTAAAAATAAACCTCAGTTTTGGACACAGCTGACCATGTGTATGGCGCCAGCTCATCAGGAAGATTGTCGTTTTCTGGTGTTGCATAATTTGCATGATGCTATTGTGCTGGGTTTTCCATGGTTACAGGTGCATAATCCAGTATTAGATTGAAAATCTATGTCTGTGACTAGTTGGGGTTGTCAGGGGGTTCATGGTGACGTTCCTTTGATGTCAATTACCTCCTCCCCCTCTTCTGAAATTCCTGAGTTTTTGTCAGATTTCCAGGATGTATTTGATGAGCCCAAGTCCAGTTCCCTTCCACCGCATAGGGACTGTGATTGTGCTATCGACTTGATTCCAGGTTGTAAGTTCCCTAAGGGCCGACTTTTTAACCTGTCTGTGCCAGAACATGCCGCCATGCGGAGTTATGTTAAGGAATCTTTGGAGAAGGGGCATATTCGGCCATCTTCTTCACCATTGGGAACAGGTTTTTTTTTTTGTTGCCAAGAAGGATGGCTCCTTGAGACCCTGTATTGATTATCGCCTCTTGAATAAGATCACGGTCAAGTTTCAATACCCTTTGCCTTTGCTTTCTGATTTGTTTGCTAGGATTAAGGGGGCTAGTTGGTTTACTAAGATTGACCTTCGAGGGGCATATAATCTTGTTCGTATTAAGCAGGGTGACGAATGGAAAACGGCGTTTAATACGCCCGAAGGCCATTTTGAATACCTTGTGATGCCATTCGGGCTCTCTAATGCCCCATCTGTGTTTCAGTCCTTCATGCATGATATATTTCGGAATTATCTTGATAAATTCATGATTGTATATTTGGATGATATTTTGATTTTTTTCAGATGATTGGGAATCTCATGTGAAACAAGTCAGGATGGTATTTCAGATCCTCCGTGATAATGCTTTGTTTGTGAAGGGGTCTAAGTGCCTCTTTGGAGTACAGAAGGTTTCTTTTTTGGGCTTCATTTTTTCTCCCTCATCTATAGAAATGGATCCGGTTAAGGTTCAGGCCATTCATGATTGGATCCAGCCCACTTCTGTGAAGAGCCTTCAGAAATTTTTGGGCTTTGCTAATTTTTATCGCCGTTTCATTGCCAACTTCTCCAGTGTGGTTAAACCCCTGACCGATTTGACGAAGAAAGGAGCTGATGTGGCAAATTGGTCCCCTGCGGCTGTTTCTGCCTTTCAGGAGCTTAAACGCTGATTTACTTCTGCCCCTGTGTTGCGTCAGCCTGATGTCTCCCTTCCATTTCAGGTTGAGGTTGACGCTTCTGAGATTGGGGCAGGGGCCGTTTTGTCTCAGAGGAATACAGATGGTTCCTCGTTGAAACCGTGTGCCTTCTTTTCTCGAAATTTTTCGCCTGCGGAACGCAATTATGATGTCGGCAATCGTGAGTTGTTGGCTATGAAGTGGGCATTTGAGGAGTGGCGTCATTGGCTTGAGGGGGCCAAGCACCGTATTGTGGTCTTGACTGATCATAAGAATCTGATTTACCTAGAGTCTGCCAAACGGCTGAATCCTAGACAGGCCCGATGGTCCCTCTTTTTCTCCCGTTTTGATTTTGTGGTCTCGTACCTTCCGGGTTCTAAGAATGTTAAGGCGGATGCTCTCTCTAGGAGCTTGTTGCCTGATTCTCCTGGGGTCCTTGAGCCGGGCGGCATTCTGAAGGAAGGGGTGATTCTTTCTGCCATCTCCCCTGATTTACGACAGGCTCTTCAGAAATTTCAGGCTGATAAACCTGATCGTTGTCCAGTGGGGAATGTTATGGTTCTCAATGGCAAGAGAACATAGCCCAGCAAACATAAGTACTAGCTCTTGGAACGATGGAAGCTAAACTGACCATGAACTAAACCTGCCGCACAACTAACAGTAGCCGGGTAGCGTTGCCTACGTTTTTTATCCCTAGACGCCCAGCGCCGGCCGGAGGACTAACTAATCCTGGCAGAGGAAAATATAGTCCTGGCTCACCTCTAGAGAAATTTCCCCGATAGGCAGACAGAGGCCCCCACATATATTGGCGGTGATTTTAGATGAAATGACAAACGTAGTATGAAAATAGGTTTAGCAAAATTGAGGTCCGCTTACTAGATAGCAGGAAGACAGAAAGGGCACTTTCATGGTCAGCTGAAAACCCTATCAAAATACCATCCTGAAATTACTTTAAGACTCTAGTATTAACTCATAACATCAGAGTAGCAATTTCAGATCACAAGAGCTTTCCAGACACAGAAACGAAACTACAGCTGTGAACTGGAACAAAATGCAAAAACAAACGAGGACTAAAGTCCAACTTAGCTGGGAGTTGTCTAGCAGCAGGAACATGCACAGAAAGGCTTCTGATTACAATGTTGACCGGCATGGAAGTGACAGAGGAGCAAGGTTAAATAGCGACTCCCACATCCTGATGGAAACAGGTGAACAGAGGGGATGATGCACACCAGTTCAATTCCACCAGTGGCCACCGGGGGAACCCAAAATCCAATTTCACAACAGTACCCCCCCCTCAAGGAGGGGGCACCGAACCCTCACCAGAACCACCAGGGCGATCAGGATGAGCCCTATGAAAGGCACGGACCAGATCGGAGGCATGAACATCAGAGGCAGTCACCCAAGAATTATCCTCCTGACCGTATCCCTTCCATTTGACCAGATACTGGAGTTTACGTCTGGAAACACGGGAGTCCAAGATTTTTTCCACAACGTACTCCAACTCGCCCTCAACCAACACCGGAGCAGGAGGCTCAACGGAAGGCACAACCGGTACCTCATACCTGCGCAACAATGACCGATGAAAAACATTATGAATAGAAAAAGATGCAGGGAGGTCCAAACGGAAGGACACAGGGTTAAGAATCTCCAATATCTTGTACGGGCCGATGAACCGAGGCTTAAACTTAGGAGAAGAAACCCTCATAGGGACAAAACGAGAAGACAACCACACCAAGTCCCCAACACAAAGCCGAGGACCAACCCGACGCCGGCGGTTGGCAAAAAGCTGAGTCTTCTCCTGGGACAACTTCAAATTGTCCACTACCTGCCCCCAAATCTGATGCAACCTCTCCACCACAGCATCCACTCCAGGACAATCCGAAGATTCCACCTGACCAGAAGAAAATCGAGGATGAAACCCCGAATTACAGAAAAAAGGAGACACCAAGGTGGCAGAGCTGGCCCGATTATTGAGGGCAAACTCCGCTAAAGGCAAAAAAGCAACCCAATCATCCTGATCTGCAGACACAAAACACCTCAAATATGTCTCCAAGGTCTGATTCGTCCGCTCGGTCTGGCCATTAGTCTGAGGATGGAAAGCAGACGAGAAAGACAAATCTATGCCCATCCTAGCACAGAATGCTCGCCAAAATCTAGACACGAATTGGGTTCCTCTGTCAGAAACGATATTCTCCGGAATACCATGCAAACGGACCACATTTTGAAAAAACAGAGGAACCAACTCGGAAGAAGAAGGCAACTTAGGCAGGGGAACCAAATGGACCATCTTAGAGAAACGGTCACACACCACCCAGATGACAGACATCTTCTGAGAAACAGGAAGATCCGAAATAAAATCCATAGAGATGTGCGTCCAGGGCCTCTTCGGGATAGGCAAGGGCAACAACAATCCACTAGCCCGAGAACAACAAGGCTTGGCCCGAGCACAAACGTCACAAGACTGCACAAAGCCTCGCACATCTCGAGACAGGGAAGGCCACCAGAAGGACCTTGCCACCAAATCCCTGGTACCAAAGATTCCAGGATGACCTGTCAACGCAGAAGAATGAACCTCAGAAATGACTTTACTGGTCCAATCATCAGGAACAAACAGTCTACCAGGTGGGCAACGATCAGGTCTATCCGCCTGAAACTCCTGCAAGGCCCGCCGCAGGTCTGGAGAAACGGCAGACAATATCACTCCATCCTTAAGGATACCTGTAGGTTCAGAGTTACCAGGGGAGTCAGGCTCAAAACTCCTAGAAAGGGCATCCGCCTTAACATTCTTAGAACCCGGCAGGTAGGACACCACAAAATTAAACCGAGAGAAAAACAACGACCAGCGCGCCTGTCTAGGATTCAGGCGTCTGGCAGACTCAAGATAAATTAGATTTTTGTGGTCAGTCAATACCACCACCTGATGTCTAGCCCCCTCAAGCCAATGACGCCACTCCTCAAAAGCCCACTTCATGGCCAAAAGCTCCCGATTCCCAACATCATAATTCCGCTCGGCGGGCGAAAATTTACGCGAGAAAAAGGCACAAGGTCTCATCACGGAACAATCGGAACTTCTCTGCGACAAAACTGCCCCAGCTCCGATTTCAGAAGCGTCGACCTCAACCTGAAAAGGAAGAGCAACATCAGGCTGACGCAACACAGGGGCGGAAGAAAAGCGGCGCTTAAGCTCCCGAAAGGCCTCCACAGCAGCAGGGGACCAATCAGCAACATCAGCACCCTTCTTAGTCAAATCAGTCAATGGTTTAACAACATCAGAAAAACCAGCAATAAATCGACGATAAAAGTTAGCAAAGCCCAAAAATTTCTGAAGACTCTTAAGAGAAGAGGGTTGCGTCCAATCACAAATAGCCTGAACCTTGACAGGATCCATCTCGATGGAAGAGGGGGAAAAAATATATCCCAAAAAGGAAATCTTTTGTACCCCAAAAACGCACTTAGAACCCTTCACACACAAGGAATTAGACCGCAAAACCTGAAAAACCCTCCTGACCTGCTGGACATGAGAGTCCCAGTCATCCGAAAAAATCAAAATATCATCCAGATACACAATCATAAATTTATCCAAATAATCACGGAAAATGTCATGCATAAAGGACTGAAAGACTGAAGGGGCATTTGAAAGACCAAAAGGCATCACCAAATACTCAAAGTGGCCCTCGGGCGTATTAAATGCGGTCTTCCACTCATCCCCCTGCTTAATTCGCACCAAATTATACGCCCCACGGAGATCTATCTTAGAGAACCACTTTGCCCCCCTTATGCGAGCAAACAAATCAGTCAGCAGTGGCAACGGATATTGATATTTAACCGTGATTTTATTCAAAAGCCGATAATCAATACACGGTCTTAAAGAGCCATCTTTCTTAGCCACAAAGAAAAAACCGGCTCCTAAGGGAGTTGACGAAGGACGAATATGTCCCTTTTCCAAGGACTCCTTTATATATTCTCGCATAGCAGCATGTTCAGGCACAGACAGATTAAATAAACGACCCTTAGGGTATTTACTACCCGGAATCAAATCTATGGCACAATCGCACTCCCGGTGCGGAGGTAATGAACCAAGCTTAGGTTCTTCAAAAACGTCACGATATTCAGTCAAGAATTCAGGAATCTCAGAGGGAATAGATGATGAAATGGAAACCACAGGTACGTCCCCATGCGTCCCCTTACATCCCCAGCTTAACACAGACATAGCTTTCCAGTCAAGGACTGGGTTATGAGATTGCAGCCATGGCAATCCAAGCACCAACACATCATGTAGGTTATACAGCACAAGAAAGCGAATAATCTCCTGATGATCCGGATTAATCCGCATAGTTACTTGTGTCCAGTATTGTGGTTTATTACTAGCCAATGGGGTGGAGTCAATCCCCTTCAGGGGTATAGGAGTTTCAAGAGGCTCCAAATCATACCCACAGCGTTTGGCAAAGGACCAATCCATAAGACTCAAAGCGGCGCCAGAGTCGACATAGGCATCCGCGGTAATAGATGATAAAGAACAAATCAGGGTCACAGATAGAATAAACTTAGACTGTAAAGTGCCAATTGAAACAGACTTATCAAGCTTCTTAGTACGCTTAGAGCATGCTGATATAACATGAGTTGAATCACCGCAATAGAAGCACAGCCCATTTTTTCGTCTTAAATTCTGCCGTTCACTTCTGGACAGAATTCTATCACATTGCATATTCTCTGGCGTCTTCTCAGTAGACACCGCCAAATGGTGCACAGGTTTGCGCTCCCGCAGACGCCTATCGATCTGGATAGCCATTGTCATGGACTCATTCAGACCCGCAGGCACAGGGAACCCCACCATAACATCCTTAATGGCATCAGAGAGACCCTCTCTGAAATTCGCCGCCAGGGCGCACTCATTCCACTGAGTAAGCACAGCCCATTTACGGAATTTCTGGCAGTATATCTCAGCTTCGTCTTGCCCCTGAGATAGGGACATCAAGGCCTTTTCCGCCTGAAGCTCTAACTGAGGTTCCTCATAAAGCAACCCCAAGGCCAGAAAAAACGCATCCACATTGAGCAACGCAGGATCCCCTGGAGCCAATGCAAAAGCCCAATCCTGAGGGTCGCCCCGGAGCAAGGAAATCACAATCCTGACCTGCTGAGCAGGATCTCCAGCAGAGCGAGATTTCAGGGACAAAAACAACTTGCAATTATTTTTGAAATTTTGAAAGCAAGATCTATTCCCCGAGAAAAATTCAGGCAAAGGAATTCTAGGTTCAGATATAGGAACATGAACAACAAAATCTTGTAAATTTTGAACTTTCGTGGTGAGATTATTCAAACCTGCAGCTAAACTCTGAATATCCATTTTAAACAGGTGAACACAGAGCCATTCCAGGATTAGAAGGAGAGAGAGAGAGAGAGAAAGGCTGCAATATAGGCAGACTTGCAAGAGATTCAATTACAAGCACACTCAGAACTGAAGGGAAGGGGAAAAAAAAAAAAAAAAAATCTTCAGCAGACTTCTCTTTTCTCTCCTTTCTCTGTCAATTAATTTAACCCTTTATGGCCGGTCAAACTGTTATGGTTCTCAATGGCAAGAGAACATAGCCCAGCAAACATAAGTACTAGCTCTTGGAACGATGGAAACTAAACTGACCATGAACTAAACCTGCCGCACAACTAACAGTAGCCGGGTAGCGTTGCCTACGTTTTTTATCCCTAGACGCCCAGCGCCGGCCGGAGGACTAACTAATCCTGGCAGAGGAAAATATAGTCCTGGCTCACCTCTAGAGAAATTTCCCCGATAGGCAGACAGAGGCCCCCACATATATTGGCGGTGATTTTAGATGAAATGACAAACGTAGTATGAAAATAGGTTTAGCAAAATTGAGGTCCGCTTACTAGATAGCAGGAAGACAGAAAGGGCACTTTCATGGTCAGCTGAAAACCCTATCAAAATACCATCCTGAAATTACTTTAAGACTCTAGTATTAACTCATAACATCAGAGTGGCAATTTCAGATCACAAGAGCTTTCCAGACACAGAAACGAAACTACAGCTGTGAACTGGAACAAAATGCAAAAACAAACGAGGACTAAAGTCCAACTTAGCTGGGAGTTGTCTAGCAGCAGGAACATGCACAGAAAGGCTTCTGATTACAATGTTGACCGGCATGGAAGTGACAGAGGAGCAAGGTTAAATAGCGACTCCCACATCCTGATGGAAACAGGTGAACAGAGGGGATGATGCACACCAGTTCAATTCCACCAGTGGCCACCGGGGGAACCCAAAATCCAATTTCACAACAGGGGAAACTGTTTGTTCCTGACAGATTGACTAGCAAAGTGATTTCTGAGGTTCATTGTTCTGTGTTGGCTGGCCATCCTGGGATTTTTGGTACCAGAGATTTGGTTGGTAGGTCCTTTTGGTGGCCTTCTTTGTCACGGGATGTGCGTTCTTTTGTGCAGTCCTGTGGGACTTGTGCGCGGGCCAAGCCTTGCTGTTCCCGCGCTAGTGGGTTGCTTTTGCCTTTGCCGGTCCCTGAGAGGCCTTGGACGCATATTTCTATGGATTTTATTTCAGATCTTCTGGTTTCCCAGAGGATGTCGGTTATCTGGGTGGTTTGTGACCGGTTTTCTAAGATGGTTCATTTGGTACCTTTGCCTAAATTGCCTTCCTCTTCTAATTTGGTTCCGTTGTTTATTCAGCATGTGGTTCATTTGCATGGCATTCCGGAGAATATTGTGTCCGACAGAGGTTCTCAGTTTGTTTCTAGGTTTTGGCGAGCCTTTTGTGCTAGGCTGGGCATTGATTTGTCTTTTTCTTCCGCATTTCATCCTCAGACAAATGGCCAAACCGAGCGAACTAATCAGACTTTGGAAACTTATTTGAGATGCTTTGTGTCTGCCGATCAGGACGATTGGGTGGCTTTCTTGCCATTGGCCGAGTTTGCCCTTAATAATCGGGCTGGTTCTGCTACCTTGGTTTCACCCTTCTTTTGTAATTCTGGTTTTCATCCTCGTTTTTCTTCAGGGCAGGTTGAGCCTTCTGATTGTCCTGGGGTGGACTCTGTGGTTGACAGGTTGCAGCAGATTTGGGCTCATGTTGTTGACAATTTGGTGTTGTCTCAGGAGGAGGCTCAGCGTTTTGCTAACCGTCGTCGGTGTGTTGGTTCCCGGCTTCGGGTTGGGGATTTGGTCTGGTTGTCTTCCCGTCATGTTCCTATGAAGGTTTCTTCCCCTAAGTTCAAGCCTCGGTTTATTGGTCCTTATAGGATTTCTGAGATTGTCAATCCGGTGTATTTTCGTTTGGCCCTTCCGGCCTCTTTTTCCATCCATAATGTTTTTCATAGATCTTTGTTGCGGAAATATGTGGTGCCTGTTGTTCCCTCTGTTGATCCTCCTGCCCCGGTGTTGGTTAATGGGGAGTTGGAGTATGTGGTTGAGAAGATTTGGGATTCTCGTTTTTCGAGGCGGAGGCTTCAGTATCTGGTCAAATGGAAGGGTTATGGCCAGGAGGATAATTCTTGGGTTGTTGCGTCCGATGTTCATGCTGACGATTTGGTTCGTGCCTTTCATTTGGCTCGTCCTGATCGGCCTGGGGGCTCTGGTGAGGGTTCGGTGACCCCTCCTCAAGGGAGGGGGGGGGTACTGTTGTGAATTCTGCTCTTGGGCTCCCTCCGGTGGTTATAAGTGGTAGCGCTGCTGTCTTTGGATCGCAGCATTCATCAGGTGTGTCCACTTATTGCAATTCTGACTGGGCTATTTAGTCTTGCTTGACCCTTTAGTTAGTGCCAGTTGTCCATTGTTTCCTGGAGGATTCACTTCCCTGCCTGGTCTCTCTTGCTTGCTGTTCATTTCAACAAAGATAAGTTCTGGCTTTGTTTTTTGCAGTCCACATGCTGTGGGCCTGATCGTTCAAGTTATTTTCCATGTTTTGTTTTGTCCAGCTTGGTCTGTATAAGGATTTGTTCAGCCAAGCTGGTATCTCTGGAGATGCAGATATACCCTCCATGTCTTTAGTTAGATGTGGAGATTTTGTATTTTCTGTGGTGGATATTTTCTAGTGTTTTAATACTGACCGCATAGTACTCTGTCCTATCCTTTCTATTTAGCTAGAAGTGGCCTCCTTTGCTAAATTCTGATTTCAGTCTGCGTGTGTTATTTCCCTCTCCTCTCACAGTCAATATTTGTGGGGGGCTGTCTATCCTTTGGGGATTTTCTCTGAGGCAAGATAGTTTTCCCTTTTCTATCTCTAGGGGTAATTAGTCCTCCGGCTGTGTCGAGATGTCCAGGGAGTGTTAGGTACATTCCACGGCTACTTCTAGTTGTGGTGTTAAGTTCAGGGTCTGCGGTCAGTACAGGTACCACCTTCTCCAGAGTACGTCTCATGCTGCTCCTAGGCCACCAGATCATAACAGCTCTATAAACGTCATTGATTTTCATAATGATATTTATCCATTTATAGAATAATTTGTGTGTACTTTACTGATAATCCTTAATCAAGTAGTTTTTATACTTAAGAATAGCCTGAATGTAACATTAAGTATACATTTTTCCAAGTTGTATACAGTGTTGTTGTTTTAGGTGCGTTGCACTCCTGTACCCCCAGTTTCTTCATTTTGTCTATGTTGCGTCTTTTATTTTTTTTTTACATTCCTGTCCGCTCTACTTTACACATAATACAGAATAATTCTGAAGTCTATACATTGTGGTCGTGTCCTGGACTCATATAGGGGTTTCTAATCACATGATCACTGTCCGTGTCCCCCCCACTGGTGTCCGCGTGCCATCTTCAGGCAGCAGATATTGGCAGTGGAGCGGCTGTGGTCTGGTTGGGGAGTATCTGTTTTTTTCACCACACATGGCTGAGTTTTAATATAAATCATGTTAAGAAATAACACAGAATTGTAATACAAGAACGCAACACACCGTAACGTCACCGGCATCCAGCAGCAGCCTCCTCTTATTGCCTTCTTTACTATTCCTACCAGAACCTGGAAAAGGCTACACAATTTTTTTAAAATTAGTAAAAAAAAAAAAAAATCATAAATTCCTGAAAATATATTATATTATATAGACAAATAAAACAATTAACCAACCATTATATCTGCGACCTCTTCTGCGCTGCTAGTGCATGATTCCCGGACTGGTTTATTTGGGAAAGATGTGACATGGCCCCTTGGTACAGAGTGCAGGCGGCTGGGGTCTGCTCAGAGGCTGGTCCCAGGCGGCGTGTCTCTGCCCCGTTCCCTTTGACTGAGAGGTCTCTCCGTATACATGTGTCAGTCTAGGGGAAGGAAGCAAAGAAGCCACCCAGGGCCTGTCTCAGACCGGACAGCCGAGATACAGTCTGCAAGATGGCCAATATATGAGACGCAGAATTTATATACAGGGATGTAACGACTCAGCCAGGGTCTGATTCACACTGCCATGAGTCAGACATACAACATACTTTCCTTGGCTATTGGTCCAATCACCAAGTTCCTAATATATGGTCAATTTTTCCTTTCTAAATTCCACATTATTGCTTTGTGATCTACAAATGGGAAATCTGCAGCTAACCTAGCCTTCTTGAATTTATACTAAAAGAAAAAAAAAAAAAAAAAAAAAAAAAAAAAAGAAAAATCAGGCTTACTGATGGAGGTGGCCAAGCCACCTTATGTCACCAACTTGGCAAAACAGGTAGACGACAGCCTGGTGTTGTCAGTCTTAAGGTAGTAACTTAATCCCATTATGCATTTTTATTGGTACATTTTTATACAGTGTCTTCAATGAAATGGCGCTGGAGATTGCGGTATGTGCACGCATTATATATGAGTTCATTTTGTAAGACATTATTATAGAAAATAAAAGTCATGAACGAAGGGTTAACAATCCCGAAACGCATAGATGAGAGGATGGCTTCTATTTTGACTTGTATTTCCCATGGCTCTACCTTTTCGAAATAAATTTTAAAGATTTTATTTTTGCCCTCAATTATTAACTTCGCCATTATAGAAAACATTTTATGAGTTTGTGAAGCTGTATTCTATGCATTGTCAAAGAGAGACAATACCACAGTGTGATAAATTACCTCATCATTTCCATAATGGCGTGCAGACTTCACATGGTCTTCATCATTGTTATCTTCATCATCATCATCATCAAAATCCTCAGAGTACTTTACATTTGGGCCAATGTGCAGTCGTGGTCCAGCTTCAGATTTAATGTTAATGGAGCTCTAAAAATAAAGCGTGCAACAAAACTGAGCTGTAGAGGTCACTTACATGCAGTGTATCTGAGTGTCTTTATAGATACCAGCTGGAATCTATCAGTAATTTGAAAGCAATCCTGCCACTTAGTGAAATATAATATCTGGTTCAACTGATGGCCTATAAAAAGGTGTCTCACTACCAAGGTGACACACAAGAAACAGCTCTTGATGAGTAAAGCCAGTGAGCGGTCTCAAGACCTTTGCAACCTTATTGTTATATATTTTCACCCTGGCAACTTGTGATGTAATGTGGGTTTGGTGGTTTGGAAATTACAAGCTACTACATGACAGGCAGGGGGACCTATGGCTATGGTCTATTATCTATTAGAGCAGAAAACTAAAAAAAGCGACTGTTCTGGTCTTAACAAGGACTCCACTAGCAAAGGGTGATCCAGAAAGTCTGCGTTTGCAGGGGCAGCAGCACAGAGGACACAAGAGGTGCATGTGATAAAAGGAATACAATGCCAAGTCATCTGCTTTATGAGAGCTTTGCCTGAAAAACTAGGAAGTGGTCGGGAGTGGGCTGCAATCTGGGTTGACCGTCCCAGTAACTCAGGACTATAAGGTCGCAAGCAAGTTTTAGAAAGATTTCCCTGCCAAAAAAGTGGTCTATAGTCTGAAAAATATGATATATTATGTAACTGCTTTACATATAATCAACATAGGTGACCTAATGCTATACAGGGTATGTTACACATGTGTGTAAATACTGTGAGGAAACAACAGGTGTTATATGCGAGGGTTGCTGTGTGTCCCCCAGGATGCGCACAGAAGCGTATTGTGGCAGCTGGAGTGCATTGCAGTCACAGACATAGCTGTTATTGCAGTGCAAAATAGAAGTAAGCTTTGGTCTTGGGCAAGCTATTTGCCCAAGGCAGATTTAAGAAAACAAGCCATGGGCTTTTTTCTCTTTCTTTGGAGCGGACTACAGGATGGTAATGGGGCGGTCCGCTCCCTCCTGGCCACGGCTTACAAATGGCCCATGGCCACAGGTTGCATTTAAAAACCCTGCAGCAAGGGGTTAGGTGTATCAGTCTTGGTTTGCAAACTGCAGAGCAGGTGGCTCTGAAAATCTCATGCCTTTGTGAGGCAACATGAAGCCAAGCGGAGCCAAAAGGCTTGGCACCCCTCAGCGTAGCACGGTGGTGCAGTCTCCCACGGTAACAGGTCTCTGTTACGGACTGTCTTGATTCCCGACTGCAACCCAGAGGATACCGTGTACTTTGTGAGTTTCTGGACATTAAAACATGTTTGTTTTGAACTTTCCTGGGTCACTGCCTGTGTCACACTGCACATGCAATATGTACATGTAAAGACCAGAATGTAGAGAGGTTTTATAACAGCAGTGTCAATTTCATTGCCTCAGTCCTAAACACTAAGGGTCTCCAATGTACAGGGAAACTGTCTATGCTGTATCTTCTATGGGAGTTACAGAGCTAGCGCAGCAAAGCACAACATAGCACAGCGCAGCCACTCCCGAAGATTAACCCACAATAGAGATGGATTTTTTCCACTCAAACGGGAAAAAAAAAAAAAAAGGGTATAAGCCTTTAAACCTTTCCCCATGTAAGGATTTCAACAATAAGGTTGTCAATTAAATCTCAATTAAAATATGAATTAAGTCTTTTACCTGTATCCATGCTTTCCTTTGAATCTTGCCAGGAGCAGTACGATTCCTCCTCCCAGGAAGAACAGAAAATCCATCATCTACAATAAAAATATTAGGAGTCACGCATGTATGGTGGATATCGTGAAAGGGTTAATAAGTAATTAGACAGGTTTGCAATTGAGGATCCTATAGCATGGAACAATCCTAAAAATCAATATTGACCCTTTAACAAGCCTTGCCACATAGTTTAGGATAAAAACTAAACCCGAAATGTTGTTTCCAGACGTGTAAATAAATGCATGTTTTGCAATTGCCCCTCAGTGTCAAGTAAGAGATCTGACTTAACTGTGTGAGATACCTATGACAGGATGTGTAAGGCCGCATACAGACAATCCGGAACTAGCAGCGCTTTGGACGCAGCGAACATACACCACGTCCAAAGCGCTGATAGTTCCATGCCTTGCAGTGGTTAACAGCAGCAATGGCAGCTCAGGGGTGATTGCTGCGGGCACAGGCAGATGCGGGCGGTGTAACTGTCAGTACGGGGCTGAGATCTTTCTGTGGATTGGTTCAAATACTAAAGACTTATTGATATATAATAAGAAATCTAATCTCAGCCCAATCCCTACATGTGTCCGCTTACATGCATCTTAGAGGAAAGCGTCACGCGCAGCCTTGTCATGACTAACACTCACCTTTGACTTTTGGCGTTTTTAAGCCTCCTCTGGCTAAATCCTGTGTGCTGTACTGTTTCTTCAGATCAGCATTTGCTCCATTTATGTACAGAGAAAATCCTTGTTCCAGATGTTCCAGCTTAACTCGTGCCGGATCCTTTGCTCTGAAACTATTCAGGGTCCTAAGAACAGAACCGATGTCAGCTCAGCGAAACATTGCTGTATAAAGAACAGAGGTGGCCTGCCGAACCCCAACCATTACCTCACCTCAGCCTACAACCTGCAGTAACCACCACACCACTGCACGACCAGCTCTGCCCTCGCCTACTGTAGATTGGGAGCCCTCGCGGGCAGGGTCCTCTCTCCTCCTGTACCAGTTGTGACTTGGATTGTTCAAGATTATTGTACTCGTTTTTAGCATGTATTACCCCTCACATGTACAGCGCCATGGAATAAATGGCGCTATAATAATAAATAATAATCTATACCCAGGAGGCGATTCAGGCTGCCCAATCCACGAGCAGCCTAAATCAGAGACAGAAAAAAAACTGCATAAAACAGAGCAGTCACTGCTTCTAAGATGGATAGAAATACTGCAGGAGGGAAGTGACCGCACCATTGCCTGGCCGTGCCGTCCTGCTGCACTCAGTCCCATGGCAGACTGCTGCCAAGTGCTGCACTCACATCCTGAAGCACCGGAGAAAAGGAGGAGAGAAAACCAGCTATATGAGTGACTGAGGACCTAACCCCCAGAAAAAAATAAAAAGAAATCACTTATTGTTTACAGCCGGGATGTTAGAAAGTATGTACTGGAATTTATATTGTAAAATACCTTATAAAGAAAGATAACGTCTAAGTGCAGAAGACAATTTCCAATGCAGACTGTGCTGCAAATCTGCAGAAATAACTACATATGTGACATGCATCTGCTGCAGCCGTAGACCACGCGTGGCGCGCAGCGGGAGGGCCCACGCGTGGCGCGCAGCGTTGTCAGGGATTGGCACAGATATTCTGTGGATTTCACAATAAGACTCTAGTCTACAGTATATGTAACACATCAGCATCACAATCAACTAAACCACAATCTGAGCTCTGGTCACTTAAGGCCCCTGTGCATATTAGATAAAAATGGGCAGAAGGAAGTTGATGGTCTAAACATATCTCACATTTATAATGGTCAAAATTGGATTTTTTCAACCTATGATGCTGCCGCCAGTGCTTCTCATCAACCAAACAAAAATCCAACAAGCCCAATTAATATTTGTAAGGATTATGAACGATCATAAGTCATACATCTGTCCAAACAAACAAAATAAATCAAAGTTAAAACTGGAGAGACAAAAAAAAAAAAAAGAATAGGATCTTATCTGATGACCAATTGATGTAAATATTATAGGTCAGCTCAGCTGATAGGGTGCGACAGTCACACCCTATAGAAGAATGTAAAGGCTGCAGCAGGAACACCAAGGAGGAAAGTTGCAATGAATGAGGAATATGGTGGTTCAAAGTCCGCGCTGTTCAAGGTTCAAGGTTATGATCACACGCGAAGGTAAAGCATGAATGCGGTTTGTGGTTAGCACATTTCAAGGTTTGCAAACCACAATGATCATCGTTGTGGTTTGGTCCTGATGAAGAGGTTTGGAAACGTTGAAACGGATTGACAATAAACCGCATTCATGCTTCACCTTCGTGTGTGATCGCATCTTTGAACCTTGGCAGCGCGGACTCTGAACCATCATATTCTTCATTCATTAAAACAAACAGGATCAGATTGCTTAGTACAAAATTTACTACTAGGGACATACAGTGGGTGAAATAAGTATTGAACATGTCACCAATTTTCTAAGTAAGGCTCTTGGACAACTCTTCTGATAATTATTTTTTTCACTCCCTTGTCTGTAATCTTGCAGGAAGCACCTGGTCATGGCCAGTTTATGGTGAAATTATGTTATTTCCACTACTGGATTAGGACCCCAACAGTGCTCACTGGAACCTTCAGAAGTTTTGAAATTCTTCTGTAGCCAATTCCATATATATATGTTTTGCAACAATAAGGTTGCAAAGGTCTTGAGATAGCTTTCTGGTTTTGCCAATCATGAGGTGTTAAATGTGTGGCACCTTGGTAATGAGATACCAAGGCCATCAGGTGAACCAGCTAATATTTTTCACTAAGGGCTTGTTTCCATTTGCGAGAAACACGTCCGTGTCTCGCATGTGGAAACCAAGCTGTGGAGCCGGCACTTGGGAGCGGAGCGTGCAGCTCCATGTGTTCCTATGCGGCCGCACGCTCCGCTCTGGAGTGCCGGCGCCAGAGCTTGGTTTCCACATGCGAGACACGGACGTGTTTCTCGCAAGTGGAAACAAGCCCTAAGTGGCAGGACTGCTTTCTAATCACTGATAGATTTCAGCTGGTGTCACGACGTATATGACCCATTAATATGGGCTGTGAGGCAGTGAGTGGGATCATATGAGAGGGTCGATATGTGTCCCCCAGGATGCAGAACGCCCGTGAATCACAATGGAAAATAAAAGAAAGAGTGGATTGGGTCGAAGTCATATTTTTAGGAAAACCCGTCAAGGGTAGTGATGAGCGAGTATACTCGTTGCTTGGGTTT
Organism: Ranitomeya variabilis; assembly: GCF_051348905.1. Lineage (NCBI taxonomy): Eukaryota > Metazoa > Chordata > Amphibia > Anura > Dendrobatidae > Ranitomeya > Ranitomeya variabilis. Next base: position 77,463,234 of record NC_135238.1, read on the forward strand.
TCCCCCGGGCACGCTCAGGTGATCTCCAAGTATTTGTAAGTGTTTGGAGATTTAGTTTTTGTCACCTCAGCTGAATGATTTACGGCTGCTAGCCAGCCTGAGTTCATGTGGGGGTTGCCTGGTTGCTAGGGAATTCCCACGTGTTCAGCCTGTCTAGCACCCGTAAATCATTCAGCTGAGGTGAGGAAAACTAAATCTCCGAACACTAAGGGCTTGTTCACACTATCCTTTTTTTGCTGCGGATTTTTCAGCTGCGGATTTGTAAAAACCGCAGTGCAAAACCGCGGTGGTTTTCACTGCGGTTTTTTGTGCGGTTTCTACTGCGGGTTTCCAACTGCACTTTCCTATTGGTGCAGGTGGAAAACCGCTGCTGAATCCGCAGAAAGAATTGACATGCTACTTCTTTTTTTCCGCAGAAAATCCGCGCTGATTTTCAAGCGGAAAAACGCAAAGTGGGCACAGCGGTTTTTGTTTTCCATAGGGTAACATTGTACTGTACCCTGCATGGAAAATGGCTGACGATCCGCAGCTGCAAATCCGCTGTGGATCCGCAGCAAAAACCGCAAAGTGTGAACATAGCCTTACAAATACTTGGGAGATCACCTGAGCGTGCTCGGGAAAACCTGAGCAACGAGTATATTCGCTCATCACTAGTCCAGGGCTTTTATTTTTAAATGGATTTTCAGGTTAGTGGGGCGAACCTTTCTCTCCAATCCTGGTTTTGGAAGTGGTTGTATGGATGCCTTTCCATTTAAAGTCTGTTTTGTCTTGGGTGTGTCAGTTTGGAGTTTGCAAGCTGCAGAGCAGGAGGCTCTATGCAAACCAGGTCTGTGTGGAGCTAACACAGAGCCAGGGACTTTAAGGTGGCTTTAAGGAGACAGGGGGGTGCCACTGTCCACAGCAATGGGTTCTGAACACGGACTATATTTGTGGAAACCTGGCTGCCATCCGGAGGATATCACTCTTGTTCTGCGAGTCTGAAAATAAAGATACTGTTTATGCTGAACTTTCTGTGGTCCCTGCCTATCTGTTGCACTGCACCAACCACACTGCACTACAGAGCATACAGGTAATAGAAATGTAGTCCTACCTGTATGCCTCATATTAACGGTCTTGTTGCTGAGAAATCGTATTTTATTTCCTTATGCTAATGATTTCTTCCAGAACCTGGGTCATGCAGTGCCTCGAAGAAATTCCTGCCGTCATTGTAATACTACCCCTCTCCCATGCACATCAATTCTGGAGTGATTAGATGGGTTGTTCCAAACATCTGGTGAGAATTTCGTATCAATAGCACGTTTAGAAATATATTTACTTAGAAAATTGGTTACGTGTGCAATCCTTATTTTACCAGCTGTAGCAGATAAGCTCTTCTTACAGCATAAAAACCCCAGTGAAAAAAGGACATTTTTAAGGTCTTTCAACATCTTCTAATTTACTTGCCATAAATCTGTATTTTTTACCTAATGTAAAAGTTTCTATTCTCCTGAATCTGGCTTTGCTTATCTTTTTCTCCTGCATCTCACCGCCTGGTAGAAACGGGATATAGATTGTGTATATATATATATATATATATATATATATATATATATATATATACACACACACACACACACACACACACACATACAGTATATATATATATATATATATATATATATATTTATTTTTTTTATTTACTTACAAGCAGAGGAAGTTCACCGACCGCCAAGTGATGGGTGTCTCAATATGGAAACTGCTGCTGGTATCAACCTATTGAGCGGTACCATGAGCAGAACACCGTCGCACCACACACTCACACACTCAGCCTCTTGCGCGGTACCACCAGAGCAACGTCGTGAACACGCCGCCCCCGGGATCAGCCGAATGAGTCACTGACTGCCGCCATCTTTGTACAGGAGGAGGGCATGCGCAGTTTTAATGTGACCACCGCTATCTGTCTGTACAAAGATGGCGGTGGTCTGATTTACTGCGCTTGCGCGAATTCCGCGCAGGCGCAGTGAATCATTGGGCTGATCCCGGCGGCAGAGGAGTGACGTGTCTACAGGCAGAGGAAGCCGGTCACATTAAAGGGGTTTCCCACCAAAAGTCCATTTTAAAAATGGTCTGTGTCTGACCGTGTACGGAGCATACCACATCTCCTGGGCAGGGGAGGAAGCAAAAGACAATACTGACATTACAGCAGGGGATCACAGAGGATTCATTTTGTGAGGTACCGTGCCAGCCTACTCGTCTGAGTTTCATCCGTGCACATCTGCTAGTCCTGCCTGATGCCCGCACCTGTCCTGGTGTTCCTGTTTCCCAAGTGGGATCAGCAGCCACAGCCAGACACCACCCTGGAGTAGCACCTGGCAGCTGCCTGCCGCACAAGCCTCACCTCACCATCAGAGACTCCAGTGAAGACCAAGGCAGCTGTCATAGTCATGCCCCTTCCAGGGTAGTCTGGTTCGTGGCACATTGGGGCCACAAACCCCCCTTGGCTCACGCCCATCAGTCAGGGCGTGAGCGTGACACCTACACATTTGGTCATATGTGTTCTCACCTATTTTTTTGTTGCAGATAAATTAAATATTCATCGTGTTTCTCATCAAAATCTTTTTGATTAGCTGGTTCATTCTGCAGAAAAAAAAAAAAAGATTAATGAAAGCCGAGACATCAAGACAGAAAATGACGTCCTTATGGCTGATGGAGTTTACACAGTTGACACTGGAGCTCATTGCCTTTGAGTGCTTGGTCTACTACCTAATCATAGGTCTGATTGTAACACCCAGAGGTCAGGCCATGTCTGATGCCTCCATCAATAGGTTGAAATCCAGAGGACGGGCCATGTCTGATGCCTCCATCAATAGGTTGAAATCCAGAGGACGGGCCATGTCTGATGCCTCCACCTATAGGATGACACACCCAGAGGACGGGCCATGTCTGATGCCTCCACCTATAGGAGGACACACCCAGAGGACGGGCCATGTCTGATGCCTCCACCAATAGGATGACACACCCAAAGGAAAGGCCAAGACTGATGCCTCCCCAATAGGATGACACACCCAGAGGACGGGCCATGTTTGATGCCTCCACCTATAGGATGACACACCCAGAGGACGGGCCTTGTCTGATGCCTCTACCTATAAGATAGCAGGAGACTTTCTTACAGACGGTTGACATTTTTTAGGCTATGTTCACACTTGAGGTTTGACATTGTGTTTGTCGGTTTCGTTTTTCTGGACACACAATATTAAAAACAGATCCGTTGCATAACTAATGCAAAAAGAGCCAGAGGAGGGTGTGCAAGATACTGCAAAGCAAGAATGATTAACAAAATAGAAATGTTAATATTTTATTTTTATCACTTAAAATGTAAAGTGAATGAACAAAAGAAAAAGAAAAAAAATGAATCAATATTAAGTGTGACTGCCCATTGTCTTCAAAACATCAATTCTTCTAGGTAGACCCGTATCTATCATACAACAACATCAGGGAGACGTCTAATTAGCTATACTTTATTCTGCAGCAGGTCAACAACTCCAAACATACAGTGAATATCATATTCTTTACTTTGGAGATAGTTCTATAACAAGGGGTCCTGGAAGAGATGATACGGCCCCCACAGTACCCTGATCTCTACATCACCCAGTCTGTCTGGGATTACAAGTGACAGAAGGGTTTGTGCAAGCCTACATGCACAGAAGATCAGTGGTTAGTCCTACAAAATGTTTGGAAAAACCTCACTGCCAAAATACTTAAAAAACTGTGTTCAAGTGTAAGTAGAGGAAATGATTCTTTGTGGAAGTGAAAGGTCACCACATATTGTTTTTTAATTTGATTGCTCTTCAGTCACTTTATTTTTATCAATAAACAAAATACAAACTAACACTTCTATGTTTGAAAGCATACTTTGCCAGATTTTTTCCACACCCACCTAAAACTTTGGCACTTTGGATGCAGACAGCTGATAATCAGACTATAGGACCAATCACTGACTCAGCCCCAGGGATTTACAGGAATAATGTTCTAGAGAGGACCTTATCCCACCGACCGACACATCAATCTGCTCCAAAGAACGCAGCCCAGAGACTAGTGAGGATGAGCACTTACCACACTGCTTGGCTTAGATCTGCATTGTTTTCTTCTATCATTTCCCATGGATTTACCTGCAATTATAGCACAAAGATATTAGACAAAAAACACAACATCTGGTAGTCAAGCTCGTGTTGGACATCTTGTAAAAGCAGACCCAGGAGTCAAGACCTAGATATAAAACTGCAACCGTCAGGGGCGACTCACTGTTCTATACAAGGGTATTCGGAGAGTTATGGCATACAATGGGACATCGGGGTGTGGGGCCACAGGAGCCAAATTCTATGGGGGAGCAGAGGCTAAACTCCCCACAGCCTCATCCAGACTGGCAATTCATCCAGCGGCAAGCCACAATTCTTCTAGGACTGTGCCAACGAGCTTAGAGAGGAAAGCAGTCAGCGGCAACTCTATTGCTGCTGCCGATTCGTATACAGAGCGCAGCAGTAGAGAGGAGTGTGTCACTGGCTGCTGCGCTCTGCAAATAAGAGAACTAAGCTCTCAGAATAATGAAGTGAGCTTTGTCAACTTGGCTGCTGCCTACACAGAGCAGAGGAACCTATGATAAACTCATCTCGACTGCTGCGCTCTGAATCAGCAGCTGCCACAAGGAGAGGCTGAGCAATGCCGTATGTAATCATGTGCACAGGAATCTGCTGGGAGAGAAACTAAATAATTTAAAAAAAAACAAAAAAAAAAACCACACAACAACAACACACCACACCACACACACACACACACTATTATTTTACCATGGACATACTTTTTCTAACTGTAACTAAATCCAGGGCTAAGATTAGGGTTTAGGTTTAGTGCAAGGGTAATTAAATGGTTACATAAAAAAGCAACAACAAAAAAAATGTGATAAATATATTTTTTTAAATATATTTTAACAATGTACTATTTGTTTGTTTTTTCTACTTTATGTTTAATTTCTGTAAAAAGCCAAAAACTAGTAAAAGGGATAACGAGAATTACATTGGTATTTTCCTAAAATATAGTGTATGTCTTAGGGAATAAGTCATTCAATACAGGGCTGGTGGAAGGGACTCGGAAAGCTGGTGGATCTTTGGTGGGTTAAATACCTACTTTGCCAATGGCACATACAAAGATTACGGCATAAATGTCTGATTGGTAAGTGTCTACCCTCTGGGACCCGTCCTAGTCATCAGCATACAAACGTCATGTCATCTTCTTCATAATGTCTTAAAGGGGTGGTCTCTACATTTAACTTCAAGAGAGCCCTGCTGTCTGCCGCCCGGCTAACTATTTGCCGGGGACAGTGCATTCTTGAATGATGGTTCAGAGAAGAGGGATGGTAGAGAGACTGGCCCAAACTTGGCACACTTTAAGGGGGTTGTCCAGGCTTACGAGAAAAGTCGCACTTCCCTGCATGTGCACCGTATTTCTGTGTGCGCCCATCCTGGCCACAGTTCCTGTCCTCTCAAGCCTGCAGGCACACACTGCAATCAGCCCCTGGGTGTACACACAGCGACACCTGCAGGCACACACTGTAACCAGCCCCTGGGTGGACACACAGCGACACCTGCAGGCGCACACTGTAACCAGCCCCTGGGTGTACACACAGCGACACCTGCAGGCGCACACTGTAACCAGCCCCTGGGAGTACACACAGCGACACCTGCAGGCACACACTGTAACCAGCCCCTGGGTGTACACACAGCGACACCTGCAGGCACACACTGTAACCAGCCCCTGGGTGTACACACAGCGACACCTGCAGGCGCACACTGCAACCAGCCCCTGGGAGTACACACAGCGACACCTGCAGGCACACACTGCAACCAGCCCCTGGGTGTACACACAGCGACACCTGCAGGCACACACTGTAACCAGCCCTGGGTGTACACACAGCGACACCTGCAGGCACACACTGTAACCAGCCCCTGGGAGTACACACAGCGACACCTGCAGGCACACACTGTAACCAGCCCCTGGGAGTACACACAGCGACACCTGCAGGCACACACTGTAACCAGCCCCTGGGAGTACACACAGCGACACCTGCAGGCACACACTGTAACCAGCCCCTGGGTGTACACACAGCGACACCTGCAGGCACACTCTGTAACCAGCCCCTGGGAGTACACACAGCGACACCTGCAGGCACACACTGTAACCAGCCCCTGGGAGTACACACAGCGACACCTGCAGGCACACACTGTAACCAGCCCCTGGGAGTACACACAGCGACACCTGCAGGCACACACTGTAACCAGCCCCTGGGAGTACACACAGCGACACCTGCAGGCACACACTGTAACCAGCCCCAGGATGTACACACAGCGACACCTGCAGGCACACACTGTAACCAGCCCCTGGGAGTACACACAGCGACACCTGCAGGCACACACTGTAACCAGCCCCTGGAGTACACACAGCGACACCTGCAGGCACACACTGTAACCAGCCCCTGGGTGTACACACAGCGACACCTGCAGGCACACACTGTAACCAGCCCCTGGAGTACACACAGCGACACCTGCAGGCACACACTGTAACCAGCCCCTGGGTGGACACACAGCGACACCTGCAGGCACACACTGTAACCAGCCCCTGGGTGTACACACAGCGACACCTGCAGGCGCACACTGTAACCAGCCCCGGGGTGTACACACAGCGACACCTGCAGGCACACACTGTAACCAGCCCCGGGGTGTACACACAGCGACACCTGCAGGCACACACTAACCAGCCCCTGGGTGTACACACAGCGACACCTGCAGGCGCACACTGTAACCAGCCCCGGGGTGTACACACAGCGACACCTGCAGGCACACACTGTAACCAGCCCCGGGGTGTACACACAGCGACACCTGCAGGCGCACACTGTAACCAGGCCCTGGGTGTACACACAGCGACACCTGCAGGCGCACACTGTAACCAGCCCCTGGGTGTACACACAGCGACACCTGCAGGCACACACTGTAACCAGCCCCTGGGAGTACACACAGCGACACCTGCAGGCACACACTGTAACCAGCCCCTGGGAGTACACACAGCGACACCTGCAGGCACACACTGTAACCAGCCCCTGGGTGTACACACAGCGACACCTGCAGGCACACACTGTAACCAGCCCCTGGAGTACACACAGCGACACCTGCAGGCACACACTGTAACCAGCCCCTGGGTGTACACACAGCGACACCTGCAGGCGCACACTGTAACCAGCCCCGGGGTGTACACACAGCGACACCTGCAGGCACACACTGTAACCAGCCCCGGGGTGTACACACAGCGACACCTGCAGGCACACACTGTAACCAGCCCCTGGGTGTACACACAGCGACACCTGCAGGCACACACTGTAACCAGGCCCTGGGTGTACACACAGCGACACCTGCAGGCGCACACTGTAACCAGCCCCTGGGTGTACACACAGCGACACCTGCAGGCACACACTGTAACCAGCCCCTGGGAGTACACACAGCGACACCTGCAGGCACACACTGTAACCAGCCCCTGGGAGTACACACAGCGACACCTGCAGGCACACACTGTAACCAGCCCCTGGGAGTACACACAGCGACACCTGCAGGCACACACTGTAACCAGCCCCTGGGTGTACACACAGCGACACCTGCAGGCACACACTGTAACCAGCCCTGGGTGGACACACAGCGACACCTGCAGGCACACACTGTAACCAGCCCCTGGAGTACACACAGCGACACCTGCAGGCACACACTGTAACCAGCCCCTGGGTGGACACACAGCGACACCTGCAGGCACACACTGTAACCAGCCCCTGGAGTACACACAGCGACACCTGCAGGCACACACTGTAACCAGCCCCTGGGAGTACACACAGTGACACCTGCAGGCACACACTGTAACCAGCCCCTGGAGTACACACAGCGACACCTGCAGGCACACACTGTAACCAGGCCCGGGGTGTACACACAGCGACACCTGCAGGCACACACTGTAACCAGCCCTGGGTGTACACACAGCGACACCTGCAGGCACACTCTGTAACCAGCCCCTGGGTGGACACACAGCGACACCTGCAGGCACACACTGTAACCAGCCCCTGGAGTACACACAGCGACACCTGCAGGCACACACTGTAACCAGCCCCTGGGAGTACACACAGCGACACCTGCAGGCACACACTGTAACCAGCCCCTGGAGTACACACAGCGACACCTGCAGGCACACACTGTAACCAGCCCCGGGGTGTACACACAGCGACACCTGCAGGCGCACACTGTAACCAGCCCCTGGGAGTACACACAGCCACTCCTGCAGGCACACACTGTAACCAGCCCCTGGGAGTACACACAGCGACACCTGCAGGCGCACACTGTAACCAGCCCCGGGGTGTACACACAGCGACACCTGCAGGCACACTCTGTAACCAGCCCCTGGAGTACACACAGCGACACCTGCAGGCACACACTGTAACCAGCCCCTGGGTGGACACACAGTCACTGACAGGTCGCAGATACAAGATGGAGGACAATTCACACAACTCATCAGAAGCTTTCTGCACTGTGGGCCACCAGTACACGGACTGTGCACAGCTCCATCCAGCAGAGTCTATAAGGGGCCTGTACAGGGGGCTTTACAGTCTGCATAGTGATGATGCCGGTGTGTCCCGTCAGTTGGGGCAGATCCCGGTGTCAGTCCCGCCCGGCCCCAGCAATGCTCTCTCTCTACTTCTCCTCAGCTCCGTTGTTACACGTGCGCCCACCACTTACTGTGCATCATACAGACCGGACGAGGCGCCGCCGTCGATCATGAAAACACAACAGATTTATCTGCGCTCAAATGTTTTCTCCGGTTACCTAGTTGCAAACAACCAATAGCAGACGGTCACTTGCAGCAGCCAATTAAAGAAGTCTATCCCAAGGGCCTTAGCACACCAGCCAATCACGATCTTGTTTTCTTTACAACAGCCAATCGTAGCTGAGCATTTAGGAGCAGGACGTCGGATCCAATCTCTGAGCTCGCTGACACTAGTCTGTGAGACGTAGGTTACACGTGTCTGTGCTTCCGGGAGCTCCCACCGCGTCACCGGCCATGATTTCGGAGCCTTCCTCTAGTTGTCAGTACAGTAGTGTCCCCGACAACATGGCTCCTGCTGTACAGACAATAATAGATGAGCACAGCGGCCTCTGCTGACGGAACTGTAACGCTGCTCTCAGTTGTGTTCCGATGAGAGGTGATCCCTGGGTGCAGACCGCGGGACCGTGACATGGAGGTGCTGGAGGCGGTCCTGGATGAGGTGGCCCTGGAAGGACTGGACGGCATCACTGTGCCGGCCCTGTGGCTGCGGCTTCAGGGTCGGGTTCCTCCTTTCCCTCTTGTACTTGATGCTGCCACTAAGCAGTTTATATGGAGATCACTGGTGTGTCGTCCTGAGCTGCACTTCTACGTGCTGCCCACAGAGCGACGCCCTCTAGTGATAAGCAACAGGTCAGTACCTGTCACACTGCAGTCGTCATCGTCGCTCCTCCGGTCAGACTACAGTTGTCGTCGTCACTCCGGTCAGACTACAGTTGTCGTTACTCCGGTCAGGTCACAGTCACCTCCCACCGGTCAGGTCACAGTCACCTCCCACCGGTCAGGCTACAGTTGTTGTCGTCATCACTCCGGTTAGGCTACAGTTGTCATTTCCGCTCCAGTTAGTCTACAGTTGTCGTCGCCCCACCAGTCAGGCTACAGTCATTATTGTTGTCCCTCCTATCAGTCTACAGTCGTTTTCGCCCTTCTGGACAGGCTACAGTTGTCATTGCCCCTCCGGTCAGGCTACAGTCGTCGCTCCTTTGGTCAGGCTACAGTCATTGTCCCTCCAATCAGTCTACAGTTGTCGTTCTCACTCTGGCCATGCTACAGTTGTTGTCGCCCCTCCAGACAGGCTATAGTGGTTGTCCCTCTGGACAGGCTATAATCGTTGTCCCTCCGGTCAGGCTACAGTCATCGCCCCTTTGGTCAGTCTACAGTCGTTGTCATCGTCACTCTGGCCATGGTACAGTCGTCATCGCCCCTCCTGTCAGGCTATAGTCGTCGTCCCTCCGATCAGTCTATAGTCGTCATCACACCGGCCATGCTACAGTTGTTGTCACCCCTCCAGTCAGGCTACTGTTGTCGCTGTGCTCAGGCTGCAGTCTTTGTCATCGTCCCTCCGATCAGTCTACAGTCATTGTCGTCACTCTGGCCATGCTACAGTCGTTGTTGCCCCTCCGGTCAGGCTACAGTCATCGCTCCTTTGGTCAGGCTACAGTCGTCGTTGTCGCCGCCTCTTCAGTCAGGCTACAGTCGTTGTCGTCGTTCCTCCGATCAGTCTACGGTCGTCGTCACTCCGGCCATGCTACAGTCGTCAGCACCCCTTTGGTCAGGCTACAGTCGTCTTCCCTCTGGCCAGGATACAGTCATTGCCCCTTTGGTCAGGCTACAGTCGTTGTCTTCGTTCCTCCGATCAGTCTACGGTCGTCGTCACTCCGGCCATGCTACAGTCATCGGCACCCCTTTGGTCAGGCTACAGTCGTCTTCCCTCTGGCCAGGATACAGTCATTGCCCCTTTGGTCAGGCTACAGTCGTTGTAGTCGTTTCTCCGGTCAGTCTACAGTCGTCGTCATCACTCCGGCCATGCTACAGTCATCCGCCGTAAGTGTGAACAGTGCCACTACAAGGAAGGGATTTCTAGTGGTTATGTTTCCTCTTCATGATTTTTTCCAGGTATGAGGAAGAAGAATTTGATCTAGGTACCATCAGAGTTGTAGAAGGATTGCCTGAAGACCCCTATCCATTTCACCCTGTGACTGACCAGAAAGGTGGCAATCAGGGCTCCTGCCAGTATTTTCATGAGCGGATTTTAGTTACTGAGCTTTTACGGACTCAGTCTGTCACATGTGACGCTGCCATTGACAGGTGAGTCGTTGTAGTTTCTAACTGAAACACCACCTTATATATCCATAAGACTGTTATATCATCTAAAGGGAACTTGTCACAGGAAAAAATTCTATTAACCTGCAGAAATAGGGTTAATCCGCAGGATAATAGTGCTCTGAACCTACTCGGCTCTGGCACCAAGACCCCTACTGCCAGGAAGAAATTAACTTTATTGTACATATAGTCATGGGGCGGCTCTGGCATAGGCTCAGTCACCGCTCTGTGTATAGAAAGCAGCATCTGTAACCACACCCGGTACTAACTGACAGAAGCTCAACATTAGGGCCGGGGGGCGCGTTTACAGCTGCTGCTCTCTACGCACGGAGCGGTCAGCCCTAGAATCAAGGAGATTAAGTAACGCTCCTTCAGTGCCTCTCTGCAGCTGCCATAGTCTTTGCTGATTGACAGCAGCGGTGACATCAGCTGCTTCAGTCAATTGCTGAGCTCAGCCTGCATCGATGGTCCCAGCCCTCGTCAGTGGTCCCAGCCCTCGTCAGTGGTCCCAGCCCTCGTCAGTGGTCCCAGCCCGCATCGATGAGATGTCAGCATTGGAGTTTATCAGTAAAGGCTGGGGCAGCAGCGGAGAGGCGCTGGATTCGGGGAGGGTAATAAAACTCAGTGTGTTTTACATATCACTGCGCTGTAGACTAAAAGTAATTGAAAGGTTTAAAACTCCCTTTAAGACACTTTTTCACCTACAGTTGATCCATGACCTAAACAGGGAAATGTGCACATACACTAAAGAGTCACAAAGCTGACTTCCTATTAGTCATGTCTTCTCCTGTGTGCCTGGTTAGTGGTGGTGAGAACATGTCTCTGACTTTTCAGTGATGTGAAAGACGTAATATTTAAAGGGAATGTGGCATCAGCTTTACTTTCCCTTCATTATAATACTTGATTGTGGCAAAACTTAAAAATATACTGTAAGTTCCTGTCTGTTCCCAAAGCATTACTCCAGCCCTAGAGATTGTGTTCTGATGGCATGTATATGCTAATGAGGCTGCCAGTGCATTGGGGGCATGTGGAAGCCCGGAGAATGCTTCCATTACTGCCCCTGCTCTTTGTGCCCCTTTTCTATTTTGAATTCACAGCCAATAGCCAGCCCTGTCCCTCCGTTAGATCCAGTGATTCGCAGCATTGTCCTCTGTCTGCCACCCAATATTACATGGGACCATGGCAGCCTCGGCCATACAACAGTGGCAGCCAACAGCAGTCTCTGCCTGATAACAGTACGAACCACAAGATGAGCCCACCCAGTAACGCTAGATACTGTAACCCCCACATTTCTCACACCTTGGTTCTTACTGCTAGTACAGAGAAGAGGGCGACTACACTCACTCGCCATTCACCGGGCGGCATTTGCCACCCAAGCCATGATCGCAGCCTCCTGGTCACCATCGTGTGAATGATTGCCCGGCGGTAGAAGCAGCCGCTGCTGAGTACGTATGACCCATTGGATTTATACTATATATTTGGCCATACCTTATCTTCCTCACACATGTCCCCCATTCTTATGCCTTCAGATGGGGAGAGAAGCTTGTGATTGTTGGATCTCAGACCTTGCGCTATCGGACTTTGATTGGATGGGAAGCGGATCCTTCATTAGAGCTCCCAGACTCTTCTTACTGTATTCTCGAGAAAGTTGGAAGATCACGATGGCAAGGAGAAATTCAGAAGGACCTGCAGGGTTTATTCAAGTAGGTGACTCTCTTCCCACCTATGTTATTTACCGTAGGGTCTCCAAAGACCCCAATCCTGTGTGTGACAGTAGATATGAGCGCCATGGGTTTCCATGCTTACTTCTACATAACCACTGGAGCCGGAATACATAGATAGATGGGATTTACTTGGCTTTTATTCATTTTAGAGTGGATGCTGGGAAGATCCATTACCTTAGACGTGTGCTGGATAAGAACGGCCTAATCACGATGCAAACCTACGTGATAAAGCTTACAGGTGGAAGTCAGCAACATTCACTGCTCTTACTGCTGAAGCGATTCCATGTGGACAGGTAAGTTTTCATCAGTTTTGACCCATGGGGCAGAGCGCCGTCTGCACAAAAGGGCTTCAATATTACATTAGGCTTTGGATCAAAGTCAAAATCTCCACTGTGAGCTGCTTGTCACCATGATTTTCAGCTGCTGGACCCCACGCAAATAGCCCACCTAGATATAGATCCCCATCTAACACGAGTGCAATCTGATCAGCACATGCCCCAGTGACCCTCGTCGGGTGGTCACAGCTTACACCTTGTCTTATCTCATACATTTTGGGCATACACTTGTGTAAACCCCTTCCTGATTTCCTATTCTTTTGCCTGTTTGACACACTTAGGCTTATGTGCACACGTTGCAGAATTTCCGCGGAAATTTCCGCAGAAATTCTGCAACTCCTGGCATGCAGATTCCCGCTAAACACTAACGTTTTACAAGCGTAATTAGCTTGCAGAATGCTAGCGTTTTCCAAGCAATCTGTAGCATCGCTTGGAAAACTGATTGAGAGGTTGGTCACACTTGGTTTGACCAACTTTTTACTATTGATGCTGCCTATGCAGCATCAATAGTAAAAAGATAGAATGTTAAAAATAATAAAAAAAAAATGTTGCTATTCTCACCTTCTGGCGCCACACGCAGCCTTCCCGCTCCTCGTGATGCTCCCGTTCCCAGTAATGCCTCACGGCAATGACCCCAGATGACTTAGCATCACGCGAGACCGCTACATCATTACAGGTCATTGTCGCAAGGCATTACTGGGAACGGGAGCATCGCGAGGAGCGGGAAGGCTGCGGGGGACGCCGTAAGGTGAGAATATCACGATTTTTTATTTCAATTCTTTTTTTTTTTTACAAGTATATGGTTCCCAGGGCCTGGAGGAGAGTCTCCTCTCCTCCACCCTGGGTACCAACCGCACATGATCCGCATACTTCCCGCATGGGAAGCATGTGCACAAAAAATGCGGAATGCATTAAAAATGATGGGATGCTTATATAAGTGATTTTTTAAGTTTTTTTCTGCGGAAAACGGACAAAAAAACGCTAAAAATCCTGAACGTGTGCACATAGCCTAAATGTTTCAGATCCCCAAACAAATGTAAATATTAGACAAAGATAACACAAGTATGGTAATCACAAAATACAGTTTTTAAAATGAAGATCTTTATAATTAAGGGAAAAAGAAATCCAAAACTACAGGGCCCTATGTGAAAAAGTGATTGCCCCCTAAACCTAATAACTGGTTCGGCCACCATTAGCAGCAACAACTACAATCAAGTGTTTGCAATAACTGGCAATGAGTCTTGAACAACACTGGGGGAATTTTTACCCACTCATCTTTGCAGAATTGTTGTAATTCAGCCATATTGGGGGGGGTTTACTGAGCATGAACCGCCTTTTTAAGGTCCTGCCACAGCATCTCAATCGGATTAAGGTCAGGACTTAACTATTTCACTCCAAAATCTTAATTTTGTTTTTCTTAAGCCATTCAGAGATGGACTTGCTGGTGTGTTTTCGGTCATTGTCCGACTCCTACTGCATAACCCAAGTGCGCTTCAGCTTGAGGTCACGAATAGAGTTGATCAAATATGTTCGGGTTCCTCTTATTCAGCAAGCTATAGTGCTTACCGAATAAGCTGCAGAGGGAACCGGCTTCCTGAATCGCTCCGGCTGATCGGCGCCGCAGCTGCATGTGTCTCGGCTATGTCACAGCACATGCATGGAGAGCCCAACAAACAGGCTGTCTATGCATGTACTGTGACACAGCCGAGACGCATGCAGCTGCGACTCCGATCAGCTGATCAGCCGGCGCGATTCAGGAAGCCGGTTCCCTCTGCAGCTTATACGGTAAGTGCTACAGCTTGCCGGATAAGAGGGAACCTGAACATATTCGCTCAACTCTAGTCATGAACAGATGGCTGGACTTTCTCCCTCAGGATTTTTTGGTTGACTGCAGAATTCATGGTTCCATTTACCACAGTGAGTCTTCCAGGTCCTGAAGTTTCAAAACAACCCAAGACCATCACCCTACCACCACCATATTTTAATGCTGTGTTATTTCTATGCCAGATGTAATGGGACATTCACCTTCCAAAAAGTTCAACTTTTGACTCGTCGGTCCACAGAATATTCTCCCAAAAGCCTTGGAAATCATCAAAATGTTTTCTGGCAAAACTGAGACAAACCTTTATGGTCTTATTGCTCATCAGTAGTTTTTGTCTTGGAACTCTGCCATGCAGGCCATTTTTGCCCTGTCTCTTATGGTTGAGTCATGAACACTGACTGTAACTGAGGCAAGTGAGGCTTGCAGTTCTTTGGATGTTTTTGTGGGTTCTTTTGTGACCTCTTGGATGAGTTGTCGCTGTGCTCTTGGGGTAATTTTGGTCGACCAGCCACTCCTGGAGGAGATTCATCACTGTTCTGTTTTCACTATTTGAGGATAATGGCTCTCACTTGGTTTTCTGGAGTCTCAAAGCTTTAGAAATGGCTATGTAACCTTTTCCAGACTGATCTCAATTACTTTGTTTCTCATTTGTTCCAGAATTTCTTTGGAATACGGCATAATCTCTAGCTTTTGAGGATTCTTTGGTCTAGTTCACTTTGTCAGGCAGGTCCTGTTTAAGTGATTTCTTGATTCAGAACAGGTATGGCAGGAATCAGGTATACATGTGGCTAGGGAATTTGCACTCCGCTTTCCAAAGATGTGATAAATTCTCAATTAATTTATGTTTTAATATTGGGGCAATTACTTTTTCACACCGGGCCCTGTAGGTTTGGATTTGTTTTCCCTTAATAATAAAGACCTAGCCTTGTTAGCCTTGTCTAATATTTACATTTGTGTGGTGATCTGAAACATTTAAGTGTGACAAACAGGCAACAGAATAAGAAATCAGGAAGGGGGCAACACTTTTTCACTCTACTGTAGTCATCTGAATAATGTATGGTAGACTCATTCACCAATGTGTCCTACATTTATCTCCAGAACAAGTGCAAGTTTGGTCACAGGACTCATTAGTTTCTATAGGAATTTCTACCACCTCTCTACTGACCAAGACGGCTCTCAGGATCTGTTCTCGAAGTAAAATGCATGTCCCATTGGTGAGGACACATCTATCTATATATATATATATATATATATATATATATATATATATATATATATATATATATATATATATATAATTGTCTAAGGGGTACTTCCATCTTTCTGTCTGCAACTTCCGTAACGGAAATCCCGCGTTGCTGATTGGTCTCGCCAGCTGCCTGTCATGGCTGCCGCGACCAATCAGCGACAGGCACAGTCCGATTAGTCCCTCCCTGCTCCCCTGCAGTCAGTGCCCGGCGCCCGCTCCATACTTCCCTCCAGTCACCGCTCACACAGGGTTAATGGCAGCGGTAACGGACCGCGTTATGCCGCAGGTAACGCACTCCGTTACCGCTGCTATTAACTCTGTGTGTCCCCAACTTTTTACTATTGATGCTGCCTATGCAGCATCACTAGTAAAAAGATGTAATGTTAAAAATAATAAAAAAAACAAAAAACCTACTATTCTCACCTTCCGTCGTCCGACGATGTGCTCGCGCCTGCCGCCATCTTCCTTTCCCAGAGATGCATTGTGAAATTACCCAGAAGACTTAGCGGTCTCGCGAGACCAATAAGTCATCTGGGTAAGTTCGCAATGCATCCTGGGAATGGAAGATGGCGGCAGCCGGGCGCGCATCGCCAGAGCTTCGCTGGATCCCGGCGGGTGAGATTATAACTATTTTTTATTTTAATTATTTTTTTTAACAGGAATATGGTGCCCAGACTGCTATATACTACATGGGCTGTGTTATGTATTGCGTGGCTGCTATATACTACATGGGCAGTGTTATATACTACGTGGGCAGTGTTATATACTGCGTGGGCTATGTTATATACTGTGTGGGCTGTGCTATATACTACGTGCCCTGTGTTATATACTGCGTGGCCTGTGTTATATACTACATGGGCAGTGTTATATACTGCGTGGGCTGTGTTATATACTGCATGGCTGCTATATACTACGTGCCCTGTGTTATATACTGCGTGGCCTGTGTTATATACTACATGGGCAGTGTTATATACTGCGTGGGCTGTGTTATATACTGCATGGCTGCTATATACTACGTGCCCTGTGTTATATACTGCGTGGCCTGTGTTATATACTACGTCGCCTGTGTTATATACTGCGTGGCTGCTATATACTGCGTGGGCTGTGTTATATAGTACGTGGGCTGTGTTATATACTGTTTGGGCTGTGTTATATACTGCGTGGCCACTGTTATATACTGCGTGGCCTGTATTAACGCATCGGGTATTCTACAATATGTATGTATGTATGTATATAGCAGCCACATAGTATATAGCACAGGCCACGTAGTATTTGTCTGCTATATACTACATGGATCCTATATACTACGTGGCCTGTGCTATATACTATGTGGCTGCTATATACATACATAAATACATGTTCTAGAATACCCGATGCGTTAGAATCGGGCCACCATCTAGTTTTACATATAGGGGCATATTCTTTAGATGCCACATAAATGTATGAGTTGGGAATACCTCTCTAAAGAGGACCTGTCACTTACTAACAAAAATTAAGTTAAAAGATAGCTGTTATGTTCCCAAACCCTGTTAGCCTGCAGGGTAATAGCGTTCCAATGCTGAACGGCCACTGTACTGAAAGAGCAGCTGGGAGAAAATGAACTTTATTCCTCCCAGGAGCCACCAGGTGTCAGTCTTAGGGTAAGTTCACACAGGGCGTTTTTTTGCTGCGTTTTTTTTTTATTCTAATTTTCAGCTGCTTTTTACAGTACCAGCAATGCCTATGAGATTTCCGAAATCTTATGCAAACACATTGTTTTTTTGTGTGATCAGTATTTTGTGCTTTGCTGCGTTTTTTGGACATAGAGCATGTCACTTCTTTCAGCGTTTTTTCAGCGTTTTTCACCCATTGACTTGAATGGGTGTTGAAAAAACGCAGGTATCATTATTTGCTGCTGAAAATTCAAGGACATTAGCATGGGCAAATAGAAAAAAAAACGCACCAAAAATGCACCTAAACCTGCGTTTTTGATGCAGCTTCTTTCCTGCCAAGAAGGTCAGGTTTTGCTGCGGAAAAAAGCAGCAAAAACGCCCTGTGGGAACTTACCCTTAGAGGTGTGTATGGAGCAGCTACACTCACCACATCCAGCTCCTGCCCCACTCACAGCACTGACACCCAGGGCCCCTATTACCAGTGTAATGACAACTAAAGCTTTTCCGCTAAAATCATGCCAAGGCAGAATGCCAAGCTCCAGGGTCTTACCCCCATTCAGAGCTGCTCTTCTGTGCAGGGCTATAGCGGTTGCATCAAGCTGGCAAACTGCTGCCATCACGGGCCCACGAGCCACATATGGCTCCCAAGTTTCAGGTTTGGGACCCCTGCTCTGAGCAGATTTCACCAGTCATTGCCTTGCTTTTCTTTCCTTATCTTTAGGAGAAATAAGTATGACTTGCTGTCAGAGAGAGTTTCCCAGATATTAAGTGAATGTCCTAATAAAACAGAAACTTTGGTTAACCTTCGAGAAGAACTGGTAATGTATATTGAAAATCTACAGATGAATTGTATACTTTCCATGCAGATGTCTCCTTGCTGTTGGCCTTGTTTCCTCTCTCGGCCTTGTTTCCTCTCTCGGCCTTGTTTCCTCTCTGGGCCAGGTCTCCTCTCTGGGCCAGGTCTCCTCTCTGGGCCAGGTCTCCTCTCTGGGCCAGGTCTCCTCTCTGGGCCAGGTCTCCTCTCTGGGCCAGGTCTCCTCTCTGGGCCACGTCCCCTTCTTTGGGCCACGTCCCCTTCTTTGGGCCACGTCCCCTCTCTGGGCCACGTCCCCTCTCTCGGCATTGTCGCTCTGCTGGTCCAAGCTGATCCTTCTCCCCTGCTACCAGGAAAGTCGGCATCCATTGATCCGGCCAGCCGCAGATCAGCGCTCCTTCTAACATCTGTGCTGTGTGTTTTTGCAGGATTAAACACTATTACACTGCTGATTTTGTGCTTTTAACTAATTACTTTTATTAATGTCTCTATTTGCCATCTTCATTTGCAGAGTGTGCCCGAGCGACTCTTTAAGAGGCTTTATCATTGTATGGGGAATGCTGGCATTATACAGATACTTTCCATACCATTACTGGAGCTTCAGCCACAAGCCGAGCGCTTCAAGACTAAGAGAGGTTGGCTGCGTTACCATATTCTGCTGTGTCTGAACAAGTGTAAAAAATAAAACTCCAGCATTATTACCAACAAATGTGTAAAATGCAACAAGGCAGGAAATATTGTTTTGTTTTTTTTTCTGGTTGCCCAGGTACTGATATAATGATCCGATGTATAAAGCTTCTCAAAGAGTATAAGAAAAAAGATGAAGATCCTGAAGCCGAGGATGATATAAAAACGTCTTTGCCAGTAGATCTCATTTATGAGAAGGATATGCTCACCCAAACCTATGAGCTCAGTATGTATCTCCTGTACTTAGTAACGCTAATAAGGCAAATATAGGCAGATATTCTACTAGAGAGGGGTCTATTGCTCTGCGCCGCTGATGGTCGATTATTGGATCAAATCATGTATCTTCCGATCAGATAATGCAGGTTTTGTCAATGACCTACTAATACAGAAGAAAAAAGAAATGTCTTTAAATCTTTTACTTGCTCAATTTGATGGGTTATCTTTTTTGAAAGAAATTCTGTGCTCCGCGCACAATTATTTTCATATTTTACATTGTGCTCCACCCATGTACCTAAAATCCTCCACTGTATTTTGGGGCGCCATTGTTTGTGCATTTGATTAGCATATTGTAACAAGCTCTTAGCTATATTCCAGCTTTGCCGCTGGTCACTGTAACTGCATTGCCACAAGCAGTAGGAAAGCTGGGTTACAGATCAGTGATGGTAAGTTCTGGGAACACTGTGAGACTCCTGCTAATAATGAGACATCTGGGTTACAGCACAGTCACTCTGATGATACCTTCAGAAGCTGCTGATAACACAAGGAAAGGTGGACCACAAATCAGTGATAATATGTTCCAAGGCTGTTATTGAAGATACTAGCAGGTTTACAGCCAAGTGATGATCGTTCTGAGACTGCTGCTGATGAGAAAGCGGAGGTACAGCTTATTGTTGAGACTTTCTGAGACAGTTGCTGATGCTGACTTGTAGCTTAGTGTTGATAATTTCTGAGACAGTTGCTGATGCTGACTTGCAGCTTAGTGTTGAGACTCTCTGAGACAGTTGCTGATGCTGACTTGCAGCTTAGTGTTAAGACTCTGAGAGAGTTGCTGATGCTGACTTGCAGCTTAGTGTTGAGACTTTCTGAGACAGTTGCTGATGCTGAACATTTTAGTGTTAAGACTCTGAGATAGTTGCTGATGCTGACTTGCAGCTTAGTGTTGACTCTGAGACAGTAGCTGATGCTGACTTGCAGCTTAGTGGTGAGGCTCTGAGACAGTAGCTGATGCTGCCTTGCAGCTTAGTGTTGAGACTCTCTGAGACAGTTGCTGATGCTGACTTGTAGCTTAGTGTTGATACTTTCTGAGACAGTTGCTGATGCTGACTTGCAACTTAGTGTTGAGACTCTCTGAGACAGTTGCTGATGCTGACTTGCAGCTTAGTGTTAAGACTCTGAGAGAGTTGCTGATGCTGACTTGCAGCTTAGTGTTGAGACTCTCTGAGACAGTAGCTGATGCTGACTTGCAGCTTAGTGGTGAGGCTCTGAGACAGTAGCTGATGCTGACTTGCAGCTTAGTGATGAGGCTCTCTGAGACAGTTGCTGATGCTGACTTGCAGCTTAGTGTTGAGACTGAGACAGTTGCTGATGATGACTTGCAGCTTAGTGGTGAGGCTCTCTGAGACAGTAGCTGATGCTGACTTGCAGCTTAGTGGTGAGGCTCTCTGAGACAGTAGCTGATGCTGACTTGCAGCTTAGTGGTGAGGCTCTGAGACAGTAGCTGATGCTGACTTGCAGCTTAGTGTTGAGACTGAGACAGTTGCTGATGCTGACTTGCAGCTTAGTGTTGAGACTGAGACAGTTGCTGATGCTGACTTGCAGCTTAGTGTTGAGACTGAGACAGTTGCTGATGCTGACTTGCAGCTTAGTGTTGAGACTGAGACAGTAGCTGATACTGACTTGCAGCTTAGTGGTGAGGCTCTGAGACAGTTGCTGATGCTGACTTGCAGCTTAGTGTTGAGACTCTCTGAGACAGTAGCTGATGCTGACTTGCAGCTTAGTGTTGAGACTGAGACAGTTGCTGATGCTGACTTGCAGCTTAGTGTTGAGACTGAGACAGTAGCTGATACTGACTTGCAGCTTAGTGGTGAGGCTCTGAGACAGTTGCTGATGCTGACTTGCAGCTTAGTGTTGAGACTCTCTGAGACAGTAGCTGATGCTGACTTGCAGCTTAGTGTTGAGACTGAGACAGTTGCTGATGCTGACTTGCAGCTTAGTGTTGAGACTAAGACAGTAGCTGATACTGACTTGCAGCTTAGTGTTGAGACTCTCTGAGACAGTAGCTGATGCTGACTTGCAGATTAGTGATGAGACTCTGAGACAGTAGCTGATGCTGACTTGCAGCTTAGTGTTGAGACTGAGACAGTAGCTGATGCTGACTTGCAGCTTAGTGGTGAGGCTCTGAGACAGTTGCTGATGCTGACTTGCAGCTTAGTGTTGAGACTGAGACAGTTGCTGATGCAAGATCTACCAGCGGCCTTCTAACTGGGTTATCACCAGTTTACACGGCTGGCATCTGAAGCAGTGCCCCCCAAACTCCAGTCCTCACGGCCCCCAGCACATCATGTTCTCAGGATTTCCTTAGTATTTCACAGGTGATACAACATGTGGCAATTTCTAATGCTTTGATACCAGATCCATCAATACTAAGGAAATCCTGAAAACATGGACCCCGATTCATCAGGTCCGGCAGCGGTCACACTGGTCTTAATGCATCAGGAGCGTCTGACAAGTGGTGTGCGTCTTCCCACAAATCTTAGCTTTCTGGTGTGAGGAGCGCCCCAGCTTCATCACCATGAGTTAGGCAAGCTGTGGCTTCTCACCCCATCCCACATTAGTTCTGCCTATTTTAGCGAAGCTGGGGCAAACTGGAATCAAAGTGTCAAAAGTCGCAAAAATCTTGCTCAGCTCCACGTTGCTCAAAAATGTAGCAACCCTTGAATGCGATTTACGCCATAATTCTATTGTGATCGCTTTGATAAATTATGCCCATGACCTTTTTTTTTTTTGGGGGGGGGGGGGCGGCGGCATGTGGATAAAGTGCTAGCAATAAGTATGGAGACATGAATCAGATATATACAATAATATCCTGATTAACACTAAAGACTAAACCATGGTCGTCTTTTTTTAAATATTTATTTACATGACAAACAAAAATATACAATGTACCAAGTAATATTTCATGTACCCCAACATAATGCTACATAATACAACATGTCCCTCGAGTCTTTATTTTATCTGGTCTGTGTATAGCCACAGTTGACTCTTCGCCGTTCACAGAAATAGGGGTAGAAGTTAATCTTTTTGACATTTTGTTTCTTGGAAGTTAACCGTTACCAGTCACTTTTGTTATTCACTTAGGCTTCTTTCACACTAGCGTCGGGCTCGGTCCGTCGCAGTGCGTCGGGCCGAGGTCCCCGACGCTAGCGTTGTCTCCGCCGCACAACGGGGGCAGCGGATGCATTTTTCCAGCGCATCCGCTGCCCCATTGTGAGGTGCGGGGAAGTGCGTGGAGGTGGGGGCGGAGTTCCGGCCGCGCATGCGCGGTCGGAAAAAGCGGACCGTCGGGAGCAAAAAACGTTACATGTAACGTTTTTTGCTCCCGACGGTCCGCCACAACACGGCGCAACTGTCGTACGACGGTTGCGACGTGTGTCAATGCGTCGCTAATGTTAGTCAATGCAGAAAAAACGCATCCTGCAAGCACTTTTGCAGGATGCGTTTTTTCGGCAAAACGACGCATTTGTGACGTATTGCAGTTAACGCTAGTGTGAAAGTAGCCTTAGTATGGTAAAACCAGCATTTCACTTACTTATGTGTATGGAGAATTCCAAATGAAATGCTTTATCTAGACAATCTAATTGACGTCATGTCAGAAGGGCCCGGTTGTTTCTTTTATTCTCGGTGATCTGAACATTCTGCTTTTTTTTCTTCTTTTAAATCTGCCATACAGTTGCAGAGATAAGGGCCATTTAATGCAGTGTTACTTTTATAGACTGTCTCTCCACTGAAACATTCTATTTAAACATATCTAATTGCGGAAGTTATTATTATTCGAAGATCTAGTGATTAAAAATAACTTTTGTTCGAGGGAAAACACTTTTAAAAGTTTGGGGTTTGTACCGGACTCTTAGTGTCTTGTGCTAAACTCTGAACACAGGGAGCAAAAAGAAATTATTGTATTGTTGTTTTCAGTGGGGTTCAGGGTCAAGTTCTGGTACGCGAACTGATCTTTGGACCATATTTTGGGACAGGTAACTGAACCCGAACTTCCACTGCTCCGCTCGTCCCTATTCTTGACGCCTCACAATCTACTCTAATTTTGCCTGGGTTTTTTTGGCAGTTGAAAATCGAGGAACAAAAGGAATTTCCCAAAGAGAAATCAAAATGGCAATGAATGTCGGGAAGCTGGAGGCCCGAATGTTGTGCCGGTTGTTAGAGAGACACATGCTCATTAAGGTCAGGTGCTATTTTCTGCTTTATCAGTATTTCCATGTTTTCTCTTTTTTTTTTTTTTTTTTTTTTTTACTTTTTTTTTTAAATGGTTCATATCAAGTCCATAATCTCTTTCCCATACATCTCCAAACTATTCTCCAGATATCTCCCCACACGTAATCTCCTGTCCTCACAAGACCTCTTTCTGTGCTCTGCTCTCGTATGTTCATCACCCAGTCATCTCCAATACTTCTTCGAGCATCCCCTATCCTCTGCAGTTCAGTGCCTAAGGACTGCCAATGTCTCCCACAATGGAAACCATCAAACAGCCGTCAGTAACCCCGCTACCACCTCATCAACACCGGAGCTTCTGTAAACCCCCGACCTACTGTCTCTTTTCCCTATTCTCATAGACTCTTAGCCCTTGAGTGCAGGGTCCTCGCCCCTCTGTACCGGTCTGTCACTGTTAGTATGTTCTCTATATTTTCAAAATGTATTTTGTACGTAAACCCTCCTAACGTGCAGCACCATGGAAGTAATATTGCTTTATAAACTAAGATCTGAGGTTGAGTCAAAAATATTCCGCACTCCGGTTGTATTCAAATTTCTTTTAACTGCCCAGTCTTACCAACGCTTTCTGCACAAGGTCGCTGCCCCCCAGTCATTGATGTCCAGGTTTGAGCCCATTACGTCAGTTCATTTGTGACAGGGAGAAACAATGGCTTCCCCACTTTGTGATTTACACAAAGAAAGAGCATCGGGCAGTGATTCATTTTTTAGGTCTGAGAGGGAGTCTGGTGCCGATATTTATTAAAGACTTTGCCCACAGAATGGAAAAATTGTTGTGTCAGGGAAGATCTCACCAGTGTCAGTGATGCAGAAGAAGGAGCTGAATGCCCGTCCACGACTGATGACAACATTGAGCTGATTCTGTTGTGACCAACACAACGGTTCCCGTCTGTTGAGGAGAAGAAGACAGCGGTGCTTTGGTGGCTCGCAGCTCAGTCTAACATATTCTGATTATAGATGGACAGAATGTAGTGAAAGGCAGGGAGATTGTGTCAAAAAATTACATATGTCTTTCTTCTTAAAATAAATTCCACAACAGGAGTGCGGAAATTTTTTACTCCCCCCTCTTATAATGCTTACGAATTGCCCCAGATTACCACCCTTGGCACAGAACAATCATCTGATACAGGTGTCTAAACAACCATGTTTCCTTATTCAATATTTGCTGTCTGTTCTAGGGTTTCATGGAGGATGAAGGCCGTCAGAGGACAACAAAGTTCATTTCTCATGTGTTTGTTGAGGAAAGCGAGTTGCGGAAACAGTTTATGGAGGAAAAGGCAAAAAGTGATAAGTTGTCCAAGCTTAACTTGACCCCTGCTCAAAGCGTTGGCGAAGACAAAGAAGCATCTCCTGAAAACAAGCCGTCAGAGGAAGCTCCGAGCTCGGAGGATGAGCAAGAGGAGCCGGGAAGCAGCAAACGGCCAAGAATGGAAGAATCCGGTTCATTCCTGGGTGGTGCTGCCACTTCCAGCACTCCTCTGCCTACATCCAAAGGTAACACAGGCATATTATTACTTTTCTTGAGATGAATATATTTGGAGAACGTATTGCAAGTCCACTAGAGAACCTCCCAATTGTATATTATGTTACATGATCTAGTAATATCCTAAAGAAGGGGCAACCTGAGAGGTTTCTGTGCCTGGTCCAACCATGGTCTTCAGATATCTGCAACTGATTGAGGAGCCCATATGATGACATTACATTATTAGTCACATTGCGTTTACACACCACCGATGATCAGCGGTTTCATGGATCTGGTCAATATGATCCTTTCTGTAGATGGAGAGGATATGTTCTCTGTAGATTTTCATTGTCAGTCATTTACTCTAACTGGCCATTATTGTAAATGGTTCTTTCAAAAAAATAAATGAAGCCGTCATCCGTCGTCTCTGCAGGTATATCCAGATTTCACATGAAGAGCACTTCTTCTTTGGATGTAGACAAAATGCCTTCGTCCGAAAACGACTGTAGTTTGGACAGTTTCCCGCTAGAAGCCAATTTGTCTGCTGATGAGGATGACGATGAGATCTCCGTGATCGAGGAGTTCTTGGTCAGAAATTTTATTATTAGAGTTTCATCATTGTGTTTGCTGCTTCTTATTCTAATAGTGTATAGTATTTAGTTTTTTTCATTCTTTACATCATTTACCATAAGGGTTATCTTATTTTATATTCTGAAAGATCTGACCTCTTAAGGGTGTGGTAATATGAGATATATTTTTTCTTTTTAATTTTTAATTATCCTTATTTTTAGCTGGGAAAAAGTAGAGTATTAGGCTATGTGCACACATCAGGATTTCTTGCAGAAATTTCCTCTACAAAACTGGACATTTTCTGCAAGCAATCCGCATGTGTTTTTTTTGCATTTTTTGCGCGTTTTTCTCACGTTTTTGTGCGTTTTTTTTTTGCGGATTTTTCCGGAGGTTCCCAATGCAATAATATAGTGGGAAATCCGCGAAAAATCCGCAAAATTAATGGACATGCTGCATTTTTCACTGCGATGCGTTTTTTTCGCAGAAAAAATGCAACATATGCACAAAAATTGCGGAATGCATTCTAAATGATGGGATGCATATGTATGCGTTTTTTTAATGCATTTTATCGCCTTTTTATAGCGAAAAACACGAGAAATCTGGAACGTGTGCACACAGCCTTAATATTATGTTTTCTAATTATTACAATATTTTTATTTTTCAGTCCATAGGGGACTTGAACCTCCGGTCATTTGATTGCTTGTACTATATTCCACAATACCACAGTATGGAAGTTTATAGCGTTAAAATGCTCGCAGGGGTTGAAGCAGTCACCGCAGTCTCTGTCCCCTGATGACCCTTCGATGAGTATCCCCAGATGCACTGGGACTCTCAAATGACGCGTCCTCAGAAAGGAAGTAAAAAAAAAATTAGAAAAGTAGTTAGTGAAGGATAGGGAATATTTAATTCAAGTACATTAGAAAATCGCTTAGATTAGGACGTCAAATTGATAGGGATTTAGGAGAAAAATTAATTTGGACCTGGGACAACCTCTTTAATATTCAGATTAAGCCTAACATTTCTTGTACTTTGTGTATATCTTGATCTGCCTTTTTTTCATCTTCTCTTTGCAAAATGGGCAGTCTTATTCCTACACTGCTAAAACTACATTTCCCAGCCGGGTTTGCTTCTCCTCAGTGCTGCAGACCCCTCCCTCCTCTTGTGGATGCTCCTGAATTACCCTTCCTCTCTGAGTTACAATCAAGCCAATCTAAGTGTAGAATTCACCTTATACTTCTGTGCGCTGTCTACTCCTGTACAGTCCCATACATCACCACTTCTATATTTCTAGCAGCGCTCAACTCTCTCTGCACTCCTCAAGCTATGTTGTCCCGGCAGGGCAGTGTGCAGGAGAGTTGAGCTCTGCTAGTATTGTGCTGGAGCATATAGTGTACTCTATATGTAGCGTATACTATGTCAGAGGGGGAGGCAGGGCAGAGATGTGCTGGGAGAAGCAAGCAGAGGTAGACTGTGCAGCGCATGAGCAATGGATCTGCAGTGGGGACGGTCCAATGGCAACTGGGGGATAAATATAGACAAAACCTACGAGAAACAAAATACAGCAGGGTTTATTCTCATCTAAATAAGTAAAAAGCAAAAGTGCATTTAAATAACACAGGATTCTTAATGACATTGTTTTTTTTTATAAAAAAAAAAAAAAAAAGCCATGAAAGCCATCCCACCGTCAGCGAGGTGACCCTATTCGGGACAGTCCTACACTGTCTAATATTAAAACCTCACTATGTGTTACTTAAATGCACTTTGACTTATTTAGTTACTGTAGGGTTTATGCTCATTTAGTTTCTTGTCGGTTTTATGTGAACACGCATATGTTGCATGTATGCCAACTCAAATTCCAGCTCAATTTGTGTGTGTGTTTTTGTTTTTTTTTGGTGGGGGGGGAATATAGCCTGGAGGGGCATTCTTAGGGGGTAGGAAAGAGCGACATGGTACATAATCACGACCAAGTTTATTGAATGAATAAACGCATACATTACTATAAATCTGCATTGTACGTTTAGGACTATCCCTATAACTATATTGTGTAAATCTAGGATAATGAAGGAAATAAAGGTAAAAAACCCGGTAAGCCTGGAACACAGGAGAGATCCCGAGAAACCGTCCGTCTCTTGAAGAGAAGAAACATAATAGTGGAAGCTGTGAAGAATCTGCGATTAGTGGAGAACTTGTTCACGTAAAAATCATTATTTTTAATCATTTTATTCTGTTGGTTCATTGGGATTCTCAGGAATCATCCATATCTCCATCTCCTAAATTTATTTTTTTTAGTAACAAAATTGCCCTTTACGCTCCCAATTTTTGTTTTGACACAAATGAAGTAGGTTATTAAAAAATAGGATTTATTTTCAGATCCGGCACCAAAGATAAGGAACTGATGGTGTCTGAGAGGTTTTTGTCCAGGACATCTGTGATATCCAAACGTGATAAACATACCGTAATTACCGATGAGTAAATGTGTCTTATATACACATAAAAGCTCTCTGGGCTACTGGTTAAATAATTTTACGTTTTGCTTGGCCGGCCTTTGATAGGAAGCCGTATGCTGGGGAGCAGAGTGCTCATGATTAGCAATGATGACCAAGGTTCCTTTTACTTAAATTTCTTTATAAAATCCCATAAGATTGTCTTTTTAGTAAAGATTTAGACCAAATTACTTGTTACTATGAAGGTCAAAAACCATTTGCGTTAAACCTTTTGTACCTTTTGCCTTCTGTAGCTATTGTGTTGCACTGTTGCTGGCTGTAGAATGGTTTAACTAAGAATCTGTCAGTGAGCTCATCCTGATGGTCTAAGGGGAGAGTTTCTAATTATTTTACCTGTATTTTTCTGTGCGCCCCTTAACCGATTTTTGACCATAGACCATGTCTAAGTAAAATGTGCAGGGAAACAAAGAGCCTGTAAAAGACAAAACAGTGCAACATTTTTAGTGATATCAAATTATAAAATAGGTCCTAACCCTAAATACACAAATTTAATTAAAATAAATAAATGAGTACAATTGCAGACAGCTCCTTTAACAATGAGGTTTTAATGTTTGCAGTCTTCAAAAAATGATTTTGGAGCAAGAAAGACAGGATGGAGTTTCTACAAAATGCTGCAAAAAATCCATCCGGAGATTGGTCCAGAGGCTTTCTCAGGAAGGACTAGTTAGACTGTACAACACTGTGGTGGTGCAAGATGGCGTCAGCAAAAAGGTATGTTCCTTCTTACCATTGTGGCACAATGCACACTTGGGCCGCCTGCTGTGTACCATAGCTTCATTGAACGGAAATAGTGACCCAAACAGAAATCGGGGTCCTTTCAACAGCTGATTTAAGCCCCCCATAAACTTAGACTAATGCAGACCGATTCAGCCAACAATCTAATGTGTATGGGGGCCTGGGCCAAGTGGTGGTCGATGGTGATGTGGATCATGGATGTCCAATCGAGGACTCTGTCCTCCTGGACATAAGCCACCTGCCGACATGTAGTTGGTGGTTTTTTCATTGAGGACATAGGAGCGCATGGGAGAGTCACCATTGATGGCTGTCAGTCATCTAATGTATATGACCAGCTTTAGGCCTGTATGTTTTCCAGATATGCATTTCCACTGCACCCTCTTAATTGGGTTGTGAAGCTCTGAGGTTGTGGGTTGTAATAATCACAGCAAGGTTAACAATGCAACTATTTTTTGTTCCTTACGTCCAGGATCTTACAGCAATTCCGGGTAGATGGTCAGAATGCAGTGTCCTCAATCTATAAGATTCCATCCTGGGGCCGATGGTTTCACTGTCCCCAAACCATGAGATACCTACTGTCTTCTGACTTTTGGTTGGCCCACAGCTTTTGTATCTCCTTCCGGTACAGCCCATGCTCCTCCACATGATGGATATCACAACCGTAGCACATATATCCCACTCCAGCCAGCAACCACAGTCCTTTACAGGAGGTATCCGGGACTTTACAAAAAATAAAAATGCATCTAAGAAATAACAGGCAGGTAATTGCAACTTACCTGCCTGTTGTGCATGGCGCCATTCTTCCCCGGCACAGAGCGGTCACAGTCCACTCCTGCTGGGGATTCAGCTCCCTCTGCTGGTGCGACAGGGCGGGACTTCCAGGCGCATTCTGATTGACAGCCGGCTCCCGCAGTTAGGCAGTCGGGATCCGGCTGTCAATCAATTTGACCTTGGAAGTTCTGCTGCACTTCACTCTCTCATACTTTGGACACGATTGTCACTTGGAAGAAATGAGAGCCGCTGCTACTCTCACTTCCTCCAAATGTCAGTTATGTCCAAATGATGAGAGCGTGAAGCTGCCACTGATTGATTGCACGGCTCAGGTGATATAGCAATGTGACGCAAGCCCCCAGAGAGGACGTGCCACCATCGGGGGAGGGTCCGAATGTGAGTACAGGCTGTTGTTATTTTACACAGGAAATAGAGCAATTGAGAAAGTGTTGTCAACTACTCGGACAAGTCTTGTCATCTCTCCATTCTGAGTCAAGAAGTGTGGGCTATAATGATTATCGCTGTAAATTGAAAATATGGACTTTATTATTGTAGCTGGTATACAAAAAATTGGTAACGAAGAGCAGGCGACAGAAAAATGGAAAGGTGACAGTTTATTTCCAGTTCTAGTACTTTTACCATAGAAAGAGTAGCCAACACTGTAAGATAGTCTGGTTCTGCCTTATTCATAGTTTGTGTGGTCTTAACTAAAAGCTGTTGAAAATGATTTGACAGGTGGAGTTTGTTGTGCATCCGTCAATCAATCCAAATGATCCGTTGGTGAAAAGCGCTATTGAGCAAATCCGTTTCCGGATTTCAAACTCGACATCAGGGAATCGGTAAGTGAAAGCAAACTTTATTTTGTGAACGATTACTCAGTAAGAATGCATGAACATTATGGAGAAAGGAGGTTTGGCTTTAAAGGAATCTTTTGTACTTTTCGGACTACAGGACGCACCTTACTAGAAGTCGCCCCCCAGATTTAGACAGCAGAAAATAGGAAAACACATTTCTTTTGCCTCATTGGGGGACACAGAGCATGGTGTATGCTGCTGCCACTAGGAGGCTGACACTAAGTGATACAAAGAAAGTTCTCTCCTCCCCTGCAGTATACACCCTCTGCTGGCTCTCAGCTAACCAGTTCTTGCTAAGTGTCTGTAGGAGGCACACGGGTCTGCTATATTTAATTCTTAACATTTTTTTACCTGGATGAAGGGGCGACGGATCCTTTCAAGGTTCCGATCCCTCCGAACCAACAGCTGGCGAGCACGTGGAGTGTCGCCTCTCCGTATCCTCTCCTGCGACGTGGGATACCACGTCTTGGCTGATTTTTAGGGGCGACGGGTCTCTTAAAGGGCACCAATCTCCCCACACCATCAACAGACGAGCACATGGAGTGTCGCCTACATGTATCCTCTTCTGCAGCCAGGCCTAATGCCCGAAAACCAGCCCTGTCCACCAGGATTGAACCCCTTGGATGCACAGAGGCACCCTCTGTTTTGGCGTCTGTGCAGCCCCCACTGCTCCACCACTGTCTAGCGGATGAAGCAAGGAGGCGAACGGTTCCTCTCCATCTCCCTAGGAAAGGGCGAGTGGATTGAGGGTTTTTAACCTTATCCCTGCACCATCTAAAAAGATAACCAGCGACAGCAGCACAACGGAGATACCTGCATACAGCGAAGGTACCTGCAGCATCATCCGAAGGACATCTCCAGCCTCTCAGGGTAATCACTGAGAAGGGGGGGCTCTGAGCAGTTCGGACACAGGCAGCAGACTTTTCCTGGTGGGGGGGGTTCCTTTTTTTTCAGGCCTGGGCATAAATTTAGTCCCCGACTTTGGCCTTGTACAGGCCGAAGCTCCGTCCCCGCTATGGTCCCGCCCACTTTTCTGGCGCTTCTCGTTCTGAAGAGGTGCCCATGAAATCTCGTCTGCCATCTCCCTACACCCTGTGGCAAGCTGACAGCCTCCTGCTTGCCCTGAC
The DNA here is from genome assembly GCF_051348905.1 of Ranitomeya variabilis. Classification (NCBI taxonomy): domain Eukaryota; kingdom Metazoa; phylum Chordata; class Amphibia; order Anura; family Dendrobatidae; genus Ranitomeya; species Ranitomeya variabilis. The sequence goes on from NC_135238.1 coordinate 77,495,026, forward strand.
AGCGATGAGGAGTGTGATTCTCATGGCTGGGACACATGACCTGGGTAAGGAGCGCTGCCATTAGCTCTGTCTCTCTCCCTTTCAGTATCCTATCCTCTGTGAGAACCCTGACTAAGGGTGGCACATAGAAGTACATCATGTCCCAGCCTCAGGCACCTAAAAAGGCCCATAAGACTCTTACAGTCTTTTTCACTTCATGTAACTTCTGCCAGTCTGCCTTTCCAAAAGCTCAGAGCTCGCCACTCTGTAAAGCCTGTGACCTCAGGAGCCCTCCGCTGACACTGAGCCCAGTGTCCTTAGTCCCCCTGAGTGGGTCTCGTCTCTGTCGCAATCTATGACTTCTCTGGCCAAAGTGCTTGAATCCTTCAGTGTTCCTTCTGGGGATCGGTGTGTTCACTCGTCTGACTCAGAGGGACCCTCCCCTGCACGGGAATAGTCCACTAGCAGGGGCCACACACAGTCTAGAAACATACAAGCGTCTAAGAAATGGATCCGTAGTACACCTCCCGTACAATCACATGCCCTAGCTTCCAGACGTTGGTAGCAAACTTGATTCTGAGTATGAATCGGATGTCTCTTCAGATCCGGATTCACCAGACTTTCAGAGGACGGTTGATTCTGTAAATGAGGTCGTCAACCAAACTCTGAAGGTTGGTGAAGACTCCGGCTCTGCGCCGGATCACTCTGTGTGCTTCAAAAAAGCTTAGCATCCTCATAGAACATTCATCATTCACCCGGAGTTTCAGGATATAGTTAATCGGCACAGGGAGGGACCGGATAAGCGCTTTACAGGACAAAAACTGCTTGAGGCGAAGTACCCTTTCTCAGCTGATCTGAGAATAGATTGGGCCGAGTCCCCTTGTAGTAGACCTGCCAGTCTCTCGCCTGGCATCCAAAACCCTTCTATCCCTGCTGGATGGATCATCTATTAAAAAACCCACAGACCGCAAGATAGGAAATTAGGCTCGATCTGCCTATGAGGTCTCCGGTGCGGCTCTGTGTCCTTCCTTTACTGCAGCGTGGGTAGCTAAAGCAATGGTTTCCTGGTCAGAGACCTTGGCTAATTCCTTTCACAGCAGTAATCTTTCTCCAGAAGCAGCGCAGCTGGCTAACCAAATTTCTCAGGCAGGAGATTACCTGGTACACAATACTTTGGATGCAGCCAACTGTGCAGCTCTATCGGTGGCAAATGCCATCGCAATCAGACGATCTTTATGGCTCAGAAAATGGAAGGCGGATTCTGCGTCAAAAAAGACTCTGACATCTCTTCCTTACTGGAGTGGGCGTTTGTTTGGAGAGAAGCTGGATCAGCTTATCTCGGATGCTACGGGAGGAAAGAGCAAATTTCTTCCCCAGCAGAGGCTTAGGCGTCCTTTTCAGCGTCAACAACTAATCCGTTTCCGATCCTTTTGCGCCAATCAGGGTTGGTCCACTACCAACGCCTCTTCAGGATCAGGACTCTCTTCTCGCACGAACAGAGGACCCCAGGCATCCTTTAGGTCCAATCAGCAATGGAAGGGTCGGCCCAAACAGTCTGGATCTAAGGGATCTAGATCCCACAGATTTTCCGCCCAATGACTCATGGGGTTATCCAGTCGACACCAGCAGGGTAGGTGGTCGCCTACTTCTGTTTCGTCACGTCTAGCTCTGTCGTTCATGATGAATGGGTCAGCGACCTGGTGTTTTCCGGATACCCAGTCTTCTGACTTTTGGTTGGCCCACAGCTTTTGTATCTCCTTCCTGTACAGTCCATGCTCTTGCACTCTCAGGCGTGGTCGTCCTGCCCTGTCTGGACGACCTCCTAGTCAAGGGTCCGTCTTTCCACAACTGCGCGGAGTCCGTTCGTATCACTTGCGATACTCTTTCTCGTCTGGGTTGGCTGATAAGCTTAGCCAAGTCTTCCTTCATTCCAGCCCAGCAGATACCTTTCTAGGCATGACCCTGGCCTCCTCCCGAGGGTTGGTGATTCTCCCTCAAGACAAAGTCCTAGCTCTTCAGCAAGGCACCCGTGCACTTTCTCGGTCATTCCCTCATTCCATCCGCTTTGCGATGAGGGTACTGGGAAAAATGGTGGCAGCAATGGAAGCGGTTCCTTTCGCACAGATGCACCTCCGTCCCCTACGGCATGCTCTTCTAGCGGCTTGGGACAGGAACCCATTTTCCCTCGGCTGTCGGTGCTGCCTATCCCTGCGGGTCAGGCAGACTCTCAGATGGTGAACATTGAGTTCTTCCCTCAACCAGGGAAAGTCCTTTCTCCCAGTTCAATGGCTAGTGGTGACTACCGGTGGCAGTCTTCTGGACTGTGGAGCAGTTTTTCGTCACCACACCACTCAGGTCCACTGGTCATCTCAGGAATCAAAACTTCCAATCAATGTCTTGGAAATCCGAACGATATGGCTAGCACTAATGCAGTTTCATTATCTCCTATAGGGTCACCCCATCCGAATTCAGTCGGACAATGCCATGGCTGTGGCATACGTCAACCATCAAGGGGCTTCCTGCAGCAGGGTGGTCATGTGCAAGGTATCTCGCATTCTTCGATGGGCAGAGAGGAACCACTCGGTAATCGCAGCAGTACACATACCAGGCGTGGGAAAACTGGGTGGCAGACTTCCTCAGCCGCCAGGGTCTCGCCAAAGGGGAGTGGGAACTTCATCCAGATGTTTTCAAACAGATCTGTCTTCTTTGGGGGACCCCGGATGTGGATCTGGTGGCGTCCAGACTGAACGCAAAGTCTCCAGGTTCATAGATTGGTCGCGAGATCCAAGAGCCATTGGAGTGGATGATCTGCTTCTTTCGTGGCGACAGTTCTGTCTTCCGTATGTTTTCCCCCCACTGCCGCTTCTTCCGAGAGTCATTGGAAAGATCAAGGCGGAAGGGGCCCAAATGATCCTGGTTGCTCCAGATTGGCCATGCCGGGCGTGGTTCGCAGAGTTGGTGCGCCTCGTCACCGACTTACCCTGGCGACTGCCGGATCGTCCAGATCTGCTGATATACCACCAGAACTCAGCGGCCCTGTGTTTAATGGCTTGGCAGTTGAATCCTGGATTCTGACCCAGGCTGTTTTTTTCACAACAGGTCGCGTCCACAATGATCAGTGCTCGTAAGCCTGCGTTGGTTAGCAATTATCACTGTACCTGGAAGATATTTTTTGCTTGGTGCAAAGATCGTGGACGTCTCCCCTATTCCCACCATTTTAGAGTTCCTACAGACCATTCTGGACTCAGGCCTGGCGCTCAGCTCACTCAAGGGCCAGATATCTGCCTTATCGGTCTTATTCCAACGTAGAATTGCGACAAAACCTCAGGTGAAGACCTTCATTCAGGGGGTTACCCATGTGCTTCCCCCCTATTGCATGCCTTTAGACCCTTGGGACCTTAACTTGGTCCTGGGAGTCTTACATGAAGCTCCTTTTGAACCGCTTCAGGACATGTCGCTCACCTTTCTCTCCTGGAGAGTTGCTTTTCTCATGGCAATCACATCAATCAGGCGGGTTTCAGAGCTGGCTGCTCTGTCCTGTCGGGCGCCTTTCCTTATTTCCCATCAGGACAAGATTGTCCTCAGGCTGTCCCCATCCTTTTTGTCCAAGGTTGTCTCATCCTTCCACCTTAATGAGGACATTGTTTTTCCTTCATTTTGTCCGACTCCAGTCCACGGGGTTGAAAGGGCTCTCCATACTCTGGATGTAGTCAGAGCTCTGAGAAGTTACGCATCGAGGACGGTGTCCTTCCGAAGGTCTGATTCTTTGTTCGTGCTTCCTGAGGGGCACAGGAAGGGCCTAGCCGCTTCAAAGGCCACGATAGCTAGGTGGATTTGTTTCACCATTTAGGAGTCCTACCGCATCAGAGGTGAGCCTATCCCAGCAGTGATCAGAGCGCACTCCACTCGGTCAGGCGTCGGTGGAGCAGTTAAGGTATCAAAATGTTACCTGCTGGGGGTGTGTAGTTACTGCCAGGTGGTGCGGTCAGAAAGGAGTGCTGAGTCCTACCCCGCAGTCTATAGTGACTGAGGGTTTTTGTGTATACATGTTTGCTGCATGGAGATTTTGATCCAGGAGAATGTCAAATAGGCTATATATGGATTTTTACTAGTCCCCATACCCCCTCTGGCTGGTGATATAATCTGACCTTATACATTCTACTAACAGGGAGGTATTATTCTGGACGCACAAGGTTTTTGTTAACATTTTTCCTTTATATTTTCTTTGGGACATTTGTTATTCCATAGCCATTTGCTTGCCATATATTTTATGACACTCATTACTTTCCTCCCAATTTTCTCCGTTTTGGTGCAGGTTTCTGTTTCTATGTGCTGTCCCCTCCCTCGTTTTTTCTTGGAGGTTATTTTCTATTCCCCCTGCCTTTTTACATTATATTCTTTCATGGTTTTTATATTGTAATAAATAAAAGATACACATTTTATCCACTTTCCTTTGTTTCTGGACACTTCCTGCTGTTATGGTTCATCACATATCAGTGTGGTATATAATTATATGAACAATGGCCTATGTCTCCTGACCTACTGAGAAATACGTCTGGCCTAATTAAGAAAAAATGCTGTGTCGTCATGTATATATCATTAATTGTTGGTCAGGTTTTTACATGAGATATTTTTTAAATGTTATTATCCTATAGCACTATATTAAAAAAGCTAATGTTCATATGTAGTAGTTTTTATTCTGGCCACAGAGGCTATCGTAGAGATCACTTTTTAGCAATCATGCCACATTTCTTTTAAAGACGAGCATGATATCAACTCTATTCTACAGTTGGAGACAGATAACTCAGGATCCACCATTATAATTGATGATGGGGGAACATTTGATCTCTCCCATCTTCCTGCACATATCACAGCATGCCCACAACAATCCTGTAGAGTTAATACATCCTATGAGTTTTGCTATGTCTAATTGTCTGCTATAACACAAATCTCTGGAATTGCTCATCCAAATGCCCAGGTACAATTGATGTACTCTCAATAATGTCAAGAAATTGGGAAAATCTATAAAAAAAAATAAAAAAAATTATAGTGATAAATTCCCTTTAGCACAACTCGTTTGTCTATCAGAATGTTTTTTCTAATGTACACATTGAAGACAGATGAAATTGCTACATGTTATGTGTGTTGTGTTACTAACTTTGGGACATTGCACAGGTCACGCTCACCTGTAGGACAGTCGGGACCTGGCAGACCGGAGACCGATGATACATCTAAAGGAAAGCAAAAGGAAAAACGTGGTGCATGTCTGGGTGACACTTCAGAAAATCCTCTGAAACCAACTGATCCAATGGAAGTGACACAGTTAAAAAATTACCATCCTGTTATAGGTATTCTTTTCAGTTTTGTTTTGTTTTTTTTGTTCATAGAAAACATAAGACTTGTCATCTGTAATGCAGTGTAGTTTAATAGGCTGAACATGTGCAGGTCCTTACAAGCTCTTTCTACTAGAGCTTGTAAGCACTGCTCTGAGGCTGCGTGGATCGCTCCAGTGTCAAATCTGCTTTATATAGCACCAATGGAGAGCACAGCGTTCAGGCCAGCGCTGCAACAATCTTAATGTTTACACCTGTCAAGCAGGAGCACACAGCCCACGGATGCTGGAAGGCTGGGGTGCGGCGTGCTCCTGAAGATTGATGAGAAAAGTTCAGTACTTTTCCATTCATGTTCTTGACCTGATGGTAAGACTTGTATACGCAAAGGACAATGCCTAAATCAGGGAAATATAATTGCAATAGAAGGAAAATTAGTAACTGTGCCCTCACACATTGGTTGTAAGCTGATGTTGATGAAGCCGGACAACTATGTATATGTGTGGGGTAAACCAATTCTTCCCCAACAGCAGATGGCAGGGAGCAAGGATTGGGTATTTTGATTGTGGTCTTTGTTTCTGGGGAACAAGTCGTTATCAGATGTGTCTGGCTGTGGGTTACTCTCTCTCCATTAATAACACCTGCACACATAGCTGAGCAGAAGGAACCAAGCTTTCAGGCCACGCTAGTTACCATGGCCATTATAAGCCCATAATTTAAATCTTCAGACAAATATGTAATATCTATGTTACATTTTTATATCTTTTGTGGAAAAATGGATTCCCGTGGGAGACAAAGTTATATGTAATGTCCAAATTTTCATTAAAGAGGCCTCGTTTTTATAATAAGGAGCAATGTAAGATCTTGTAAGATGGCCACCGGACAGGTCCATAAGGGAAGACCTGCATCATCGAGGTTGGTAGCTTCAGTGATGTAAGCCTGGGAAAGCAGGCTCCAGCACATATAGTGCCGAGGGAGTTAATAGGGCATATCAGGGCCAACTTTACGAGCAGTCAAAGAGATCGATGGGACTGACTGCTCACATCCCCGGGGGCATGGTATGGCAGATAACATGGAGATTAGTTGTCTCATTTGGTGCCTGTGTCTGGAGGTGTGTATATCTCAAATGTGTTGGTCTTTGCTGAGGACTCAAGAACTGGACACTAATCCAAGCGGGTGAATCTGCAATATTGTGTGGACTATTTTCTTTTTGTTCTCACTTTGTGCCGGAAAAATGGCTGTCTTTTTGTTTAGCTTCCTGAGCAGTTTATGAAGTCTTAGTAAATCAGCCTGGACTTTTTAGTGAAACCGCTTCCCGTGCCTACCTCAACTGCAGCCGAGTGAGTAAAAACCCTACAGTCTTCAGATGCAAATCATTCCCAAACTGTCCATCAGCCAGCTGAATGTTAATCCTGGTCTTGTATGTAGCTTGTATACTCGCAGAGCACTGACACCAGCTAATGACAAGTGTATGTACTGGTATTCATCTCAGAACCTCATCAGTTCTGCCGGCTCAAAAGGGGCTTCAAATGTCAAAATTACTATGAAAAATAGCTGTAAATGACAAAAATTACAGAAAAATCTCTGAATACATCTGAATCACCTAATAGCTTATTACATACATCCGGTTGACTCATCTTCAACTATGTACGGACACCCTATGGTAATGGTGGACAACTGGTGGCGAACAGATGGGGAACCCACCCTGAGTCCACATGTTCCCATTCTATCTCCTGCTATTTTAGCTTTGTAGGAAGCTCTGTCATTTGACCGTGAGGTGGCAGCATCATACACACACCGGGCAAAAAAGAAATGGGGCCAGTATAAGAAAGGTGACTGCGGGGGTGGTGTAATTTGGGGGCAGTAGACTTCACGGTGTATCAGGACCATGCAGCTGCTGCGTTGTCTATGGGGTGCATGACTGCCCACGAAGGACAGCGGCTGTCAGATTAGTGGTTATCACACTATATGGGGGAAGGTCGCTTGTTCCATTACGTAGTTCTAATAGATTGATTTAGATGCTTGTGGTTGTGCTGCAGAGTCCTGGACTGTGATCGGTCTATTGTAGAAGTGGAGGTGCGCTATAAATGTAACGTGTAATCATATGGAGGAAGACGAGAGCTGAACCCAAAGCCATGACAATGGAGTAGGTTGTCCTCAAAGGCTGGGATAATGACTTTACCACCTTTAGTGATATTTTTAGAGTCCTACAGTAGTGTTCAAAATAATAGCAGTCCAATATCACTAATCAGAGTAATCACTGGTTTTGGTATAAATTATATTACCACATATCAAACAATTTACCAGACTGTGCATTCATGTTCTGTAGGTTTTTGAGTCTGTGTATTAGAGTAATTAATTAAAAGGGGTGTTCAAAATAATACCAGTGTGGAGATCAATCATTCTGTGAAGTAACAGCTGTGAATCAGGTGGCCCTTATTTAAGGGTGAAGCCAGGACATGTTGTACATTCATTTCTCCTTGAAAGCCTGAGAAATATGGGTCGTTCAAGACATTGTTCAGAAGAACAGCGTACTTTGATTAAAAAGTTGATTGGAGAGGGTAAAACTTATAAAGAAGTGCAGACAATGAGAGGCTGATCAGCTAAAATGATCTCCAATGTTTTAAAATGGAAGCCAAACCAGAGAGACGTGGAGGAAAAATAGAGGACTACCATTCTAATGGATGGAAGAACAGCCAGAATGGCAAAGGCTCAGCCAATGATCAGCTCCAGGATGATCACAGACAGTCTCAAGTTACTTGTGAGGGCTGTGTTAGAAGACGCCTGTGTGAAGCACACCAGTAAATGAGCAAAATATGGGTTCCAGTCCAACAGACTTGAGGTTATAGAGTGGCCAGCCCAATCCCCAGACCTTAATCCAATATAACACTTGTGGGATAACATTAAAAATGACGTTTTTGAGGCAAAGTCAACAAATTCCAAAAACTGTGGGATGTAGTCCGAGCATCCTGGGCTGGAATAACAGGTGACAGAGGCCAGAAGTTGGTTGACACTATGCAACATAGATGTGAAGCAGTTCTAAAACAAACTGTGCGTAACAACTAAATATTGGGTTAGTGATTCACAGGAATGCTAAATCCACAAAAAAGTGCATATTGTGAGTTTATAAAGACAAATGCAGACACGGCTATATTTTGGAAAAGCCAAATGTTCATTTTTTCCTTGTTTTCTGTAAAGTAGTTAAAAATTATATACATTTCTCTTCATGTTTTGAATTAGAAAACAGTGTGCAATGTTCCCAATGCTGGAAATGAAAAATAGTATAAAGATTTTGTGACTAACTCATGTATTTGAACACCCCATTATTTTGAACGCTATACCTTTTTTTCTGCAGTAATGTTTTTGTTTTTGCCCCAAAACAGTTCCTGGACTTGGACGTACACTTGGGTTTCTTCCCAAAATGCCACGCCTAAAAATAACCCATATGTTCTTATGGTATATTGTATATGGTCATTCGTTCCACAAAACACCACAGCAGCCTAAAATACCTGATCCCAACCCCATCACTGAGTGCACTGCTGAATGTGAGACTACAGGGCCACCGGTCGGCTGCCCCACAGACTGCGCACCCGCGGCACATGCCAGCACTATGGATGATGACATGGTACCGTTTGACCAAGGAACAGAGAGCACCGAACAAGGTATTGTGTGACAGCACTTCATTTTGTACATCATTGCTCTACGACTAATTTCCCTCCCTTACTATAATTTTTGGCTTCTCCCCCTTTATATTCATATTACTCTGTCGCCTCATTGGGGGACACAGGACCATGGGTGTTATGCTGCTGTCCACTAGGAGGCGACACTATGCATAATCTGAAAAAGATTAACTGTGGCTCCTCCTGTGCAGTATACACCCCTGGACGGCATCAGCCTTCTCCAGTTTTTGCTTAGTGTCGCAAAGGAGGCACACCTAAAGATTTTTACTCTGTTTTACTCCGTTTCCCGTTTTTTCGACGGGATTACAGATGAAGAAAAGAGGGTCTCCTGTGAAACCCCCGGCATGGCTCCTTCCTCGGCCCCCTATTATGGGGTGCCCAGTTGAAGTTGAGATGGCTATTCCCCATGCTGCTCCTTCCCCAACCCCTCGGGTGTTGGTTCGAAGTCGAGACCCCCCTCCTTCCCCAATTCCTTTTGGTTTCTGGGTTGAGGTCGAGGCGAGGATAAAGGCCCCTGATGGTGACAACAGCACCCTCCCTATCCCCCTCTGGGGGTATTAGGTTGAGACACCTCAGGTAGGGCCTGTACAGGCAGCATCCTACAGCTCCCAGCAATGGGCCAGCATACTGCGCCTGCATCCAGGGACCCCAGCCCAGCTGCGGGCTCCTGTTGGGGCCGGGGGGAGTGCAGGCAGGCATGGCACATACAGACACAGGGCTCTCAGCGTCCCTGTCTCTGTGGCAGCACCAGCTCTCTACTGCCTCAGGGGGACCCCTCACCGGGCTCCCCCTTCCGCTATAGCCCCACCGCCATCCTGCCTTCAAATCCGGAGGGGTCCGGTTCAGATCCGACCCCCTCCCGGACTTTCGCGCCGGCCTGGAGCCCTTCTGGGCCTCAGGCATCTAATTTAGGCCCTGGCTCCGGCCTAGCTGAAGCAGCAGCTTCCTCTCCGCCCCCCGGCCCGCCCCCCGGATGACAAATATGACACTCTACAGTGTCATACAAGGGGCGGATCGAGACAGAAAGAGCGGGGTTTTTTATAGCCTTGCCGCCTTTTTCCAGCTCTCCGCCCCCTTCTCCTCCTCTCTCCTCTGTCTCTGCAGCCATTTTCGGCTGCAGATTAACCCTGCATCTCCCGGTCTGCAGGACCAGGACCAGGCAGCCAGTCTCCGGGGGGCACAAGACTGTGGATCTTCGGCGCTGGACCTCGGGGCACACTGGTGGGGTAAGATCACAGCTGGGTTATTTTTACTCAGCTGTGAATCCATATTACCTACAAGACTCACCTGTAGGTTCTCTACCCCTGTAAGGTCCATCTGCTGGCAGCACCTCTGCTTGGTGCACTATACAGGGCTCAAGGTCCGAGAGAACCAGGCAGATCTGCTATTATGCATTCTGCACAGCCTGCGGGACCGCTCTCCCCAGTAGTAGCACGTACCCGCATTGTCAGAACTGTATACAACCTAATGTGTCACTTGGTGTCTATTGCCACGCCGGAATGGGCTATCAGCTCTCGCAATCTATGACGCAGTCTATAGATAACCTAACTTTCACATTGCTTCAGGCTCTGCAGGGTCATGCCCCGGCTATGACCGTTACCCAACAACGGGAGAGCTTGACTCAGGAACAAGATGACCCTGGCACATCCACGTCTAGGTCAGGACGCAAGCGGATCCATGGATCAGGTCCATCTGTGTCATCCCATAGCACACGGTCATCCCCCTCTAGGGAGAGACACCGTAGCTCCAGGTCATCTAGACCGTCCCATTTCAGGGACAGACAATGCAGATCTCCGCAATCCTCAGAGAAGGCCTCCTCCCCAGCCCAGCAGGGGACGCCTCAGTGATACACAGGATTCGGAAGGCATCTGCGACTCTGACTCGGACAGAGAAACGAAGGAGTCCCTGATCCCAATCCCTCCTATCAATACAGCGCTAGTTGAGGACATGATATCGTCCATCCATCGGGTGCTGGACATTTCTGATCCGCCACCAGAGGTCACAGAACATAAGATTTCCTTTGAAGGACCTCTGAAGCCGCCTAAGCTCTTCTCTAACCACCAGAGTTTAAGGCGATCCTTAAAAAAAAAACAAAAAAAAAAAAAACAGCTCTACAGCCTGAGGAAAAAAATCGCTAATCGCAAATATCTGGGGGCGAGGTACCCCTTCCCACAGAAGGACACCAAGGAATGGACAGATCCACCTGAAGTGGATTAAAAGTCTCCAGGCTAGCAGCACAGACTCTCCTTTCACTGCCAGATAGCTCAACCCTCAGGGACGCAGCAGACCGGCAGGTAGAACGCATGGCTCGTTCAATTTTCGAGGCAGCGGGGGCAACCATGGCTCCCGCGTTCGCCTCAGCTTGGGCTGCCAAGGTCAGCCTGACCTGGGCAAAGAATTTACAAGCCTTACAAGCATCCGCTCCTGAACTGTCGGACCAAGCGGTTCAAATTGCAGTTGTAGCAGATTACATGCTCCATGCAGCTCTGGTTTCAGCAAGGGGAGTCGCGGGGATAGCATCAAACGCCATCACGATTCGGCGTATCCTCTGGCTGCGGGAATGGAAAGCGGACGCAGCCTCAAAGGAGTCCCTCACGCACCTCCCCTACCTCAGTGGGAGTCTTTTTTTCGGTGAACAGTTGGACACTATGATATCCAACGCCACAGGGGGTAAGAGTACTTCTCTTCCCCAACTGAAACCTAAACGCACTTACAAGAAGCGTAACCAAACTCGATTCCGATCCTTTCGGAATTCCTCCGGCTGGTCCGTCTCACGTCCGGTACAAAATCGTAACCGTTCCCCACGCAGGGACAACTCACGATCGACGCAAAGGTCGGACAAGACTTGGCAGTCCAAAGCAGGCCAGTCTAAGCCCAGAGGAGGAAGATCCCAGACTTCTCCTCCTCATGACTCACGGACTCCGGAAAACACCACACCAACAGGTGGCCGATTTTTCGCAAAACCGCCAGCCAAAGCTCGACCCTACCACCAAGTGGTCTCCTCGCTTTATTAATCAGGAGTCATTGTACCGGTACCCACGACCGACCGCTTCCGAGGGTTCTACTCCAATCTGTCGTAGTTCCCAAGAAAGGAGGCAGCGTACGGCCTATACTAGACCTAAAACAGCTCAACAAATATGTACGGGTCCGTCACTTCCGCATGGAGTCCCTTTGGTTCATCTTGCGTCCATGGAGAAGGGAGAATATCTCGCCTCCATAGACAGACATACGTGCATATACCCATTGCACCTGCCCATCAGAGGTTTTCTCAGGTTAGCAATAGGCCAGGACCACTACCAATTCGTGGCTCTCCCCTTTGGACTCGCCACGGCTCCCAGAGTCTTCATCAAGGTCATGGCAGCAACCACGGACGTCCTGCATTCCAGAGGCATAGTAGTCGTTCCATACCTGGACGACCTACTCATCAAGGCTCCCACCTTAAAGGAATGCGAGCTCAGCGTCTCAATCACAACCGATACTCTCAGTCGCATGGGCTGGTTAATCAACCTACAAAGTCATCACCAACCCGAGTCAGTCCCTGACTTTCCTGGGAATGTTATTCAACACTTCCAAGGGTCTAGTGTTCCTTCCCAAGGATAAGGCACTGGCCCTCCGTCTAGCAGATGAAGAAAGAGGGTCTCCTGTGAGACTCCCGGCATGGCTCCTTCCTCGACCCCCTATTATTATTATTATTCAACAGTTGAAGTTGAGATGGCTATTCCCCATGCTGCTCCTTCCCCAGTCCCTCGGGTGCTGGTTCGAAGTCGAGACCCCCCCCCCCCCCCCTTCCCCAATTCCTTTTGGTTTCTGGGTTGAGGTCGAGGCGAGGATAAAGGCCCCTGAAGGTGACAATAGCACCTTCCCTATCCCCCTCTGGGGGTATTAGGTTGTGACACCTCAGGTAGGACCTGTACAGGCAGCATCCTACACCTCCAAGCAATGAGCCAGCACACTGCGCCTGCATCCAGGGACCCCAGCTGTGGGCTCCTGTTGGGCAAATGGTCCTCGGCGGAAGCGTCCATGCCCATCAACGTCCTGGAGATGCGTGCCATCCTTCTGGCATTGAGGGCTTTCCATCACTTACTGGCAGCCTCTTACATCAGGATACAGTCGGACAAAGCCACGACTGTGGCATATGTGACTCATCAAGGGGGGACCCGCAGTACCCAAGCGATGAGGGAAGTGTCACATATCCTCCGCTGGGCGGAGGACACAGGGTCGGTCCTTTCGGCGGTCCACGTTCGGGTGTGGACAACTGGGAAGCAGACTTCCTCAGCCGACAAGGAATAGACTCGGGAGAGTGGTCTCTCCATTCCGAAATTTTTCAACAGATCTGTCTCCGCTGGGGGACCCCGGATGTGGACCTAATGGCATCCCATTTCAATGCCAAGGTCTCCAACTTCATTGCCAGAACACACGATCCGTGGTCGCTCGAAGCAGACGCTCTGGTTCAGGACTGGATTCAGTTCCAGCTTCTGTATATTGTTCCACCTCTCCCTCTGATATCCAGAGGGTGAGGAAGATCAAACAAGAGGGAGTTTCAACCACCTTCATTGCACTGGACTGGCCCAGACGCACATGGTACGCCGACATCGTACAACTCACAGCAGACGCCCCCTGGCGTCTCCCCGACCGCCACGATCCTCTATCACAAGGGCCGTTCTACCACCAGAACTCAAGGGCTCTCAACTTGATGGCGTGGCCCTTGAGACCTGGGTTCTGACCCAGGCAGGGTTCTCGACAGAGGTCATTGTAACCATGATCAGAGCACGGAAATCAGCCTCTGCCAAGATTTATTACCGTACCTGGAAAGTTTTCTTTACCTGGTGCGAATATCGTGGCCAGGTTCCACTCCCTTATTCCCCACCCAAAGTTCTTGGTTTTTTCTCCAAGCGGGTCTGGAGGCCAGTCTGTCATTGGGCTCGCCTAAAAGCCAGGTGTCAGCCCTCTCAGTGCTTTTGCCAAAAGCGCATTGCTACCAGGCCGCAAGTAAGGCCTTTCCTTCAGGGGGTTTCCCGATTGGTTCCCCCCTACAGGCGACCACTAGAAACGTGGGACCTCAACCTGGTCCTGACAGCATTGCAGGAACCACCCTTCGAACCCCTTAAGGAGGTCCCGCTCCGACTTCTTTCCCAGAAGGTGATTTTTTTCCTGGTGGCACTCACCTCGCTACGCAAGGTGTCTGAACCGACAGCACTCTCATGCAGACGGCCTTTTCCTGGTTTTTTCACCAGGCCAAGGTAGTTCTTCGTACAGTCCCATCCTTCCTTCCGAAGGTTGTGTCAGACTTCCACCTCCATGAGGAAATTTCACTACCATCCCTTTGTCCGGTTCCGGTTCATACAGTGGAGAAGGCTCTGCATACGCTTGACCTTGTCAGGCCTTTTGCGTATATACGTGTCTAGGACTGCGTCCTTCCGGAGGTCTGATTCTCCTTTCCTCCTTCCGGAACGCGGCCACAAGGGTAGGCCAGCTTCCAAAAGCTACTCTTGCCAGGTGGATCAAATCCACCATACAAGAGGCGTACCGCCTTAAGAATCCTCCTCTTCCAGCCGGTATTACGGCACACTCTACACGGGCGGTAGGGGCCTCCTGGGCCATTCGGCACCAGGCTTCGGCACAACAAGTGTGTAAGGCGGCCACTTGGACTAGCTTACACACATTTACCAAACACTACAGGGTTCATACCCAGTCCTCAGCGAGCCTGGGTAGATGTGTCCTGCAGGCGGCGGTGCCCTAAGTGTACGGGCCTGTCTGCACAATATTCGTCCATTGCTTCCCACCCAGGGACTGCTTTAGGACGTCCCATGGTCCTGTGTCCCCCAATGAGGCGACAGAGTAAAGGAGATTTTTGTGTACTCACCGTAAAATCTCTTTCTCTTAGCCCCAATTAGAGGCTAAGAGAAAGAGATTTTACGGTGAGTACACAAAAATCTCCTTTTTTGTACTTTGGGAACTGGTGAGCAAACGGGACAATGTTCTTCAAATATTAAGCACCTTGTTATTTAACTCTTTACCGACATATGACGTGCTGGTACATCATGTCGGCTCCCTTACTTTGATGCGGGCTCAGAAACTGAACCCACTGAGCCTGCATGTTTCCTGACAGATGATGGCTGTATGATTCAGCCATCATCTGCCTCGAACTACCATGAATGGAGCAAAGCTGCTCCTGTAGCTTTTAACCCGTTCAATTACTCTGTCAATCTGTGACCCCTACACGTACAGTTCACGTCCCATCAGTTGTAGACCTCTTTCCTTGTCATGATGTTAATCCTGTGAAGGCCAGCTCGTGAATGGTGTCATAGGAGACCGCTTTTTTTACTATATGTAGCAGTGCTGTAGTATTGCTGTACATAACACAAGCGATCAGACAGTCGCAGGTTCAAGTCCCCTTAAGGGACTAACAAATGCAGTAAAAAGTGATATTTTAAAAAATATGGAAAAATAAAAAGAAATTCCAATCACCCTCTTTTTCCCCCATTAAAAATTACGGGAAAAAAATACATGTGTATCTCCATATTTGTAAAATTCTATCAAAATATAAAGTTATTTAACCAAATCAATAAACTGCTTTGGAAGAAAAAAAAATAAAACTCCAGATTTTCAGGGTTTTTGGCTGACATAACAGCGCAAAAAAGTTACTATGAGAGGCAAAAACAAAAGCACAAAAATGGAAAATCGCCTGGTTAGGACGGGGGTAAAGTTACTGTTATATTGTCCTTGCCATTTTGGCGCAGCATGATCTGGTAGAAGGCATCCTCTGAGAGACCCCCATGGCGCCAGTCCAGTGCAGACTGTGGAGATCGAGATTCCGGTCCCTGGTTTTAATACCACCTTGAATGCCCACCATAGAATAGAAGTACATTTCTTATACTGCACCGCTGCTCTTGAATGATACGTCGTGGGAATGCGTCATCTAACCGCCATGACATTTTCTATCACATTGTTTCTTTTCCAGTCTATGTAGATGAAGTGTCTTGGCTGAGGTGTGTGCCACCTGCTACAATACACTCTGAATTTGGACCAGGCTGGGTCCTTGTCAACGATTTACTTCTCTGTCTACCACTCTCCATCTTCATTCAGATAGTCCAAGTCAGCTACAAGGTAAAGTCCATCACAGGAATAATAGTGGACCGGCTACTGGGTTACGATGTGTAATACCATGATCTCCATATCCTACTAGTGGAAGGCAGCTATTAGAGTGGACATAAGAACCTGCAGTTGGTCTCCTGCTTTGTCAGGAATCCTCTTCTGGAGGGTGGGTGGGTCGCTTGTAGTACAGGCATCCAACACTTGGTGAATGTTGGTGGAAGCCTTCTGCATCAGTATGTCATCCCACATTGGGGAAGGTTGCATTTGACTCTGAAGGTTTTATGTCTGATTTTTTTTCAACTCGTTGTTCAATTTTTGCCAACTTTTTGATGTCTTATTCACTTGAACAACATGCGGCTATGACATTTTGTTTCTTTTGGGGGGGGAAGCCTTGGAAACATTTGTAACAATGGAGTACCCAAAAGAAACCTGAATTTATTTATAATAATTTAGGGCCCGATTCATAGTGGTGAAAAATGAACAAGGTCCAATCAAGTTCAACCCTTCTCCACCAATTGTACACTGCTAAAAAATAAAGGGAACACTAAAATCACACATCCTAAATATCACTGAATGAAATATTCCATGAATGAAATATTCCAGTAGTAAATCTTTATTCATTACATAATGAAATGTGTTGAAAACAATGAAACCTAAAAATGATCAATGTAAATCACAACTAATATCCCACGGAGGTCTGGAGTTGGAATGATTCTCAAAATCAAAGTGGAAAATGAAGTTACAGGCTGATCCATCTTCAGTGAAAATGCATCAAGACAAGGAAATGATGCTCAGTAGTGTGTGTGGCCTCCACGTGCCTGTGTGATCTCCTTACAATGCCTGCGCATGCTCTTTATGAGGCGGCGGATGGTCTCCTGAGGGATCTCCTCCTAGACCTGGACTAAAAGCATCCGCCAACTCCTGGACAGTCTGTGGTGCAATGTGACGTTGGTGGATGGTGCGAGACATGATGTCCCAGATGTGTTCAATCGGATTCAGGTCTGGTGAACGGACAGGGCAGTCCATAGCCTCAATGTTTTCATCTTGCAGGAACTGCTGACACACTCCAGCCACATGAGGTCTGGCATTGTCCTGCATTAGGAGGAACCCAGGGCCAAACGCACCAGCATATGGTCTCACAAGGGGTCTGAGGATCTCATCTCGGTACCTAATGGCAGTCAGGCTACCTCTGGTGAGCACATGGAGGGCAGTGGGGCCCTCCAAAGAAATGCCACCCCACACCGTTACTGACCCACTGCCAAACCGTTCATGCTGAAGGATGTTGCAGGCAGCAGATTGCTCTCCACAGCGTCTCCAGACTGTCAGGTCTGTCACATGTGCTCAGTGTGAACCTGCTTTCATTTGTGAAGAGCACAGGGCGCCAGTGGCGAATTTGCCAATCCTGGTGATCTGTGGCAAATGCCAAGCGTCCTGCATAGTGTTGAGTTGTGAGCACAACTCCCATCTGTGGATGTCAGGCACTCAGACCTTCCTCATGGAGTCGGTTTCTTACCGTTTGTGCAAACACATGCACATTCGTGGCCTGCTGGAGGTCATTTTGCAGGGCTATGACAGTGCTCCTCCTGTTCCTCCTTGTACAAAGGCTGAGGTAGGTCCTGATGCTGGGTTGTTGCCCTCCTACGGCCCCCTTCACGTCTCCTGGTGTACTGGCCTGTCTCCTGGTAGCGCCTCCAGCCTCTGCACACTACGCTGACAGACACAGAAAACCTTATTGCCACAGCTCGCATTGATGTGCCATCCTGGATGAGCTGCACTATCTGAGCCACTTGTGTGGGTTGTAGAGTCCGTCTCATTCTACCACGAGTGTGAAAGCACAACCAACATTCAAAAGTGACCAAAACATCAGCCAGAAAGCATTGGTACTGAGATGTGGTCTCTGGTCCCCACCTGCAGAACCACTCTTTTATACGGGGTGTCTTGATAATTGCTAATAATTTCCATCTGTTGTCTATTCCATTTGCACAACAGTATGTGAAATTGATTGTCAAACAGTGCTGCTTCCTAAGTGGACAGTTTGATTTCACAGACGTTTGATTTACTTGGAGTTATATTCTGCTGTTTAAGTGTTCCCTTTATTTTTTTGAGCAGTGTACATTCTTTGTCAGTAAATCATCAAAGCTTTCAATTCAGAATTCTGGTGTAAAAGCTTCAAAAAGTTGCAAAATTTAGGTGCAGCTCTGAGTTTTCACACCAGTTTCTCCCAGCTGCACCAAAATGAACTGAGGTGGGGCAGGACAGGGACTCAGCAGGGGCGTGACGCTAAATTCTTGACGAGGTGCGGTGGTTCCGTACGCCAGAAATCTCACTCCAGTTCCTGACTTAAGAGGGAGATTCCTGGTGTAGCGTATGGAAGCACATGACAGTCCACTTGTTAGATGCTCAAGATTCATGAAGACACACACACCTCTTCATGAATCGGGAGCGTCTGACTCCAGTACGTCCCCTCATCAAGAGCGGTGTGAACAATGCCTTGATTAACTGGGCCCATTGTTTATTTATTTGTACCTTCAATCTCCTTCAAAGATCTCTCCATTCATAGCCAGACCGGTGTCTTTCTATCGAGGGTGTGAGGCGAGGCAGGAAATTTGCTGCAGCTTGTTTCATGCACAATTTCTCTGTTAAAATTTGCTGGTAGGAAATGAATGAATTCCCAGATAACTCCATGAGTTCATGAATGGTCCAATGGCAGCAGATGTTCCAGAATGGTTTGTTGAACTTTCATCACGTTTCATCAGTTAGGGTGGTCAATTGTAGTAATAAATGCAAAATAGGCAAATGATGAAACTCTTGAAAGGAAAAAAAATCACTAAGAGTAAACTCAACCCTCCCCATCAATGTCGACTGCGTACTGACTCAGAAGAGTATTTCAGACATGCACCTGGCAGGAGAAACCCAAAGACAATATCTGTTTTTTTTGGGGGGGTATCGCGTTGTGTATCTATAAAACTATGTTCGCTAAGTATTAAATGGCAATGGGTTATGTGATTTGAATCTAAAATAAATTAGAATTTCCACTTTTACTTTTATTGGTGTTTATCGATTACTGATAAAGAATATTACAAACGCAGACATTTGGGAGCGTGCACACAGGCAATTTTGTGTGTTTTTTCATGTTTTTTTTTTTTTTTAAAGCTTAGAATATTTACTTGCAGAACATAACGATTTTCTTCTATATTTTTTAGGTTGACGACCTTGATGGCTATTTAAATGATCCAATTAAAAAGCACACGTTGATCAGGTACCTGCCCCGATCAATACGACAGCAACTGCTCTATAAAAGGTTTGTGGAACTATCTGTGCTAAAATGTGGAAATTTGGTTTAAAAATATTCTGCCCAAGTTAATTTAATACAATTACTATATAAAAGTGGCACCCTTAAGGGGGCAAATATTATTCATCTTTCTCTCTTTTTCTTATGGCTGTCTTTTTTATTTTTCTTTAGGAGATATGTCTTCTCAGTGTTTCAGGGACTACAAAAATTAAACTGGATGGGTCTGCTACAGTTCGGGCCAACTGAAAAATTTCAAGACAAAGATCAGGTAGGTTAACACTGCTGTCTGTGTGAATATGCTTTACGTATGTGAGCTGGATGACGCCAGCTTACTTTACATATATACATACAGCAGATGTATTAGACGTCGCTAATTTTTTAAATAAATATATTTCTAAATGTGCTATTGTGAAACGCAAATAAATCAAACCATAGATGTCCATAAATTATGTGTAATAATGAGAAATGACGCAGAGAAATGTGTTGAGCACGTGAAGAAAAAGAGGTGCATAAAGCCATGGAAAGTCATGACACCAGCAGAAATCTATCAGTGATTAGAAAGCAATCCTGCCACTTAGTGAAAACTAATATCATCTGGTTCAGTTGATGGCCTATAATATATATAGTCTGCTCAGATTATGCCAACATAGAACTCTTTGGATACCATAATACACACCATGTTTGGAGGCCAAAAGGCAACCAGTTTCTCCATACAGAAGGCGTCTTGAAGCTGTCCTCAGCAACAAAGGCTTTTGAACAAAGTATCAAATAAATTTCAATAAGCGTGGTCAATAATTTTTCCCTCTGTTATTTCTCATTATTACACTTTGCTTAAACACAGGTAATCCCTGCATGCGTTACGGCTGGTGAACAACCACGTGACATGCAGGCACGGGGACTTGAATATATTTATCGAGCACGCCGAAGACACTTGGTTAGCACTTGAGCATGCTCAGATAACATCTTATCTGAGCACGTTCGACCATCACTAATGTGGGCTAAAAATATTTTAAGATGTAATCTTTTATTTTTTTGCTTAACATAATAGTCATTTCCGCCGTGCCTTCTGCAGTCTATCCACTATGGCCTTGCACTATGCCCAGTTCTCCCTGCTAGGAGTGGTTGGCCTACCAAAATGTCATCGAGAACACAAGAACAAAATATCCAAGGTGTTACAAAGGAAACCACACAAACCTTTAAGGAGCTATACGCAGGACTTTTAAAGGGAATTTGTCAGCAGGATCAGCCCTCCTAACCATCTATATGGGCATGCAGGTCATAGGAAACGGAATAACATGATACTTTGATATCTGTGATCTGATAACTTAGTCCACAGAAATGTAAATGATCTGTTCAGGACTATGGGCCGGACAGAGAGATGCACGAGAATCGGCCTCCAGGAGCTGTGGTATGATCAGACCATGTTCCTGTGCGGTCAGGCACAGACATTACACAGCAGGGGCACATTTATAAGATTATCTCAGCACAGGAACATTTTATTTAAACACATTTAATTGTGGAAATTATTATTATTCCAGGATCTAGTGATTAAAATTAATTTTGTTCGTGGGAAAAACCCTTTACGTAAAACAACTCTTCAAAGTATGCAGGAAACAATAACCATGAAGCTGAAACAGTACCTGAGATTCCATACTCATGATCGCATTGCTCATCACACAGTCTCGGAAGTGACGCCGGTAAATCAGGGAGATGAAGCGTAAATGCTGGAATGATGGCCAGGAGTCAGACTATGCTCCAGATATTGTAGGGCCACCTCATCGTACTCTATAAAAAATCATAGCTTATCTCAGAACTTAAGGGGCTATCAAAACAAGGGGGAGTGACGATACCACAAGAGAGCTCCCCATATTCCCCCAAACAAATAAACCTCACAAGAAAAAGGTCCAAACATCCATGCGCAAAAGGTAAGTATCAATAGTATATATACAAAAAGAGCCACTGGAATCCCTGGCTCACCATCTCACACAGTAAATCACTAACGTTAGTGACATCAGCCCCTACTTTTGATAGCCCACCAGGGAAGAGTCAGTTATCATGAAATCTATTTCTCCTACTTTCTGTTATCTAACCCTGGGGAGCCGCCTATAATTGGGTTCGTCCTATAGCCCGAAAAATGGAGGGTTTACTGAAGGTAAAATCCCTCTAGAAGGTAGAATTCTGCTGTAAAATTGATATAAAGTGTTTCTGTCCTTTCTTCTCCTAAGGTATTTTTGTATGTGAAGAAAAATGCCACCATTGTGGACACCACGGTGTGTGAGCCTCACTACAACATAGCCCAGGCGAGTCATCCCTTCGAGAAGCGCTCTTACAGCTTAGAAAGTTTCCAAGATGTGGAGAATTATTGGTTTGACTTGCAGTTTGTATGTCTGAATACGCCTCTAGGTAAGCCGTATCCTCAGGGGGACAGATGCCTACTAATGGAAACCTGCGGGTCTAATGACCACTGCTTTGTACTTGGCTTTAGGTGTCGTTCGTTGTTCTCGTGGAAAGAAGGCAAATCCCCAAGATCAAAGCGTGTTAGAGCCAGAGATGGAGGTGGAGCAGGAAGACAAGCAAAATCTGGAGCGGAAATTTAACATTCTGGATATTATCCCGTACGTCTTCATATTCCACTTGAAAAATTAACCCATTGTTTTATGAGTTGCTTACAGTGGTTGCCCAACAAAGTCCATTTTAATCAATAGATCTTGGAATAATATGTTTCCACTCCTTCAGACTCCAGTAGTGTAGTGCTTTACATCACTCTATCCATTGCTTGGCATTGTGCTTGGTGATGTAAGGTTCGCATGTAGCTGTTCGTCCATAGAAACCTATACCATGGACCTCCTGGGGGATGGGGTGGAGGGTGCACTGGTTTTTCCTGGTAATACCATATAACATTTGGACTGTGCAGTTATGCAGTCAGCAGAGTGTTGGTGACTTTAGTGCACTCGGTGACCCCGTTCTGTATTTTTACATGGTCTGACCCTTTGTGGCCGAGTTGCTGGGCAGCCGGTGGCACCAAAGACCCTGCAGTGCGTCTTCTATGCCCCTCCACATTGTTTTGTGTCATTTTAAAAAGTGGTCAACACCTGTTAACATTTCCATAATTCATAGTGGAGTGAAAACCTTTCTGGATATATTGTATCCTAAGTACCAGGGCCCAATCAATGGAAACTTTCAGCCTTGCAAATCATTGGAACTTTTTTGGTATGCATAATATTGCCATTGGGTGGAGAGCTCGTTAGTCTTTTATGACTTACACGGGTTACTTACTGTATTTCCCATTCCAGGGGCAGCAGGGAAGTTGTGGATGATGGCACCGTTCCCGGAGATGGATTAGGAGCCGGCGGCCTGGACTCGAGCTTTTACAGTCATCTAAAGCGAAATTGGATTTGGATCAGCTATATCATTAACAATAAGAAGGTCGGTTGTGATTGGTGTTTACAGCCCTAATTTGCATAAATGTTAAGTTACATTATCTTATTTCATGTACTTTGCTGCACAGCTTTGAGAAATTGTGATTCTTTTTTCTTTAAAGAACTCGTCTTCACAAGACAGGCTTACTGTGAGACTCCAGACCTTCCTGAATAAGCATAATCTTCCCTTACGCTCCCGAGGTAAATGCTTTGCTGTGATTTCATTATAACCTTAGAGGGTTCTGTCTCCTGAGCAGCTCACCGCTCTGCAGTCTTCTGACTTCCTGGTTTCTGGGAGGGCGGGCCCTTTATCCTGATTGACAGTTCTGGTTAGTAGCAGAGTTGTAGTATTAGTAGAACTTGTGCTGAGCTTTATGGTTCCGCTATAAATGCTTTCTTCTGGAGTATGTACTCTATCACTATATTTACATACAGCGGATCTAAAGCATCTACACATCCCAGGTTTTTGTCATGTAAAAAACAAATATTTCCCCAAAAAAATTATTTCAGGACTCTTTCCACCTTTAAGGTCACCCATAATCTGTACAAATCAATTGAGAAACATATGGAAATCATTTTGATGGGGAAATAAAAATACAAATAAAATTGATTGCAAAGGTGTGAACACACTCTTATAATTAGGGATGTGGTTGTATTTAGAATTAGCGAATCACAATTACGCTCCTGGTAAACAGTAGTAAGTACACAGCTGCCATCATTTACAGTGATTCATTAACCTAATATAAGTTTAGCTGTTCTAGTAGTATTTTCCTGAATTTTTTCTTAGTTGCATTTTGCAGCAAAAGTAATAAACAGCTTACCGTACAGCAAAGGGATCTCATGGTTGAAAGTCAGTCAAAATGATGATACAAAAGAAATTCCAAGGCATTAGATATACCATGGAAAACTGTGATGACCGCCATCAAGAAGTGTAGAGTAGCTGCGGAGACACCATCACGTGTTTCTCAACGCAAGCAGTGAATAGCCAGGCCTTTCCCTGGGAAGGAACAACCACGGGAAGGGCAGCATCCGATAAAGGAAAACATCCAATAAAGGAAGACCACCTATGCCAAGCATGGTATCCATCCACAGACAGCTGTTTCGGGGTTTTTGCCCCTCATCAGTGTGGAGTAGGAAACTGGCTATTAGTAGCAGTGCCTAGATACCATGCTTGGCATAGGAGGTCTTCTTTTATTGGATGTTTTCCTTTATCGGATGCTGCCCTTCCCATGGTTGTTCCTTCCCGGGGAAAGGCCTGGCTATTCACTGCTTGCGTTGAGAAACACGTGATGGTGTCTCCGCAGCTACTCTACATGCATTTGCATATTGGGGCAGTGTTCTGGATCACTGCGTTGAGAAACACGTGATGGTGTCTCCGCGGTGTTGGATGTTTTGGTCTCCACGAGGTCAATCATCTGTACCTTTATAGCCATCAAGAAGTGGCTTTAATTTGGCAATACAGTGACATTACCTAGATGTGAACTTCCCATAAAAACAGTGAAGAGAAGTGAACGTCCCTGAATAGACATAAAGAAATTTTGCTAACAAGAGGCCTGTAGCAACGTTTAAGGAGCTGCAGGAATTTCTGGCAAGTACTGGTTGTAAACTACATGTGACAACATTCTCCCGTATTTTCCATATACAGTTAGGTCCATATGTATTTGGACAGAGACAACATTTTTCTAATTTTAGTTATAGACATTTTCACAATGAATTTTATCCCCTTTCTGACATGTGACGTACTATCCTGTCGAGGTGGTATGGGCCCGTATGACCACCGACGGGATAGTACGTCATAGCGATCGGCCGCACTCATGGGGAGAGCGCGGCCGGGTGTTAGCTGCATATCGCAGCTGACATCCGACACATTAACCCCTGGCACACTGCGATCAAACATGATCGCAGTGTTTCGGCAGTATAGGGAAGCATCACGCAGTGAGGGGGCTCCCTGCGGGCTTCCCTGAGACCCCCGGAGCAACGCGATGTGATCGCGTTGCTCTGAGGGTCTCCTACCTTCTTCTCTCTGCAGGCCCCGGATCCAAAATGGCCGCGGGGCTGCATCCGGGTCCTGCAGGGAGGTGGCTTACCAAGCGCCTGCTCGGTGCAGGCGCTGGTAAGCCTGCAGCACTGTAAGTCAGATCGCTGATCTGACACAGTGCTCTGCAAAGTGCCAGATAAGCGATCTTACACTATAACATGATGCCCCCCCCCCTTGGGGCAATGTTATAGTGTAAAAAAAAAATATTCAGATGTGTAAAAAATATATAATATTGTTCCCATAAATACATTTCTTTATCTAAATTAGAAAAAAAATAATAAAAGTACACATATTTAGTATTTAGACGGCTGCCAATCATAAAAATCCGCTAGAAAACCCGCTATAAATAGTAAATCAAACCCCCCCTTCATCGCCTCCTTAGTTAGGGAAAAATAAAAAAATGTATTTATTTCCATTTTCCCATTAGGGTTACGGCTAGGGTTAGGGTTGGGGCTAGGGATAAGGCTACAGTTAGGGTTGGGGCTAAAGTTAGGGTAGGGTTGGGGCTAAAGTTAGGGTTTGGATTACATTTAGGGTTAGGGGTGTGTCAGGGTTAGGGGTGTTGTTAGGGTTACTGTTGGGATTAGGGTTAGGGGTGTGTTTGGATTAGGGTTTCAGTTATAATTGGGGGGTTTCCACTGTTTAGGCACATCAGGGACTCTCCAAACGCAACATGGCGTCCCATCTCAATTTCTGTCAATTTTACATTGAAAAGTCAAATGGCGCTCCTTCCCTTCCGAGCTCTCCCATGCGCCCAAACAGTGGTTTACCCCCACATATGGGGTATCAGCGTACTCAGGACAAATTATACAACAACTTTTGGGGTACAATTTCTTCTCTTAACCTTGGGAAAATAAAAAATTGGGGGCGAAAAGATCATTTTTGTGAAAAAATATGATTTTTTATTTTTACGGCTCTGCATTATAAACTTCTGTGAATCACTTAATGGGTCAAAGTGCTCACCACACATCTAGATAAGTTCCTTAGGGGGTCTACTTTCCAAAATGGTGTCACTTGTGGGGGGTTTCAATGTTTAGGCACATCAGGGGCTCTCCAAACGCAACATGGCGTCCTATCTCAATTCCAGTCAATTTTGCATTGAAAAGTCAAATGGCGCTCCTTTGCTTCCGAGCTCTGCCATGCGCCCAAACAGTGGTTTACTCCCACATATGGGGTATCAGCGTACTCAGGACAAATTGTACAACAACTTTTAAGGTCCATTTTCTCAGGAGTTTATTTAAGCAAAGACGTGGAATATTCTTGAATGGCCAAGTCAGTCACCTGATCTCAACCCAATGGAGCATGCATTTCACTTGTTAAAGTCTAAACTACACCCAGAAAGGCCCACAAACAAACAGCAACTGAAAACCACTGCGGTGAAGGCCTGGCAGAGCATCAAAACGGAGGAAACACAGCGTCTGGTGATGTCCATGAATTCAAGACTTCAGGCAGTCATTGCTAACAAAGGGTTTTCAACCAAGTACTGGAAATGGACATTTTATTTTTAAATTATTGAATCTGTCCAATTACTTTTGGTCCCTTTAAAAACAGGGTGGCACATGTTAAGGAGCTGAAACTCCTAAACCCTTCATCCAATTTTAATGTGGATACCCTCAAATGAAAGCTGAAAGTCTGAACTTCAACTGCATCTGAATTGTTTTGTTTAAAATTCATTGTGGTAATGTCTATAACCAAAATTAGAAAAATGTCTCTGTCCAAATATATATGGACCTAACTGTATGTCTGGCCTGTAGTGTATTGTGTAAAGGAAAACATCCAAGCCTGGCTATGCTTTGCCAAAACGTAGATCAAGTCTGCCAAAGGCATGTGGAAAAATGTTCTGGCCTGATGACACCAAGGTTGATCTTTTTGGCCACAATTCCAACACCACGCATCACCAAAAGAACACACAGTCAAGCATGGTGGATGCAGAATTATTCTTTGAGACTGTTCAGCAGCAGCTAGAACTGGGGCTTTAGTCAAGGCAGAGGTAATTTTTAATAGTTGCAAATATCAGTCAATTTTAGTTAATTTTCCATAAAAATCTTCAGGACTCGGCTAAAAAGCTGAAGATGAAAAAGAATTTCACCAAGACAGTGACTCTAAGCATACCTCTAAATCAACAAAAGAATGGCTTCACTAATGTTTTTTAGCCCAGACCTGAATATAATTGAAAATTTGTGATTTGACCTGTACACTAGATGCCCTCTATGACAGATCTGGAAGGAAGGAAGAATGGGCAAAGATTGCCAATTTTAGATGTGCAGTGCCGATAGATTCCTATCCAAAACGACTGAATGCTGTCATAAATTCATAGTGTACTTCAACAAAGTATGAGTTCAGTGGTGTGCATATTTAGCAACCACATTATTTTCTTTTTTTTTCTAATATGGCAAAAAAAAAAAAATGTAATTGTAACAGACTTTTTATATTCATTGTATAAAGATAACAGGCTATTTGAACAAGCACACAGGTTAGAAAAGTGGGGGCTGTGATTAGGTTTACTGCTTTGAAAGCAGCTGGTGGTGGTTGCTGGTGATTTAGCAAGATTTATAACAGCATCTTGTCAGGAGCTGAGAGAGAGGGGGGAGGTGAGCTATCTACTGCATAAAAATCAATGAGCTGCAGAGAGTTTACTGGGATGTTGGTAGTTAACTCCTTTCCTGGAGTGTAATTAATTCAAATACTTAGGCAAGCTATGGTGGTCTGTGCTCCAGGGAAACACGCTGTACAGTGTGTATGATAAAAGCTCTCATTGCAGGGGAATTACAGCAGACAGAAAAGAGCACGCAAATGGTAAACTTGTTTATTTTCATGCATTCTAAGTAATTAAAGCAATTCAATTATATGAGTATGATTTGAGAGGGGGGTGTATATATTTGGGCAGTTTAATTGTGTCCACATTCAGTTATGCTCATTTAATGGGTTGCTCGCTCACTTTATGTTGATAACCTATCCCCTAAGATAGGTCATCAGTATCAGATCGTTGGATGTCTGACACCCTGCACCCCCACCCAACACGTGTTCTCAGTGGCGGCCACGGCCGGATGTTTGCAGTTGCAGAGGTGAACGGCACAGCTCCATCTGTGTAGTAGTTGTGACTGGATATTGCTGATCCATGCCAATTCATTACAATATGGCCAGATCTGCAGGGCCCAGTGCTGATGGAGCTGTGGTGTTCAGTTCTGCAACTGCTGACATCTAGTCCCCACCAAGGTCAGCTGATCGGTGGGGATGTAGGGTGTCAGACCACCACTGATCTGATATTGATGACCTGTCCTCAGGAATAGGTCATTAATATAAAAGCTGAGCAACCCTTTAATGCCAATTTCCCTTTCTGTTGTTTTTTAAGCACTGCTGCCACCGTGGGCTCTGTGATAGAACATTATATACATTGTACAGCAATATCTGTCACCACAAGATTCTGCTATCCTAGGTTCTCTATATTGTTATGTTTTGGTTGTTCATTTGATGGATTGCTCTTTTCCCTTCCCACTGGTTACCTGATACATGGTGCTTTCTTGTGTCTGCTGGAACCCAATTTCCTGGTATAAGGACTTGTGGACCGGTGCCATGTACAGGTCCTTCTCAAAAAATTAGCATATAGTGTTAAATTTCATTATTTACCATAATGTAATGATTACAATTAAACTTTCATATATTATAGATTCATTATCCACCAACTGAAATTTGTCAGGTCTTTTATTGTTTTAATACTGATGATTTTGGCATACAACTCCTGATAACCCAAAAAACCTGTCTCAATAAATTAGCATATTTCACCCGACCAATCAAATAAAAGTGTTTTTTAATACCAAACAAAAAAACCATCAAATAATAATGTTCAGTTATGCACTCAATACTTGGTCGGGAATCCTTTGGCAGAAATGACTGCTTCAATGCGGCGTGGCATGGAGGCAATCAGCCTGTGACGCTGCTGAGATGTTATGGAGGCCCAGGATGCTTCAATAGCGGCCTTAAGCTCATCCAGAGTGTTGGGTCTTGCGTCTCTCAACTTTCTCTTCACAATATCCCACAGATTCTCTATGGGGTTCAGGTCAGGAGAGTTGGCAGGCCAATTGAGCACAGTAATACCATGGTCAGTAAACCATTTACCAGTGGTTTTGGCACTGTGAGCAGGTGCCAGGTCGTGCTGAAAAATGAAATCTTCATCTCCATAAAGCATTTCAGCCGATGGAAGCATGAAGTGCTCCAAAATCTCCTGATAGCTAGCTGCATTGACCCTGCCCTTGATGAAACACAGTGGACCAACACCAGCAGCTGACATGGCACCCCACACCATCACTGACTGTGGGTACTAGACACTGGACTTCAGGCATTTTGGCATTTCCTTCTCCCCAGTCTTCCTCCAGACTCTGGCACCTTGATTTCCGAATGACATGCAAAATTTGCTTTCATCAGAAAAAAGTACTTGGGACCACTTAGCAACAGTCCAGTGCTGCTTCTCTGTAGCCCAGGTCAGGCGCTTCTGCCGCTGTTTATGGTTCAAAATTGGCTTTACCTGGGGAATGCGGCACCTGTAGCCCATTTCCTGCACACGCCTGTGCACGGTGGCTCTGGATGTTTCCACACCAGACTCAGTCCACTGCTTCCTCAGGTTCCCCAAGGTCTGGAATCGGTCCTTCTCCACAATCTTCCTCAGGGTCCGGTCACCTCTTCTCGTTGTACAGCGTTTTCTGCCACATTGTTTCCTTCCAACAGACTTACCATTGAGGTGCCTTGATACAGCACTCTGGGAACAGCCTATTTGTTGAGAAATTTCTTTCTGGGTCTTACCCTCTTGCTTGAGGGTGTCAATGATGGCCTTCTTGACATCTGTCAGGTCGCTAGTCTTACCCATGATGGGGGTTTTGAGTAATGAACCAGGCAGGGAGTTTTTAAAAGCCTCAGGTATCTTTTGCATGTGTTTAGAGTTAATTAGTTGATTCAGAAGATTAGGGTAATAGGTCATTTAGAGAACCTTTTCTTGATATGCTAATTTATTGAGACAGGTTTTTTGGGTTATCAGGAGTTGTAGGCCAAAATCATCAGTATTAAAACAATAAAAGACCTGACAAATTTCAGTTGGTGGATAATGAATCTATAATATATGAAAGTTTAATTGTAATCATTACATTATGGTAAATAATGAAATTTAACACTATATGCTAATTTTTTGAGAAGGACCTGTATATTTGTATGTGTGATGATACCTTTATCTTTGCATCAGCATCTGTATACCAATGTATGTACATACCTCAATAGTGGCAGGCATGGCTGCTAAGCCCCATCCCTTTTGTGGTGTCTGTCAAATTCTACCAGAAGTCAGAAATCAGAAGTATTTGCACAGCAGAAGTTGAGCGATATATATATAGAGAGAGAGCAGGCTCATGTGCCGAGCCAGATATATATATATATATATATATATATATATATATATATATATATATATATATATATATATATATATATATATATATATATATATAATATAGCAGGCTCATGTGCCGAGCCAGCTCCACACGTAGGGGCTGCTGGCTGTTTTACACAGCTGGCACCTGCCAATAACTTCCGCAACTGGAGCCAGCTCTGATCACTACGTGGTTAGATGAGGGGGAGAGTGACTGTCATCCCAATCGGGGCCTTGCAATGTGATCGTGGGAACCCAATGGGTTGTTAAATGGCAATTGGAGGTCCATGGAGGTGGCCCCATCTCAAGCCTTCACAGTGAGGCCCCAGCATTTCTATATACATGCTATAGATTATGTGATACCAGGGTTAATTAAAAAAAACTAATAAAAAACAATATACACTAAGTGGGATTAATTTGTTATGATATTCTATGTGTTTGTTTTTTTCTGGTGAGAGTTTAGGATTTCTACCATTATTTTGCCACCAAAGTCTTGATTATTATCGAGAGGACATTTCTCACATGTCCGAGCCCTACGATCTGCTGATCTTGGTATGGCAGATGTTTGCTCCTTATTTCTGAAGCCACACACAAAAGGCTAATTCAGGGGCATAGAGCCCCCCAATCTTATGCGGCCTCCATTTCTGTAGACATTGCCCGCCCCTAGCATTTACCTCAGCTGTTTGCTGTGTTAGTCTACGTTCACATTTGCGGTCTGTGCCGCAGCGTCGGGCGCCGCAGCGTCGCCGCATGCGTCATGTGCCCCTATATTTAACATGGGGGCGCATGGACATGCGTCGCACTTGCGTTTTGCGCCGCATGCGTCCCTGCGGCGCACGCATCCGGGCGCAGAGGACGCAGCAAGTTGCATTTTTGCTGCGTCCAAAATCAATCAAAAAAAGGACGCATGCGGCGCAAAACGCAGCGTTGTGCATGCGTTTTGCTGCGTTTTTGTTTGCGTTGTGCGTTGCGGCGCCGACGCTGCGGCGCACAACGCAAATGTGAACGTAGCCTTACATAGCGTTTACAAGATGTCTCCTACTTGCCAATACGCCCTGTCATTCTGGGTTTTAGGCGACCAAAAGAAATTCTTTGGAGAGATTTCTATGTCAGAGACAGGAGAACTTGTCCAGATGGTGAAGGAAGCCACAGCCAACCGTAACAAGCGAGTGCATGGGGGGAAAAGCCAGAAGCGAAAACGGCAAAAGAAGGAAAGCGAGAAGAAGCCAAAACCAAAGAAGATGAAGAGTAAGTATGGTTAAATTGCCTGCCTTCTACGCCGTTCTCAGTGATTAATCCTATCAAATCGCCATTGTTATTACTGTATGTGACTCCCTCCCCAATCCAACAGTCAGACACCATGGATCTTCAGTGCTGGGTATACAGCCGTCTGGAAGGCAGAAGCGGTAATAAGCCATCTGTGCGGTCTCTATAGGGAGACCCCCAGGATCGAGTGCAGCGTACTTACGTAATGACGTGTTAGGACATTGCAGAATGGAATGTGGACCTCCTCTAGGTGTAAGGTCTATGGGCGATCCAAGAAGTAGTTCCTGAATTTTCATTACTTTTTTTCATTATTTTTCATGGAAAGTTATGAAACCTTGCAACTAACCTTATTAGGGAATTTGCCTTCATGGCTGTAAAAAAAAATGCATCTAAGTAGCTTCCAAACCCCTGCTTTTCCCCAGTACTCATCTGGAGTACAGATGATGGAAGTGAAAGGGTCAGCTCCTCCCGTGTCTGCCAATCCTGGTCATGAGCTGCTGCAGGAAGTTATTCTGATAAGCTCAACATTCAGAGGAGGAGACAGGTGCTGACCCATCACTGCCATCATCTGTACTACAAAGGAGGACATTCTTCTATCAGTACAGCTCAAGGCAGGCAAACAAACTGGGGAAAAGCCGGGGATTGGAAACTACATGTAATATTTCTTATAGGAATGAAGACAAACCCCAAAATAAAGTGATTTGCAAAGTTTCATGACTTTCCATGCTGGACAAATTGATTAATAAATGAAAGTTTAGTGACTCTTTAGTAAGTAAAGCTCATTAAAGTGCAGGACATGTACCGGATACGCTTACTTAACAATGACTTTGAAGCACAATGGGCAATCACGTAGAGTCTAGTGATGAGCGAACGTGCTGGGATAAGGTGTTATCTAAGCATGCTCAGGTGCTTATCGAATTTCTTTGGCGTGCTCGAATAATATGTTTGAGTTCCCGCAGCTGCATGTCTTGCGTTCGACAGCCACATCACATGCAGGGATTGTATGCATGTTTTTCGAGCAGCCATGGGGTCTCGAACATATTTTTCGAGCACGCTGAAGTCACTCGGTTAGCAGCACATGAGCATGCTTAGATAACACCTTATCCGAGCACACTCACTCATCACTAATAGCGACTTGCAATGTGCTGTATTTCTGCCTTGGAGGATGACTTCTACAATTTGTTGAACATTTTAGCCCATTTTTCTGGAGAAATATCTTTAGGCTTAGAAATGGCTGTGTAACGGTAGATCTATGGTTTCCACACTTTTAATGTGTCAGAGGAAACAAAGGAAGAGAAAAATATCAAGAAAAACCGCTACCACGACGAGGCCGACCAGAGCGCTCTCCAAAGAATGACCCGTCTGCGCGTGGCCTGGACCTCCCAAGAAGACGGGTTACTGATGCTGTGTCGGATCACCAGCAACATCCTGAACAGAAAGGTAACGCTTCACAGAGCCGCAGAAAGCCAGGGAACGAGGCGAGAAACCAAAGAAACATGGCATTTTCTGCTTTTTGTTTCTTTTCTTTTTTGCTTAGGTGAAAAGACCGTTTGTTCCCTGGCAAGTTGTGCGAGATATCATGCACGCCAGCATGGACGAGTCACTGGACAAAACCTCACACTCCATTGGAAGAAGAGCGCGATTCATCATCAAAAACCCACAGACGTATCTAAACTACAAGTAGGTTATGGCGTACGTACTGACTCCACACCGCCGGGAACTGAGGGCTGGCCATTATTAATGTTCTACTGCTGGGCATCAACTCTTTCAGAGCCAAGAACCTGCGCTCGGCTTTAGTTTAAACCATTGCCACCACCAGAATGAGGACTAGGTGGGATCTATCTTCTCAGAGGACACCGGGAAATGTAAAAACAAAGGAAGGTCATAGCCTGTTTTGCAGAAGTGATTAATGGAATGAATGCTACTATTCAGGTCTCAAGTCTCTCATAAAGAGAGGGACAGTAGCCAAATTTGAAAAACAATGGGGGAAATTGGTTGATTTCCCCAGGATTGGTGTTCAACGCCTTTTGAGCGATGGGCTGTCTTGGGTACTAGACCTATTAAGTCACCCTGGACTAAGAGAAGTCAGAATTACTGTGCCTATTTGGTTGTTTCATCTTTTCCCGGTTGCACCCTAGTGGGTAATGTGGGATTTTGGGGAGAAATGAGGCACACAGAATTGCATAAAGACATCATGAGGTACCAAAATTGCATAAATATACCCAAAATTGCATAAAGACATCCATGAAGCACCCACAATTGCATAAAGACATCCATGCGGTACCCAAACTTGCATATAGACATCCATGAGGCACCCACAATTGCATCTAGGCACCCAAGCGATGGTTGTCATTTTAACACTGTGTCATTTTATTAATAACTAGCTGAAGAGCCCGGCGTTGCCCAGTCATAGTAACTAACTGTGGTTAGTTATAACAAATTATAATGATTATCCTCCATCACATAGACCCGTGCCCATATACCCATTATACATAACCTCCATCCCATAGTCCCGTGCCCATATACCCATTATACATAACCTCCATCCCATAGTCCCGTGCCCATATACCCATTATACATAACCTCCATCCCATAGTCCCGTGCCCATATACCCATTATACATAACCTCCATCCCATAGTCCCGTGCCCATATTCCCATCATACATATACTCCATCCCATAGTCCCATGCCCACATACCCATCACACATCCTCCATCCCATAGTTCCGTGCCCATATACCCATTATGACATCATCTTCGCTATGACAACCATTCTGACATAATTGTCGCTATGGCAACCTATTATGACAGTCACCATGGCAACCATTATGACAACCTATTGTGACATCATCGTCGCCATGGCAACCATTATGACTTAACCGTCACCGTTACAAGCTATTATGACATCATCGTCGTCATGGCAACCTTTATGATATCATCGTCACCGTGGCAACCATTATGACACCATCGTTGATACACACACGCACACATACACTTGTTTATATATATATATATATATATATATATATATATATATATATATATATATATATATATATATATATATATATATATATATATATATATATTATATAGATAGATTTAGATTATATATGCACTTATAAAAAATGTTTGAAAATTGTCCCATTGCTGAGAGGGGTTAGTTTGGTTGCCCATTTGAACATTAGTCCTCTGACAATGTGTTGATTAGCTCTTCTTGCCGGGTCGAGCCACCACAAGTCTTCACTTGTCGGCAATGCAGCATTATATGGCTACTGTTGTAATTATTGCACTGTCCATTCGGTGCCCGGGTCCTTTGGCCGATTATGTGAATACTATATGGATATCCTGAGTATGTAGGTGATCCCCCAACTCCGACCAGCAGGTCATGTTTTCAGGATTTCCTTAGTATTTCACAGGTGATAGAATTATTGTCTGTGAAGGTGATGCAAGTATCACCTGGGCAATACTAAGGAAATTCTGAAAACATGACCTGTTGGTGGCTCTTGTGGACCAGAGTTGGTGAACACTGAGGGTGAGGCTGCTTTATGGTGGTCATCTTACAGGCCACGTTCCTCACCTGTTCTATATATGTCAATACTATATGGGACATCCTGAGTATATAGGGTGAGGCTGCCTTATGGTGGTCATCTTATAGGCCACGTTCCTCAGCTGTTCTGTGTATGTGGTTACTACATGGGACATGCTGAGTATATAGGGTGAGGTTGCCTTATGGTGGTCATCTTATAGGCCACGTTCCTCACCTGTTCTATGTATGTGGTTACTATATGGGGCATTCTGAGTATATAGGGTGATGTTGCCTTATGGTGGTCAACTTATAGGCCACGTTCCTCACCTGTTCTATGTGGTTACTATATGGGGCATTCTGAGTATATAGGGTGAGGTGGCCTTACAGGCCACGTTCCTCACCTGTTCTTTGTATGTGATGATCATCTGCCATTTGTCCTAGGGTGTGTTTGGCAGAAGTGTACCAGGATAAAGCACTTTGTGAAGAATTTATGAATAGGAAAGAAAATTACGACGATGCTAAGGTATGAATGTGTTCGTAAAGCTATTTCAATGGATTGAATCCTGGTTACGGAGTCAGTATATAAAAGTAGAACATTAGGGACGACCATAAGACTCTTTCATGTACATGAAGCACTCTGCGGGAGCTCTAGGCCTCCAGCTCCTTGGTGCAGGTGGCATATTATAGCCATTTGGATCCCTTTCCACTTATGGCAGAGGGGACTGCCTATACTTCTTTTTGTTACACTTTTCAAAATGCTGACACCGATTTCCCTCACTAGGGGGGCGCACTTTTTATATGGTGTAAACATCTGGCCGTTACAGTGAAGAGATGCAATCATTGCAAAGTATAGCGAGCAAATACTGCAAAATAGCTGCATAATGCAAGCATGAGTTCCATTCTCCAGGGATCTTTTGTTGTCCACATATCCAGTGGCCACAGAAAGGGCATATAGTGACCTTATGTCACTTGCCTCAAACAGACAATCAATTTTGAAAAAGGACCCACAGAGTCGGAATTTCTTATGAAAAATGGCTCCGTGCCCCATCAGGATTTATGTTATGGGTGAGAATTGCTAATAGATGTTACTAGAGACCGACAGTCTAATGTTTGGGGGCTTCTCGACCTCTCTGACAGATGATGGTGGAAGATAGAAGGATCCAGCATCTCACATTTCCGCTGATCGATCCTTTGGTTATTCACGATGTAAGCCCCCACCAGAGCAGTCTCTCATAGAGAGCATGGGAGTGATGTGTGTGTGGGGGTCTCTGCGGTGGTAGCTGTTGGTCTGCTGTCATCTATCTATTGTGTATTGGGGGCTTAAGTACAAATCCGATGATAAAAACACATCTGTTACACATGTTAATAGGGATCCAAAAATGGACTTCTGACCATACAGCCATGTTTAGGGAGGAAAAACAGGCTCACATCAGATGGAAATTGGACAATAATGACATTTTGTCATCCTAACAAAAGCCCAATGGTTAATTCAGGTTGTCTTTCTCCCACAAAGGTTTGTGCTGCTGAGTTTAAAGAATTTGTGGACAGGCTGAAGCTGAAGTTCAGCTCTTCTCTGGGTGACACCATATATGAAATTCCAGACACGATCAATGAGCTGTTCAACAGGTAACATGCTGTTTAGTTTTTATGCAAGTCCTATTCTTATGAAGCTTTAAAATCGAACTGTACTTGGCATAAATCAATAGTACAGGGGAATGTAAGAAACACTATAATATATCTGATCAGAAAAATCAGTTTATTCCCCACTTTTCAGCCACATCTAACTCTTCAGTAAATAGCATGAAAAGTGCTTAAAGGGGTCCTACAGGAAGTGGAAAAAAATAACTAAAGGAAATGTTATAAATAAATTCCTAAATACATTTAATTAGCAACTCAAAATAGTTTTGTCTATAGAGGAAATCGCCATAGAATTACAATGGCCATCACCTTGTTTCACTGAGAGAAACCTGTCCTAGAATGTTGATACAGACACCTGTGAGCGTGTGCAGCAGGAAGGGCCGCCATCGTCATATGCGCTCCACTAATACTAGTGAAGATACCAGAGGAGTTGAGGTAAGAAAAGGCAGCTCACACCTCTGTGTGCCTATCAGAATAGCAATATCAGTATCTCCATGTCCCGGCAGCGGAGCTTCCTACTGCACATGCTCACAGCCGTCTGTCCTGACTTTCTAGGACAGATTTCTGTCATTGTAACAAGGTGGCGGCCATTTTAATTCTCTAGTGATTACCTCTCTAGACAAAATTATTGTGATTTTCCAATTAAGTGTACGTAGGAATTTGTTTATAATGACATTTCCTCTAGTATTTTTTCTATTCTTGGAGAACCCCCTTTAAGGCGGGAGGATCTGAGGAGGTGCACGGCCGCACCAGGAGCAGAACAGCGGCCAGCTGTAAGAAAAGCCGGGGCCTGGTTAGGCCATCCGGCACTGCGGCGGTCCGGCACGGTAGATGGCAGAGGTGAACCGGAGGATGGGAAGAGAAAATCTGCTGCAAAACTTGATGTGTCGGCAGGAAAAACCTTGTGTAGAATAAACACGTCTTTGTTGTGCGTTTTACACACTTATTGGTATGCGTGAAATACGTGGTAAAAGTGCTGCAAGGACTGACGTGCTACAGAATTTAATCTGTTGCAAATCTGCAAGTCAAAAATAAGCAATGTGTGCATGAGATTCCAGAAATCCCATTCACTTTGCTAATACTGTATTTTCCGCAACAAACCCTGATGGGCAAAAAAAGCCACAAAAATAGGGATGTGTGCACATATTCTATTAGTGAAAAAAATAATAAAAAGGTAGAAACTGTCTTCATGTAGTTGTCAGTGGGGAAATTAAGTGAATAAATGTACGTAAACAAAATACACCAAAATTAAAGTGGAAATGAAGCTTAACAGCAGCATAAAGACATGTATTATCCTAATATACATATACTGTATGTGTTTCATGTCCTCATTGTTTTCAACATTTCTGTTTGTCATTAATGAATAGAAGTGTAATTTACATTTAGGCTGTAAACTTTGTCTTGACCGTTCTTGTGTGTAGTTATATTTTGTTAATAACACATTATTTGTTTGGCAGATTTCGCGTTTTGGCTGTTGGTGATGAACTGAACCAGAAAAAAGATTTAGAACTGATCAGCAGGTATTGATCATAGACGAGCCTTCTTGGCTCCATCGCCTTTAAACTCTGTTAGGTTTGTCCCTCAATTAGATGTCTCTGTTGATTTTACTGTTTTTAATGTGCTTTCACAATGGCATGGCCTTCCATCAGTTCCCTCTGAGGCAAGCTTGGCCCTCGATCAGTGTCCTCTAAGGCCAGTTTAGCCCTCCATCAGTGCCCTCTAAGGCAAGCTTGGCCCTCCATCAGTGCCCTCTAAGGCAAGCTTGGCACTCCATCAGTGCCCTCTGAGGCAAGCTTGGCCCTCCATCAGTGCCCTTTGAGGCAAGCTTGGCCTTCCATCAGTCCCCTCTAAGGCAAGCTTGGCCTTCCATCAGTGCCCTCTGAGGCTATAGTGGCCCTCCATCACTGCCCTCTGAGGTTATGTTAGCCCTCCATCAGTGCCCTTTGAGGCTAGGTTAGTTCTCAATCAGTGGTCTCTGAGGTTAGGTTAGCCCTCCATCAGTGCTCTCTGAAGCTATGTAAGCCCTCTGTCAGTGCCCTCTTAGCTTATGTAAGCCCTCTATCAGCGCTCTCTGAGGCTAGGTTGGCCTCCAGAAGAGCTCTCTGAGGCTAGGTTGGCCCTTCAAAAGTGCTCTCTGAAGCTAGGTTGGCCCTCCATTATTGCCCTTTGATGCTAGGTTGACCCTCCATTCGTACTCCCTGGGGCTAGGTTGGTACTCCATCAGTGCTTTCTAGAGCTAGGTTGATCTTCAATTATTTTCTTCTGGATAAAAGTTGGCTTTGCATAAGTGTCCTCTAAAGTCAGGTCCTCCATCAGTGTGCTTGAAGGCTGTGTTTGCCCTCCATCAAGCCCCTCAAGGCTGGGTTGGTCCTCCGAGGCTAGTTTGGCCCTCCATCAGTGCTCCCTGAAGCTAGTTTGGCCATCCATTAGTGCTCCCTGACGCTAGTTTGGCTCTCCATCAGTGCAATCCGAGGCTAGGTTAACTCTCCATCAGTGCCCTCTGAGGTTAGATTAGCTCTTCATCAGTGTTCTCTGAGGCTAGTTTGGCCCTCCATCAGTGCCCGCTGAATCTAGTTTGGCCTTGCATCAGTGCCTGCTGAAGCTAGTTTGGCCTTTCATCAGTGCCCTTTTATGCTATGTTAACCCTCCATCAGTGCCCTCCGAGGCTAATTTGGCTCTTCATCTCTGCCCTCTGAGGCTTGGTTAGCCCTCCATCAGTGCTCTCTGAGGCTAGGTTAGCCTTTCATCGGTTTCTGTGCCCTTGAAGACTAGTTTTGCTCTCCATCAGTGCCCTCTGAGGCTAAGTTCGCCCTCCATCAGTACTGTTTGAGGCTAGTTTGGCCCTCCATCTCTGCCCTCTGAGGCTTGGTTAGCCCTCCATCAGTGCTCTCTGAGGTTAGTTTGGCCCTCCATCTCTGCCCTCTGAGGCTTGGTTAGCCCAACAGTGCGCTCTGAGGCTAGGTTAGCCCTTCATCGGTGTCAGTGTCCTTGAAGACTAGTTTAGCTCTCCATCAGTGCCCTCTGAGGCTAGGTTACCCCTCCATCAGTGCCCTCTGAGGTTAGATTAGCCATCAGTATGGTCTGAGGCTAGTTTGGCCCTCCATCTCTGCCCTCTGAGGCTTGGTTAGCCCTCCATCAGTGCCCTTTGAAATTGGGGGACCACCTCCTAGTGTACATTTCAGTACAGCTTTGCTTTGTTGTTTTCCTATCCAGTGTGGTATTTGAAGTTATTCTAAGCTGCTTTTCTCTGTGTCTGCCTAGTGTGGATGACATCCAGGTGTTGGTGCTACAGAACCTCATTTTAAGCACGCTGGCACTTTCTGACATGCAAATGAAGTCATTCCGATCTCTACAAGTAAGTACAATATCTTCTGTTTCCAACTTAGCATCTGGCCAAATCCCTAAAGAGCAGTAGCTTATCCGTAGAGTAAGAGGGCGAGGATATTCTGGACATGTGCAGAGATTTTGTAAAACCTGCGTTCTATACTTC
Source organism: Ranitomeya variabilis (assembly GCF_051348905.1). NCBI lineage: Eukaryota > Metazoa > Chordata > Amphibia > Anura > Dendrobatidae > Ranitomeya > Ranitomeya variabilis. Next base: position 77,535,191 of record NC_135238.1, read on the forward strand.
TTCATTTGCCCCGTAGACCCCATTTCAGCTCATTTTGATGTCACATATATGTAACAACCATTCAGTTCAGGACGTGGAGCGTAGAAGTGATGAGTATATTAGTTGGTTCTTACATTTTGGGTGCATCAAAGGCTGAGATGAATTATGCCACCACGTTTGATTATATTTGCACATGGTTTCACATAGAATAATCAGGATTGTGTCATTCAGTTTTTTTGGGAATAATTTGTATTTCTTTGTAGACTTTTCGAATGTACAGACAGTATCGTGATGACATTCTAGGAAAGGCTTTTGTGGAGTTTCAGAAGAAGAGATTGGTCAATCGTCGTCGTGGAAATCATACATTAGGACCAAAGAAAAACCGCGCTTTACCGTTTGTGCCCATGTCCTTCCAGTTATCACAGGGTTACTACAGGTAGGACATCGAATAATTTCCTGCAAGTTCTTAGTAATCCGTGAACGTTTCTGGCTTATTGGTGTCTCTTTCTCTTCCTATAGGCTTTTTACTTGGCGCTTTCCATCTACAATTTGTACAGAATCCTTCCAGTTTTTGGAAAAGCTAAAGTCTTATGGGAATGCTGATCAAGTAGACACATTCTCTTTTGGTGACCAGACGGATGAATCTGCAGAAGACATGCTGCTATTTCCTTTAGATGGCCCAGGCGGCCAATGTGTCACCTTTTTGTCTCTACTACTCCTGGGGTTTATATCTGTGAATGTGAAAATCCCTGACCAGATCGTAGTGGTGGACAGCACCTTAGTTGAGAACGAAGTCATGAAAAGGTAAATAATTTCTGTGTAGGTGTTGAGAGCAGGCTCGGACTGGCCCACGGGAGAACAGGAGAATCCTCCGGTGGGCCATCACCCTCTTACAAGAACAGTACTTGAATCACTATGTACACACAAAGGCGTCATCTTGTTTATTTACTTATTTATTTATTAAATTATTTAAGTCCACCCAGTTTATTGTTATAAAAATTTGTGAATGAGGGTAAAGTCATATTTGCATGTAGCTGAACAGTGGGGCCCTGCAGTTGATGTTACTGGTGGGCCCTTGGCGTCCCAGTACAACACTGGTTGATAGCATCAAGGGAACTATTCGTAATGCAGTGCATGGACTTGGCGGCGTCTCTCTAGACCCGCAGCTGTCACGCTTGGGATGGGAGACCTGCGATCCAGTCTGTGCACCGTGTTACGATCTCGCTTCACTTTATACAGGTGTCTGACTGCTCCCTAACACCGAGAGAAGGGAATAGCAGGGAAACCATACAGCCACTATACAGCCATTTCAATATCAGCAACAGGACAACCACCTATTTAAAGGAATTGCACAGACTCTACAGGAGCAAAATGGTTATAATAACTTTTTAACAAAGGATATTTGACAAGCTGTAAAATTTTGCCTTCAGGAAGAGTATAAACAATACAAGAAACTTCAGTGCGAATGCAGCCAAAATATTTAAAGTAATTTTTATCCTATCAATCTATCGTGGATATGAAATGTTAGATATTTCTGTGTAAATTTTATGGGGGGGGGGGTTATGTATTTTGTAACTTCATTTTTTTTTCTCCTCTTGCCACATAACATTTTAATAATCCTTTTCAAATTCTGCTGCAGTTTTGGAAAAGAAGGACTGGATGAAGAAGATTTTGACGATGAAGATGACGACAGTTTGGGACACAAACGGAAGATAGAAGTGAAGGCGCGTCAGGCGTCTCACACTAACTATCTGCTGATGAGAGGTTATTGCGCCCCCGGAATAGTCAGCTTAAGGAACCTGAACCCAAACGACAGTGTGGTTGTCAATTCTTGTCATGTACGGATAAAACTAAGGAATACACCTCTGGCAGGACGGTTAAAATGTTGTTCTGGTAAGGGATCCACAATGGAGGCAGAATTCGGACTATTTATATAGGAAACATTGGATCTGATTCTGATAATCCCGGAAAAATCACAAAGTGCAAGTGGGGCAAAGGTAGTCAGGTTATAAAGCAACATCTCACATTGATGGCACATAAGGGATCACAGATCCACTTTATGGCGTTCATGGCAATTTTCATGGAGATACAAAGTGAGGCAGATGTAGATGTAGAACTTTACTTGCGGGTTATTTTGTGGGCTGCTTTAGGAGCAGCAAGCTGGGACTAAAAGCGAATCTGTCAGCAGGCTTTGATATGTGTAAGCAGCATGTTAATATGGCAGAGAGCCTGATTCCAGCGATGTGTCACTCACTGGGTTGCGTGATGTAGTATAAATAAAATCAATGTTTTATTAGCAGGAGATTATCACTACAAGACTAGTTGTCATGCTATGTTGTCCTCTTCCTCGATGTAACCCCACCACTGATTGACAGCTGTTTGTGTACACCGTGCATAGGCAGAAAGTTACCAATCAGTGGTGTGAGTGGGGTTATCCAGAGCTCAGCATTCAGAGAACTGGTAGATCTGCAGCAGATAAAACTGATTTTCTCAAAAGTGCAAGAATCAGCCCAGTAAGTGAGATATCACTAGAATCAGGGTGTCTGCCCCTACATACTGCTGCTCTCAGAATACATGGCAAAACCTTGCTGATTGATTCCCTTTACATTTGTCCTGCAAATAGTAGTGCAAATGTTAGAGGCTTGCATATTATTGGCCTGGAACATGCTCGTATGGCCCCAAATCACATGAATTAATACATGTCATGTTTTATGTTAATTCCTGTGTCTTTCCTTTTAATCGATTAGTGATTAAACCACATTTTTCAAATCTAATGCGTCACTTCATGTGGTAATAATGCTGTGATGTTTCAACATATCCAGTGATTCTAAGATTGTTTTTTTCATGACACATTGTACTTTGTTAGCGGGAAATTCTATATTGATATGTTTTACGTTTATAAAAAAAAATATTGGCAATTTTAAGAAAAATTTTAAAACTTTGCAATTATATATATTTTTTCTAACTAGGATAGTTAATAAATAACATTATCCTTATTTCCTACTTTACATCAGCATCATTTTCTCAAAGTCCTACTATTTCGTTTGGTTGTTGGAAGAGTTAAAATGTTTAGCCACAATTTTAAATTTTTTTTTTTTCAAAGAAATTTACCAAACTTATATGTTTTAGAGACATAATCAGTTTTGAAGTCACTTTGAGGAGCTTATATATTAGACAACCAACAACAGTGGAATTAATGAAATGAACATTTTTTTTCTCCCACCAATGGCACATTTTACCTGGCACACACCAAGCCTGGCAGTAACCATACAGGCAACACAATTATGACCTTGGATGTTAAAGGAGAAGCTCTCCGCCCTCTGTTAACCATCCAGATGCCTCTGTCGCTGTTGATAGTAGCATCTAGGGGTCAACACCGATCGTGGCTAGTACAGTGGCTGTCAGCTATAGTGCTTCCTCATTTACCCCATCAGCACCCAGAGATCATGGCTACATGGTTCTGGTGGTTGCCATGGCCTTAGAGTCTGTCGGCTATAGGGGCCTGTTCACATGTTAGCAACATTTTAGTGGTAAAAATATAATTTTTCATCCCCGTCATTCCACTTTTTGTTCATTCCTAAAAAAGGAGAAGGGTTAATAAAGTACCCGACAGCAGTTTTGAATACGTTGAGGGGTGATGTTTTTAAAATGGTCTCACTTTGGGCGGTTTTCCAATATGTAGATCCCTCCAAAATAACTTCAAAACTGATTAGGGCGCTAAAAAAATAACTTTTGTACGTTTCCTTGAAAAAATGAAAAATTGTTGCTAAACTTTCTAACATATAAACCAAAAAATGTAATTTTGTAAATGGTGGAGACATTGAGTTTGAAAATTGCTAATTTTTTGGAAAATTTTTGTCAAATGTCTGATATTTTTATAAGCAAAACATCCCAACCTAAATTTACCATAACATAAAGTACAATGTGTCACAAAAAAAAAGACTCACTGGGATACATTGAAGCATTCCAGAGTTGTTGCCACATAAAGTGACACTGGTCAGAATTGAAGAAATTGGGCTTCGGATGAAAAAACAAAATGTATATAATTTTTTTTCTAGGTTCCTTTAGTGATTTTTTTGCAGACATGCCTTCACTTCCTCCTCTTTTCACTGAGCTTGTGAACACCAAAGATCAGAACGTCACCACGTTCATAAGTCAGTGTACGAATAGCCAGGGTTACACCCAAGAAGACGTAGACTCGGTCCTGGAAATCTTCTCTGCCATTGACGCCGGTTCATATTTTGGCATGCAAGTGTCCGATATTGGAGAAAGATTTATCAAATATGAAGATCTAGAAGATGGAAGAACAAAATCTTTACAGCAGTACATGCAGGTAAGATCTGAGTGTGTGAGCAACGTTTACCATGTATATATCCAGTATATAACAGCTTATTTTCTATGGTCAGACTATATTGTATGCCAGTCACATATACTCCTGTATACAGCATGACGGAATGTGCTTAGTAATATGTGACTGGTATCTCATTGCGATCTGTGTTTCATTGTTGTAGAGGCCAAATGTACAGTACATCAGTGTCTTCCCCGCCTGATCACAGGTTATTTTTGAGTCTCCTTTCTTATTACTTTATATACCTGTGTCGTCCCTTCTAGGGTGGCTGGGCCACAATAGGCTATTCGGAGAGACAGGGCCCATACACATTAGTCGGCTACACTTTCCAATGCAATGTATAAGGGCCCCTCAGTTACCCCATAAAATAATAATTTCAGTTGGAGAATCTTGTGCGAGACTGGTCACATCAGGTAAACTAAGGAACTGGTTCAGTGAATAGATTAGCATGTCTTAAGACATTCCCTTTTGGTAAAAAAAAAAAAATGTTTAAGTATTTTTAATTTGAGAATATGATTGAGAATCATTTGTAAGTTCTAAATGATTGAGGTTTTTACTTTTACGTCATATTGACCAAACCTAAAGTTACCAGTTAAAGGGTTATTCCAAGTTTTCTCTTGAGCAGCTCAGGGCAATGCAGTCTTCTTCCTTCCTGGTTGTTTGAAGGGCAGATACTCTTCCTTGAGTGACCGTTCTAGTGAGCAGCTTCATTCTGCTGCTACACAGTTAATTGATTATGAGACTTGTGGTGGAAACTGCTGATGAGATGCTAAGCTGGGGAGCAGCTAACTGCTGTAAAGAAATCAATGGAATTGAGAGAGCTGACCGGCATGTTATTAGTTAACTCATTTCCTCGAATGTAACGACTGTGCACACTGGCCTGGATCTTTGCAGAAACTGGTGGCCAAGCTCCATTGAAACCAGTTGTACACTATGAAAGCAAAAAGCTAAGACAGCCGATAAAAAAGCGAGTCAACTTGAAAGGTTGCTTATTTTCATGCTTCTAAAATAACTCCAGAGGTTTGTTTTTTTTACTACACCGCTGAAATGGTGCCACTAAGGGTAAGCTCACTGCCCTTGTATTGTGCTTGCCAGGTGCTGTCTTCAGCTGTTTTCGGTGTCACTCCGATCCCACACCATCGTCTTTCTGACCGCAGCTTCTGACTGACGGTAAATCAGATGTAACGGTTACGAAGGTCTCAATGTAAGTATATGAGACCCTCGTTCTGGCTCTGGTAGACTTACACTTAGAAGTGACCTCCGGCTCACCCATCAAACACTGGAGCGATTCAGCAGATATCAAACTTCAGAAGATGACCGGAGTGGCGCCGATAACAGAAGAAGACAACTGTGGCTAGTTAGTATAATAGTAGGGGTAGGGGACTTACATTAGTAGCACCACTCCAGCACTCAAATTAAAAAAAGAACCATGGAGTGGTGCATTAATTGCCTGAGAACACCCCTTTATTGATTAATTTTCTTGCATTTAATTATTTATATGGAATGCAGTACATGAATGGTTGGAGCACCCAGAAGTTCCCTAATAATGCAGCACATCCCAGATAAAAAAAACGTACTTGATACATTTCAACCTTACGGTTCTTCCCGCTCATGACCATCATGAGTAACAACCATTATGGCCATAAATGCTTTAGCCAAGTTAGTTTTCTTTAGGAAATGCTACATTATTAGGTGGAATATATGTGTCTCTTTGTCATTTGTGAAGTCCTTTCCAGGTTCTGACTTTTCTGAAGATCCTGGTTCCAACTTTGGACTTCTTTATGTATTCAGGATATTGATTTGTGTGCAGTAATTGAAGACAGACAAGCGGACTCGGAGTCTTTTTGTCGAGTTATGTTGTAATTGAAGTTATGTTTTTACCTCTGATTGTGGGATATGACGAGTTAATTAGGCCAATTATATCTGCCATTCGGGAGTCTTGGAAAGATGGTGGATGATCACTTTGAAAGCTATAATAGTGCCCAGTCATTCCAGGAATATTAATATAGACTTAAGAACTTAACAACTTGGTGATAGAAAAAGTTATTAATACTGTAGGTTCACTAACTTTACAATTTGTGTGATCCCTTAGGATCTTTTAACCTATAGACAAGTGCTACAAGTTGGAGGCGCTTGTGTAAGACTGGTAGCCACGGGTCACGCCGATCCCTGGGTTCTTCACTCCTACAGCCTGAAAGACGCTCTACTAAGTAAAGACTCTGACTACCCAGAAGTGGCACAGCAAGTGTCTGAGGACCAGGCCGATAGTGATAAAAGTATTAATGAGCCACCAAGAAAGAAAGAACTGTTAGAGATTGTGGACTCTGAGAACTCAAATGATGCAGAAAACACTGCGGTTTCTGAAGAGCCAAGAACTTCTGACTGTGACATCTTCACTCCAAAAATGGATGCAGGTAAGAACTTGGGAAGGTAATGATCTAGTGTATAATGCAAATCACTGAAAAGGACCGCTGGATGAATGGTTTTAGATTGGATGGCTGCAAGTGCCTTCAGTCCCTTTGCTTTGTCTTCCACCCGGTCCCCTACTGAAAGCGCAGATTTTCCACCTGCGGCCCATGGACATCTGTCTTCCACTTCACCCCTTTACAAATCAGCAAGCAATCTGAGCCCCAAGTCATGCAGCAGTCACTTCTGCTTTTTGATGACTCTGCTGGCTGTGGTTCCGTGATCCATCAACCTGAACCTGGCCAACAATTGGAAGAAAATGAGTGCACTGATGGCCAACCACTTGTTCTGTTGGAGTATGAGTACGTGGGAGGGGTAGTGAAAATGGTCAGCAGGGTCATTGCAGGCTGTAAGCTGTTCTGAAGAGATGGGTTTTCAAGTTCCGCTTCAAAGTTCTGAATGTAGGGGGATAATCAGACGTTTTGGACAACAGAATTCTACAGGATGGGGGATACTTGAGAGAAGTCTTTCAGGCGATTGGATGAGGATCGAACGAATGTGGAGAAGAAAAGGAGGTCTTGAGAGGACCGGACATGGTGGGAGATTAGTTCAGACATATGTGGGGGGGGGAGATTATGGACGGCTTTGTAGGACAGTATCCGTAGCTTGAAGTGGATACTATTCTGCGCAGGAATATCTACTCTTTAGCGACTCTCATCGGAACCGCAAAACCGCAGTCACAGACGCACTTTGCGCAAGCCACCACTGCTAGGCAAATCCTTAAGGGCCAAGATATTCCTCACCCACTCTCGAGGGAGGGTGGGGCTTTACAGAGCCCTTCCCAGACTGCTGTGGCATGGTAGCTTAGCAAGCCCCTAATCCGAGGGTAATAATCAGGTGACTGATGATGGCAATTTTTTATTTCCCAGACTATTCTAAAAAAAAAAAAAATCGTTCCTGAAAGATTATTTCTTTGGCCTATTAATGGCAATGAGATGGATGATGCAATTATTTATTTCTCAGACTACTAAAAAACACACAGCGGCTTAAAGTAACTGTACTCACACAGGCATGGTTGTACAGGGTGCACACAGCGGCTTAAAGGACAGTACTCCCACTGGCGGGGGGTGCAGAGTACACACAGTGGCTTAAAGGACTGTACTCCCACAGGCGGGGGTGCAGAGTACACTGTTGTGAATTCTGTTCTCGGGCTCCCTCCTGTGGTCGTGAATGGTACTTTGGTGAGTTCTGTTCTTGGACACCCTCTGGTGGCTTTGAGTGGAACTGTTGATCTTTGAGGTTGGCTTTCTCAGCTGTCCTCGTTTATTGCTGCTGCTGGCTTCCCTATTTAACTCTGCCCAGGTCGTTAGTCCATGCCAGCTGTCAATGTCTCAGTACTGGTTCAGATCTCTCTTGGAATTCTCAGATGACCTGACTACTCCAGCAGAAGCGAAGTCCTTGCTAGTCATTTGCTGTTCATTGGTTTTTGAATATATTTTTCAGTACATGCTATGTTTCAGTCCAGCCTGCTATTATGATATTTCCTTGCTAGCTGGAAGCTCTGGGGGTGCAGAGCTGCACCTCCACACCGTGAGTCGGTGTGGAGGTCTTTTTGCACACTCTGCGTGGTGTTTGTAGTTTTTTATACTGACCGCATAGTTCCCTTTCTATCCTCTGTCCTTCTAGAGAAGATTCGGCCTCCTTTGCTAAAGTCTGTTTCATTCCTGTGTTTGTCACTTCCCTCTTAACTCACAGTTAATATTTGTGGGGGGCTTCCTTTACTTTGGGGAATTTCTCTGAGGCAAGGTAGGCTGCTATTTCTATCTTTAGGGGTAGTTAGCTCTTAGGCTGTGAAGAGGCGTCTAGGGAGAGTTAGGTACGCTCCACGGCTATTTCTAGTGTGTGTGATAGGATTAGGGATTGCGGTCAGTAGAGTTACCACTTCCTCAGAGCTTGTCCCAGGTTTTCTGTTTTAACCATCAGGTCACTTCGGGTGCTCCTAACCACCAGGTCATAACAGTACACACAGTGGCTTAAAAAACTGTACTCCCACAGGCGGGGGGTGCAGAGAGTACAAACAGTGGCTAAAAGGATAGTACTCCCACAGGCGGGGGGTGCAGAGTACACACAGCGGCTTAAAGGACAGTACCCCCACAGGCAAGGGAGTGCAGAGGACATACAGTGACTTAGGCCCGTTTCACAAATCAGTTTTTTGCCATCAGTCGCAATCCATCGGATTTTTGACTGATTTTTTTTAGACTGATGCCGCCGGATCCATTTTTTTCTCATAGACTTGTATTAGCTATGGATGGCCTCACGTTTCATTCGTCGTTCGCCGGATCCATCGAAAATTGTTTGTCCGGTGGCCGGAGACAACGGACATAGTAACGTTTTTTGTCTACGTCGAAAAAAGCAGATCCGTCGTTTGCTAGAATGGAAGCCTATGGCGCCGGATCCGTCAAATTACAGAATCCGGTGACGAATTCCATTTTTTTTAACTGAGTATGCTCCAATCCAATTGCTAGATCCACTAGTCGTATCTGATCGAAAAAAACGAATATGCCGCATCAGTTTTTCACAATCTGCGATGGATTCGTCGAGCCAACGGATTGTGACTGACCGCAAAAAACTGATGTGTGAAAGGCGCCTTAAAGGATAGTACTCCCTCAGGTGGGGGGGTGCAGAGTACACACAGCATTTTTTTTGCAGAGTACACAGTCGCTGTTTGTCCCTCACTCCACCTGTGTCCTATCCCTACACTAATGATAGCATAATGGCTACTTCACTCGTGATAAATTCTTTATACAGGCTAGGTCACGTGCTGTTCCGGCCAATCACAGCTATGCCAATACTTGGCACAGTCTACAAGCTTGTTGATTGGCTGCTCTGCAGCCTTTCAACAAACTTTATTAGACAAATAAACCCGAAGAGGAAACCGGACATACAATAAAATAGGGATTTTTGTGTACTCACCGTAAAATCCTTTTCTCCGAGCCACTCATTGGGGGACACAGAACCATGGGTGTTATGCTGCTGTCGCTAGGAGGCTGACACTAAGTTGAGACAAAAAAGTTAGCTCCTCCCCTGCAGTATACTGGCTTCCAGAGACCCTGTTCAGTGTAAAAGCAGTAGGAGATCATCAATAACATAAAACATAATATTACAGTACAACATGTCAGAGCAAGCAAAGAGCCAAAAAGAACGAGCCATAAGGCTAACAGGGTGGGTGCTGTGTCCCCCAATGAGTGGCTCAGAGAAAAGGATTTTACGGTGAGTACACAAAAATCCCTATTTCTCCTTCGTCACATTGGGGGACACTGTTATGACCCCAATGGCAGAGGGTCTCAGGAATAATGCTAAGTCAGTAAATACAGAAAACCAGCTCAAAGGGCAGTGGTAACTGGGCTGACCATATAACTAATCCTAGCACCACAAATACCAGCAGCCGGGGAACGTTCCTACGTTGATCCTAGACGTCTCGCGCCAGCCGGAGAGCTAACTACCCCTAGAAGGGAAAAGAAAGACCTTTCTTGCCTCCAGAGGAAATACCCCAAAAAGTTGGATAGAAGCCCCCCACAAATAATAACGGTGAGGTAAGAGGAAAAGACAAACATAAGAATGAGCTAGGAATTTAGCAAAGAGAGGCCCACTAGCTAATAGCAGAATATAGAAAGATAACTTATATGGTCAGCAAAAAATCCTATCAAAAAATATCCACACTGGAAATTCAAGAACCCCCGAACCGTCTAACGGCCCGGGGGGAGAACACCAGCCCCCTAGAGCTTCCAGCAAGGTCAGGAATCACATTTAGTACAAGCTGGACAAAAATGATAGCAAACAAATAACCCAAAAAACAAAGAAGCAAGACTTAGCTTAATTTAACACGAACCAGGACCAGCAAACAGGAGCAAACAGAATGTGTCTGATAACACCGATGCCAGGCACTGGACTAAGGTTCCAGGAGGTTTATATAGCAACACCCCTGAAGTAACGACCCAGCTGGGTGCAGACAGAGGGAAGGAAATCCCAGAGTCATATCACTAGTAACCACTAGAGGGAGCCAAACAAGTCTAATTCACAACAGACACAGAACCATGGGTCGTCCCAAAGCAGTCCCTGGGTGGGGAACAATATAACCAAATAACTCCGTGTACCAACTGACTATAAATGCGCAACGGCCTCTTGCAGAATACGTCTGCCAAGGGCCGCATCCGCAGAAGATTGAGTGTGGACATTGTAGTGCTTTGTGAAAGTATGCAGGCTGGAACATGTTGCGGCCTTGCAAGTAGGGAAGAACGATATCTTCATTAAGGTGTAAGGATGAAACCACCTTGGGGAGAAAAGACGGAGATGGACGTAGGACCACTTTGTCCTGGTGGAAGGAAAGGAAGGGCGCCCGGCAGGACAGGGCGGCCAACTCTGAGACTCGCCTGATAGAGATTACTGCCACAAGGAAGGCAACCTTTCAGGAGAGAACAATTGCAGGGATTCAAAAGGGGACTCCTGAAGAACACTCAGGACCAAATTGAGATCCCAAGTCTCTAACGGCATTCTATAGGGGGGTACTACGTGGGAGACCCCCTGAACAAAAGTCCTGACTTGCAAATTAGCAGCAATCTTACGTTGGAACAACACGGATAATGCCGAGATCTGACCCTTGAGGGAACTGAGCACCAGACCGGAATCCAAACCGGACTGGAGAAATTCCAGAATGGAGGGAATTGAAAAAAACAAGAGGAGGACGTCCACGGAGCTTGCACCATGAGAAGAAGGCTTTCCAGGTGCGGTGATAGATGCGAGCGGAAGACGTCTTGCGAGTAGTGTTGAGCATTCCGATACCGCAAGTATCGGCCGATACTTGCGGGTATCGGAATTCCGATACCGAGATCCGATACTTTTGTGGTATCGGGAATCGGTATCGGGATTAATATCAATGTGTAAAAGAAAGAATTAAAATAAAAAATAGGGATATACTCACCTCTCCGACGCAGCCTGGACTTTACCGCCGTAACCGGGAGCCGTTGTACCTAAGAATGCGCGCTTGAAGGGCCTTAGATGACGTCACGGCGCTCTGATTGGTCCGTAGCGGTCGCGTGACCGCTATGCGACCAATCACAAAGCAGTGACGTCACCTAAGGTCTTTCAAGCGCTTGAAAGACCTTAGGTGACGTCACTGCTTTGTGATTGGTCGCGTAGCGGTCACGCGACCGCTACGGACCAATCAGAGCGCCGTGACGTCATCTAAGGCCCTTCAAGCGCGCATTCTTAGGTACAACGGCTCCCAGTTACGGCGGTAAAGTCCAGGCTGCGTCGGAGAGGTGAGTATATCCCTATTTTTTATTTTAATTCTTTCTTTTACACATTGATATGGATCCCAGGGCCTGAAGGAGAGTTTCCTCTCCTTCAGACCCTGGGAACCATACAGGATACCGTCCGATACTTGGTGTCCCATTGACTTGTATTGGTATCGGTATCGAATTAGATCCGATACTTTGCCGGTATCGGCCGATACTTTCCGATACCGATACTTTCAAGTATCGGACGGTATCGCTCAACACTACTTGCGAGCGCTTATCATGGTGGCAATGACTTGCTGGGAGAAACCAGCTTGAGTTAGGATCCAGGTTTCAACAGCCAAGCCGTTAAACGTAGGGCCCCTGAGCTCTGATGGTAGATCGGCCCTTGGCAAAATGGATCTGGGCGATCTGGTAGCCGCCAGGGAGCGTTGGATACGAGTTGAACGAGCTCCGCGTACCACGCGCGGTGTAGCCAATCTGGGGCGACTAGGATCAAAGGAACCCCCTCCATCTTGATTTTTTGGATTACCTTCGGTAGTAACGGAAGCGGAGGAAACACGTACGAGAAGTGGAACCGATGCCATGGGGATATCAGTGTATCAGTGCGTCCACCCCGATGGCCTTGGGAACCCCAAAAAGTGCTATGAAATTGGGAACTTTTGCGTTCAGTCTGGACATCATCAGATCCACGTCCGGGGTCCCCCAGCGAAGGCAAATCTGCTGGAAGACCTCCGGATGGAGTTCCCACTCCCTCGACGCGAGACCCTCACGGCTGAGAAAGTCCGCCGCCCAGTTCTCGACGCCTGGAATGTGCACTGCAGAAATGGTGGAGCGGTTGTTCTCGGCCCAACGGAGAATGTGGGAGACCTCCCGCATCGCCGCCCTGCTGCGGGTACCCCGATAGTTTGTACACCACAGCTGTGATGTTGTCTGATTGAATTCGAATTGGGTGACCCGCGAAGAGGAAGTGGAAACGTCTCAGGGCAAATCTGATCGCTCGAATCTCCAAGATGTTTATCGGAAGTCTCGACTCCCGAATCGTCCAACGCCCCTGGGCAGTGTGGTGGTGAAATACCACTCCCCAACCAAGGAGACTGCCTTCGGTAGTTACCACCAGCCAGTGAATTGGGAGAAAAGACCTTCCCTGGCTGGCTGAGAGATGATTCCAAAGTCCACCATTTGAGCGCTTGCCTGATCCGCGGGGACAGAGGACATGGCCGATCGAGGGATAAGGGACTCCTGTCCCAATTGTCCAGCAGAGCCTGTTGTAAGGGGCGGAGATGCAGTTGGGCAAAGGGAACCGCTTCCATTGTGGCCACCATTTTCCCCAGGATCCTCATGGCAAACCGAATGGAATGAGCAAAGGGACGACAAAGTGTCCGGGTTCCCTGCTGAAGCGCTTGGGCCTTGGACCGAGGAAGCAGAACCAAGCCCCTTGGACGTGTCCAGGATCATGCCTAGGAAGGAGATCCGTCGGGCTGGAATGGGGGAGGACTTGTCCAAGTTGATAAGCCAGCCCAGCCGTGAAAGAGTATCCAAGGTAATGCAGACGCTTGCTTCGCAGGCACGATAGGACGGACCTTTGATCAGGAGGTCGTCTAAGTATGGCAACACGACCACTCCTTGGGAGTGAAGAATAGCCATGACAGCCGCCATGACCTTTGTGAATACCCTGGGCGCGGTGGCAAGGCCGAAGGGTGAGGCCGTGAATTGAAAATGGTCCTCTTGGATGGCAAAATGCAGGAACCTTTGATGTGGCGGGAAGACTGGGATATGGAGATAAGCATCTTTGATGTCTATTGATGCTAGAAACTCTCCTCTCTCCATTGAGGAGATGACTGACCAGAGGGATTCCATCCTGAAGTGCCGGACCTTTACATACTTGTTTAGGAGCTTTAGATCCAAAATAGGGTGCACCATCCCATCCTTTTTTGGAACGACGAAGAGGTTTGAGTAAAAACCTCTGAATCTCGTGTTCTGGAACCGGAACAATGACCCCGTTTCGGCGGAGAGATTCGATGGCGCGGTGAAGTGCGCGAGACTGAGCTCCTGAACTTGGGAGACGAGAGGGAAAAAACCGTGTCAGAGGGGAGGCGGAGAATTCTATTTTGTAACCAGAAGACACCAGGTCTCTGACCCATTCGTCGTGGATGACGGAAAGCCAGACATGTTGAAAGAGAAGCAGGCGTCCGCCTACTTTGGTGGTGTCGACCGGAAAACTCCCCGAGTCATTGTGAAGGAAATCTGGAGGGCCTGGATCCCCTGTTTCTGGGTTGCCTGGTCTAATTTTTCTCCAAACAGACGTCCGCTGTGAAAAGGCAGAGAAATCAAAGCCTTTTTAGAAGAGGAATATGCGCGCCACTCTCTAAGCCATAGTGCTCTCCTAATGGTGATGGCATTTGAGGCAGCAATTGCAGCACAGTTTGCTCCATCTAAAGACGCATACATCACATAGTCTCCAGCCATAGCAATTTGTTTGGCGAGATCTGCTGCCTCAGACGGAAGAGCCTGGTCCTGAATGGATTTTGCAAGGGCATCTGCCCAGAAAGCCATTGCTTTTGCGACCCATGCCGCAGCGAAGGAGGGGGGAGAAAGAGGAACCTGAGGCTTCATATACTGAGCGAGCCAGGGAATCTATTTGGCGTTCTGTGGGATTTTTAATCGAAGCCCCATCAGGTACGGATAAAAGCGTTTTGGTAGCCAAACGCGATACCGGAGGATCTACTAGTGGAGGTTCCGTCCAATCTTTGACAAGATCTGCGGAAAAGGGATACTTCGTTTCCAGGGCCTTTTTTCCCGTAAAGCGCTTATCCGGTTGCTCTCTGTCGCCGGACTATATCTAAAAAATCCGAATGAGAGGCGAACACCCTATGGGATCACTTGGTTCTTTTAAAAGATACTGCATGATCCGGAGCCGAATTAGGGTCATCATCAACCTTTAGCGCGTGATTGACAGCTTCAATGAGGGAATCCACAGTCGATTGATACTCCGGAGAATCCGGGTTCAAGGATGCCTCAGACTCATACTCAGTCATGATTGCTGCGAACCCCTGGAGAGGGTGAGCGAGAAGTGGAGCTACCAGAGGCTGAATGGCGTGGTGAATGCTCAGGAGAGGTAGTGCGGATCTGTTTTTGGATGTCCGTATCTTAACCCAGGTAGACGAGTGCCCCGCACCCCAGAGGGGTCATGAAGGGATTCAATCGCTTTGGCCAACGAAGCCATGGATTGTGACAGTGACGCGGCCCACTCGGGGGGGCTAGATACACTGGGGTCGGTAGCGGCGGAGGGCTCCTGGGCACATTGGGCATCACAGGCTGAGCAGAGAGGGGAGCTTTGAGGCCGAAGGAGAGGAGCCTGGCAGGTGGTACACGCAGTGAAAAAGGTGGTATGTACCTTTGTAGCCTTTTTAGCCCTAGACTGCGACATGATGTACCCCAGTATAAGTAAAAAACACTGCTAGTGGAAGCGATGTGGGGAAAAGCTGCAGTGAAGCACCTAGTGCAGTCTCCTTACCCAGGTCCTGTGTCCCGCAATCTGATGATGATGGCACTGAGTAGGGGAAGACCGGCATCCAGGAGCGAGACACATGCAGAAGGCGGCAGAGCTGCTGTGCAGTGGGGAAAGATGGCTGCCGAGAGCTGGGAGGTAGTCTCGCAAGAAGCGAGAAGCGCCAGGTCTGGGGGCGGAACTGCAAGAGTGGTGGGCGGGGCCTCTCGGGATGCTGCCCGCACTAGGCCGAAGCTGGGGGCTAAATTTATGGCTTCGGCCGGTGCAGACCACCGGGGAAGATGCCGCGGAGCCCTGTGGGGTCCCTGCCGCTATGGAGCTATGACCGCCGGAAAACGACACCTCCCGGGTGGCACTTACCCCGATATGAAGGGGATGGCTGATGCCGCAGGACAGAGCTGTGCCCGGGGTAGTCAGGACGGTGCAGGGTTGGGGGAGCCTCCATCCACCATCCCCTTAAAAGGGGGGTGGAGAGGAACCGTCTGCCTCCTTCCATCATCCGCTTTTTTCAGTGGTGATGCAGTGGGGGCTGCACGGACGCCACGATGGAGGGTGCCTCTGAACATCCGAGGGTAAGACCTGGTGGGCAGGGCAAAATTGTCCAGCAATAAGGCCTGGCTGCAGAAGAGGATACGTGGAGGTGACACTCCATGTGCTCGTCTGTTAAGGGAGGAGGGGAGATCGGTGCCCTTGAAGGGGCCCGTCGCCCCTAGAATCAGCCCCAGGCAGTGGCATCCCAAGTCGCAGGAGAGGATACGGAGAGGCGACACTCTCCGTGCTCGCCTGTTGTTGGTTCGGGGAGATCAGAGCCTTGAAAGGTTCCGTCGCCCCTTCATCCGGGTAAAAAAGTTAAATATTAAAAAATAAGAGAAATTCTGGTCTGAATAGCAGACCCTGTGGGCCTCCTACAGACACTACGCTTGAACTGGGTCTCTGGAAGCCAGCATGAGGGTGTATACTGTAGGGGAGGAGCTAACTTTTTTGTCCCAACTTAGTGTCAGCCTCCTACCGACAACGGCATAATACCCATGGTTCTGTGTCCCCCAATGTGGCGAAGGAGAAAACTACGTGTTCACTAGGTGTCCTGTGCGATCCCCGAACTTTCCAGTTCCGCTTCGCTCATCCCTGATAATAATGAGAAATTACACTTCGTTCAAAAGCCTTTGTTAGCGATGACTGCTTTAAGACGCCTCCTGTATGAAGAAACTAGTTGCATGCATTGCTCAGTTGTGCCTTGGGCCAATTCTTCCACACAAACACTCTTCAGATCCTGAAGGTTCCTTGGGTCCTTCAATGAACTCTGAGCTTAGTTCCTTCCATAAATTTTCCATTGGATTCAGGTCAGGTGATTGGCTCGGCCATTCTAGCAGCTTTATTTTCTTTCTGTGAATCCAATTGAAAGTTTCCTTGGCTGTGTGTTTGGTATCATTGTCTTGCTGAAATGTCCACCCTCGTTTCATCTTCATCATCCTGGTAGATGGAAGATTTTTATCAAGAATATTTCAGTACATTTGTCTATTCATCCTTCCTTCAATCATATGAAGTTTGTCAGTGCTATACCCTGAAAAATAGCCCCACACCATGATGTTCTCCCCTCCAAGCTTCACTGTTGGTCTAGTGTTTTTGAGGTGAATATGGCATCCAATGAGTTCAATTTCGTTCTCATCTAACCAGACTTTATTCTTCCAGTATTTAGCAGGCTTGTCTAAATAATGATGGGCACACTGTAAACATGCTTGAACACGCATTTTGCTTCGCAATGGAGTCTTGCGTTGTGTTCATGTATGCAGGCCATGGAGGATGAGTGCATTACTTACAGTTTTCTTTGAAAAAATTGTACTTGTTGATTCCAGGTCTTGCTACAGCTCTCCACAGGTGGTCCTTGGCTCTTTGGACAATTCTTCTGATAAATCTTTCAACTCCTCTGTCTCAAATCTTGTGTGGAGCATCTGGTCATGGCTGGTTTATTGTGAAATGATGTTCTTTCCACTTCCACATTATGGCCCCAACAGTGTTCACTGGAACCTTTCAGTAGTTTAGAAACTCTTATGTAACCGATGCCATTAGTATGTTATTCAACAATAAGGTTGCAAAGGTCTTGAGACAACTCACTTGTTTTACCCATCAAGAGATGTTTCTTGTGTGGCATTTTGGCCTACAAAATGGTGTCTCATTATAGTTGAACCAGCTGATATTATTTTTCGCTAAGTGGCAGGATTGCTTTCTAATTGCTGATTAATTTCAGCTAGCGTCATGACTTTTCTATGACTTTTTGCACTTTTTTCTTCATGTGTTCAATACTTTTTCCCTATGTCATTCCTAATTATTGCAAAAAACTTAATTTATGGACATCTAAGGTTTGATTTTTTTGCCTGTAAGGAGTGGATGTGTTGTCGCCGACATTTGGTGAGAATTTCATATCAATAGTACTTTTAGAAATATATTTACAAAGAAAATTGATGATGAGTTCAATACCCATTTCTCCTGCTGTATATGTAAAATGTGGTGGCTAAGTTTAGTTGTGATATTTCCTAAGTAAGATACAGCAAAGCAATAGTTTTTTTTATATTTTACTTTATTTCTTTCAGGAGACTTTATGGGGATACTAAACGAGAGGTGAGTTATTCTGTTAAATATCTGCGGATGAGCTGGGCAGAATCGGCTTATGACAATGCAGTGTAATAACACCCGAACGTCTAGTTATCATTATCGGAAACTCTGGTGGGCCATACTAAGGAAATCCTGAAAACACGACCTGTTGGTGGCTCTCTAGGACCAAACTTGGGGAACACTGCTTTAGACAGTACTATAAGCTACCCTCCATAGATTACCTATTATTTGTTTTAATTAAGAATATACTTTGTACTTTTGAGGTTAGCACAGCCAATAAAGTTGGGTAACCTGAACGATACATTTTTTTCTTTTTAATTTTAGAAAAATAATTTATTTTTTTTCTTTTAGGGATTTAGATTTTTGTTTTCTTGGAAGACCTTGGAGGATTGTGGATGGTAGCCTAAATAAACCAGTCTGTAAAGGAATGATGGAGGCGGTTTTATACCAAGTAATGACCAAGCCTGGGATCACACAGCATAGCTTGATCCAACATTACAATGACGTGTTGCAGCCTGTTATTATACTAGAGTTATTACAGGTAATGTTTTATAGTTTTCCTTTAAATGTTGGTGTGGGTCCCCACCAATCCCCAGAACCGGGGACCCTGTCTCTCGTTCTCGTCTCACCACATGATGGAGACCATCAGATCGCTCACATTCTGTGGCTCCATTTAATGTCCATGGGAGTGACGATGGTGGCTGCTTGCAGCTCTTCATTAGCTTCACCAGTATCTGCCAAGTTCATCTACGACCAACCGCAGCCAGCAGCGAACTAGGTTTTGGCATGGGGTGGACATCCCAGCAGACACGTGATAAACAGTATGACTCTCCGGACAACAGATGATCATTTTTTTATATTGGGACACCACCCTACAGCCAAGTATCTCGGACTGACCGTGGGACTACCATCTTATTATATATGGCTCAAAAACCCATAGTACAGCGCTTAGGTGAAACTGGGCTAACAATGCACATGTCTCCTTCAGGCAGACAGTTTTGAGATCTTCCGATTGTATCATTTTTGCCACTTGACCATAGTAGAACCATTCAGTAATTTGACATGTAGTCTCCTACATTTTTTTTTTTGCTTATGCAGTTATTGTTCTTAATCAGATTTGTAATTTTTTTTTCTTAAAGGTGCTGGAACAAATGGGCTGCATAAAAAAGTGCTACATAGACAAATCTACCAAAGCTTCTCTCTTCTCAAAGTCTGGAGTCCCAGCGATGTACACAAGCAGCAAACTATCGGAGGATTTAACTGTGTTTTATGAGCCCAGCATTGACTGCACGATGAGGCTGGGGGGGATCTTCCCTTCTGAAGTGAACTGGAATAAATGGGTTCTGTAAAGTTAATGCTCCGTTACTTCTATTTATTGAGGACGTCGTTTTTTATGTGTAATGTTTGGTAATGAATAAATATGCTTAATTTTCAATTGTTGCCTCTTGAAGTGTAGTTATTTTGTCACATGTTGTTGCTTTCACACGGGGAAGCGATATCTGTACATCCTTAACAGTACAGAAGGGGTCTAAGCTTCTCCTTAAGGACCTTCAAGCTGGTGTAGGGAGCCTTATAGGCATTGCAGTGCTCCCATAATAAACAAAAATATGCAAGTAGCTTCTTCACAGAGGAGGAGAACAGGGTTTGTAGTGCCACCAATTGGAAGGAGCAATCTTAGAAATCAATATTGACCCTTTAAAGAATCTTCCCATCTGACTTAGGCCATGTTCACACTTTGCGGTGTGCTCTGCAGGTTTATCCCGCAGCGGAATTGATAAATCTGCAGGGCAAAACCGCTGCGGTTATCCCTGCAGATTTATCGCGGTTTGTTCCGCGGTTTCCGCTGCGGGATTACTCCTGTACTATTGATGCTGCATATGCAGCAATATGCAGCATCAATAGTAATGATAAAAATAATAAAAATTGGTTATACTCGCCCTCCGATGTCCGGATCTCCTGGGCGCTGCACCCAGCGGTCTGGTTCCAAAGATGCTATGCCGAGAAGGACCTTCGTGACGTCACGGTCATGTGACCGAGGCGTCATCACGGTCATGTGACCGCGACGTCACCACAGGTCCTGTTCGCACAGCAAACCGAAGACTGGACGGCCGCGGGCAGCGCTGAGAGGTGAGTATAACATCATTTTTTATTTTAATTCTTTTTTTTTTACACTATTTATGCTTCCCAGGGCCTGGAGGAGAGTCTCCTCTCCTCCACCCCGGGTACCACCCGCACATTATCTGCTTACTTCCCGCAACGTGGGCACAGCCCCATGCGGGAAGTAAGCGGTTCAATGCATTTCTATGGGTGCAGAATCGCTGCGATTCTGCACAAAGAAGTGACATGCTGCGGGTTTTAAACCGCTGCGTTTCTGCGCGGTTTTTCCCGCAGCATGTGCACAGCGGTTTGCGGTTTCCATAGGGTTTACATGTTAATGTAAACGCTATGGAAACTGCTGCGGACCCGCAGCATCAAAATCGCCGTGGATCCGCGGGAAAAAACGCAAAGTGTGAACATGGCCTTAGGGAGTTTTCTTGTTCAGTGGCTCTGTCAGGGCTCAAATCCCCGGCATAACTAGATTTGGGCGTGTGCGCCGGTGTGGGACATAGACTATTATGGTGCCGACAGAGTAAATGTGCTCTCCGACATAATTTTTGGGCGTGTACGCCTACTGGAGGCAAACACTTAGACGTAGTGAAGTGTGTCTGGGTGTCCGCCTGCAGTAGCCTACATGCCCAAAAATGATGTACGTCAAAGCGCCCGTTCAATCTGTCTGCACCATTATAGTCTATAGCCCTGTCAGCGCATACTCCTGAATCCCGTTAGTGGGGAGTTTGAATGTAAGCCCCGAAGGAGCCACTGAACGGGTGCTTGAACGCAGTGTGAAAGCACCCTCTGGATATGAAGGCAACCTAACCAGTCTGCTACCTTGCACTGATGAGGAGTAAGAACCCCGAAACAGGTGTCTGCATATGAAGGCTATTTGTTACCTTTACATCCTAAGTCTGCAGCAAGGCCCTTTTAAAAGGGTTGATAAAGACTTGTAGGATTGCTACTTCCAATAGTTGGCACTAGAGTTCCTGTTGTCTTAAGTTGGATCTATATGTATTCCAGTTGTAGAATACAGATATAAATCCTGAAGGAAAATGTAGTAGAGTGGGAAGGAAATACCAAAATACCAGCTGGCAGGAGGAAGTGTCCACATTTCTCTCTTAAGTTTGCAGATATACTGGGACCTGCATCACAGAGCAATCTGACCACAACATACTACGTCTCTGGTCAGTAAATACAAGGATTGGCATGCTGAAAGAAAAACTTTGAAATTGGAATGACAGACAAATAGGGGTTTTCTGTGGGGTTAAAACATTACTCGCCTTTCAGTAGACAAGATCATCAGTAAGTGGTAGGTAGTGGCTGGGACCACTGTTGTTAATGAAACAACCACTTTATAGTTCTGTTATAGGTGTTGTGCTGGAGGGAATAAATATAGCACAGGACAAGATTTAGTTGTTTAGTATGTAAACTCCATTATTATAAATCTATCCCAATGTCAGCAAATATGACGGGATAGGAAGGCAATTTGTTGTTTGACCATAAGCATGATGGAACTATATGGATGTACAGTATATACATACAGTAAGAAAACAAATACCTACTCCAACCACTAAACTAGGATGGAAACAGGTGACTAAGTACTAATTTTACTTTCTCCTTGAAGATTTTCTCCTTGCCTCATTGGGGGACACAGGACTGTGGGTGTATGCTACTGCCGCCAGGAGGCTGACACTAAGTAAACATAAAAAAAAGTTTAGCTCCTCCTCCGCAGTATACACCTTGACACCGGCCGCAGGCGAACCCAGTTCATGCTTAGTGTCTGAAGGAGGCACACGGCTGGTTCCCAGACCTTTCTGGACCCTTTTTTTGGAAGTGAGACAGGGGCGACGGACCCTATTGAAGGGGACCGATCTCCCCAAACCATCAACGGGCGAGCACGTGAAGTGTCGCCTCCATGTATCCTCTCCCACGACGTGGGACTTGCCAGACTAAGCCCTGACCACCCTAAGGTAATGAGACCCTAGGCTGTACAGGTGCGTATGCATTGTCCGTGCGGCCCCCCACTGCATCACCAATGCTAGACAGCGGTGATAAAGGGGGGCAGACGGTCCCTCTCCTCTACCTATAGAAAGGAAGACGGAGTTAGGGTGCCTGCACCGTCTATTTGGTTACACAGCCCCCCTCACGCGGGCGCCGGCATTCAAGAAGGGCTGCCTGTGGGGGGGCTATGAGGGCTCCTGAGGCACGCATCGTACCGGGGGTTTGGAGAGCAGGTCTGCATTTCTTTCCTGGCGTCCCTGCGGTATGGCGGCTGGATTTTTTTTCTGCCGGTGGCGCCACGATCTCCTGTTTCCGGTGGTTCCACGGCCTGTGTGTTTTGGGCGGTGTCGCACTGCGGACCGCCAGTGTCACTTCTGGGGCGGCCGATAATTTAGTCTTCTAGCAGGAAGTAGGCCGCAGATGGAGACCCCGCCCCTTCCAGACGCATCATTTGCGGCGGCTCCGCACCCTCCCCCTCTCCTACTGGCAACTTCTAGGCCGCAGACGCTGCTGTTTCCGGTTCCGCCCACTAGTGGGGGCGCTCTTTTTCAAAAAAGGCAGCTCGGATTCTTCGCTCTGGGACACGTTCCACAGAATAAACAGGGACACAGGACTGGGGTAAGTGCTACTCCCCCCCGCCTGACAGCATTAAGCGCTGCATTACTTCGGCCTATCTAGATCCCCTGATTATAGCATTTGCAGGGCACCATGTCTAGAAGGGCCAAATCTCACACGGTGCTATATACAGCATGTGTAGTCTGTCGGTCCACTTTTCCGCATGCCCAGAGTAATCGTCTCTGTGAGGCCTGAGACTCTGAACGTGCTCAGGAGCCCTCCCCTGCGACACTGGTAGAAGCCGTGGTTTCTCCCCCGGAATTGGTCAACGAGTCCATCTCTTCAACAGGGGAAACCTTTTCCCCAGTCCATTGGCTGGTGGTCACGACAGACGCCAGCCTTCTAGGTTGGGGAGCAGTATTTTACCGCCACACAGCCCAGGGACACTGGTCGTCGCAGGAGTCAACCCTCCCGATCAATCTGTTGGAGATTCGGGCAATTCGGATGGCGTTGCAGCATTTCCATCATCTCCTGGCAGGCCGCCCTGTCCGGATTCAATCAGACAATGCTACAGCGGTGGCAAACATAAATCATCAAGGGGGTACCCGCAGCAGGGCGGCCATGCATGAGGTAAAACAGGTCCTCTGCTGGGCCGAGAAGAATCACTCAGTGATTTCGGCAGTCCACATCCCGGGTGAGAAAAACTGGGCTGCGGATTTTCTCAGTCGACGGGGTCTTACGTCCGGAGAATGGTCTCTACATCCCGAAGTATTTCTGCAGATATGTCAATTCTGGGGGACCCCGGACGTAGATCTGATGGCTTCCGGGAGGAATGCCAAAGTACCCAGGTTTGTCGCCTGATATCGAGATCCACAGGCGATTGCTGTGGACGCGTTAGTTTTGCCTTGGGGCCAGTTTCATCTCCCATATCTGATTCCCCCTCTAACACTGCTCCCGAAGGTAATCGGAAAGGTCAAGGCAGAAGGAGTTCCAGCTATCCTGGTCGCTCCAGATTGGCCTCGTCGGTCATGGTACACAGACCTAGTGCAGCTGCTCGCCGGAGCTTCGTAGCAGCTTCCGGACCGCCCGGATCTACTTTCGCAGGGCCCGATCTGCCACCAGAACTTAGGGGCCCTGTGTTAAACGGCCTGGCCATTGAATCTTGGATCCTAACACAGGCCGGGTTTTCCCAAGAGGTAGCCGCTACCATGATTAGCGCCCGGAAATCCGTCTCTGTACGTAGTTATCACACCTGGAAGGTTTTCCTTTCATGGTGCAGAGGGCGTGGGCTCCCTCCACTACGTTTCTCCATCCCACACATTCTTGCGTTTCTCCAGACCGGCCTGGATTCAGGGCTTGCACCAAGTAAACTTAGAAGACAGACATCAGCCTTGTCGGTACTTTTTCAGCGCAGGATCGCTATTAATCTACAGGTAAAAACTTCCCTACAGGGAATAGCTCATAAGGTTCCTCCTTACAGAACCCCCTGGATGCTTGGTACCTTAATCTGGTCTTAAGTGCCTTGCAGGAAGTTCCTTTCGAACCCCTTCAGGACGTCTCTTTAACTTACCTTTCCTGGAAGGTTGTATTCTTGGTGGCCGTTACTTCAATTAGACGGGTATCGGAGCTGGCTGCTCTATCCTGTCGGGCTCCTTTTCTACGGTTCCATCAGGATAAAGTGGTGCTCAGACCAGCACCTTCCTTTTTACCAAAGGTGGTTTCTTCGTTCCACATTAACGAGGACATTGTCTTGCCTTCTTTCTGTCCGGTGCCAACGCACCATGTGGAAAAAGCTCTCCATACGTTAGACCTAGTGGGAGCGCTGAGAAGGTACGTGTCTCGGACAGCACCTTTTCAGCAGATGGATGTGCTGTTTGTCCTCCCTGAGGGTCGCAGGAAGGGTCTTTTGGCCTCGAGATCAACCTTGGCCAGGTGGATACGATCGGCTATTCAGGAGGCCTACCGCGTCAAGGGAGTTGCCGTTCCAGCCGGAATCAAAGCGCATTCCACTCGGGCAGTAGGGGCTTCCTGGGCGCTTTGGCACCAGGCTTCAGCAGAACAGGTTTGCAAGGCCGCAACCTGGTCTAGTTTGCATACCTTTTCCAAACACTATAATGTCCATACTCAGACTTCTGCAGATGCAAGTCTGGGTAGAAGGTTTCTTCAGGCAGCTGTAGCGCACTTAATAGTCGGCAGATGCCTGGATGTTATACAGGTGAGTTAATTCCCCACCCAGGGACTGCTTTAGGACATCCCACAGTCCTGTGTCCCCCAATGAGGCGAAGGAGAAATAGGGATTTTTGTGTTACTCACCGTAAAATCCTTTTCTCCGAGACGCTCATTGGGGGACACAGCTCCCTCCCTGTTAGCCAGATGGCTCTTTTCTTTGTTTCATTTTTCTTCTGACTTGTTCAGTAAGTGGGGTTATTTCTAGACATGTTGTTTTCTGTATTAATGCTGATATGTTTCCTTTTCTCTCCTACTGCTTTTGCACCAAACTGGGTTCGCCTGCGGCCGGTGTCAAGGTGTATACTGCGGAGGAGGAGCTAAACTTTTTTTTATGTTTACTTAGTGTCAGCCTCCTGGCGGCAGTAGCATACACCCACAGTCCTGTGTCCCCCAATGAGCGTCTCAGAGAAAAGGATTTTACGGTGAGTAACACAAAAATCCATATTTCTTGAAGACCCAGACTTATTCTTTGTTTCTGTGCTTTCACTTTTTCCTTGCCTTGTTCCAGGACCATAACCTAACCTAATTTTTCTGTTAACACAGCCATGTCACCATATTCTGATACCTGTATCTTTTTTTCCACCAATGGAGCTGTGTGTGGGCTTGTTTTTGCACGCTGCGCTGACTTTTATAACATTTTGGGGTACATATGACATTCTGATAGCTTTTTATTTTGGGAAGCAGCAACGAAACACTGGCAGTTTTGGTGTATCAATTTCTTATTTTTCTTTTCAGCGATTAACGTACAGTTTAAATATGGGGAAATTAGTATTAACGGTAATAGTATTTCCTGGAGTCCATCATGACAGCACATGGGAGGTCGTCTTTCTTATCCTCTATAGGAACAGGAGACACACAAGAGGTTAAGGAACTCCTCACACCCTCACCCATCAATGCCTTTTCCAAGTACCACACCAGGATAAATGCAACTCTAATTTTATTCAATTTTCTTATCCAGATATTAATTCACTTAAGCACAAGGAACTCAAGGGAGGGGATGTAATAGTCGGGTCATGATGGATTCCTGGAAATGCAATTACCGGTAGGACTAGTTCCCCCATTTCACTAGGTCCCTTTTAACAGGAGAGAATACCAAACTAAAGTACTACGGTGGGACAACTGCTTGGAGGCCTTTCCTTCCAAAGGCAGTTTGCTGACAAGACGTTCAACTTAAAGTGTTTACAGAACAACTGCTCTCTCCGCCCAAGAAGTAGAGACTGCACTTGTCGAATGTGCTCTGATGACATGCGGAGGTGTTCTTCCTTCTGATGAATATGCCAGATAGATTGTGGATCTAATCCATCCTGCTAGAGTTGCCTTTGAAACTTTTTCCTTTTGCTCCCAACTCCGAATCGAATGAAGAGGTTCGTGTCCCGTCTCCAGCCCTGAGTAGCTTCTAAGTAGGTCAGCACTGCCTGCCTAATGTCGAAAGAGTGAAATAAACATTCTTTTTGATTCTTAGGATGTTGAAAGAACTAAGGCAAGATAATTTCAGGATTCATATTAGGTGTTACTACCTTTGGTAGAAAAGCTGGATCTTATTTAAGTATTATTCTGTCTTCCAGGACCTGTAGGTATGGGCCACTGACTGTCTAAATCTCCCCTATTCGTTTTGCAGAAGTAATTGCCATGGTGGCTCAGTGGATAGCACTGCAGCCTTGCAGCGCTGGAGTCCTGGGTTCAAATCCCACCACGGACAACATCTGCAAGGAGTCTGTATGTTCTCCCCGTGTTTGCGTGGGTTTCCTCCGGGTACTCCGGTTTCCTCCCACATTCCAAAGACATACTGATAGGGAATTTAGATTGTGATCCCCATCGGGGACAGCGATGATAATGTGTGCAAACTAAAGTGTAAAGCTGAGGAATATGTTAGCGCTATATAAAAATAAAGATTATTATTATTTTAAATGTGAAAAAGAATGTAAGTGTGTAAAAAGAATGTAAATGTTTATCTTCTCCCTGGGTTCCTAGGGTGTCTTACAGAGGGGGTTTAGCACAGGGGTACTGACTTTCTCACCACGGGCCTCAGCCTTGCTATCGCCTTGGAGAATATGACAACCCAAAGGTTGCTAAAGAGAAGTCGAGGAAGATACTCAGGGCTGAAATCTGAACCTTCAAGGTATTTGGCCTTAGTCCCTTATTAAAGCTGGCCTGTATAAAGTCTAGAATCTTCGGGATATATGGTTGTGAGGTACCTATGATAGACCCACTGAAATTAGCACAAAACTTCTTCCAAATCTTACTAAATATAGCAGAGGTTACTAGTTTCCTACTAGAAGGTAGAGATCACTTGGTCAGAGAGCCCCTGTGATTTTAAAATCTCCCTTTCAGGAACCATGCTGACAGGCGTAGTCATGTCATGATGAAGACGACTCTTGTAAGGAAGGTTGCCTCTCAAGGGAAGCAAGATAGGATCTTCCAAAGCCAACCAGTTAAGCAGGGAAAACCAGCATCTTTTTGGCCAATGAGGATTATCCTGGCTTGATCTTTCTGGATTCCCTGAACACTCTGTATCATGGGCAGCGGTGGGAAGGCATATGATAAGGCCCTTGTCCCAGTCCTGGGTAAACGCAGCAATCCCATAGAGATTATTCTCCCAGGTCTAGAGAGAAGAATCTCTTCACCTTTGCATTCTTCCTCATAGCAAACGGATCTTTCTGAGGAATCCCCCAATGCTGAGACAGCTATTGGAACACTTCCCTGTTCAACTCCCATTCTGAGGACCATATGTTCTGTCTGCAGAGGAAATCTACCACCTGATTTTGCACAAACTTCAGATGTACTGCTGAGACAATGTTGTTCTTTCAGCCCAAAGAAAACATTTTGAAGCTAGACCCTGCAGGAGACAATACTTTGGACCTCCTGGTGATGCAGAAAGGATACCGCCACGTTATTGTCTGATAGGATCTTTACATGCTGACCTCTAAGAAGGGTCTGATCCCTCTGCAGCGCTTCCCAAACTGCTCGGAGCTCTCCGCAATTCGAGGACCTGGACTGTATCTCTGACTACCAAACTTCCTGAAGAGATTATCCTCCTACCTTAGCCTCCCACATCCTGTCTGACTTACATCAGTGGTGACTTAGGCAGGGAGAGGAGACCCAAGGGATCGGATCCCCTTTCCGAAGATTTCTCGGGATCGTCCACCAATAGAGAATTTTTTCTGAAGCATCTGCCATGAAACCTGTGGCCATTTTGAGCAATTAAAAGGAATCCAATATAGCCTCTCTACATGTTTTGATCTTTAAAGGGAATCTGTCACCCCAAAAATCGTATATGAGCTAAGGCCACCGGCATCAAGGGGCTTATCTACAGCATTCTGTAATGCTGTATATAAGCCCCCGATGTAACCTGAAAGGTAAGAAAAACATGTTAGATTATACTCACCCGGGACGGTCCCGGTTCGTGTCCCATGGGCGTTGCGGTCCAGCGGCTCCCATCTTCATACTATGTCCTCTTCTTGTCTTCCTGTCGTGGCTCCGGCGCAGGCATACTTTGTCTGCCCTGTTGAGGGCAGAGCAAAGTACTGCAGGCGCCGGGAAAGGTCAGAGAGGCCTGCGCACTGCAGTACTTTGCTCTGCCCTCAGCAAAGTACGCCTGCACAGGAGCCGAGGCAGAAAGACAAGAACAGGACGTCATCGTATGAAGATGGGAGGCGCCGGACCGCGACGCCCATGGGACACGAACCGGGACCGCCCCTGGGTGAGTATAATCTAACCTGTTTTTCTTACCTTTCAGGTTACATCGGGGGCTTTTCTACAGCATTACAGAATGCTGTAGATAAGCCCCTGATGCTGATGACCTTAGCTCATATACGATTTTTGGGGTGACAGATTCCCTTTAAGTGATTCTACAGGTCGTCGGTTCATAAATGCATGGAACTGGCTACCAAAGTGGCAGCTATATTTGCTCTAAGTATAGCTTCTGAGGCTCTTTTCAGCAGTATGTCTGCCTTTCTATCCATAGGGTCTTCAAGACTCAAGAGTCCACAAACAGGATAGAAGTTTTCTTTGCTATCCTAGCCACTGGCACATCAAGCCTTGGGACTTCTTCCCAAATTATAACTTCTTCAGGTTGAAATGGGAGAGGGATCTTGGCTCTTTGAATAATCAATTATTTTTCTACATCCTCCCATTATCATAGCACGAATATGATCGTTGATGGGAAAAAAACGTATGTTTCTGGGTCCTGATTCCCCCCCTAAAAGAAAAATTTTTTGCCTCCGCAACCCTCAAGTTGCTCCTGACTGCCTGCAGGAGCTCATCTGTATTGTTTGAGAAAAAATTGTTTTTCTTCCCCTCTTCTGGGACAGTTGCAGCTTTATTCCCTTCCTCCTTCTGGTCAGAATAGGATGACTGTCTACCTCTGAGCTTAACTTCTTTTCTCTTCTTGGTCTTTTAGGATGGGAAATAGTCTGCGCTGATTGAGGGGAAACCAGACTGGAAACTGTGGCTTGCACCTCTTCCTTTATCATAGATCTTATATCCAACAAGGAGGCTTGTTGATCCTTACTGATTTTGGAAATGTAATCTGCACGTTTCCGACATGCTTCTGGTAACTTACTACAAATGGCAAATCTTAGCTTTCCCTGAAACCTTTTT
The DNA here is from genome assembly GCF_051348905.1 of Ranitomeya variabilis. Lineage (NCBI taxonomy): Eukaryota > Metazoa > Chordata > Amphibia > Anura > Dendrobatidae > Ranitomeya > Ranitomeya variabilis. The sequence goes on from NC_135238.1 coordinate 77,564,817, forward strand.
GGTTTCTCTTTTGCAGATGCTGCAGAGGATCCCCTGTCCTAACATAAATAGAATAGGGAATGCTACGTATATAGATTTAAGCGGTTAACCCAGTCACCTAACACACTCACATGTACCATGGTTTGCTCTGATGGGACATCCAAAGGACAGAATCCTCCATCGAACTCTCAGCTGCTCTAACATAGGTATTGAATTTATACTAGTCTTCCATAGCCACACCCTGGTAATTCCTGATTTCTGTGCGGTCCACAGTGTAACGCGCCTCCACTATGTGAACTGGGAATGTGTTCCACACTCAAATACAAAACCTGCATGTGTCACTGGAAGTTGTGGCTAGAAGTGCATTCAGAAGCAGAGAGCCCTCCAAGGAGGGAAGCGGTCCAAAGTCTAGGAACTTTCTCCTGCTCGACTGGTGCTGGCTGAGGGACCTCTCTTTGAGAGGTGTCACCGGCGGACTTCTTGACCGAAGGAAGGAGAGAATGAAAGCTCTGATCACCCGAAGTCCATCCTATGACGGTAATCTTCACGCACAAGCGTCTCTCAAGTGTTCATCCTCATAGGGACAGGAAAAACACTGATGGGTAGGGGTGTGAGGGGCTTTTTAACCTCTTGCGTGTTTTCTGTCCCTTTGGAGAATAAAGATGACAACCTTCAATGTGCTGTCAGGAGGGACGTCCCGGAAAATGTTGTATTTTGATAGATCAGACAAAAAAATATATAAAATTGTTTTCTTATTTTTGAAAGGGAGAAAAGAAGAGGAATTCAACTTTAGAATTTTTTTTGTTAGATTTTAAACTTTTTTTTTTTAGTACCTTTAGTGGGCTTGAACCTTCTTATATTTCCCCTATGGTGCTAAGCATTACAAGCAGCTAACTACCTTATCTGTTCTGCCCGATGCCCATCTCACAGCTGCTGGTAATTCTGCTGCTTCATTTAACCTCACATTAACAGAGCAGCTCTTTAACTTCTGGTATGCTCTGTCAACAGGAGAATCCCTGCTGACATCATGCTGATTGGCAGCTGACTCCCAAGGTTAGGCCGCCATGACATCTCTGGAAGCAGGAGAATCGCTGTCGGGAGCGGTCCGTGAGACCGTCGCAGGGCAGAACAGTTAGCAACTATGTACCTGTAAGTTCTAAACCCCATAGGGAAAATAACAAAGTCCAAGACAATTCCGTTAAGCAGTCAACATAGGATGTAAACATTAACTTGGCACCTAACATACCATGATGGAGGAAACCATTCTATGCTTTTTTTGTATTAAGTGTGAACTTAATGCTTGCTACATTTTCATGTTATTAATATTGCCTTTACCACAAAGCGTGGACCTAGTACTGATAGTTGAAGAGGCTTTGCAGCACCTTCTAATTCTACAAGATCTATCCAAACACTGCATATTTACTATTTGTTCCAGCAATACAAGAAGGAGCTGACAACCTCAAACTGTAGCTTCTCCTAGTGATCTAGTATTGAACAAATATGATAAAATCTGATACTTTCACATAAAGCCTAGCTGTGGACAACCAAAATAAATGATAAAAAGATTTCTGAATGTTTTATTATACAAGACAGTAATTAATAAAAGATTAGAATAAATAGACCGATCTGGCGGAGTCATTTATCACAGGATACTTCCACACATAATGGACTCTGTAAAAATAAAGACAGAAGACAGTGAGACCCCATACAGCGAATATCTCCACCTACAGTAATAAAAGCCTGGAATATTTACATTCAGGACTGAATTTGGGTAAATGACACAAAATGCATTGAACACTTCCTTACGTTTTTCATGGCTCCATTGCAGGTAACATAGAAAACCGGATCTGTCCTTTATTATTTTTTAAATTGAGAGAGATATATGCAGGGTGGTCCAAAAGTAGGTGGACAGAAAATAATAACATTTATTTTGATTATATATAAAATTATATTTACTAACACAAGCATAACATTTTATTCTGAACAAGAATACAAAAGCCCTTACATTTTATCAACCCAGGTGCTCAAACTGTTTTCCATCACAATTTGCACAGCTCTAATGTTAAATGCATGTTCTCATTATACCAGTAAATACAATTATGCCTGTAATATGGCCAGATAATTTGAAAGAAGCTTCATCGCTCCACATAATGTTATCTAAAATTACTGGATTTTCTCCAATTTCGTTCAGCATAATCTCACTAAATTGCAGCCGCCTGTCTGGATCTTCCTCCAATAAACCATGAATTAGACGTGGACGATACGCTTACCACCCAACAGATTTCAGGATTCGCATGATGGAAGCTCCTGAAATTCCCAATTCTAAAGAGACTCTTCTGGTGGACTTTTTTGGACTCTGAACAAATGTTTCAGCAACAAGTTGTTTATTTTTTTCTGTACAGGCTGTTTTGGGTCGACCAAAAACTTCCAAAAATATTAAGCTTTGATATTTATGAGTCTTTTGGGTTGATTGAGAACATAGTTGTTAATCAATAATAAAAAAAATAATCCTCTAAAATACAGCTTGCCTAATAATTCTGCACACTGTGTGTGTGTACACATATATACACACACACACACATATACACACACACATATACACACACACACACACACACACACACACGAATGAATGATTATACATATTCTAATGCCAACCAGGCCTAGTGTAAATTGTGCTTAGACATTTATTCAACAGTGTTGGGTCTGCAGAGCGCTTGCTTCTGTTTAGCTACAATTAGTTCCTCAGTGACGCAAGTGAAACAGGCTGAATTATTACTACAAGGCTGGAGTCACACTAGCGTATGGCATCCGATGCAAGATGCTAATGACCTTCGGCTCCTGCCCTGCTGCGAGTGTGATCTGAGTGTCAGTGCTTTGATCCTCTTGAAACAGAGCACAGGTGCAGAGGAGATGGAGAAAGCAATTTCTCCATCTCCTCCTTGGCTTGACTCTGTGTATATCAGACTGTACTCAGACAGGGTGGATTGATTTAAATCACGCCGATTTAAATCATGATTTAAATCACGATTTAAATCAAAAGATTTTTTTCTATTTAAATCGGATCGATTTAAATCATGATTTTAATCATGATTTAAATCACTGATTTAAATCAAAAGGTTTTTTTTAATATAAATCACGATTAAAATGAGAAGTGAGAGCAGTGCGCATGTGCGCCCATAGTTACACGGACGAAACTAGGGGCAACGATCTAACGCCAGGGTGAGGGGGGGACCCCAAAGTAAGTAAAAATCTTTTTTGTTTTACTATATGGCAATAGGTAGGTGTTTAAAAGCAGCATGTCTTAATTGTATAAACTATTAATAGCCTCCACATTTTGTTCATACTGCCCCTTTAATTCCACACTTCTAGCTTGGTTTCACTTTTGGTTTAGTTTCTTTTTCCATTCAGTTGACATGCCCAAACTTGTTGGATAGTCAGCATCCTACAGAAACCTCTGGAAGAGCATGGCATTGTGAATGTTACACATATACAGCCTTTATTCTACTGAGTTAAACAACTCAGCTTTATCTCATGATGGAAGAACCTTTGGATGGTAAAATATTTTCCTCAAAAAGCAGATTGAAAAAAATCCGATTTAAATCAAAAAAATCCGATTTTTTTGATTTTTTTAAAAAAACATTGATTTTTATCCACCCTGTACTCAGATGACATCAGAGTGCAGTCCAAGATTTCACACGCTACGATTCTCGGATGCACCCGCAGGATGCTGCCATTGTTCTGTCATGCCAAATCAGCATGAGAAAATAACAGCTGATGTGATCTGCACCATAGAGTAACACTGGGCCGAGTGCTATGCCATGTTTTATCACATAGCACTCGGCCGTGTTATACGCCTGTGTGACCCCGGCCTAAGCTCAGCGAGTCCTGCTGCAATCTGTTCCTCTTCTCCATAGGATTTTCCTATATGTCCTGCAGCACTGCAGCGTTACCACCAGGAAAATGCTACCGAAACTGTAATTTACAGATATCTACTTAATGACAAAATCATTCACAACTTAGGGAACGAGATATAATGTCACTGACCCAATCAGTACTTATCTTTGAGTTTCTTAATAAAAACCACTTCATCCCGATTTTTAATCCCGTACCTAAAAGACATTAAATACTTCAGTCAATAGGTATAACAAAGCCTCATTTCAGTAACGGGCCAAACCTCAACAACTGGACATTTAGGGTCCGATTCAGCATTTGCGAGATGGTTTTTAAGTCACTTTTTTTTGTCTTGTAGTATTTGTTGACATTTCTTGTGCCTAATGCTTTTTGTTTTTGTCTTTAACCTTTTTTTTGCAACTAAAAAGTCATTTGTTCCACTAAAGTTCTGAAAAAACACAAAAGAAAAGAATCCAGGGGAAAACTGCAGTACATTTACATAGTGTTGTGACTTTTATAAATTGGTGAATCAGTTGAAAATATCCAGAAACGCCAAACCCCGCTCATAATGGTGAACATTATATATAAAAAAAAAAAAAAAAAAACACAGGAAAACATAAAATACATGTAAAAAAAAAAAAAGGCAAAAAATAAAAAACAATTTGAGCGAAGCAAAAACATGATAAACACACTCAAAACTAACCAAAAAAACAGGTGGAAATGTAATAATGAATCAGGCCTTTAGAGTCTTATAACTCACATACGTCTGTCTGGTCTCTCTGTGGCCCTCAAGACTCTGCCCCAGGGCTCTTAATTTTCTCTAGTCTTACTACTGGCAGAGGACACCTCTTAGAATTGCATGCATTACCTTTTACCCCAAATTTACCTCTTGGCTTGAGATCTCACCCCCTTCTTTGGCAAATAACCAAATTCTTTATTCCTTCCTCCATCCGGATCTATAATTTGCAACAATAACTCCACACCCGCCTCCAATCCACCTCTCCCCTTGTTGCTCCCACTAACATACTCGCCTCATTGCTGACCTCTCCGGCCGTCGTCAAATCTTCTTTTCACTGTGCTCTTCATTATAGGCCAGACTCCCGGCCATGTCCAGACAGGAGATAACTGGGAGTCATAAGGTCACCGTCATCGCAGCCTTATGATGTGCAGAGAGCTGCCGCATGGACGGGGACTGAAGCCTGGGCCTATAGTGAAGAGGCCGGAGATGCGGACCGTATGATGGGTGGCCAGAACTGGCCTCTTCTGCCCCTACTTACTCACATAACTAGAATATAGCTGCCTGTAGAGAGAGAACATCACCCATCTCCGCTCCGCACACAGCAGAATAGACAGGACTTACTCCCGGAGACTTTTCTCATCATTATCCAGCTTCTCTCCAGAAAAGGACAACTGGTACGTTTTCCAGACATATTTCCTAGTAATAGGGAAATGTGCGTCAGTCATCACATCACTGATCCACAAAGAATGCACAGAATACACTACAGCGCTCACCAGCTGATATGCTGGATTCCTCCTTCCCTCTGGTGCTTTAGCTGCACGTAGCGCTGGATTCCTCGCTTTAAATCTAGAACCGTGGCATTCTGGATAACAACTACAGCTGCAAGAAAACATACAGAACATGTAAAGTACTTCTGCATCATTCTACTGCATGGATATTGTACCATATGTTGCAAAACTGAAAATAATGATAAATCCACACGGCCAGCAATACACAGGTTCACCAGCAGATGGCGATATAGCACAGTACATGGGAGCATCATTCACACACGTCCTTCTGTGCAGTCACTGCCCTATAGGACAGAATGGGATCAATTACTGACACCACCATGGACATCTACAGTTAGGAGATAATCACTATTCTCCGAGGGATTACATTATGGAGCTGTGTGTTCTACAAGCCTGTACAATGCAGTCATGGTGGGCGCCCACAGCATGTGTGGTTCTGATACCTAATGGGAGGAAACGCTACCTAAGCAGTTACTTACTATATTCTAAAATGCAGCAAAGTAACTTACAATTTAGCCTCATGTATGTTATACACTTACATGTAATTGTGTTATTGTATCACCCTGACCTCTATGATAGGGTTTCCTTAAAAAAAAAAAAAACCTACAAATATGCTGTAATAAAGAAAAAACAAATCATCAATGTTAATATCTGCATGCATCTAGCATGTTCTTCTCATGTCTGTGTGGGCTTGCAATGTAAGGAGCAGAACTGCGCAGTGTGTAGTGATCGCTGACGAGTGCGGCAGATTCTTGCCCATTCTAGTGAATAGAAGAGAAGCTGCAGCCTCGGCAGAGGCCACGGACGGCCTGCAGAGCGGCGATGTTGTGCCCCTTACATTACGTATAGACATCCGCTGTTAGCCTTCAGCGCCCTCTAGTGGTGAATCCTTATACTAGAAGGTATAGCAGCTTTATAAAACAGCCCTGTGGTAAGAGAGGGTTATAGCCGTGTACCAGCAGCGTCACTGATACCAGAGGGAGATCACAGACTGAACTCTTAATGTCATGTATTAAAAAAAAAAAAAAAAAAAATGTATATTCTGCTGTAAATCCTGTATGCTTCATTCAAAGAAGAACACAGGTAACTGTTCTTTATTAGTGATGAGCGAGTATACTCGTTGCTCGGGTGGTGTCTGAGTATTTGTTAGTGCTCGGAGATTTTGTTGCCTCAGTTGCATGATTTGCGACTGCTAGACAGGCTGAATACTTGTGAGGAAGGCCTGATTGTTAGGGAACCCCCACATGTATTCAGCCTGTCTAGCAGCCGTAAATCATGTAGCTGCAGTGACGAAAACGAAATCTCCGAGCACTAACAAATACTCAGAGATCACCCAAGCAATAATGCTATTCGCCCATCACTATTCTATATGAATCAACCAAAAGTCCCAACCAATTACAGTGGTACCGGTCTCTCAAACAATAATATAGATAGATTATAAAAATAAACTAAAAATTTACTTTTAATACCATTAAAAAGGAGCTGAGCTCATCGACAGGAACAAAATTAAGAAAAAAAAAAACCAAAACACGAGACCATATTGTAGGGCTCATAAAGCGATAGAATAGTGCATTGTAAGAAAAAAAAATGGTTTAATCTCACCCAGTTATCCCCATGAAAATGTACCCCAGAGGCATGAATCAAGATCCATCATTGAGGACCTATCCTTAAGAAAGGTCATCGATGTCTGACCAGTCGGCGTCCGATCAATATGAGGAGGATGTGCAGTACCCTGTCACAGCCACAAGACGGAGCAGCTTCACAATCGAGGAGTTCTGGACGGTTACCACCATCACCAATAACAGCTGGTCAGAGGGGGGCCAGATATATATCACATACTCAGGGTCCTGCAGTTACAGGTATACATCACGCAGGGTCCTGCAGTTACAGGTATACATCACGCAGGGTCCTGCAGTTGCAGGTATACATCACGCAGGGTCCTGCAGTTACAGGTATACATCACGCAGGGTCCTGCAGTTGCAGGTATACATCACGCAGGGTCCTGCAGTTGCAGGTATACATCACGCAGGGTCCTGCAGTTACAGGTATACATCACGCAGGGTCCTGCAGTTACAGATATACATCACGCAGGGTCCTGCAGTTACAGATATACATCACGCAGGGTCCTGCAGTTACAGATATACATCACGCAGGGTCCTGCAGTTACAGATATACAGCACGCAGGGTCCTGCAGTTACAGATATACAGCACGCAGGGTCCTGCAGTTACAGATATACAGCACGCAGGGTCCTGCAGTTACAGCTATACAGCACGCAGGGCCCTGCAGTTACAGGTATACAGCACGCAGGGCCCTGCAGTTACAGGTATACAGCACGCAGGGCCCTGCAGTTACAGGTATACAGCACGCAGGGCCCTGCAGTTACAGGTATACAGCACGCAGGGCCCTGCAGTTACAGGTATACAGCACGCAGGGCCCTGCAGTTACAGGTATACAGCACGCAGGGTCCTGCAGTTACAGATATACAGCACGCAGGGTCCTGCAGTTACAGATATACAGCACGCAGGGTCCTGCAGTTACAGCTATACAGCACGCAGGGCCCTGCAGTTACAGGTACACAGCACGCAGGGCCCTGCAGTTACAGGTATACAGCACGCAGGGCCCTGCAGTTACAGGTATACAGCACGCAGGGCCCTGCAGTTACAGGTATACAGCACGCAGGGCCCTGCAGTTACAGGTATACAGCACGCAGGGCCCTGCAGTTACAGGTATACAGCACGCAGGGTCCTGCAGTTACAGGTATACAGCACGCAGGGTCCTGCAGTTACAGGTATACAGCACGCAGGGTCCTGCAGTTACAGGTATACAGCACGCAGGGTCCTGCAGTTACAGGTATACAGCACGCAGGGTCCTGCAGTTACAGGTATACAGCACGCAGGGCCCTGCAGTTACAGGTACACAGCACGCAGGGCCCTGCAGTTACAGGTACACAGCACGCAGGGTCCTGCAGTTACAGGTATACAGCACGCAGGGTCCTGCAGTTACAGGTATACAGCACGCAGGGTCCTGCAGTTGCAGGTATACATCACGCAGGGTCCTGCAGTTGCAGGTATACATCACGCAGGGTCCTGCAGTTACAGGTATACATCACGCAGGGTCCTGCAGTTACAGATATACATCACGCAGGGTCCTGCAGTTACAGGTATACATCACGCAGGGTCCTGCAGTTACAGGTATACATCACGCAGGGTCCTGCAGTTACAGGTATACATCACGCAGGGTCCTGCAGTTGCAGGTATACATCACGCAGGGTCCTGCAGTTGCAGGTATACATCACGCAGGGTCCTGCAGTTGCAGGTATACATCACGCAGGGTCCTGCAGTTGCAGGTATACATCACGCAGGGTCCTGCAGTTGCAGGTATACATCACGCAGGGTCCTGCAGTTGCAGGTATACATCACGCAGGGTCCTGCAGTTGCAGGTATACATCACGCAGGGTCCTGCAGTTGCAGGTATACATCACGCAGGGTCCTGCAGTTGCAGGTATACATCACGCAGGGTCCTGCAGTTGCAGGTATACATCACGCAGGGTCCTGCAGTTGCAGGTATACATCACGCAGGGTCCTGCAGTTGCAGGTATACATCACGCAGGGTCCTGCAGTTGCAGGTATACATCACGCAGGGTCCTGCAGTTACAGGTATACATCACGCAGGGTCCTGCAGTTACAGATATACATCACGCAGGGTCCTGCAGTTACAGATATACATCACGCAGGGTCCTGCAGTTACAGATATACATCACGCAGGGTCCTGCAGTTACAGATATACATCACGCAGGGTCCTGCAGAAACAGGTATACATCACGCAGGGTCCTGCAGTTACAGGTATACATCACGCAGGGTCCTGCAGTTACAGGTATACATCACGCAGGGTCCTGCAGTTACAGATATACATCACGCAGGGTCCTGCAGTTACAGATATACATCACGCAGGGTCCTGCAGTTACAGATATACATCACGCAGGGTCCTGCAGTTACAGATATACATCACGCAGGGTCCTGCAGTTACAGGTATACATCACGCAGGGTCCTGCAGTTACAGATATACATCACGCAGGGTCCTGCAGTTACAGATATACATCACGCAGGGTCCTGCAGTTACAGATATACATCACGCAGGGTCCTGCAGTTACAGATATACATCACGCAGGGTCCTGCAGTTACAGGTATACATCACGCAGGGTCCTGCATTTACAGATATACATCACGCAGGGTCCTGCAGTTACAGGTATACATCACGCAGGGTCCTGCAGTTACAGATATACATCACGCAGGGTCCTGCAGTTACAGATATACATCACGCAGGGTCCTGCAGTTACAGATATACATCACGCAGGGTCCTGCAGTTACAGGTATACATCACGCAGGGTCCTGCAGTTACAGATATACATCACGCAGGGTCCTGCAGTTACAGATATACATCACGCAGGGTCCTGCAGTTACAGATATACATCACGCAGGGTCCTGCAGAAACAGGTATACATCACGCAGGGTCCTGCAGTTACAGGTATACATCACGCAGGGTCCTGCAGTTACAGATATACATCACGCAGGGTCCTGCAGTTACAGGTATACATCACGCAGGGTCCTGCAGTTACAGATATACATCACGCAGGGTCCTGCAGTTACAGATATACATCACGCAGGGTCCTGCAGTTACAGATATACATCACGCAGGGTCCTGCAGTTACAGATATACATCACGCAGGGTCCTGAAGTTACAGGTATACATCACGCAGGGTCCTGCAGTTACAGATATACATCACGCAGGGTCCTGCAGTTACAGGTATACATCACGCAGGGTCCTGCAGTTACAGATATACATCACGCAGGGTCCTGCAGTTACAGGTATACATCACGCAGGGTCCTGCAGTTACAGATATACATCACGCAGGGTCCTGCAGTTACAGATATACATCACGCAGGGTCCTGCAGTTACAGGTATACATCACGCAGGGTCCTGCAGTTACAGGTATACATCACGCAGGGTCCTGCAGTTACAGATATACATCACGCAGGGTCCTGCAGTTACAGATATACATCACGCAGGGTCCTGCAGTTACAGATATACATCACGCAGGGTCCTGCAGTTACAGATATACATCACGCAGGGTCCTGCAGTTACAGATATACATCACGCAGGGTCCTGCAGTGCCAGGAGTCCCAAATAATTCTTTGGTTTCCATGTGGTTTATCTAAGTATCAAGGAGTTACATTGTTATTGATATTGCGGTAGCAGATTTCATAAGGGATTTTGACATATTGTTTTTAACTGTTTTTAGCTTTTGTGTCAATAAAGTTTTCTGTATTTATAGTATTATAGGTGGTGTGCATACTTTATGAGTGGTTCTTTGCCTTTTCCTATTGCCGTAACCCTGAATACTCCGCCGTATTTTTTAGGAGGGGTGGTATTAGGATTTTGCTTTGAGGCCCGTAATTTCTGTGTGTACACTCCTGGTCCAGCTTTAAACATTTGGAGGCTAAGCCTTTGTTATGCTGCCCTCACTGTCTGGGAGTCACTACCTGGATTACAGCGATACCATCAATGAACACACTAAAATGAAGACTCCTACCGCATCCGTTCAGTTTGGTGTTTCCTAATATCAGACATTATAAAAGTGCCCACACAAATGGTGTGACACACATGGTCATTGCCCTGGCTATAACACTTACGCATCACTTCCCCGTCCCCTTTACACACCCGGACTGTCATTGCTTGACCAAATTCAAGTGCAATTTGGGAATTTATTTCTTCTAATGTAACCTGCAATTAAAAAAGGGAGCGGTCAAACATCAGTAAACACAATGGAAACTGGAAAGTGATATTATATTGTATTAAGCTTTTTCTTATCATGGAAAACACATGTAAGACTGGCAAAGAAAGAAAAAAGTGCACCTGTCAGCTCCGAAACTGCTGCTTACCTGCAGATATATTGCTCATCTGCATGTAAATAGCATTTAACCCATGTCTGCCTGCATTACTGGAGCAGCTGCAGGGAGAAAGTGACATGTTATTCTCCCTGTCCCTGCTCACTTTCAGCCATTGATAGGTTACAGTGAGTGCGGCTGTAATCCATCCCAGGCACAGACCAGCACAATCCAGCGCTGGCCGGCCGGCTCCTCCTATGTGGGAGTCCGGTAACATCTGACATTTGTGGCATTTGGTAAATGTCCCAGATCAGAATTTCACTTTTATTGAGACCTTTGGAATTGATCCAGCCTGACAATGTGGCCCTGGGATTAGAAGCGGCCTTAATCAGAGGAGACCACAAGCCGCGCCGTACCTGTATGGGCAGGTCACACAGCAGGGGGTCCTGGACCAACATTGCGAGACCCTCCTGGAATAGGTCTACGACTTCCGCATGTGGCAGCTCCTCCTCCGCATCTTCTTCTTTGATTTCACCTCCTGAAAGGTTGGGATCATACTCGTACCCCGAATTCACATTTACCTCCATTTCCTAAAAGAGACAAGATCTTTATTGGTGCGGCTCAGACACAGACTGCCCTGATGGGCCGGTGGAGCCATCAGAGACGCCATTATGGGCAGGGCCGTATTTGCCACTAGGCACTTGAGGGCACGTGCCTAGGGCGGTAAGATGCGGGGGGCGGCACCTGAGCAAGGCAAGGTGTTTTTTGGGTTTTTTTTAAATAGTCCGGGTCCGCGGGTCCGCCCGCCCTCCCTTCTCCCGCCCTCCTAAGTCTTATGGCTGCTGCGGGGGTGTCAGATACAGCGCGCCGCCCTCATGTGTACTGCACAGGGATCCGGAAACAAGTCACAGTGCAAATTGAAAAAGTTGCCACGTCACTCCTCTGTCATATATGTTGGTGCCTGAGACAAGTCACAGTGCAAGCCCTACCCCCTCCTCGCTGAGGCGCCAAGTTCAGTTTCTGCCTCATAGTCCTGTGTCGGGCCGCCCACCCACCTGTCTTCCGGCTGCTGTGGGAGTATCGGATCCCACCAGGGGCAGGCTGGGCTGGGGCGCAGGGCTCAGATGCCCCTGGGACGGTCCCCCAGCTTCTGGCTGCTTGCTGGGTTAAAGGCTGGGTGTCGGCAGCTGCATCCCTGCACTACAGACACGCCCACTCTGTGTGCAGTCAGTGTCTGCCGAACTCACCTGACTGGAAGGAGGAGATCCAGAGCGGCACAGCGTCCCCAGTCCAGATCGCAGCTGGTTAGGACGGTCCTGGGATCTGACAGGTAAGTAGAGAACACTGGGCCAGAGCGAGACCTCGGCTTGAAGTGAGGCACTCATGCCGGCACACTGCTGCGGGGTTATCCTGCTGAGGCTCTGCTCTACTGCTCACTGGAGACTGCTGGGCTCTGGTGGCACTGGCTTGTGATGGGTGTGTGCAGGCTGTGTGTGTGTGCCTACTGTGCCCCCTGTGCAGTGTGTGTGTGCCTACTGTGCCCCCTGTGCAGTGTGTGTGTGCCTACTGTGCCCCCCTGCGCAGTGTGTGTGTGCCTACTGTGCCCCCCTGTGCAGTGTGTGTGTGCCTACTGTGTCCCCCTGTGCAGTGTGTGTGTGCCTACTGTGCCCCCCTGTGCTGGCTGTGTGTGTGTGCCTACTGTGCCCCCTGTGCAGTGTGTGTGTGCCTACTGTGCCCCCCTGTGCAGTGTGTGTGTGCCTACTGTGCCCCCCTGTGTAGTGTGTGTGTGCCTACTGTGCCCCCTGTGCAGTGTGTGTGCCTACTGTGCCCCCCTGTGCAGTGTGTGTGTGCCTACTGTGTCCCCCTGTGCAGTGTGTGTGTGCCTACTGTGTCCCCCTGTGCAGTGTGTGTGTGTGCCTACTGTGCCCCCCTGTGCAGTGTGTGTGTGTGTGCCTACTGTGCCCCCCTGTGCAGTGTGTGTGTGTGTGTGTGCCTACTGTGCCCCCCTGTGCAGTGTGTGTGTGTGTGTGTGTGTGCCTACTGTGCCCCCCTGTGCAGTGTGTGTGTGTGTGTGTGCCTACTGTGCCCCCCTGTGCAGTGTGTGTGTGTGCCTACTGTGCCCCCCTGTGCAGTGTGTGTGTGTGTGCCTACTGTGCCCCCCTGTGCAGTGTGTGTGTGCCTACTGTGCCCCCCTGTGCAGTGTGTGTGTGCCTACTGTGCCCCCCTGTGCAGTCTGTGTGTGCCTACTGTGCCCCCCTGTGCAGTCTGTGTGTGCCTACTGTGCCCCCCTGTGCAGTCTGTGTGTGCCTACTGTGCCCCCCTGTGCAGTCTGTGTGTGCCTACTGTGCCCCCCTGTGCAGTCTGTGTGTGCCTACTGTGCCCCCCTGTGCAGTCTGTGTGTGCCTACTGTGCCCCCCTGTGCAGTCTGTGTGTGCCTACTGTGCCCCCCTGTGCAGTCTGTGTGTGTGTGCCTACTGTGCCCCCCTGTGCAGTCTGTGTGTGTGTGCCTACTGTGCCCCCCTGTGCAGTCTGTGTATGTGTGCCTACTGTGCCCCCCTGTGCAGTCTGTGTATGTGTGCCTACTGTGCCCCCTGTGCAGTCTGTGTATGTGTGCCTACTGTGCCCCCCTGTGCAGTCTGTGTATGTGTGCCTACTGTGCCCCCTGTGCAGTCTGTGTATGTGTGCCTACTGTGCCCCCTGTGCAGTCTGTGTGTGCCTACTGTGCCCCCTGTGCAGACTGTGTGTGTGCCTACTGTGCCCCCCTGTGCAATCTGTGTATGTGTGCCCCCTGTGCAGTCTGTGTGTGCCTACTGTGCCCCCCTGTGCAGTCTATGTATGTGTGCCTACTGTGCCCCCTGTGCAGTCTGTGTGCCTACTGTGCCCCCCTATGCAGTCTGTGTGTGCATACTGTGTCCCCCTGTGCAGTCTGTGTGTGCATACTGTGTCCCCCTGTGCAGTCTGTGTGTGCCTACTGTGTCCCCCTGTGCAGTCTGTGTGTGCCTACTGTGTCCCCCTGTGCAGTCTGTGTGTGCCTACTGTGTCCCCCTGTGCAGTCTGTGTGTGCCTACTGTGTCCCCCTGTGCAGTCTGTGTGTGCATACATACACATGTCCCTGCCCTGTAATAGCGTCCCCGATCCAGTAATAGCGGTTTCCCGCCTTGTAAACAGGATCACAGGAGGCAGAGTCCCTTCCTCTGGAAGTCTGCAGTGGCAGAAGTGGGACAATGCAGCGGGCCCTGAATGGGAGGAGGGGGTGTCACATCCGTGCAATGCTGCGGGCCCAATGTTGGCGGTAAGAGCTAAGGCTGTTCAGATTGCGTTAGTGCAATCCGTTTAGCGCGAGCGCTAGCGGATTGCGCTAACGCAATGTCTTTTTCGGGGCCGCGTTCAGGGGTCGCGTTAACGTCCCCGCTCTCGCAGATCCCCGATCTGCGAGAGCGGGGAACGGACCTCTGGCGCGCCGCGGACGCTGCAAGCAGCGTCCGAGGCGCGCTACAAAAGACCGGCACATCGTTAGCGCGTGCCGAAAATGACACGCGCTAGCAATGCGCTCTAACATTGCCGGAAATGGGAGCGCTAACGGACGCGGTGCACGGCGTTAATTTCGCCGTGCAACGCTGTCCGTTAGCGCTATCCCATTAACGCAATGGGAACCTAGCCTAAGTGAAGTGCATTGCTTTCCTGCCGGCCATATTTCTGAAGCTGTGGGCCACCGAAGGTGGAGATTCGGATCTTGGTCCAGATGCGATCTCAGTCTGCACATGCGCCGCCTGTGGCGGCCGTCTTCCTGAATCCCTCCACAGGGAAAACAATGCACTTACGCCGTAGCCTGGAGCCCTCATTATCGTAGGAATGTCAGTTAATAAATTGTTTTTCTAAGCTTTATAGTGTAGTTTTAGGTCAGAGAGGGATGCTAGGGATGAGCTAGCAAGGTGCAGGGTCAGGTAGTGATGTCTACTTGCGGACATATGCGGCACTTGTGGTGATACAAAAAACACTGCTAGCAACTTTTCTTTCCATTGCTGCAAGTACCGCATTTTCTGGATCACAGCAAAACCGCAAATGCTGCACATGTCTGCAAGTCCCATAGGGAATGAATGAGGCCGAACACAGTGTTGCTGTAAGTGATCTGCTATGTGGCAGATGCAGAAAAACTGCCAGATCTTCCGCAAATGGCAAAAATCGCTGATGTGAAAGTAGCCTAAGGCTACTTTCACACTAGCGTCGTGTACTGCACGTCGCTATAAGTCATTGCAGCGCACCGACGCTAGCGTTGAAAGCGCCGCACAACGGGGGCAGCGGATGCTGTTTTTCATCGCATCCGCTGGCCAATTGTGAGGTGCGGGGAGGCGGGGGCGGAGTTCCGGCCACGCATGGCCGGTCGGAAAAGACGTTCTCGACGCACCAAAAAACGTTCCATGCAACGTTTTTTGGTGGTGACGCAACACGACGCAACCGTCGCTAATGCAAGTCAATGGAGAAAAAACGCATCCTGCAAGCACTTTTGCAGGATGCATTTTTTCTGCAAAACAACGCATAGCGACGTGCAGTGCACGGCGCTAGTGTGAAAGTAGCCTTAGTCACTGCCGAGAGGGTCTGCATTAGTCATACTCACCAATGGGGGAGGCACCACGAAAAGTGCCTAGGGCAGCATAAACTCTAAATACGGCCCTGATTATGGGGTGAGGCAGATGTGGCGACGTCGATCACTGCCAGCACAGCGATCAGCAGACCATAGTCACTTGTCTCCTGCTTTCAGAGCAGACTCATGTGACATCCTAAGTACGCGCAGAGTCCTGGGAGGCCGGCGGCCCGGAGTGGGGGTGATGGCCGCCGCGCTCCATCCAGCTGCTGACCACTGTCAGGACAATTAATGACAATTCGTCATGTCAGAAGGAGAGAGATCAGAGGCAATGTCACCCACAACGCAATGGCTGATAACAGCGAACACTAAATGACAGGCTTATCCAGCTGAGCGCCCTCTGCAGCACAAGGAGCTGTAATGCACCTGTATAACACGACATTGGCGCCCTCTACAGCACGAGGAGCAGTAATGCACCTGTATAACACGACCATGGCGCCCTCTACAGCACGAGGAGCAGTAATGCACCTGTATAACACGACATTGGCGCCCTCTACAGCACGAGGAGCAGTAATGCACCTGTATAACACGACCATGGCGCCCTCTCCAGCACAAGGAGCAGTAATGCACCTGTATAACACGACCATGGCGCCCTCTACAGCACGAGGAGCAGTAATGCACCTGTATAACACGACCATGGCGCCCTCTACAGCACAAGGAGCAGTAATGCACCTGCATAACACGACCATGGCGCCCCCTACAGCACGAGGAGCAGTAATGCACCTGTATAACACGACCATGGCGCCCTCTACAGCACGAGGAGCAGTAATGCACCTGCATAACACGACCATGGCGCCCTCTACAGCACGAGGAGCATTAATGCACCTGCATAACACGACCATGGCGCCCCCTACAGCACAAGGAGCAGTAATGCACCTGCATAACACGACCATGGCGCCCCCTACAGCATGAGGAGCAGTAATGCACCTGCATAACACGACCATGGCGCCCTCTACAGCACAAGGAGCAGTAATGCACCTGCATAACACGACCATGGCGCCATCTCCAGCACAAGGAGCAGTAATGCACCTGTATAACACGACCATGGCGCCCTCTCCAGCACGAGGAGCAGTAATGCACCTGCATAACACGGACCATGGCGCCCTCTCCAGCACAAGGAGCAGTAATGCACCTGTGACGACCATGGCGCCACTCACCTGCTGCACAGCACGGGAAGCTTCCTGTCACTAAGCATCATGCTTCATGGAGACCAGAACAGAGACTAGCGGAAGCACACTGCAACACGTGACCTGTGGGCGGAAACACGTCATACTGCTGGCGGACGGAGGGCGGAAATATGTCACCACGGCCGAAGTATTGGCGGAAGTAGTGCAGTGTGCCGGTCCGGTGCTGGCGTGTGGGCGGCATGCTGCTGTTCTGCCCGACTTGTGGGAATGTGCTGATTGTGGAGGAGGGGCAGAAGTGCTACAGGTTCGCCTGCAATACCTGCCCCTATGTGCACAATATCAACCGCAAGGTCAGTGCGTGTTACGGCTTCTGACGGAAGGTCTGGGCCGTGTGTATAAGCTGCGGTGTCGGCTCTCGCCGGGCTTCCCGCACAGGCGCCCTCTGTCTCCACAGTGAATGTTTAATAGTATCTCCAGGGCAAGTTTGTTGCCTAGCAACAGTCTGTAGAGGTGACCAGAGACCACCGGGCCCCCCTGTGTCTGCGGTTCTGTGCCTCCGAGTCCCCCACTAGTCTTACAGCGCCTCAGTATAAGGCTGGTGGGAGCGACTGTGTCCTCAGGCTGCTGTGTAAGGTTGTCGTGTGCCGTGTAATCTGCGTTATACCCAATCAGGGCGTTGGTGCCATGGTTACAGCCTTACACAATGGCCGCCCTCGCCGTATAGTCCGGGCTATCCAGTATGTGTCTGTCGGCCATAGACGTGGTATAAAGTAGATCACAGGGCTGCATGGCCGCCTCACCCTAGTAGTTCTGTGTGGGGTCAGTGTGACTGCTGGGGTAGGGGTGCCCGGAGCTGTGCAGTGTTACCGGCTGCTGCAGGACCAGCCACTTACTATTCTGTCACCACGTGACACCTGTGGGCGAGAGGCTTGGTGGCTGCATGTCACTATTAAGGATCATCAATTTGTATTCAGTATAGTAATCAAGTAGCCTCTTGAATACTAATGTGTCCAAACGCAGGGACAGTGACACCAGCACTGATTGCATGCAGGGTTCACGTGTCATAACAACCTTACGTGAGCCCCAGGAACACGAGTGCTGGCACAGAAGGGGACTGTGTGTTTTTATTTTCACAGGGGCAAACATTCAGATTGAGAAGGGGTTGTCCTAATAGTGGGCAACCCATTTAACAATGAGTTAACTCTGTCCCTTCACCATTGCCATTATCTTATTACCCTATCTCTTTAATTGATTTATGTTCTTTAGTGGTCTACACTTGGGAATTTTGCATAAATAATAATCTCACTAGTCATATTTGGGATCTTTCTTCCTTTTAGGTAACTAGCCGAAAATACCCCAAACTGAAGGAGGTGGATGATGTGCTGGGAGGCTCTGCAGCATGGGAAAACGTGGACTCGACTGCAGGTAAGGGTTACTCATGGTACTAAGTGTAGGCTTGGCATCTAAAAATAATAGTCCGACTTTCATCCTCAAGTGGATGTTTTTGCAGCCATTTTTATACATCAGCAGTTATAAAATTGACAAGACTAAATACAGTTTCCTATATTAAATAATTGCAATGTATCGCAAAAATTCTGATTCAGATGCCATATAATGGCCCCTGAGGCTGGCCACCTCGTTGACACACATCTCCCATGCAGGACTTTACCACCTGCTTTCCTGCATCATGTAAATGCCATGTAGCCAGGCTGGGTGGATTAGCCACGTAGCCAGGCTGGGTGGATTACCTACGTAAATGCCACGTAGCCAGGCTGGGTGGATTAGCTACGTAAATGCCACGTAGCCAGGCTGGGTGGATTAGCCACATAGCCAGGCTGGGTGGATTAGCCACGTAGCCAGGCTGGGTGGATTAGCCACGTAGCCAGGCTGGGTGGATTAGCCACGTAGCCAGGCTGGGTGGATTAGCCACGTAGCCAGGCTGGGTGGATTAGCCACGTAGCCAGGCTGGGTGGATTAGCCACGTAGCCAGGCTGGGTGGAACACACTTGTAGGTACGATACACAGAACACCAGCCACGTTACATTAGGATTGATGCATCTTCATTGTGTAACTTGGTTATGTTCTTGTCCCTCCAGAAACGTGCCCTAAGTGCGAGCATCCAAGAGCTTTTTTCATGCAGATTCAGACCAGATCAGCTGATGAGCCAATGACTACATTCTACAAGTGTTGCAATCTACAGTGTGGCCACCGATGGAGGGATTGATCCTTTACCCTTTGTGCTGTCATTGGACATTGCTTATGTATATTAATGTCTGGGGGCAAATTCTCTATTAATTTTTTTTATTTAAACTTGATGAAATGGTGAAAAAATAACTTCTGTTCTCATTTTGAATCTTAACCAAGCCCTCCTTTCATGTGACCTGTATTCTTTTTGTTACCCGAATCCTGAAGGGTCTCATTACGTATCCCTCTTGGAACCAGAGTGGAGGAACCATGTCAGTGGCTCTCGTGGTGGCAGACCTGCCCCATACATATAGTACATAAACGGCTGTTCATTTGACTGTCTGTTATGTAGCACACAAATTCAGCTGATTGTCACCCTTATTGATTTGAAGAAATAGTTATTGGGAACAGCCTTGTTTCTTAATGTGTAGAAAGCCTTGGTGTAAGGCATTATAGGCACTATGGCACACTTACAGAAGAGAACAGCTCAAGGACTTGTATTTAAATGGGATATTATTCTTTCTTAAAGGGGAACAAGGCTTTTGATATGTATTTATCTATCTGAGGATAGATCTTCAAAATTACATCAGTTTAGGGCTGACACTTGGTACCCCACCCCAACCTGCTGTTTTCCACGCCGGTGGGGACTGCATGTGAACAGTGTAAAAGGCCATAACCGCACACTTGCGCACTTTTGTAGTTGCCACTGCTTAGAGCTGAAGCTCAACTATTACTCAGTTGAATTGGAACTGCCCTACAGTACCTGGGAACGGCCACTACAGTTTTGCTGTTCTGCCTTCATGCATTGCTTATGTCTGACCAGAGGTGAAGACAGCTGATCAGTGGGGGTTCCAGGTACAAGACCTTCACTATCTGGTACCGATGACAACGGATAGCTCATGAAAATCAGAAGTCTGGACAGCCCCTGAAAGCAAGAAAATGGTATGAATGAAGAATAAAATGTGAAGGCGCTTGTCTAAGTGTCCCAGCATCCCACTGAGCAGCTGTTTGCATCTCCTGAAACCTGAGCAAGGACACCACCACTCCTTACACTGTACAGTGGATGTTCTCCGTTATTGCAGCTCAGATTTTATTGAGATAATTGGGAGCTGAGCTCCAGTAGCGGGGAACGGCTACTACACAGTGTACGGAGCTGTGATGTCCTAGCACCATACACTCTCACCTTTCAGTGTCAGCAGGGCTTGTAAACAGCTGATTAGTGAGGGTAAGTCAATATCTGAGAAATGGACAACCCATTTAAATATTTTTTATATGTATTTACATTTAAGTGAGAAGTATAATGATCTACAGTTATGAAATGGTTTCCTTAGCGCTTTTTTTAAGATTTACTTTCAAAGGTGCCTAATAGTTGTGCAACATAAGATGTCATGCTTCCACATTGCGATTAATTTTTATATAGAGTGAGAGTCACAGTGACACCCACTGGTTGCTGAGTTTGGGACCAGAGTTGGAAGCAATTCTATCTCGCTGGGTTTCTGCAGGACAATATTCTTCAGTAACTACTAATGTGGCATTTGCAATCTTTGTCTTTTTTTGCCACAAGACCCCCTGGAACCCTAGTCTAGTGAACGTATTATGCACAGAACTATCATTGACTGTTTTCTGCCACATTTTGCGGCGCCTGTTGGTCGCAGCACAATTGCATTTTTATCAAAACTTCATCTTACAATCTTATGTTGCACATCTTCATGTCGCTGTATAGCTGCAGCCTAAATCAGTAACTTGAGCATTTTTTCTATATTCAGAAAAGCAAAATAAAAATGCCAATGTTTAGTGTTGTACAGATTATTTCTCTATTTTGTCATTCATGGATCTACTTTACATGTCACCTGATGCTTGAACTTAGACTATGAGAAAAAATAGATTTGAGAAAGAGAACCAAGGTCAAAAATGCGTGTTGTCTGTGCAGGATTTAAAATGTGTGAGTCACAAATAATTGGGATTCTGAAGGGCCAGTATTGGCAGATTATTTGGAAAAAGGTTGTGGTCACCAGTGTGTGTTACTGTGAGATGCTCACTGAAGAGCTGAAGGCTAAAATGTGCACAAAAAGCAGAAGAGAGCTATCCATAAGCGTTGGGTTGGTGCATGAGAAGGCACGCCTGCACACTGCTGCTTGTACTTGTCTTGTGCCAGAGCGCCTGCCTTGTTATGCTGATCTTGACTTTTCAGACTATCATCTGTTTGGTCTCCTAAAAGAAGCCCTATGAAGAGGAAGATTCATGTCTCAAGAAGAGCCCTGGTGTGAATAATTTTTTGCTCTCCCTCACAGATGCTTCCTTTTACTGTGGCGAATGTCTGTCCATGGTAGGCTTTCAGCGTGTTTGTAAAGCGGTCCTCCAGTCCAGGGTCTCAATAAAATGTCAGTGGCTGAATACTTACATTCAGTATTCCTTTACAATAGTTAGACCACCGATCCCCTCCATTGGGGGGCTGCAGTAGTCTAAAAACTCCTCCATAGACTATGATTGTTCCTATTACATTAGAACAGACAATTCTAAACATGTAAAATCTGACAAGGAAAGTTCTGAAATATTCTAAACAATGGTAAAAGCCTATATATTTTTGCTTTCAAGTAAACTATATGTATATATAATACACTTTTAGTATGGACGGCTTAGTTCACATGAAATGTAATGTTCCAAAACAATGTTACAGTAGCTGTACATAAGGGAGGTGCGGATTTATGCTTCCACAGGAGAGAAGAGCCCCTTGTAGAGGACATGGAAGATGTGGCTCGTGCCTTCTTTTCTTTCTCTGTCTCCCATGACGGCACTACGGAGAGAGGGGATCCGCCCACCAAGGACAGGAAACCTACAGATAAAAAGGCGGTAGCTCTCTCCCACATCTGTTTGGTTTCCTGTCCTTGATGGGAGACCTACAGAAGCCTACCTCGTTCTATGTGGGATTCCGGGGCCAATCAGTCCGATCCAGGCAGCGGGGGTCCCCCTGGCTCGGTTGGTGTGGTGACCCGAGGCACCACCGCTGAGGTTAGCAGGCCTATAGGGTGTGTGGGGAGAGGCAGCAAGGAGAGGATCGCGACCGCCTCTCCGGGTAAGAAACTCCGCAGCAGCAGCATCCCGGCATGGGGGTCCCTCTGGGGGGGGAAGGAGGCAGTATATGGGCTGCCTCCCCAAGCGTAAGTCTACCATGGCTGGGGGTTCCGGGAACCAATATCCATGCGCGGCGATGCGCGGTACCACTGTAATGGCGTTCCCGGCGACACTGCGCATGCGCGAGAGCTGGACGCGATTTGGCGCAATGCATGACTGGGTATCCAGTCATTGCGTATGCGAGGGCATTAATATCGCGCGGGCGCAAGGCAGGACTGGGTAATCCAGTCACTGCTACTTAAAGGGGGCAGCCCTCAGGTTGAATGCTTCTGATGGAGCTTAACCAGCATTCCCCCAGCATTATGAGGACCTGGACCCACAGGGATTACCCCTATCCAGATCCCCACCACCTCTGTCACAGCAGCAGCAGAAACGACGGCCACAAAAAGGACAAGCCTCCCATCATCAGGAGGTTACCGGCAAAGGACGCTCGGGATCGCAGCACAGTAAAGGCTCCAGCGCAGCGTCCGGCACAAGGGACAATCCGGCTGCAGATACAGATCATCCCCAACCGGTACTAATGGGTCCACCAGGTGGTGAGTGATCTTCGTGAAAGCTAGTGGTTAATGAGGCCCTATATTTGTTTCTTTTATTTTTTTAGGGGAAGAAAAGCTCAGGGAAAACTAAGCACAAAATATGCGCCCTTTGTAGAGAGGATCTTCCCTCTACTTGGGGAAAAAAGACTTTGCAGCTCATGTGTACAGCAGACGGTGTGTGAAGGGCTTCCCGGGTTCGCAGCAGACTTCAAAACCTTGATAAAAAACCAGGTGGAAGACACCTTTAGATCCCTACAGGAGGGGAAAAAGCGAAAAAAGACCAGGCACAGAACCCCAACACCTGAGGCCAGTGACACGGGTAGCGAACACCTCCAACTTTTCCTCAACGTCATCTTCCACTGGGGGTCGTAGCTGTTTTCCTCTAGAAGAGACTGGTAGCCTCGTTAAAGCAGTTAGGAACACCATGGGGCTAACTGACCCTCACCCAAAAAAATCAGTACAGGACATTGTTCAGGGGTCTCGATCAAAAAAAAGAGGAGGGCCTTTCCGCTTAATGAGAAAATTCAGGCCTTGATTAAAAAAGAGTGGAAAAAAGCCCTTAAGAAAGGGCCCTGCTTACACCAAAGAGAAAATACCCTTTTGATGACAAGTCTTGCTCCTTTTGGGAAAAAGCTCCCAAACTGGACGTTGCCATCGCCAAGGCATCTAAAAAATATGCCCTTCTGTTCGAGGACATGGGAGTCCAGAAGGATCCCATGGAAAAGAAAGCGGATGCGTTCCTAAAAAGCTCATGGGAAGCAGCTGGGGGAGGGCTAAAACTGGCGGTGGCCGCCGCCTGCACATCCCGTTCCCTAATGGTCTGGCTAGATCAGTTGGAAACTCAGGTCGTCTCGGGACACTATTCTGAACACCTTGCCAGTAATGCGGGGGGCAGCCACTTTCCTGGCAGAAGCTTCTGCTGACTCAATAAAACTAGCTGCTAGATCAGCGTTTTTTTCTAATGCGGCCAGCCCGGCCCTTTGGCTTAAGTGTTGGCCAGGGGATCTTCAAACAAAATCGAAGTTATGTACCATCCCCTGCGAAGGAGAATTCTTATTTGGCCCCACTTTAGATGACCTCTTGGATAAAGCGGGGGATAAAAAGAAGTTGTTTCCTATCCTCGCTTATCCTTCTTACAGGAGGCCCTTTCGGAGCAAGAGGTTCATCCTTAGGAAACCTGGGAAAAATCAGAATAGATGGGAAGACAAGAAAAGCAAAAACGGGTTCATGTTCAATAAGAGCCCCACTGACAACAAAAAGCCAGCCCAATGAATTTTTGCCCCTGGTGGAGGGACTGCTGTCCCTCTTTCTCTCAACCTGGGAGAAAATTCCCAACAGTCCATGGATATTGGACATAATAAATTCGGGACTAAAACTAAAATTCCACAAACTTCATTCCTCCTTCATGACAACATCTCTGAGATTGTCAGTGGAGGAACATCTGGCGTTAAAACAAGAGATTATGGGACTAGCGGACAAAGGGGTTCTCCTTGAGGTTCCCCTCCAAGAAAGAGGAAAAGGATATTACTCCCCCCTTTTTCTGAAGAAAAAAACGGATGGGTCCTACAGGACAATTATAAATTTGAAGAGTCTAAACAAATATCTAAATGTGCAGCCATTCAAGATGGAAACCATAAAAACATCAATAAAAATGTTGTTTCCACTTGTTTTATGGCAGTCCTGGACTTGAAGGACGCATATTACCACGTCCCTTTCCACAAAGAACATCAGAAATTCCTCAGGATAGCAGTCCATATCAGGGGGGTGATAAGACATTTCCAATTCGCAGCCCCCCCCTTCGGACTAGCCATAGCACCTCGAGTTTTCACCAAGCTGGTAGCAGAGGTAATGGCCCACCTGAGAGAGCAAGACACCCTGATCGTGCCTTATCGCGACGATTTCCTAGCAATCGGCAACTCTCCTCAGCATTGCGAAAGCCAATTAAAAAAAATCATGTACTCCTTAGAAAGCCTGGGCTGGCTGGTGAATTTGACGAAGTCCAAATTAGTACCGTGCCAAGTTCAGGAATATCTGGGCATCACATTGGACTCTGTCAGGCAGGAATGCCGTCTTCCCTCAGGAAAAAATGCAAAGGATGGTGGGACTAGTATCCAGAATGAGGGATCTCCCCTCCATATCCCTACGTCAAGCTATGTCCCTCCTGGGGTCCATGACGGCATGCATTCCTGCAGTCCAATGGGCTCAACTTCATTTGAGAGATCTTCAATGGCAAATTTTGTCAGAAGACGTTTCTCTAGAAGGAAATTTAGAAGGTCGGTTCAGTTTATCTCCAAATACAATTCTCTCGCTAGATTGGATGTCACGGAACAATCTGTCCCGAGGTGTCCCTTGAGTAACCCCGGTCTCAAAAGTAGTGACTACAGGGGCAAGCCCCAGTGGGTGAGGGGCCCATCTGAACGATCTCATAGCTTATGGGGTCTGGACAGACAACCTGAAGGGTGTATCTTCCAACATGAAAGAACTACTTTCAGTCAAGTTGCACTCTTAGAATTCCTAAATCCCCTTCACTCTCATCATGTCAGTTATGTCAGACAACAGAGTAGTGGTAGCGTATCTAAATCACCAAGGGGTACCCGTTCCCAGTCTCTAATGGAAGTAACAAAATCAATGTTACAGATAGCCGAGAACAACCTACAGTCCTTGTCAGGCCTTCACATAAAGGGGGTGGACAATTACAGAGCAGACTTTGAGTTGATCCCGTCTGAAACGGGGAATGGGAGTTGAACCAAGCAGTGTTCAACCAAATCTCGGAAAGGTGGGGAGTACCAGACATAGACCTCTTTGCGAACAATCTGAACAAGAAGGTAGACGCCTTTTGCTCTATAACACCATTGGGGAACCCCGTAGCATTAGATGCATTCCTGATTCCTTGGAACCACCAGCTGGCATATCCCTTTCCCCCAATCGCTCTAAGGGCTTGTTTCCATTTGCGAGAAACACGTCCGTGTCTCGCATGTGGAAACCAAGCTGTGGCGCCGGCACTTCAGAGCAGAGCGTGCGGCCGCATAGGAACACATGGAGCTGAACGCTCCGGTCCAATGTGCCGGCGCCAGAGCTTGGTTTCCACATGCGAGATACGGACGTGTTTCTCGCAAGTGGAAACAAGCCCTAATACCAGCAGTTCTGAGGAAAATATAGGAAGACAGAGCTCATGTACTCCTGATTGCTCCATTCTGGCCAAAGAGGGTATGGTTTTCCTGCATGAGAAGGATGTCTATCTCCGACCCCTGGGTACTCCCGGACCTTCCAGATCTCCTCTCCCAGGGACCAGTACAACATCCGCAGGTTGCAAGTTTACACTTGACAGCCTGGAATTTGAAAGGGAGCTGTTAGAAAATAGAGGCTTTTCACCGGGGCTGGTGTCTACCCTGCTGCAAAGTAGGAAACCAATTACGACTAAACAGTATGGAAAAAAATGGAAACATTCCTGTGTCCTCAGGCGCCAAGCTAGGTGAAAAAGTTCCTCTAAAAGCCATACTAGAGTTCCTGCAAAAGGGGTTAGAGAGAGGTCTGTCCACAAGTACCCTAAAAGTCCATATAGCAGCTTTGGGGGCGCTATTCAATTGCGATCTGGCGGGGAATCGTTGGGTTTCCAGGTTCATTAAAGCAGCAGGGACATCGAGACCTCTACCCTCACGGAGTACCCCTCAGTGGGTTTTAAATCTAGTCCTTACGGCCCTGACTAAACCTCCCTTTGAGCCCTTGGCAGATGCCCATTGAGAATCCTATCTCTTAAAACATACATATTGGTTGCCCTCACCTCTGCGAGTAGGGTTAGTGACATATACAGTGGGGCCAAAAAGTATTTAGTCAGTCAGCAATAGTGCAAGTTCCACCACTTAAAAAGATGAGAGGCGTCTGTAATTTACATCGTAGGTAGACCTCAACTATGGGAGACAAACTGAGAAAAAAAAATCCAGAAAATCACATTGTCTGTTTTTTTTATCATTTTATTTGCATATTATGGTGGAAAATAAGTATTTGGTCAGAAACAAAATTTCATCTCAATACTTTGTAATATATCCTTTGTTGGCAATGACAGAGGTCAAACGTTTTCTGTAAGTCTTCACAAGGTTGCCACACACTGTTGTTGGTATGTTGGCCCATTCCTCCATGCAGATCTCCTCTAGAGCAGTGATGTTTTTGGCTTTTCTCTTGGCAACACGGACTTTCAACTCCCTCCAAAGGTTTTCTATAGGGTTGAGGTCTGGAGACTGGCTAGGCCACTCAAGGACCTTGAAATGCTTCTTACGAAGCCACTCCTTCGTTGCCCTGGCGGTGTGCTTTGGATCATTGTCATGTTGAAAGACCCAGCCACGTTTCATCTTCAATGCCCTTGCTGATGGAAGGAGGTTTGCACTCAAAATCTCACGATACATGGCCCCATTCATTCTTTCATGTACCCGGATCAGCCGTCCTGGCCCCTTTGCAGAGAAACAGCCCCAAAGCATGATGTTTCCACCCCCATGCTTTACAGTAGGTATGGTGTTTGATGGATGCAACTCAGTATTCTTTTTCCTCCAAACACGACAAGTTGTGTTTCTACCAAACAGTTCCAGTTTGGTTTCATCAGACCATAGGACATTCTCCCAAAACTCCTCTGGATCATCCAAATGCTCTCTAGCAAACTTCAGACGGGCCCGGACATGTACTGGCTTAAGCAGTGGGACACGTCTGGCACTGCAGGATCTGAGTCCATGGTGGCGTAGTGTGTTACTTATGGTAGGCCTTGTTACATTGGTCCCAGCTCTCTGCAGTTCATTCACTAGGTCCCCCACGTGGTTCTGGGATTTTTGCTCACCGTTCTTGTGATCATTCTGACCCCACGGGGTGGGATTTTGCGTGGAGCCCCAGATCGAGGGAGATTATCAGTGGTCTTGAATGTCTTCCATTTTCTAATTATTGCTCCCACTGTTGATTTCTTCACTCCAAGCTGGTTGGCTATTGCAGATTCAGTCTTCCCAGCCTGGTGCAGGGCTACAATTTTGTTTCTGGTGTCCTTTGACAGCTCTTTGGTCTTCACCATAGTGGAGTTTGGAGTCAGACTGTTTGAGGGTGTGCACAGGTGTCTTTTTATACTGATAACAAGTTTAAACAGGTGCCATTACTACAGGTAATGAGTGGAGGAAAGAGGAGACTCTTAAAGAAGAAGTTACAGGTCTGTGAGAGCCAGAAATCTTGATTGTTTGTTTCTGACCAAATACTTATTTTCCACCATAATATGCAAATAAAATGATAAAAAAACAGACAATGTGATTTTCTGGATTTTTTTTTCTCAGTTTGTCTCCCATAGTTGAGGTCTACCTATGATGTAAATTACAGACGCCTCTCATCTTTTTAAGTGGTGGAACTTGCACTATTGCTGACTGACTAAATACTTTTTTGCCCCACTGTAAGTCTTGTCAGCCAACCCCCCTTTCACTCAATTCCTGGATGATAGGGTTGTTCTCAAAACTGGCCTACCTCCCAAAAGTAGCTTCTCGTTTCCATAGAGCACAGGAGATATCTCTTCACTCCTTTTGTCCTAACCCCAAAAACAAGGAGGAAGAGTCCTTACACACATTGGATGTTAGGAGATGCTTGATCCACTACATAGAAGCCACTAGGAAGTGTAGGGAGGATGGATCTCTTTTTGTCTGTTTCCAGGGTCCCCGAAAGGTAAAAAAAAGCCTCCAAAAGCACCCTAGCTAGATGGATCAGAGACGCCATCAGCCTGTCATACTCATCAAGTGGGGTACCTGTCCCGGAAGAAATCAGAGCACACTCAACGAGAGCAGTAGCAACCTCCTGGGCGGAAAGGGCCGGTGCTTCAATTGATCAGATATGTAGGGCTGCTACCTGGTCTTCTCCCTCTACATTCTATAAGCACTATAGATTGGACCTTATCTCTTCCTCGGACCTCACCTTTGGGAAAAGGGTGCTGGAAGCGGTGGTCCCTCCCTAATGTACAGTCTCTGCAATTTTCTCCGTGGCGCCGTCATGGGGGACAGAGAAAAATATAGGTACTTACCGATAACGGTATTTCTCTGAGCTCATGACGGCACCCGTACATTCCCTCCCTTCACGTATGGGTGTGCACACTAATAAATCGTCCCTATGCTAATACCTAAGTAAATAGCCACGCGGTATCTCGGTTAAGACTTTGAGTAATGTTGAAATTAGACTCTGTTATTAACCTAAAGGTACCTTCACACGAAACGACTTTACAACGAGAACGACAACGATCCGATCGCTGCAGCGTCGCTGTTTACATCGCTGTAGAGATGTCAAACACAGCAGCTCCAGAACGACGCAGGAGCGATCCTGTGACGTAGCGGTGACGCACTTATCGTTCTCACAGGTCGTTAGCTCCATGTTTAACATTGCTGGCATCGTTGCTTTTGCTGTCAAACACGACGATACACGCCGATCTGACGACCAAAGAAAGTTCTGAACTTTAATCAATGACCAGCGATATCACAGCAGGATCCAGATCGCTGCTGCGTGTCAAACACAACGATATCGCTATCCAGGACGCTGCAACGTCACGGATCGTTGTCATTCTCGTTGTAAAGTCGTTTCGTGTGAAGGTACCTTAAGCTCCCTTCATGCTCTGTAAACAACTCAGGCGGGAGAGAGGTACCGCCTTTTTATCTATAGGTTTCCCATCCTTGGTGGGCAGATCCCCTCTCTCCGTGGTGCTGTCATGGGCTTAGAGAAATACCGTTATTGGTAAGTAACTATATTTTTTTCCTGCGTGCATGTTCATATAAGCAGTAATGATGGGTACGTAGATTCCCCCACCTACCTCAACCAACCCACATGGAGCCTCCACAGCTCTATACTAGTTTGAGCCTTTCAGGTTATAATTAGTGATGAGCGAACGTGCTCTGATAATGTGTTATCCCGAGCATGCTCGGCTGTTATAAGAATATCTTGTCATGTTAGGATAATATGTTCGAGTCCTCGCAGCTGTATGTATTGCGGCTGTTGGACAAGCACAGCACAAGCGGGGATTGCCTGTTAGGAGATTGTTCGGAGACCTTTCGTAGAGGGCAAAAGTTGAAGGAGTTCTTGACAAAGTAATTTTAGTGTTGAGAAAATAGTGAGACCACTTAATTGGTTAGAAGAACTTTGGAGTGTCTCAAATCCATGTAGCACCATGTTTACTTGCCTGCAAAAAAAGATTTTGTCAATCCTGTAGATAATCATCATTATTACATCAGACTGGATAGATTGCCAAGCTAAGGGGGTCCTATACAGTGAGGAAAATAAGTATTTGATACAATAGAAAAATGTTTGTCTCTAGCAATGACGCAATGAAAAAGGAGATTTGTTTATTCAATAGCACCCAATCCTAGTTGACAGGGTAAATTAAACAAGCTCATATTTTCTCCTGAGAAGTTAATGCCATTTGGTTACATTGTAGAGGATATCCGATTGGTACTGTGGACTCTATGATGTCAGAGCATAGGCTTTATCCTGTCCCTCCTTCCATTTGACTACTCATTATACCCTTAGTCCCATGGGGAAGCCTGTCAAGGCGAAACTTGTTGGGGAGGTTATGAGTCAATTTTAGTTCAGCTTCAGTGCTCGTGTGTGTGTGTGTGTATGTACACTACGGTTCAAAAGTTTAGGGTCACCCAGACAATTGTGTTTTCCATGAAAACTTATACTTTTATTAATCAAATGAATTGAAAATCTAGTCCAGACATTGACAAGGTTCGAAAAAAATATTCTTATTTGAAATAATAATTTTCTCCTTCAAACTTTGCTTTCGTCAAAGAATGCTCCCTTTGCAGCAATTCCAGCATTGCAGACATTTGGCATTCTAGGAGTTTATTTGCTGAGGTAATCTGGAGAAATTTCACCCCATGCTTCCAGAAGCCCCTCCCACAAGTTGGTTTGGCTTGATGGGCACTTTTTGCGTACCATACGGTCAAGCTGCTCACACAACAGCTCAATGGGGTTGAGATCTGGTGACTGCGCTGGCCACTCCATTACAGAGAGAATACCAGCTGCCTGCTTCTTCCCTAAATAGTTCTTGCATAATTAGGAGGTGTGCTTTGGGTCATTGTCCTGTTGTAGGATGAAATTGGCTCCAATCAAGCGCTGTCCACAGGGTATGGCATGGCATTGCAAAATGGAGTGATAGCCTTCCTTATTCAAAATCCCTTTTATCTTGTACAAATCTCCCACTTTACCAGCACCAAAGCAACCCCAGACCATCACATTACCTCCAAAATGCTTGACAGATGGCGTCAGGCACTCTTCCATCATCTTTTCAGTTGTTCTGCGTCTCACAAATTTTCTTCGGTGTGATCGAAACACCTCAAACCTGGATTTGTCAGTCCATAAGACTTTTTTCCAATCTTCCTCTGTCCAATGTCTGTTTTCTTTTGCCCATATTAATCTTTTCCTTTTATTAGCCAGTCTCAGATATGGATTATTTTTTTTTGCCACTCGCCCTGAAGGCCAGCATCCCGGAGTTGCCTCTTCACTGTAGATGTTGACACTGGCGTTTTGCATGTACTATTTAATGAAGCTGCCAGTTGAGGACCTGTGTGGCGTCGATTTCTTAAACTACATACTCTAATGTACTTGTCATGTTGCTCAGTTGTGAAGCGGGGCCTCCCACTTCTCTTTTAACTCTGGTTAGAGCCTGTTTGTGCTCTCTTCTGAAGGGAGTAGTGCACACCGTTGTAGGAAATCCTCAGTTTCTTGACAATTTCTCGCATAGAATAGCCTTCATTTCTAAGAAAAAGAATAGACAGTCGAGTTTCACATGAAAGTTCTTTTTTTCTGGCCATTTTGAGAGTTTAATGGAACCAACAAATGTAATGCTCCAGATTCTCAACTAAATCAAAGGAAGGTCAGGTTTATAGGTTCTCTAATCAGCCAAACTGTTTTCAGCTGTGCTAGCATACTTGCACAAGGGTTTTCAAGGGTATTCTAACCTTCCATTAGCCTTCTTACACAGTTAGCAAACACAAAGTACCATAAGAACACTGGAGTGATGGTTGTTGGAAATGGGCCTCTATACACCTATGAAGATATTGCATTACAAACCAGATGTTTGCAGCTAGAATAGTCATTTACCACATTAACAATGTATAGAGAGTATTTCTGAATCATTTAGGCTATGTGCAAACGTTCTGGATTTTACGCTTTTATTCGGCGGTTTTCTGCTGCAAAAACACATTAAGCATCCTATCAATTTAATGCATTCCTCAATTTTTGTGCCCATGCTGCGTTTTTTTCCCGCTAAAAAAATGCATCGCGGAAAAAAGCGCAGCATGTTAATTAACTTTGCAGATTTGCTGCTATATTATTGCATTGGGAACCTCCGGAAAAATCCACCAAAAAAAGCGAGCGGAGTTCCTGCGAAAGTAGTCCGGATTTGCTCAGGAAAATTCTGCAAACCTTCCTGAACGTGTGCACATAGCCTTAATGTTAGCTTAATTGGAAAAAAAACTGTGCCTTTCTTTAAAAAATAAGGACATTTCTAAGTGACCCTAAACTTTGGAACGGTAGTGTGTGTATGTACGTATGTATGTATATATATATACAGTACAGACCAAAAGTTTGGACACACCTTCTCATTTAAAGATTTTTCTGTATTTTCATGACTATGAAAATTGTACATTCACACTGAAGGCATCAAAACTATGAATTAACACATGTGGAATTATATACTTAACAAAAAAGTGTGAAACAACTGAAATTATGTCTTATATTCTAGGTTCTTCAAACTAGCCACCTTGTGCTTTGATGACTGCTTTGCACACTCTTTGGCATTCTCTTGATGAGCTTCAAGAGGTAGTCACCGGGAATGTTTTTTTTCACTTCACAGGTGTGCCCTGTCAGGTTTAATAAGTGGGATTTCTTGCCTTATAAATGGGGTTGGGACCATCAGTTGTGTTGTGCAGAAGTCTGGTGGATACACAGCTGATAGTCCTTCTGAATAATAATAATAATAATCTTTATATAGCGCCAACATATTCCGCAGCGCTTTACAGTTTAACAGTTTCAAACACAACAGTCATAGGTAACAATGTTAACAATACAGCAATAAAGCAAAATAAGACAACCCTGCTCGTGAGAGCTTACAATCTACAATGAGGTGGGGAGATACAAAGTACAGGTGTGTATTTACAATGGAATAGACTGTTAGCTGCTTTTTTCTTGCTATAATACAAATTCTAAGTAAAGAAAAACGAGTGGCCATCATTACTTTAAGAAATGAAGGTCAGTCAGTCTGAAAAATTGGGAAAACTTTGAAAGTGTCCCCAAGTGCAGTGGCATCAAGCGCTACAAAGAAACTGGCTCACATGAGGACCGCCCCAGGAAAGGAAGACCAAGAGTCACCTCTGCTTCTGAGGATAAGTTTATCCGAGTCACAAGCCTCAGAAATCGCAGGTTAACAGCAGCTCTGATTAGAGACCAGGTCAATGCCACACAGAGTTCTAGTAGCAGACACATCTCTACAACAACTGTCCAACAACATCCTTGAGATGTTTCTCCTTCATTGGAGTCCTGCTGTGGTTAATTAAACTGATAGTACTTGATTTGGAAGGCACACACCTGTCTATATAAGACCTCACAGTGCATGTCAGACCAAATGAGAATCATGAGGTAAAAGGAACTGGCCAAGGAGCTCAGAGACAGAATTGTGGCAAGGCACAGATCTGGTCAAGGTTACAAAAGAATTTCTGCAGTACTCAAGGTTCCTAAGAGCACAGTGGCCTCCATATTCCTTAAATGGAAAAAGTTTGGGACCACCAGAAGTCTTCCTAGACCTGGCCATCCAGCCAAACAGCAGTCGTGGGAGAAGAGCCTTGGTGAGAGAGGTATAGAAGAACCCCAAGATCACTGTGGCTGAGCTCCAGAGATGCAGTAGGGAGAGGGGAGAAAGTTCCACATAGTTAACTTTCACTGCAACCCTCCACCAGTTGGACCTTTATGGCAGAGTGGCCCGATGGAAGCCTCTCCTCAGTGCAAGACATGAAAGCCTGCATAGAGTTTGAGAGTCTTCCATGCGTTTTTTAGCAGACTATGAGAAATAAGATTCTTTGGTCTGATGAGAGGAAGATGGACCTTTTTGGTGATAATTCTAAGCGGTATGTGTGTAGAAAACCAGGCAGTGTTTATCATCTGCCCAATACAATCCCAACAGTGAAACATGGGGGTGGCTGCATTGTGCTATGGGGTGTTTTTCAGCTGCGGGGACAGGACGACTGGTTGTCATTGAAGAAAACATGAATGCGGCCAAGTACAATATGGAGGACTATAGGGATTGCATTATACTATATGGAGGACTATGGGGTGCATTGTAGTATATGTAGGACTATGGGGAGTTAATTATACTATATGGAGGGCTATGGGTTGCATTATTGTATATAGAGGACTATGAGGTGCATTATTTTATATGGAGGACTATGGAGTGTGAATTATACTATATGGAGGGCTATGGAGAGTGTATTATACTATACTAGATGGTGGCCCGATTCTAACGCATCGGGTATTCTAGAATATGCTTGTCCACATAGTATATTGCCCAGCCACGTAGTATATTGCCCAGTCACGTAGTATGTTGCC
Organism: Ranitomeya variabilis; assembly: GCF_051348905.1. Classification (NCBI taxonomy): domain Eukaryota; kingdom Metazoa; phylum Chordata; class Amphibia; order Anura; family Dendrobatidae; genus Ranitomeya; species Ranitomeya variabilis. The sequence goes on from NC_135238.1 coordinate 77,599,322, forward strand.
CAGTCACGTAGTATGTTGCCCAGCCACGTAGTATATTGCCCAGCCACGTAGTATATTGCCCAGCCACGTAGTATATTGCCCAGCTACGTAGTGTATTGCCCTGCCAAGTAGTGTATTGGCCAGCTACATAGGATACAGCACAGCGACGTAGGATATTGCACAGAGCCACATAGTATATTGCACAGCTTTGTAGTATATTGCCCAGCCTTGTAGTATATTGTCCAGCCACGTAGTATATTGCCCAGCCTTGTAGTATACAGCAGAGCCACGTAGGATATTGCCCAGTGACAGGTCCAAAAAATAAAAAATAATCATACTCACCTAACGATCCGAGGGCCCCTTGTAGTGTATCATACTCACCATTCTTGTCGCTGCTCCTCCGCGTCCCGCCTCTCCTCTTCCTGGGATCCTGTGCAGATGGTAGTGCTCGGCTTCAGGAAAATGGCCGCGGGATGCCGCGCGTGCGCAGATCGAGATCGCGGCGGACATTTTCCTGAAGCCGAGTTCCATTGCAAGTGCCAGGGCTGGTGGGAGCAGGACCTATGAAGATGTCGCGGTCACATGACCGTGACGTCACGGCAGGTCCTTGCCGCACACCAGCCCTGGGACGGGACCTCACCGCAAGCTGACGCTTGTAATGGAGCGGTCCGGGGAGCGTGGCGAGGAGCGAGAAAGGCGGCGGAGGGTAAGTATAGCAGGTTTTTTTTTTTTATTTATTATTTTTTACATTACATTTTGTACTATTGATGCCACATAGGCAGCGTCAATAGTACAAAGTTGGGGACACACAGGGTTAATAGCAGCGGTAACGGAGTGCGTTACCCGCGGCATAACGCGGTCCGTTACCGCCGGCATTAACCCTGTGTGAGAGGTGTATGCGGGCGCCGGGCAGTGAGTGCGGGGAGTAAGGAGCGGCCATTTTTTTCTGGACTGTGCACGTCGCTGATTGGTCGCGGAAGCCATGACAGGCAGCTGCCGAGACCAATCAGCGAACGAATAACGGTGACAGAAAGACAGAAGGACAGACGGAAGTGACCCTTAGACAATTATATAGTAGATGGAGGGCTATCGAGAGTATGTTATACACTGTGGAGGACTATTGGGGTGCATTATACAATATGGAGGACTAGGGCATTATACTATTTGTAGGACTATGGGCGCATTATACTATATGGAGGACTATGGGGTGTATTATAGTATATGGAGGACTATTGACAGTGCATCATACTATATGGATGACTGTTGGGTACATTATTGTATATGGAGGACTATTAAGTGCATTATTTTATATGGAGGACTATGAGGAGTACATTATACTATATGGAGGACTATGGGGCATATTATATTATATGGAGGACTATGAAGTATGCATTATGCTGTATGGAGGACTATTGGTTGCATTATACTAAACAAGAAAAATACTGCCTATTCATTGAGTGATATGATTGTTTATGCCAGAACAAAAAATATTGTTTTCAGCAGCACATTGCTCAGTAAAAACTGCATATGTGCTGCTGATAACATGATACTGTATGGGGACAGATTGATCTACTAGTGATTGTTGTGTGCCCTTCATTATTCCTCGGCCGATGCAAAGAGGCCGGGAAACAAGCGCTGAATGACTTCAATATTGTCTATCACATTAGTTTATCGACCTGAAGTCAGTGCATGTAAATGGTACAGAAATGTTTCTGTGTGATTGTGCAATATGTTAGCATTTGTGTCCCCACTTTAAACTTTTGCCTAGGGCAGACTACCCACTCCCGTCCTCACTCTCCCAGCCAACATTCTTTTTTACTACAAATAAAGAGCGGAATTTCTACAAAAGACCGGTGAGTGCTATCTGCTTTTCTTTGGAGGATCTATGTATTTTTGCTTTCATGTAAAATATTCTACAGTATGGACGGCATAGTTCACATGAAATGTAATATTCCAAAACAATGTTGCAGTAGATGTACATACGGGAGGTGCGGGTTTATGATTCCACATAAGATGACAGGAGAGAAGAACCCCTTGTAGAGGACAGAAAAGATGCGTCTTGTGACTTTCTGGACCCCCATTTATCTGCTTGTAAGTATAAAAGCAATGAAATAGGAAAAGACCTTGCAAAGTTTTACCTACTCTTTAAAGCACCACTCCAGCGTGTGTTTGTATGTTTGTTTTTTCAGCGCTGGAGTGGCTCTTTTAATATAAGGTCACTGCAACCTGTCTTAGGGCTCCTACTCACTTGCGAGAAACTCTGAGTCTCGCACGTCAATACCCGGCCCTGCACCCGGCACTCAGATCGGAGCGTGCGGCCGCATAGCAATACATGCAGCTGCACGCTCCGCTCCTGAGTGCCGGGTGCAGGGCTGGGTATTGACTTGCGAGACTCATCCGAGTTTCTCGTAACTGAGAATGAGCCCTTATACTCATTCTCCTGTGTATTCACATTTTTTCTGCGCTACTCTGGTTCCATGGCGCCATTTTCTGACCGTAACTTCTTATTGGACTGAAGTTACATCACAAACTCTTAATGCAAGTCTATGGGAGCCAAAACAAGGCTTTTATAGACTTATATTGAGTTATGAGTGACCTCTGGCTTCCTCCAGCAACACTGGAGTGATCTGGCTGGTCACAAACTGCCGGAGACCAACGGAGCCGGCAGTGATAGAATGTAAAGACGGCGACAGGTGAGTATGACAGTAGGGTCAGACACCTTAGATTAGAAGCACCACTCCAGCGGTAAAATATAAAAAAACACCACACTGTGAATACAGCACTATAGGATTGCTTGCTTATTAAAGGGGCATTCCCATCTCCAAGATCCTATCCCAATATGTAGCAGTTGTAATAATAATAATATTAGCAAATACCTTCAATTAGAAATGTAGTATAGTTCTTCAGATTTGCCATGTCACTTACTTCATGTAGGGCATTTCAGTAGCTTAGGTATCCATGGTTACGGCCACTGATATAATGACAGTTAATTCAACACTTGGTCGTAACCATGGATACCTAAGCTATTGCAGTGCCCTGCATGACATAAGTGACGTAGCGAATCTGAAGAACTATACTACATTTCTACTAATTTTATTATTACACCCACTACATATTGGGATAGGATCTTGGCGATGGGAATAAACCTTTATCTGTAAACTGTTTATCAGAGGTCTCTAACCCATCACTCTCTGGCCGTGGATTTGGAGTTGGCAGCGAGAGAGTAGCAGGTTAGAAAGCGCTGATCTGTACTCACGTATATGTTATGTGCATTACTTTTGTGTAAGTGATGTGATAATGACTTGAAACCACCTACGCAGGTTATAATATAAGACTTTAAGCTTCTATGACTAAACAGAAGATACACCGGCACCAGGTATGGGAATAATAATACTGACTTTATTTGGAGCTAGTTGTAATATCTACTTTGTAAAACTCAAAACTACATTTGCAATATTGTTGGATGATCCAGTGCCCGGTGGTTTTCTTGTAGCTTGAGACTCCTTGGAAGTAGTAGAGATGTTTGTTCAGTGGTAACCCTTGCCAAGAGCGTCTGCCACACCACAGAATGCTTTCTCAAAGGCTGCCTGTACTTCTGGGGTGAATTCTCCATGGAAGTTCTTAGCCAAGACAATCACCACCACACCTCCAAAACGCTGCAGAAGAAACACGTGTATTAAAATGGGCGCAAATGGCATTATCTGGTAGTTGGTCAGCTTTCGGTATGTACAAAACAGGCCTACTACAATGGAACAATCGTATGGTTCCTGTTAGCAGGTAAGCCAAGGTTACTGGTAATATAATGCTTGTAGTAATTACCTGGAAGTTGGCGGGGTCCACATGCAACTTCTCAGAGTGGTACTGGCTCAGTTTGGCATAGTGTCCCTTCAGATTGTCCAGGTGTTTCAGTGCTTCCCCAATGGAGCGCAGTACCTTTTCACCATGAGCTATGACCTTGGCATTGTGGCAGATGGCATCAGAGGAGCCAAGGTTGCCAAAGCTACCGAAGTATCTTTGGGTCCAGGGGTAGGTAATGAGAAGCCTGGTGGGAAACACATTTAAAACAAGTGTTAAAGCCGGTCAATAGGATATTACATGTAATCTACATAGAAAGATTCTCTCATTTCTGTTGCTTATTGCTGTTATTTACCTGGCAAGAGATTCTCCTCCAATTGCCTTGGGGTCTACCTTGCCCCAGATGGCGTTGATAGACTTGATCTCTTGGTCTGTCAGGTGGACCATGGTGAAAGTTTAGGATTTCTGGTTTGTGCGTCTGAGGAAAAGAGCCTGGTGCTTTAGCTGTCTTACACCCTGACTTTAAATAGGATTCACACCGTCCGTCCCTCATCTACACTATTCAGCTATTGGCTGCCATGGACTACACTTATCTGCTCGCCCTCCTCCTCTACGGCTGCGCCCGGCCCAACCCAGATGTTTAGTTAACCCGAATTCAGATGATTGAAAAATGTTTTATATATTTTAAAATATAAAAAAACAATATATCCTATCATACCTGTAAGCTTACACTTACACATACACACATATATATACACATGTGTATATATGTGTGTGTGTATATATATGTGTATTTATATATATATATATATATATATATATATAATGTATGTATGTGTGTATATATATAAATATATATATGTGTGTATATATATGTATGTGTGTATATATATGTATGTGTGTATGTGTGTGTGTGTGTGTGTGTGTGTGGTGTATGTATGTATGTGTATATATATATATATATGTGTATATATATATATGTATGTGTGTATATATATGTATGTGTGTATATGTATGTGTGTGTGGTGTATGTGTATATATATATATATATGTATGTGTGTATATATGTATGTGTATATATGTATATGTGTGTGTGTGTGTATATATATATATAAATATATATATGTGTGTATATATGTGTGTATATATATATATATATAATATATATATATATATATATATGTGTATATATATATGTATGTGTGTATATATGTATGTGTGTATATATATGTGTGTGTGTTAACATTAATATTTCTGTAAATGTTTCTCTAGTTTCTGGGTAATACTATAGATCATTTATTTTTTAGGCAGGCAAGAACAATCAAAAAGAAATTATTTTAAAGATCAGAATCCTACATTACTCTCTGTCTCTAACTGTTCAGTAATCTCTTTTTTTAAACACTTGCTGTTATTCCCTGTCCAAAAATAACATAAAAATTCCTTGAGGGCCCCAGTCTTTGAAGAGTTAACAATGCTAAATTCTACAGGCTATTACGACAGTCAAAGAAATGTATAGTATAACTTTGTGGTAGATTTCCAGCACGGATATACTGTAGTGGACTTTTGCTATTATTAATCCTGTACTTTCCTCATTTTGAATAGCGGAGTAATTTAAGGATTATTTTTAGGGATGTGATTATATTTGGTTATTTAGTGTGTTTTTCTTTCATAGTGTTTTAAATTGCAAAATAAATGAATAAACATTTTTTTGCTAATTTTTGGGGGACTGATGTTACACAAAGGCACACTGAATATGTACCAATACATGTCTGACACAATTCCATGTATTGATTCTAAGGAGGAATGTAGCACTGTCATAAAAGTACATTTCCATGTAGCAGTAAAGCAGCAGATTTACCACTGTGCATTTGTCTCTTACAGCAGCAGCCGGGACATTCTCCAATTGAAATCTCTAAATATCTCTAAAAAATATAGGAAGAAATTTAATAAAAATGAATAAATTAAAATAATAAAACTAATAACCACATCTAGTATTGTCGTGTCTAAAACATTCCGACTTGTCAAAAGAAAAAAATTATTTAATCCACGTTTTATATGCTGAAAAGAAAATCGAAAGACCAGAATTGCTGTTTCTTGTTGTTGCCACACTTACAATATTTTGATTATTACTTTTTTATGTGCTTCATCATGGTATAAATAAAAAGTAGAGCTCAGCACACAAAGTATAAAGCTACATAGATGTAGTCATTAAAAAAATAAAAAGCTATGGGTCTCAGAAAAGGGCAGCACAAACTTTTTTTTTTTCTCTAAAGGTTCTAATTTTGTAACTACTGACACATGCTTGCATATACAGGTCCTTCTCAAAAAATTAGCATATAGTGTTAAATTTCATTATTTACCATAATGTAATGATTACAATTAAACTTTCATATATTATAGATTCATTATCCACCAACTGAAATTTGTCAGGTCTTTTATTGTTTTAATACTGATGATTTTGGCCTACAACTCCTGATAACCCAAAAAACCTGTCTCAATAAATTAGCATATTTCACCCGTCCAATCAAATAAAAGTGTTTTTTAATAACAAACAAAAAAACCATCAAATAATAATGTTCAGTTATGCACTCAATGCTTGGTCGGGAATCCTTTGGCAGAAATGACTGCTTCAATGTGGCGTGGCATGGAGGCAATCAGCCTGTGACACTGCTGAGATGTTATGGAGGCCCAGGATGCTTCAATAGCGGCCTTAAGCTCATCCAGAGTGTTGGGTCTTGCGTCTCTCAACTTTCTCTTCACAATATCCCACAGATTCTCTATGGGGTTCAGGTCAGGAGAGTTGGCAGGCCAATTGAGCACATTAATACCATGGTCAGTAAACCATTTACCAGTGGTTTTGGCACTGTGAGCAGGTGCCAGGTCGTGCTGAAAAATGAAATCTTCATCTCCATAAAGCATTTCAGCCGATGGAAGCATGAAGTGCTCCAAAATCTCCTGATAGCTAGCTGCATTGACCCTGCCCTTGATGAAACACAGTGGACCAACACCAGCAGCTGACATGGCACCCCACACCATCACTGACTGTGGGTACTTGACACTGGACTTCAGGCATTTTGGCATTTCCTTCTCCCCAGTCTTCCTCCAGACTCTGGCACCTTGATTTCCGAATGACATGCAAAATTTGCTTTCATCAGAAAAAAGTACTTGGGACCACTTAGCAACAGTCCAGTGCTGCTTCTCTGTAGCCCAGGTCAGGCGCTTCTGCCGCTGTTTCTGGTTCAAAAGTGGCTTTACCTGGGGAATGCGGCACCTGTAGCCCATTTCCTGCACACGCCTGTGCACGGTGGCTCTGGATGTTTCCACACCAGACTCAGTCCACTGCTTCCTCAGGTTCCCCAAGGTCTAGAATCGGTCCTTCTCCACAATCTTCCTCAGGGTCCGGTCACCTCTTCTCGTTGTACAGCGTTTTCTGCCACATTGTTTCCTTCCAACAGACTTACCATTGAGGTGCCTTGATACAGCACTCTGGGAACAGCCTATTTGTTGAGAAATTTCTTTCTGGGTCTTACCCTCTTGCTTGAGGGTGTCAATGATGGCCTTCTTGACATCTGTCAGGTCGCTAGTCTTACCCATGATGGGGGTTTTGAGTAATGAACCAGGCAGGGAGTTTTTAAAAGCCTCAGGTATCTTTTGCATGTGTTTAGAGTTAATTAGTTGATTCAGAAGATTAGGGTAATAGGTCGTTTAGAGAACCTTTTCTTGATATGCTAATTTATTGAGACAGGTTTTTTGGGTTATCAGGAGTTGTAGGCCAAAATCATCAGTATTAAAACAATAAAAGACCTGACAAATTTCAGTTGGTGGATAATGAATCTATAATATATGAAAGTTTAATTGTAATCATTACATTATGGTAAATAATGAAATTTAACACTATATGCTAATTTTTTGAGAAGGACCTGTATATACATACTTGACATGTAAATTTACGCCGCAGATCTCAGTGTGAATTTCACCCTGTGTATCAATACTGCTGTGAAGATCACTGTGCCACCTCTGCTGCAGGAGGTTTCAAGAAAATGCACCATAAGGGACCAGTGTGCTTCTGGGGTGGTGGGCATGTTACTGCTGGGCAGTATTGGGTGGCAGAAGAGCCTATGAACCCACTCAGGTTTCTGTGGTGTCATTTTGCTCTGCTTTGACCCCTTTGTTTATGTGCAAGAGGTAACCTTCAATTTCTTATTCCAGATAGCAGAGATAAAATACAATGTTTATTTATATAACTCTAAAAACCATGAAACAACCACGAACAGTTATACACAAAGATAACACACAACTGTGCACTCTAAAGTACCCCTGTATCTGATAATCCTATATCAATAACTACCTGTCAGTGGAGGTTGGCACCCTACACATTGATACGAGAATGGCGCCCCCACTCAACGTCGGCTCGCCCTGTAGCTCCTCAAATCAGCCCTATTATTAGTGTTTCATGTAGGCCAGCATCTATACATGACAGGAAATTGTATAGGAAAAAAGAATTTAGACCTTAGTTGAAAGGCTAAATTTTAAAGGGTGCAGTACACGGACACAGACAATGGTGCAAAACAAAAAAGTGCATGTGAAAAAAACTCAGTGTGACATTACTATTGCTGTCCGCTGCTGATAATCACCTGCCTAAAGGTACCGTCACACTGAGCGACTTTGCAGCGATAACGATAGCGATCTGTGACGTTGCAGCGTCCTGGATAGCGATATCGTTGTGTTTGACACGCAGCAGCGATCTGGATCCTGCTGTGATATCGCTGGTCGTTGCTGAAAGTTCAGAACTTTATTTGGTCGTCAGATCGCCGTGTATCGTCGTGTTTGACAGCAAAAGCAACGATGCCAGCGATGTTTTACAATGGTAACCAGGGTAAATATCGGGTTACTAAGCGCAGGGCCGAGCTTAGTAACCCGATATTTACCCTGGTTACCATTGTAAAAGTAAAAAAAAAACCACTACATACTCACCTTCTGATGTCTGTCACGTCCCCTGGCGTCCGCGCTGCTGCTCAGAGCTTCCTGCACTGAATGTGTCAGTGCCGGCCGGAAAGCAAAGCACAGCGGTGACGTCACCGCTCTGCTGTTAGGGCCGGCGCTTACACAGATCAGGGAAGCGGACGCCGGAGGACGCGAATGTAAGTATGTAGTGTTTGTTTTTTTACATTTACACTGTTAACCAGGGTAAACATAGGGTTACTAAGCGCGGTCCTGCGCTTAGCAACCCAATGTTTACCCTGGTTACCCGGGGACTTCGGCATCGTTGGTCGCTGGAGAGCGGTCTGTGTGACAGCTCTCCAGCGACCACACAGCGACGCTGCAGCGATCAGCATCGTTGTCGGTATCGCTGCAGCGTCGCTTAGTGTGAAGGTACCTTAACTGTGGGGGTTGGCACCCTACTTGTCAGCGGATATGTCTCTAGATTGACCCTACTGATGATTAGATGTCAACTATCATAGATCCCATCAAACATTGCCATATCAAGATATTTCTATAAAGCAATGTAGATGCATCTACATATCATGGCCTCCTGATGATCCGATGAGGTGAAATGCGTTGAGGCGTACTATTCTACATCATTTGATAAGTATCATGTTCCTTACTTTTTGCTGTCATGCCTTGCATTTGCATGTATTTGTTGTCTAATGATCAGAACAAATCGTTGCTGTGCTCTCACATTGCTTTATGGAAATATCTTGATATGGCAATGTTTGATGTGATCTATGATAGTTGACATCTAATCATCAGTAGGGTCAATCTCGGGACAGCCGCCGCTGAGTGAGGGCGCCATATCCGCTGACAAGTAGGGTGCCAACCCCCACAGTTAGGCAGGTGATTATCAGCAGCGGACAGCAATAGTAATGTCACATTGAGTTTTTTTCACATGCACTTTTTTGTTTTGCACCATTGTCTGTGTCCGTGTACTGCACCCTTTAAAATGTAGCCTTTCAACTAAGGTCTAAATTCTTTTTTCCTATACAATTTCCTGTCATGTATAGATGCTGGCCTACATGAAACACTAATAATAGGGCTGATTTGAGGAGCTACAGGGCGAGCCGACGGTGAGTGGGGGCACCATTCTCGTATCAATGTGTAGGGTGCCAACCTCCACTGACAGGTAGTTATTGATATAGGATTATCAGATACAGGGGTACTTTAGAGTGCACAGTTGTGTGTTATCTTTGTGTATAACTGTTCGTGGTTGTTTCATGGTTTTTAGAGGTATATAAATAAACATTGTATTTTATCTCTGCTATCCGGAATAAGAAATTGAAGGTTATTTTTTGGATTACTATATAGATTTTGATTGACCTTAAGGCTGTTTATAGCTTATGTGGTATTTATTTATGTGCAAGAGGCCTTTATACAAGTGGAATTCCCCTATCTCTGCAGCAAACAGGGCACTATTTCACTTCATGTCTCAGTGCCAAGGAATTACTGAACCTTCCGCTGGTGACGATCCTACCATTTCTGCCTCCTTCACACGTCCGTGTTTCCAGTATGAGTGGCATCCGTTTTTTTCTCAGATACCACAAATACCCATTATAACCTATTGTGCTGTGCACATGTCCGTGTTTTTACATAGACCCTGTGTCCGTACAAAACACAGGGAGACGTGTACATTTTTTCCAGGCTGCATGGATGACAAGGACCAGCACAAGTCTATAGGTCCGTGAAAACCACCTACCGCACACGGTGGCATCCACGTACCATCCATGTGCTGTCTGTGTGTCACATTGCAAAATGTAGGAGAAGCTTTGTCATTTAGTTATTTTCTTATCAATAATGGAAAAACACTGATGACTGATGGTAAAAACGGACACAGGAATGAAAAAACTGACGGAAAATACTGATGACATTAGTATCGTTTTTTATGTACATGTTTTATAACAAGGCCTAACACAGTATAAGGCCTCATTCATACATTCATGGTTATACATACACGTATATGTAAAAAAATTGTATGAGTGTTAGAAGAAAGCTGCATTTGTGCCAGCAAAACGTGCGTCGGGGCTGACATCCGTCCTTGGGGTGACCACCACTCTATCTCACAGACCTGGGTAAGCTTGTCCCCTTGCACTTTTTAGGTATTATCCTGCTTGATGTGTGTTTATTAATACAGGGGCATCCTTTTTCCATGGTCTTGTTTTTGCATCATGACTATATAATAATGCCTGGTGCCTTGCACTGCTGAGGTGGTTACCTCTCTTCCTGTCTGTACCTCCGTGTGTAGTATGGGTTACTTTATTTAATGTGGTTTATTTATTCTTTTTGATATTTAATAAAGGTTTACACTGTTTTTTAGTAAAATTATCGCCTGATACTCCTTTTTCTCCTATTTGCAGTGTCATCAGTGTTGTGTATCCGTGTGTCTGTTTTTACCATCAGTGTGTCCGTATTTACATCAATTGTCATCAGTGCTTCTTTTTTTGTCATCAGTGGTTTTTTTTTTTTTTACATAACTTCTCTTATACTATGCCATCCATGTGCTGTGTGTATTTTTCACAGACCCATAGACACAAAGAAAACATGGACATGTGACCAGCCCCATAGATTATAATGTATACATGATCAATCAATGAAAAAGATGGATATAAGTGCAACACATATGTCCAGCATTTTTTTATTGCACTGCTGGAGTGGTGCTTTAAATGTAAGTCCCCTGCCCTCTTTCTCATACTCACCTTATGGCACTTTCATCCATTTTCGCCATCAGTCTCGGGTGAAAAGTGACCTGCCGGCAGCTCCAGTGTTTCATCGAGTGGCGCGGAGGCCTCTTTACAACACATCTCTATGGGAGTTTCGTTCTGGCCTAGTTCTGGCTCTCGTAGACTTGCATTTGCTCTCTTGTGACGTAGCGTCCTACTTCCAGCCAGTCAGAAGCTGCGCTCACAAGATGGCGCAGGGAGACTAGTGCGGCACCGAAAAAACTGTGAAGACACCGGGGGGTGAGTAATGTGACCTGGGCAGGAGGCTTAGATTAAAAGCGCCACTCCATCACTAAAAAAAGAACAACACAGGAGTGGTGCATACGGTGTTTTTGTATGGATGCAGCTCTTCTATTGTGTACGATCTTGGACATATTATAGTTTTATTAAGCAAATGCAATTTAAATAAATGACAATTATGGTCATGTGATAAGGTCTTTAGAGCGTTCAGTCTATACCTTCCTATGTCTTATAAGTAAATGAATGAATAATAACTGTATAACTAAACCACAAAGCCGCTGTACATTTTATTTTTTGGCTTACGGCCATTTAGTTCTAGAAGTGCACTTGAGGTTACCCACACCCAAAAACCTGGAAATGCGAGATCACGTACGCCTCGTTCCTCAGTAGTGATAACATTTTAATGTGTCTAGCTGATAATTTATTTGAGAGGGCGCCCGTCACTGCACTCCCCTGATGAAATAGTGCCTGTCATGCTAAAGACGTGTATGTGCCAGGAAAAAATACATGGAGCCACCAAATAAAAAATGTTAAGTCATGCTATATTACAGTCATGTGGCGACAGACGAGGCATTCTATTCTCACTTGTAATGTAGTAATAATTATATAATATAAACAGGTAACAAGGTACAAAAATACAAGAAAGACAGCTTTATAAGTGACAGATTAGTACATATGGATGGAGGATCCTGTCTGAGGGAATCCTTGTCTACAAGAGAAGGGGAATAAGACCTTAGGACTATGTTCATATGCTGTCTTTTGCTCTTTTTTTCTGCTGACAAAACCTGATCTCTTGCAGTAAAAAAGCTGTACACAAAAAGCATGTTTTGCTTCCTTCTTTGCTGCTTTTCTTGCTGCGTTTTTCAGGATGCCAAGGATCAGCTGTGCTTCCACCATGCAAGCATGAACAATACAAGAAGTTAGGCCAAGAACATAATTTGAAACCATAAAACATTTTTGGAATAAAGGACAATTTGATTAAATTAATTAGTAGAAAAAGACAGTCTGAAAAAATAGTTACTATTTCAAGCAAAAAAAAATCATAAAAAATACACAATTGCAAATGTAAAAGCAGCAGGGGGAGTTGAGTTGGTCAGACAGAGTTTACCTAAGGGCGGTTTCACACGTCCAGATATTTCCAGTACCGGAAAAATCGGTACCGGAGATATGTGTGTCCATGTGCTCACGTGGTACATCCGTGTGGCACAAGTGTGGTAGCCGTGTGCCACCTGTGTGCCGCATCAGTACCACATGGACGGCCGCTGGGAAGCAGCGCTACAGTAAGCGCTGTTCCCCTGTGTGTGGTGCTGAAGCCAGCTGTCATCCGCTCTCCCCTGCTCAGCCGAAAGCAGCGCGAGAAGGGGAAAAGGAATGAAAGAAAACCCAGCGTGCGTTCCCCCCTATTTTTTCCAACCAACCCAGCAAAACTCACAGGTGCAGGCTGCTATTCTCAGGCTGGTAAAAGGCCATGGATATGGGCCCCCCAGCCTAAAAAAGCAGCCTGCAGTTACCCAGAAAAGGCGCATCTATTAGATGCGCCAAATATGATGGTTTTTCTTTAAATAGCTTTAACACATATACTTTAATTTTATATTTGCATGCATGTATTATGCAAAAGTGGTTTTAATTTTGGCTTATTATCCATTGTTTTTTCTTCTGTTTGTTTGGGGGAGGGATCTTTTTGGAAACCCATGATACTATCCGTTGGTCGTTTTCCTCATTTAAATGGATCCATTGTCACTTTCTCCAAACATAGGAGCCGTTGAAGTGCAGTTAGCGTGAAATGGCCATTTGGGTGCCCAGCGGGCGCCTTTTTTGTTAAAATAGTTTAACAAGTTGCAAACAAGAATAAAATAACAAAAAAAGCCCAAAAGATGAAAGATTAAGGGGAAAATAAAGGGTGGAAAGGGTTAAGAGTGAGAAGGAGGAAGGAAAAATACAGTTTATTAAGGAAAATGGGTAAATGAGAAAAGGAAAAAAATAAAGGGATAAAAGAAAACTTAAAAACATTGATACAAATGTACAGGATAGGTGAGGGAAAGGGGTTATAGTACACATATAAGATACCTTTTATATATATATATATATATATATATATATATATATATATATATATATATATATACAGTATATATATACAGTATATATATATATATACTGTATATAAAACATTTAAAGGGAGGAGGGAAAAAGGGAAGAAAAGGAGTGGGAAAGATAAGGGAAAGTAAGAACCTCTAAACAGGAGGCGAGACAACATATAGATAAATACTAACCGTTAAATAATGTAAAATGTGGTTTGTTGAGTTCTAATAGTGGAGCAGTTTTCAAGAAATCACATCCACTTTGCTTGGATTGTTAAACACAGCAATATTTTTGTGCAAAAAAAGCAGCAGAAAATTTGCAGCATTTACAACTACATGTGTGAACATGGTCTAAATTTCTAAGCAAAGTGGATGTGATTCCATGCAATCGCCGCTCTGTGGTCTAAAGACGCTGCTGAACTCTGGGGTTCTGGTGCATTTTCTCTTGTGCATTTTTTCCTCTACAGGCTTATTCTGAAAAAAATGCAAGAAGAAAAAAAAACACCAAGAAGCAAAGCTTTTTCTGTACTAACAACCATGCAGTAATTAGAGAAGATTGCTGCTGCGTCGTCTGGTACGGACACCTACAGAAAAAAGCAGCAGAAAGAATGTAGCATTTATGCCTCAGCATTACAGCTTTATTACATTTTTTATGGGTTTCATAGAGTAAAATATCAATCATGCCTTTTTATGTCATTTACAGATTCTCGTAGACAATCTGATCGCTGTGTTGTGCGGGTCGTTACGATTACAGGGACACCGAATATAACCGTGTTATTTGCCGATTTGTGATGTTTATTATTTTTCAAAAAAACGAATTAAAAATTACATTATTTTTTTCATTCTCAAGTGTTTGTCATTATTATTTTTTAGCAATTTTATTAGATAAAAATCTCTTATTCTCCATGTAGAATAAAAATACATACATTGCACATAGCAGTGTATCAGTATAATCTGCCTGTAGTCAGAGCCTGCAGTACATATCAGGTACACAAAATTCTCCTAGTGACATCATCTGGGTTTGTGGCTTTGTAGAATTAGCACCTTGTCTGTAATGTAAAGGTTATGGGTATAAGACCTGGGGACTCTCACAAAACAAAACATTTTTTGTGCAATTGCTTATTATTTTTACTACATCTATAAGAAGAAAAAAATATTTTTCTTCACTTCAGTATACAGGCACCATAAAAATACAATGTTATACACATGTATTTCTATGGACATGTGTAACCTGCCTCTGTGTACATTGCACATCATTGTGAGCTGTAGCCCAGTTGTAGAGCAACAACCTGTGAACACTGAGCTGTGAGTTTGAGGTGAGTAATACAATTTAATTTATGCACTGAACAGAGAACAGTCCCTCCCCCGAGGAGGAGGAGCTATGAAGTGATGAAGACTTGTCATAGAGGTGATTGTTAGCTGGGAAAAAAACTGACATCATAGGATGCGGGACCGTCCAATCCATGACGGTTGTGAGCTATGCCGAATCCGTGTCAGTAACCATTCTGTAGAGGTGCCAGAACTTACTAGTCTGAATGGAGCCCTAGTCCTTAATCAGTGTCAGCAGCTACAGTACCAGGGTTCTGCTCAGGAGTGGTACCTGTTGGCTACCTGCAGCCCAGTCTGCCTCCACCATCAGGAGTTTCAGTGAAAACTTGGTAGCTGCTTAGCTACTCCCCTTCCTAGGCAGGCCCAGTCCTGTGGCACAGAAGGTCCAAAATCCACATGCGTCACCATTAGGGGTAACAATGGATGAAATAACCTTCAAAACTGAGGCAGAAATACATGCAAAGAATAATATCCCCACGGTAAAATGAAACAAATGAAAATGTAGAATAAATAGAAACGAAGTACAAATACCAAGAATATATGTACTATATAATTGTCTAAGGGTCACTTCCGTTTGTCTGCCTGTCCTTCTGTCTGTCGCGGTTATTCATGCCATGACAGGCAGCTGGTAAGACCAATCAGCGACGCGCACAGTCCGGAAGAAAATGGCCGCTCCTTACTCCCCGCACTCACTGCCCGGCGCCCGCATACTCCCCTTCAGTCACCGCTAACACAGGGTTAATGCCGGCGGTAACAGACCGCGTTATGCCGCCGGTAACGCACTCCGTTACCGCCGCTATTAACCCTGTGTGTCCCCAACTTTTTACTATTGACGCTGCCTATGCTGCATCGATAGTAAAAAATGTAATGTTAAAATTAATTTAAAAAAAAAAAACCTGCTATACTCACACTCCGTTGCCGCTCGCGCCGGCCGCCATCCTCCGTTGCAGGTTCCGGTGGCAGAAGGACCTGCCATTACGTCACGGTCATGTGACCGCGACGTCATCACAGGCCCTGCGCGACAAGGACCTGCCATGACGTCACGGTCATGTGACCGCGACGTCATCACAGGCCCTGCGCGCCTGCGCTACAAATACCTGCCATGACGTCACGGTCATGTGACCGCGACGTCATCACAGGTCCTGTGCTGATACCAACCCTGCGACCGGAAGCTGCCATGGACTACAAGGGCTCCCTCGGAAAGGTGAGTATATGTTTATTTTGTATTTTTTAACCTGTGACAAACCTGGCTGGGCAATATACTACGTAGCTGGGCAATATACTATGTGACTGGCCAATATACTACGTGGCTCTGTGCTGTATACTACGTCACTGGGCAATATACTACGTCACTGGGCAATATACTACGTAACTAGGCAATATACTACGTGACTGGCCAATATACTACGTGGCTCTGTGCTGTATACTACGTCACTGGGAAGTATACTACGTAACTGGGCAATATACTACGTCACTGGGCAATATACTACGTCACTGGGCAATATACTACGTGACTGGCCAATATACTACGTGGCTCTGTGCTGTATACTACGTCACTGGGCAATATACTACGTAACTGGGCAATATACTACGTCACTGGGCAATATACTACGTGGCTGCGCAATATACTACGTCACTGGGCAATACACTACGTCACTGGGCAATATACTACGTGGCTGCGCAATATACTATGTCACTAGGCAATATACTACGTAACTGGGCAATATACTACGTGGCTGCACAATATACTACGTCACTGGGCAATATACTACGTGGCTGGACAATATACTACGTTGCTGGGCAATATACTACGTGGGCTGTGCAATATACTACGTGGACATGCATATTCTAGAATACCCGATGCGTTAGAATAGGGCCACCATCTAGTAAAGAATAAACATAGATAACAATGAAGGCATATGCTGAAAAGAAATAAAGAGCACAATAAATAACCTGCAGGTGGAGCATAAATGAATATATGCAATTAATAAGTAAATGATGTCATAGTTGCCAATCCCTGATTCATGTGTGCGGCGTCATCACAGAGGTATAGCCGAAGGAACTACATAGCATGCACAGAACCATGAACTGAAATAGTGTTTCACAGTCATGCATAAGTATAAAAAATGAAGACTTGACACTGTTTGCCAAAATGTTAGCACAAGGGTCTGGAATAGCATAAGACAACTATAGTAATGTACTGTATATACACTGCTCAAAAAAATAAAGCGAACACTTAAACAACAGAATATAACTCTGAGTAAATCAAACTTCTGTGAAATCAAACTGTCTACTTAGGAAGCAACACTGATTGACAATCAATTTGACATGCTGTTGTGCAAATGGAATAGACAACAGATGGAAATTATTGGCAATTATCAAGACACACTCAATAAAGGAGTGGTTCTGCAGGTGGGGACCACATACCACATCTCAGTACCAATGCTTTCTGGCTGATATTTTGGTCACTTTTGAATGCTACTTGTGCTTTCACACTCGTGGTAGCATGGCATGGGACAGACTCTATAACCCACAGAAGTGGCTCAGGTAGTGCAGCTCATCCAGGATGGCACATCAATGCAAGCTGTGGCAAGAAGGTTTACTGTGTCTGTCAGCGTTGTATCCAGAGGCTGGAGGCACTACCAGGAGACAGGCCAGTACACCAGGAGACATGGAGGGGGTTGTAGGAGGGCAAAAACCAAGCAGCAGGATCGCTACCTCAGCCTTTGTGCAAGGAGGAACAGGAGGAGCACTGCCAGAGCCCTGCAAAATGGCATCCACCAGGCCACAAATGTGCATGTGTCTGCACAAACGGTTAGAAACCAACTCCAGGACAATGGTGTCCGACATCCACAGATGGGGTTGTGCTCACAGCCCAACACCGTGCAGGACGCTTGGCCTTTGCCACATTGGCAAATTCACCACTGGCGCCCTGTGCTCTTCACAGATGAAAGCAGGTTCACACTGAGTACATGTGACAGATGTGACAGAGTCTGGAGATGCCGTGGAGAGCGATATGCCTGCAACATCCTTCAGCATGGCCGGTTTGTCAGTGGGTCAGCAATGGTGTGGGGTGGCATTTCTTTGGAGGGCCGCACAGCCCTCCATGTGCTTGCCAGAGGTAGCCTGACTGCCATTAGGTTCCGAGATGAGATCCTCAGACCCCTTGTGAGACCATACGCTGGTGCAGTTGGCCCTGGGTTCCTCCTAATGCAGGACAATGCCAGATCTCATGTGGCTGGAGTGTGTCAGCAGTTCCTGCAAGATGAAAGCATTGAAGCTATGGACTGCCCTGCCCGTTCACCAGACCTGACATCTGGGACATCATGTCTCGCACCATCCACCGACGTCACGTTGCACCACAGACGGTCCAGGAGTTAGCGGATGCTTTTGTCCAGGTCTGGGAGGAGATCCCTCAGAAGACCATCAGCCGCCTCATCAGGAGCATGCCCAGGCATTGTAGGGAGGTCATATAGGCACGTGGAGGCCACACACACTACTGAGCATCATTTCCTTGTCTTGAGGCATTTCCACTGAAGTTGGATCACCTGTAACTTCATTTTCCACTTTGATTTTGAGCATCATCGCAACTCCAGACCTGCAATATTTAATTCAGTGATATCTAGGATGTGGAATTTTAGTGTTCCCTTTATTTTTTTGAGCTGTGTATATATAAAAATGAGTACGTGTGTGTGTATGTGTGTGTGCGTATCAGCCACACCTAGTCCACTTAGCCCCAACCAATCACTAAGCATCTTTCATTTCACCAGAGATGTTTAAAAGAAGGTGAGCTGTGATTGTTTGCTATGAGCAACAGTTTTCCTTGTAGACAGTTGTGGTAACTGAGGCCTATTATTCTTGACAATTGGGTATAAGTGAATCCCCATGAATTTCTCTACCCAACTTTTCCAATCCTCATTATACCATTCATCCCAACGGCCCGACCACCTTATCTGAAATAAAGACTTACAACAATGTTATTTGGATAAGTTGGCCACAGCAGCCGTTTTATTAACACATAATAAAAAACAGTTTCTTTATTAAACATTAACCCTCGAGGCCCCAAACTGTAATAAACTTGGCCTCCAGACCATAAAAACTTGTCCTCCATATCCGTAAAACTTGGCCTCCAGGTCGCGTCTTGCCTCTAGCCGCTACGCTCCAGCTCAGAGACGCCCATAGACTCACCCGGCCAATTTCCTCCAAAAATACCCACGTATCCCAATTATCACCTCCATATGATCTTTTTGTTCCATTCCAAATTTTTTCACCTAAGGGGGAGTCCAGGACCTTTGAGATACCCCCCCCCCTCCGATCCACCATTTCCATCACCACCAACCTCGAGGACCTCCCCCCCACGCCTAGCTGCCGCGACAAAACAAAAGAAAAAACATATCGCATTAATTCAAGCAATACAATGACAATAACCCCTTTTTAACGTCCTTGACGTCACCTGTAGTTGTTCCCAAAGTAACCAACAAAACAAGGGAGGGTGGGTGGGAGCTTGTTTCCAGTAGGGTGGGGGACCTAAAATGGTTGCCCCACTGAGATGGCCATTGCCCCTTATACAGCTCGCCCTTACTCCGCATCCTCTCCCTATCACCCCTCCCCCTAGCCACACATCATTCCCCCAATTCAAACTTGTTAACCCTTCCCTACCCAAATTTCCTTCTACCCGATGCTCTCTCATGTAGTCTCACTTAACCCTGTCATGGCGTCCTCCCTTTGAAGGCCTGCGGCCCAGTACGGCCTTACTTATCATATCTATGGTGTTATCGTCCTTCTGTAAAGCTGGAAATAACACAATTTATTACTGTGCCGACACAGACCACCCTCTGACACAGACTGCAGGGGGAGCCCAGAATCAGGAACTTCTCTTTGTCTGGCATGAAGCATCTCATTAATTTAAAAATTAAAATACAGATAAAAGAAACACAAGACCAGATTTCTCCAACCCAGGTGTCATTTTAATTGGTGTAACAGCGCCAACCTGACAATGTTGGCTCTGACGGGATGATGTGGGATATTAGTGGTAGTAATCCGGTGGCTCTGGCTGACAGGATGATTGGGATATTAGGGGTAGTAGTCTGGTGGCTCTGGCTGATGGGATGATGTGGGATATTAAGGGTAGTAGTCCGGTGGCTCTGGCTGATGGGATGATGTGGCATATTAGGGGTAGTAGTCTGGAGACTGGCTGACAGGATGATGTGGGATATTAGGGGTAGTAGTCTGGTGGCTCTCGCTGATGGGATGATTGGGATATTAGGGGTAGTAGTCCGGTGGCTCTGGCTAACGGGATGATGTGGGATATTAGGGGTAGTAGTCCTGAGTCTTTGGCTGATGGGATGATTGGGATATTAGGGGTAAGTAGTCCAGTGGCTCTGGCTGATGGGATGATGTGGGATATTAGGGATATTAATCCGGTGGCTCTGACGGGATGATGTGGGATATTATGGGTAGTAGTCCGGCGGCTCTTGCTGATGGGATGATGTGGGATATTAGGGGTAGTAGTACGGTGGTTCTGGCTGACGGGATGATTGGGATATTAGGGGTAGTAGTCCGTGGCTCTGGCTGATGGGATGATGTGGCATATTAGGGGTAGTAGTCTGGAGACTGGCTGACAGGATGATGTGGGATATTAGGGGTAGTAGTCCGGTGGCTCTGGCTGATAGGGTGATTGGGATACTAGAGGTAGTAGTCCAGTGGCTCTGGCTGACGGGATGATGTGTGATATTAGGGGTAGTAATCCGGTGGCTCTTACGGGATGATGTGGGATATTAGGGGTAGTAGTCTGGTGGCTCTGGCTGATGGGATGAGTGGGATATTAAGGGTAGTAGTCCAGTGGTTCTGGCTGACGGGATGATGTGGGATATTAGGGGTAGTAGTCCTGTGTCTTTGGCTGATGGGATGATTGGGATATTAGGGGTAAGTAGTCCAGTGGCTCTGGCTGATGGGATGATGTGGGATATTAGGGATAGTAATCCGGTGGCTCTGACGGGATGATGTGGGATATTAGGGGTAGTAGTCCGGTGGCTCTTGCTGTTGGGATGATGTGGGATATTAGGGGTAGTAGTACAGTGGTTCTGGCTGACGGAATGATATGGGATATTAGGGGTAGTAGTCCGGTGGCTCTGGCTGACGGGATGATGTGGGTTATTAGGGGTAGTAGTCCGGTGGCTCTGGCTGATGGGATGATTGGGATAATAGAGGTAGTAGTCCAGTGCCTCTGGCTGACGGGATGATGTGTGATATTAGGGGTAGCAGTCTGGTGGCTCTCGCTGATGGGATGATTGGGATATTAGGGGTAGTAGTCCGGTGGCTCTGGCTGACGGGGTGATGTGGGATATTAGGGGTAGTAATCCGGTGGCTCTGACGAGATTATGTGGGATATTAGGGGTAGTAGTCCGGTGGCTCTGGCTAACGGGATGATGTGGGATATTAGGGGTAGTAGTCCTGAGTCTTTGGCTGATGGGATGATTGGGATATTAGGGGTAAGTAGTCCAGTGGCTCTGGCTGATGGGATGATGTGGGATATTAGGGATAGTAATCCGGTGGCTCTGACGGGATGATGTGGGATATTAGGGGTAGTAGTCCGGTGGCTCTGGCTAACGGGATGATGTGGGATATTAGGGGTAGTAGTCCTGAGTCTTTGGCTGATGGGATGATTGGGATATTAGGGGTAAGTAGTCCAGTGGCTCTGGCTGATGGGATGATGTGGGATATTAGGGATAGTAATCCGGTGGCTCTGACGGGATGATGTGGGATATTATGGGTAGTAGTCCGGCGGCTCTTGCTGATGGGATGATGTGGGATATTAGGGGTAGTAGTACGGTGGTTCTGGCTGACGGGATGATATGGGATATTAGGGATAGTAGTTTAGTGGCTCTGGCTGATGGGATGATGTGGGTTATTAGGGGTAGTAGTCCGGTGGCTCTGGCTGACGGGATGATGTGGGATATTAGGGGTAGTAATCCGGTGGCTCTGATGAGATTATGTGGGATATTAGGGATAGTAGTCCGGTGGCTCTGGCTAACGGGATGATGTGGCAAATCTGTTTATCTTTGCACCGGAAGGGGAAAACCAAAAATGTTGTTAACCAAAGGCTCTTGAATGAGTTGAAAATAATAATAATAATAATAAAAATAAAATACTATCAATATTTGGGTAATCATTTAGTTAATTTGTGTTGCAAATCTGTAGTGTTGAATATATGATGTGAAATGTTTTTATGTGCAATATAATCATTAGAATTTGTTAAAACTAACCACAGTTTGTTACTATGCCTGAGCAACGCCGGGCTCTGCAGCTAGTAGGTGGTATAAAGTGAAAATGACTATGTCAGCACAGAATGACTGTTCATACCAAAAACAGGAGCTTGGTGACTAAACATTTTTCATTTTTTTTATTTTAGAGTGATCAAATAAATATGTTTTACTTTTTCAATTGCGGATGTTGGAATAAACCACTGTAGCTTACTGACATCCTGGGAGCCGGCCCACATCCCTGTCCGTTCACCGCAACCAACATGCTACTATTGTTACCTTGAATTGTAAGTGGAGCGCCCCCAGACGCGGGGCCGCAGGGTACTCGGTACCGGCCCTCTCTGTCTCGGTTCTGGGGTTGTCACGGTGGCTAGACCCGGTCCGTGACCCTGCTAAGGGGCGTCCAATGAAAGATGTGGTGATGGTGCGTGGTGCAGGTCGCGATGAATAACGAGGACACAGGGTTGCAGTCTCTTTACCTCTTTACTGAAGGCTTCAGGATCCTCAATCCAGAGTACTGCTAACAGGGCTGGCTGAGACCGGCCGGTCCGAAGGCACATCCAGAGTTCCCTTTGCAGGTGGAAATCAGTGCCTACCTCCTAGCGCCTGTGTGTTGTAGTCCTTCCCTGCTGAGCACCACAGGATAGTCCTCACAACTGTCGTGTCTGTGTTTGATGTTCTCTCTCTCCGTCCCCCAGATGATATGGATAGGACGCACCCGTATGACGGGTAGGCCTGGAGTTATTCTGGGACCCTAGAGATGCCCCTCTCCCACAATTGCCTCCTTTGTCTGCTTAGGTGATTTAGGTGAGACAGCCAACCTAAGATTAACTGTCCAGCCGTGTTCAAAGTAGTACGTAGAGTCTCTTACTTTCTCGGTGCTCCGGCCACCGGCTACGCGCCTCAGTAGGATGTTGCCTCGATCTTACGGCACGACTCCTACTGGCTTTTATCTCCTTTTTGCTATGATCATGCTTCTCACTTTTCCACAATAAACTCCGCTTCGTGTCCTTTCTTAGGATGCCACCGCAAGGTGGTGTAGGCGCGGCTCCGTAACGTTCTGTTCTGTTCGCTAGGTCACTGACAGGATCCCACCCTTGACAGGTCCTCTCTCGAACTCTCCCTAACTCCTTCTCCCTAACTTCCTGTCCAACCCCCAGTTTTACCAGAGTGTGAGGAGTGGCCTACTAGATAGAACCACCCCCCCCTGGTGGCCGGAGTGTGAAGTGTAGTGTGTGACTGTGATACCTGGTCAGGTGAACTCCTTTAGTGCAATCAGACGTAACACCACTCCCCTTAGTGGCAGAGCGTCATCACTGCAATGGCCAGGACTCTGGGGCGCTGCACTCCCCCCCGGTTAAATCCAGTACTCCCGGACTGGGAAAAGACGAACAACAATACATGTTAATAGAACACACATAAAACTTTGAAACATTATGAACAAGTAAATATAACAGTGCTTCCCTTTATGGGAGGTGAGGACGCTTGAACGTTGCAAAGGGGTTGGCCATGCACAGTTCATGACTCTCAGTTCAATAGGTGCAACTTTGAAACAGCAGGAACCCCGGGTAAACAAAGGGGCCCCTGTGAAAGTTTTGGAGCAATTCACTGTCCATTACTCCATTGTCCATTTTTAAACCTATAACAAAGATATTTACATAAACACTTTTAACTAAACAGTAACTATCATTAGTATCTCCAAGTTTTGTAGCGAAGGGGAGTTTGATTTTTGGTGCTACGTGTAGACCTCCGCAATGCAGGGGTTGCTATTGGTCTAACAGGGCCCGCTATGCTTGCTAACGCTGTCTTCTAGCTACACTTCTAGTGAGTCTGGGTAGCACTGGCATGTTGGAGCTTTCAGGGCCGCTGTCACCACCGGTGGGCATGGCAGATTCACCGATAGCAGAGGGAGGATTTGCCGGTTCGACTGCTGGTATGGCATCCTCAAGTGGGGTCGGCTGTGCTTGTGGGCTCTGATGATCTGGCTCCACATTTGGTTCTAGCAGCGTCAGTTGGCGAAACGTTAGGACAGGTACCACAATGGCCTGATTTATTTGAGTCCAAGACTGAGGAAAATCGCCAAGAACAGTGTGTATCACCTTCTCTTCTTCCATGAGCGGAGCCGTCCTGGGGTCTGTTTCCCCATCTCTCAGCTTATCAGGGCATATCTTAAGGTGGTCTCTGGATATTGCCGTTGAGGTTTCCCCTCCATCTTTGCTGATGAGGCAGACCTTTGTATTGTCGAAATCAGATGGTAGGATAGTATATGGCTCCGCTTCCCATTGGTCATCGAGCTTGTGTAGTCTCCTCTTCCGCTTGAGTACTTGCTCCCCGGGTGACAAGGGAGTTGCAGGAGCATGCTGGTTGTAGTCCCTTTCTTGTTTTTGTCTGGCTTGGGCGAGACTTCTTTCCACGCATTCCTGTACTTTGCGGTACCTTTGCTGCCGCTCTGTATCCCAGTCCGCATCTGGCGAGATATCTTCGGGGGTCAGAACCCCCATGTCCAGATCCACAGGTAACTTGCTAGACCTCCCTCGCATCAGGTACGCTGGAGTGCAGTTGGTGGAATTCACTGGGATGTGGTTGTACATATCTACCAGGTCTGGTAACTTCGTGGGCCACAAGTTCCGTTCCTCCACAGGTAAGGTCTTCAGTAAGTCGATCACCACCTGGTTCATCTTCTCACACATCCCATTGGTTTGTGGATGGTACAGCGTGGTTCTGATCTTCTTACACCCGTACAGGTCGCAGAACTCCTGGAACACCTCTGCTTCAAATGCTGGCCCCTGGTCGGTCAGTACCTTCTTGGGGTACCCATGGGGTCTACAGAAGTACTGCTGGAAGGTTTTGGCAGCTGTCCTAGCCATTAGATCTTTGACCGGCACGACTACCAGGAACCTGGAGTAGTGGTCCACGATGGTGAGAGCGTAGGTATAGCCTGACCGGCTAGGTGTTAACTTCACGTGATCTAGCGCGACCAACTCGAGCGGCCGTTTGGTGATGATGGGCTGCAAGGGAGCCCGTTGGCTATCACGGTCCTTCCTGCGTAAGCTACAGGGGCCACACTCTCGACACCACTTCTCGATGGCTTTCTTCATGCCAATCCAGTAGAACCTTCCACGGAGTAGCCTCTCCAGCTTCCTCCATCCGAAGTGTCCCGTCCCATCGTGGTACGCTCCCAGGACCATTGGCACATCTTGTCTTGGGACCACGATCTGCCACACCAATTCATGAGTACGTGGGTCGATGCTCCTCCGGCACAGCTTACCATCGTGAATAAACAGCTTGCCCCTCTCCTTCCACAACTGCAATGCCTCTAGTGGATCATCCGGGCCGGGATGCAAACCTGCCTGCGTCAGGAGCTCTTTCACCCGACGGACCGCAGGGTCACCATCCTGGTTTTCTGCCCACCCGTGATGGGGCAGGGGATTCAACGGGGCACCCTGTCTATTCTTGCGCCTGTTCTCCACCTGATGGGAACACTGGGTGGCCTTGGGGCGATGGAAAGCGGGCAGCTCCACCTCTTCAACTGCGTCCGAATCTTCCTCCGTTTCGGGCAAGTGAGGCATTCGGGACAATGCATCGGCATTCGCATTCGCAGTACTTGATGGTGAAATCGTAGTTGGACAACCGGGCCATCCACCGCTGCTCCAAGGCACCGAGTTTCGCTGTGTCCAAGTGCGTTAATGGATTATTGTCTGTGAAGACAGTGAATTTTGCTGAGGCCAGGTAGTGCTTGAACCTCTCCATCACGGCCCAAACGACGGCAAGGAACTCCAGCTTAAAGGAACTGTAGTTGTCGGGGTTCCTTTCAGTGGGGCGAAGTTTCCTGCTGGCGTAAGCGATTACTCTTTCCTTGCCTTTCTGGATCTGGGACAGCACGGCCCCCAGCCCCACGTTGCTGGCATCTGTATACAATACAAACGGCTGGTCATATTCAGGGTAGGCCAGTACCTCTTCTCCCGTCAGCGCCGACTTCAGGCAGGTGAACGATTCTTCCAGTCCATCGTTCCAATCAAATGGGGTACTCTTACCCTTGGGTTTCTTGGATTGGCCCACCAACAGGTCTTGCAACGGCGCGGCCTTTTTGGTGAAGTCCTTGATAAACCTCCGGTAGTAGCCCACCAACCCGAGGAACTGCCGGACTTCATGGAGTTTACCGGGCTTCGGCCAGTCCTTGATCACCGTGACCTTGTCGGGGTCCGGGGCCACTCCTTCAGCGCTCACCACATGACCCAGGTACTGCACTTTGGGTTTTAGCAGATAACATTTGGACGGTTTCACCTTTAAGCCAAAGTTGGACAGGGCTTCAAACACCTCGGCCAGGTGCTTTAAGTGGTCTTCATAGGTCTTAGAGAAGACAATGACATCATCCAGATATAGCAGCACGGTTTCAAAGTTCTTATGTCCCAGACAGCACTCTATCATCCTCTGGAACGTTCCCGGAACATTATACAATCCGAAGGGCATGTAGTTGAACTCACAGAGACCCATCGGCGTCGTGAAGGCCATCTTTTCCTTGTCCGCCTCTGCCACGGGAACCTGCCAGTACCCACTGGTGAGATCTAAGGTAGAGAAGTAGTTAGCGGACTTTAAGGCAGCCAAGGACTCCTCTATCCTGGGCAGGGGATATGCATCCTTGTGTGTAATGCGGTTTAGTTGCCTATAATCCACACGCATCCTCATGGTGCCATCTTTCTTCCTAACGAGAACTAATGGAGCTGCCCAGGGGCTACAACTGTCGCTCACTACCCCAGCCTCCTTCATCTCTCACAACATGTCCTTGGCACACTAATAATGAGCTGGGGGTACAGGACGGTATCTCTCTTTTACGGGTGGGTGATCTCCCGTGGGGATATGATGCTGAATCCCTTTTACCTGCCCGAAATCTAGGGGGTGCTTGCTGAATACCCGCTCATACTCATGAACCACCCTGTAGGCCCCCTGTGTCTGGTGAGGTGGGGTAGAATCAGTGCCCACATGTAGCTCCCGCCACCAATCTTTCGATTGCCCTGCAGGGCCGTTGTCCTCTGCCAGACTGGATGGAACCAAGGGCCCAGGTGCCTGTATCACACTATTATTAACAGTAAACAATTTGGCAAGTGTGACATATTTGGTTAAGTGAACTTCTTCCTCCCCACAGTTGAGAACACGTACTGGCACCCTCCCCTGGCGGACGTCAACCACCCCTCTGGCTGTCAGGAGGGTAGGCCTATTATCTGAGTACACAGGTTCGACCAGGGCCTGATAGTCTTTACCCTTGAGGCCTATGGCTGCCCGACACCATATTAACATTTCACTCCTGGGGGGTATCGCAATGGGGTTCGAATCACTCACTGTGACCCGGCCAATCTCACCACCAGTCAACTCCACCTGCTGTCTCTGCATCAGAGCTCTGATTTCTTTCTGCAAGGCCTGTTGTTCACTGTAACCCGCTGTTTCAGCAACCTGCTGCAACAAGACAATAACTTCCGCAAGACAATTTTCTATGACATTAGTACCGATGGTCATCAGGGGGTTACATTCACGTCGGTCAATATCAACAATAACAATTCCCTGGGCCTCCAATTCCACCCACCCCACCTTAATGGTGACCTCTTTATACCCCACTTGTGGCAGCGGCTGACCATTACTAGCGATTATGGAGAAATCATCATCAGGGACACGGGTAATATCGGTGTCTTCCCAGTAGCGTCTATAAAGAATGTAAGGCATAGTCGTCACCTGGGACCCCGTGTCCAGCAAAGCGTTCATGGGGATACCATCGATCACGATGGGGAGAACCGGTCGCCCCCCGACGTACTTGGCTCTCCAATTCTGCGGGCCTGACCGTCCTACTCCTGGGGGTCGGCCCTTTGCCCCAGGGGTTGCTCGTTTAAAGGACAGTACCTTGCGAGATGGCCCACCTGGTGGCAGCGGCGGCAGATAGGTCGTCCATCCCGATGAAAGCGATCGTCGTCTCGGCCTCTGGTCGACGGAACCCTCCGCTGTCGCTGCCAGGGGACATCCTCCGGTCCGGAAGCCAGCTGGATCTTCTCCTTGGGGGCCTCCTGGAGGGACTGGACGGTTCGGGCTAGGGCAGCAACGCTTTTGGTCAGCTCTTGCATCTGGAGGCGTAGTCCTGCAGGGGAGTCGTCTTCCAGAGTCTGGGCATCGGCTGTTGTGAATTGGATTTTTTGGCTCCCTCTTGTGGTCACTAGCGACATGACACTTTGAGTTTCTTTCCTCAGCTTGGTACCCACCTGGCTCGTTAGTCCAGGGGTGTTGCTATTTAAGCTTCCTGGATTTTCAGTCTGGTGCCTGGCATCGTTGTAATCAGTTCCTTTCTGTTTGCTCCTGTCTGCTGGTCCTGGTTCCTTGCAAAATAAGCTAAGTCCTGCTTCCTTATTTTTTGGATATTTGCATTGCTCTATTTTTGTCCAGCTTGTACTAAATGTGATTCCTGATAGTGCTGGAAGCTCTAGGGGGCTGATATTCTCCCCCCGTGCCGTTAGACGGTTCGGAGGTTCTTGAATATTCAGCGTGGAAATTTAGATAGTGTTTTTGCTGACCGTATAAGTCATCTTCCTATATTCTGCTATTAGTCAGTGGGCCTCTCTTTGCTAAAACCTAGTTCATTCTTACGTCTTTTCTTCTTACCTCACCGTTATTATTTGTTGGGGGCTTGTATCCAACTTTTGGGGTCTTTTCTCTGGAGGCAAGAAAGGTCTATTGTTTCCCTTCTAGGGTTAGTTAGTTCTCCGGCTGGCGCGAGACGTCTAGAACCAACGTAGGTACGTTCCCCGGCTACTGCTATTTGTTGTGCTAGGATCAGTTATACGGTCAGCCTAGTTACCACTGCCCTATGAGCTGGTTTTTTGTGTGTGCAGACTTGGTAATAACCTCTGAGACCCTCTGCCATTGGGGTCATAACAATCGGCCTCGGCGGAGACGGGCGCTTCTGGCGCCACCTCCTGGTGATACGTGAGGGCTGGACGCTGGGGGAGTACAGCACGGCTGGGCTGTCGCTCGGGTAGTGCTTGGATGGCTTTATCTTTGAATTGCGCAAAAGTCAGGTCGGGGTTCTGCATGACCAGGAAGTGTAGTTGGGCCCTTTGGTGACTGCACAGGAGCCCCTCAATGAACCGCTCTTTTAGGAGCTTATCTTCATCTTGCATACCGCCTGGATCACTTTGCTTAATGGCCCTCAGTGCCTCCTGCAGATTAAGGGCATAGTCCCGTAAGCTATCCTGCGGCCTTTGCTTGCATCCATAAAATGTCAATTTAATTTCTGTAGCGGTGCGGGTGTCAAAGGTGGTTTTAAGCTTTGCAAATATCTGTTATGCAGTCTTCTTATCTGCGGCGGACCAGGACTTCACTTCTCTCAGAGCCGCTCCAAAGAGTTGGTTTGTTATCATATGAACTTTCTGAGGCTCTGTCAAGGGATAGAACTCGAGCAGGCTGCAGATCCCTTCTTTAAAGTCAGTTAACGTATGGGACTCTCCAGAGTATCGCGGGAGCCAGGCGGCTCCGGGTAGATATGGCATGGAGAAGGGCATTATGGCCGTCGTA
The DNA here is from genome assembly GCF_051348905.1 of Ranitomeya variabilis. NCBI lineage: Eukaryota > Metazoa > Chordata > Amphibia > Anura > Dendrobatidae > Ranitomeya > Ranitomeya variabilis. The sequence continues at coordinate 77,629,271 of NC_135238.1, forward strand.
GCTGCGGCAGTGTCTGGCTGGCCGATGGGGGCGGCAGGCCCCACGGCATCTGGCAGTGGAGCGAGGCCCGCGGCTGCGTCTACTACGGCGTCTGGAGATAGCCCTGCGTCTGCGGCAGCGACCGCCGCCTCCGCATCTCCAGGGTCCGACATGGTTGTTCCTTCCCCCTGTTAACCTGCTGGGGTCGGGGTTCCTCTTCCGGAGTCAGCACTTCCCCGCGGTTTTCTCGTTCTGCGCTCTTTTCGGCCGGCTCCGCCCATGAAACTATGGCTCCTCCCCCCGTGCTCCTCTCAGCGCGGCAATGGCGGACTTTAGGCGGCAAACAGCAATGCACAGTCTTTGCAATAAGTCACAGTTCAAGCACAATTCAGACACAGTTCCAAGGCACACATGACCTGATTCTTCAGGCTTAAGTAGATCCTGTTCGTGACTCCAAGTTGGAGCGCCCCCAGACGCAGGGCCGCGGGGTACTCGGTACCGGCCCTCTCTGTCTCAGTTCTGGGGTTGTCACGTTGGCTAGACCCGGTCCGTGACCCTGCTAAGGGGTGTCCAATGAAAGATGTGGTGATGGTGCGTGGTGCAGGTCACGATGAATAACGAGGACACAGGGTTGCAGTCTCTTTACCTCTTTACTGTAGGCTTCAGGATCCTCAATCCAGAGTACTGCTAACAGGGCTGGCTGAGACCGGCCGGTCCGAAGGCACATCCAGAGTTCCCTTTGCAGGTGGAAATCAGTGCCTACCTCCTAGCGCCTGTGTGTTGTAGTCCTTCCCTGCTGAGCACCACGGGATAGTCCTCACTAGGGTTGAGCGAAACAGATCGGCCAATTTCAAAAGATGCGCCCCCTGGTGGATGTCCTCATATGACGTCGAGCGTGGGAAAAAGTTCCCAGGCTGCAGTTCATGAGGACATCCAGCAGAGGGCGCATCACCGCGACTGAAGGTAACTATAGGTCATTGACCTACATTTCCTTCATTCGCCGGGCTTACAGGCACGAGCACAGCTGCATTAGCAGCGCTCCTGCCTGTAAAATATTTTAACCCCTTCAGATGGATTACCTCGTGGGACGTGACAGGTCATCAGAGGGTATGTATATTGTGGGTTTATTATTTTGCCAAGCGAGGGTCTTCAGCTGGATTGAGAGAGCAATAAAATATTAAAACAACCTGTGTGTTTATTTCATTAAAATACTTTTAAATAATGTGTGTGTGTTTTTTTAACCCTTTCATACAATTGGATTAATAATGGATAGGTGTCAGAATTGACGCCTCTCCATTATTAATCTGGCTTGATGTCACCTTACAATAGCAAGGTGACATTAACCCTTCATTACCCCATATCCCACCGCTACACGGGAGTGGGAAGAGAGTGGCCAAGTGCCAGAATAGGCGCATCTTCCAGATGTGCCTTTTCTGGGGTGGCTGGGGGCAGATGTTTTTAGCCACGGGGGGGCCAATAACCATGGACCCTCTCCTGGCTATTAATATCTGCCCTCAGTCACTGGCTTTACCACTCTGGTGGAGAAAATTGCGCGGGAGCCCACGCCAATATTTTCCGCGATTTAACCCTTTATTTTACAAGCTACAGCGCCAAAATTTTGCACATACACACTACTAACATTAGTAGTGTGGAATATGCAAAAAAAAGGGGGATATGACATGGTTTACTGTATGTAAACCATGTCTCATATCATGTCGGGTTTAGGCAGGAGAAATGAAAAGCCGGCAATTGAACTACCGGCTTTTCAACATTATCGCGCTGAAGCAAATATTAAAAAAGTATGCTTCCCCATTGACTTGCATTGGGTTTCGTGTTTTGGCCGATCCCCAACCCCGACTTTTCAATAAGATCGGCCGATTTCACTCAACCCGACTTTTGAGAAAGTCGGGTTTCGTGAAACCCGACTCGATCTCAAAAAATGAAAAGTCGCTCAACCCTAGTCCTCACAACTGTCGTGTCTGTGTTCGATGTTCTCTCTCTCCGTCCCCCAGATGATATGGATAGGACGCACCCGTATGACGGGCAGGCCTGGAGTTATTCTGGGACCCTAGAGATGCCCCTCTCCCACAATTGCCTCCTTTGTCTGCTTAGGTGATTTAGGTGAGACAGCCAACCTAAGATTAACTGTCCTGCCGTGTTCAAAGTAGTACGTAGAGTCTCTTACTTTCTCGGTGCTCCGGCCACCGGCTACGCGCCTCAGTAGGATGTTGCCTCGATCTTACGGCACGACTCCTACTGGCTTTTATCTCCTTTTTGCTATGATCACGCTTCTCACTTTTCCACAATAAACTCCGCTTCGTGTCCTTTCTTAGGATGCCGCCACAAGGTGGTGTAGGCGCGGCTCCGTAACGTTCTGTTCTGTTCGCTAGGTCACTGCCAGGATCCCACCCCTGACAGGTCCTCTCTCGAACTCTCCCTAACTCCTTCTCCCTAACTTCCTGTCCAACCCCCAGTTTTACCAGAGTGTGAGGAGTGGCCTACTAGATAGAACCACCCCCCCTGGTGGCCGGAGTGTGAAGTGTAGTGTGTGACTGTGATACCTGGTCAGGTGAACTCCTTTAGTGCAATCAGACGTAACACCACTCCCCTTAGTGGCAGAGCGTCATCACTGCAACGACCAGGACTCTGGGGCGCTGCATAAGCACAATACCCAAGCCCATATTCCCCTAAGGAGTGGGCAACACTTCATATAACACTGAAAACATACTGAACCACAGTTACATGGACTGTGTTCAAAGAAGTGTCTCAAAAAATCTTTTTTTTTTGTTAAAACTGAGTTTTTATTACAAATAATTAAAAACATATACACAAACAAGAACCGTCAATAAGGTACCTCAAAACAAACCAACAGAATTGGATGCGGTCAGCTAGAGCCAGACATATAATTTTCAGAGACAGGAATTGAAGGGAACATACATGAGGATGTAGAAATACACAAATACTTTGCTATGGTCCTCTAAATATACTAGCAGGGATTGAAAGAAGCGCATGCATTCTGCTGCAATCTTCAAAATACTGATGTAGGACTTTAACCAAGAGCCTATACCATAGACAATCAAAGTTACATGCACTTCCTATTTGATGTAAAGATGTAAACACGTAAATTACTTTAGTCCTGTGACTATACTAGCAGGGCTAAGATACAGCGCATGTAGTTAGCTACAATCATGCAAATACTGTGGCGTGAGCTTGCACAAAGACCCTATACGATAAATGAATAAACAACTCCCTGCACTAAATATCGAAGTGCTACTGCTGTGGTCGTACAATAGGTAGCGAGAACACCCCATGCCAGATACATATTACCTGCTCTGTGTCTGTCACAAAGTGCTCAGCCACATGGCCCGCTGATCCTTCCAGCCCTGATGCGCGTTTCGCATTTTGCTTCTTTGAGGAAAGGAAAGTTTAGGACCTGGTATACGAGAGATGCCCTAATGTGGCTACCAGGTACACATGAATTGGCCAATTTATCCGCTAAACGCTCTCATTTTTTCATAATTCTAGTGCAGTAATGCAGTTCAATTTTCATGTTTGCATGTTTTAGCGCCGCAGTGTGCTGCCTTATTTATTTGACTGTATGTGAGTTTGTGACTCTAGGTTCAGCACCTGTTCACACTTAGTCTATGTTTGGATGTGCCGGTCAGTTTTTTTGAAATTTGGAATCGAGAATAGACGCCATGTCTTGTTTGGAAAACCCATGATGTGCTTAAACAGTCGAAACCCCCCACAAGTGACCTGATTTTGAAAACTAGACCCTTAAGGAATGTGTCTAGATGTGTAGTGAGAACTTTGAGCCCCAGGTGCTTCACAGAAGTTTATAACGTACAGCCGTGAAAATAAAAATCATATTTTTTACAAAAATATTATTTTAACGCAATATTTTTTACTTTCACAAGGGTAGCAGAAGAAAATGGATCAAAAATTTGGTGTGCAATTTCTCCTGTATACGCTGATACCCCATATATGGGTGAAAACAACTTTTGAGGCACAGTGCAAAGCTCAGAAGGGAAGAAGCTCCATATTGGAGTTCAGATTTTGCTGGACTGGTTTGAGAATGCCATATCACATTGGCAGAGCCCCTGAGGTGCCAGAACAGCAGAACTCCCCATAAGTGACCTCATTTACATACTACACCTCTCAATGAACTAATCTAGGGGTGCAGTGAGCATATTGACACCTCATGTGCCTCACAGAAATTTATACCGTTGGGTGCTGAAGAAAGAATAATTACATTTTTACCACAAAAATTTAGTTTTAGCCCCCAATTATTTTTTTATAAGGGCTAATAGGAAAAAAATGGACCTCTCAAACTACTTTTGAAGCACAGTACAAAGCTCAGAAGGGAAGGCGTGCCATAATATAGTGCAGATTTTACTGTTATGGTTTGCAAGTGGCATGACCCACTGGGAGAGCCCCTGAGTTACCAGAACAGCAGAACCCCCCATAAGTGACCTAATTTTCCAATTATACCTTTCAATTAATTTATCTAAAGGTAACCCACCAACTAGGGATCACCACACAATGATTAAGAAAAATGTAAACAATCTTTATTTTGAAACAGTCCACACAAAGCAATTTTAAAAACATTTAAAAACCCACACCATCATAGTTGGGTACTGGGTCCATAACAATAATTGACAAATGTCACAAAATAATTGTAAAACACACCACAGCCTAGTATTTGATATAATATCAGTGCACATAAACAGATCACAAATGCCAATTCATACACAAAGGTTGCATTTATAATAGCCCTGTGTACCAGTCTGATTGGCTGATATAAAAGAGCCACCAAGGCCTAATCTCCTACCTATAAACCCTTATAGGGGAAGGAGGGGGGGGGGGGGAGGGCAATCGGAACAAAAGTCCCAGATAATAAGGATGTATAGAAAAAGAATGCCTAGATGCCCTATACCCACTCCAACCCTTCAGTAGAGGAGGGGCTCTTACCCAACTTTCCGGGGTGAAATACCCTGCAACCCTGTGATGTGCAGTCTATCCGATCAGAGAGGCTGTGTGGATACAGAGACCCACGCGTATCGACGCTGCCAGCGTCTTTCTCAAGGTCAGTATGCTCACAAGTTGTACATTTCTGAGTTTAAATAAAAAAAATAAGCAGTATAACACCTACCAGGTGTGCAGGGCAATGGCGGTGTGAATTACTCCCCTCAGCGTTTCACAGATCACACTGCGCAGGCGCTAGAAAATTTCCTCAGCTCCTGACACAGACCTAATGCGCATGTGTAGGTCACCATTATGATAGTTCCCATAGAGCTAATAAGCTTTACTTCCGCCCTCAGATACGGTGTCCTGTTTGGTTCAGTCGGGGCGGTCGTACAAAGCAGCAGTGAGTGATTCACACCAGAGAAATACATTCCGGCTTTCCACGCAGGCGCTCCTCACACTTACCCTGGCCAGGGTACACACGAACCACACAAATCCTAACACTCAGATAGTCATTCATATTAAGAGCGCATCATATCAGACTATACAGGGGATTCGTGCATGGACAAAAAACTATGTTTAGTAGGTAACAAGGTCTGCACAATGGCACAGTAGTTAATATGCCTAGCCCAAAATGATAAATAAACAAACAGACAGCCTGTTGCTAGTAGGGTGTTATAAACCTACAGACATAGCGATGCTGTAAGGCCCCTTAACCAGCTATATATGCTAATATGGGTGCCACAAGTGGGATCATCATAGGAGTAAAAATAATCGACATATCCACACATAATTAAATTTAGGTGGACACACCAGGGGAATAAAAGACTGGCTAATAGGAAACGACAGGCCCAGGTTACACATGTGGATGGTGGAACTCAGGAATTACCGTCGAGTGATTTTTTTATCCACCGATACCAGCGACCGCGAAAGCGGCACAGACACGGGAGAAGGAAACAGGTCAGAGAGGAAAAAGAGGAATGGCAGACACAGAGAGTGGTCCCCGAGCTTCAAGCGGGTTACCCGGTACAACAACCGCAAGCGATAGAGGAGGATAGTATGCCTATGCGCGGTGGGGGTGAGTTAAATATCATTAACCTGTCTTCATATAATCTCTCTGAAATTGAAAAGAAACTATTATCTAAGGGCCTGTCTTTTTCTCCAACAAATACTCTTGATAAATTCGAGTTAACAAAAGATCTGTACCTATTCTGCAGGCAATTAACCTTTCGGCTGCTGTATCAAAATCCTTCGGCATTGGACAATTTAACGGACACAGATAGACAATTATTACGTGATCTTACAGACCTGTTGGAGGAAAATGAGAACCATCAAGGTAGGCGAAAATTTTCGGGCAGGTTACCATCCCAGGCTACTCCATCATTTACCCTCTTCCCCGCTATCCAAATTTTCTTTGATAAGACGAGCAAGGACATCCAGGAACTAGGACTGGACAGGTTTGGTCAGAATAATTTGTCTAAGGAGGAAAGGCGAGCACTTAAAGGATTGAGATCCAATGAGTGTTGTGAAATTAAGGAGGCGGATAAGGGGGGCAACATAGTGCTGTGGCCTAAGGACATGTATTGCAAAGAGGCCAGAAGGCAATTAGAAAATCGACAGCACTATGTTGCCCTGCCCTCGGACCCGACACTGACATTTAAATCAAGTTTGGACAGACTCTTGGATGAGGCCTTTGCTCGTGGTATAATTACTAAAAAGGAGTTGGATTTCCTCACAGTGAAATACCCGGTGGTTCCAATGTTCTATATGTTACCTAAGATACATAAGTCGTTGTTGGAACCACCGGGTAGACCCATAGTCTCGGGGATTGGGGGACTCTATGAAAAATCATGTATTTACTTAGATTTTTTTTCTGCAGCCCATGGTCCTCAAACTTGATTCGTATATACGGGACTCATCCTTCCTGATCCAGCAGCTGGACCCCCTGAGGTTACCTGAAGACACTATTCTGGCCACACTCGATGTGGAGTCATTGTACACCAGCATTAACCACGACCTAGGTATTGCAGCGGTGGGATATTTTCTGGACAAATGTACAACTGGTAATAGGGGCCATAACTCGTTTATACTGGACCTTCTCAGAACTATTTTAGAAAAAAACTACTTTATTTTCGATAGGGTCTACTATAGGCAAGTGTCTGGAACAGCGATGGGGGCCAGGTGCGCGCCCCCATATGCAAATCTTTTTATGGGGTGGTGGGAGGAGACTCAGGTGACCAAGAACCAATACTTTGAAAAACATGTCTTAAAATGGTACCGTTTTATTGACGATGTGATTGTCTTATGGACAGGTACGGCGGGAGCACTGGAGGACTTTGTTAAGGAACTGAATACCAACTGTCACAATATCCGGTTAACATCATGTTATTCCAGTAGCTCTGTGGACTTTCTGGACCTGAAAGTGATGATCAAAGATAACCGGATCATTACTACCCTCTTCCGCAAAAAAACGGCTACCAATAACATTCTACATTACTCCAGCTTCCATCCACACCACCTACGCAACAGCATCCCTAAGGGGCAGTTCCTGCGGGTAAGGAGAAATTGCAGCACCATGACAAACTTTAAGGAGGAGTCAAGATTACTCACGGATCGATTCCATGAACGGGGATATCCACGCAGGGTGATCTCGAGAGCGTTTGAATTTTCACGACAGAGATCGAGAGAGGAGGTCCTGAGAACACAACAGAGAAGCAACAAGAACCAATTAAGCCTGGTGACCAAATTTAACAACCAGTGGAGGGATATCCACCATATCATGGAATCAAACTGGGGAATTTTACTGAGCGATACAAGACTAAGGATGATCATTTCAAGTAAGCCGAGAGTGGTGGCCAGGACAGCGATGAACTTGAAGGATTGCTTATCAAGGAGTCATTACAGACGGCCGACCACAAGAACAGGCTCAGGTAAAAAGATCATTGGTTCTTTTCCATGTGGTAGTTGCTCCGTTTGCCCATTTATGTTAGCGGGGGTAGGGACATCTGTTCCATCTCTGCCTTTTCAAGTAAAATCAAAAGCGTATTTTAATTGCCGCACACGGAATCTGGTGTATGCCCTTATATGTGGTTGCCAGAAAATTTATGTGGGGCAAACTACTCAGGAGTTGCGCCGAAGGGTGCAACAACACATTTCGAATATTACCACAGCAAAAACGGATAGGGAAAAGGGGAAAAATTACGTCCGTAGCATCCCACTTTCTGGAATTTCACAATGGGAGTCACAGAACCCTTCAGGTAATGGGCCTAGAAGGGGTGACATCCAATATTAGGGGGGGAAAGACAACAGATGAACTACTGAGAAGGGAGGCCCGTTTGATATACGAACTTAAAAGCTTGGTACCGGGGGGTTTGAACGAGGAGTTGCTTTACACAGGCTTCTACAAAAAGCTCTAGGCCATTGTTCCTATGTTCTTTTTGGGTTTGCCAGGAATATCACTGTGTGTAGCATCACCTATGAGATGCTGGTTGAGCTCATACTGCCTCCAGGCTGCTTGTGATTTTGTCACTCCATTTGAATATGCCTTTTCCATTCCAGGTAGCCCGTAGAAAAGAACGTGGTTTGCTACTCATATTATGTAGCCCTACTGATACATGGGAAAGACTGGATCCCCCATAGAAGATCCTAGCGTTTAATGAAGCTGTTGGAAACCGCAGGGGCCTTATCTCTTGGACAGCAAGAATTTATTCACATAGCCAAATCTTTGTGCGGACATCTTTTCCAGTATGTGCCCTGGGAATTACTCCTTTCTTCTGAGCACCGATAAGGACATATGGACCACATTACCTGGACAAGGTGTTTTTTAATTATGTGTGGATATGTCGATTATTTTTACTCCTATGATGATCCCACTTGTGGCACCCATATTAGCATATATAGCTGGTTAAGGGGCCTTACAGCATCGCTATGTCTGTAGGTTTATAACACCCTACTAGCAACAGGCTGTCTGTTTGTTTATTTATCATTTTGGGCTAGGCATATTAACTACTGTGCCATTGTGCAGACCTTGTTACCTACTAAACATAGTTTTTTGTCCATGCACGAATCCCCTGTATAGTCTGATATGATGCGCTCTTAATATGAATGACTATCTGAGTGTTAGGATTTGTGTGGTTCGTGTGTACCCTGGCCAGGGTAAGTGTGAGGAGCGCCTGCGTGGAAAGCCGGAATGTATTTCTCTGGTGTGAATCACTCACTGCTGCTTTGTACGACCGCCCCGACTGAACCAAACAGGACACCGTATCCATACCTCCCAACTTTTGAAGATGGGAAAGAGGGACAAAGTTTGCGTCGCGCGAAGCGCGCCGCGGCAAATTTTAGGCCACGCCTCTGACCACACCCATTCATAATTAGTCACACCCATATCCACGTCCCAAGCACACCCATTTAGCACTGCAGATCACACTGTTTCATATACAATAGTTATAAACAAAAAAATATGGCCACACATGATGCTCCATACTGTATAATGACCACACATGATGCCCCATACTGTATAATGAACACACATGACGCTCCATACTGTATAATGACCGCATGCATACTGTATAATGGCCGCACATGATGCTCCATACTGTATAATGACCGCACATGATGCTCCATACTGTATAATGACCGCACATGATGCTCCATACTGTATAATGGCCGCACATGATGCTCCATACTGTATAATGACCGCACATGATGCTCCATACTGGATAATGACCGCATGCATACTGTATAATGGCCGCACATGATGCTCCATACTGTATAATGAACGCACATGATGCTCCATACTGTATAATGACCGCACATGATGCTCCATATTGTATAATGACCGCACATGATGCTCCATACTGTATACTGGCTGCACATGATGCTCCATACTGTATAATGACTGCACATGATGCTCCATATTGTATAATGACCGCACATGATGCTCCATACTGTATACTGGCTGCACATGATGCTCCATACTGTATAATGAACACACATGATGCTCCATACTGTATAATGGCCACACATGATGCTCCATATTGTATAATGACCGCACATGATGCTCCATACTGTATAATGACCGCACATGATGCTCCATACTGTATACTGGCCGCACATGATGCTCTATACTGTATAATGACCGCACATGATGCTCCATACTGTATAATGACTGCACATGATGCTCCATACTGTATAATGGCCGCACATGATGCTCCATACTGTATAATGACCGCACATGATGCTCCATACTGTATAATGACCGCACATGATGCTCCATATTGTATAATGACCGCACATGATGCTCCATACTGTATACTGGCTGCACATGATGCTCCATACTGTATAATGACTGCACATGATGCTCCATACTGTATAATGGCTGCACATGATGCTCCATATTGTATAATGACCGCACATGATGCTCCATACTGTATAATGACTGCACATGATGCTCCATACTGTATTATGGCCACAGTTCTCCATACTGTATAATGACATACAGGCACGCAGCTCGCACACATGCAGCATCACACACACAGTATCACACATACACACGCAGCATCACAAACGCAGCTCACAAACACATGCAGCTTTGACACAAATGCATCACACATGCAGCCATCACACACACGCAGTCATCACACACACACGCAGCCATCACACACACACACACAGCCATCACACACACACGCAGTCATCACACACACACGCAGTCATCACACACACGCAGTCATCACACACACGCAGCCATCACACACACACACGCAGCCGTCACACACACACACAGCCATCACACACACACATGCAGCCATCACACACACATGCAGCCATCACACACACACACGCAGCCATCACACACACACACGCAGCCATCACACACACACGCAGCCATCACACACATGCAGCCATCACACACACACGCAGCCATCACACACACACACGCAGCCATCACACACACACACACACGCAGCCATCACACACATGCAGCCATCACACACACACACACGCAGCCATCACACACACCCAGCCATCACACACACACACACACCCAGCCATCATACACACCCAGCCATCACACACACACACACACACAGCCATCACACACACACACTCAGCCATCACACACACACACCCAGCCATCACACACACACAGCCATCACACACACACACACCCAGCCATCACACACACACACCCAGCCATCACACACACACACCCAGCCATCACACACACCCAGCCATCACACACACACACACCCAGCCATCACACACACACACACCCAGCCATCACACACACACACCCAGCCATCACACACACACACCCAGCCATCACACACACCCAGCCATCACACACACACACACCCAGCCATCACACACACACACCCAGCCATCACACACACACACCCAGCCATCACACACACACCCAGCCATCACACACACACCCAGCCATCACACACACCAGATACCTCATACACACATGACACACACACAAATGCAGCATCACACATCTCACACACACACACATCACACACACATCACACACACACAATCTCCTCTGTGGTGCAGGGGCGGCTGATCTGTCCATGTGCACTGCAGCTCTTCAGTTTCTCCGGCTGCTCACAGCTCTGCACTGTCCCGGCACCTCCCCCGTCTCTCCTTCTCTGCCGGGATAGCAGCTAAGAGCAGGAGACGCCGGAGCTCCGTGCACACACAGGAGGAAGTGAGTCGCTGACCTCTCATCTTGATCGCTGCTGGCTCTCTTCCTCAGCGTGGCAGCGCCGCACACACAGGGGGCGGGGGGGGGGGGGGGGGCGGGATCGGTCGGGAGGAGACCCAGCATGTATAAGAAAAAAAAAACAGCCACAAACCTAAGCTACTCAGGTGCCGCCCCCTGCATTGTCCCTGCCCTAGACACGGGACATTAGTGTCCCGCCCGGGATCCCGGGGCTGGCTGTCAAAATCAGGACAGTCCCGCGGGATCCAGGACGGTTGGGAGGTATGCGTATCTGAGGGCGGAAGTAAAGCTTATTAGCTCTATGGGAACTATCATAATGGTGACCTACACATGCGCATTAGGTCTGTGTCAGGAGCTGAGGAAATTTTCTAGCGCCTGCGCAGTGTGATCTGTGAAACGCTGAGGGGAGTAATTCACACCGCCATTGCCCTGCACACCTGGTAGGTGTTATACTGCGTATTTTTTTTTATTTAAACTCAGAAATGTACCACTTGTGAGCATACTGACCTTGAGAAAGACGCTGGCAGCGTCGATACGCGTGGGTCTCTGTATCCACACAGCCTCTCTGATCGGATAGACTGCACATCACAGGGTTGCAGGGTATTTCACCCCGGAAAGTTGGGTAAGAGCCCCTCCTCTACTGAAGGGTTGGAGTGGGTATAGGGCATCTAGGCATTCTTTTTCTATACATCCTTATTATCTGGGACTTTTGTTCCGATTGCCCTCCCCCCCCCCCCCCTCCTTCCCCTATAAGGGTTTATAGGTAGGAGATTAGGCCTTGGTGGCTCTTTTATATCAGCCAATCAGACTGGTACACAGGGCTATTATAAATGCAACCTTTGTGTATGAATTGGCATTTGTGATCTGTTTATGTGCACTGATATTATATCAAATACTAGGCTGTGGTGTGTTTTACAATTATTTTGTGACATTTGTCAATTATTGTTATGGACCCAGTACCCAACTATGATGGTGTGGGTTTTTAAATGTTTTAAAAATTGCTTTGTGTGGACTGTTTCAAAATAAAGATTGTTTACATTTTTCTTAATCATTGTGTGGTGATCCCTAGTTTGTGCATACACGTTTTCTTATGTGATATACTGTTTAGAGTATGCATATGGTGATCCCCTTCATCTAATTCCAAATGGACGGTGCCCGCTCATCCATTTTTTGTTGTTTTATCTAAAGGTAACGTTACACTTAACGATTTACCAACGATCACGACCAGCGATACGACCTGGCCGTGATCGTTGGTAAGTCGTTGTGTGGTCGCCGGAGAGCTGTCACACAGACAGCTCTCCAGCGACCAACGATGCCGAAGTCCCCGGGTAACCAGGGTAAACATCGGGTTACTAAGCGCAGGGCCGCGCTTAGTAACCCGATGTTTACCCTGGTTACCATTGTAAATGTAAAAAAAAAAACACTACATACTTACATTCCGGTGTCTGTCACGTCCCCCGCCGTCAGCTTCCCGCACTGACTGTGAGTGCCGGCCATAAAGCACAGCGGTGACGTCACCGCTGTGCTCTGCTTTTACTTTACGGCCGGCGCTCACAGTCAGTGCGGGAAGCTGACGGCGGGAGACGTTACGGACACCGGAATGTAAGGATGTAGTGGTTTTTTTTTTACATTTACAATTGTAACTAGGGTAAACATCGGGTTACTAGGCGCGGCCCTGCATCGCCGATGCAGCGATGACAGCGGGTGATCAGCGACCAAAAAAAGGTCCTGATCATTCACAGCGACCAACGATCTCCCAGCAGGGGCCTGATCGTTGGTCGCTGTCACGCATAACGATTTCGTTAACGATATCGTTGCTACGTCACAAAAAGCAACGATATCGTTAACAAAATCGTTATGTGTGACGGTACCTTTAGGGTGCAATGATCATACTGACACCACGAGTGTGTTATAAAATTTTATACCATTTGGGCAGTGAAAAAAAAAAAATTTGTTTTAGCCCCTAATTTTACATTTTCACAAGGGTAAATGGGTAAAAATGGCACCCAAATTTGTCACACAATTTCTGCTGAATGTGTGCAATACCTCACATGTGGCTGTATAGTACTGTTTAGGGACACAGCGAGACTCGGGAAGGATGGAGCACTATTTGCTTCCAGGTGCACAGATTTCCCTAGAATAGTTTGCAGACTCCATTTACAGCGCTAGAAAAGCAGAATCCCCATTCAAATGATCACAGTTTGGAAATTATACCCTGCCAAATATGTTGATGCGAAATGTGGTTTAGGCACACTGTTGGGCTCAGGAGGGAGAGGGGCATTTGGATTTGGGAGTGCAGAAATTGTTGAATTTCTTTTGGAGGGCTAGGAGCCATAGCGCTTTTCATGAGCCTCTCTACTAATAACATGAAGCCCCCTATATTTCCATTAACAGATGAGGGCCTTTTTGTGTATTGAGTTGAAGATTTTGTTGGGAACATTTTACAGAACATTTTGGATCACATTTATCCTGCGCTTTACCATTTTTGTTTACATTCATCTTTTTGATCACATTTTGTTTCACTTTTTCCAGTAGTATGTTGAAAAAGCATAGTTTGTCATTTTTTTTTACGCTGCTTACTGAAGGAGTTAACTAGTGCAACAATTTTATAGATCGTGTCGTTACGGAAATGGCAATACCAAATATGTGTACATTTTTGGTTTATTATTAATTTTTTTTACATAAAAATGTGTATTTATAGTGTAATATTTTTTATTACTATTTTGTATTTTTTATATATTTTTTTCTTTTTTTTTTTACTTTCTTCTACTTTTTTAGGCCGGGGTCACTCTTGCAACTGCAATGCGAGAAACTTGCATGAGAGCATTCAGCTGCATAGAAATACATGCAGCCGCATACTCCAGTCCCAAGTGCCTGTGGCAGTGCCGGGTATTGAGGCGAGTTTCTCGCATTGCAGTTGCAAGTGTGACACCGGCCTTAGTCTCTTTATTTGACCATCACTTTTTTTTTACTTTTATTGCAGGTATTATGCATACATTATACCTGCACAGAAAGCTTGTGAGACCATGCATTGAGCATGGTCTCAGAAGCATTCCGTAGCTTGGTTACCAGGGGCTAGTCAAGGTCACCATGGTAATGATCGGGCCACACGATGGCATCATGCTGGTGCCAATCTGAAGGCAGAGGGAGCTTCTGTACCTCTGCTTGCCTCCCAAATGATGCGATAGTGAGAAATTGCAGCATTTAGAGGGTTAAACAGCCAGGGATGGTGCCAAAGTCTCTAGCTGTTAGTGCAGGAGCTCGGCCACTAGCAGCGCCGAGCTTCTGCTGTAATCGGGTAGGAGGTGCTGATATTTCAGCACCTGCTGCGTAATCATGCTGTGATCAGTCAGATTGATGACTGATCACAGTGCCCTGAGTGCAGGGACCGACAGCTTTGGTCCCTGCTGCTCACCTGTCACTGACAGCTGTCGGCACTAAACTGTCACCGTGACAGTTCATAGTATAGCACATCATGATGCGAGAACTGACCCTATATTATTTCCATGTACTATTGCTATTTATTTACTGCAGGGTGCTTGCTTATTGTGTTTTTGTCTTTAATATTTTCAGTAGTCCACAGTAGGGAGTGTATGATTCCATCTCAGCTACTGCAGAAACTTTTTCTGACAAATATACTGAATTTTCTTTTTGCCATTGATTGTAATTAAATGCCTTTATCAATATCAAAAAGAAGTTCTGCAGTAGCGATGGTGGAAATAGTAATGTTCTGCAACCTCTAGTGTTGTACACAGCACACTTGATATTGTATTTTATCCATGTTCATGTTGTACTGTTGATTTACATGGTAAGCTTTTTTCTATGCAGTGATGACCATTTATGTGTTACCATTTCTATAGGAACGACATTATTTTATTTCCCCTAATGTTCTCACTATGATCATTTCCCCAGTGTGTTCTATGGGGAGAACCATCTGTCTCCACTGTAATGCTGAGAGTTTTATTTATTGAATATAATGCATTTATTGATTGTTCTTGTTACCCCTTCATAACAAACTATCATCTATTAAAGCCAGTATAACCAAATAATTAAGGGACAAGTAATTGAAATGTAATCCACTTTATTTCACATGTTATCAATCAGATGTCACAATTAGCCATTGGTAGGTCTATGATGTTGTTGAATTCTCTGTCATTCTTGACACATTTAACGATACTTGGATGTCAGAGAGGTCCCAACGGCAGCCAGGAACTTGTCCAGAGCTTGGTGAGTGAGACAATCAAACTTGTCAGGAAAGTGGGTGGCAATTGTTACCAGGATGTGATGAGCCAGGATCTGCAAAGCAAAGGAACCCATGAATACATCTTAGTAACACCCATACCTCAATGTCCTGTGTTTCATACTGTAGCAAACTAATGCTATTAATGTTCTACTACGAGTGGTAAATATGGCAAACTTACTTTGAAGTTTCCAGGATCTACTCTCAGGTCATAGGCATGGAGGTCACTGAGCTTAGACAGGGCTCCTTCAATGTCATCCATGTGCTTTGAAGCTTCAGTCAGGGCATTAACAACTTTCTTGCCATGGGCCAGAATCTGAGGAGAATCCTTGTGCATGTCAAAGTTGGGGAAGTAGGTCTTGGTCTGGGGACTGGAAAGGAACATCCTAAAACGGATAAATAAAAAATAGGATTGGGTGAATGCATGGCTATATACAGTTATGAACAGCATGGCAAGAACAGAAATGACGACGATTCAACATTGAAAAACCACAATCCATCCCAACCTGTCCCACCATATCACATAGTAAATGAGTGAGACCACATGTACCTGTACAGAGCTTCTCCTCCATACTGGTCAGGATGGGATGCTACACATGGCCAGATGGCCTGAACGTTTGCTTTGTCGTCAGCGTTGAGAGCCATGGTTGCTTGGGTGTAGAATGAGCAATGCACGCCAGTGATGACAGCTCCTTAAATTCAGCTTTTTATGGGGTTCTGATACTACTGTGCCCACCTCCATATTCATCTATTGGATTAGCCAGCCACGTAGCTCCTCCTGGGCCCACCATAGCTTCCACACCCAACTGCCTTGGATCAACTCCAGGAAAAGCTGCCCAGCCTAGTTTTAAGAGTTTTAATAATTTTAGAGATAACCCTAATAAGGAGCTAGACTGTAATAAAATAATCGTAGAATTTAAGAGTAAGCAACAAATGTAAATGACGTGGTCCTGGTATAAAGCTGGGGACATGTTTATTACACATCAATACATTCTTGAAATGCTAATTAAAAGACATCATTTATATGTCATAATGTATATACAGTATGAGTGATGGATGCTATAGAAACATACACAAAATCATTATAGCTCAGGAAGAAAAAAGTATAGAAATGAAGATGTATTTAATATATATATGTATGCATATATATATTAATCAGACATATATATTTATTAATTTATATACTTATTTATTGTTTTATTACTTTTTTATGTATTGATTTTTTTAGCCATTGATCATATAGATTGGCATGCTGAAATGCTAAATTTGCAAAGAAAAAATCTAAAAATAATTATAATTCAAATGCATAATAAAGTAATCTAATCATGAAGACCCACAATAACATGACACAGCAAAAAATCCACCTTTCCCACTGAAGGTTGATTTAGTGCAAAAAAAAAGTATTAATAACAGCTAAAATTAAAAAAACATTTATGTAACTAAAGTTACGCTCTAAAATAACATCATGTATCTAGGCTGGCAACAAGGCTCCTAATTCCTTACAGTAATTAAATAGGCAATGTAATATTCTAGGTGCTAATACACCTAATATAAACAATATTTGGGCCAATTAATTACTGTGTACGGAGAGGATCATTGCAGATTAATTACACTGTATAATATCCAACACCTTTTATGTGTAACATTAGATTAGTACTAGTGTTTTTCTCATGTGTGCAGTTTGTAGACATTAGTACATGAACTCTGCAATAATTGTCCGTTGCTGTCGGCTGCTGATAACGCAGCATTTTACTGATGGAGGAAGGAGGTGAATTTCTGGGGTAAATGTGCATGAATGTAACAGATCTTGCTACTAATTGCGATATCGTATAATACACTAAACCCGTCTGATACATTTATGTAGGTGATATAAACAGCAGATCAACAATAGAGTTTCCCAATGGCTGATGATACAGTCCCTGCTAATACAGAAATATCATAAATATGACATAGTTAAAATACAGTCTCTGATATTAAACAATATTGCATGATGATCAGCTAAATAAATATGCAAGATAAATGTAAATAAAAAAATAAAATGACAAAAGTAACCAAATGCTTCCACATAAATAGTCGTCTCATGCAGAATAATCCAAATTCAAGGAATTAAATACAAATTCCATGGAACCTTGTCTTATCAAAAATGAGTCCTAGTTGCAGCTCCCCTGTACACCGCCCAGACATCATGTATGCCCAGTTATCAGACATCTCTGGACTGTCAGTAACAATAGGACCCTTGTTTTCCCATCAGTAAAAAAAAAATGATGTGTCTGTGTTTTGTTTTTAAATGGGAGACACCTGTACAGATTGTTATGACTGTTATCATCATTTTACCGTTACAGTGAATGCAGTGGATGGCTTCATATGGGAGTTCTGGGCTGTAGATATAGTGTGTATCACTTATAATCTCAATGATTTACATTGGCTGTTTGTGACCTTTGGCCACTTATGTCCTACTGCCCCTAGTGCTCCAATTGGATTTGCTGGGACTTGTTGTCCGATAACTCTGACTGTGTCCATGCAGTCCATCACTACCAGTTCTGTTAGCACTTACATAAATACAAGGATTAACGACAATATGTGAGCAGTTAGTTATGTGCTTACTGTAAAGGTACGTTCACACGACCGTATTTTTAAAGTGACAGACAGAGATGTAAAAATATCGCTCGCCTGTCAATGGGAGGATGCCGGGTCACTAGCCATGTGTTGGTATCGTCGGCGCGTCACTAGCCATGTGTTGGTATTGTCAGCTAATAGCTCCAATGGGATGTCCTATTCAGTGCAAGCTGGACCGCATGCATGGAATGCAAGCGGTCACATAATTACAGGAAGTCAGTGGGATAAGCCGGCGGCACATGCACACAACCAGACGCAACCATATATAATGAAATGTTACGCACACAGGTGGCACACAAACCCACTGTGCCATGGGGCCGGGCTTGCCTAGGAGGGGTGCAGCTAAGCAGCTACCAGGAGTTCACTAGAGCTTCTGATAATGGAGTTACGCTAGGCTGCGGGTAGACTAATAGGGGCTAGGACCTCTGCAGAATGGTTACTGACACATTGAGATCAGGGGTGGATTATAATAGGGTCAATCTGGGCGGTAGCCCAGGGCCCAGTGGTGTGGGGGGCCCTGGGCTACCGCTCAGATTGCCCGCCGCCATCAGGGCCCCGTATCCTCTGCTCACCGGGCCCCTACCGGTGCTGCGGCAGTTTCACCTATTGACGTGCGGACGCACGCCCGCACGTCAATAGTTAACAACAGCCGCCAGCCAATTGGAGGCTGGCAGCTGAAGTTGGCCGCAGGCACAGTGCACACGTCGCCGGCATCTGACGTCATTGTCAGTCGCCTGCGAGTGCGTGCTGCTGGAGGGACTCGGAGCTTCGCCAAGGAGCGCAGGTCAGGTAAGGAGAACTCGTTTTTTTGTTTTCTTTTGCGAACGGCAATCCAGGGGGCCCGGGCCAGAATGCTGGACACTGTCTGGGGGCAATATGCTGGACACACTGGCGCAGATTGCTGGACACACTGGGGGCAATGCTGGAGACACTGGGGCAGATTGCTGGACACACTGGGGGTAATATGCTGGACACACTGGGGCAGAGTGCTGGACACACTGGGGGCAATATGCTGGAGTCAGACACTGGGGCAGATTGCTGGACACACTGGGGCAATATGTTGGACATACTGGGGCAGATTGCTGGACACACTGGGGCAGATTGCTGGACACACTGGGGCAGATTGCTGGACCCACTGGGGCAGATTGCTGGACACACTGGGGGCAATATGCTGGACACACTAGGGCAATATGCTGGACATACTGGGGCAGATTGCTGGACACACTGGGGGTAATATGCTGGACACACTGGGGCAGATTGCTGGACACACTGGGGGCAATATGCTGGACACACTGGGGCAGATTGCTGGACACACTGGGGGTAATATGCTGGACACACTGGGGCAGATTGCTGGACATACTGGGGCAATATGCTGGACACACTGGGGCAATATGCTGGACATACTGGGGGCAATAAGCTGGAGACACTGGGGGCAACATGCTGGACACACTGGGGCAGATTGCTGGACACACTGGGGGTAATATGCTGGACTCACTCGGGCAGATTGCTGGACATACTGGGGCAATATGCTGGACACACTGGGGCAATATGCTGGACATACTGGGGGCAATAAGCTGGAGACACTGGGGGCAACATGCTGAACACACAGGGGCAGATTGCTGGACACACTGGGGCAGATTGCTGGACACACTGGGGGTAATATGCTGGACACACTGGGGCAGATTGCTGGACACACTGGGGCAGGTTGCTGGACACACTGGGGCAGATTGCTGGACACACTGGGGCAATATGCTGGATACACTGGGGCAATATGCTGGACATACTGGGGGCAATAAGCTGGAGACACTGGGGGCAACATGCTGGACACACTGGGGCAGATTCCTGGACACAATGGGGCAGATTGCTGGACACACTGGGGCAGATTGCTGGACACACTGGGGGTAGGATGCTGGACACACTAGGGGCAGGATGTTGGACACACTGGGGGAATGATGCTGGACACATTGGGGGAAGGATGCTGGACACATTGGGGGCAGGATGCTGGACACATTGGGGCAGAGATGCTGGACACTGGGGGCAGAGATGCTGGACACTGGGGGCAGAGATGCTGGACACACTGGGGGCAGAGATGCTGGACACACTGGGGGCAGGACTGGAGACATGGGCAGAAAGTAGACATGGGGCAGGATTGGAGACAGATCATGCAGGATGGATACGATGGAGACTGATGGGGCAGGATGGGGAGATCATATGGGGCAGGATGGATACTCATGAGGGTAGGATGGGAGAACATATGGCTGGAGCCAGGAATGAGATACACGGGGCCAGGATGGGGATATTATTATTACCATAGGGGCTAATTAAGGGATATTATTACTGCAGTGATGTATTTATTTTATTTTTTGAGGACACTGTTTTAAATGGGGGGGGGGCGGTCCTGTTACTGTGTAGAGTGACACTATGTCGCCTCTTTTTCTTCATGTGGTGTAATGTAGAAGTTGGGAAAAATTAAGTAATGTGTTCTACAAGCGGAGCTCGAGATAACTGTGTTATTTCCTGCAGAGACGAGTTCTGGCTGGATGAAGTGATGGTGCTCTGTGCTGGATGAAAGATGAAGGACTTCACCTAGAGATGTCACTGGTGAGTCAGTGTTACCGATACACTGACACTATACACTGTATACTATATACTGAACTGAAGGGTAAATTGACTAGATCAATGGATATTTGACAGGTTATAGTTTCACACAGCAACTATTTTTCTGGAATAGTCTGGTTCAGGTATATGATGACCTTGTCGCATGACCTCGTCACGACCCCAGCACATGGCCCCGTCACATGACCGGGGGGCCCACAGTGTCTGAACAGCCCGGGGCCCTGGCTAGCCTTAAACCACCCCTGATTGAGATTGGACTGATTCAGATACTACCGCAGCAGCTTCAGGGTACAGGTGCCGTTGATGTGGCTTCAGTGGTCGGAGACTGGATGTAGCAGCCGGAATATATGGGATACTTGGATAAGCACTGGTTCAGACATACAGGTGTTGGATATAGATTCAGGGACTAGTTGCACACAGATCGGGGGCCGAGGTTCAGGCACTGGAAGCACTAGGACCTGGACTTCGGATTCAGGACTTGCTGCACCAGGACCAGGGACTCCGAGTTGAGGACTTGCTGCACCAGGATCAGGGACTTCGGGTTCAGGACTGGCGCACCAGGAACAGGAACGTTGAGTACAGGACTGACCACACCAGGACCAGGGATTCAGTTTCAGGATACTGGAGCCTTGGATTTCCGGTTCAGAACTGTCTGCACTGGTCACACTGGGTTCAGGGATTCTGGTTCAGGACAGTAGCCACACCAGGGCCAGGTGACTTCACAACCTCATTGGTAGAACACCACTTTACCTAATGACTCAATGTATTGTTGTCTTATACACAAGATGCCTCCCAGTTATTGGTGAACATTAACACTAAATGCTTCTCAGCTAATTTCACTATATGCGCCCTGCCCCTTTAAGAGCAGGGGAGCGTGCAAGCACACACAGGAGAGGAAGTAGGGAGCACACCAGGGACCATGCCATGGGGTCAGTGCAGTAAGTATGTCAGTGTCCCCGAAGGAAGAGGAAGGAGAACCATGGAATCATGGAACCACAAATGAAATACCATTGCCTCCAAATTAGCAACATTCGTGGTAGTGGGTCATTAAATCGTTATATCTGATATTATGTAACAACAGAATCACAGATAACCCATATCATTTTTATTATTGTCCCTATATGGCACAGGGGAAATTTGTATAACCAACAAAGAGAAAGATGTGCCAAGGAAGAGAGTATATCCAATAGGTCGGTTTCACACTAGCGTGCGTGATGCGAGAAACTCGCACGGGTCTCTTGAATCAACACCCGGCACTGCCGCCGGCACTCGGGACCAGAGCGTGCGGCTGCATGTATTTCTATGCACCTTGTATTTCTATGCAGCCGTACGCTCCTGTCCCGAGTGCCAGCAGCAGCGCCGGGTGTTGAAACCGGCCATATACAAAAAGCAGGGAAACCGAAATAGCATTGATTAGCTCACCCACCAAGGACCCGACACGGGTTTCACCACAGAATTCTGTAATATATATCTTTCCTGTAACTAATTGTTACCATAACTATTGCTATGCTTGGGGTCCTGTCTGCAGGGAATCTTCTTATTTTACTTTTTTTTATTATGTCATTTATTTTTGGTGACATTTTCCCTCACTCAGCAAACAACCATGTTAATTAATATGTAATTATATCGTTCTTTAAAATCATCATTTTCTCTATATGAATCTTGTTGAGTCGTATATTCCCACTTTTTTCATATATTGTTTTTAAATGTATGCTACCTTGAGGCAATACGATATGTGAGGTCGCTGCATGGTTAGCCATTTAGGTGGTATAAATGTACCCTATTTTAGAGCACAGCACGGGCACTTTAGGTATCTACACCCTTGGCTCTCCTATGTACAGGTCCTTCTCAAAAAATTAGCATATAGTGTTAAATTTCATTATTTACCATAATGTAATGATTACAATTAAACTTTCATATATTATAGATTCATTATCCACCAACTGAAATTTGTCAGGTCTTTTATTGTTTTAATACTGATGATTTTGGCCTACAACTCCTGATAACCCAAAAAACCTGTCTCAATAAATTAGCATATTTCAACCGTCCAATCAAATAAAAGTGTTTTTTAATAACAAACAAAAAAACCATCAAATAATAATGTTCAGTTATGCACTCAATACTTGGTCGGGAATCCTTTGGCAGAAATGACTGCTTCAATGCGGCGTGGCATGGAGGCAATCAGCCTGTGACACTGCTGAGATGTTATGGAGGCCCAGGATGCTTCAATAGCGGCCTTAAGCTCATCCAGAGTGTTGGGTCTTGCGTCTCTCAACTTTCTCTTCACAATATCCCACAGATTCTCTATGGGGTTCAGGTCAGGAGAGTTGGCAGGCCAATTGAGCACAGTAATACCATGGTCAGTAAACCATTTACCAGTGGTTTTGGCACTGTGAGCAGGTGCCAGGAAGCATGAAGTGCTCCAAAATCTCCTGATAGCTAGCTGCATTGACCCTGCCCTTGATGAAACACAGTGGACCAACACCAGCAGCTGACATGGCACCCCACACCATCACTGACTGGGTACTTGACACTGGACTTCAGGCATTTTGGCATTTCCTTCTCCCCAGTCTTCCTCCAGACTCTGGCACCTTGATTTCCGAATGACATGCAAAATTTGCTTTCATCAGAAAAAAGTACTTGGGACCACTTAGCAACAGTCCAGTGCTGCTTCTCTGTAGCCCAGGTCAGGCGCTTCTGCCGCTGTTTATGGTTCAAAAGTGGCTTTACCTGGGGAATGCGGCACCTGTAGCCCATTTCCTGCACACGCCTGTGCACGGTGGCTCTGGATGTTTCCACACCAGACTCAGTCCACTGCTTCCTCAGGTTCCCCAAGGTCTGGAATCGGTCCTTCTCCACAATCTTCCTCAGGGTCCGGTCACCTCTTCTCGTTGTACAGCGTTTTCTGCCACATTGTTTCCTTCCAACAGACTTACCATTGAGGTGCCTTGATACAGCACTCTGGGAACAGCCTATTTGTTGAGAAATTTCTTTCTGGGTCTTACCCTCTTGCTTGAGGGTGTCAATGATGGCCTTCTTGACATCTGTCAGGTCGCTAGTCTTACCCATGATGGGGGTTTTGAGTAATGAACCAGGCAGGGAGTTTTTAAAAGCCTCAGGTATCTTTTGCATGTGTTTAGAGTTAATTAGTTGATTCAGAAGATTAGGGTAATAGGTCGTTTAGAGAACCTTTTCTTGATATGCTAATTTATTGAGACAGGTTTTTTGGGTTATCAGGAGTTGTAGGCCAAAATCATCAGTATTAAAACAATAAAAGACCTGACAAATTTCAGTTGGTGGATAATGAATCTATAATATATGAAAGTTTAATTGTAATCATTACATTATGGTAAATAATGAAATTTAACACTATATGCTAATTTTTTGAGAAGGACCTGTATATGGATCTTTATACTAGTTTTTTTCTAGTTCTTTGGGAATTTCTGTGTCTCCTTTTCGAGGTTTTCTTTTGACCGGTCATTTTATTCAGTATTTGTTTTTATGTATTTACTTAATAAAAATATTTTTTTAACCACTACTGCCGGAATCTCTTCATATCCTTAGATAGGTATTCATTATTACAAAGTTTTTTGGTGGTGTAGTTCGTATTCAGCCAGGGTGACACAGTCGGAATCGTCATAAATGAGCCCCAAGGGCACTAAAAAATTCTTCCATGTCAATCTCAGCTGAGCCGCCACAAAGCACCTTAAAATGTGTTCCAAAGATTGATCTGCCCTTTCAGTCTTATTGTTGATTTCATGGTGATAAGCAGAGGACAATCACAATTTAATCCCTAGTTTACTACAAAAAAGGTACCAGAATTTGGAGACAAATTGCATTACCCTATCAGACACAATGTTAAGAGGGATCCCATGTAATCTTACAATATTAGAAATAAATAACCTGGAGAGTGTCTCTGCATTAGGTAATCCTGACAAAGGAACAAAATGAGCTTGTTTGCTGAATCGGTCAACCACCGCCCAGATATCAGTATTCCCACCAGACAGAGGCAAATCCGTAATGAAATCCATGGACAGATACCTTTCTGGAATATTGGCAATGGAGCCCATTCTGAGATCAGCCTGTTACGACAAACTTTAGCGCGAGTGGAGACTTCACAAGCAAATACAAAATCTTTAATATCATTATGCATGGACAGCCACCAAAAACATATAGCAATGGATTTTCACATAGCTGTGACCCCAGGATGACCACTCAAGACAGAATCATGAAACTTCAGATGCAATCTAAGATACATAGTCACAAATAATTTGGACCATGGATAGCCGGAAGGAGCCAATGACTTGACTTTACAGATCCCCTCTTCCAATTCCGATGTTACCATGGAAACCACAATACTCTGAGGAAGAATGGAGATGGAGGTTCTGGAGGAGAAAATTGAATCAAAACTGCGTTATAACATATGAGCTTTCACATTCTTAGACCCCAGCCTGAATGGGATAGAGAAATCAAAGGTAGAGAAAAACAAGGACTATCTAGCCTTGTTTAGCTTATTCAATGTTCGCTAGATTCTTGTGATCAGTGGCCACAGTAACTTGATGAACCGCCCCTTACAAAAAATACCTCTGTTCCTCAAAGGCCAATTTAACAGCATATAACTCGTGATTCCAAACATCATAATTTCTTTAAACAGAGGATAATTTTTTAGAAAAAAAAGCACATGGACGCAGGTTAGTCAGAGTTTTGGACCCCTGCTATAAAACAGACCCTACCCTGACTTCTGAAGCATCTTCCTCCACAATGAATGATTTTTGGATTTGGACATCAGGTTAGATTAAAACAGTAGCAGACATACTATAAATGTTTGATAAGCCCCAATAGCATCCAGCGACCAAACCTTGAGATCTGCCCCCTTATGTGTAATGTCAGTAAGAGGTTTAACAATCTGAGAAAATTCCTTGATAAATTTTCTATAGAAATCGCCTAATCCAAGAAAATGTTGCAAACTATTAAAGTCAAAAGGTTGAGCCCAATCAATTATGGTCCAATCAATTATTTCTCTAATTTAGCAAACAAAGAGTTCCCCCTCAATCTTTGTAAAAACTACACGGGCATGTTCTTGGTGAAAGTCTAAATAGGGTGAGAAAATGAGAATATCATCAAGGTAAATCACAACAAATCTCCAAATATAATGGGATAAAATGTCATTCATAAAGTTTTGAAAAACAGCAGACATGATAAGATTTTCAAACAAACCCTCAGGTATTGAAAACTCTTTTTTCCACTCATCACCCTTCCAGTTGCATATTATAATGTAAGTCCCTCTAAGATCAAGTTTAGAAAACCTCTTAGCCCCCAAAAGCTGATTATATAGGCCAGGGATAAGTGGAAGTGGGTAAGTATTTTTAACCGTAATTTAGGTTTAGCTCTTGCAAATCGATGCAAGGACGGAGGCCGCCATCTTTTTTTTTTTAACAAAGAAAAATCTGGCAGCCACAGGGGAGGAGGAAGGACGGATATGACCCTACTGTAAACTTCCGTTAACATATTCTTTCATGGCGGTCCGTTCAGGTCCCAAACAAATTGTACAGGCGAGCTTTAAGTAATTTGTCATTAGGGTAAAAATTTATACGACAATTATAGGGACAATGGGGAGGTAATATCTCCGTCTCTTTTTTTCTGAGAACACATCCCCAAAGTAATTCAAATACCTTGGCAGACCCTTCAGACTCGTAGAGCATATTTGTACAGATTTTAGACATTTCTTGTAACAATTGGGGCTCCATTTAACAACTTTCTTCTGACACCAATCAATAATAGGATTGTGAAGAAGCAGCCATGGAATCCCCAGTACAAACCCAGCATATTAATTGTCCAAAACAAAACAAAAGATGGATTCAGAGTGAAGCACTCCTACTTGGAGCATGAGATCCACTGTTACCCTCTTGACCAAATTCTGGGCTAATGGTGATTTGTCAATGGTGAAAATTTGAATGGGTCTCTCTAAACTAACTGTCCCTAATCCTAACTTTAGAATCAGTCACAAGTTGAATTTACAAGAAAACCCAAAGTCAATGAACACCTGGTCCTTGAAGGATAACACCATATTCATTAATGCTGTATGAGAGGAAGAAAAAGGTACCTGGGGGTCTGGGTGATCTCTTCGTCAATCACCCAGACCCAAACGTTCTCCCGACAGTTTGATTCCCTGAGAAAAAGTTGGGCAATCCTTGACAAAATATCCAGTAAGATCACAGTATAGAGAGAGTCCAAGATCTTGTCTATGTTTCCTCTCCACCACACGAAAACTGGCAACTCTGACCTCCAATGGCTCCACCTCAGGTAAATGGACCTCCTCCATGGAAATATAATGGGTGGCCTGCTGTTCACCCCGTTTATCATGGATTCTGTGGTCCAGTCTTATGGCCTGGGTCATGGCCTGAAGCAGAGAACAAGGGGCATCATGAAGAACCAGAGCATCCTTAAGAGATTTGGAAAGACCTTTGCGGGACTGGCACCTAAGTGCTGCATCATTCCACTGAACTTCAGTGGACCACTGCCAGAAGTCAGTGCAGTAGTCCTCAGTCATGCGCTCCCTCTAAGCTAGGTTCATGATCTTTGCCTCAGTGACCTGGATCCTGTCGGGTTCGTCATAGATCAAACCTAAAGCATCATAAAAGGCATCCACAGAAGACCATTCTGGGGCTTGTGGGGACAAAGATAATGCCCAGGTTTGAGGACCTCCATGTGGTAAGGACATGATTATTCCCACCTACTGGAACTCATCCTCTGACAACCGTGGCGCAGGATAAAAAAATAGCTTACTCTCCCTGAACACACTAAACTGGTTTTGCTCTCCCTAAAATTTATCAGGGAGGGCCAAACAGGTTCAGGAGAGATCAACTGTACCTCAGAGGGTACTGACATCACAGGCACTGCCGGCAGTGGAGAGCTATAGGAAAATTTCATAAATCTACCATATTTTTCAGACTATAAGACACACAGGACCATAAGACTCACCTAGATTTTAGAGGAGGAAAATAGAAACAAAAAGCTGAAGCAAAAAATGTGGTCATGACACACTGTTATGGGGAGGAGCTGCTGATGACACTGCTATAGGGGAAATATTCCCAATCCTGGTGTATATATATATATATATATATATGCCCCCCATCCTAAATATATTTGTCTCCATCCAGATATAAATGGCCATCCTGCCTAGTATACATGGCTACCATCTCCATCCTGTTATACATGGCCCACCATCCCCATCCTGGTATACATGCCCTCCTCTCTATCCCCATCCTGGTTTACATGTTCCCTCATCCCCATCCTGGTATACATGGCCACCATCCCCATCTTGGTATATATGGCCACTATCCCCATCCTGCTATATATGGCCACCATCCCCATCCTGATATGCATGCCCCCCTATACTGGTATACATGACCCCATCATGCTGCCCACATAAAAAATAAACAGTTCTACTTAACTTCCCTCCGCTCCCTTGCAGCAGCATTCTGTTCTGATGCCAACAGCTAATTAAAGCATGTAACAGCGCATAATGTAACTGCTATGCGCCCTCACACACTAAGATCAGCTGCCAGAATACTCACTGCCCTCCCCACCTGGGATTATTGGCATGGAGAGCAGTGAATGTTCATTTTCTTTAATAGCGGGCACACTGTTATAGCCGCAGCCACCATGCAAACACGTGTGCCCGGTATTGAAGAGAATGAATATTCTCTGCTCTCCACTCCCATGGGCATGGAGAGCTGTGAATATTCATTCTCTTTAATAGTGGGCAAACGTGATCGATTGGCTGGGGAGGCTGTGTACCTGCTTTTAAAGAGAATTAATATTTACTGCTCTACACACCTATAGTCCCTCCCACATCTCGGTGCCGGCTATGTACATAGAGGTGGGAGGGAATATTGGCATTGGGAGCAGTGAATATTCATTTTATTTTAACAGCGGATACAGTGTTAGCTGCAGCAGCCGGATCCTGCCTCCTGTGACCCTTTCCTCTGCCCCTACCCCCTCCATCCACAGTCACAGAGGATATATATATAAGGTACATGTGGATTGTAAGACATACACCCCACTTTCCTACTAAACTTTGGAGGAAAAAGTGCATCTTATAGTCTGAAAAATAGAGTAATTATCTGACCCTGCAACTGATATTATTATGATTTTAGACTCTGGCATTCCTTAGCCAAAATCTTGCATCAGTGACAAAGTGTGTGAACTGGATCCATACTGGCGAAAAAAAATCAAAAAACGTATAGGCCACACGTAATCTGTTTGAACTAAAAAGGGTGGGGACATTTACTCATAGGTAGGAGTTCAGAACTATCTACATGACCAACAGAAATAGAACTACACAAAAGTTCCAATGTATAAAACATAAGCCTTTAATGAATACAAAAAAACTGAATAAAATACATATTAAAATAAAGAGGATATGAGCTTGTACAGCGAATATAGTGGTAATAAGTCACATATACAGTTTAACATTAATCACCAATATTGATATAGTATCACAGGTTCCGAGTATTTCATAAGAAAGCTCAGTATCAAACAATTAAGCACTATAAACAGTATATCCATAAATAAGCATTAGTGTAAAATTCACCATATGGATGAATTGCTATCTACATGAGACGCTGACTCCACCTAGTGGACAAAAAGAATAATATAGACATCACAAATCCATAGGTTTCCATATTTTAGTGATAACCTCAGTGTGACAAATAATGATAGCAGTGTGTACCTATAGCAAATCATATAACAGAAATATATATACCATAGCGTATGTGTATATACAGTTAGGTCCATATATATTTGGACAGAGACATCATTTTTCTAGTTTTGGTTATGGACATTACCACAATGAATCTTAAACAAAACAATTCAGATGCAGTTGAAGTTCAGACTTTCAGCTTTCATTTGAGGGTATCCACATTAAAATTGGATGAAGGGTTTAGGAGTTTCAGCTCCTTAACATGTGCCACCCTGTTTTTAAAGGGACCAAAAGTAATTGGACAGATTCAATAATTTTAAATAAAATGTTCACTTTTAGTACTTGGTTGAAAACCCTTTGTTGGCAATGACTGCCTGAAGTCTTGAACTCATGGACATCACCAGACGCTGTGTTTCCTCCTTTTTGATGCTCTGCCAGGCCTTCACTGCGGTGGTTTTCAGGTGCTGTTTGTTTGTGGGCCTTTCTGCCTGAAGTTTAGTCTTTACGGCTACTTTCACACATCAGGTTTTTTGCATCAGGCACAATCCGGCGAATGTTGGAAAAACTGGATCCGGCGCAGATTGTGAAAAACTGATGCGACGGATCCGTTTTTTTGACGGATCCGGCTAGCATATCTAGATTATTGGATAAAAAAAAATTTGGAGCATGCTCAGTTTAAAAAAACGGAATCCGGCACCGGAATCCTTCATTTTCCGGATCAGGCACCTTCCAGCTCCCATAGGCTTCCATTCTAGCAAACAGCCGCAAGCGCTGGATCCGGCGCTTCCGGCTTTTTCGCCGGAGACAAAAAACGTTGCTATGGACGTTTTTTCCAGAAACTGGAAATGGCAGATTTGACGGATCCGGCGAAAACCGGACGAAACACAATGTCATCCGGCACAATCCTGCACTAATGCAAGTCTGTGGGAAAAAAACTGGATCCGGCGGTAACATTTGCCGAATCCGTTTTTTTTAAATTTAGCTGGATTTAGCCTGACAGCGAAAACCTGATGTGTGAAAATAGCCTTACAAGTGAAATGCATGCTCAATTGGGTTGAGATCAGGTGACTGACTTGGCCATTCAAGAATATTCCACTTCTTTGCTTTAATAAACTCCTGGGTTGCTTTGGCTTTATGTTTTGGGTCATTGTCCATCTGTAGTATAAAATGACGACCAATCAGTTTGGCTGCATTTGGCTGGATCTGAGCACACAGTATGGCTCTGAATACCTCAGAATTCATTCGGCTGCTTCTGTCCTGTGTCACGTCATCAATAAACACTAGTGACCCAGTGCCACTGGCAGCCATGCATGCCCAAGCCATCACACTGCCTCCGCCGTGTTTTACAGATGATGTGGTATGCTTTGCATCATGAGCTGTACCACGCCTTTGCCGTACTTTTCTCTTTCCATCATTCTGGTAGATGTTGATCTTGGTTTCATCTGTCCAAAGAATGTTCTTCCAGAACTGTGCTGGCTTTTTTAGATGTTTTTTAGCAAAGTCCAGCCTAGCCTTCTTATTCTTGATGCTTATGAGTGGCTTGCACCGTGCAGTGAACCCTCTGTAGTTACTTTCATGCAGTCTTCTCTTTACGGTAGATTTGGATATTGATACACCGACCTCCTGGAGAGTGTTGGTCACTTGGTTGGCTGTTGTGAAGGCATTTCTTTTCACCATTGAGATTATTCTGCGATCATCCACCACTGTTGTCTTCCGTGGGCACCCAGGTCTTTTTGCATTGATGAGTTCACCAGTGCTTTCTTTCTTTCTCAGGATGTACCAAACTGTAGATTTTGCCACTCCTAAAATTGTAGTGCAGCGCCCCAGAGTCCTGGTCGTTGCAGTATTGTGGCTCCGCCGCTATGGGGAGCTATGGTACGTCTGATGGCACTGAAGGAGTTCATCTGACCAGGTATCACAGACACCAATACATTTCACCGCTGGGCCTCCAGGGGGAGCTAAGGGTTCTATTCACTAGGCCACTCCTCACATACTGGTAAAACTGGGAGTCAGGCAGGAAGTTAGGGAGAAAGCTGACTGGGTTGGAACCAGGCAACACCTTGTGGCAGAGGGTGTTGTGGGGGGAAGACTCGGTAGGGCCCCTGTCAGGGGTGGGATCCTGACAGAGGCTTGGCAACTGGACAGAACGTAACGGGACCGTGCCTGCTCAGAATAGCGGCGGTGCCCAAGGAAGGATTAGAAGCGAGATAGATTGTGCTGAGTGAGAAACGAGATCAAACCAACAAGGAGAATACCAGTAGGAGTCGTGCTGTAAGACCGAGGCAACATCCTACTGAGGCGCAAACAACCGGTGGCCGGAACGCCGAAGGAAGTATTTCTATATACAGCTTCAGGCAATACTTCGAACCTACGGCAGGACAGTCAGTCTCAGGCGGGCTGTCTCACCTAAATCACCTATGCAGTCTTGGGGGGCAACTTGTGGAGAGGGGCGACTCTAGGGTCCCGGAAGAGCTCCGAGCCTACCCTTCAAACGGGTGCCGTCCTAACCGTAACATCAGGGAGGGACGGAAGATTAGCAGAACATCATCTAATCGTGTTGTGAGGGAACTTAAGAAACAGACACAACAGTTGTGGGGACTTTCCGTAAGCACAGCAGGGAAGGACCGCAACACATAGCGCTAGAAGGAAGGCACAGATTTCCACCTGTAAAGAGAACTCTGGAGGTGCCATTGGACCGGCCGGACTTGCGCAGCCTGGTTATCCGGATTCCGGACTGAGGATCCAGAGATCTTCAGTAAAGAGGTAAAGAGACTGCAACCTGTGTCCTCGTTATTTACTGCGACCGGCACTTCACAACCACTGCACCGCAACATCATCCCATACCTCCACCTTTATTGTACGCCCCACAGCAGGGTCACGGACCGGGTCTAGCCACCGTGACAACCCCAGATGTTGTGAATTAGACTTTTTGGCTCCCTCTTGTGGTTACTAGTGATATGACTCTGGGATTTTCTTCCCTCAGTTTGCACCCAGCTGGGTCGTTAGTTCAGGGGTGTTGCTATATAAACCTCCTGGAACCTTAGTCCAGTGCCTGGCATCGTTGTAATCAGACACATTCTGTTTGCTCCTATCTGCTGGTCCTGGTTCATGCAAAATTAAGCTAAGTCCTGCTTCTCGTTTTTTGGGTTATTTGCTTGCTCTCATTTTTGTCCAGCTTGTACTAAATGTGATTCCTGATCTTGCTGGAAGCTCTAGGGGGCTGGTGTTCTCCCCCCGGGCCGTTAGACGGTTCGGGGGTTCTTGAATTTCCAGTGTGGATATTTTTGATAGGGTTTTTGCTGACCATATAAGTTATCTTTCTATATTCTGCTATTAGCTAGTGGGCCTCTCTTTGCTTAATACCTAGCTCATTCTTATGTTTGTCTTTTCCTCTTACCTCACCATTATTATTTGTTGGGGGCTTGTATCCAACTTTTGGGGTCTATTCTCTGGAGGCAAGAAAGGTCTTTCTTTTCCCTTCTAGGGTTAGCTAGTTCTCCGGCTGGCGCGAGACGTCTAGAACCAACGTAGGAACGTTCCCCGGCTGCTGTTATTTGTGGTGCTAGGATTAGATATATGGTCAGCCCAGTTACCACTGCCCTATGAGCTGGTTTTTTGTGTTTGCAGACTTAGAAATTATTTCTGAGACCCTCTGCCATTGGTGTCATAACAGTATGCCAGGCCGCTGCCACACTGCGCATGTGCCAGAATCACGGACTACAGCAACTTAATCATCAGAGGAGCCAGTAGATCACAGCGGCGGCGTCAGCGGTGCGGCCCTGCCAGAAACCCGTGTGATCCGGGGCGAAGAAGCCTCCGCCTCACCCTTCGCCTCTTGGAATTAGCGAGCTAGACGCATTACAGGAAACCCACCAGAAACATGGCGGAAGTGTCCATAGAGGCGACACCAAGCGAGGCCGGAAGTAGGTGGGGCGCTGATCACGTGCTGCACATAAACACTCAGCCTCCTAGAGCTTCCAGCAAGATCAGGAATCACATTTAGTACAAGCTGGACAAAAATGAGAGCAAGCAAATAACCCAAAAAACAAGAAGCAGGACTTAGCTTAATTTTGCATGAACCAGGACCAGCAGATAGGAGCAAACAGAATGTGTCTGATTACAACGATGCCAGGCACTGGACTAAGGTTCCAGGAGGTTTATATAGCAACACCCCTGAACTAACGACCCAGCTGGGTGCAAACTGAGGGAAGAAAATCCCAGAGTCATTTCTGAGGTTCATTCCTCGGTGTTGGCAGGTCATCCGGGAATTTTTGGCACCAGAGATCTGGTGGCTAGGTCCTTTTGGTGGCCTTCCTTGTCACGGGATGTGCGGTCATTTGTGCAGTCCTGTGGGACTTGTGTCATGATTCTCAATGGCGAGAGAACATAGCCCAGCATATGTGAGAACTAGCTCTTGGAAGATGGAAACTATACTGACCATGAACTAAACCTGCCGCACAACTAGAAGTGGCCGGGTAGCATGCCTACGTTTTTTTATCCCTAGATGCCCAGCGCCAGCCGGAGAACTACCTAATCCTAGCAGAGGAAAAGACAGTCCTGGCTCACCTCTAGAGAAATTTTCCCAAAAGGCAGACAGAGGCCCCCACATATATTGGCGGTGATTTTAGATGAAATGACAAACGTAGTATGAAAATAGGTTTAGCAAAAATCGAGGTCCGCTTTCTAGATAGCAAGAAGACAGAAAGGGCACTTTCATGGTCAGCAGAAAACTCTATCAAAACACCATCCAGAAATTACTTTAAGACTCTAGCATTAACTCATAACACCAGAGTGGCAATTTCCGCTCACAAGAGCTTTCCAGACACAGTAACGAAACAGCAGCTGTGAACAGGAACAAAATGCAAAAACACACAAGGACAAAAGTCCAACTTAGCTGGGAGTTGTCTAGTAGCAGGAACATGCACAGAAAGGCTTCTGATTACATTGTTGACCGGCATGAAACTGACAGAGGAGCAAGGTTATATAGCGACTCCCACATCCTGATAGGAGCAGGTGAACAGAGGGGATGATGCACACAAGTACAATTCCACAAGTGGCCACCGGGGGAGCCCAGAATCCAATTTCACAACAGTACCCCCCCTCAAGGAGGGGGCACCGAACCCTCACCAGAACCACCAGGGCGATCAGGATGAGCCCTATGAAAGGCACGGACAAGATCGGAGGCATGAACATCAGAGGCAGTGACCCAAGAATTATCCTCCTGACCGTATCCCTTCCATTTGACCAGATACTGGAGTTTCCGTCTGGAAACACGAGAGTCCAAGATCTTTTCCACAACGTACTCCAACTCACCCTCAACCAACACCGGAGCAGGAGGCTCAACGGAAGGCACAGCCGGTACCTCATACCTGCGCAACAATGACCGATGAAAAACATTATGAATCGAAAAGGATGCAGGGAGGTCCAAACGGAAGGACACAGGGTTAAGAATCTCCAATATCTTGTACGGGCCGATGAACCGAGGCTTAAACTTAGGAGAAGAAACCCTCATAGGGACAAAACGAGAAGACAACCACACCAAGTCCCCAACACAAAGCCGAGGACCAACACGACGACGGCGGTTGGCAAAAAGCTGAGTCTTCTCCTGGGACAACTTCAAATTGTCCACCACCTGCCCCCAAATCTGATGCAACCTCTCCACCACAGCATCCACTCCAGGACAATCCGAAGATTCCACTTGACCGGAGGAAAATCGAGGATGAAACCCCGAATTACAGAAAAACGGGGACACCAAGGTGGCAGAGCTGGCCCGATTATTGAGGGCGAACTCCGCCAAAGGCAAAAAAGCAACCCAATCATCCTGATCCGCAGACACAAAACACCTCAAATATGTCTCCAAGGTCTGATTAGTCCGCTCGGTCTGGCCATTAGTCTGAGGATGGAAAGCAGACGAAAAAGACAAATCTATGCCCATCCTAGCACAGAATGCCCGCCAAAATCTAGACACGAATTGGGTCCCTCTGTCAGAAACGATATTCTCCGGAATACCATGCAAACGAACAACATTTTGAAAAAACAGAGGAACCAACTCGGAAGAAGAAGGCAACTTAGGCAAGGGAACCAGATGGACCATCTTAGAGAAACGGTCACACACCACCCAGATGACAGACATCTTATGAGAAACAGGCAGATCCGAAATAAAATCCATCGAGATGTGCGTCCAAGGCCTCTTCGGGATAGGCAAGGGTAACAACAATCCACTAGCCCGAGAACAACAAGGCTTGGCCCGAGCACAAACGTCACAAGACTGCACAAAGCCTCGCACATCTCGTGACAGGGAAGGCCACCAGAAGGACCTTGCCACCAAATCCCTGGTACCAAAGATTCCAGGATGACCTGCCAACGCAGAAGAATGAACCTCAGAGATGACTCTACTGGTCCAATCATCAGGAACAAACAGTCTACCAGGTGGGCAACGATCAGGTCTATCCGCCTGAAACTCCTGCAAGGCCCGCCGCAGGTCTGGAGAAACGGCAGACAATATCACTCCATCTTTAAGGATACCTGTGGGCTCAGAATTACCAGGGGAGTCAGGCTCAAAACTCCTAGAAAGGGCATCCGCCTTAACATTCTTAGAACCCGGTAGGTAAGACACCACAAAATTAAACCGAGAGAAAAACAACGACCAGCGCGCCTGTCTAGGATTCAGGCGCCTGGCAGACTCAAGGTAAATTAAATTTTTGTGGTCAGTCAATACCACCACCTGATGTCTGGCCCCCTCAAGCCAGTGACGCCACTCCTCAAAAGCCCACTTCATGGCCAAAAGCTCCCGATTCCCAATATCATAATTCCGCTCGGCGGGCGAAAATTTACGGGAAAAAAAAGCACAAGGTCTCATCACGGAGCAGTCGGAACTTCTCTGCGACAACACCGCCCCAGCTCCGATTTCAGAAGCGTCGACCTCAACCTGAAAAGGAAGAGCAACATCAGGCTGACGCAACACTGGGGCGGAAGAAAAGCGGCGCTTGAGCTCCCGAAAGGCCTCCACAGCATCAGGGGACCAATCAGCAACATCAGCACCCTTCTTAGTCAAATCAGTCAATGGTTTTACAACATCAGAAAAACCAGCAATAAATCGACGATAAAAGTTAGCAAAGCCCAAAAATTTCTGAAGACTCTTAAGAGAAGAGGGTTGCGTCCAATCACCAATAGCCTGAACCTTGACAGGATCCATCTCGATGGAAGAGGGGGAAAAAATGTATCCCAAGAAGGAAATCTTTTGAACCCCAAAAACACACTTAGAACCCTTCACACACAAGGAATTAGACCGCAAAACCTGAAAAACCCTCCTGACCTGCTGGACATGAGAGTCCCAGTCATCCGAAAAAATCAGAATATCATCCAGATACACAATCATAAATTTATCCAAATAATCGCGGAAAATGTCATGCATAAAGGACTGGAAGACTGAAGGGGCATTTGAAAGACCAAAAGGCATCACCAAATACTCAAAATGGCCCTCGGGCGTATTAAATGCGGTTTTCCACTCATCCCCCTGCTTGATTCGCACCAAATTATACGCCCCACGGAGATCAATCTTAGAGAACCACTTGGCCCCCTTTATACGAGCAAACAAATCAGTAAGCAGTGGTAACGGATATTGATATTTAACCGTGATTTTATTCAAAAGTCGATAATCAATACACGGCCTCAAAGAGCCGTCTTTCTTAGACACAAAGAAAAAACCGGCTCCTAAGGGAGATGACGAAGGACGAATATGTCCCTTTTCCAAGGACTCCTTTATATATTCTCGCATAGCCGCGTGTTCAGGCACAGACAGATTAAATAAACGACCCTTAGGGTATTTACTACCCGGAATCAAGTCTATGGCACAATCGCACTCCCGGTGCGGAGGTAGTGAACCAACCTTGGGTTCTTCAAAAACGTCACGAAAGTCAGACAAGAATTCAGGAATCTCAGAGGGAATAGATGATGAAATGGAAACCAAAGGTACGTCCCCATGAGTTCCTTTACATCCCCAGCTTAACACAGACATAGCTCTCCAGTCGAGGACTGGGTTATGAGATTGCAGCCATGGCAATCCCAGCACCAAAACATCATGTAGATTATACAGCACCAGAAAGCGAATAACCTCCTGGTGATCCGGATTAACACGCATAGTCACTTGTGTCCAGTATTGTGGTTTATTACTAGCCAATGGGGTGGAGTCAATCCCTTTCAGAGGTATCGGAGCCTCCAATGGCTCCAAATCATACCCACAGCGTTTGGCAAAGGACCAATCCATAAGACTCAAAGCAGCGCCAGAGTCGACATAGGCGTCCGCGGTAATAGATGACAAAGAACAAATCAGGGTCACAGATAGAATAAACTTAGACTGTAAAGTGCTAATTGAAACAGACTTGTCAGGCTTCTTAGTACGCTTAAAGCATGCTGATATAACATGAGTTGAATCACCACAATAGAAGCACAACCCATTTTTTCGTCTAAAATTCTGCCGCTCGCTTCTGGACAGAATTCTATCACATTGCATATTTTCTGGCGTTTTCTCAGTAGACACCGCCAAATGGTGCACAGGTTTGCGCTCCCGCAGACGCCTATCGATCTGAATAGCCATCGTCATGGACTCATTCAGACTCGCAGGCACAGGGAACCCCACCATAACATCCTTAATGGCATCAGAGAGACCTTCTCTGAAAATCGCCGCCAGGGCGCACTCATTCCACTGAGTAAGCACAGACCATTTGCGGAATTTTTGGCAGTATATTTCAGCTTCATCTTGCCCCTGAGACAAGGACATCAAGGCCTTTTCCGCCTGAAGCTCTAAATGAGGTTCCTCATAAAGCAACCCCAAGGCCAGAAAAAACGCATCCACATTGAGCAACGCAGGATCCCCTGGTGCCAATGCAAAAGCCCAGTCTTGAGGGTCGCCCCGGAGCAAGGAAATTACAATCCTGACCTGCTGTGCAGGGTCTCCGGCAGAGCGAGACTTCAGGGACAAAAACAATTTGCAATTATTTTTAAAATTTTGAAAGTGAGATCTATTCCCCGAGAAGAATTCAGGCAAAGGAATTCTAGGCTCAGACATAGGTGCATGAACAACAAAATCTTGCAAATTTTGTACCTTTGTGGCGAGATTATTCAAACCTGTAGCTACACTCTGAAGATCCATTTGAAACAGGTGAACACAGAGCCATTCAAGGATTAGAAGGAGAGAAAGAGAGGAAGGCTGCAGTATAGGCAGACTAGCAAGGGATTCAATTAAGAGCACACTCAGAACTAGAGGGAAAAAAAAAAAAAAATTTGTAGCAGACTTCTTTTTTCTCTCCTTTCTCAGCCAGTAATTTAACCCTTTTTTTTAGGCCGGTCAAACTGTCATGATTCTCAATGGCGAGAGAACATAGCCCAGCATATGTGAGAACTAGCTCTTGGAAGATGGAAACTATACTGACCATGAACTAAACCTGCCGCACAACTAGAAGTGGCCGGGTAGCATGCCTACGTTTTTTTATCCCTAGATGCCCAGCGCCAGCCGGAGAACTACCTAATCCTAGCAGAGGAAAAGACAGTCCTGGCTCACCTCTAGAGAAATTTTCCCAAAAGGCAGACAGAGGCCCTCACATATATTGGCGGTGATTTTAGATGAAATGACAAACGTAGTATGAAAATAGGTTTAGCAAAAATCGAGGTCCGCTTTCTAGATAGCAAGAAGACAGAAAGGGCACTTTCATGGTCAGCAGAAAACTCTATCAAAACACCATCCAGAAATTACTTTAAGACTCTAGCATTAACTCATAACACCAGAGTGGCAATTTCCGCTCACAAGAGCTTTCCAGACACAGTAACGAAACAGCAGCTGTGAACAGGAACAAAATGCAAAAACACACAAGGACAAAAGTCCAACTTAGCTGGGAGTTGTCTAGTAGCAGGAACATGCACAGAAAGGCTTCTGATTACATTGTTGACCGGCATGAAACTGACAGAGGAGCAAGGTTATATAGCGACTCCCACATCCTGATAGGAGCAGGTGAACAGAGGGGATGATGCACACAAGTACAATTCCACAAGTGGCCACCGGGGGAGCCCAGAATCCAATTTCACAACAGACTTGTGCTCGAGCTAAGCCTTGCTGTTCTCGTGCCAGCGGGTTGCTCTTGCCCTTGCCTGTCCCGAAGAGGCCTTGGACACACATTTCCATGGATTTCATTTCTGATCTCCCGGTGTCTCAGGGTATGTCTGTCATCTGGGTGGTATGTGATCGCTTTTCGAAAATGGTCCATTTGGTGCCTTTGCCTAAGCTGCCTTCCTCTTCCGATCTGGTTCCTGTGTTCCTTCAGAATGTGGTTCGTTTACACGGCATTCCTGAGAATATTGTGTCTGACAGAGGACCCCAGTTTGTTTCCAGATTCTGGCGATCCTTTTGTGCTAGGATGGGCATTGATTTGTCGTTCTCGTCTGCCTTTCATCCTCAGACTAATGGACAAACTGAGCGAACTAATCAGACTCTGGAGGCTTACTTGAGGTGTTTTGTTTCGGCAGATCAGGATGATTGGGTGACTTTCTTGCCGTTGGCTGAGTTTGCCCTTAATAATCGGGCTAGTTCCGCTACTTTGGTTTCGCCATTTTTCTGCAACTCTGGTTTCCATCCTCGTTTTTCCTCGGGACATGTGGAGCCTTCTGACTGTCCTGGGGTGGATTCTGTGGTGGATAGGTTGCAGCAGATCTGGAATCATGTGGTGGACAACTTAAAATTGTCACAGGAGAAGGCTCAGCGTTTTGCCAACCGCCGCCGCGGTGTGGGTCCCCGACTTCGTGTTGGGGATTTGGTGTGGCTGTCTTCTCGATTTGTTCCTATGAAGGTCTCCTCTCCTAAATTTAAGCCTCGCTTCATCGGTCCTTACAAGATATTGGAAATCCTTAATCCAGTGTCCTTTCGCTTGGATCTTCCGGTTTCGTTTGCCATTCACAACGTGTTCCATAGGTCTTTGTTGCGACGCTGCGTTGTGCCTGTGGTTCCTTCTGCTGAGCCTCCTGCTCCGGTGTTGGTTGAGGGCGAGTTGGAGTACGTGGTTGAGAAGATCTTGGATTCTCGTCTCTCCAGACGGAGGCTTCAGTATTTGGTCAAGTGGAAGGGCTATGGTCAGGAGGATAATTCCAGGGTGGTTGCCTCTGATGTGCATGCGGCCGATTTAGTTCGTGCCTTTCACGCTGCTCATCCTGATCGCCCTGGTGGTCTTGGTGAGGGTTCGGTGACCCCTCCTTAAGGGGGGGTACTGTTGTGAATTAGACTTTTTGGCTCCCTCTTGTGGTTACTAGTGATATGACTCTGGGATTTTCTTCCCTCAGTTTGCACCCAGCTGGGTCGTTAGTTCAGGGGTGTTGCTATATAAACCTCCTGGAACCTTAGTCCAGTGCCTGGCATCGTTGTAATCAGACACATTCTGTTTGCTCCTATCTGCTGGTCCTGGTTCATGCAAAATTAAGCTAAGTCCTGCTTCTTGTTTTTTGGGTTATTTGCTTGCTCTCATTTTTGTCCAGCTTGTACTAAATGTGATTCCTGATCTTGCTGGAAGCTCTAGGGGGCTGGTGTTCTCCCCCCGGGCCGTTAGACGGTTCGGGGGTTCTTGAATTTCCAGTGTGGATATTTTTGATAGGGTTTTTGCTGACCATATAAGTTATCTTTCTATATTCTGCTATTAGCTAGTGGGCCTCTCTTTGCTTAATACCTAGCTCATTCTTATGTTTGTCTTTTCCTCTTACCTCACCGTTATTATTTGTTGGGGGCTTGTATCCAACTTTTGGGGTCTATTCTCTGGAGGCAAGAAAGGTCTTTCTTTTCCCTTCTAGGGTTAGCTAGTTCTCCGGCTGGCGCGAGACGTCTAGTACCAACGTAGGAGCGTTCCCCGGCTGCTGTTATTTGTGGTGCTAGGATTAGATATATGGTCAGCCCAGTTACCACTGCCCTATGAGCTGGTTTTTTGTGTTTGCAGACTTAGAAATTATTTCTGAGACCCTCTGCCATTGGGGTCATAACACCCAGAGCAGAGACTCAGAGGCCCGGTACCGGGTACCCCTCGGCCCTGCGGCAGTGGGGGCGCTGCAGTAGCAATTTCTCGGATGGGTTTTTTCTGTTTTCGCAGCTTAAGGATGGCTTGTTATACCTGCATGGAGAGCTCCTTTGACCGCATGTTTACTTCACAGCAAAACCTTCCAAATGCAAGCACCACACCTCAAATCAACTCCAGGCCTTTTATCTGCTTAATTGAGAATGACATAACAAAGGGATTGCCCACACCTGTCCATGAAATAGCCTTGAAGTTAATTGGCCAATTACTTTTGGTCCCTTTAAAAACAGGGTGGCACATGTTAAGGAGCTGAAACTCCTAAACCCTTCATCCAATTTTAATGTGGATACCCTCAAATGAAAGATGAAAGTCTGAACTTCAACTGCATCTGAATTGTTTTGTTTAAAATTCATTGTGGTAATATCCATAACCAAAATTAGAAAAATGTTGTCTCTGTCCAAGTATATATGGACCTAACTATATATTATTTCTTGAGACAGCCAATTGGCAAAACGTGCATTAAGGGGATCAGTGGTAATTATGGTTCCCTCTATATCCCATATATGTCTGTTTGAGGCTTTATTTATTCATGTGATGTTCACAGTAGGTTAACTTGATATTGATTTAACCCCTTCACAGCATGCGCTGTACATGTACAGTGCATGTCGTGCCCCTCCCTTTGATATTTGCTCCGGTGCTGAGCCCACATCTTTCTTGGCACATGTCAGTGGAGCGCCCCCACCGCCGCAGGGCCGAGGGGTACCCGGTACCGGGCCTCTGAGTCTCTGCTCTGGGGTAGTCACGGT
The DNA here is from genome assembly GCF_051348905.1 of Ranitomeya variabilis. Taxonomy (NCBI): domain Eukaryota; kingdom Metazoa; phylum Chordata; class Amphibia; order Anura; family Dendrobatidae; genus Ranitomeya; species Ranitomeya variabilis. The sequence goes on from NC_135238.1 coordinate 77,671,971, forward strand.
GGCTAGACCTGGTCCGTGACCCTGCTGAGGGGCGTCCCATGAAAAGTGTAAATGGTGGTGATGTTGTGGTGCAGCGTAGGTCGCAGTAAATAACAAGGACACCAGGTTGCAGTCTCTGTACCTCTTTACTGAAGGTTTCAGGATCCTCAGTCCGGAATACGGTTAACCGAGCTGCGCAAGCCCGGCCGGTCCGATGGCACCTCTAGAGTTCCCTTTGCAGGTGGAAATCGGTGCCTACCTTCTAGCGCTTGTGTGTTGTGGTCCTCCCCTGCTGTGCTTACGGGATAGTCCCCACAACTGTTGTGTCTGTTTCTTCAGTTCCCTCACAACTCGATTATGATGTTCTTCTTCGTCCCCCAGATGCTATGGCTAAGACGCCCCCTTATGACGGGTAGGCTCGGAGTTCTTCCGGGACCCTAGAGTCGCCCCTCTTCAACTGTTGCCCCCTATGTCTTCTTAGGTGATTTGGGTGAGACAGCCCGCCTATAACTGACTGTCCTGCCGTTGGTTTGAAGCTAGGCCTAGAGCTCTATACTTCCTCGGCGTTCCGGCCACCGGCTGCGCGCCTCAGTAGGATGTTGCCTCGTCTTACAGCACGACTCCTACTGGTGATTCTCCTTGTTGCGTTGATCTCGTTTCTCACTCAGCACAATAAACCTCGCTTCTTGTCCTTTCTTGGGGTACCGCCGCAATGTCGTGCAGGCGCGGTCCCGTAACGTTCTTTCTGTTCGCTAGGCCTCTGTCAGGATCCCACCCCTGACAGGGACCCCCCTGAATCTTCCCCTGCAACACCCTCTGCCACAGGATGTTGCCTGGTTCCAACCCAGTCAGCTTCTCCCTAATTTCCTATCCAACCCCCAGTTTTACCAGACTGTGAGGAGTGGCCTAATACATAGCGCCCTTAGCTCCCCCTGGAGACCAGACTGTGAAATGTATTGGTGTCTGTGATACCTGGTCAGGTGAACTCCTTCAGTGCCATCAGACGTACCATAGCCCCCCTTAGTGGCGGAGCAACGGTACTGCAACGACCAGGACTCTGGCGTGCTGCACTCCCCCCCGGTTAAATCCAGTACTCCTGGACTGGGAAGAAAACAACAATACATGTCAGCACAAAGCACTAGGGTGGAACAATAGAAGGTCACCAACATTATATTAGAACCCAAAATAGGGTATATTTAGTCCAGAAAAAATGGGACCAAAAGCAGGAACATATTGGACCACTGCACTTAAATCGACAAAAACAAATAGAGAAAAAGAGCAGCATAAAGTCCGGATAAATATATATTACAAACTTTATTAGTAATAATACCAGGCTTAAAAACAACAGAAGGAAATAATCCCCGTGCTGTACTCAGCACGCACCTAAATTGTTTTTGTCGATTTAAGTGCAGTGGTCCAATATGTTCCTGCTTTTGGTCCCATTTTTTCTGGACTAAATATACCCTATTTTGGGTTCTAGTATAATGTTGGTGACCTTCTATTGTTCCACCCTAGTGCTTTATTTATATTTGTTTGCTGTGTCATGCACAGGTTGCGTGGACTTCATAATGGACTACAGAGCCAAGGAGCGTTCTTGGCTCGATCAGATGGACCAGGTTTTTAATGACGGCGGGATGGACGCACAGCAGCCAGCGGACGCAAAATGGGATGATAAATTATTGTCCATTAAGACTATGATTCTAAAACGCTCGCGACTGTGGTGGAACAGGATGTTCCTGGAAAAATACATTAGAAACAAGATGATTCCCAGGGGCCTCAGAGTGAGGATTCTCCCATCTTTTCCAATTGAGGATAATGCCTTTATCACACAATGGGAGGAGTCTTGTACATCTTGTTCCACCACACTCATGCAGCTATTGATCAATTTCAATACCAGTTGTATTTCCGAGTTGGATAAATCTATTGATCTAATGCAGGCTGAAGTAAAGATAGGGTGTCCCCCTATTAAGTTACAACAATTTGAGAATGATTTGGATAAGTCAATGGATGCCGTTGTGAAGAAAATACAAGATACTCAGACATCTAAACTTAACAGGGATAATAAGGACTATCAAAGTAAGAGAGTCTACCTATGGAGGACAAAGGCAATTCAACAATCGGATAGAGCCTTATCCAATACCTCCCTATCATCTCAGAGTGGAAGATCTGATATCTCCTCGGCATCCACTCACATCTCTGGAGGTGGTGGGAATAGATTGCGGGACCATACGTACCACCCATATAGGAGGAACAATAAAATCTCGAAAGCACCTAAACGTGATAACAAGGTGATTAACCTCAGTAGTTACACTCTCTCTGATGTTGATTTACAGTTATTGGAAAGGGGTCTCTCTTTTTCTCCGACGTCCAATTTTGATTTATTCTCTACCATTAAGGATCTTCATATTTTTGCTCGGTCGCTACTGTTCAGGAGATACCACTACAATAATGAGTTACATCTTTTATTTCCCACAGAGGAGGAGCAAAACACGCTGAGAATATTGGAGGAGCTGGCGGTGGAACATATACATGAAGGTAATCTGATCCCTCCATCTATTCGCCCTCGCTCCAGCAGGTTCCCTCCCTTGTCTACATGTTCCTCCATTGATACATTTGTTCGGGTAGTTACTGAAGACCTTGGCCACATCCAGAAGTCTACCAAAAATGATAATCTATCTAGAGCTGAGAGGAATAGACTGCAATATCTCCAAAATCTCCCAGACGTGGTTATCAAACCAGCAGATAAAGGTGGTAACGTCGTCCTGTGGCCCGTGGATATGTATGAGAGGGAGGCGTTTAGGCAATTAGATAACAACATATGCTATAAAAAACTTACATATAACCACTCTCTACATTCTCTGCACAATTAGAGTCGATTATCCAACGGGCCTTACGGGACGACGTTATCACCAAGGACTTGGCTGGGGCCCTGGTAGTTAAAGAGCCAACTATACCTACATTCTATCTACTACCTAAAATTCATAAGGGCCTCCAGTCCCCACCGGGTAGACCTATCATCTCGGGGAGGGGGAACCTGCTGGAGCATGTGAATAGATGGATAGATTTCCACCTGCAGCCCATGGTCTCTAATCTCCCCTCGTTCCTTTTGGACACAGGGGATCTTTTGCGTAGGGTTGACGGATTGTGCTTGGAGGGTGGCTCTCTATTGGTTTCAGCAGATGTTGAATCTTTATACACCAACTTTAGACATAGCGACGGTATTCGTGCCGTGAAACATTTCTTGGATACTTCATCACTGTCTATGGGTATGAGATCGCTTCTGCTGGAGCTTCTAGAGTTCACCCTCACCCACAATTTTTTTGTGTTTAAGGGGTCCTTCTACCTGCAGCTCCAGGGGACCGCTATGGGGGCGGCCTTTGCGCCCGCGTATGCGGGTCTCTTCCTGGGGCTGTGGGAGAGGGACCTCCCCCTGTCAGATGAACAGGGATCGATTAATCGTGTTCCTTTATGGACACGATATATCGATGATGTCTTCTTCATCTGGCAGGGCACATCCGTCGACCTGGCGCAATTTATGTCTCTCCTGAACAGTAAAGATCGTAACATTCATCTTACCTTTGTATCAGATGCTGATTCTATTGACTTCTTGGACGTCACGATAAAGAGAGACAGCGGGGGTACCCTAAATACGGATATATTCCGTAAAAAAACATCAACCAATACTCTGTTACACGCTACCTCTGGACACCCAAGACACATGGTTAAATCAATCCCTGTGGGGCAATTCCTCCGCTTGAGACGTATTTGCTCTGATATGGGTGACTTTGAAAAGCGAGCGGAGGAACTTCGCCTCAGATTCAGGGAACGTGGATATAGTGGGAGGTCCATCAAAAGAGCTTATTTGCGTGCAAAACATACTTCTAGGGATAGTCTTATCTATGGCCCCCCGAGACGTCCAACTGCAGGCGTCAATGAAAAGACCAGATTCATCACTACCTTCAGCCTGCAATCGGACCGGATACGCCATGCGTTGGAAAAGGCATGGCCTATCCTAAAGGTGGATCCGATTATCGGGAAATTCCTACCAACCCGGCCCCTATTGACATTTAGACGGGCTAGAAATCTCCGTGACTGCCTGGTCCGGAGTCACTATGTGAGCCAGCATCCTCCAACTTTCTTGGAGAGATTTGCCCCAGGACCTGGATTTTGCCCGTGTGGCCGCTGTGTCGCCTGCCCCAACGTGGATACATGTGACACCTTCACGGACTCCAAGGGTGTCAGAACATACTCAATTAGATCACATATTTCGTGTAATACACGGTATGTGATCTACTATGCCACTTGTCCGTGTGGACTCATTTATGTAGGCCTGACTACCCGCTTGTTTAAGTTCCGTGTGAGGGAACACGTTTTGGGGATACAGGCGGCCAGCGGCCACGTGGACTCCTCATTGTTAAAAACGTTACCTAGGCATTTCAGGGAGTTCCACGGGTGCAATTCATCATTGCTGAGGGTTAGAGGAATTGATACCCTAAAAATCAATATTAGGGGCGGGCAACTATCCAAAAGGCTTGCGAAATTAGAGACGCAATGGATATGGCGTCTCCAGACTATCCATCCGGAGGGCCTAAATGAAAACATTTCATTTGCCCCATTTTTGTAGTCCGCCGGCTTATGTGTGTCTCCCCGTGTGCGCCTCCGCATGCAATTGATTTTATGTGATTTTAATGGGTTTCTTGTTTTCTTCTATCTTTTAGTATTGATAGTTGTGGCACGTGAAGGACGCTTGCTTGGCCACCCACTTGGGTGAAGGATAATCGATCCATTAGAAGATATATGAAATTTGGAGCAACATATGACCAGATTGGTCGAAGAAGTATATGGGGACTTTCTCTTTTTCCACTTGGACTATATTACATAATTCTCAGTATTACTATTTTTGGATATGTCCCTGGTTCCTATATATACATGGTATATGAGACTGTTATCGTATATTTATACCGTGTAGTTTCACCATCTTCTCTATATGTTGAGTCCTAGCAAGTTTTTTCATATGTTCATTTGTATAGATATATAGTATGGTGATCTGTATTTGGTTTATTTTATTGTAGTGTTATTTTTTATTTATTTTTTTCACCTATTTTCATTTTTGTCACTGTTTTTGTTTTTTCTTTCTTCTGCGCTCTGATATATATATTTTTGAAATAGTGGGCTTCGTCGAGTGTATATATATTATTCTCGACTTGTTGTGACATGGGGTCGGTATGACAGTGTATTTTTCCATCTTTTTATGTAATTTGTCTTCTGCTATCTTGCCCACATGTCCTATATGACAGTTACAGCTAATATGGCTATCTACTCTTATCTGTATTTCCATTCACCTTTTCTTACCTTGCCCATATGTTTTGTATGTCTGCCATGATTCATATGGCTATTGCTGTTTTAAAAAATATGGCCGCAAGTATCGTCTGCGCATGTCTGGCCTCGGTAACATGGCAGTAGTGCTGAGCGAGGATTTGACCTGCGGCTCTGCGACCGCTGATATGCGCAGGCGCGGGCGTACTATGACCATGCAGCCATCCGTAGTTTTCAGTATCTCTGCGCATGTTAGGCTTTGAGAATATGGCTGCAGTGATAGATAGGTGTTAACAACTATAGGCCCGCCCGGCGCGATGTGCGCTATGCGGACACACTATGACCACATAGCAGTTTTCAGTTACTCCTTCTGTCCCCGATCACATGACGCTGTCTCTTATGGGACGCATGGGGCCCCATGTGTTCCCTGTTGAGTGGCGTTCAGGTGTATCGGGTGCAGAGTGATTGGGCGTTATGCGGTGATTGGTTAGCCCACTAATCACACCTCCACCAGAGCGTGCTATACTTTACTATTTATCGAACCCAGCGCTATGCTTATGCACCCCTTGAGAAAGGCGATAGCCGAAACGCGCGTCGGGGGATACAGGGGGGTGGTGCCAGTCCACGCCGTGATTTCTTTCTATACTGACTGGTATGTATATTATTTTCTATTCAGTGTGAAATGTGCCTTCTATACAATCTTATGTACCTGTGTGCTTAATGCAGGTGTTTGAATCCTATTTACTTGCACAGTCACTTTGATTCTATGTGATACCTGTTTCGGTTACAATGTGGATATATTTATACTACAGGCACCTGTCCCCTGTTCATTTAGGTGCGTGCTGAGTACAGCACGGGGATTATTTCCTTCTGTTGTTTTTAAGCCTGGTATTATTACTAATAAAGTTTGTTATATATATTTATCCGGACTTTATGCTGCTCTTTTTCTCTATTTGTTTTTGTCGATGTCAGCACAAAGACATACAAGTTTTGAAATGCAATAACTTTTAACAGAGCTTCCCTTTATGGGAGGTGAGGACACTTGAACGTTACAAACATGGTTAAATACTTTTAAATAACATACTATAAATAACTTCTTTTACCCAACCGGGTATTCTACTAAGTGCAAATTTCTGAACAATAATTTAACATTGCCTTTAAGGACATACACGCTGAATCCACTAAAGACCTTGTTATAAAACGCTATAAGGCTAATCAACTTTTCTTCATTCTCCATCTTTACATCCGCAGGACCGCCTGTCTATCTGCCCCAGGCCTACTGCCTCTCCTTCTGTTGCAGGACCGCCCCTTTCCGCCCGGGCCTTCTGCCTTTCTGCTACTATACACAGTATAGGACGAATCATCCATCTCTTAATTCAAGATCACTGAGCCATTTCTGTATGGCTCCTAGGAGGACTCACTGACTAACCCCGTACGGGTTCACTTTCTGTCCTCATTCTTCTAGCAACATCATTAACATTTCTCACAATTAACTAGTTAGCTACATATAACTTTTACATATTAGCATTATTACTTCTTCTTTCAAGACATCATTACCATTTAGCTATCTTAAGGCAACACTATTCATAAGTGCAACATGTGAACATTCCTTTTAAGAAGGAACCAAGTCTCTATGAGGTAGTGCAACTTTTCAAGCTGCAAGTCCGTATGCAGTAAGGACTCCGGTGCTGTCCTCAGGAACAGTTTCTTCGCAAAGAGTCCTTTCTTTTGTAAAACCAGTAGAGGGCACCTTTAAGAAGGTGCAAACTATTTACAATAAGTTTGTAATCATGCAGTGTTCATGATCCAGCAGTTCTTTCAACAATGATAAAACAGGAAACAAAAAACAAAAAGCAGAGGAAGGGATCCCTTTAAGAGTTTAACCCTAGTCGGGTTGTAGCAGCAAAAAGGACACATAGAAAAATGAACAAGTAACTATGTACATTCCCGTGGTATTGAGGTTTATCCCTCCAAGTCTGGGGGTGGCTTCCGTGAGTACTGCCCTCCACCTGCCACCACATAAAGGGCGTCCGCACCCTGGATAGGGGTCTGGGTACTCACGGTTCTCCTCGGGGTGATGGTCCGCAGGCATTTGGCACACAGGGAGATTGGAGCAATGACTGCTGGTCCCGGTGAATCGTCGGATGGTGGTACTGTCACTTCCGGCTTGTATTTGCGCACGTGCAAGGCATACCACCCTTTGTCTCCCCAGTGGCGGGTGTACTGAACTCGGTCTCCCGGGTAAAGATCCCGGCCTGGGTGTCCCTCGATGAGGTGCGCCTCCACATTCCGCCGGTTCACGAATACCTCCAAAGCGAGACCGGGCTCTTTGATGAAGCCCCAACCTCCCTGCAGCTGGAAAGTGCTGATGACTCCATGGCGCTGCGGGCCCCAGTCCTCCTCAGCAGCTTGCCTAACCTGGGCTTTAGCCTGAAGGTCCTTCTCCCGCTCTGCCTGACGCCGGAGCTCTTTCTTGCGGGCCCACTCCTCTTCCTGCTGGCGCAGCTGCTGGCGGTACTCCCTCTGGCGGATGACCTCAATGCTCTCCCCCTCCTCCTGGACGTCCCCTGGGAATCCAATCAAATTGGTGGTGGCCGCACGGGTCCACTTGAAGGTCACCCATTCTCCCTGGAACTTTACGGGCTGCTTGGTAGGTCGCAGGGGGTTGTCGGCCGTCTGCAGGGTCTCCCAAGGCCTCTCGCATTCAATGCGACTACACACCCGTCCGGGTGGTCGTGGTGGAGGTGAGTCCACATCTACTAGCAAGGACTCTTCGGTCGCCGCGGCAGGGTCGGTGCTGCTATCTGCTTCCAGAGCACCTCCAGTGCTGGTCTCCTCTGCTGCCGGCTGCGATACCAGTGCCTGGTGATGGTGCGGTCCCTCGCTAGCGATGGTCGCTCGCTGGTACAGACTCCGGAACTGCCGGCACAGCTCTTCCACCTCCGCTCCGAGGATTTCCTGGCCTGCGCAGCCTGGTAGGAGCTCCCATTGGCGGGGCCTGGTACGGGTCTTCTCCCCCTCTCCTGGGTGACTTCCGCTCGCCATGCTGCCAACCGGATTCTGCCTCGTGGCATCCAGCGGTTCCTGCCCCTCCCCGTCCGGAGGGCGGCCTCTCTCTCCTCCACCATCCCACACTAGGAGGCGGACCTTTCTCATAGATGGACATATCTCTCGGACATAGTAGTATCTGTGAGGGGCTGGTTCCACCTTCGCGCCATTCTTCCAGGCTACACCCACGATGACACGCCCCACTCGTCCTGCACGCCACATGGTATTATAATGGCGGCGGTTTTGGCGGGAACTTCTGGCGGCAAGTGGCAATACACAGTCTTTTCAATAAAGCAAAATCTAAGCACAATTCAATCACAGTTCCAAGGCACACATGACCTGATTCTTCAGGCTTAAGTACATCCTGTTCGTGACACCAAGTTGGAGCGCCCCCACTGCCGCAGGGCCGAGGGGTACCCGGTACCGGGCCTTTGAGTCTCTGCTCTGGGGTAGACACGGTGGCTAGACCCGGTCCGTGACCCTGCTGAGGGGCGTCCAATGAAAAGTGTAAATGGTGGTGATGTTGTGGTGCAGCGTAGGTCGCAGTAAATAACAAGGACACCAGGTTGCAGTCTCTGTACCTCTTTACTGAAGGTTTCAGGATCCTCAGTCCGGAATACGGTTAACCGAGCTGCGCAAGCCCGGCCGGTCCGATGGCACCTCCAGAGTTCCCTTTGCAGGTGGAAATCGGTGCCTACCTTCTAGCGCTTGTGTGTTGTGGTCCTCTCCTGCTGTGCTTACGGGATAGTCCCCACAACTGTTGTGTCTGTTTCTTAAGTTCCCTCACAACTCGATTATGATGTTCTTCCTCGTCCCCCCAGATGCTATGGCTAGGACGCACCCGTATGACGGGTAGGCTCGGAGTTCTTCCGGGACCCTAGAGTCGCCCCTCTTCAACTGTTGCCCCCTATGTCTTCTTAGGTGATTTGGATGAGACAGCCCGCCTATAACTGACTGTCCTGCCGTTGGTTTGAAGCTAGGCCTAGAGCTCTATACTTCCTCGGCGTTCCGGCCACCGGCTGCGCGCCTCAGTAGGATGTTGCCTCGTCTTACAGCACGACTCCTACTGGTGATTCTCCTTGTTGCGTTGATCTCGTTTCTCACTCAGCACAATAAACCTCGCTTCTTGTCCTTTCTTGGGGTACCGCCGCAATGTCGTGCAGGCGCGGTCCCGTAACGTTCTTTCTGTTCGCTAGGCCTCTGTCAGGATCCCACCCCTGACAGGGACCCCCCTGAATCTTCCCCTGCAACACCCTCTGCCACAGGATGTTGCCTGGTTCCAACCCAGTCAGCTTCTCCCTAACTTCCTATCCAACCCCCAGTTTTACCAGACTGTGAGGAGTGGCCTAATACATAGCGCCCTTAGCTCCCCCTGGAGGCCAGACTGTGAAATGTATTGGTGTCTGTGATACCTGGTCAGGTGAACTCCTTCAGTGCCATCAGACGTACTGTAGCCCCCCTTAGTGGCGGAGCAACGGTACTGCAACGACCAGGACTCTGGGGCGCTGCATCAGCTGTTTTGAACAGCTGACATGTGTCACATGATCGCATGGTCGGCATGACAACGCAGGGTCTGCAGCAGACCCTTGAGGTTGTCGTTGCTGGATTGCTATGAGCGCTGCCCAGTTGGCGCTCATAGCAAGTGAGTCTTTCTGCTACACACAGGCGATCTCATCATCACCTGTGTGTAGCAAAGGCAATCAGAAGATCACAGATTATAGTCTCCCATGGAGACTATTGAAGCAAGTGAAAAGTAAAAAAGATTTTTAAAAATCTTAAAAAAATCAAATATAAAAGTTCGAATCACCAATTTGTCCCATTCAAAATAAAACAATTTAAATAAAATTAAAAATACACATATTTGGAATCACCGCATTCACGATCGCCCGATCTATCAAGATATAAAAATAATTAATCCGATCGTTAAACGGCGTAGCGAAAAAAAAAGTCAAAACTTTTTTTGGTAGCTGGAACATTGTATTAAAATACAATACTGGGTGATCAAAAGATTATATCTACGCAAAAGTGGTGTAATTAAAAACATCAGCTTGGCGCGCAAAAAATAAGCCCTCACCCAACCCCAGATCACGAAAAATGTAGACGCTCTCGGAAAATAGTGCAAATTTTTTTTAGATTTTTTTTCACCACTTAAGTGCCTTATTCCATGAAGGATGGGTATCAGGAGGCGGTGATGGATCTATCAATGAAGTGGTTTCTAATTGACATTTATTATCAAACATCATTTGAGAATCTTTGGTCTGTGCAGCCAACTATGGACTTTGCCCGGTGGGGAAATTCATCTTTGCCGTTGACTAAATATATTAGATCATGACCCATTTTACAGGGAGTTCTTTTTGGAACCAAGTGTATACACCTGGTTTCAGCCACGTCACCATCAGCTCTTTGTAACCACACTTTATATTGGTTAATAAAAGTCTTTTATATGGGTTGATTCAATTCAGCCTCTCTAATCTGTAATTCTGGACTATCTGAGGGCTTTAGCATTATACACAATGTAGGGTGGGCACCAGGAGGTGGTGAGGGTTCCACCATCGTAGTGATATTTCATTGACTATTTTGTCATGAAACATTGATGGAGAATCTTTGGATTGTGTGGATAGTTAAGGACTTTGTTTTTTGTGGCTGACAAAGTGATTAGATTATGACCAATCCTTTATGGAGGTCTTATCAGAATGAAGTGTACACATCTAATTTTGCCACGTCGTCATTAGTCCGGTGTAAGTACACTCCAAATGGGTTAATAAAAATTCCCTTTTATAGGGTGACTCAATTTAGCCATGTTGACTTGTAATTCTCGTCTCTGATGTAGACCTTCTCGTTGGTATGCCTCTAACCATGTGTATTAAAACACTACTCCCTTTATTATTCCCTGCGGAATGTGCCTATATTTGCCCCCATGTGGTACAATTGTCCACTGTGTACTTATATACCATTCTCTTATGTCATCTCCAGTTACATCCTTTTGTGTTAGGTGTTGCTTATTTTTGGTTAGGGCTTTTATAATTAACCTTTGTGTGGGTCTTTCTTGGGGTCTTTGCCTGACATTAGTTCTGTGAGTGAGACCCTGGACGTTTACTACTATTGGCATGGTCTTTATATGGCCAGCATGAGGTAGATCCTTTTGTAAATTGCTTGCTTAATGTGACAATCCAGGTAAACACACTGGCTGAGCATCTCTGGTTACCATGAGTTTTCACACTTGATTACAATCAGTACCATGACAACCGAGAGTCTTCTCCGGACATGCGTAGTCTATCAGCAGTCCAGTGTGGGTTTGCCTGGAAAACATGCACGCAGCATCAACTTTCTGGGTTGCCAGGATAACATCACGGTACTTCCGGAATCATGTTCAACGTGCTTTCACTGCGTCCTGGTCACTCCAGCTGTCTTTTTTGATGAATAAGGCATTTATATGACAGACTGTCACTCCTGCTTTCGGCCCCTGAAGAAGCCAGTTCAACTGGCTTGTTCGCCTCCCTCCTCCCTGTGTCATCTTCTAGGTCCTGCATCTACCATATTCGGTGGGTGACATAGGGGCAGCTGTTTCAAGCATTGTGTCTTCTAGGTGTGACTTGCAATTTAAATCTCTGTGCTTTACTTGTTGCTGGGGAAAACACAGGAAGTGGTGTGTACACTAGGGGGGGTGATCAGTAGCCTTATTATGGGCTTTCATGTTATAGGTTTTTAATGTTTGTTATCTACGGAGTGTCTTTGAATGTCAATAAAGATTTATTATTTTATTTATGAGTGATCCTCAGTATTAGTATGCTCCCTTTTTCTTCTTAGTGTTTGAGATGTGGCCTGCGCTGAAGGCGACGGCCCTGATTGTAGCTCACAGCGGCTGGGAAGTCACAGCCTGTGAGTTTTGCAGGGTGGCTTTTGAGGTGAATGTGCCTCTGCACGTGTGCGCTAACAACATGGGCCGTGTGGACGTGTCTTTGTGCATGGAGTGGGTGTGGCTAAGTGGAGTGGGTGTGGCTATATAGAGAGGGTGTGGCTTGATACATACACACATACACTCAGCTTTATATATATAGATTGTATTTACTGTTACAAAAAATTTCATATTTAGAGGATAAATGTCCAACTTATGCTTGTTAGAAATTAAGACTAATTTACCACAGAAAATAAATCATTAATTTACAGATTTTTTATGTATATTGGATTCTATACCACGGGAAATCTTCCTAACTTTATAATACTCCTCAAAGTATTTAAATGGAGTTGTGGTGAAATAAATCATTTAGTGTCATGATCATATTTGTGTTTTACATCTTTCAATAACGATGTACACAACAAAGATGCATCTTCCTCTATTAAGCATCCTCTGAGACGTCTTTTGAAGTGAAGGTGAACACAAGCTCTGATCAGATTTGTTCTAGAACAGACATGATGAACAAATGCTTTGCAAACTGCTATGGTCAAAATATGTATGAAAAACCAACAAGCAGCACCAGTTATTCAAGAGTGTCTGGGGACCAAACCTTCCGGGTAGTGATGAGGGAACGTGCTTAGATAACACGGACCCGAACATAATATATGAGCACGCCCAAGATACTCGGAAATCACCTGAGCGTGCTCGGATAAGATGTTAGCCGAGCCTATTCACTCATCACTACTTCTGGGCGATTGGCAAACCTACCAAACATACAAACAAATGGAGGCAGCACTCCAAAAAGATAAGGTGCAAAATCGATGGGCTTTTTTGGCCTATGTGGTGAAATCTTGGTTCATAGTGTGAACCTTCCTCAAGCAACATAACAAGTATACGTACCAAATATTTAAAGGAGCATTAAATACATATATTATTATACTTCATCAACATAATTATGCCAATAATACAAAAACAATATTCCAAATATATATGCCAGTAAATGTGTAAAAATTGAAGAAATTCATGACATCAAATAAATAGAAATATGAATAATTTCATAATTATCTATATATATAATTGTCTAAGGTCCACTTCCGTCTGTTTGTCTGTCTGTCTGTCTGTCTGTAACAGAAATCTTGTGTCGCTGATTGGTCGCGGCCGGCTTTTATTTTATTTTAATTATTTTTTTAACAGGGATATGGTGCCCACATTGCTATATACTACGTGGGCTGTGTTATATACTGTGTGGGCTGTGTTATATACTATGTGGGATGTGCTATATACTATGTGGGCTGTGCTATATACTACGTGGCTGTGCTATATACTACGTGGCTGTGCTATATACTACGTGGGCTGTGTTATACACTTTGTGGGCTGTGCTATATACTACGTGGGCTGTGCTATATACTGCGTGGGCTGTGTTATATACTGCATGGGCTGTGTTATATACTGCGTGGGCTGTGTTATATACTGCGTGGGCTGTGTTATATACTGCGTGGGCTGTGCTATATACTACGTGGGCTGTGCTATATACTATGTGGGCTGTGCTATATACTACGTGGGCTGTGTTATATACTGCGTGGGCTGTGCTATATACTACGTGGCTGTGCAATATACTACGTGGCTGTGCAATATACTACGTGGCTGTGCAACATACTACGTGGGCTGTGCTCTATACTACGTGGCTGTGCTATATACTACGTGGGCTGTGTTATATGCTGCGTGGGCTGTGAGACTCTTTCACTCGGGGCCCTCAAAAACCTGGAGCTCGCCCTGACTTCACTGATTGGTCGCGCCCGGCCGTGCGCCGCCTCCTCTTGCTGCAGTATCGTCCCCGGCGCCTGCGCATTAAGTTTTTTTGGGGGGTGTGCGCAGTTGCGCTGCTCTTTGTACTTACAGCGCAGGCGCCGGGGACAATACTGCAGCAAGAGGCGGCGCCCGGCGCGCACAGGCCCAGAGTGACGGCTGTGCTGCGTCTGATTAGGAAGGAAAGACCCGCCTTCCTGGCGAGTAAGAGGGGGCACATTTTATAAGTGATTATTTCAACGTGTGCAGGCATCATAACTAAAAGAGCCACCCTGTCAGAATGCAGCATTTGTGCTGCACAAGGTGGCTCTTTTAGTTACAAATGCCTGAGGGGGGGTGACAGGTTCCGTTTAAACGATCTCAACAAATCTCTTTAACGGGCAGGGAAAGAAAGTGATGTATTGTACTTCTAAAGTATATAAAATTAATCACTTTTTGACATGCAGTTCAGATTGTGGTTTATTTACTACAATGTCCTTGTAATCTATTGTATATATGCAGCGCCCCAGGTTCCTGGTCGTTGCAGTAATATCATTCTCCTCTAGGGGGGAGTGATGTTACGTTTGGAGGCGATGAAGGAGAACTCTGTGTCAGGTAGCACAATGCATGCAGCATGTTCACACTCCAGACCAGAAGGGGGAGCTCTAAGCCTGTTTAAGGTGAACTCCCCTATAAGAACATCCTGATCTGGAGGGAAAAGGTTCAGTTCCTGTCAGGAAGACAGAAGGAAAGGAAGCATCGGAGCAGTGTAGCCTAAAGGCTGCAGCTCCTAGGAAACAGACTGATAGAAAGCAGAACATATTGCAGCAAGCGTGAAGGAAAGTCAGAGCAAAGGAGAGGATATCAGAGGGAGATCAGCCAGGAGCAGGCTGCCTCCTTCTGAGGCGCAGAAATCCGGTAGCCGGAACACCAGGGAGCAACAGTCCTTTATGCCTTGCTCCAGAGACCGGCAGGACGGCTAATTTCAAGTTACTGATCCGCCCCATACCCAGGAGGCAAGGTGGCACCCACGAGAGGCCGGGGCGTGCTAGAGTCCCTGTAAAAAAGCCTCAGGCCACCGGTCATATGGGTTGTCCTATCCATCAGGGGGACAGAGAGAGACATAACATCTAGAACATCTACAACAGTTGTGAGGACCTTATGAGAGGCTCAGCAATAAGGTACTACAACACCCAGGCGCTAGAGGAAGGCTACTGATTTCCACCTGGATAAGGGGACTCTGGATTTGCCTCCAAACCGGCCGGACTCTGCCTGCCCTGTGATCTGGTGCTCTGGACTGTGGATGCTGAAGCCTTCAGTAAAAAGGTAAAGAGACTGCAACCTTGTGTCCTCGTTCTTCACTGCACCTCTCACCATCCACCATCTACACACTGGGAAGCCCTGGGGACACACTTTACCTGTGGGAAGGTATACCATCTAGCTGCCATAACATCAACCCAGCGGACCCCTTAAAGCAGCGTCGGTCACCCTGACCGAATACCACATGTGGCGTCACGAACATTATCCCTTTAAAGACCTTTCCCCATTTACAACGGACCTCCCGATGGCCACGGACCGGGTCAGCCACCGTGACATCCCCCTTGAGAACCGAAGGACCCGGTACCGAGTTCCCCTAGCCCTTGGGGGCGATCCACATAGAGGAGACAACCTGTGAATTTAAGACCCGTATAAATCATCATAGATATACTATAAGGAAGAAAAGGTTGGACCTCCCGGTTTCAAAGCACTTTACCGAACTAAACCATACTGAAAAACAATTAAGGTTCACAATTAGTGTTGAGCGATACCTTCCGATATCGGAAAGTATCGGTATCGGAAAGTATCGGCCGATACCGTCAAAGTATCGGATCTAATCCGATACCGATACCCGATCCCAATGCAAGTCAATGGGACGAAAATATCGGAATTAAACTAAACCCTTTCTTTCCTTGTAGGTTAATTCTACATGAAGGAAAACAACTAAGAATAATGTAGGATGTATTGGGGGAGGTGGCGGAGACATTAAAGGCACAGAGGTTTAGCCCAATCAAATAGAATAGCAGGATTTTTATTTTTTTTTATGACGTTCGGCGTTAGAAAGATTTTGACTATGTTAATTTTTTACTTATTTTGTCAGATATTGATGTTTCACTACTTCCACGCCCTTCACCTTCTTTTTTACTTCTCTGACACTTTCTTCTTCATTATCCTCATCATCAGCTTCTTTGACATCAACTTCTTCACCTTATTCATCTTCTTCTTCATCTTCTACCTATTTTTTTTTTTTTGTTACATTGTTCATATTCTTTTTATTTAACTATTATCTTCTTCATATTCAACTTCTTCATCATATTCTTATTTGTGACAGGCATTCCCGTAGTTGTTATCTATAAAAGTTTGAAGATTACACCTTCCGTTCTGCCTGTCACAAAAGAGTTACATTTGTCCGCGTTCAGTTTGGCCTGCAGCATCAGGCTTTATCCAGGGGCACCACGAGGAGGAACGGACTCACCCCCATACACTGCTTAGTCTTCTTCTGCTTATAATTTAGATAATATCTTTTGCTCTGATATTTAGTCTTATGCTTAATGTTCTTCTGCTCTTTGTTCTGCAGCCTCTTGTTCTTCTGCTTCTCGGTCTTCCAGGTTGTCGTCGTTGTCTCCAGGGTCGTCGTCTCCGGGGTCGTCGTCATCGGGGTCGTCTTCAGGGTCATCGTCTCCAGGGTCGTCGTCATCTCGGTGGTTGTCGTCTCTGGTGTCGTCATCATCTTAGGGATGGTCTTCCGGGTCATCGTCTTTAGGGTCTTGAACTTGGAAATGTAGCAGAAGGTACAAGAAGGCTGAGAAAATGCCGAGAAACAGCTGATGGAACTGGAACTCGGATGGCTACCCGAAGGTCCAAGAGCCAATGGAACTACCGTGGACCAGCTGACGTTACTGGAACCCGGTTACTAAGCAGGAGGTACCCGTGCCTGAAAGCACTACCAAGGACCACCTGACGTTGGTGGAACTCGGATACCCAGAGGGAGGCACCTAAGCCAAAGGCTCTGCCCGGAACCAGCTGACGGTACTGGAACCAGGATGGGGAGCAGAAGGTACAAGAGCAAAAGACACTGCCGAGAACCAGCTGACGGTACTGGAACCTGGATGAGTAGCCGAAGGTCCAAGAGCCAATGGAACTACCGAGGACCAGCTGACGTTACTGGAACCCGGTTACTAAGCAGGAGGTACCCGTGCCTGAAAGCACTACCAAGGACCACCTGACGTTGGTGGAACTCGGATACCCAGAGGGAGGCACCTAAGCCAAAGGCTCTGCCCGGAACCAGCTGACGGTACTGGAACCAGGATGGGGACCTATTCAAGCTTGTCTTCCTAGAGCCCCAACTGGAGGTGTTAGAGCCCAGGGTCAGCAGAAGGAGGAGAGGGAGGGGAGTTTAGGCCGAAGCCTGCACTGGTGGCAGCTTTGGGTCTGTTGTGTCTGCGTGGCTGTCGCAGGACACGTTGCCGGCTACACAGCAGGGGAACAGCTGGCGGTGCTGAACCCCACTGACACATTGGCTGGTGTTTTTCTCTGTGCAGCTAGCACATCTGGGCCCCAACTGGCGGTGTTAGAGCCCAGGGTCAGCAGGAGGAGGAGCAGGGGGAGCGGAGTGTAGGCCGAAGCCTAATTGAACCAATTTCAAAGGTAACCTTTAACCCCCCCTCAGGTGTTACAAACTAGAAGAGCCACAGCTTATGCAGCAGTAGTGCTGCACAAGTCAAAGGTTGCTCTTTTAATTTTTCTCCTTGCACACGCTGAATGAAACACGTATAACATTTAGCCCTTTATACAGTCAAACTGTGTTGGAGGCGAGAGTTCCCTTCGTAATGGGACGCAGCACAGATGTCAAGAATCCCACCTTGGTGCTGAGCGCAGCCTCCTGAGCGTTGTTATTTGCTGTACAGGAGTCTGCGCTGTCGTTTTATCCCTTGGCCATGCGCTGTTAGCGCTGCCCATCTTCTGACATCATTTAATGTCGGCCGTTGCGCTTCGCGATGACCATGAATCCCAGTCCCGCAGTGTCTTTACATAGTTAAAACACTTCGGGGCTGGGATTCATGGCCTGGCGCAGTACATATGTTCGCCTCTCGCTTGGGTTCTTACACCTGCTTCAGACTATGCGGCGTCAGCTGATCCCTTATCGCATGCCACGGCCATGAAGCCGCACAGTCTGAAGAAGGAGGAAGGAGATGAGGAACAGGCGAACATATGCACTGCTCATGCCCGTCAATCACACCCTCGCAGTCCAAATAAATAAGACACCGAGGGGCGTTGTGTGGGGCAGGGCGGCCGCAGAGGCGCAGCCAGCCAAACAATGATGCCAGAAGACGGGCAGCGCTACCAAGGGGGTTGCAGCGTGTCATTACAAAGGAAAGTCACACCTCCGGGACGGTTAAATGGTCACAGAGGACACATTTTAGACGTGTTCAGTTCCCCATGGGCAAGGAGAATAAGTTTCTGAGCCACCTTGCACACATGCAGCATTACTGCTGTACAAGGTGGCTGTAAAACATAGAAACTCCTGGGGGAGGGGGGACAGGTTCCCTTCAATTTCAGTTCTTGTGTCTGCGTGGCGGTCTCAGGACACGTTGCCGGCTACACAGCAGGGGAACAGCTGGCGGTGCTGGACCCCACTGACACATTGGCTGGTGTTTTTCTCTGTGCAGCTAGCACATCTGGGCCCCAACTGGCGGTGTTAGAGCCCAGGGTCAGCAGGAGGAGGAGAGGGAGCGGAGTGTAGGCCGAAGCCTAATTGAACCAATTTCAAAGGTAACCTTTAACCCCCCCTCAGGTGTTACAAACTAGAAGAGCCACAGCTTATGCAGCAGTAGTGCTGCACAAGTCAAAGGTTGCTCTTTTAATTTTTCTCCTTGCACACGCTGAATGAAACACGTATAACATTTAGCCCTTTATACAGTCAAACTGTGTTGGAGGCGAGAGTTCCCTTCGTAATGGGACGCAGCACAGATGTCAAGAATCCCACCTTGGTGCTGAGCGCAGCCTCCTGAGCGTTGTTATTTGCTGTACAGGAGTCTGCGCTGTCGTTTTATCCCTTGGCCTTGCGCTGTTAGCGCGGCCCATCTTCTGACATCATTTAATGTCGGCCGTTGCGCTTCGCGATGACCATGAATCCCAGCCCCGCAGTGTCTTTACATAGTTAAAACACTTCGGGGCTGGGATTCATGGCCTGGCGCAGTATATATGTTCGCCTCTCGCTTGGGTTCTTACACCTGCTTCAGACTATGCGGCGTCAGCTGATCCCTTATCGCATGCCACGGCCATGAAGCCGCACAGTCTGAAGAAGGAGGAAGGAGATGAGGGACAGGCGAACATATGCACTGCTCATGCCCGTCAATCACACCCTCGCAGTCCAAATAAATAAGACACCGAGGGGCGTTGTGTGGGGCAGGGCGGCCGCAGAGGCGCAGCCAGCCAAACAATGATGCCAGAAGACGGGCAGCGCTACCAAGGGGGTTGCAGCGTGTCATTACAAAGGAAAGTCACACCTCCGGGACGGTTAAATGGTCACAGAGGACACATTTTAGACGTGTTCAGTTCCCCATGGACAAGGAGAATAAGTTTCTGAGCCACCTTGCACACATGCAGCATTACTGCTGTACAAGGTGGCTGTAAAACATAGAAACTCCTGGGGGAGGGGGGACAGGTTCCCTTCAATTTCAGTTCTTGTGTCTGCCTGGCGGTCGCAGGACACGTTGCCGGCTACACAGCAGGGGAACAGCTGGCGGTGCTGAACCCCACTGACACATTGGCTGGTGTTTTTCTCTGTGCAGCTAGCACATCTGGGCCCCAACTGGCGGTGTTAGAGCCCAGGGTCAGCAGGAGGAGGAGCAGGGGGAGCGGAGTGTAGGCCGAAGCCTGCACTGGCGGCAGCTTTGGGTCTGTTGTGTCTGCGTGGCGGTCGCAGGACACGTTGCCGGCTACACAGCAGGGGAACAGCTGGCGGTGCTGGACCCCACTGACACATTGGCGAGGTGTTTGGCTCTGTGCAGCCAGCACTTCCGGACAGCAACTAGCGGTGTTGGAGCCCGGGCTCTGCAGGTGGAGCATAGTGTAGGCCGAAGCCTAATTGAACCGATTTTAAAAGTAACCTTTAACCCCCCCTCAGGGGTTACAAACTAGAAGAGCCACAGCTTATGCAGCAGTAATGCTGCACAAGTCAAAGGTTGCTCTTTTAATTTTGCTCCTTGCACCGCTGAAAGGAACACGTATAACATTTAGGCCCTTACACAGTCAAACTGTTTTGGAGGCGTGAGTTCCCTTCGTAATGAGACGCAGCACAGCTGACAAAAATGCCACCTTGTTGCTTTGCGCGGCCTCCTGAGCATCGTTATTTGTTGCACAGGAGTCTGCGCTGTCGTGTTATCCCTTGGCCTTGCGCTGTTAGCGCTGCCCGTCCTCTGACAACATTTGATGTTGGCCGGTGCGGTTCGCGATGCCCATGAATCCCAGCCCCGCAGTGTCTTAACATTGTTAAAACACTGCGGGGCTGGGATTCATGGCCTGGCGCAGTACATATGTTCGCCTCTCGCTTGGGTTCTTACACCTGCTTCAGACTATGCGGCGTCAGCTGATCCCTTATCGCATGCCACGGCCATGAAGCCGCACAGTCTGAAGAAGGAGGAAGGAGATGAGGGACAGGCGAACATATGCACTGCTCATGCCCGTCAATCACACCCTCGCAGTCCAAATAAATAAGACACCGAGGGGCGTTGTGTGGGGCAGGGCGGCCGCAGAGGCGCAGCCAGCCAAACAATGATGCCAGAAGACGGGCAGCGCTACCAAGGGGGTTGCAGCGTGTCATTACAAAGGAAAGTCACACCTCCGGGACGGTTAAATGGTCACTGTCATGATCTCAATGGCAAGAGAACATAGCATAAGCATATATAGGAACTAGCTCTTGGAAGATGGGAACTGAGCTGACCATGAACTAAACCTAACGCACAACTAGCAGTGGCCGGGTAGCATGCCTACGTTGATTCTAGATGCCCAGCACCAGCCGGAGGACTAAATAATGCTAGCAGAGGAAAATATCAGTCCTAGCTCACCTCTAGAGAAATACCCCGAAAGGAGACAGAGGCCCCCCACATGTATTGGCGGTGAATTAAGATGAAATAACAAACGTAGCATGAAAATAGGTTTAGCAAATTTGAGGTCCACTTACTACATAGCAGAAGACAGAAAGGACACTTTCATGGTCAGCTGAAAACCCTATCAAAACACCATCCAGAAATTACTTTAAAACTCTGGCATTAACTCATAACACCAGAGTGGCAATTCCTGTTCACAAGAGCTTTCCAGACACAGTAACGAAACTACAGCTGTGAACTGGAACAAAAATGCAAAAACAAACATGGACAAGAGTCCAACTTATCTAGTAGTTGTCTAGGAGCAGGAACAAGCACAGAGAGGCTTCTGATAACATTGTTGACCGGCAAGCAACTAACAGAGCAGCCAGGTTATATAGCGACTCCCACATCTTGATGGGAACAGGTGAACAAAGAAGATGAAAACACCAGTTCAATTCCACCAGTAGCCACCGGGGGAGCCCAGAATCCAAATTCACAACAGTACCCCCCCCTCAAGGAGGGGGCACCGAACCCTCACCAGAACCACCAGGGCGATCAGGATGGGCCCTATGAAAGGCACGAACCAGATCAGAGGCATGAACATCAGATGCATTCACCCAAGAATTATCCTCCTGGCCGTATCCCTTCCACTTGACCAGATACTGGAGTCTCCGTCTGGAAACACGAGAGTCTAAGATTTTCTCCACAACGTACTCCAACTCACCCTCAACCAACACCGGAGCAGGAGGCTCAACGGAAGGCACAACCGGTACCTCATACCTGCGCAATAATGACCGATGAAAAACGTTATGAATAGAAAAGGATGCAGGGAGGTCCAAACGGAAGGAAACAGGGTTAAGAATCTCCAATATCTTATACGGGCCGATGAACCGAGGCTTAAACTTAGGAGAAGAGACCCTCATAGGGACAAAACGAGAAGACAACCACACCAAATCCCCAACAACAAGCCGAGGACCAACACGACGGTGGCGGTTGGCAAAAAGCTGAGTCTTCTCCTGGGCCAACCTCAAATTGTCCACCACCTGCCCCCAGATCTGATGCAATCTCTCCACCACAGCATCCACTCCAGGACAATCCGAAGATTCCACCTGACCAGAGGAAAATCGAGGATGAAACCCCGAATTACAGAAAAACGGGGACACCAAAGTGGCAGAGCTGGCCCGATTATTGAGAGCGAACTCTGCCAATGGCAAAAAAGCAACCCAATCATCCTGGTCAGCAGACACAAAACACCTCAGATATGTCTCCAGGGTCTGATTAGTCCGCTCGGTCTGGCCATTCGTCTGAGGATGGAAAGCGGACGAAAAAGATAAATCTATGCCCATCCTAGCACAGAATGCCCGCCAAAATCTAGACACGAATTGGGTCCCTCTGTCAGAAATGATATTCTCAGGAATACCATGCAAACGAACAACATTTTGAAAAAACAGAGGAACCAACTCGGAAGAAGAAGGCAACTTGGGCAGAGGAACCAAATGGACCATCTTAGAGAAACGGTCACACACCACCCAGATGACAGACATCTTCTGAGAAACAGGCAGATCTGAAATAAAATCCATCGAGATGTGCGTCCAAGGCCTCTTAGGAATAGGCAAGGGCAACAATAATCCACTAGCCCGAGAGCAACAAGGCTTGGCCCGAGCACAAACGTCACAAGACTGCACAAAGCCTCGCACATCTCGTGACAGGGAAGGCCACCAGAAGGACCTTGCCACCAAATCCCTGGTACCAAAAATGCCAGGATGACCTGCCAACGCAGAAGAATGAACCTCAGAGATGACTCTACTGGTCCAATCATCAGGAACAAACAGTTTATCAGGTGGGCAACGATCCGGTCTATCTGCCTGAAACTCCTGCAAGGCCCGCCGCAGGTCTGGAGAAACGGCTGACAATACCACTCCATCCTTAAGGATACCTGTGGGCTCAGAGTTACCAGGCGAGTCAGGCTCAAAACTCCTAGAAAGGGCATCCGCCTTAACATTCTTAGAACCCGGTAGGTATGACACCACAAAATTAAACCGAGAGAAAAATAATGACCAGCGCGCCTGTCTAGGATTCAGGCGCCTGGCGGTCTCAAGATAAATCAAGTTTTTGTGGTCAGTCAATACCACCACCTGATGTCTGGCCCCCTCAAGCCAATGGCGCCACTCCTCAAAAGCCCACTTCATGGCCAAAAGCTCCCGATTCCCAACATCATAATTCCGCTCAGCGGGCGAAAATTTACGGGAAAAGAAGGCACAAGGCCTCATCACGGAGCAGTCAGAACTTTTCTGCGACAACACTGCCCCAGCTCCGATCTCAGAAGCGTCGACCTCAAC
This sequence comes from Ranitomeya variabilis, assembly GCF_051348905.1. NCBI lineage: Eukaryota > Metazoa > Chordata > Amphibia > Anura > Dendrobatidae > Ranitomeya > Ranitomeya variabilis. The sequence continues at coordinate 77,695,460 of NC_135238.1, forward strand.
CTGAAAAGGTAGAGCAACATCAGGCTGACGCAACACAGGGGCAGAGGAAAAACGGCGCTTAAGCTCCCGAAAGGCCTCCACAGCGTCAGGGGACCAATCAGCAACATCAGCACCCTTCTTAGTCAAATCGGTCAATGGTTTAGCAATATCCGAAAAACCAGCAATAAATCGACGATAAAAGTTAGCAAAGCCCAAAAATTTCTGAAGACTCTTAAGAGAAGAGGGCTGCGTCCAATCACAAATAGCTTGAACCTTGACAGGATCCATTTCAATGGAAGAGGGAGAAAAAATATATCCCAAAAAGGAAATCCTCTGTACCCCAAAAACACACTTAGAACCCTTCACACACAAAGAATTAGACCGCAAAACCTGGAAAACCCTCCTGACTTGCTGGACATGAGAGTCCCAGTCATCCGAAAAAATCAGAATATCATCCAGATACACAATCATAAATTTATCCAAATAATCGCGAAAAATATCATGCATAAAGGACTGGAAAACCGACGGAGCATTTGAAAGACCAAAAGGCATCACTAAATACTCAAAGTGGCCCTCGGGCGTATTAAATGCGGTTTTCCACTCATCCCCCTGCCTGATTCGCACCAAATTATACGCCCCACGAAGGTCAATCTTAGAGAACCACTTGGCCCCCTTTATGCGAGCAAACAAATCAGTCAGCAACGGCAATGGGTATTGATATTTTACAGTGATTTTATTCAAAAGCCGATAATCGATACATGGTCTCAAAGAGCCGGTTTTTTTTGACACAAAGAAAAAACCGGCTCCTAAGGGAGATGACGATGGACGAATATGTCCCTTTTCCAAGGACTCCTTTATATATTCTCGCATAGCAGCATGTTCAGGCACAGACAGATTAAATAAACGACCCTTTGGGTATTTACTACCCGGGATTAAATCTATGGCACAATCGCACTCTCGGTGCGGAGGTAATAAACCAAGCTTGGATTCTTCAAAGACGTCACGATAGTCAGACAGGAACTCAGGAATTTCAGAGGGAATAGATGATGAAATGGAAACCACAGGTACATCCCCATGAGCCCCCTTACATCCCCAGCTCAACACAGACATAGCTCTCCAGTCGAGGACTGGGTTGTGAGATTGCAGCCAAGGCAATCCTAGCACCAAATCATCATGTAGATTATACAGCACCAGAAAGCGAATAATCTCCTGGTGATCCGGATTAATACGCATAGTTACTTGTGTCCAGTATTGTGGTTTATTATTAGCCAATGGGGTGGAGTCAATCCCCTTCAGAGGAATAAGAGTCTCCAAAGGCTCTAAATCATACCCACAGCGTTTGGCAAAGGACCAATCCATAAGACTCAAAGCGGCGCCAGAGTCGACATAGGCGTCCGTGGTAATAGATGACAAAGAGCAAATCAGGGTCACAGATAGAATAAACTTAGATGGTAAGGTGCAAATGGAAACAGATTTATCAAGCTTTTTAGTGCGCTTAGAGCATGCTGATATAACATGAGTAGAATCACCACAATAGAAACACAACCCATTTTTCCGTCTAAAATTCTGCCGCTCGCTTCGGGACAGAATTCTATCACACTGCATACTCTCTGGCGACTTCTCAGTGGACACCGCCAGATGGTGCACTGGTTTGCGCTCCCGCAAACGCCTATCGATCTGAATAGCCATTGTCATGGACTCATTCAGACCCGCAGGCACAGGGAACCCCACCATAACATCCTTAATGGCATCAGAGAGACCCTCTCTGAAAGTCGCCGCCAGGGCGCACTCATTCCACTGAGTAAGCACAGACCATTTACGGAATCTTTGGCAGTAAATTTCCGCTTCATCTTGCCCCTGAGATAGGGACATCAAAGTTTTTTCTGCCTGAAGCTCCAAATGAGGTTCGTCATAAAGCAACCCCAAGGCCAGAAAAAACGCATCCACATTGAGCAACGCAGGATCCCCTGGTGTCAATGAAAAAGCCCAGTCTTGAGGGTCGCCCCGGAGCAAGGAAATCACAATCCTGACCTGCTGTGCAGGGTCTCCGGCAGAGCGAGATTTCAGGGACAAAAATAATTTGCAATTATTTCGAAAATTCTGAAACCCAGATCTATTCCCCGAGAAAAATTCCGGCAAAGGAATTCTCGGCTCAGATACAGGTGCATGACAAACAAAATCTTGCAAATTTTGTACCTTCGTGGCGAGATTATTCAAACCTGCAGTTACACTCTGAAGATCCATTACAAACAGGTGGACACAGAGCCATTCAAAGATTAGAAGGAGAGAAAAAAAAAAAAAAAAAAATTTCAGCAGACTACTTATTTCTCTCCTTTCTCAGCCAAGGATTTTAACCCTTTAGTGGGCCGGTCAAACTGTCATGATCTCAATGGCAAGAGAACATAGCATAAGCATATATAGGAACTAGCTCTTGGAAGATGGGAACTGAGCTGACCATGAACTAAACCTAACGCACAACTAGCAGTGGCCGGGTAGCATGCCTACGTTGATTCTAGATGCCCAGCACCAGCCGGAGGACTAAATAATGCTAGCAGAGGAAAATATCAGTCCTAGCTCACCTCTAGAGAAATACCCCGAAAGGAGACAGAGGCCCCCCACATGTATTGGCGGTGAATTAAGATGAAATAACAAACGTAGCATGAAAATAGGTTTAGCAAATTTGAGGTCCACTTACTACATAGCAGAAGACAGAAAGGACACTTTCATGGTCAGCTGAAAACCCTATCAAAACACCATCCAGAAATTACTTTAAAACTCTGGCATTAACTCATAACACCAGAGTGGCAATTCCTGTTCACAAGAGCTTTCCAGACACAGTAACGAAACTACAGCTGTGAACTGGAACAAAAATGCAAAAACAAACATGGACAAGAGTCCAACTTATCTAGTAGTTGTCTAGGAGCAGGAACAAGCACAGAGAGGCTTCTGATAACATTGTTGACCGGCAAGCAACTAACAGAGCAGCCAGGTTATATAGCGACTCCCACATCTTGATGGGAACAGGTGAACAGAGAAGATGAAAACACCAGTTCAATTCCACCAGTAGCCACCGGGGGAGCCCAGAATCCAAATTCACAACAGGTCACAGAGGACACATTTTAGACGTGTTCAGTTCCCCATGGGCAAGGAGAATAAGTTTCTGAGCCACCTTGCACACATGCAGCATTACTGCTGTACAAGGTGGCTGTAAAACATAGAAACACCTGGGGGAGGGGGGACAGGTTCCCTTCAATTTCAGTTCTTGTGTCTGCGTGGCGGTCGCAGGACACGTTGCCGGCTACACAGCAGGGGAACAGCTGGCGGTGCTGAACCCCACTGACACATTGGCTGGTGTTTTTCTCTGTGCAGCTAGCACATCTGGGCCCCAACTGGCGGTGTTAGAGCCCAGGGTCAGCAGGAGGAGGAGCAGGGGGAGCGGAGTGTAGGCCGAAGCCTGCACTGGCGGCAGCTTTGGGTCTGTTGTGTCTGCGTGGCGGTCGCAGGACACGTTGCCGGCTACACAGCAGGGGAACAGCTGGCGGTGCTGGACCCCACTGACACATTGGCTGGTGTTTTTCTCTGTGCAGCTAGCACATCTGGGCCCCAACTGGCGGTGTTAGAGCCCAGGGTCAGCAGGAGGAGGAGAGGGAGCGGAGTGTAGGCCGAAGCCTAATTGAACCAATTTCAAAGGTAACCTTTAACCCCCCCTCAGGTGTTACAAACTAGAAGAGCCACAGCTTATGCAGCAGTAGTGCTGCACAAGTCAAAGGTTGCTCTTTTAATTTTTCTCCTTGCACACGCTGAATGAAACACGTATAACATTTAGCCCTTTATACAGTCAAACTGTGTTGGAGGCGAGAGTTCCCTTCGTAATGGGACGCAGCACAGATGTCAAGAATCCCACCTTGGTGCTGAGCGCAGCCTCCTGAGCGTTGTTATTTGCTGTACAGGAGTCTGCGCTGTCGTTTTATCCCTTGGCCTTGCGCTGTTAGCGCGGCCCATCTTCTGACATCATTTAATGTCGGCCGTTGCGCTTCGCGATGACCATGAATCCCAGCCCCGCAGTGTCTTTACATAGTTAAAACACTTCGGGGCTGGGATTCATGGCCTGGCGCAGTACATATGTTCGCCTCTCGCTTGGGTTCTTACACCTGCTTCAGACTATGCGGCGTCAGCTGATCCCTTATCGCATGCCACGGCCATGAAGCCGCACAGTCTGAAGAAGGAGGAAGGAGATGAGGGACAGGCGAACATATGCACTGCTCATGCCCGTCAATCACACCCTCGCAGTCCAAATAAATAAGACACCGAGGGGCGTTGTGTGGGGCAGGGCGGCCGCAGAGGCGCAGCCAGCCAAACAATGATGCCAGAAGACGGGCAGCGCTACCAAGGGGGTTGCAGCGTGTCATTACAAAGGAAAGTCACACCTCCGGGACGGTTAAATGGTCACAGAGGACACATTTTAGACGTGTTCAGTTCCCCATGGGCAAGGAGAATAAGTTTCTGAGCCACCTTGCACACATGCAGCATTACTGCTGTACAAGGTGGCTGTAAAACATAGAAACTCCTGGGGGAGGGGGGACAGGTTCCCTTCAATTTCAGTTCTTGTGTCTGCGTGGCGGTCGCAGGACACGTTGCCGGCTACACAGCAGGGGAACAGCTGGCGGTGCTGAACCCCACTGACACATTGGCTGGTGTTTTTCTCTGTGCAGCTAGCACATCTGTGCCCCAACTGGCGGTGTTAGAGCCCAGGGTCAGCAGGAGGAGGAGCAGGGGGAGCGGAGTGTAGGCCGAAGCCTGCACTGGCGGCAGCTTTGGGTCTGTTGTGTCTGCGTGGCGGTCGCAGGACACGTTGCCGGCTACACAGCAGGGGAACAGCTGGCGGTGCTGGACCCCACTGACACATTGGCGAGGTGTTTGGCTCTGTGCAGCCAGCACTTCCGGACAGCAACTAGCGGTGTTGGAGCCCGGGCTCTGCAGGTGGAGCAGAGTGTAGGCCGAAGCCTAATTGAACCGATTTTAAAAGTAACCTTTAACCCCCCCCCCTCAGGGGTTACAAACTAGAAGAGCCACAGCTTATGCAGCAGTAATGCTGCACAAGTCAAAGGTTGCTCTTTTAATTTTGCTCCTTGCACACGCTGAAAGGAACACGTATAACATTTAGGCCCTTACACAGTCAAACTGTTTTGGAGGCGTGAGTTCCCTTCGTAATGAGACGCAGCACAGCTGACAAAAATGCCACCTTGTTGCTTTGCGCGGCCTCCTGAGCATCGTTATTTGTTGCACAGGAGTCTGCGCTGTCGTGTTATCCCTTGGCCTTGCGCTGTTAGCGCTGCCCGTCCTCTGACAACATTTGATGTCGGCCGGTGCGGTTCGCGATGCCAATGAATCCCAGCCCCGCAGTGTCTTAACATTGTTAAAACACTGCGGGGCTGGGATTCATGGCCTGGCGCAGTACATATGTTCGCCTCTCGCTTGGGTTCTTACACCTGCTTCAGACTATGCGGTGTCAGCTGATCCCTTATCGCATGCCACGGCCATGAAGCCGCACAGTCCGAAGAAGGCGGAAGGAGATGAGGGATAGGCGAAGAAATGCACCGTTCATGCCCGTCAATCACACCCTCGCAGTCAAAATAAATAAGACACCGAGGGGCGTTGTATGGGGCAAGGCGGCCGCAGAGGCGCAGGCAGCCAAACAATGATGCCAAAAGACGGGCAGCGCTACCAAGGAGCTTGTTGCGTGTCAATACAAAGGAAAATCACACCTGAGGGACGTTTTAATGGTCGCAGAGGACTCATTTTAGACGTGTTCAGTTCAACATGGGCAAGGAGAATAAGTTTCTGAGCCACCTTGCACACATGCAGCATTACTGTCGTACAAGGTGGCTGTAAAACGTAGAAACACCTGGGGGAGGGGGGACAGGTTCCCTTCAATTTCAGTTCTTGTGTCTGCGTGGCGGTCGCAGGACACGTTGCCGGCTACACAGCAGGAGAACAGCTGGCGGTGCTGAACCCCACTGACACATTGGCTGGTGTTTTTCTCTGTGCAGCTAGCACATCTGGGCCCCAACTGGCGGTGTTAGAGCCCAGGGTCAGCAGGAGGAGGAGCAGGGGGAGCAGAGTGTAGGCCGAAGCCTGCACTGGAGCAAGTTGAAAGGGAACCTTTAACCCCCCCCCCAGGCGTTTGTAGCTGAAAGAGCCATCGTGTACAGCACTAATGCTGGAAAACGTAAACTTAGCTCTTTTAATTATGGTCCTTGCACATGCTGAACCTAACACTTATGAAAAGTGTCCCCTCCTACCGTGATACCATCCGGTTGGTGGAACTTTCCTTTGTGATGTAACGCAGCACAGCCGTCATTCTTACCCCCTTGGCGCCGTGCGCCGCCTCCTCAGCGTTGTTTGAATCAGTCCCGGAGCCTGCGCTGTTAGGTTAGCCCTTGGCCATGCACACATTTTGCGCTGCCCATCTTCTGACATCATTTGGTGTCAGACTGGCTGCGCCTGTGTGGCTGCGCTGGCCGAGATCCCGCCTCGCAGTGTCGTCTAATGTAATCCCACCGCGGGCCTGGGATCCGTGGCCATGCGCAGTGCATATCCTCACCTCTCACTCCCCTCCCTACGGCTTCTTCAGACTGTGCGGTGTCACGGCCGTGGCATGCTATTATTAGAAGCCGTAGGGAGATGAGTGAGAGGTGGAGGTTCAGATATGCACTGCGCATGTCCATGGATCTCAGGCCCCCAGTGGGATTAAATCAGAAGACACTACGAGGCGGGATCTCGTCCAGCGCGGCCGCACAGGCGCAGCCAGCCTGACACGAAATGATGTCAGAAGACGGGCAGCGCAAAATGTGTGCATGGCCAAGGGGTAACCTAACAGCGCAGGCTCCGGGACAGATTCAAACAACGCTGAGGAGGCGGCGCACGGCGCCAAGGGGGTAAGAACGACGGCTGTGCTGCGTCACATCACAAAGGAAAGTTCCACCTACCGGACGGTATCACGGTAGGAGGGGACACATTTCATAAGTGTTAGGTTCAGCATGTGCAAGGAGCACCACGAAAAGAGGCACTTTTTCCCTTTGCATCATTACTGCTGCACAAGGTGGCTCCTTCAGTAAAAACGCCTGGGGGGGGGGGACAGGTTCCCTTAAATTTAACTTGTTGTGCTTGCGTGGCGGTCGCAGTACACGTTGCCGTATACACAGCAGGGGAACAGCTGGCGGTGCTGAACCCCACTAACACATTGGCGAGGTGTTTGGCTCTGTGCGGACAGCACTTCTGGACAGCAACTAGCGGTGTTGGAGCCCAGGGACAGGAGGAGGAGGAGGAGGAGGTGGAGGAGATAGGAGGGATTGCCACACACACAGCTGGGGAACAGCTGACGTTACTGAACCCCAATAACAGAGGAGGGACTGTTGGGACTGTGCGTACAGCACTACCAGGCAACAACTAGCGGTGTTGGAGCCCAGGGACAGGAGGAGGAGGAGGAGGTGGAGGAGATAGGAGGGATTGCCACACACACAGCAGGGGAACAGCTGACGTTACTGAACCCCAATAACAGAGGAGTGACTGTTGACTGTGCGTACAGCACTTCTGGACAGCAACTAGCGGTGTTGGAGCCCAGGGACAGGAGGAGGAGGAGGAGGTGGAGGAGATAGGAGGGATTGCCACACACACAGCTGGGGAACAGCTGACGTTACTGAACCCCAATAACAGACGAGGGACTGTTGGGACTGTGCGTACAGCACTACCAGGCAACAACTAGCGGTGTTGGAGCCCAGGGACAGGAGGAGGAGGAGGTGGAGGAGATAGGAGGGATTGCCACACACACAGCAGGGGAACAGCTGACGTTACTGAACCCCAATAACAGAGGAGTGACTGTTGACTGTGCGTACAGCACTTCTGGACAGCAACTAGCGGTGTTGGAGCCCAAGGACAGGAGGAGGAGGAGGAGGTGGAGGAGATAGGAGGGATTGCCACACACACACAGCTGGGGAACAGCTGACGTTACTGAACCCCAATAACAGACGAGGGACTGTTGGGACTGTGCGTACAGCATTACCAGGCAACAACTAGCGGTGTTGGAGCCCAGGGACAGGAGGAGGAGGAGGTGGAGGAGATAGGAGGGATTGCCACACACACAGCAGGGGAACAGCTGACGTTACTGAACCCCAATAACAGAGGAGTGACTGTTGACTGTGCGTACAGCACTTCTGGACAGCAACTAGCGGTGTTGGAGCCCAGGGACAGGAGGAGGAGGAGGAGGTGGAGGAGATAGGAGGGATTGCCACACACACAGCTGGGGAACAGCTGACGTTACTGAACCCCAATAACAGAGGAGGGACTGTTGGGACTGTGCGTACAGCACTACCAGGCAACAACTAGCGGTGTTGGAGCCCAGGGACAGGAGGAGGAGGAGGTGGAGGAGATAGGAGGGATTGCCACACACACAGCTGGGGAACAGCTGACATTACTGAACCCCAATAACAGAGGAGTGACTGTTGACTGTGCGTACAGCACTTCTGGACAGCAACTAGCGGTGTTGGAGCCCAGGGACAGGAAGAGGAGGAGGAGGTGGAGGAGATAGGAGGGATTGCCACACACACAGCTGGGGAACAGCTGACGTTACTGAACCCCAATAACAGAGGAGGGACTGTTGGGACTGTGCGTACAGCACTACCAGGCAACAACTAGCGGTGTTGGAGCCCAGGGACAGGAGGAGGAGGAGGAGGTGGAGGAGATAGGAGGGATTGGCACACACACAGCAGGGGAACAGCTGACGTTACTGAACCCCAATAACAGAGGAGTGACTGTTGACTGTGCGTACAGCACTTCTGGACAGCAACTAGCGGTGTTGGAGCCCAGGGACAGGAGGAGGAGGAGGAGGTGGAGGAGATAGGAGGGATTGCCACACACACAGCTGGGGAACAGCTGACGTTACTGAACCCCAATAACAGAGGAGGGACTGTTGGGACTGTGCGTACAGCACTACCAGGCAACAACTAGCGGTGTTGGAGCCCAGGGACAGGAGGAGGAGGTGGAGGAGATAGGAGGGATTGCCACACACACAGCAGGGGAACAGCTGATGTTACTGAACCCCAATAACAGAGGAGTGACTGTTGACTGTGCGTACAGCACTTCTGGACAGCAACTAGCGGTGTTGGAGCCCAGGGACAGGAGGAGGAGGAGGAGGTGGAGGAGATAGGAGGGATTGCCACACACACAGATGGGGAACAGCTGACGTTACTGAACCCCAATAACAGAGGAGGAACTTTTGGGACTGTGCGTACAGCACTACCAGGCAACAACTAGCGGTGTTGGAGCCCAGGGACAGGAGGAGGAGGAGGAGGTGGAGGAGATAGGAGGGATTGCCACACACACAGCAGGGGAACAGCTGACGTTACTGAACCCCAATAACAGAGGAGTGACTGTTGACTGTGCGTACAGCACTTCTGGACAGCAACTAGCGGTGTTGGAGCCCAGGGACAGGAGGAGGAGGAGGAGGTGGAGGAGATAGGAGGGATTGCCACACACACAGCTGGGGAACAGCTGACGTTACTGAACCCCAATAACAGAGGAGGGACTGTTGGGACGGTGCGTACAGCACTACCAGGCAACAACTAGCGGTGTTGGAGCCCAGGGACAGGAGGAGGAGGAGGAGGTGGAGGAGATAGGAGGGATTGCCACACACACAGCAGGGGAACAGCTGACGTTACTGAACCCCAATAACAGAGGAGTGACTGTTGACTGTGCGTACAGCACTTCTGGACAGCAACTAGCGGTGTTGGAGCCCAGGGACAGGAGGAGGAGGAGGAGGAGGTGGAGGAGATAGGAGGGATTGCCACACACACAGCTGGGGAACAGCTGACGTTACTGAACCCCAATAACAGAGGAGGGACTGTTGGGACTGTGCGTACAGCACTACCAGGCAACAACTAGCGGTGTTGGAGCCCAGGCACAGGAGGAGGAGGAGGTGGAGGAGATAGGAGGGATTGCCACACACACAGCAGGGGAACAGCTGACGTTACTGAACCCCAATAACAGAGGAGTGACTGTTGACTGTGCGTACAGCCCTTCTGGACAGCAACTAGCAGTGTTGGAGCCCAGGGACAGGAGGAGGAGGAGGAGGTGGAGGAGATAGGAGGGATTGCCACACACACAGCTGGGGAACAGCTGACGTTACTGAACCCCAATAACAGAGGAGGGACTGTTGGGACTGTGCGTACAGCACTACCAGGCAACAACTAGCGGTGTTGGAGCCCAGGGACAGGAGGAGGAGGAGGTGGAGGAGATAGGAGGGATTGCCACACACACAGCTGGGGAACAGCTGACGTTACTGAACCCCAATAACAGAGGAGGGACTGTTGGGACTGTGCGTACAGCAATACCAGGCAACAACTAGCGGTGTTGGAGCCCAGGGACAGGAGGAGGAGGAGGTGGAGAAGATAGGAGGGATTGCCACACACACAGCTGGGGAACAGCTGACGTTACTGAACCCCAATAACAGAGGAGTGACTGTTGACTGTGCGTACAGCACTTCTGGACAGCAACTAGTGGTGTTGGAGCCCAGGGACAGGAGGAGGAGGTGGAGGAGATAGGAGGGATTGCCACACACACAGCTGGGGAACAGCTGACGTTACTGAACCCCAATAACAGAGGAGGGACTGTTGGGACTGTGCGTACAGCACTACCAGGCAACAACTAGCGGTGTTGGAGCCCAGGGACAGGAGGAGGTGGAGGAGATAGGAGGGATTGCCACACACACAGCTGGGGAACAGCTGACGTTACTGAACCCCAATAACAGAGGAGGGACTGTTGGGACTGTGCGTACAGCACTACCAGGCAACAACTAGCGGTGTTGGAGCCCAGGGACAGGAGGAGGAGGAGGAGGTGGAGGAGATAGGAGGGATTGCCACACACACAGCAGGGGAACAGCTGACGTTACTGAACCCCAATAACAGAGGAGTGACTGTTGACTGTGCGTACAGCACTTCTGGACAGCAACTAGCGGTGTTGGAGCCCAGGGGCAGGAGGAGGAGGAGGAGGTGGAGGAGATAGGAGGGATTGCCACACACACAGCTGGGGAACAGCTGACGTTACTGAACCCCAATAACAGAGGAGGGACTGTTGGGACTGTGCGTACAGCACTACCAGGCAACAACTAGCGGTGTTGGAGCCCAGGGACAGGAGGAGGAGGAGGAGGTGGAGGAGATAGGAGGGATTGCCACACATACAGCTGGGGAACAGCTGACATTACTGAACCCCAATAACAGAGGAGTGACTGTTGACTGTGCGTACAGCACTACCAGGCAACAACTAGCGGTGTTGGAGCCCAGGGACAGCAGGAGAAGCAGAGGAACACAATGTAGGCCGAAGCCTGATTGGAGAAAGTCGAAAGGGAACCTTTAACCCCCCCCCCAAGGCGTTTGTAGCTGAAAGAGCCAGCTTGTGCAGCACAAAAGATGCAAAAGGAAAAGGTGGCTCTTTTCATTATGCTCTTTGCAAACACAGAACTAAACACTTATAAAATGTGTCCCCTGAAACCGTGAGACCGTCCCGGAGGTGGGACTTTCCTTCGTAATATGACGCAGCACAGTTGTCATTCCTACCCCCTTGGCGCCGTACCCCGGCTCCTCAGCGTTGTTTGATTCCGTCCCAGAGCCTGTGCTGTTATGTTATCCCTTGGCCAAGCACACTTAGCGCTGCCCATCTTCTGACATCATTTGGTGTCAGGCTGGCTGCGCCTGTGCGGCCGCGCTGGCCGAGAGCCCGCCTCGCAGTGTCGTCTAATGTAATCCCACCGCGGGCCTGGGATCCGTGGCCATGCGCAGTGCATATCCTCGCCTCTCACTCCCCTCCCTACGGCTTCTTCAGACTGTGCGGCGTCACGGCCGTGGCATGCTATTAGGGATCAGCTGACGGCGCACAGTCTGAAGAAGGCATAGGGAGATGAGTGAGAGGCGGAGGTTCAGATATGCACTGCGCATGTCCATGGATCTCAGGCCCCCAGTGGGATTAAATCAGAAGACAATGCGAGGAGGGCTCTCGGCCAGCGCGGCCGCACAGGCGCAGCCAGCCTGACACCAAATGATGTCAGAAGATGGGCAGCACTAAGTGTGCCTGGCCAAGGGATAACATAACAGCGCAGGCTCCGGGATGGAATCAAACAACGCTGAGGAGCCGGGGCACGGCGCCGAGGGGGTAGGAATGACAGCTGTGCTGCGTCATATTACGAAGGAAAGTCCCACCTCCGGGACGGTTTTACGGTATCAGTGGACACATTTTATAAGTGTTAAGTTCTGCGTGTGCAAGGAGCATAATGAAAATAGCTACGTTTTCCTTGTGCAGCATTACTGCTGCACAAGGTGGCTCTTTCAGTAACAAATGCCTTGGGGGGGGGGGACAGGTTCCCTTACATTTCAGTTGTTGTGTCAGCGTGGCGGTCGCAGGACACATTGCCGGCTACACAGCTGGGGATCAGCTGACGTTACTGAAACCCAATAACACTGGGTCGTATGTTTTGACTGTGCAGACGGCACTTCTGAGCCTCAACTGGCGGTGTTGGAGCCCAGGAATTTAAGTTCAGGTGGTAGAAAGATGAACACAACAGGAGACCTGGATAACGTAGACAGTCACCTAATTATTTAATCAGGAAGAGGAGTGGCAAATTCCTTCGAGATCCAGGCCTTGTTCATTTTCAGGAAAGTAAGCCGGTCAACGTTATCGGAGGATAGTCGCATGCGACGGTCAGTTAGTACACCACCTGCAGCACTAAAGACGCGTTCCGATAATACACTAGCCGCAGGGCAAGCCAGCACCTCCAATGCATACTGGCTTTGCTCTGGCCATGTATCCAGCTTTGAGACTCAAAACTTGAAAGGTGAAGAGCCGTCTGGGAGTACAGCAAGAGGGCAAGACATGTAGTCTGTCACCATCTGACGGAACCGTTGCCTCCTGCTGACTGGAGCCGTCTGTGATGGTGTAGACTTTTGTGGCGGGCACAGAAAACTGTGCCACAGTTGGGCCATACTGGTCTTGCCTTGGGCAGAGGCACTGCTTCTGCTCCCTCTTTGTGCAGAGCCTCCACCACTGCCTGGACGCACTGAGCTGCTTTGTAATGCACTAGCAGCACTTCTCTCAGTTGGAATGGAGAAGATGATGGAATTCACCAGTGTGTCTTGGTACTCCCGCATTTTTCGCTCCCGGTTCAACGGTGTGATGAGGCTTTCTACGTTGTCCCGGTAGCGAGGATCGAGGAGGGTGAACACCCAATAATCAGACATGTTGAGAATGTGGGCGATGCGGCGGTCATTTCTCAGGCACTGCAGCATGTAATCCACCATGTGCTGCAGACTGCCAACTGCCCAAGAAACGCTGTCCCCTGCTGGAGGCGTGATCTCTGCCTGCTCGTCATCACCCCACCCTCGCTGTACACACTGAGTACTGGACAATTGTGTAACTCCCTCCTCTGGACGGATGTCTTCCTCCTCCATTGACTCCTCCTCATCCTCCTCACAAACTGTCCCCTGCCTACGCGTTTGTGAGGAACCATGTGGCGCTGACTGTCCAGAAGATGATGGAAATGATGAATCCTCATCCTCCACCTCTTCCACAACATCATCCCTCAGCGCTTGCAGTGATTTTTCAAGCAGGCAGATAAGGGGGACAGTCATGCTGACTAGTGCATCATCTGCACTCGCCATCCGCGTGGAATAATCAAAGGGATGCAAAACCTGGCAGACGTCATTCATAGTGGCCCACTCTGTGGTTGTGAAGTCTGTACGGCGCGGAGTGCGACTTCTTTGCGCCTGATGCAGCTGGTACTCCATTACAGCTTGCTGCTGCTCACACAACCGCTCCAACATATGTAACGTGGAATTCCACCTGGTAGGTAGGTCACATATGATGCGATGATGCGCTTTTGCCGTGCTGGAACGCCGCAAGTGAGCACACTCTAGGCGGACCTTGTGCAGCAGCGCATCAAGATCCGGATAGTCCCTCAAAAAACTCTGCACGACCAAATTGAGCACATGTGCCAGACATGGGATGTGAGTGAGGTTGCCGAGGCCCAGAGCTGCCACCAGATTTCGGCCATTATCACACACTACCATGCCTGGTTGGAGATTCGCTGGCACAAACCACACATCGCTCTCCTGCTTGATGGCATTCCAGAGCTCCTGCGCTGTGTGGCTTCGATTCCCCAAAAAAATTAATTTCAAGACAGCCTGTTGACGTTTGGCCACGGCTGTGCTCATGTCGGTCGTAACAGGTAAACGGTCATCACGGGTCCATGTGGAGGTGGACTGTGACGGCTCCTGCAGCGATGATTCTGAGGAACTGGTGTAAGAGGAGGAGTCAATGCGTACAGAATGGATTCCTGCAATCCTTGGAGTGGGCAGGACACGTCCTGCGCCACTCGCATGATCTGTACCCGGCTCAACGACATTAACCCAATGGGCAGTGAGGGAAAGGTATCGCCCCTGTCCCTGTTGACTGGTCCACGCATCGGTGGTGAGGTGGACCTTGCTACTGACGGCATTCAGTAGCGCGTGTTTTATGTGTCCCTCCACATGCTTGGGCAGGGCAGGGACGGCTTGCCTGCTGAAGTAAAAGCGGCTGGGCACATTGTACTGGGGGACTGCCAGTGACATCAAGTCACGGAAGCTGTCAGTCTCCACCAGCCTGAATGACAGCATTTCCAGTGACAGAAGTTTGGCAATGCCTGCAGTCAGAGCCTGTGCTCGTGGGTGGTTTGACGAGAAAGGCCGCCTTTTCTCCCATGCCTGTACTACCGATGGCTGTAGACTGGGCTGGGAGTGTGTGGATGACTGGGAAAGTGGTGCTGCGGGTGGAATTACAGCGGGTCTCTGGACAACAGGGCCAGAGGTTCTTCCACGGCGATCCTGGGAGGAAGCCGAACCAGCTGCGTGTGAGCTGGAGGAAGAGGCAACACGAGCTGAAGAGGTGGTAGCTGCCGCTGTTGGTTGGCCTAGCTCTTCAGTGTGTTTTTCTAACTCTGCCGCGTGCCTGGTGCGCACATGTTTCCACATGTTGGAGGTATTGAGGTTGCTGACATTTCGACCTCTTTTGACTTTGTGATGACACACCTTGCATTTGACATAGCAAATGTCATCTGCAACTGTGTCAAAAAAGGACCAGGCACTGCAAGTCTTGGGAGCGCCCTTTTTGGCTTTTGGAAGAGACATGCTCCTAACGGGTGCCAAAGCGGAGGCTGCAGGATCCGCAGTCTTCCCCCTCCCTCTCCCTCTTTGGGCCGTACGGGGAATCTCTTCCTCAGAGCTGCTCCCACCACCTTCCTGTCCCTCACGCCAAGATGGGTCAAGGACCTCATCATCTACACTACCCTCTGCCCCCAACTGCTCCTCCTGGGTAGTCTCAGCAGCAGAGCACGCACCAGAAAGTGGCACCTGAGTGTCATCAGCGGATGCGGCCTGCGATGTGGTGACCAGAGGCACTGGCCCACCCGCCTCTTCAGAGGAAGAGAGAAAAAGCGGTTGGGCATCACTGCACCCTGCCTCTTCTTCCATTTCTCCAATGCTGCTTGGCTGGCCCCCTGTTTCCAAGCCAAGAGATGATTCAGAGAACAGAAGTAGAGACGGCTCCTGTCCTGGGATCTCTGTCTGCCTGGGCAATTTGGCAGGTGGTGAAGAGACAGATGGCTGCTCTCCAGTGCTCTGTGTCTGAGAGGATGTGGCACTAATTGAAGTCGATGCATTAGCTGCCATCCATCCGACAACGGATTCAATTTGGTCTTCACGCAGCAGCGGTGTACGGTGCTCTGTGACAAAGCTGCGCATGAACGACTGTTCCCTGGTGAAAGTGGGTGCTGATGAGTAACCGGTGCCCGCAGCAGGCACAGAATCCCCACGTCCTCTCCCTGCTCCGTGCCCACGCCCACGTGCCTTACTCACTGCCTTCTTCATCTTGGTTGACTGATAAAGATAAGCAGAAAAGTACTAACGGCTTTGTGTGCTTATTCCTGAAGAGCTCCTAACAGGTATAAGAAACACTAATTTTCTAAAGTGTGGACTAGACTTTAATATGAGCTAATGTGGCCTACACAAATGTAAAGTGGTGTCACTGGTGTGTTTGGTGAACTTTATTATTTATTTATTTTTTGGGGGCTGAACTGACAACAGAGAGAGCTGCAGTCACACGGAGACCGTGCAGACAGCCGTAAACGGCGCTGCAAAGCCCAAAAACCCTCCTCTACGTTATCCTATGTAGTGTTTTTCCACAAGTTAGCTGGAGACGGGTGGAAAGTCACTAATAGGAATTATTTGAAAAAATGTGCAGCAGCCTGCACTACTTAAAACAAAAGGAAAATTGATTTTACGGTATGACGCAGTGAAGAACCCTGAGCTGGAGACAACCAGGCTATGGCTGCTCACAGACTACAGGGCGAGCTGCAGTCACACGGAGACCGTGCAGACAGCCGTAAACGGCGCTGCAAGGCCCAAAAACCCTCCTCTACGTTATCCTATGTAGTGTTTTTCCACAAGTTAGCTGGAGACGGGTGGAAAGACACTAATAGGAATTTTTTGAAAAAATGTGCAGCAGACTGCACTACTTAAAACAAAAGGAAAATTTATTTTACGGTATGACGCAGTGAAGAACCCTGAGCTGGAGACAACCAGGCTATGGCTGCTCACAGACTACAGGGCGAGCTGCAGTCACACGGAGACCGTGCAGACAGCCGTAAACGGCGCTGCAAAGCCCAAAAACCCTCCTCTACGTTATCCTATGTAGTGTTTTTCCACAAGTTAGCTGGAGACGGGTGGAAAGTCACTAATAGGAATTATTTGAAAAAATGTGCAGCAGCCTGCACTACTTCAAAAAAAAAAAAAAAAACAAAGAACAGTATGAGGCAATGAACCACCCTCCCTGAACTGAATACAACCAGCTATGGATGGCCTATGGCTGCACTCAGACTAGAGAGTGGGCTGCACTCACACACACACACACAGAGACCTTGCAGATCGCTGTGAAAACAGCGCTACAAGGCAAAAGCAAGGTGATTAGCAGGTGAACACAGCGGTTGCTAAATTAGCCTTGGAAAAGAACAATTAAGCAAATCGCTATCTCAAAACTGGCCCTCAGTCAGCAAACAGCGTCCTGTCACTAACTGAATTCACAGCAGAGTGAGCGCAAAATGGCGCCAGCGACTTTTAAACTGCATCATGACATCATTTCAGCAGCCAATCACAGCCTTGCCAGTAGTTTCATGCCCTCCATGCTAAACAGGATGTGCCCACACTTGGAATCATTCTCATTGGCTGATTTCGTACAAATTTGTGCAGTTTGAATCCTGGGAACTTCCGATTCCGGTATCCGATACGCGGCAAGTATTGGATCTCGGTATCGGAATTCCGATACCGCTAAGTATCGGCCGATACCCGATACTTGCGGTATCGGAATGCTCAACACTATTCACAATCATTGATACAATCCCGGTGCAAAGAAGGGGTGGAGATAGAGCGCTTTTGTTAAAAGTAAGGGAATTGAAGTGGATCTATGAATTAGATACCCTCAAACCAAAGGGATTGAATGTTGGTTTTAAAATTCATTCCATCATAAGATTAATTATTTGTAAAAATGTTGTATCCCCGCTCTTTGATATAGTAGAAGTGGAGGCATCTAGTCTGAGGTTGTTTTTAAATTTGCACAATATTGATATATTATTATTATTATTTATTTATAGCACCATTAACTCCATGGTGCTGTACACGAGAAGGGGTTACATACAGAGTTATAGATATCATTTACAGTAAACAAATTTAAGATGACACACTGGTACAGAGGGGAGAGGACCCTGTCCTTGCGGACTTACATTCCATGGGATATTTGCAATTTTTTTAATTATTATTTTTGTCACAGATTCAGGATAACTCACCCAAAGTGGATATACAGCTGAATGGAGGACAGGAATTAATATTAGTATATTTTCTGTATTTTTTTTTTTGTTTAATTAAAATATTTTGTTTTTATTATAGTTTTCTCATTGCAGAATGTAGACTGCTGGCTAACAAAATTAATAAGATGACTTTACAGTCAATACATGTTAATTATCTGGTGACATTATAGTTTGAATGTTGTACAATATGGAGTGCTGGTAAATAATAGGATGAAAATATAGTGCTGAGATTAATACTCTTGCCTATGTGATAACTGGATGGTTGAGGGACCCATCCTATTTAGAGGTGCATACCTCCCATAAGTTTCACTGAGGACGGCGTCACACTGACGTGTTTTACGGACGTATGAGAGGCGCAGAAAATATGGATTGCATACGGTACCATGATTCTCTATGGCCCTGCTCCTATCTGCCGTATTGTACTGATCCGTATTATACGGTCTTGTACGGCCGTAGAAAATCGCAGCATGCTGAGTTTGTCAGCGCAATCCGCCAATGAAAGTCTATGGGGGCGAGAAAATTACAGATTACACACGGACCAAGCGTGTGACTTGCGAGAAATACGCAGCGGTGTTCTCTAGAAAAGCCAGCAATTCAGTGCGGTGTACAGGGGGCATCCTCTACGTCTGGAGGAAAGAAGGTTTAAGCATAATAACAGACGCGGATTCTTTACTGTAAGAGCAGTGAGACTATGGAACTCTCTGCCGTATGATGTTGCAATGAGTGATTCATTACTTAAATTTAAGAGGGGACTGGATGCCTTTCTTGAAAAGTATAATGTTACAGGGTATATATACTAGATTCCTTGATAAGGCGTTGATCCAGGGAACTAGTCTGATTGCCGTATGTGGAGTCGGGAAGGAATTTTTTTCCCCAATGTGGAGCTTACTCTTTGCCACATGGGTTTTTTTTTTTGCCTTCCTCTGGATCAACATGTTAGGGCATATTAGGTTAGGCTATGGGTTGAACTAGATGGACTTACAGTCTTCCTTCAACCTTAATAACTATGTAACTATGTAACTATGTAAAATCACACTGACAGAATAGAATAGGTAGAGTAAATGTGTACACATAGAATAGGTATATATATATATATCTAATATATAATTGCCTAGAATACTACTTCCTGCAATTTCTGCCAACTTCCGTGGCTTTGTCCGGAGCTAATGTCCTGAGATAATGTCCGGAGCTAATGTCCGGAGATAAGTGACGTCACCAGTGTCCTACACCCAGGCAGAGCACAGGGGACCCAGGCAGCATATGGGGCCCCAGGCAGAGCACAGTGGCCCCAGGCAGAGCACAGGGGCCCCAGGCAGCATATGGGGCCCCAGGCAGAGCACAGTGGTCCCAGGCAGAGCACAGGGGCCCCAGGCAGCCTATGGGGCCCCAGGCAGAGCACAGTGGCCCCAGGCAGAGCACAGGGGCCCCAGGCAGCATATGGGGCCCCAGGCAGAGCACAGGGGCCCCAGGCAGCATATGGGGCCCCAGGCAGAGCACAGTGGCCCCAGGCAGAGCACAGGGGCCTCAGGCAGAACATGGGGCCCCAGGCAGAGCACAGGGGCCCCAGGCAGCATATGGGGCCCAAGGCAGAGCACAGGGGCCCCAGGCAGAGCACAGGGGCCCCAGGCAGCATATGGGGCCCCAGGCAGAGCACAGGGGCCCCAGGCAGCATATGGTGCCCCAGGCAGAGCACAGTGGCCCCAGGCAGAGCACAGGGGCCCCAGGCAGAACATGGGGCCCCAGGCAGAGAACAGGGGCCCCAGGCAGAGCACAGGGGCCCCAGGCAGAGCACAGGGGCCCAAGGCAGCATATGGGGCCGCAGGCAGAGCACAGGGGCCCCAGGCAGCATATGGGGCCCCAGGCAGAGCACAGTGGCCCCAGGCAGCATATGGGGCCCCAGGCAGAGCACAGTGGCCCCAGGCAGAGCACAGGGGCCCCAAGCAGCATATGGGGCCCCAGGCAGAGCAAAGTGGTCCCAGGCAGAGCACAGGGGCCCCAGGCAGAGCACAGTGGCCCCAGGCAGAACATGGGGCCCCAGGCAGAGCACAGTGGCCCCAGGCAGAGCACAGGGGCCCCAGGCAGAACATGGGGCCCCAGGCAGAGCACAGGGGCCCCAGGCAGAGCACAGGGGCCCCAGGCAGCATATGGGGCCCCAGGCAGAGCACAGGGGCCCCAGGCAGCATATGGGGCCCCAGGCAGAGCACAGTGGCCCCAGGCAGAGCACACACCAAATCGGAGGCCGAGGGGCCCCGCCAACCAAATCGGAGGCCGAGGGGCCCCGCCCACCAAAGCGGAGGCCGAGGGGCCCCGCCCACCAAATCGGAGGCCGAGGGTTCCCGCCCACCAAATCGGAGGCCGAGGGTCCCCGCCCACCAAATCGGAGGCCGAGGGTCCCCGCCCACCAAATCGGAGGCCGAGGGGCCCCGCCCACCAAATCGGAGGCCGAGGGTCCCCACCCACCAAATCGGAGGCAGAGGGTCCCCGCCCACCAAATCGGAGGCCGAGGAGCCCCGCCCACCAAATCGGAGGCCGGGGGTCCCCGCCCTCCAAATCGGAGGCCGAGGGGCCCCGCCCACCACATCGGAGGCCGAGGGGCCCCGCCCACCAAATCGGAGGCCGATGGTCCCCGCCCACCAAATCGGAGGCCGAGGGTCCCCACCCACCAAATCGGAGGCCGAGGGACCACACCATCCAAATCGGAGGCCGAGGGGCCCCGCCCACCAAATCGGAGGCCGACGGGCCCCACCCACCAAAGCGGAGGCCGAGGGTCCCCGCCCACCAAATCGGAGGCCGAGGGTCCCCGCCCACCAAATCGGAGGCCGAGGAGCCCCGCCCACCAAATCGAAGGTCGAGGGGCCCCGCCCACGAAAGCGGAGGCCGAGGGTCCCCGCACACCAAATCGGAGGCAGAGGGACCCCGCCCACCAAATCGGAGGCCGAGGGGCCCCGCCCACCAAATCGGAGGCCGAGGGTCCCCGACCACCAAATCGGAGGCCGAGGGTCCCTGCCCACCAAATCGGAGGCCGAGGGTCCCCGCCCACCAAATCGGAGGCCGAGGGTCCCCGCCCACCAAATCGGAGGCTGACAGTCCCCGCCCACCAAATCGGAGGCCGAGGAGCCCCGCCCACCAAATCGAAGGCCGAGCGGCCCCGCCCACCAAAGCAGAGGCCGAGGGGCCTGGCCCCGCCCACCAAAGCGGAGGCCGAGGGGCCCCGCCCACCACATCGGAGGCCGAAGGGCCCCGCCCACCAAATTGGAGGCCGAGGGTCCCCGCCCACCAAATCGGAGGCCGAGGGTCCCCGCCCACCAAATCGGAAGCCGAGGGTCCCCGCCCACCAAATCGGAGGCCGAGGGGCCCCACCAACCAAATCGGAGGCCGAGGGGCCCCGCCCACCAAATCGGAGGCCGAGGGGCCCCGCCAACCAAATCGGAGGCCGAGGGGCCCCGCCCACCAAATCGGAGGCCGAGGGTCCCCGACCACCAAATCGGAGGCCGAGAGTCCCCGCCCACCAAATCAGAGGATAAGGGGCCCCGCCAACCAAATCGGAGGCCGAGGGGCCCCGCCAACCAAATCGGAGGCCGAGGAGCCCCGCCCAACAAATCGAAGGCCGAGCGGCCCCGCCCACCAAAGCGGAGGCCGAGGGGCCCGGCCCCGCCCACCAAAGCGGAGGCCGAGGGGCCCCGACCACCACATCGGAGGCCGAGGGGCCCCGCCCACCAAATCGGAGGCCGAGGGGCCCCGCCCACCAAATCGGAGGCCGAGGGTCCCCGCCCACCAAATCGGAGGCCGGGGGT
The DNA here is from genome assembly GCF_051348905.1 of Ranitomeya variabilis. Lineage (NCBI taxonomy): Eukaryota > Metazoa > Chordata > Amphibia > Anura > Dendrobatidae > Ranitomeya > Ranitomeya variabilis. Next base: position 77,717,168 of record NC_135238.1, read on the forward strand.
CCCCGCCCTCCAAATCGGAGGCCGAGGGGCCCCGCCCACCACATCGGAGGCCGAGGGGCCCCGCCCACCAAATCGGAGGCCGATGGTCCCCGCCCACCAAATCGGAGGCCGAGGGTCCCCACCCACCAAATCGGAGGCCGAGGGACCACACCATCCAAATCGGAGGCCGAGGGGCCCCGCCCACCAAATCGGAGGCCGACGGGCCCCACCCACCAAAGCGGAGGCCGAGGGTCCCCGCCCACCAAATCGGAGGCCGAGGGTCCCCGCCCACCAAATCGAAGGTCGAGGGGCCCCGCCCACGAAAGCGGAGGCCGAGGGTCCCCGCACACCAAATCGGAGGCAGAGGGACCCCGCCCACCAAATCGGAGGCCGAGGGGCCCCGCCCACCAAAGCGGAGGCCGAGGGTCCCCGACCACCAAATCGGAGGCCGAGGGTCCCTGCCCACCAAATCGGAGGCCGAGGGTCCCCGCCCACCAAATCGGAGGCCGAGGGTCCCCGCCCACCAAATCGGAGGCCGAGAGTCCCCGCCCACCAAATCGGAGGCCGAGGGTCCCCGCCCACCAAATCGGAGGCCGGTCCCCGCCCACCAAATCGGAGGCCGAGGGTCCCCGCCCACCAAATCGGAGGACGAGGGGCCCCACCAACCAAATCGGAGGCCGAGGAGCCCCGCCCACCAAAAGTAAGTGCGGCCCCAAAAGTAAGTGCGCCCCCGGGTGCAAAAGTAAGTGCACCCCCGGGTGCAAAAGTAAGTGCGCCCCCGGGTGCAAAAGTAAGTGCGCCCCCGGGTGCAAAAGTAAGTGCGCCCCTGGGTGCAAAAGTAAGTGCGCCCCCGGGTGCAAAAGTAAATGCGCCCCCGGGTGCAAAAGTAAGTGCACCTCCGGGTGCAAAAGTAAGTGCGCCCCCGGGTGCAAAAGTAAGCGCGCCCCCGGCCCAGGGTGCAAAAGTAAGCGCGCCCCCCAGTCCCGTGTGTGAAAAGTGCTGCTGTAAAGCTGGTAGCGCTGTTCAAGCACCATGTATTTCCTTCAGGAAATGCCCATCTAATATATAATTGCCTAGAATACTACTTCCTGCAATTTGTGACAAGAAAGAACATACCAATATACATAGTTATTGATACATATTATTTATTATTTACATTATTGTTCTTAAGCAAAGAACCGTTGTTGTGGCATTTGCCACAACACGCAAAGTTGTTGTCTGATGTCTTTCATCACTCCCCTCATAAGCATGTTCATGGATCCTGTGTAACTGTACCTTAAATAACAAGAATTGTCAAGAGCTGGTGAGTGCAGCCATTTTTTGTTCTTTCTTACTATTATTTATTAATTGTATTATTCTTACATTTGAATAAATAAAGTATATATGGATTCTAGACTCCCGATTCTTTAGAATCGGGCTGCCATCTAGTATATATATATACTAGATGGTGGCCCGATTCTAACGCATCGGGTATTCTAGAATATGTATGTATGTATATAGCAGCCACATAGTATATAGCACAGGCCACGTAGTATATAGGATCCTTGTAGTATATAGCAGACAAATAGTACATGGCCTGTGCTATATACTATGTGGCTGCTATATACAGTGGGGCAAAAAAGTATTTAGTCAGTCAGCAATAGTGCAAGTTCCACCACTTAAAAAGATGAGAGGCGTCTGTAATTTACATCATAGGTAGACCTCAACTATGGGAGACAAACTGAGAAAAAAAAATCCAGAAAATCACATTGTCTGTTTTTTTATCATTTTATTTGCATATTATGGTGGAAAATAAGTATTTGGTCAGAAACAAAATTTAATCTCAATACTTTGTAATATATCCTTTGTTGGCAATGACAGAGGTCAAACATTTTCTGTAAGTCTTCACAAGGTTGCCACACACTGTTGTTGGTATGTTGGCCCATTCCTCCATGCAGATCTCCTCTAGAGCAGTGATGTTTTTGGCTTTTCGCTTGACAACACGGACTTTCAACTCCCTCCAAAGGTTTTCTATAGGGTTGAGATCTGGAGACTGGCTAGGCCACTCCAGGACCTTGAAATGCTTCTTACGAAGCCACTCCTTCGTTGCCCTGGCGGTGTGCTTTGGATCATTGTCATGTTGAAAGACCCAGCCACGTTTCATCTTCAATGCCCTTGCTGATGGAAGGAGGTTTGCACTCAAAATCTCACGATACATGGCCCCATTCATTCTTTCATGTACCCGGATCAGTTGTCCTGGCCCCTTTGCAGAGAAACAGCCCCAAAGCATGATGTTTCCACCACCATGCTTTACAGTAGGTATGGTGTTTGATGGATGCAACTCAGTATTCTTTTTCCTCCAAACACGACAAGTTGTGTTTCTACCAAACAGTTCCAGTTTGGTTTCATCAGACCATAGGACATTCTCCCAAAACTCCTCTGGATCATCCAAATGCTCTCTAGCAAACTTCAGACGGGCCCGGACATGTACTGGCTTAAGCAGTGGGACACGTCTGGCACTGCAGGATCTGAGTCCATGGTGGTATAGTGTGTTACTTATGGTAGGCCTTGTTACATTGGTCCCAGCTCTCTGCAGTTCATTCACTAGGTCCCCCCGCGTGGTTCTGGGATTTTTGCTCACCGTTCTTGTGATCATTCTGACCCCACGGGTGGGATTTTGCGTGGAGCCCCAGATCGAGGCAGATTATCAGTGGTCTTGAATGTCTTCCATTTTCTAATTATTGCTCCCACTGTTGATTTCTTCACTCCAAGCTGGTTGGCTATTGCAGATTCAGTCTTCCCAGCCTGGTGCAGGGCTACAATTTTGTTTCTGGTGTCCTTTGACAGCTCTTTGGTCTTCACCGTAGTGGAGTTTGGAGTCAGACTGTTTGAGGGTGTGCACAGGTGTCTTTTTATACTGATAACAAGTTTAAACAGGTGCCATTAATACAGGTAATGAGTGGAGGAAAGAGGAGACTCTTAAAGAAGAAGTTACAGGTCTGTGAGAGCCAGAAATCTTGATTGTTTGTTTCTGACCAAATACTTATTTTCCACCATAATATGCAAATAAAATGATAAAAAAACAGACAATGTGATTTTCTGGATTTTTATTTCTCAGTTTGTCTCCCATAGTTGAGGTCTACCTATGATGTAAATTACAGACGCCTCTCATCTTTTTAAGTGGTGGAACTTGCACTATTGCTGACTGACTAAATACTTTTTTGCCCCACTGTACATACATATTGTAAAATACCCGATGCGTTAATACAGGCCACGCAATATATAACAGTGGCCACGCAGTATATAACACAGCCCAAATAGTATATAACACAGCCCACACAGTATATAGCAGCCACGCAGTATATAACACAGGCGACGTAGTATATAACACAGGCCATGCAGTATATAACAGTGGCCACTTAATATATAGCACAGGCCACGCAGTACATAACACAGCCCACATAGTATCTAACACTGGCCACATAGTATATAGCAGCCACGTGGTATATAACGCAGCCCACGTGGTATATAACACTGCCCACGCAGTATATAACACTGCCCACGCGGTATATAATACTGCCCACGCGGTATATAACACTGCCCACGCTGTATATAATACTGCCCACGCGGTATATAACACTGCCCATTTGGTATATAACACTGTCCACGCGGTATATAACGCAGCCCACGCGGTATATAACACTGCCCACATGGTATATAACACTGGCCAAGTAGTATATAGCAGCCACACTGTATATAACGCAGCGCATGCGCTATATAACACTGCCCACGTAGTATATAGCAGTGTGGGCACATATCCGTGTTAAAAAAAGATAATTAAAACAAAAAATAGTTATATACTCACCCCCTGGGATCCAGCGAAGCTGTCCCTATGCGCGCGGCTGCCGCCATCTTCCGTTCCCAGGATGCATTGCGAAATTACCCAGATGACTTAGCGGTCTCGCGAGACCGCTAAGTCTTCTGGGTAATTTCACAAAGCATCTCTGGTAACAGAAGATGGCGGCCGGCGCTAGCGCATCATCGGACTACGGAGGGTGAGTATAGCAGGTTTTTTGTTTTTTATTATTTTTAACATTAGATCTTTTTACTATTGATGCTGCATAGGCAGCGTCAATAGTAAAAAGTTGTGGACACACAGGGTTAATAGCAGCGGTACCGTTACTCCCGGCATAGCGCGGTCCGTTACCGCTGGCATTAACCCTGTGTGAGCAGTGATTGAAGGGGAGTATGCGGCTGCCGGGCAGTGACTGCGGGGAGTATGGAGTGGACGCCGGGCACTGACTGCAGGGGAGTAGGGGGAGGGACTAATCGGACTATGCCCGTCGCTGATTGGTCGCGGCAGCCATGACAGGCAGCTGGCGAGACCAATCATCGACGCGGGATTTCCGTGACGGAAGTTGCAGACAGAAAGACGGAAGTACCCCTTTAGACAATTATATATATATAGATATATGTTAGTGAGACACATACAGTTAGGTCCATATACACTCACCGGCCACTTTATTAGGTACACCATGCTAGTAACGGGTTGGACCCCTTTTGCCTTCAGAACTGCCTCAATTCTTCGTGGCATAGATTCAACAAGGTGCTGGAAGCATTCCTCAGAGATTTTGGTCCATATTGACATGATGGCATCACACAGTTGCCGCAGATTTGTCGGCTGCACATCCCAAAGATGCTCCATACAAGGCAGGATGGATCCATGCTTTCATGTTGTTTACGCCAAATTCTGACCCTACCATCCGAATGTCGCAGCAGAAATCGAGACTCATCAGACCAAGCAACGTTTTTCCAATCTTCTACTGTCCAATTTCGATGAGCTTGTGCAAATTGTAGCCTCAGTTTCCTGTTCTTAGCTGAAAGGAGTGGTACCCGGTGTGGTCTTCTGCTGCTGTAGCCCATCTGCCTCAAAGTTCGACGCACTGTGCGTTCAGAGATGCTCTTAGGCCTACCTTGGTTGTAACGGGTGGCGATTTGAGTCACTGTTGACTTTCTATCAGCTCGAACCAGTCTGCCCATTCTCCTCTGACCTCTGGCATCAACAAGGCATTTCCACCCACAGAACTGCCGCTCACTGGATTTTTTTTCTTTTTCGGGCCATTCTCTGTAAACCCTAGAGATGGTTGTGCGTGAAAATCCCAGTAGATCAGCAGTTTCTGAAATACTCAGACCAGCCCTTCTGGCACCAACAACCATGCCACGTTCAAAGGCACTCAAATCACCTTTCTTCCCCATACTGATGCTCGGTTTGAACTGCAGGAGATTGTCTTGACCATGTCTACATGCCTAAATGCACTGAGTTGCCGCCATGTGATTGGCTGATTAGAAATTAAGTGTTAACAAGAAGTTGGACAGGTGTACCTAATAAAGTGGCCAGTGAGTGTATATTTGGACAGAGACAACATTTTTCTAATTTTGGTTATAGACATTACCATAATGAATTTTAAACAAAACAATTCAGATGCAGTTGAAGTTCAGACTTTCAGCTTTCATTTGAGGGTATCCACAATTAAATTGGATGAAGGGTTTAGGAGTTTCAGCTCCTTAACATGTGCCACCCTGTTTTTAAAGGGACCAAAAGTAATTGGACAATTGACTCCAAGGCTATTTCATGGACAGGTGTGGGCAATCCCTTCGTTATGTCATTCTCAATTAAGCAGATAAAAAGCCTGGAGTTGATTTGAGGTGTGGTGCTTGCATTTGGAAGGTTTTGCTGTGAAGTAAACATGCGGTCAAAGGAGCTCTCCATGCAAGTGAAACAAGCCATCCTTAAGCTGTGAAAACAGAAAAAACCCATCCGAGAAATTGCTGCAATATTAGGAGTGGCAAAATCTACAGTTTGGTACATCCTGAGAAAGAAAGAAAGCACTGGTGAACTCATCAATGCAAAAAGACCTGGGCGCCCACAGAAGACAACAGTGGTGGATGATCGCAGAATAATCTCCATGGTGAAGAGAAACCCGTTCACAACAGCCAACCAACCAAGTGACCAACACTCTCCAGGAGGTCGGCGTATCAATATCCAAATCTACCATAAAGAGAAGACTGCATGAAAGTAAATACAGAGGGTTCACTGCACGGTGCAAGCCACTCATAAGCATCAAGAATAAAAAGGCTAGACTGGACTTTGCTAAAATAAATCTAAAAAGCCAGCACAGTTCTGGAAGAACATTCTTTGGACAGATGAAACCAAGATCAACCTCTACCAGAATGATGGAAAGAGGAAAGTATGGCGAAGGCGTGGTACAGCTCATGATCCAAAGCATACCACATCATCTGTAAAACACGGCAGAGGCAGTGTGATGGCTTGGGCATGAATGGCTGCCAGTGGCACTGGGTCACTAGTATTTATTGATGATGTTACACAGGACAGAAGCAGCCGAATGAATTCTGAGGTATTCAGAGCCATACTGTGTGCTCAGATCCAGCCAAATGCAGCCAAACTGATTGGTCGTCATTTCATACTACAGATGGGCAATGACCCAAAACAGAAAGCCAAAGCAACCCAGGAGTTTATTAAAGCAAAGAAGTGGAATATTCTTGAATGGCCAAGTCAGTCACCTGATCTCAACCCAATTGAACATGCATTTCACTTGTTAAAGACTAAACTTCAGACAGAAAGGCCAACAAACAAACAGCAACTGAAAACCACCGCAGTGTAGGCCTGGCAGAGCATCAAAAAGGAGGGAACACAGCGTCTGGTGATGTCCATGAGTTCAAGACTTCAGGCAGTCATTGCCAACAAAGGGTTTTCAACCAAGTACTAAAAATGAACATTTTATTTAAAATTATTTAATCTGTCCAATTACTTTTGGTCCCTTTAAAAACAGGGAGGCACATGTTAAGGAGCTGAAACTCCTAAACCCTTCATCCAATTTTTTTTGTGTAAATCAAGTTTATTAGGTTGTAAATAAGCATATACAAGAATCAAAACAATAAATTATAATTATATTCACTTATAATGGGGTAAAGTGAATGTGATAGATAACTTTACTTGGAATCAAAGAAAAAATGTCTCTCTTACATTTGAAGATATAAGTATGACTGTCTCTTAAAGAGAGTTGGGTTTGAGAACGAAATATTGTATAATCTGTCTTATAAACATATTACTTTTAGCTACTTTTAAAAAATATACAGTGAGAAAGAAAGGGAAAGAAGAAGAGAAGAAAAAAAAAAAAAAAGGGGGGGGGGAGGGAGGGAGAGTGGGTGTGGGGGATGGAAAATGGGAAAGAGGGGTTAGAGGACCTGAAATGTAAGTCTGGGATCTAGTCCAGATAAACTTGGTTGCATGGTTTGTAGCATTACATTATTTCTCTCTTTCTCGATAAAATTTATGTATCAAGGCTCCAACGGTCCCGATTAAGTTAACTAGCAAGCCAACCATTCAACTCCTCAGTCTCTCTAAAGATAATCCAGGGAGACCAAGTATTCAATACTTTATCTAGGGTTCCAGTGTCTTGACCAATCAGTTGCTCCATTCTAAAAATATGATTGAGTTCTGTAACAAACTCGACACGTGTGGGATATTTTGATTGTTTCCAATAACGGGGGATCAAATTACGAGCTGCCGTTAGAAAATGCCGCAACAGGCTCTTCTTGAATCTAGCGATAGAAAGATTACATATAGATAATAATGCTAGTTCCAATGTAGGTTGTAATTTGTGGAGAGACATTTTATTGAGAAGTTCAAAGACCCCCTCCCAGAAGCTGTGAATAGGTGGACAGGACCACCAGATGTGCGAGTATGTTCCCCTATCTCCCCAACATCTCCAGCAAATATCAGGAGTGGTGGGAAACATAATATGAATACTTGATGGGCATCTGTACCACCTAGATAAAAGTCTATAACTTCTTTCCTGATAGTCCGAGCACAATGAAGATCTAAAAGTAAAGAGGAGACTTTTGCAACGGTCTTCCAGGGTTAGTGGTTTACCTAATTCATTTTCCCATTTAGAGAAAAATATATTGGAGTCAGTTGAGGTTAGTTGGTGGTCTAAGAACATTTTATATAATGCTGATACTGTGTGAGGCAAAGGGCCTCCACCCAGGCACGCAGACTCAAAGGGGGTAAGTTGTCTATAGATGTCAGTCCGTCCCGACAGTTCTGAGAGGTAGCTTTTAATTTGTTTATGGAAAAACCAAGAACCCCGTGGAGGTTCAACTCCAGCATAAATCTCTTGTAGGGATTTCATCGAGGTCCGGTCAATGTAGTCGTGGGCTATTGGATAGTTATCTTTATGTTTATGTAAAAAATTGATCCTACCAAGGCCCGCTGGGAAGTCAGGGTTATCAGAGAGTGGAGTTAGTGGTCCTGGTATAGAAGAAGTGTTAAATTTATGATTACCGTATTTAATAAATAATATGAGATTTCTCGTAAGAAAGGGTAGATCACTTTGTTGAGTGCGTTTGGATCCCTCCCTCCAAATCTGGGCTATGGGATTATGGTCTGAGAGCCTTATCTCCAGACCAACCCATTTTTTATTGAGTTTGTGGTGAAATAGATCTAGAACACAAGTTCCAAGAGATGCACTTTTGTAGAATGAAAAGTCTGGGAGACCCAACCCCCCCGGTTTGTTTAGTTCTGCTCAGGAGCTGATATGCCAAGCGCGGACGCCCTCCTGACCAAATGAATCTTGTTATTGCCGTCTTAAGTCTGGAGAAAAAGGAAGCTGGTAGAAATAGTGGAATGGTCTGGAAGAAGTAAAGAAGGCGCGGTAATAAATCCATTTTAATAGCGTTAATTCTCCCCAGCCATGATAAATTTAGTTTGTTCCATCTCTCCAGGTCAAGTTCTGCTCTGTTTAGGGCTGTTTTATAATTAGCATCATATAATTGTTGTGATCTAGCAGTCAGTCTTATGCCCAAATAGGCCAGGGAGTCAGACCGCCATCTGAATGGAAAGGAGGAGCTTAACTGTGAGACTAAAGCGGGTGGCAGTGAAACGTTTAACATTTCAGACTTATGCGTATTAATTTTAAAGTTACTTAGTGCGCCAAAACTGTGTAATTCTGATAAAATATTGGGCAAACTAGTGATGGGGGAGGTAACATACATAAGTACATCATCCACAAATAATGCAAGTTTGTGTTCTTCTGATTGGATTCGTATGCCTGCTATAGATGGGTTGTTACGAATAGCTGTTGCTAAGTGTTCCATAGTTAGTATGTATAGCAGGGGAGACAGGGGGCATCCCTGCCTTGTGCCGTTTTGTATATGAAAAGGGTCCGACAGCGAGCCATTCACCCTTACCCGAGCAGAAGGAAATTCGTAGAGGGCCCTAATACTCCATAACGCCCTTTTCTGTAGGCCAATTCCCTCTAAAGTTTGATACATGAAATCCCATCCCACTCAATCAAAAGCTTTTTCTGCATCAATCGATAAGATACATAATGGGTCACCCTTTTGGTTTGCATTATCGATCAGAGAAATAGATCTGATAGTGTTATCTCTTGCCTCCCTTCCTGGAACAAAACCCACTTGGTCTTGATTAATTAGGTAGGGCAAGAGGCTATTAAGTCTTTTTGAAATCATTTTAGCGTAAATTTTCATATCTACGTTTATGAGGGAGATAGGGCGGTAATTGCTACAGAGGGATGGATCTTTTCCGGGTTTTGGTATAACTGTGATATGGGCGGTTAGGGCTTGTGAGGAAAAGGAACCTCCCGAGGAAACAAAGTTGCATGCTGTAAGAAATGGAGGGCCCAATAGGTCCAGAAACTGTTTGTAAAAAGCTGCTGTGTATCCGTCTGGACCTGGGCTTTTGCCCATTTTTAGGTCTCCGACCACAGAGGAGATCTCCTCTAAAGAGAATTCCCTTTCCAGATCAGCCAAGGTTTCCTCGGAGATCGTGGGTAGTTTATTTTGCTGAATATAGGATTTGATTTTCCCTTGCAATGTATGGGCGGGGAGATCCCTATATTGGCCATTTATATTATAAAGGGACTTATAGTAATCATAAAAACTGGACAGGATATCTTTGGAGCTATGTACTTTTTTGCCCTTAGCGTTTTTAATGTATGGGATATATGTTTGTGGGCCCCGTGGGTGTAGAGCCCTCGCCAGGAATTTACCGCTCTTGTTCCCAAAGTGATAAAAACGACTTCTGACTCTTTCCCTATAACAACGAGATTTCTGGTCTAAGATTGTGAGGAGTTTCTGCCTAGCTGTGGATAGGTTTGATAAAGTATGTGGGGAAAGATCTTTTTTATGTTGCATCTCCAGTTTGTGTATCTGTGCGGAAAGGTCAGTAATGTCTGTCAGGCGTTCCCTCTTGAGACGTGCACCTTGCGAGATCAGCTCCCCCTGTATGACGCTCTTCAGTGCCTCCCATTGCACGGAGGGGGAAGTCGGGTCTCCAGCATGGTCCGCCACAAAGTCCTCCACTGAGCGCCTCACCGCAGCAATGCATATCCGGTCCTGCAGTAAGCTTTCATTTAACCGCCAAGAGAATCCAGCTCTCGCAGTGGAGTCAAGCCGAAACGAAAAATAAATGGGCGCGTGGTCAGACCACAGCACAGACCCGATCCCCGCCCCCGCACCAGAGTCCAGCAAGCTATGGGATATGAAAAAATAATCAATTCTACTGTATGTGGAGTGAACTTGTGAATAAAAACTAAAGTCTTTCGTGCCCGGGTGGAGAACCCTCCACACATCCACCAAGCGTAGATCGTGCAACTGCCTCTTAACCTTTTTTATAGAGGTCAGAGGGTAAGAAGTTCTACCCGACGAGACATCCACTAGGGGATCCATTGGGAGATTAAAGTCGCCTCCAAGAACTATCGGCAATGCCCCTGCAAATTTTTCTAAGAGTTGTTTACAAATGTAACCAAATTTCTGCTGGCCCTGGTTGGGGAAATAGACATTTGCTAGGATAATAGTGCGTGTCCCCAGGGCCATCTTCAAGAAAAGATATCTACCCTCTGTGTCTATTAGTGAATCAAGGATCTCTGGTTGAAAGGATCTATGAAAGCCTATAGAGACTCCTTTAGATTTGGAGCAAGGATTGGTACTATGGAACCATTTTGGATAGTAATAAGAGGAACAATTAGGGGTCATCCCGGTTTTAAAATGCGTCTCCTGGAGCATCAGGACTGAGATATGTTGTTTGTGGTTGGAATACATGACTTGCCTCCTTTTCTCGGGCACGTTTAAACCTTTAACATTATGGGAGCAGAATTTAATTCTAGCCATAACTAGTGTTAGTTTCAATGAGCTGGTAGTATGGGCTTCTGGACCAGAACCTATGAAGGATTTTGTATGCCTGCTGGGATAGGGGTAGGACAGAAGGGTGAGGAAAGGAGGGTAGGAAGGAAAAAAGGAAAGGGCAAGTAAAAAGAAAGTAGAAGAAAAGGATTAAGCGTGTGGTGAGTAAACACCAAGATTGAGAACGAGAAATCATTATGTGGTCACTTGGCAGGAAGTCACCAAGTACAACAGCAATCGGGGTGGAAAGAAGCCAGAGATGAGAACCGACTCCTGCTCGCCACCCCCACAACCTAAACAATAAAATGTTGAACCAAACTTTGTTAACTAGTATCCGGTCTAGGCCGATCTAAATCTAAAATTTAAATTTTAACAGTAAAAACAGTTGAACACATAGGTAAATCAGTCATTCTTCAAAATTATCCCAGCGGTGGATACCGGGTCCACGTGGCAGCAAGGAATATGTTCCGTATGGTGAGTCATAAATGGCTGAGGGTTTAATCAGCCTAAAAAAAGCAAGCGAAGAAGAAACACATATAGACCTGCCATTAGGCACATTTAAATTAGTGCAAATATATCAATACACTCCACAAGACAAGAGACGGTCCAAGGAGAGATGTGCTCCCCTCACGGCGGAGTCGAGGGAGGACCGCCCCTCCCGTGTTGTTTAGTGCGCTGCACCTTTAGCCATCTAGGGGGGATATCTGGGAGTTGGGGAAGATGAGGCCACTCGGGAAGATCAGTCATTGGTAATTCAAAAGTGCCCAGAAAGTTAGCTAGATCGCTTAGATTACGAAAGATGGCCGTCTTCCCCCCTTTATAGGGTTATCAGTTGAAACGGAAATCCCCATCTGTAAGTGATATCTTTTTCTCTTAGAAGGGATAGCAGAGGTCGCAGCGCCCTCCTGAGTTGTAAGGTGCGTCTTGAGAGATCTGATAGTAGTAGAATCCGAGTTCCACAATAGTTGATTGTATCCCTCTGTCTGGCGGCCATCATAATGGACTCTTTGATTTTATAGTAATGTACCCTGCATATGACATCTCTGGGTCTTGATTCAGAAGATGGTTTAGGACCAAGCGATCTGTGTATACGATCAAACTCTATGGACCCTGCTCCTTCATCATTTAATAATTCAAGAAACAGTTTTTGCACTGTGGAATCTAAATCAGATGTGCCCACAGACTCAGGAAGACCACGTATTCTGATGTTGTTTCGTCTGTTTCGGTTTTCTAAATCCTCCATTCCGGTCGCCATCTCCTCTAGTCGCAGTGTGTGGTTGGTAATGACCTCCCTGTGGGTTTGTAGTTCCTGCAAAATGGACTCCTGAGTCTTTTCTATGTCCTCAACTCGGGACGTGAATTTCAATGCATGGAGCTCTTTTTTATATGAATTCTCTATGCGGCAGGCGAAAGCTTCCAGGTCTTTTTTGGTGGGGAGTGTTCTGATAAATTTGTTAAGACCGCTGTCGGCCATACCGTCTAATGAGTCATTATTATCTTCCCCATCATCTGTCATTCTGTCAGGGGAGCTCTTAGAGGCTGGTGAATCTCTCGATAGGGAGTTGTCATTTATCACCTTAGCGGAGGACATGGATCTGGTGTTCCTATGTTGGTTGCTTGTATTCAAAAAGCGATCCATATTGTCAGGGTGGAAGCTAGAATCAGGCCGCTTTTTAGATCTGCCCATATATCTCAGTAGGTTTGGTGGTTAGTGTATGGCTGTGGGGGGGGGAAACAGCGAGGCAAGCCTGTCTACATTAGACAGCCGGCTCCTTCCTCAGCAACCGTCACTCCCCTATTTTATCTCCAGAGTGGTAGGGGGGCAGCCTAGTATCTTATGGGCTGTGATTAGGGCTGTAGAAGCAGCGTCTGTCAGTGTCAATGTGCTGTGTGACTGCCTTTTTTGGCGCCAAAAGGAGAGTGTGGAGGGGAATCCAAGCTGAGCCCCCCGCAGTCCTTGGCTGCTCCAGATCACCTCACCAGGTCAGATCAGGTGTGCACAGTATTGGGGGGACACGAGGGGACGATGGAGAAAGCAGGGACGTGTTGTTTGCGGCCCGTGCCGTGAGTCTATCTGTTCCCCACGGCTCCAGCCACAAGATGGCCGCCGCTGTGACACGTGTCTTCTCCCTGCACCGCTGGCGCTCCCACACTCACCGGTGTCTCCGTGACGCTGCGCCGCGGTCTCCCTCCTTGCCCCGCGTCCCGGCTCCGGCTCAGCGCTCCTGTCCACTGCTGTCGCTGGTCAGCTCTCCTCCCCGGCTCCGTGGGGAAGCGGCAGGGGAGGTCGCAATGGTGATGGCGTCCTCCTGCTTTTCAGCTTCGGGCACCGTCTCGTGCCTCTCCGTTTCCGGGACTCTCCTGGCACAGCACCCAGGAGGTACAAGGTGAGGGGGGTCTCTGGGCACCCGTTCTGGTGGTCCTGGGGAGGGATTTTATAGTTAATTCGGGGCTTTTAGTAGACGTCTGGAGGAGCTCCTGTGGGACACGTCTGTTCAGCTCCAGGTCCAAGCCACACCCCCCCCCCTTCATCCAATTTTAATGTGGATACCCTCAAATGAAAGCTAAAAGTCTGAACTTCAACTGCATCTGAATTGTTTTGTTTAAAATTCATTGTGGTTATGTCCATAACCAAAACTAGAAAAATGATGTCTCTGTCCAAATATATATGGACCTAACTGTATATATATATATATATATTTAATTCAGCGCAAGATAGCATAAAAGCCGGTAATTCAATTGCCGGCTTTTGCTATCTCCTTCACAAACCCGACAGGATATGAGACATGGTTTACATACAGTAAACCATCTCATATCCCTTTTTTATTACATATTCCTCTTTAGTAATGTAACAAGTGTCTGTGTGTAAAATTTTGAAGCTCTAGCTATCAAATTAAAGGGTTAAATCCCGGAAAAAATTGGCGTGGGCTCCCATTCAATTTTCTCCGCCAAAGTGGGAAAGCCAGTGACTGAGGGCAGATATTAATAGCCTAGGGAGGTACCATGGTTATAGGACCCCCCCCCTGGCTAAAAACATCTGCCCCCAGCCACCCCAGAAAAGGCACATCTGGAAGATGCGCCTATTCTGGCACTTAGCCTCTCTCTTCCCACTCCCGTGTAGCTGTGGGATATGGGGTAATGAAGGGTTAATGTCACCTTGCTATTGTAAGGTGACATTAAGCCAGGTTAATAATGGAGAGGCGTTAATTATGACACCTATCCATTATTAATCCAATAGTATGAAATGGTTAATAAAACACACACACACATTATTAAAAAGTATTTTAATGAAATAAAGACACAGTGTGTTTTAATATTTTATTATACTCTCAATCCACCTGAAGAACCTTGTCATCTGAAATAAAGTTAAACAAAACAAACAACAATATTCCATACCTTCCGTCGATCAGTCATGTCCCACGCTGTAAATCCATCTGAAGGGGTTAAATCATTTTACACCCAGGAGCTCTGCTAATGCAGCTGTGCTCCTGTCTGTAAAATTTGGTGAATGAATGGAATGCAGGGGAATGTACTGTAGTTACCTCGAGTCGCGGTGATGCGCCCTCTGCAGGATGAACTCATATGAACTCGATCGTGGGAACTTTTCTGAAAACTTTTAACTTTATTTCAGATGACAAAGGTCTTCAGGTGGATTGAGAGTAAAATAAAATATTAAAACACCCTGTGTCTTTATTTCATTAAAATACTTTTTAATAATGTGTGTGTGTTTTATTAAACATTTCATACTATTGGATTAACAATGGATAGGTGTCATAATTGACGCCTCTCCATTATTAACCTGGCTTAATGTCACCTTACAATAGCAAGGTGACATTAACCCTTCATTACCCCATATCCCACCATTACACGGGAGTGGGAAGAGAGAGGCCAAGTGCCAGAATAGGTGCATCTTCCAGATGTGCCTTTTCTGGGGTGGCTGGGGCCAGATGTTAGCCAGGGGGGGTCCTATAACCATGGTACCTCCCTAGGCTATTAATATCTGCCCTCAGTCACTGGCTTTCCCACTCTGGCGGAGAAAATTGCGCGGGAGCCCACGCCAATTTTTTCCGGGATTTAACCCTTTAATTTAATAGCTAGAGCTTCAAAATTTTACACACAGACACTTGTTACATTACTAAAGAGGAATATGTAATAAAAAAGGGATATGAGATGGTTTACTGTATGTAAACCATGTCTCATATCCTGTCGGGTTTGTGAAGGAGAAATGAAAAGCTGGCAATTGAATTACCGGCTTTTATGCTATCTTGCGCTGAATTAAATATAAATATATATATATATACTGTATATGTGTCTCATTGACATATATATAGACTGTATATATGTTTTTAGGAATATTTTAGCCAATGGATACATGATTTGTCCATTTTGCAAGCCTGCGCAAAAAAAATCGCCGTACGGAAGCCATACGGATTCCATACGGATGACACACGGATACGTTTGTCCGTAAAAGGGCTCATTTCCACTTGCGAGAAAAACAGACGAGTGCAATCCGATAAAAAATCGGATTGCACTCGGACCAATGTTATTCAATAGGTGTCTTTTCATTTGCGATTTTTTTCTCAGCCGAAATCGGACTGAGAAAAAAAATCACAGCATGCTGCGTATTGCTGCGATTCTCAGACGAGACTCGCCAATGCAAGTCAATGGGTGCGAGAAAAAAAACGCATGGACTACGGACCATCCGTATTCCATCTGTTTTTTTACGGATACCTTACTATTCTGTGGCATAGAACACTATAAATGGTCCTGTAAATGACTGATTTAAAAATCACATTGCACTCGCATAACACTCGCATGACAATCGCATACGTTACATCCGTTTTTTCGGTCCAGATTACGGACCGTTTTTTCTCTCGCAAGTGGAAATGAGCCCAAAATTGCATCCTCACATTGAATACGGAACAGTGTTTTGGGAAAATGACTGCGTATTACGGCCATAAAATACGGACCGTATTTCCCTACGCTGAGTGTGACGCCGGCCTGACAGTACGGTGCTACCTTAAAAGGGGCAGTGCTATCAGTCAGGGCAAATATGGGTATAGACATCATTTTAGCACATTTACTTTATAAATTGCATGACCAGTTTTGAATGAAATGAGGAAACAGAGGGATGCATGCTAATTGATGTGTGCAATATAAAGTACCTTGGTGTGTGAAGTTTCACATGTACCTGATTACCAGCTGTAGTGAGAAATGTAAACTGGTGTAACAAAAAGCACAATGTCTGCACAATTAAGCGATCTGCATATGAAAGATGTATATCTTGATATCGCAATGTAAATGCAGTGGAGTGATCCTTAGTGGATAATAACATTTGGTGCCACATCTAAGATGGCGTGGGTATGTCCGAAAAGTGGCAGTGTGCTCGCGCAAACCCGGAATATGCCACACAAGCTTGTTGGTTGGCCTGCAGTCTATGATGATGTGATGATGTGCTGGGACAAGCGCCGTTTACAGCTAGAAACGCTGGTTATGGCGTTTTCTAGCATCCTCCATGTGCTACTAGAAAATCCTGACTGGGTGAGATGTAACTCTAATTCTGCACAGATGTATACACTGTATAATTATTGTTAATTAAGTGATATCATTGATTATATGTAACATGGAAGTCACTTTATTGCACAAGACACTTTATATGATACGTACTGAGATGATATTATTGCACTTTAAGATTAATGAATTTGAATATGAAATTTGAAACACTTTTTGGTACAATAATGTTTAATAAGGATTGTTAAGAATCATGTATTTACACTCACCTGTGTGTGTAGATCACTGCTCGAGAAAGGCTCAGTGTGAGCTGAAACGTTGCCACAGCATTTGGGTTTGAAATAAACCACATTTTTTTCACCTGAATATATGGAGTGCTGCATTCATTTTTTTCCCATCAGGATTGGGGCAAGTATTGGAGGTTTTGCTGGGGAGACGTGCACCCACCTATTGGTATTGTGCTGTTCCATTTTTTTGTATAGATAGAAAGATAGATATGGGATGGATAGATAGATAGATAGATAGATAGATAGATAGATAGATAGATAGATAGATAGATAGATTATAGATGGATAGATAGATGATAGATATATATGAGAGATAGATAATACTGTAGATAGATAGATAATAGATGGATAGATAGATGATAGATACTGTAGATAGATAGATAGATAGATAGATAGATAGATAGATAGATAGATAGATAGATAGATAGATAGATAGAGCAGCACATTCAGCATGGAAAGAGTCTGGGTGCAATAGAGCTTCCACAGACATATTCCAAACCTTGCATGCAGTAGTCCAAAAGAGAAAGCAGCACACCACTGTCTGTGAATAAGGAGCTGCTTTATTTAGCCCATGATGGCGATGTTTCAGTTCAGTGTAGCGAACCTTTCTCAAGCTACACTGAACCGAAACGTCGCCATCATGGGCTAAATAAAACTGTTCCTTATTCACACAGTGGTGTGCTGCTTCCTCTTTTGGACTAATAGATAGATAGATAGATAGATAGATAGATAGATAGATAGATAGATAGATAGATAGATAGATAGATTATAGAGATATAAATATTAGATAGGTAAATAAGATGATAGATATTAAATAGATAATAGAGATAGATGATAGCTAGAGAGATAGCTAGATGATAGCTAATAGATAGATAGATAGATAGATAGATAATAGATAAATAATAGATTATTATTATTTATTATTATAGTGCCATTTATTCCATGGCGCTTTACATGTGAGGAGGGGTATACATAATAAAAACAAGTACAATAATCTTAAACAATCCAAGTCATGACTGGTACAGGAGGAGTGAGGACCCTGCCCGCGAGGGCTCACAATCTACAAGGGATGGGTGAGAATACAGTAGGTGAGGGTAGAGCTGGTCATGCAGTGGTTTGGTCGATCGGTGGTTACTGCAGGTTGTAGGCTTGTCGGAAGAGGTGGGTCTTCAGGCTCTTTTTGAAGGTTTCGGTGGAAGGCGAGAGTCTGATGTGTTGTGGTAGAGGGTTCCAGAGTAGGGGTGATGCGCGAGAGAAATCTTGTATGCGATTGTGGGAAGAGGAGATAAGAGGGGCGTAGACAAGGAGATCTTGTGAGGATCGGAGGTTGCGTGCAGGTAAGTACCGGGAGACGATGTCACAGATGTATGGAGGAGACAGGTTGTGGATGGCTTTGTATGTCATGGTTAGGGTTTTGAACTGGAGTCTTTGGGTAATGGGGAGCCAGTGCAGGGATTGACAGAGGGGAGAGGACGGGGAACAGCGGGGGGACAGGTGGATTAGTCAGGCAGCAGAGTTTAGAATAGATTGGAGGGGTGTGAGAGTGTTCAAGGGGAGGCCACAGAGCAGGAGGTTGCAGTAGTCAAGGCGGGAGATGATGAGGGCATGGACTAGGGTTTTTGCAGATTCTTGGTTGAGGAATGTACAGATCCGTGAAATATTTTTGAGTTGAAGTCGGCAGGAAGTGGAAAGGGCTTGGATATGTGGTTTGAAAGAGAGATCAGTGTCAAGGGTTACCCCAAGGCAGCGAGCTTGTGGGACTGGGGAGAGTGGGCAGCCGTTTACCTTAATGGATAGGTCCACTGGGGGGGTCGTGTGAGATAGAGGAAAGATGATCCATTCTGTTTTGTCGATGTTAAGTTTTAGTAATCTAGCGGAGAAGAAGGATGAAATAACGGACTGACATTGTGGGATTCTGGTTAGTAGGGAGGTGATATCTGGTCCAGAGATGTAGATCTGCATGTCATCAGCATAGAGGTGATACTGAAAGCCGTGAGATTCTATGAGCTGTCCCAGGCCGAAGGTGTGAATGGAGAAGAGCAGGGGCCCTAGGACTGAACCTTGTGGGATGCCGACAGATAGGGGGCGAGGTGAGGAGGTGATGTGCCAGTGGGAGACGCTGAATGTCCGGTCTGTTGGGTATGACGAGATCCAGGATAGGGCCAAGTCTGTGATGCCAAGGGATGAGAGGGTCTGTAATAATAGGGAATGGTCCACTGTGTCAAAGGCAGAGGACAGGTTCAGGAGGAGGAGGAGGACAGAGTAGTGTTGCTTGGCCTTGGCAGTTAATAGGTCATTGGTGACCTAAGTTAGGGCAGTTTCAGTGGAGTGGTGTAACCGGAAGCCAGATTGTAAGTGGTCAAAGAGGGAGCAAGAAGAGAGGTGGGAGGACAGTTCAAGATGGACGTGTTGTTCCAGTAGTTTTGAGGCATAGGGGAGAAGTGATATAGGGCGACAGCTAGTTACAGAGGATGGGTCAAGAGAGGGCTTTTTGAGGCTAGGTGTGATTGAGGCATGTTTAAAGCTTGAGGGGAAAACACCAGTTGTTAGTGATAGGTTGAAGAGATGGGTTAGGGTTGGGATGAAGACTGTGGTGAGTATTAGGATGAAGTTGGATGGGATCAGGTCAAGTGCACAGGTGGTGAGATGCGATCTTGAGAGTAGAGTGGAGTCGATCTTCTGTAATGGTGGAGAAGTTGGTTTTGGAGGAGGTGGGCTGGGCAGTTAGGAGGAACGGCTCTGGGGGTTGTCGACGAAAACTGTCTCTGATGTTATCAATCTTCTGCTTGAAAAATGAGGCAAAGATAGATAATAGATATATAGATAGATGAAAGATAGATATTAGATATATAATAGATAGAAGATATATAGATACATGATAGATTGATAGATAATAGATATATAATAGATAGATAGAAGATATGTAGATAGATAATAGATAGATAGATAGATAGATAGATAGATAGATAGATAGATAGATAGATATGGGATATAAAAAAAATCCTGACCAGCACCTCCTAAGTGAGAAAAGGTGCAAGCTGTAATGACTCCAAAATGTGTATTAAAAAAGCACAGCGTACACTCTGTGTATGCCAAGACATATAGTGTCAATGGAAATAACAACTCCCATCTGCATTGTCCCTCAGCAATATGTACTTACAAAACAAACGAAGGTTCATAGCGCATACATTGGCAAGGAGACACGGCAAGGTGACACTTCTCTGATGGGTCCTATCCTAACCCTTCCGTATCCTACTGTACATGTCTATCCTGGGCTGCAGGCCTACAATTTGAATGGGCAAGTAGAATTGGTTGAGAACACCTGCAGGTCAGTGGGGGGGAGTGCAGTGTCAGAGCAGAGGGAGCCATACCTTCTAAACTAGCTATACATATACATTATAAAGCTTGTTATATGTACACCTCAATAGCAAGGGTGAACAATTAGTTTTCCCAAGGGTTTACATGAGAGACCCTAACTGCTGCGGAGAGTCGAACCAAACAGCCAACCTAAATTTTGCATATTATTTTTTTTATATTTTATACATGTTATAGTAGGGTGTATTGTAACAGCTCACCAGTAGAATATATTCAAAACCATATAATTTACAGCTTTTAAAAAAACATTCATAAAAAGCAGAAAATCCTTCTTCTCCTATTATTCATACTTAAGTATATTTAATAAATATAGATGTACCCCACACAGCATGATGTCCCCAAAGCCTCCTTGCATGCACAATATGATTCCCCACAGCTCCACACATAGTATGATGTCCCCACATGCCCCACGAACACACAGTATTATTATTATACATTTTTATAGCACCATTTATTCCATGGTGCTTTACATGTGAAAAAGGGGGCAAATATAGACAAATACAATTAAACATGAGCAAAAAACAAGGCACACAGGCACATAAGGAGGGAGGACCCATGCCCGCGAGAGCTCACAGTCTGCAGGGGATGGGTGATGATACACTAGGAGAGGGTAGAGCTGGTTACATAGTTACATAGTTACATAGTTATTAAGGTTGAAGGAAGACTGTAAGTCCATCTAGTTCAACCCATAGCCTAACCTAACATGCCCTAACATGTTGATCCAGGGGAAGGCAAAAAAAAACCCATGTGGCAAAGAGTAACTCCACCATGGGGAAAAAAATTCCTTCCCGACTCCACATACGGCAATCAGACTAGTTCCCTGGATCAACGCCTTATCAAGGAATCTAGTGTATATACCCTGTAACATTATACTTTTCCAGAAAGGTATCCAGTCCCCTCTTAAATTTAATTAATGAATCACTCATTACAACATCATACGGCAGAGAGTTCCATAGTCTCACTGCTCTTACAGTAAAGAATCCGCGTCTGTTATTATGCTTAAACCTTCTTTCCTCCAGACGTAGAGGATGCCCCCTTGTCCCTGTCTCAGGTCTATGATTAAAAAGATCATCAGAAAGGTCTTTGTACTGTCCCCTCATATATTTATACATTAAAATAAGATCACCCCTTAGTCTTCGTTTTTCCAAACTAAATAGCCCCAAGTGTAATAACCTATCTTGGTATTGCAGACCCCCCAGTCCTCTAATAACCTTGGTCGCTCTTCTCTGCACCCGCTCCAGTTCAGCTATGTCTTTCTTATACACTGGAGACCAGAACTGTGCACAGTATTCTAAGTGTGGTCGAACTAGTGACTTGTATAGAGGTAAAATTATGTTCTCCTCATGAGCATCTATGCCTCTTTTAATACATCCCATTATTTTATTTGCCTTTGTAGCAGCTGCCTGACACTGGCCACTGAATATGAGTTTGTCATCCACCCATACACCCAGGTCTTTTTAATTGACGGTTTTGCCCAGAGTTTTAGAATTAAGCACATAGTTATACATCTTATTACTTCTACCCAAGTGCATGACCTTACATTTATCCCCATTAAAGCTCATTTGCCGCCATTTATCAGCCCAAGCTTCTAGTTTACATAAATCATCCTGTAATATAAAATTGTCCTCCCCTGTATTGATTACCCTGCAGAGTTTAGTGTCATCTGCAAATATTGAAATTCTACTCTGAATGCCCCCTACAAGGTCATTAATAAATATGTTAAAAAGAAGAGGGCCCAATACTGACCCCTGTGGTACCCCACTGCTAACCGTGACCCAGTCCGAGTGTGCTCCATTAATAACCACCCTTTGTTTCCTATCCCTGAGCCAGCTCTCAACCCACTTACACATATTTTCCCCTATCCCCATTACTCTCATTTTATGTAACAACCTTTTGTGTGGCACCGTATCAAAAGGTTTGGAAAAGTCCATATATACTACGTCCACTGGGTTCCCTTGGTCCAGTCCGGCGGTTCAGTAGGTTGAGGATCACTGCAGGTTGTAGGCTGGTTGGAAGAGGTGAGTCTTCAGGTTCTTTTTGAAGGTTTCTATGGTAGGCGAGAGTGTGATGTGTTGTGGTAGAGAGTTCCAGAGTATGGAGGAAGCACGGGCGAAGTCTTAGACGCGGTTGTGGGAAGAAGAGATGAGAGGGGAGTAGAGAAGGAGATTTTGAGAGGATCGGAGGTTGCGTGTAGGTAAGTACCGGGAGACCATGTCACAGATGTATGGAGACAGGTTGTGGATGGATTTGTATGTCATTGTAAGGGTTTTGAACTGGAGTCTCTGGGTGATAGGAAGCCTGTGAAGGGATTGGCATAGGGGAGAGGCTGGGGAATAGCGGGGAGACAGGTAGATTAGTCGGGCAGCAGCGTGTAGGATGGATTGGAGTGGTGCCAGAGTGCTAGAGAGGAGGCCAGAGAGTAGGAGGTTGCAGTAGTCAAGGCGGGAGATGATAAGGGCATGCACTAGTGTTTTTGTGGTGTTGCGGTCAAGGAATGCGCGGATCCGGGAGATATTTTTGAGTTTGAGACTGCAGGAGGAGGAAGGGCTTAGATATGTGGCTTGAAAGAGAGGGCAGAGTCGAGGATCACCCTGAGGCACCGGGCATGTGGGAGGACAGAGTAGTGTCGCTTGCTCTTGGCAGTTAGTAGTCATTGTTAACTTTAGTTAGGGCAGTTTCAGTTGAGTGATGGGGTCGGAAGCCAGATTGTAACGGGTCAAATAGGGAGCAGGAGGAGAGGTGGGAGGACAGTTCAAGATGGACATGTTCCCGTAATTTTGAGGCATAAGGGAGAAAAGATATCGGGCGATAGCTAGACACAGAGGATGGGTAGAGGGAGGGCTTTTTGAGGATGGGTGTGATCTTGGCATGTTTGAAGGATGAGGGGAAGACACCTGTTTTGAGTGAGAGGTTGAAGAGGTGTGTTGGGGTTGGGATGAAGACCGTGGCAAGGTTAGGGATGAGGTGGGACGGGAGCGGGTCAAGCGTGCAAGTGGTGAGGTGTGATCTTGAAAGTAGGGTGGAGAGCTGATCTTCTGCCATGGTAGAGAAGCTGGTTTTGGAGGAACAGGGTTGAACAGCTAAGAGGGGCATTGGGCGCTGTGGGCCAAAGCTTTCTCTGATTCTATCGATCTTCTGTTTAAAGAAAGAGGCAAGTCATCAGCAGAAATGAGAGGGGAGGGAAATGCGGGGGATGGAGTAGAGAATTGAAAGTGTTGAAAAGCTGTTAAGGGTTGTGAGACAGGGAGGATATGAGAGATGAGAAGTGTTTGTTTTGCGGCAGTGAGCGTGGACTTCAAGCTGGTGAGGGACTGCTTGTATGCAGTGACGTGGTCGGCAGAGTGGGACAGCTTCCATCTCCGCTCAGCGATCCTGGAAGCCCGTCTCAGTTCTTTGGTCAGGCTGGTCAGCCAGGGCTGCCATGAGCAGGGCGGCCGAATCGAGTGTTGCTGTTATTGTGGTGTTATAAAAAGTGGCAGCAGCATCTGTGTCATGAAGGGAGGCTATGTCTGTAAGAGGGAGAAGGGACTCAAGAGTGACTGTAAATTGAGGTGTTTGAGATTTCTGCGAGGGTGAGTGAGTTTGTGTAGTGGGGGTTGCACACTAGGAGAGGAGAGGGAAGAGAATGTCAGTAGGTTGTGGTCAGACAGGGGGAGGGGTGAGTTAGTGAGATTAGTAAGGGAGCAGAGGTGGGTGAAGATGAGGTCCAGCGTGTGGCCATCTTTGTAAGTGGCCTCAGAGGACCATTGAGTGAGGCCAAAGGAGGCAGTCAGTGATAAAAGTTTAGAGACAGCTAAGGTGGAAGTGTCAATGGGGATATTGAAGTCACCCATGATAATAGTGAGGATGTCAGCAGAGAGGAAATGAAGTAGCCAGGTGATAAGGTGGTCGAGAAAGGTGGACATGGCTAGTTCTGGGGGTGGTAGATGACAGCCAGCTGCAGGTTGGAGGAGGAATAGCTGCGGACGGAGTGCACCTCAAATGAGGGAAGAGTAGCGGAGGGTTGTAGCGGGTTCGGAGTAAAGGAGCAGGTGTCGGACAGGAGCAAGCCAATTCCTCCACCACATTTAATGCTGGGGCGAGGGGTGTGAGAGAGGTGGAATCCACCATAGGAAAACGTAGCTGGAGAGGCTGAGTCAGAGGGGGTGAGCAAGGTTTCAGTGATGCCAAGGAAGGAGAGTTTGTTGGTGATGAAGAGGTCATGGATAAATGGCAGTTTTTTGCAGACAGAGCGTGCGTTCCATAGTGCTCCAGGTGGGGGGACCGGGGGAGTGGGGGCTGGATGAATGGGTATGAGGTTATCATGGTTGGGAAAACGTGCAGAGGATCGTGGCAGGGGGTTAGGAATGAGTGTGGGGATGTGTTGAGGAGGGCCAGGATTTGGGGATAAGTCACCAGAGATTAGGAGCAGCAGACAGAGCGTTAGAAGGTGGGAGCAGGATAGGACATGATGCAGCCATGTGTGTCTGGAGAAAGAGGATTGTATATGGAAGAACAGTTCTGAGGAGAAGGTGAGATGGCTGGGGAGTATGGAGGGAGAAATGAGTAGTTCTTTACTGGGTGGAGGGATTGCAGGAGATTGTAAGAAGGAAAGTAGTATGGGGGTGAAAGAGAAAAGAAACCGAAACATTGTAGTGGTTCGGTATTCTGTTACCTTCCAGTCAATTCCAGTCCAATTCAGTCTAATTCAAAGTAATTAGAAATATGTAATTTGAAAGATGCATGGATCAGACTATGTCTGGATCAGACTCCTGGATCTGAATATATGATGTCCCCACTACCTCTAGCATAGTATGTTGTCCTCACAGCACTTCACACAGTATGATGTCCCTCACAGCCTAAGTGTATAATGACCCCACACACAAGATTTATGTGCCTACCTCTCCTCACACAGTATAATGTCTCTACATCCACTCACACAGTGCAATCTCCCCGCAGCCCCTAAGTATTATGTCCCAATACACAAGTATAATGTCCCCACAGCCTCTCACAGTTTATTAACCTCTCACAGTGCTGGTGACCCCTCACACAGTATTATGGCCCTTAATGAGATCATGATGTCCCCAAAGAATCTATCACAATATTATGACCCCACTGCCTCTTACACAGTATTATAGCCCCCACAGAAGTATGATGTTACCACAGCCCCTCACACAAGACTGATGATCCCACAGCCCCTCACATAGTATCATTGTCCCCACACAAGTGTGATGTGCTCATAGCCCCTCATACAAGTCTGATCCCACAGACCCTCCCACAGAATTGTGTCCCCATAGCACCTCACACAAGACTGATGAGCCCACAGTCCCTCACATAGTATCATTGTCCCCACACAAGTGTGATGTGCTCACAGCCCCTCACACATAATTGTGTCCCCCCACATTTCCCCCACACAAGTACTGACTGATGATTTAAAATTCTAAATAAAACTACTCACATCACCCCATTCCCCCGCTGCTCCGGTCTGACAGCAGTCATAGGTGCATACTCTCAATGATAGAAGAGGCTGCTGACAGCTTCCTTCTCCATCATTGTATTCACAGGTTTCAGATACTGCTGAAGGTGAGACACCAGACAATGGGGTGGCCGCATGGTGCGAGACACCACTGTATCCAGTCCTTTGGTTGTCCCAGTCCACGTATTTGCAGCAGAACAGCCAAAGGGCAGCCTATGGCCCACGGGCAGCACTTAGTCCATATCTATAGTGTTTAAGTCTATAATGATTTTAGTAGCTAACACAGTTAAGTATAATGTCCATGCTTTAAATCTTAATAAAAAAAATAGACAGAAATTAAAAATAGATGTACTTTTATTAAAGATTACACCAGATGTATTTTGATGGACAACAGACACAAGTACTAGCCAGCCAAAGAATGCAGCGAAAACACAAGCCAGCAAAATTATATTACAGCTGCATTACATTCATTGATTGGCCTTGGACATGATGACAAATTTGTTCATATGGTTTCCTCTGAACTTCCCACAGGATGTTCTGCTGCAGGGACTGATGTAGTCTCCTATATCAGGGGAGCTTTATCTGTACTTGGAGGTCAGGATCTCAGCGACTTCAGAGAGGAATTTGTCCCATGCAGCTTGGGCTTCAGCAGAGAAGTCATTGGGGAAGTTAGTGGCCAGGACAACCTGGATGGTGTGAGACAGCAGCTGCAAAAAGGAAGAAACAACATGATAATTCTCACACGTCAAATAATTCAAGGTGTAAATGTTTATTGCATCAAATATTACTTTCTCCTAAAACAGAACTATCAGGTATAAACGTTAAGTACATAGGCAATTAATATGGTTACATACAAAAGTGTCACTTTACAATTGGAGGATGGGATATATCTGCTACTTGTTAAATATATATTTAATAACTACAAATGATTTAACATGTCTTCATTATAGACATATATATATATATATGTTGGCATAATAATATCATAAATGTGAACTTCCAGTATGTGCTAACATGGTTCCTAATTTTAGTAGTGCTCCTAGAGTACAAAATATTACAACTAATATTTTCCTTACCGCAAAGTTTCCAGGGTCCACTCTCAGATTGTAGGCATGGAGGTCACTAAGGCTGGACAGGGCACCATCAAGGTCATTCAGATGACTGGCTGCCTTTCCAAGAGCACTCAAGACCTTACCACCATGGGCTTTGACATCAGCAGATCCTTGAGACAAGTCAAAGTGGGAAAAGTAGGTCTTGGTCTGAGGGAAGCTCAGAAACAGCCTAAAAAAAATATAATCAGTGTGAGATTTGGGATCGCTGTGAAACTAAATACCAGTACTGTGTTACAAAGATCTCCTACATTAAATCGATACATCATTGATCATCAGGGAGACACTATATGTTCAATATATTCCTTTCTAATGCTAGAAAAATATACCGTATGTAAAAATACAGCATTTAATGCATTAATATACAGACAAAACCTCTAATATCTGAAAGACCTTCACTCTTAAGATAACTGTACCCAACAGCACCATAGCGCAAAGTAAACTGATATCATTCCCAAACACGAAGAAGACACGACTATGCGATATATATACTGTGTGATCTATGATAGCACATATCCATTATCTCACAGCTAAGAGATATTACCATGCATTCTATCTCCAATTATCATTTGTAAAGTTATCACTATAAATATACAGGATAGAAATGCCACATACCTGTCCAAAGCATCACCACCCAAATCATTGACTCTAGGAGCAATCTTGGGCCAAAGGTTCAGGATGAAAGCCTTCTCGCTTGCATTCAGAGGCATTGTGATATTGGTTAGTTGGTGAGCCTTAGGTAGACTTGGAAACACAAGAGTCCATGTTGTACAGCCGTTGTTGGAAGTTTATAAAGGCTAAAGTTATCATTCACACAAATTGAACTCCAATTCTATTGGCTAAAACCAAATCCCACCCTGTAGCTTTATCTACTCAGCAACACATGAAAATTGAGCTGACATATGACAAAATCTTATCTCAATATGTCGCATGCTAAGCACATACCTATGTTCTTCTAGAGCTCATTGTAATATTCATTGTTCATCAACAGAAACTTACAGGAACCACTTTGACATTGTTCTCTAAAATTAGTAATATCAGAGCAGATAAAGCAATTGTAACACAAACTAAACATCAAAATATTGGAATTGAATGTACAATTGCAATTTATACTTGGTTGTTTCCTAAATGTGTTCAAATGTCATGAAAAAGATAACGTCACATATTGACTTTATCTATTTTACATAGTGTTTTTTCACATACAATATATGAAACGATTTATTCTTTATTGTAAAATACATTATTAGCTTCCATGTACCTACATAACAAATATGGAGGCACAGGACAAATGGATCAAATAATTAAACATTACTCATTACTCTAATTTATACTTTATTTCTTGTACCGATTTTACTACCAAATCAATTCAGTATATTATAAAAGTTTGACCCCCTTGTTCGGCTTAAACAATGCTCTAAAACCTCATTGCTGTAGACCCCATAAATCTCAAGGTCAATAAGTAGCAGGTAAGTAATATTTTACGGATGACTGCCTCCACATTGTGGAAAAGCTATTTTTATTATTTTCTTATTATCTAAAAATGCAAGAACTCATTAAGGTAACCATGATAAACACCAAATCGTGTTTTTATACGATTTTATAATAAACAATGCTCGAAATAAAAAAAAAATTGTATAATTGCAATAATTTGACTTTTATATGGCTTTCATAGTATATCCACATGTGATTATTTTAGTCTGTAGTGAAATTCATATTCTCTGATTGACTACTAGTAAACATTTTCCTAATGGATGCCAAAAGTGTGGTGTGCCGCCACGCCGATCGCTTACCTGTATAATATGAAAGTGCAGCACACTGTGTTTTTCTTTGCAGATTAAAAGAAAAAAGGTTTTGGTACCGTATTAGCCAGTTGAAAAAACTTTGAGCAGTGAAGATAATAAAATCACATTTTCCTCACAAAAATGTTGTTTTAGCCCCAAGCTTTTAATTTTTCTAAGGGATAATAGGTTGTTTTTTTACAACAAACTGAGGGCATTTTTTCCTGAGTGCGCCAATACTCTACATGTAATTGGGAAATATTTTTCAGGCACACTGCATAGCTCAGAAGGCAAGGAGCACCAGATTTTACTGTTATGGTTTGCAGGTACCATGACCCATTGGGAAAGTCCATGAGGTACCAGTTCAGCCGAACCCCTGCATAAGTGACCCCATTTTACAAACTACACCTCAGTGAATTCATCTATGGGGGCAGTAATCATATAGATGTAGGATGCTAGCAGGTGCGTAGGATGCAGTGACACACAGGAGGCAGAGCAAGGGTTAACAGGTATTTTATGTAAAACAATAGTATTTCAAGCAGGGGGTACTATTATAAAGGTAACAACAGTTTAACTTATCAGTCTCTGTGCCTTGGTGGAAAGTGGCTGGAAGATCCCTCATTGGCGCAGCAGGCAACGCAAGATGTCTCCGATCTGGTCCCGCAGAAAGGCGATGCACTGTCTCCTCGCGGTAGTGAATCCTCCGGATCCTTCGGCACGTGGTCTCCTGGTATGGGCACGAGATGTTGTAGAGGTGTAGGTCCGCAGCACAGCGGACGAAGCAAACAGTTCAGTAGACAAGGCCGCAGGAGAAGTACACAGTCCAGCGGTCACGGCCACAGGAGCAGGCCGGTTCTCAGTGGGCACCGCAGGGATATGACTGAGCGGTGCCTCAGCGGTGGTCAGCGGAATGATGCTATGCAGTACGTACTGGTCACTGTACGGTGCGGAGGTCTCTCTGGGCTGTGTGTCAGCAGTCGAGATGGTTTTGCTAACCGGGTATGATGGCACGGATAGCTGCCGTTGGTAAGTTGAAAGGGAGTCAACCGTCTCTGTGCTCTCACGTTGGTTCCCCACCAAAAGCCCCGTCTTCCCGCACACACCGCTATTTAAGTTGGATCCGCCCCCATCAGTCAGGTGTCCTGACCTGCTCCGATCAGAAATCTCTTCCCCCCCCCGGGATAATGGTGACAGTCCTGACAGTTCTGGCCCACACACGCAGGAGGGACTGTCAGCCTGGTCCACCTCCCTATATTGACACCATGGGTGTGTCACAGAATTTTATACCATTGAGCAGTGAAGACAAAATAACTACATGTTTACCATCAAAATTTACTTTTAGTCCCAGATTTTACATTTTCACACAAGACGTGGGTAAAAATGGCATTCAAATTTGTCCCACAATTTCTACTGAATGTGGCAATACTCCATTTGTGGCTGTACAGTACTATGTAGCCATATGGAGAGACTAGGGAGGAACAGAACGCTATTTGCCTCCTGGAGCACAGATTTTCCTGGAAGAGTTTGCGGATTCCATATAGAGAGCCCCTAATTGCTGGAAGATAAGAATCTTCCCTCAAGTTACCCCATTTTGGAAATTATATTCCTTGGGGAAATTATCTACAGGTGTAGTGATGATTTTGACTCCATGGGTATTTTCCAGAAACAAGAAGCAATGAATGTTGCCAACCGAAAATTACAAACTGCCACTGTAGAGACCAATATGCTGTAGTAACCAGTACGTTGCAGTCACCAGCATGTTATGCCCAGCCCGTGCTTCTGGAGACATGCACCTGTAAGTTAGGTGGACTCTCATCGCTTCAGAAATACCAAACGTGGACGCTATATGTGGTTTAAAGTACACTGTGAGGCTGCTTTTTTTGTGGATTGAGTTGAAGCTTTTACTGGGAACGTTTTACATAACGTTTGGGATCACATTTATCCGGCGCTCTACGCTGAGCACTTTGTGGTTTCCATCTAAATCTCTGAGTGACCTGATTCAGATGACACCCCCAAGGGATCCGTTCACTATAATGAGGCAGCAGAGATTTATCTGGTTTTTATGTTTGGCTGCACTGATAGACTCTTTTTATTGCAAAAAAATAGTTTTGCGTCTCCACATTTTGAGACCTATAATTTTTCCATATTTTGACCCACAGAGTCAAGTGAGGTTGTTTTTTTGCAGGACAAGTAGACATTTTTATTGGTACCATTTTCAGGCACATGACATTTTTTTATCGCTTTCTATTCCGATTTTTGGGAGGCAGAATGAAAAAAAACAGCAATTCAGGAATTTCTTTTTTTTTTGGGTGGGGGTTTATGCAGTTCCATGTGTGGTAATATTAAGGCAGTTTTACTCTTCATGTTAGTAAGATTACAGAGATACCTCATTTATATCGTTTTCTTATGTTTTGGCGCTTTTGCACAATAAAAACTATTTTATAGAAAAAATAGTTATTTTTGCATTCCTTTATTGTGAGAGCTAGAGCTTTTATATTTCTATTGATGGAGCTGTGTGGTGGCTTGATTTTTGTGGGACTCAATGACGTTTTTAGGGGTACCATGGTTATTTATATCCATCTTTTTTATTGCGTTTTATTCCACTTTTTGTTCGGCAGCATGATGACAAAGCATTGTTTTTTGCCTTGTTTTTTATTTTTTTTATGATGTTTACTAAAGGGTTTAACTAGTGGGATAATTTTATAGGTTTGGTCGTTGTGGACACGTACCAAATATGTGTAATTTTATTGTTTATAATTTTTTTTGCTCAAATATTTATTTGCAAATACAAATA
Organism: Ranitomeya variabilis; assembly: GCF_051348905.1. Taxonomy (NCBI): domain Eukaryota; kingdom Metazoa; phylum Chordata; class Amphibia; order Anura; family Dendrobatidae; genus Ranitomeya; species Ranitomeya variabilis. The sequence goes on from NC_135238.1 coordinate 77,748,658, forward strand.
TATTTTAATTTTTTTTATTTTTTTTTTAACCCCTTCCTGATGCCAGCTTTTTTTCGGTTTTGCATTTTCGTTTTTTGCTTCCCTCCTTCCCAGAGCCATAACTTTTTTATTTTTCTGTCAATATGGCCATGTGAGGGCTTAGTTGTACTTTTGAACAGCATCATTGGTCTTAGCATGTCGTGTACTAGAAAACGGGAAAAAAAAATTCCAAGTGCAATCCCACACTTGATTTTTTTTGTTTTTTTTGCTAGGTTCACTAAATGCTAGAACTGACCTGCCATTTTGATTCTCCAGGTAATTACGAGTTCATAGACACCAAACATGTCTAGGTTATTCTTTATCTAAGTGGCGTCTCCATTTTTCATGATCTTGGGTTAGGTGATGACTTATTTTTTGCGTGCCGAGCTTACGTTTTTAATGATACCATTTTGGTACAGATACGTTCTTTTGATCGTCTGTTATTGCATTTTTAATGCAATGTCGCGGCAACAAAAAAAAGTAATTCTGGCATTTCAAATTTTTTTCTCGCTACATCGTTTAGCGATCAGGTTAATCCTTTGTTTTTTATTGATAGATCAGGCGATTCTGAACGCGGCGATACCAAATATGTGTAGGTTTGATTTTTTTTATTTTTTCATTTTGAATGGGGCAAAAGAGGCGTGATTTAAACTTTTATATATTTCTTATTTTTTTAATTTTTTTAAAAACATTTTTTTTTTACTTTTGCCATGCTTCAAAAGCCTCCATGGGAGGCTAGAAGCTGGCACAACTTGATCGCCTTTGCTACATAGGAGCGATGGTCAGATCGCTCCTATGTAGTAAATTTACTGCATTGCTATGAGTGCCGACCACAGGGTGGCGCTCATAACAATCCATCATCAACAACCATAGAGGTCTTCAATAGACCTCTAGCTGTTATGCCGACTCATTGCTGACCCCTGATCACGTGACGGGGGTTAGCGATGCGCGCCTTTCCGGCCCGATAGCCAGTAGCGCTATATAAATGCCGCTGTCAGCGTTTGACAGCAGCATTTAACTAGTTGTGGACACATGTCAGCTGTACAAAATAGCTGACATGTCCCCGGCTTTGATGCAGGCTCACCGCTGGAGCCCGCATCAAAGTGGGGGTTCTGATCTCAGACATAGTATCCCGTCCGAGGTCAGAAGGGGGTTTAAAAAAATATTTTTACAATTTTTTTTTTCTACTTTTTTGACTTAGTCCAACTATGGGACAATAATTTTTTACAGGCTGAACGCTTCTACAGCATGGAGATGCAGCAGCATCCCAATGCTGTAAAAACTGTCAGCTCTGCACTGACCGAGAGACTTCTTGCACAGTGCATGATCAGCATGTTTCCTAGCTCTGGTGACCCGGACGTCGTCATGACACCATGGCCACGATCGGGATGGGATCCCACGTCAGCATGGGGCCCAGATCAGCATGCACAAGAAACAAATTTAGCATTCCAAAACCGCTGCAAAAAACGCAGCAAAAAGCCCAAGAAAAACGAAGGAAAACAAGCTTTTTTTCTGTACCTTCTTTCATCCCAAGAAATCAGGTTTTGCTTCTGAAAAAAACTCTGAAAAAACGCCTAGTGTGAACTTATCCTTATTGTCCCGATATCCAAGTAAGATCAAAGGCATGGTGCCCACAACTTCTTTGGAGCAGATTCCTCAGATTCTGTAGTAAATCATAAATCCTCCTGACAGATTTAGTCCTGTGTGGATACAATCAAAGACTCTAATACGTTTGTATTCCCAAACGCTGCAATGTTTTTGTGATTTGAAGTTGCCTATTGATATGACAACTTTCATTGTTTATGTTGTGTCCTACACAACATACATTATACATATATACATTATATGGTGAAATCAATGGTGTCGTTCAAAAGTACAACTTGCCTTGTAAAAAACAAGCCCTCACAGGGCCATATTGACAGAAAAATAAAAAAAAGTTATGGCTCTGGGAAGGGGAGCGAAAAACAAAAAAACTGAAAATTTCACAGGGTTGAAGGGGTTAAGAGGTGAGTCTCAAAACTTCTTTTATAGTATATTTACCCCTATACATTAGTAAAGAGTTTCCCTACTATGGTGATCGTTAGCCCTAGGTTTATGCGAGCAACAATGAGGATTTCCAAAGACCAAAGCAACAATAAGACCAAAGTGCAGATAAGGCCGGAGACACACTGGTGCGAGATACGGCCGAGTCTCGCTGGTTAAAAGCAAGCTGTGGCACCTGCACTCCGGAGCGGAGCGTGCGGCTCCATGTATTGCTATGCAGCTGCATGCTCCGCTCTGGAGTGCAGGTGCCACAGCTTGCTTTTAACCAGCGAGACTCGGCCGTATCTCGCACCAGTGTGTCTCCGGCCAAATAGTGTCTCTTCGTCAGTCTGATCTGTGTTTCAGAAGTTGAGACCTCCTTACATTCAGTATGGTTGTAGCCTGTAGCTCCATGCTGGCTGAACGTGCTCTCATTTAGGCACATGCAGATTGAATTTCCCAGAATCTTGTCTGTCTACTTGATGTCATAGATGGAGTGGTATTGGGATGATATGACAGAACTTTGTTTCAGTTTATACTGAAGAGAGTTTTCAAAGCTTGGAAATCCATTGATAACCCTAGTATGACACTATGGATACAGGTGGTTGACAAAAGTGTTCCAATATGCAGAACATTTTACGGCAACTAGAAATGTCCTCACAAATTTAAAAAGGTGTGTGGAAAAAAGCTGGCGACTATGGACATCAAATATTAAAGTAAAACATTATGAGTGCAGCGAATGATGCAGTTTATCCTATGTGAATCGTGGCCATTATGTGCTGGGTGCGGGCAGGACTGAGGGGGCAGTGGGTTGTGTATGACTGGCTGTATAATGTCTTAGAGCATAATTGTTTATTATAAGCAAGGTCTTATAATATTTGTTGTTTATTATTATTGGTGATATGAATAACATGCAATTATTCAGATGTGCCAGGATTGTTGTGGATGCGTGCTTTATTTCTGGTCATGGGATATGTGCAGAGATGGCAAAAGCTACATTCCTGGGACTGAAAATCTTCCTGCCTTTTGCCAGCTTCCCTGTACAGCTGCCATAAAAAGAATGACTAAATAGTTTTAATTCATGATCCACAAAAATAATGTGAAGTCAAATCAAATACTGCTTTATGATTATGATTATTATGATTATGATTATTACGGTAGTATTTTCATTGGTTCTTCATCATTCAAAGCATTTGTTCTTGAAAAAAGAGGTCTACTGTAATCAGAGATACAAAACTGGGTGGAGTAGAGGGTGAGTCTGCACAAAATTGCACGTCAGTTTTAGAAACATGCAACATAAGGAACTTTTAACATGATAATGGTCTGCAATTGTTACAAAGTGTCAGACTAAAAGGCTTCTAAAGGGAGATATCTTCCCACTGAAAGCAAAAAAAACCCCACAGTTATTGTACTTGTAGTAATATGTATGCAATTGTCAATGTATTGTAAGAATACTATAATAATTCAGTCTCCCACCATAGGCTGCAAGCAAGTTGTAACAACAGCAATGCATATGATAAGGGGTCTACAGGGTGAGGGGCTCATTCAGGTGAAAAAGCATTGTACCTTTGTGTAGGGAACATGGAGGTTATTCTCTCATATCATATATGGCTGTATGATTCAGACCCTTAATTATGATTACGTATGCTGCAGTAACTGCCATTAATTAGGGTGACCCATCTTCTAATTATGCCCCTGACTGCACACTTCCATAATATAGGAAATATTGGGTAGTAACATTCACTGAGAGAACACATCTCCAAGCTTTTATAGGCTTGATGGACACAATGACTACACTCCCTGACAGAAGTTGTCGCTTATCCATGTCATGTAAATAACAGCTTATAACCTGACGTTAAATTCATCCATTGGTTGTATAAATTATTCTTTTGAAAGCTGAAACCCTCCGAAATGTGGTTTAGGTTAAGAAAATAAATTGGCATCAATGCAGAAATATTGATCAGTTAATGTACACAGAAGGGTCAGATTTTGGCAAGACAAAAGTTTTGTCGCCTGGTCATATAATGCACCCAACCCTAGTTTACATGCTCAGCTGTGCTCAGTAAATGATCGGTTTAATAGTTAAATAGTGTGTGTGTGTATAAAAAGAAACCGAGCACCCCAGACCTTCACTTGAACTGCAACTTGAGCTCTGACAACATGCCAAAAATCCACCCTGCGACCAAAGCCTGGATTATCAAGAGGCTGAAGACCAGATCTACTGCAGAGGTGGCTGGCACATTTAATGTGTCTCAGCGTCGATAACAAAGATTTAAAAAAAGATTTGAAGAGACTGGAGATGTGTTTGACAAGCCCAGGTCCGGCAGACCTCACAAGACAACTGCTCAGGAGGAACGTTTATTGGTTACAAAATCCAAAGCACACAGGTACTTGAGGTGACCAAGCCATTTGGAGCTCTGCTGCAGTGGAAGAAGGGCTTCTTCTTCCACTGCAGCAGAGCTCCAAATGGCTTGGTCACCTCAAGTACCTGTGTCAACTAGAACAGTTTGTAGGATTCTGTCTCGAAATGGCCTCCATGGTCGAATCAGTGCCCAGAAGCCAGAACTAAACAAAAGGCAAAAAAACCAAAACGTGTGGCATTTACAAAGTCCCACAGCCCACTAAACAGATGGATGCTGGAAAAGTGGCAGAAGGTGGATTTCTCTGATGAATCTTCAGTAGAATTACTCCACAGCCACCGCAAATACTGCAGGAGACCTACTGGAGCCCCTATGGATCCAAAATACCCCAGAAAACAGTTAAATTTGGTGGTGTTTCGATCATGGTCTGGGGTTACATTCAGTATGGGGGTGTGCAAAGCGTTTGCAAGGTGGAAGACAATATCAATAGCCTAAAATATCAAGTATTAGCTACCTCTTATATTCTAAATCATAAAAGGGGTCAAATTCGGCAGCAGGATGGTGCTCCATCTCATACATCCATCTCTACAACAAAGTTCCTCCAGGCAAAAAAGATCAAGGTGCCTTAAGGACTGGCCAGCCCAGTCACCTGACATGAACATCATTGAGCATGTTTGGGGTAGGATGAAAGAGGAAGCTTGGAAGACAAAACCAAAGAATCTAGATGAACTTTGGGAGGCATGGAAGACTGCATTCTTTGCTATTCCTGATGACTTCATTACTAAATTGTATGAATCATTGTTGAACTGCATGGATGCAGTCCTTCAAGCTCATGGAAGTCACACAAAATATTAAATATGACTAATAGCACCACAACTTCATTCACCAATGTTATGCAACATATATTTGTATTTTAAGTTTAATTATTTGTTTGAATATCACATTACTTTCTGTGGGGACAAAACTTTTGTCTTGCCAAAATCTGACCATTCTGTGTCCATTAACTGATCAATATTTCTGCATTGATGCCAATTTATTTTCTTAACCTAAACCACATTTCGGAGGGTTTCAGCTTTCAAAAGAATTATTTATACAACCAATGGATGAATTAAACGTAATGTTATAAGCTTTTATTTACATAACATGGATAAGCGACATAACTTCTGTCAGGGAGTGTATGGTATGTTCTGACAATATTGTATATAGCATTGTATATAAGGCTTCTCAAACCTTTTATACTGGGGCCTCACCAGACCAAAAGGATGACAGGGCATCACCTTCTGTAGTGTAAGGGCCCATTTGGATGGTACAACCTCAACTATTAAACAACCACCAACTGGCAACCTGAAAGCCGATCTGCAGTTGGATAATGGCTCTTTAAAATGAGGCGAAGGGCTGTGCTGATGAGTGGAAGAAAATGAGGTAAGGGGCAGTGCTGATAGGGGAAATAAAATGAGGTGAGGGGCTGTGCTGATGTAGGGGAATAAAATGAGGTGAGGGGCTGTGCTGATTGCAGCGCCCCAGAGTCCTGGTCGTTGCAGTACTGTGGCTCCGCCACTAAGGGGAGCTATGGTACGTCTGATGGCACTGAAGGAGTTCATCTGATCAGGTATCACAGACACCAATACATTTCACCGCCGGGCCTCCAGGGGGAGCTAAGGGTTCTATTCATTAGGCCACTCTCCACATACTGGTAAAACTGGGGGTCAGGCAGGAAGTTAGACAGAAAGCTGACTGGGTTGGAACCAGGCAACACCTTGTGGCAGAAGGTGTTGCGGGAGAAGATTCGGTAGGGTCTCTGTCAGGAGTGGGATCCTGACAGAGACTTGGCAACTAGAGAGAAAGCAACGGGGCCGTGCCTGCACAGTATAGCGGCGGTGCCCAAGAAGGGATTGGAAGCGAGATAGATTGTGCTGAGTGAGAAACGAGATCAAAGCGACAAGGAGAATACCAGTAGGGGTCATGCTGTAAGACCGAGGCAACATCCTACTGAGGCACACAACCGGCGGCCGGAACGCCGAGGGAGTATTACAATATTCAGCTTCAAGCAATACTCTAAACAGCGGCAGGACAGTCAGTCTAAGGCGGGCTGTCTCACTTAAATCACCTATGCAGTCTTGGGGGGCAACTTGTGGAGAGGGGCGACTCTAGGGTCCCGGAAGAGCTCCGAGCCTACCCGTCAAACGGGTGCCGTTCTAACCGCTACATCAGGGAGGAACGGAGAATTAGCAGAACATCATCTAATTGAGTTGTGAGGGAACTTAAGAAACGGACACAACAGTTGTGGGGACTTTCCGTAAGCACAGCAGGGAAGGACCGCAACACATAGCGCTAGAAGGAAGGCACAGATTTCCACCTGCTAAGAGAACTCTGGAGGTGCCATTGGACCGGCCGGACTTGCGCAGCCTGGCTATCTGGACTCCGGACTGAGGACCCAGAGATCTTCAGTAAAGACTAAAGAGGTAAAGAGACTGCAACCTGGTGTCCTCGTTATTTACTGCACCGCACCACTACAGCGTCACCATCATCACCATCATCCCTCATATCTTTCACTGTACGCCCCTCAGCAGGGTCACGGACCGGGCCTAGCCACCATGACAACCCCAGAGCAGAGACTCAGAGGCCTGGTACCGGGTACCCTCGGCCCTGCGGCAGTGGGGGCGCTACACTGATGGAGGGGAATAAAATGAGGTGAGGGGCTGTGCTGATGGAGGGGAATAAAATTAGGTGAGGGGATATGCTGATGGGGCTATAAAATGAGTTGAGGGGCTGTGCTGATGTAGGGAAGAAAATGAGGTGAAGGGCTGTGCTGATGTGGGGAGTAAAATGAGGTGAGCGGCTGTGCTGATGGGGGAATAAACTGACGGGCTGGACAGATGGGGGGAATAAATTGAGGGGCTGTGCGGAGGGGGAAATAAACTGAGGGGCTGTGCAGATGGGGGTGATGAGGGGTTGTGCAGATGGGGGGGAATAAACTGAGGGGCCATGCAGATGGGGGAAATAAAATGAGGTGCTGTGCTGATGGGGAATAAGCTGAGGGGCTGGACAGAGGGGGTATACAATGAGGGGAGAGTCTTTGTGATGGGTCAATAAAATGAGGTGAGGGGCTGTGCTGATGGGGAAAATAAAATTAGGTGAGGGTCTGTGCAGATGGGGGAATAAAATGAAGTGAGGGTCAGTGCTGATGGGGAGAACAAAATGAGGTGAAGGGTTGTGCTCATACATACATACACACACAGTATAATACATATACAGTACATATACACGTATACAATACTCACCTCTTCTCCTCATTCCCTGTGCTGCTCCAGGCTCTGCTCCGGCCTCATCGGCTCCACTGCTAGCACAATGTGGTACACGATGTCATTGCGTGCCCACTAAGTCACAAGCAGAGGGGGAATGATGTGAGAGGGTGTGTCATCTGACGCTCTCACCCTCATCACTGTTTTCAACTCTATCGGCATAAGTTGAATACGCAATGTGGGGGCGGCGCTGGGCACTACCATAGCGGCACACCACTGGCTGGGGGTGGGTGGCCCACTCAGTGGCATCGGCACTGGCACAGACACCGGGACTCCATAGCGCGCCAGTGTCCCTGATGGTGAGTGGGGCCCCCGCCTGCTAAGGGCCCGCCACTTACCCGGGTCTGCCGGGTGCTGACGCCCGCCCTGATACCAATGGTGCACTGATTCCTGAGTCTCCTCTTCTGCTTATGGAGCGCCCCCAGACGCAGGGCCGCAGGGTACTCGGTACCGGGCCTCTCTGTCTCGGTCCTGGGGTTGTCACGGTGGCTAGACCCGGTCCGTGACCCTGCTAAGGGGCGTCCAATAAAAGGTGTGATGGTGGTGCGTGGTGCAAGTCGCGATGAATAACAAGGACACAGGGTTGCAGTCTCTTTACCTCTTTACTGAAGGCTTTAGGATCCGCAATCCAGAGCACTGCTAACAGGGTTGGCTGAGACCGGCCGGTCCGAAGGCACATCCAGAGTTCCCTTTGCAGGTGGAAATCAGTGCCTACCTTCTAGCGCCTGTGTGTTGTAGTACCTCCCTGCTGAGCACCACTGGATAGTCCTCACAACTGTTGTTTCTGTTTCTGATGTTCTTTCTCTCCGTCCCCCAGATGATTTGGCTAGGGCGCACCCATATGATGGGTAGGCCTGGAGTTATTCTGGGACCCTAGAGACGCCCCTCTCCCACAATTGTCTCCTATGTCTGCTTAGGTGATTTAGGTGAGACAGCCAACCTATAATTAACTGTCCTGCCGCTGTTTGAAGTAATGCTTGGAGCCCAATACTTCCTCGGCGTTCCGGCCACCGGCTACGCGCCTCAGTAGGATGTTGCCACGATCTTAAGGCACGACTCCTACTGGTTCTATTCTCCTTTGTGCTGTGATCTCGTTTCTCACTTCTCCACAATAAACCTCGCTTCGTGTCCTTTCTGAGGATGCCACCGCAACGGGTGCAGGCGCGGCTCCGTAACGTTCTGTCCTTTTCGCTAGGCCACTGTCAGGATCCCACCCCTGACAGGGACCCCCCTGAATCTTCCCCGCAACGCCCTCTGCCACAGGATGTTGCCTGGATCAAACCCAGTCAGCTTCTCTCTAACTTCCTATCCAGCCCCAGTTTTACCAGATTGTGAGGAGTGGCCTAATACATAGAACCCTTTGCTCCCCCTGGTGGCCAGTGTGAAGTGTAATGTGTGACTGTGATACCTGGTCAGGTGAACTCCTTTAGTGCCATCAGACGTACCATCACTCCCCTTAGTGGCGGAGCATCAGTACTACAACAACCAGGACTCTGGGGCTCTGCACTTATATGCACAGTTTCTATCTTACAGCTGTCTGAAGCGAAGCTGAGGTTTCTCTTACACAGGAATTCTGGCTGCTTCTTACCTGCTTTTTCACTTTTACTAGGCGACTCTTATGCACAAAATGTCTCCTTCCTCCTCTACAAAGTCCAGGACCCGGTCATGTGGTCCAACCATGTGACCTTATGGCCATATATGGAAAGCAGGGCTTCTTTGTTAACTCTTATAGGGAACCTGTCACCCCCAAAATCGAAGGTGAACTAAGCCCAACGACATCAGGGGCTTATCTACAGCATTCTGTAATGCTGTAGATAAGCCCCCGATGTATCCTGAAAGATGAGAAAAAGAGGTTAGATTATACTCGCTTGGGCAGGCGGTCCAATCCGATGGGCGTCGCGGTCCAGTCCGGGGCCTCCCATCTTCTTAGGATGACGTCCTTTTCTTGTCTTCACGCTACGGCTCCGGCGCAGGCATACTTTGTCTTCCCTGTTGAGGGCAGAGCAAAGTACTGTAGTGCGCAGGCGCTGGGCCTCTGTGACCTTTCTCGGCGCCTGCGCACTGCAGTACTTTGCTCTGGCCTCAACAGGGAAGACAAAGTACACCTGCGCCAGAGCCGCAGCATGAAGACGAGAAAAGGACGTCATCGTAAGAAGATGGGAGGCCCCAGACCGGACCGCGACACCCATCGGACTCGGACCGCGGGGGGACCGCCCCTGGGTGAATATAATCTAACCTCTTTTTCTCATCTTTCAGGATACATCGGGGGCTTATCTACAGCATTACAGAATGCATTACAGAATGCTGTAGGTAAGCCCCTGATGCCAGTGGGCTTAGCTCCCCTTTGATTTTGGGGGTGACAGGTTCCCTTTAACAACCTCCTGATAGCACAACATAATAAGTACATCACTTTATGCATATATAACCACTTCAGTGCACTGAGTCCACATGTACATGATCTGCAAATAGAAATGTGAACAATGTGGAAACTTAAAGTGAACCTGTCAACAGGATTGTGCACAGTAACCTACACAGTGTCATATACACTATATATATATATATATATATATATATATATATATGTAGCGCCCCCACTGCCGCAGGGCCGAGGGGTACCCGGTACCGGGCCTCTGAGTCTCTGCTCTGGGGTTGTCACGGTGGCTAGACCCGGTCCGTGACCCTGCTGAGGGGCGTACTGTTGTGAAATTGGATTCTGGGCTCCCCCGGTGGCCACTTGTGGAATTGTACTTGTGTGCATCATCCCCTCTGTTCACCTGCTCCTATCAGGATGTGGGAGTCGCTATATAACCTTGCTCCTCTGTCAGTTTCATGCCGGTCAACAATGTAATCAGAAGCCTTTCTGTGCATGTTCCTGCTACTAGACAACTCCCAGCTAAGTTGGACTTTTGTCCTTGTGTGTTTTTGCATTTTGTTCCTGTTCACAGCTGCTGTTTCGTTACTGTGTCTGGAAAGCTCTTGTGAGCGGAAATTGCCACTCTGGTGTTATGAGTTAATGCTAGAGTCTTAAAGTAATTTCTGGATGGTGTTTTGATAGAGTTTTCTGCTGACCATGAAAGTGCCCTTTCTGTCTTCTTGCTATCTAGTAAGCGGACCTCGATTTTTGCTAAACCTATTTTCATACTACGTTTGTCATTTCATCTAAAATCACCGCCAATATATGTGGGGGCCTCTGTCTGCCTTTTGGGAAAATTTCTCTAGAGGTGAGCCAGGACTGTCTTTTCCTCTGCTAGGATTAGGTAGTTCTCCGGCTGGCGCTGGGCATCTAGGGATAAAAAAACGTAGGCATGCTACCCGGCCACTTCTAGTTGTGCGGCAGGTTTAGTTCATGGTCAGTATAGTTTCCATCTTCCAAGAGCTAGTTCTCATATATGCTGGGCTATGTTCTCTCGCCATTGAGAATCATGACAGCGTACAATAATAGATGTGGATGGTGGTGGTGGTGCGGTGCAGTAAATAACGAGGACACCAGGTTGCAGTCTCTTTACCTCTTTACTGAAGGCTTCTGGGTCCTCAGTCCGGAATACGGTTAACCGGGCTGCGCAATTCCGGCCGGTCCGATGGCACCTCCAGAGTTCCCTTCGCAGGTGGAAATCTGTGCCTTCCTGCTAGCGCTATATGTTGTGGTCCTCCCCTGCTGAGCTTACGGAAAGTCCCCACAACTGTTGTGTCTGTTTCTCGTGTTCCCTCACAACTCGATTAGATGATGTTCTGCTAATCCGTCCCTCCCGGTGTTATGGTTGGGACGCACCCGTATGACGGGTAGGCTCGGAGCTCTTCCGGGACCCTAGAGTCGCCCCTCTCCACAGGTTGCCCCCTATGTCTTCTTAGGTGATTTAGGTGAGACAGCCTGCCTGTGACTGACTGTCCTGCCGTTGGTTTGAAGTATTGCCTGAAGCTATATATAGAAATACTTCCTCGGCGTTCCGGCCGCCGGTTGTGCGCCTCAGAAGGATGTTGCCTCGGTCTTACAGCACGACTCCTACTGGTATTCTCCTTCTTGCTTTGATCTCGTTTCTCACTCAGCACAATATATCTCGCTCCTGATCCTTTCTTAGGGCACCGCCGCTATGCTGAGCAGGCACGGTCCCGTGACGTTCTCTCTCGTTGCCAGGCCTCTGTCAGGGTCCCAAACCTGACAGGGACCCTACCGAATCTTCCCCCACAACACCCTCTGCCACAAGGTGTTGCCTGGTTCCAACCCAGTCAGCTTTCTTTCTCACTTCCTGCCTGACCCCCAGTTTTACCAGTATGTGAGGAGTGGCCTAATGAATAGTACCCTTAGCTCCCCCTGGCGGCCCGACTGCGAAATGTATTGGTGTCTGTGATACCTGGTCAGATGAACTCCTTCAGTGCCATCAGACGTACCATAGCCCCCCTTAGCGGCGGAGCCACAGTACTGCAACGACCAGGACTCTGGGGCGCTGTATATATATATATATATATATATATATATATATATATATATATATATATATATATGTATATACATAAGACACACATGCATGTTTTTCTCAATATCTGATATGAAATCAGAATAAACCTTTCCTGTTTCAGGTCAATTAGGATTACCATAATTATTAATATTTGCAAAATACCAGAATAATGAGAGAAAGAGAATGTTTTAAGGCATTTTTATTACTTACTGCAAAGTCAAAAGTTTCCATGCATTTCGTTAGCATTTGATACCATTGCCCTTAAACTGAACGACTTGGGTCAAACGTTTGGGATATCCTTCCACAAGATTCTCACAATAGTTGGTCAGAATTTACGCCTATTCTTCGTGACAAAACTGGTGTAACTGATCCAGGTTTGTAGGCCGCCTTGCTCGCACCAGCCTAGGATTGAGATAAGGGCTTTGTTATGGCTACTCCAAAACATTGACTTTGTTATCCTAAAGCCACTTTGTTACCATTTTGGCAGTATGCTTCTGGGCATTGTCCATTTGGAGGACCCCTTTCCGCCCAAGCCTTAACTTCCTGACTGATGTCTTGATATGTTGCTTCAGTATTGCCACATAATCTTCTTTTCTCTTGATGCCATCTATTTTGTGAAGTGCACTAGTCCCTCCTGCAGCAAACAACCCCACAACATGATGCTGCCAACCCCGTCTTTCACAGTTGTGATAGTGTTCTTAGGCTTCCAAGCTTCTCCCTTTTTCCTCCAAATGTATCGATGGTCATTATGCCCAAAATGTTAAATTTTAGTTTCATCAGACCACAGGACATGTCTCCAAAAATTAAGGTCTTTGTTCCTGTGTGCATTTGCAAACATTAATCTGGCTTTTTTATGTTTCTTTTGGAGTAATGGGTTCTTCCTGGCAGAGTGGCCTTTCAGTCACTGTTGATACAGTATTTATTTCACTGTGGATACTGACACAATCTTACCAGCTTCCGCCACCATCTTCACAAGGTCTTTTGCTTTTGTCCTTGCATTGATATTCACATGTCAGACCAAAGCACGTTCATCTCTGGGACACAGGACCCGTCTGCTTCCTGAGCAGTATGATGGCTGGACATTCCCATCTTGTTAGTACTTGCATATAATTGTTTGTACAGATGAACGAGGCGCCTTCAGGTATCTTGAAATTGCACCAAAGGATGAGTCAGACTTGTACAAGCCCACAATTCTCTTCCTGATATCTTTTCTGATTTCTTGAGACTTCCAAAGAAGCAGTGTATTTCAGATGTGCATTAAAATACATCCACAGGTGTGTCTCTAATTAACTCAGATGTTGCACAAAAAAACTATCATAAGCTTCCAAACACATGACATCATCATATGGGCAGTCCAGAATTGTTTAAAGGCACAGTAATCTTAAAAATGCCTTAAAACATTCTCTCTCTCTCATTATTCTGGCATTTGGCAAACATTAATAATTATGGTAATCCTAATTGACCTAAAACAGGAAAGGGTTATTCTGATTTCATTTAGATATTGAGAAAAACATGAATATGTGTCTTTTTTATATAGTGTATGTAAACTTTTAGTTTCAACTGTATATTAATTTATGATTTAGTCATATAGTATTGTGGGGAGAGAAAAAAAAACGATGTTGATTAAAATGGCGCCTGCGCAGTTGCATCTGTCATGTTCCATTTTGTTAGAGGAAAAATTGAATATACTGTACTGTATGACTAAATCATAAATTAATATATCCATATTATTTATTGGATCATGCTACAGCACAGGAGTCGCCACCTGCCTAATGAATGTTAATTTTTTTTCCACACAATAGTCTATGTAGTATGTAAAATAGTGGGTAGGTCAGTGAGGGATCAGTGACCTGTCATAAGCCAAACAGATGAATATGTAATCAGAGCACCACATGGGGACCCCTCAAAGGCCGCCATGGAGCATGAGCATATCATTAACTACAAACTGAAAATAAAGATTAAACAACAACCACAAGACAGATTTCATCACCAGGTATCATTTTAATCAGTATAAGGCCGGCGTCACACATAAAGTATAAAAAATCGTTCCATTTTTCACGGATGAGAATCGCATCAATGTTTCGTGAAGAGTGATCCATATGTCATCCATGTGCAGTGTGAGGATGCGATTTTCTCGCATCTATGTATCCGTGTGACATCCCTATGACATGCGTATTTCTCAATGCTTTTCCCCATTGAATTTAATGGCTCAATAGGCTGACATGAGTAAAATGCTTGCATATTTCTCGCAAGTCACACTGATGGTCTGTGTGTTCTCTGTTTTTTTATCGCACCCATAGACTTGTATTGGCGAGTCTCAGCCGATATACGGTGTAATCGCAGCATGCTGAGATTTCACTCGCACATATAATACGGCCGAGAAAAAAACGGATGATGGCAGCTGCCCCACAGATTAACATTGGGCCGAGTGCTATGCGATTTATTCTCGCATAGCACTCATCCGTATTCCTCTCTAGTGTGACTCCGGCCTAACGGCGCAGACCTGACAGTGTATGTAGTTTACTGAGAAAAATCCTGCTGACAGGTTCACTTTAATGAGGTAGCTGCCCGCTCTGCTACATCGTAAAGGCACATACACAACAATTTTGGGGCATTACAAATGCACCCAGTATGTCATAAGCAGATTGGCGCTCCTGCCCACAGATGTTGGTATATTGTAGCAATTTTACTAGCAACTAATTGGATGATTTCATCTAAAGTCTTTCTTCATAACTTTTTTCTCTTCTTGTCAAATGCTGCTGTATATGAATGTTATGGTAAATATTTATACTTTGCTTATCATTCAGATAATTTATATATCTTTGATAATTTAATATTTTTAAATTACAGTAACATTTATAATTGTTATTCATAAAAGCAGTAACACAGGGCGTTGTCTCTGATATAGAGGTGTCTTGGTGTTAAGTTTTGTTGTTATAGAAGGCATAGGAAGCTGGACAGAA
This sequence comes from Ranitomeya variabilis, assembly GCF_051348905.1. Classification (NCBI taxonomy): domain Eukaryota; kingdom Metazoa; phylum Chordata; class Amphibia; order Anura; family Dendrobatidae; genus Ranitomeya; species Ranitomeya variabilis. The sequence continues at coordinate 77,763,777 of NC_135238.1, forward strand.
GTTCCAAGGACATCTGTCTGGAGAATCCATAATTTATGACCTTTTTATTCCCAATTAAATACTTTCTTTCTTAGATAATGTGCATAGCCATTCCCCTTTCTTCTGGGGTGTAATAAAATATTTGTTGCTTGGGATCTGAAGGCAGACAAGCGTTGTTGGCTGACAGAAACTGGCTGTGTGTATTTTCTTGTCTCCAATGCATTGTACTTATTTTTCATTTTATTTGGAAACCAATAATGACAGAGATATTGGAGATTGTCTGCATCTCAACCCAAATTAGCTCTCCTTGGAATGGGCTACCACAACAGGAAGAAAGAAAAATGAACAAAATCCACTTTTTGTTGGGTGCTGGGTGCGCTGAGGGCTGAACTTATGGCAATCAATTGATCTTCTGCATTAGGGCTCCTTTCCACTTGCGAGAAATATGTCCAAGTCTCACAGGTTAAAACCAATATCTGGTGCCAGCACTCTGGAGCGGAGCGTGCGGCTGCATAGCAACACATGGAGCTGCACGCTCCGCTCCTGAGTGCCGGCGCCAGAGTTTGGTTTTAACATGCGAGACTCGCACGTATTTCTCGCAAGTGAGAAGGAGCCCTTATGAAAGGGATTGCGTCTGATGAGGCCGCCCCTTTAATTACATGTTTGTTTTATAAATTCTCATCGCATTTTATTGTCTTTTATATAAGACTGTAACCAGAGTCGGACTGGCCTGGCGGGGTATCGGGGAAATCCCCGGTGGGCCCTTGTCTCTGGGGGCAGGAGAGGAAAAGAAGAAGAACAAAGAAAGGAAAAAAAAAGATCTGTGGTTTTTAGGGGCATGGACCCTTTAAAAGCGCAGACAGAGAAAGTGCAGGGGCGCGGGCGCATGCATGCAGCATTCATTACCTGAACCGTTGCGGGGCGCTTTCCGATAGCTGTCAATTGTGCGCCCGTTGTCACCGGGGTATGACGCCAGAGTCATGCGCCGCATGCGACGGGTGCACATCAGCCGCCAGCCTCTGCTAGGTCGGCAGCCATTTAACTATGTGCGCACCGACCTCCAGAGAGAAGGAGGAGGACGCCGCCGGGAGCACAGGAAGGTAAGAGGAATCTTCTGTCTGTCTGTCTAGTATAAGGGGAGCGGCAGGATGGAAATATGGGGGGCAGGAAAAAAGGACCAAGATGGATATACAGGGGGCAGGAATAAGGACCAGGATGGATATAAGTGGGGCTGCAGGATGGATATATGGGGCCAGGAAAAAAGGTCCAAGATTAATATAAGGGGGAGGCAGGATGTATGAATGGGGGGCAGGAATAAGGACCAGGATGGATATAAGGGGGGCTGCAGGATAGATATATGGGGGCAGGAAAAAAGGATCAAGATGGATATAAGGGGGCCGGCAGGATGGATATATTGGGGGCAGGAAAAAAGGACCAGGATGGATATAAGGGGGCAGCAGGATGGATATATGGGGGCAGGAAAAAAGGATCAAGATGGATATAAGGGGGGCTGCGGGATGGATATATGGGGGGCAGGAAAAAAGGACCAGGATGGATATAAGGGGGGCTGCGGGATGGATATATGGGGGGCAGGAAAAAAGTACCAGGATGGATATAAGGGGGCCGGCAGGATGGATATATTGGGGGCAGGAAAAAAGAATCAGGATGGATATAAGGGGGCAGCAGGATGGATATATGGGGGGTCAGGAAAAAAGGGCCAGGATGGCTATAAGGGTGGCTGCAGGATGGATATATGAGGGGGGCAGGAAAAAAGGACCAGGATGGATAAGAGGGGGGCGGCAGGACAACGGACTAGGATGGATACATGTGAGGAGCCAGGATGGATACATATAGGAAGGCCAGGATATATATGGGGGCAGGACAAAGGACCAGAATGCATATATATGGGGGCCAGGATGCAGATTTATGGGCGACCAGGATGGATATGCTGTATGGTAGAGCAAGAATGCATATACAGTATATGAGGGGCCAGGATGAATTTATGGGAGGGGGCAGGACAAGGGAACAGGATGCAGATTTATGGGGGAGCCAGTATGCATATAATTGGGAAGCCAGGATGGATATATGGTAGAGCCTAGATGCATATACAGTATATGGTGGCCAGGGTGGATTTATGAGGGGACAGGACAAGAGAACAAGATACATATATATGGGGAGCCAGAATGGATATATATGGGGGGCCAGGAGGGATATATGGTAGAGCCAAGATGCATATATATGGGGGTCAGGATAGATTTATGGGGGGGCAGGACAAGGAACTAGGATGCTTATATATGGGGGGCCAGAATGCATATATATGGGGGGTCCAGGATGCATACATATGGGGGGCCAGGATGCATATATATGGGGGGTCCAGGATGCATACATATGGGGAGCCAGGATGGATATATATTGGGGAGCCAGGATGGATATATATTGGTGAGCCAGGATGGGTATATATGGGGGGCCAGGATGCATATGCAGCGCCCCAGAGTCCTGGTCGTTGCAGTACTGTAGCTCCGCCACTAAGGGGGGCTATGGTACGTCTGATGGCACTGAAGGAGTTCATCTGAACAGGTATCACAGACACCAATACATTTCACAGTCTGGCCTCCAGGGGGAGCTAAGGGTACTATTTATTAGGCCACTCCTCACAATCTGGTAAAACTGGGGGTTAGGCAGGAAGTTAGAGGAGAAAGCTGACTGGGTTGGAACCAGGCAACACCTTGTGGCAGAGGGTGTTGTAGGGGAAGATTCAGAGGGGTCCCTGTCAGGGGTGGCATCCTGACAGAGGCCTAGCAAACAGAGAGAACGTTACGGGACCGCGCCTGCACGATATAGCGGCGGTACCCCAAGAAAGGACAAGAAGCAAGGTTTATTGTGCTGAGTGAGAAACGAGATCAACGCAACAAGGAGAATACCAGTAGGAGTCGTGCTGTAAGACGAGGCAACATCCTATTGAGGCGCATAACCGGTGGCCGGAACGCCGAGGAAGTATAGAGCTCCAAGCCAAACTTCAAACCTACGGCAGGACAGTCAGTTATAGGCGGGCTGTCTCACCCAATAGACCTAGGAAGACACAGGGGGGTAACAACAGGAGTGGGGCGACGCTAGAGTCCCGGAAGAGCTCCGAGCCTCCCCGTCATACGGGTGCGTCCTAACCATAAGATCTGGGGGACGTGGAAGAACATCAGAATCGAGTTGTGAGGGAACACGAGAAACAGACACAACAGTTGGGAGGACTATCCCGTGGTGCTCAGCAGGGAAGGACTACAACACACAAGCGCTAGAAGGTAGGCACAGATTTCCACCTGCAAAGGGAACTCTGGAGGTGCCATCGGACCGGCCAGGCTTGCGCAGCCCGGTTAACCGTATTCCGGATTGAGGATCCTGAAGCCTTCAGTAAAGAGGTAAAGAGACTGCAACCTGGTGTCCTCGTTATTTACTGCAACCTGCACCGCACCACTACAACATCACCACCATCCAAACACACTCTTCATTGGGCACCCCTCAGCAGGGTCACGGACCGGGTCTAGCCACCGTGACAACCCCAGAGCAGAGACTCAGAGGCCCGGTACCGGGTACCCCTCGGCCCTGCGGCAGTGGGGGCGCTGCACATATACATATGGGTAGCCAGGATGCATATATATATGGGGCAGCCAGGATGGTTATATATAGGGGAAACCAGGATAGTTATATATGGGGGAGCCAGGATAGTTATATATGGGGGCCAGGATGGCTATTTGGGGGAACCAGGATGCATATATACTGTAAGTGGGATCAGGATGGATATATGGGCGGAGCCAGGATGGATTAATCGGGGGGAGGCCCAGACAATGAACCAGGATGGATATATGGGGGGGGGGGCAGGACAAGGGACACATGCGGGCCAGTATGGATAGCTGGGGGGCAGGATGGATATCTGGGGGCCAGGCTGCACAATGGACATAGGGGGCCAGGCTTGAACATATTATAAAATAAAGGGGACCAGGCTGGGCGAGATTATTAAATAAAGGGGGCCAGAATGGGGAACATGCTATATTAGTTTATGGTGACAAGTGGGGAGCATAATTTCTCTAGGGTCCAATTAGGGACATTATTACTACTGCAATGTAATTAACTTTTTAGGAAACAATTTTTCATGGAAGGAACAAAATGGGGGTCCTGTTACAGTGCAAGGCGGCACTACATCGCTTTTTTTCTTCATCTGACGTAGTGTAGAAGTAAGGGAAAAAGTGGGGAAAGTGCTCTGGAAGCGATCAGCAATTGATGACTGTGTGTTATTTTTTGCAGAGATGAGTCCTGGCTGGAATAAGTGATGGCGTTCTGTGCTGGCTGAAGAAGAAAAGGGAAGAAGAAGGACTTCAACTAGAGACGTCACCAGTGAGTCAGTGTATTACATGTACACACACACTATACACTATATACTGTGTACAGAGTTCCTGTGTATAATGTCACTGGTGAACACTGTATTACCTGTACACTGACACTATATACTACAAGCTCCTGTGTATAATGTCACTGGTGATCACTGTAGATAGCAAGAAAAATCCCAGCTTGTAGCCGGCACTCCCATATAGAGATTATCATAGATTCCAATCGGGGTCGATTTCTCTCCATAAGACTCCATAAGGAGTCCCTCAAGGCTCTGTCCTAGGACCCCTACTTTTTTCCATCTATACCCTTGGCCTAGGACAACTCATAAAGTCCCATGGCTTCCAGTACCACCTGTATGCAGACGACACTCAGATCTACCTCTCTGGCCCAGATGTCACCTCCCTGCTGTCCAGAATCCCGAAGTGTCTGTCAGCCATATCCTCCTTCTTCACCTCTCGCTTCCTAAAACTCAATGTAGACAAAACCGAATTCATCATCTTTCCCCCACCTCACATATCCCCCCTACCCAATCTATCTATTATGGTGAACGGCATCACGCTCTCTCCCGCTCCTAAAATCCGCTGCCTCGGAGTAACTCTTGACTCTGCCCTGTCCTCACCTCGCTCAGGTGCGGCGGATGACACTCAGGAGACACGTTTCCTTAAAAGTTCACAGGGTTTATTGCTCCATAAACCACATTGCAACAGGAACAACAGGTAAACAGTCTTACATCAGACAGATTGATCCTCAATGTCCATAGTAGAGCTCCGCTCTCTCAGGTCTGTGGGCACACAGACTGTGCTATGTCCAGCACGTAGGCTCTCCAGCCTAAATATGGTCTCTGTGTGTTGTTCAGGACGTCTGTCCCCACGTGGAACCGTCCAACACACAGGCCACTCTGCAGTGTCCAGCCAGGACACATGGAAATGTGTCCACCCTGACAGACTCCCACACACTCCAAAACACTCACTCTATGTGCTACACACACCTCCTTTACATAGGTGTAACCACACCCAGGTACCTGTCACATGGCCAGTCAGGTGAGCGTGACATCACCACAGGTCCTTACACACAAAACCATCTTACGTGTTCAGACACGCCTCTTTGGGTGGGTTTGTAGGTGACTGAACCCACCCATCTCTCCAATCACCTGGAAGCCTTCCCAATGTAAACAAATCCCTCAGCAGTAGATCTGCTTGAGCAAAACATACCCAGTATTCCATCACAGGGCCACCCACCTCTGCGATACATACTGTCCATTAATCACATGACCAGTCGCTATGCCACAGGTAATAAAAAATTATAGGACATCGCGTTTTGATTCTTGCACCCTGGAGTCTTCTTCAGGGTGTAGGAGTCGAAACGCATTGTCCTAGAATTTTGCATTACCTCAACAAAGCAGATATTTATATATAACATCCATGAGAATCTCTATACGGGAGTGCTGGCTACATACTGGGATTTTCCTTGCTACTACTGTTTTACCATGGATGTCTGAGGGCCTTTTCCGTGTGCCCAGTCGGCCGAGCAGCAGACCGCTCCCCTTGGATTCCTGTCGGATCCCCTTTGAATGCTTCATTTTCGCCTTTGATTAGGTGAGTGCAATTATATAAGTGTGCAATTTACATCTAGTGTCTACTGCACTTAGATCATGCGCGGTGTTGTTCCCTTTTTTCCCTATCCTCAGGTTTGTTTGGATTCATACTGGTGATCACTGTATTACCTGTAGACTGACACTATATGCTATATACAGAACACCTGTGAATAATGTCACTGGTGGTCGCTGTATTACCTATACACCGACACTATATACAGAGCTACTGTGTATAAAGTCACTGGTGATCACTGTATTACCTGTACACTATATACAGAGCTCCTGTGTATAATTTCACTGGTGGTCACTGTATTACCTGTACACTATATACAGAGTTCCTGTGTATAATTTCACAATTTCACTGGTGGTCACTGTATTACCTGTACACTGACACTATATACAGAGCTCTTGTGCATAATGTCACTGGTGATCACTATATTACCTGTACACCGATACTATATACAGAGCTCATGTTAATCCTACAAAGAAAAGATGGAGCAATAATGCTCTCAATAACTGTGGTAAGACCACTGTATTTATCATAAGTATAAATTTTATTTATCACTCACTCACAAACATATATTATAGTACCACATATAAGTATACGGACAAGAGAAAGAAAAGGGAAGGATTCTAGATACAGAGCGTCTACATCAAATTCCCTCAAGGCATCTAGTGAAGGCACATAATATCAATGCTTCATTATCATTAAACTCCCATAGGGGTCAGCATTAAGTTTAGATATGGGGGGATTTTTGGCATAATGAACATCTGCACACAAGTGCTACTGCCATCCCTACATATAAAGTGACAGTTATAGTGCAAGATGCAAATAGTTCTTACCCATGTGGGGAGGAGAAAGTAGTAAGTCGATGGTCAGAGACACATGTATCAGTAGCCCCGACGTGCGTTTCGTGCTTTTGGGCTTACTCGGGGGGCTTCCTCCTGTGTATAATGTCACTGGTGATCCCTGTATTACATGTACACTGACACTATATACTGAGCTCCTGTGTATAATGTCACTGGTGATCACTGTATTACCTGTACACTGACACTATATACAGAGCTCATGTGTATAATGTCACTGGTGATCACTGTATTACCTGTACACTATATACAGAGCTCCTGTGTATAATGTCACTAGTGGTCACTGTATTACCTGTACACTGACACTATATACAGAGCTCCTGTGTCTAATGTCACTGGTGATCCCTGTATTACATGTACACTAATACTATGTACAGAGCTCCCGTGTATAATGTCACCGGTGATCCCTTTATTACCTGTACACTGACACTATATGCAGAGCTCCTGTGTATAATGTCACTGGTGATCACTGTATAACCTGTACACCATACACTATATACAGAGCTCCTGTGTATAATGTCACCTGTGATCACTGTATTATCTGTACACTGACACTATATACAGAACATATGTGTATAATGTCACTGGTGATCCCTGTATTACATGTACACTGACAGTATATACAGAGCTCTTGTGTATAATGTCACTGGTGGTAATAACAGTGTTGTTAGTATTGTGGTTTGTATTCATGACCAGTATTGTAGTATTCAGTCACTATGTGATGGTATTATGTGGTCTGGTCACAGTGTGGTGGTATTTATCCCCTGTATGTGGTATTATTCAGTCACTATGGTGGAATATGTAGTCTAGTTATGGTGTGGCAGTATTTCTCCTTGTATGTGGTATTATTTGATGCAGGAAATAGAAAAAAATCCAGCTCGACGAGGTGGTGAAAAAGCAAAGTCTTGGTACTTGGTACATCATGACTAAGGGTGCTATGTCACCAGAAACGCGTAGATAGTGTTTTTAATTATATTGTGCTGTTGTTTTATCCTCTATTTTTTGATATGAAGTGAATAAAGTACCAAGACTTTGCTTTTTCACCACCTCGTCGAGCTGGATTTTTTTCTATTTCCTGCATTCCTCACGCCTTGACACAGTGTTTCCGTGCTCCGAGCCTCCAGGGACTACAACTATGGTGAGCTGGGTTTTTTCTTTTGGTATTATTTGATGCCTATATGCTGGTGTGGTATTATTCAGTCACCATGTGATTACTTCATGGTGTGGTGGTATTTCTTCCCTGTATGGGGTATTATTGATCTTGGTATAGTGGATTGTGTTGTATATGGTAGTTATCTGTTCTCTCTGATATTAATTAGGAGAAGATTCTTTATTTCCATTAGAGATTAGATGCTTGGATCACAGTGTCAGAGATGCACTTACAGGGATTCTCCTGTGAAAAAGTAATCATCTCTCCACAGTAGCATAGCTACCGGGGGGAGCAGAGGGTGCTAGCGCCCCGGGCCCGGAGCTCAGAGGGGGCCCACCCAGAGCTACACTACTGTAACTGTATACACTTCCAGTCTGCGGCAGAGCAGGGAGAATCGATCTCCCTGCTCTGCCGCCCAGCTGCTATGGGGTGCCTGATAGTATATTTAAACTCACAGAGAAAAACATGGGTCCCATATAATGTAAAATAACTGTCAGATTGACTTAATGTATATACCCATATATTAAAGGACTAGTAAGTGTATACTCCCAAGATACATTTTAACACAGAAAAAATTGGAGTTACATACACCAAGAAATTTGGTAAAAAGCTTAAATACTTTATTAGAAATACAAAAATTGCATAGAAATAACACACAATAAATTAAAAAGGACGAAGCACCTAGTAAGAGAACAAGTAAGTCCTCAGCACCACCAATAAATTATTGTAGTCTCACACCAAGGTGTAGGTATACACTGCTCTATAGTAATTTATATTGCACCCAGTTCGTATATCAGCAATATATGTCAAAAACCACTGAGTGCCTACAAATAAATGTGTGCCCTAATGCCTGTCATAATGACCTGCACACAAATAAAAAATATAGCAGTGAAAATATGTCTAATGAGAAATTATCTTACCCATGGTGGAGATGAGTCAGATGCCGAGGTACCGAATCGACCCCCCTGACGCGCGTTTCGCGTATGCTTGTTCACAAAGAGGGAAATATAATGAGAGTCATTACATTTCCCTCTTTGTGAACAAGCATACGCGAAACGTGCGTCAGGGGGTCGATTCGGTACCTCGGCATCTGACTCATCTGCACCATGGGTAAGATAATTTCTCATTAGACATATTATCACTGCTATATTTTAGCATTCAGCATTTCAGCATTTAGCCGATACAGCTGATCGCATTGATGGGAGAAGGAGCGCTACGCTCCTTCTCCCATCATCCCTCTCTCAGCGTCTGACATCACCGACGCAGACACGGACAGGGGGCGTGATGACGTCACTAGCCGGTGCCCGCTGCGAGGAGATGAGCAGGTGCCCAGAGCTGCAGAGGAAGTGAGGTGAGTATTTGTTTTTTTACAGGTGCTGCCTTATACTACAGGTGCTGCCTTATATTACAGGGTCTGACTATAGAGGTACTGCCTTATACTACAGGATCTGCCTATAGGGGGCTGCCTTATATTACAGGATCTGCCTATAGGGGGGCTGCCTTATACTACAGGATCTGCCTATAGGGGGGCTGCCTTATATTACAGGGTCTGCCTGTAGGGGTACTGCCTTATAATACAAGATCTGCCTATAGGGGGGCTGCCTTATATTACAGGATCTGCCTATAGGGGGGCTGCCTTATACTACAGGATCTGCCTATAGGGGGGCTGCCTTATATTACAGGGTCTGCCTGTAGGGGTACTGCCTTATAATACAAGATCTGCCTATAGGGGGGCTGCCTTATATTACAGGATCTGCCTATAGGGGGGCTGCCTTATATTACAGCATCTGCCTATAGGGGGGCTGCCTTATACTACAGGAAATGCCTATAGGGGGCTGCCTTATATTACAGGGTCTGCCTGTAGGGGTACTGCCTTATAATACAAGATCTGCCTATGGGGGTTCTGCATTATACTACAGAGTGTTCCTATGGGTGCTGCCTTGTGCTATAGAGTCTGCCTATGGGGGATGCATTATAGGGGCAGCACGGTGGCTCAGTGGTTAGCACAGCAGCCTTGCAGCACTGGAGTCCTGGGTTCTAATCCCACCTTGGACAACATCTGCAAAGAGTTTGTATGTTCTCTCCGTGTTTGCGTGGGTTTCCTCCGGGCACTCCGGTTTCTTCCCACATTCCAAAGACATACTGATAGGGAATTTAGATTGTGAGCCCCATCGGGGACAGCGATGATAATGTGTACAAACTGTAAAGCGCTGCGTAATATGTTAGCGCTATATAAAAATAAAGATTATTATTATTATACAATATAGAGTTTGCCTATGGGGAGGGCATAAAACTATATGGAGGCTTATGGGGAGTGCATTATACTACATTTAGGACTATCTGGTGCATTATACTATATGGAGGCTATCTAGGGGGCCATCATACAGTGTGGGGATTACAGTGAGGGGGCATTATACTGTGTATAAGAGAGCATCATACTTTGTATAGGGGCTGTACAGGGAGGAGACTCGGGACATTATTAAATGTAAAGTGGGCAATTATTGTTATAGGGGAACTCAGGTTACTGTGACTTTCAAAGGGGCACACAAGGCATTATTACTTTCTAGAGGGCAAAATATGGGCACTGTTTTCTAGGGCACTTGCACCCGGTATTACCATATTATAGAGGGTTGCTTTAGAATTTAGAAGGCACAGAGAACCACACAGCAGGTGCAGTAATAGGGACACATATGGCAGCAGTGGCTCAGTATTGGGGTATCAGGTGCAGTAATAGGGACACATACTGCAGCAGCGGCTCAGTATTGGGGTATCGGGTGTAGTAATAGGGACACATACGGCAGCAGTGGCTCAGTATTGGGGTATCAGGGGCAGTAATAGGGTCACATACGGCAGCAGCGGCACAGTATTGGGGTATCAGGGGCAGTAATAGGGATATATACGGCAGCAGCGGCTCAGTATTGGGGTATCAGGGGCAGTAATAGGGATACATACGGCAGAGGCTCAGTATTGGGGTATCGGGTGTAGTAATAGGGACACATACGGCAGCAGTGGCTCAGTATTGGGGTATCAGGGGCAGTAATAGGGATACATACGGCAGAGGCTCAGTATGGCGGCAGCAGCAGCTCAGTATTGGGGTATCAGGTGCAGTAATATGGCATAAAATACTATAGAAAAACTATTCCTAAATTACTGTTTTTTGTTAATTCTGCCTCCCAAAATTCAGAATAGAAAGTGATCTAAAAATGTTATGTGCCGAAAAATGGTACTAATAAAAACCACAATTCATTTCGTAAGCAACAATCCATTACATGACTCTCGAGAGAAAAATGGAAAAATTATAACCCACAAAATATGGTGATGCAAAATTACTTTATGCAAAAAAACATTCTTAGTGTGTGATAGCAGCAAAATCTAAAGAAAACTACATAAATCTGGTTTTGCTGTAACCGTAGAGATCCGAAGAATAAATCTGTTTTATCACTTATTTTGCAAAGTGAATGATGTAAAAAATTTATAAATAAATATAACCAATTCTTCACCTGTTGTTGATTTTGACTGCTGTTAATCGCAGTAAGGCTTGACTCACATTTATCCTGTGCTCTGCACTGAGCGCTTACACCGGGGTTTCCATGTAAATCTCTGAAATACGTGATTCTGACGGATCTCCCGGAGGAAGCTTCCCTATAATGAGGAGGATGGAGGCACTGTGGACGCCATCGGACCTGTGATCCGACAGTGTCCATCTTTTTAGGACTGCATAAAGGAGTGGTCTGCCACAGTTTTGTGCACCTTTGAAAAGAAGAAAACCGCTGAACAGAGGCCAGACTGAGTCCAGAGCACCTCTGCTGCCTCATTATGGTGAATGGATCCCTTTGGGTTGTCATCTCAATAATGTATTTCAGAGATTTAGATGGAAACCCCGGCGTAAGTGCTCAGCGTAGAGCGCCGGATAAATGTGAACTGATCCAAAATCCAAACAGTAGTTTTCCTTCACATATGAGGCATCAGCGTACTCACAAGATATTGCACAACAAATTGGGTGGTCCATTTTCTCCTGTTATGTGTAGCACAGGCAACCAGATGATCGCAGATTCAAGTCTTCTAAGGGTATGTGTCCACGTTCAGGAAACGCTGCGTTTTTGACGCTGCGTTTTTCCGCAGCATGTTGCTACAATGAGCAAAACACGCAGGCACACCGCAGGTGACCTGCCAGTAAGCTCAGGTGCAGTTTTGGTCAGGATTTTACTTGCATAAAATCCTGACCAAAGCCTGAAGCAATCCTGAACGTGGACACATACCCTTAGGGTACTGTTACACTAAACGATTTACCAACGATCACGACCAGCGATACGACCTGGCCGTGATCGTTGGTAAGTCGTTGTGTGGTCGCTGGGGAGCTGTCACACAGACAGCTCTCCAGCGACCAACGATGCCGAAGTCCCCGGGTAACCAGGGTAAACATCGGGTTACTAAGCGCAGGGCCGCGCTTAGTAACCCGATGTTTACCCTGGTTACCATCGTAAATGTAAAAAAAAAACAAACAGTACATATTCACATTCCGGTGTCCGTCAGGTCCCCTGCCGTCAGCTTCCCGCACTGACTGTGAGCGCCGGCCGGCCGTAAAGTAAAAGCAGAGCACAGCGGTGATGTCACCGCGGTGCCCTGCTTTCCGGCCGGCGCTCACAGTCAGTGCGGGAAGCTGACGGCAGGGGACCTGACGGACACCGGAATGTGAGTATGTACGGTTTGGTTTTTTTTACATTTACGATGGTAACCAGGGTAAACATCGGGTTACTAAGCGCGGCCCTGCGCTTAGTAACCCGATGTTTACCCTGGTTACAAGCGAACGCATCGCTGGATCGGTGTCACACACAACGATCCAGCGATGACAGCGGGTGATCCAGCGACGAAATAAAGTTCCAAACGATCTGCTACGACGTACGATTCTCAGCGGGGTCCCTGATCGCTGCTGCGTGTCAGACACAGCGATATCGTATGGATATCGCTGGAACGTTACGGATCGTACCGTCGTAGCGACCAAAGTGCCACTGTGAGACGGTACCCTAAGAATACTATTAAATTCAGTTTAAAGGAAAAAAAGAATGTTTCTAAAAATATGAAAAAAAACCCCGTAACATTTCAAATCACCCCCTTTTGCCGTATTGAAAATAAAACAATTAAAAAAACCACATATTTGGCATCACTGCTTTCAGAAATATCCGATCTATCAAAATATAAAATAAATTAATCAGTTTGGTAAACAGCGCAATGAAAAAAAATCGAATCACCAAAATTTAGTTTTTTGGGCCGCTGCAACATTACAATAAAATACAATAGGAGGCTATCAAACATTGTATCTACCCCAAAATAGTATCATAGTATCAATAACAACATTGTATAAAACATTGTATACATTTTTTTCAAACAAATGTAAACTTTTTTTATCACTTTAAAAATTAAGCTGTACATGTTTAGTATTGGCGTAATCATACTGACCTGGGGAATCATATTGCCATGTTGTGAACATGGTAACTAAAAACCCAGAAAACTATTGTGAAATTGCACTTTTTTTGCCATTTCACCACACATTTTCTAGTACACTATATGGTAAAGGCAATGGCGCCATTCAAAAGTACAACTCATCCCACAAAAATCAAGTCCTCATATGGCCATATTGATGGACATATAAAAAAGTTACGGCTTTTAGAAGAAGGAGAGGGAAAAAAAAACGAAAATGAAAAAAAGAAAAATGGCCACAGCGTGAAGGAGTTATAGTAGCACTCCCATTGAAACATGTGTATGTGCATGTAGTGTAGCGTGAGTGTTTTAATATATTCACCTAACACTGCTCTGCCGATGTTCAGCGCCGTTCTTCTCCTCTTCGGCGTGACATCACCACTCTGCAGACTCTCCGGTTACGCTGCACTCTGCAGACTGACTCTGCAGACTAATCCAAAAGTAAAATAAGTATCCAATAAACAAATAACAATATATAAATGTTATTAAATAATAACATTTACAAGACATGACTAGTGTTGAGCGATACCGTCCGATACTTGAAAGTATCGGTATCGGATAGTATCGGCCGATACCGGCAAAGTATCGGATCCAATCCGATACCGATACCCGATACCAATACAAGTCAATGGGACTCAAGTATCGGACGGTATTCCTGATGGTTCCCAGGGTCTGAAGGAGAGGAAACTCTCCTTCAGGCCCTGGGAACCATATTAATGTGTAAAAGAAAGAATTAAAATAAAAAATATTGCTATACTCACCTCTCCGAGGGAACCGGCAGCGTTGTTTGCTTAAAATTTGCGCTTTTCTTTCCTTACGTGAAGTCCCGGCTTTGTGATTGGTTGCGTCGCAGTCACATGGGCGACGCAACCAATCACAGCAAGCCGTGACGTAATTTCAGGCCCTTAAGGATTTTAAAATTACGTCCCGGCTTTGTGATTGGTTGCGTCGCAGTCACATGGGCGACGCAACCAATCACAAGCCGTGACGTCACGGGAGGCTGGACACGCGCGCATTTTAAAATGCGCGCTTGTCCAGCCTCCCGTGACGTCCCGGCTTGTGATTGGTTGACCGCGATGCAACCAATCACAAGCCGGGAGGCTGGAGACGCGCGCATTTTAAAATTTAGACATGACTGTACAACATTGTTAAAAAGCATGAAAAGCATGCTGAAACAAGACATAGAATATAAAATCAAATGATGGAAAAAATATGTGAGGGATGGGTGTGTCAAATGGCCAGCAAAAGTAAGAAGGTATAAATTTAATGAATGAATAAATAATCACAGAAATCATCAAGGATAAATAAATATCAATTATACTGGTAGATATGAATTAATTTGATGTATAGAAAAATATATATCTGATGGAAACAATTTCATATCTCAATGCAGAGTGCACATGTAAAGTAATTAAAAAAATATATATATATATAATGGTGACTATGCCAACACACAATATTGAGTTGAATAGATATTAAGTATAAACATCAAATTTCCCAGTATATGATAAAAACCTATAGACCATGATTACAGAAAAACATTTGATGAATATAGCACAAGAAGGTAATAAATTAAATAAATATCAAATACATATATCCCAAATGGTACAAATGCATAGTGCAAACCATGATATCATCATATATAACAATAATAGTATGCACCAGATAGGATATGAAATCCAAATATTATTCCATGTTCCAATACTGACCAGGATGCACAAGCCGACCCCTCACCGCACTCCAACGCGCGTTTCGCTACCGCTTCGTCAGGGAGTGACTCTGCAGACTGTCCAGTCACGCTGCGCTCTGTAGACTGTCCGGTCACGCTGCGCTCTGTAGACTGTCCGGTCACGCTGCGCTCTGTAGACTGTCCGGTCACGCTGCGCTCTGTAGACTGTCCGGTCACGCTGCGCTCTGTAGACTGTCCGGTCACGCTGCGCTCTGTAGACTGTCCGGTCACGCTGCGCTCTGTAGACTGTCCGGTCACGCTGTGCTCTGCTGACACATGTTTCTTTTACAATGTATGTCTATGTAGCGTCAGAACGAGACCCCACTTCTAGCTCACCCACACAGGATATAGTGGGCCAGATAATTACAATTGTGGTAATGTCACTGAGAAGAGGAGCAGAACAGCGCTGGACACCGGAGAAAGCGGGGATAGATGAGTATATTAACACACTCACCCTACATTATATGCACATATACACACAACTAATGAATTAAAAGTTTAATGAGAGAGCTTCTTTAAAAGTGGGTCAATAGGGATTGAATCTGGGAGCCCAATAAACCATAGTCTGATATTGGCAATAAATGCCTTTTCTTGTATTTATCTGTGGGCATCTCCAAAATTGACATGACCTAAGAAGACTGAAAAGTGCTGATTCATACTTAGAAAGGTGAAAAAAAGACAATACACAGCAAGTCTGCTAATCTGGGGTAACATATGTTACTATATGTGACTTGCATATAACATAGTGAGATACCAGGGACATACAGCTCTGGAAAAAATTAAGAGACCTCTGCAAAATGTTCAGTTTGTCTGATTTTTCTCTTTATAGGTATATTTTGAGTAAAATTTACATTTTTCATTTATTCAATAAACTTCTGATAACATGTCTCCGAAGTTCCAAGCAATAAATTTTGTATTTTTGTTTTCTGAAAAGGAGAAGTGGTCAAAATTTTAAATAAACCCAGTGCTTTCAGACCTCAAATAATGTAAAGAAAACAAATTCATAATCATTTAGAAACAACAATCCTAATGTTTTAACTCAGGAAGAGTTCAGATATCAATATTTTGTGGAATAACCATGATTTTTAATCACAGCTTTCATGCGTCTTGGCATGCTTTCCACCAGTCTTTCACACTGCTCCTGGTACAAACATGTAAGCAGTTCTTCTTTGTTCGATGGCTTGTGACTATCCATCATCCTCTTGATTACATTCCAGAGGTTTTCAATGGGGTTCAGGTCTGGAGATTGGGCTGCCCATGACAGGGTTTTCATGTGGTGGTCTCTTTATTTTTGCCAGAGCTGTATATCAAATTGCATCGATAATTGACCAAAGCCATTATATAATATGAAATCTATGGTTTACTATAGAACTGCTATGCATGCACCTATTTCGTCTACACTTACAGGCTATCTGTAGGATTCACTTGATTTGCAATCTTCAGTTCCTATAAAAAAGAATGCAATCCTCCTCTGAGCTCAATGTGTTATCCGCAACTACTGCTTTTTTCACTGTATAAATTTTAAAAAGTCTTTACAAGTCTGGTATTTCCATAATCGTACTGACTGGAAGAATAATATTGCTAAGTTATTTTTACCACGTAATGAACAACATAAAAACAAAACACAGAAAAGAATGGAGGATTTCCCCTAAGGCCAACCTAGGCCATAGCCTAGGCCGCAATCGGGGTGTATATGCAGAAGTAATAACAACAAAATATTAACACATTTTTCGGTATTGTTTTGAAAATGCCATATAAAATGCTGTTATTTAAATTTACATCCAGATTCATTAAATAAATTGCGCTGCTTGCACTGTTTTGTTCATTCACAGGCAACAAGCTTTTTCTATTTCTCTCTCACACACTCAGTGTAAACCGGATTTGGCGTTACATAGTGAACAAAAAGTGATTAATTGCGCTCATATTGCTTGACGTCTACATATCTACTGCCATCATAGATGCTCTAAAACAGGGGTTTCAAACACGTGGCCCGCAGGCCACATGCGGCCCCTGAGACTTCTTCATGTGGCCCACAGGCACTGTAGATACCTTGGCATCCCTGCCTGGTTCAGAGGGCCACTGACAGCAGCATTTTAATTTAGCTGAATGTGCGTCCTTAGACGCACATTCAATTGAAATGATGTACCGACTGCTGATGGGAAGGTGGCGGTGGCGTAGCTGTGGGTCACAGGAGCCGGCTGCTGCAGCTAAAGAGAAATGAGTATTCACAATGGGAGTGGAGAGCAGTGAATAATCATTTCTCTTTAATAGTGAGCACAGTAAGCGCAGCTGCCGGCTTCCTACAACGGCAAGGCGATCATGTGTGCCCGCTACTAAAGAGAATGAATATTCACTGCTCCCCACGCCGGGACTATAGGAGTGGAGAGCAGTGAATATTCATTCCCTAAAGTAGCGGGCACACGTGGTCGCCTGGCCTCAGGAAGCCGGCTACTGTGCCCACTATTAAAGATCAATAAATATTCACTGCTCTCCAATCCTATAGTCCCAGCGTGGAGAGCAGAGAGTATTCCGGCAGCTGTCCTCTGCTTGTAAGCAGCACATAACGTTACTGCCATGCACTGCTGACAAGTATAAATCAGCTGCTGGTATCAGAACCAGACGCTGCGAGGGAGCGCATGAAGGTAAGTAGAATGGGTTATGTTCTTTTATGTTTTTCTGATGGGGGCCATGCATACTAGGATAAGAATGAGGAGGCCATGCATACCACTATATGGATGAGGGGGCTAAACATACCAGGAAAGGGATGAGGAGGTCATGCATACCAGGAAACAGATAAGGGGTGCCATGCATACCAGAATAGGGGGTCATTCATATCAAGATGAGGATGAGAGGGCCTTGCATACCACAATGGGGATGGGGCCATTCATACCAGGATGGGGATGGGGTCATGTATACCAGGATAGTGATGAGGGGGCTATACATACCAGGATTGGGATAGACGATATGCATACCAGGGTAGGGATGGGGATTGGCACCATGCATACTTGGATAGGGATGACAGGACCATGCATACCAGGATAAGGATTAGGGGGCCATGCATACCAGGATAGGGATGAGGGGGCCATGTATACCTGGATTGAGGACATATATATATCAGGATTGGGGATATTAGTACAGAATTGACCACATTTTTTGCTTCACTTGTTTTTTATTCTCTTCCTCTAAAACCTAGAGACATAACTACAAAATGAGGACCTGAATGGGGCTATAACTATAATATGGGGACATAACTACAATATGAGGACCTGGATGGGGACATAACTACAATATGGGGACCTGGATGGGGCCATAACTATAATATGGAGACATAACTACAATATGAGGACCTGGATGGGGACATAACTACAATATGGGGACCCGGATATGGGGACATGACTACAATATGGGGACCTGGATGGACACATACAGTACAGACCAAAAGTTTGGACACACCTCATTTAAAGATTTTTCTGTATTTTCACGACTATGAAAATTGTATATTCACACTGAAGGCATCAAAACTATGAGTTAACATATGTGGAATTATATACTTAACAAAAAAGTGTGAAACAACTGAAATTATGTCTTATATTCTAGGTTCTTCAAAGTAGCCACCTTTTGCTTTGATGACTGCTTTGCACAGTCTTGGCATTCTCTTGATGAGCTTCAAAAGGTAGTCACCGGGAATGATCTTCCAACAATCTTGAAAGAGTTCCCAGAGATGCTTAGCACTTGTTGGCCCTTTTGCCTTCACTCTGCGGTCCAGCTCACCCCAAACCATCTCGATTGGGTTCAGGTCTGGTGACTGTGGAGGCCAGGTCATCTGGCTTAGCACCCCATCACTCTGCTTGGTCAAATAGCCCTTACACAGCCTGGAGGTGTGTTTGGGGTCATTGTCCTGTTGAAAAATAAATGATGGTCCAACTAAACGCAAACCGGATGCAATAGCATGCGGCTGCAAGATGCTGTGGTAGCCATGCTGGTTCAGTATGCCTTCAATTTTAAATAAATCCTCAATAGTGTCACCAGCAAAGCACCCCCACACCATCACACCTCCTCCTCCATGCTTCACGGTGGGAACCAGGCATGTAGAGTCCATCTGTTCACTTTTTCTGCGTCGCACAAAGACATGATGGTTGGAACCAAAGATCTCAAATTTGGACTCATCAGACCAAAGCACAGATTTCCACTGGTCTAATGTCCATTCCTTGTGTTCTTTAGCCCAAACAAGTCTCTTCTGCTTGTTGCCTGTCCTTAGCAGTGGTTTCCTAGCAGCTATTTTACCATGAAGGCCTGCTGCACAAAGTCTCCTCTTAAAAGTTGTTGTAGAGATGTGTCTGCTGCTAGAACTCTGTGTGGCATTGACCTGATCTCTAATCTAAGCTGCTGTTAACCTGCGATTTCTGAGGCTGGTGACTCGGATAAACTTATCCTCAGAAGCAGATGTGACTCTTGGTCTTCCTTTCCTGGAGCGGTCCTCATGTGAGCCAGGTTCTTTTTAGTGCTTGATGGCTTTTGCCACTGCACTTGGGGACACTTTCAAAGTTTTACCAATTTTTCGGACTGACTGACTTGACTGACTTCTTAAAGTAATGATGGCCACTCGTTTTTCTTTACTTAGCAGCTTTTTTTCTTGCCATAAAACAAATTCTAACAGTCTACTCAGTAGGACTATCAGCTGTGTATCCACCAGACTTATGCACAACACAACTGATGGTCCCAACCCCATTTATAAGGCAAGAAATCCCACTTATTAAACCTGACAGGGCACACCTGTGAAGTAAAAACCATTCCCGGTGACTACCTCTTGAAGCTCATCAAGAGAATGCCAAGAGTGTGCAAAGCAGTCAGCAAAGCAAAAGGTGGCTACTTTGAAGAACCCAGAATATAAGACATAATTTCAGTTGTTTCACACTTTTTTGTTAAGTATATAATTCCACATGTGTTAATTCATAGTTTTGATGCCTTCAGTGCGAATGTACAATTTTCATAGTCATGAAAATACAAAAAAATCTTTAAATGGGAAGGTGTGTCCAAACTTTTGGTCTGTACTGTATATACAATATGGGGACATAACTACATTATGGGGACCTGGATGGGGCCATAACTATAATATGGGGACATAACTACAATATGAGAACTTGGATGGGGACATAACTACAATATGGGGACCTAGATATGGGGACAACATGACTATAATATGAGAACCTGGATAGGGACATAACTACAATATGGGGACCTGGATGGGGACATAACTATAATATGAGAACCTGGATGGGAACATAACTAAATATGATGACCTGGATGGGGACATAACTACAATATGAGGATCTGGATGGGGAAATAACTACAATATGGGGACATACTACAATATGAAGACCTGGATGGGGATATAACTACAATATGGTGACCTGGATGGGGGTATAACTACAATATGCGGACCTGGATGGGGACATAGCTACATATGGGGACATACTACAATATGAGAATCTGGGTGGGTTTACAACTACAATGTGGTAACCTGAATGGGGATATAACTACAATATGGTGACCTGGATGGAGACATATCTACAATATGGAAACCTGGATGGGGACATATATACAATATGGGGACCTAGATGGGGACATATCTACAATATGTGGACCTGAATGGGGACATATGTAGAATATGGGGACCTGGTGGGGACATATCTACAATATGGGGACCTGGATGGGGACATAACTACACTATGGGGACCTGTATGGGGACATTACTACATTATGGGGACATAACGACAATATGAGGACCTGGATATAGGGATATGACTACAATATGAGAACCTGGATGGGAATATAACTAAAATATAGAGAGCTGGATGGGGACATATCTACGATATAGTGACCTGGATGGGGATATATCTTCAATATGGGACATAATTACAATATGAGGACCTTGATATGGGGACATGACTACAATATGAGAACCTGGATGGGAAATAACTACAATATAGAGACCTGGATGAGGACATATCTACAATATGGGGACCTGGATGGGGACATAACTACAAAATGGGGACCTGGATATGGGGACATGACTTCAATATGAGACCCTGGATGGGGATATAACTACAATATTGGTACCTGGATAGGGACATATCTACCATATGGGGACCTGGATCTGGACATAACTACAACATGGAGACCTCGATATGGGGACATGACTACAATATGAGAACTTGGATGGGGACATATCTTCAATATGGAGACCTGGATGGGGACATAACTACAACATGGAGACCTGGATACAACTACAATATGGGGACATGACTACAATATGAGAACCTGGATGGAGATATAATTACAATATGGGGACCTGGATGTGGACATATCTTCAATATGGGGATCTGGATTGGGACATTACTACATTATGGGGACATAACTACAATATGAGGACCTGGATGGGGACATAATTACAATATGAGGACCTGTATATGGGGACATATCTTCAATATGGGGACCTGGATGGGGACATATGTACAATATGGGGACCTAGATATGGGGTCTTGACTACAATATAAGAACCTGGATGGGGATATAACTACAATATGAGTGCCCGGATGGGGATATATCTACAATATGGGGTCTTGGATGCTGACATAACTACAATATGGGGACCTGTATATGGAAACATAATTACAATATAGGGACATAACTACAATATTAGTGCACATTTGTTATCACCACATCCATAACAACACAATCTCTAAAAAAAGTGTAAAAAAAAAAAGGCAAAAATGTTCAAAAGGTGTATGGAAAAAATGGTATCACTAAAAATGTCACTTTGTCCTTCAAAGAATGTGGCCCCCCAAATTAACATTTTTTCTAAATTGCGGTCCAGAAACCCAGTCGAGTTTGAGACCCCTGCTCTAAAATAACTCGAAACAGACGTAACCCAAGAATCAGGAACTCAAGTGCAGCGCCCCAGAGTCTTGGTCGTTGCAGTACTGTGGCTCTGCCACTAAGGGGAGCTATGGTACGTCTGATGGCACTGAAGGAGTTCATCTGACCAGGTATCACAGACACCAAGACATTTCACAGTCGGGCCTCCAGGGGGAGCTAAGGGTTCTATTCATTAGGCCACTCCTCACATACTGGTAAAACTGGGGGTCAGGCAGGAAGTTAGGGAGAAAGCTGACTGGGTTGGAACCAGGCAACACCTTGTGGCAGAGGGTGTTGTGGGGGAAGATTCGGTAGGGCCCCTGTCAGGGGTGGGATCCTGACAGAGGCCTGGCAACTTGAGAGAACGTTACGGGACCGTGCCTGCTCAGCATAGCGGCGGTGCCCAAGGAAGGATTAGAAGCGAGATAGATTGTGCTGAGTGAGAAACGAGATCAAAGCAACAAGGAGAATACCAATAGGAGTCGTGCTGTGAGACCGAGGCAACATCCTACTGAGGCGCACAACCGGCGGCCGGAACGCCGAGGAAGTATTCATACATCTAGCTTCAAGCAATACTTCAAACCAACGGCAGGACAGTCAGTCATAGGCGGGCTGTCTCACCTAAATCACCTACGAAGACATAGGGGGCAACCTGTGGAGAGGGGCGACTCTAGGGTCCCGGAAGAGCTCCGAGCCTACCCGTCATACGGGTGCCGTCCTAACCGTAACATCAGGGAGGGATGGAAGATTAGCAGAACATCATCTAATCGAGTTGTGAGGGAACTTAAGAAACAGACACAACAGTTGTGGGGACTTTCCGTAAGCACAGCAGGGAAGGACCACAACACATAGCGCTAGCAGGAAGGCACAGATTTCCACCTGCAAAGAGAACTCTGGAGGTGCCATTGGACCGGCCGGACTTGCGCAGCCTGGTTAACCGTATTCCGGATTGAGGACCCAGAGATCTTCAGTAAAGAGGTAAAGAGACTGCAACCTGGTGTCCTCGTTATTTACTGCACCGCACCACCACCACTATCCACATCTATTACTGTACGCCCCTCAGCAGGGTCACGGACCGGGTCTAGCCACCGTGACAACCCCAGAGCAGAGACTCAGAGGCCCGGTACCGGGTACCCCTCGGCCCTGCGGCAGTGGGGGCGCTACAACTTGGCGTCACGAACAGGATCTACTTAAGCCTGAAGAATCAGGTCATGTGTGCCTTGGAACTGTGATTTATTGTGCTTGGACTGTACTTTATTGCAAAGACTGTGCTTTATTGAGAGGATTGTGTATTGCTGTTTGCCGCCAGAAGTTCCCGCCAAAAATCGCCGCCATTGCTACACCAAAGAAGAAGGAGGGCGTGCCATGGGAGGAGACTACCAAAGTGGCGCCAGAAGCGGCGACCGCCCCCTGCGCCTCTTGCTGCAAAGCGAGGACCTGCCTCAAAGCAGAGGACCACCCCTTGATTTGCAACGGCGGGAAGTGGGTGACGGAGAAGCTCGGCCCCGGAGAAATGGCGGAGTCAGGTGCATGCACTGCCACCGACTATCAGACAGCGATGATGAACAGCAAGTGCCTGAACGAGGAGGGAGCAATCCCGGCTTGCCCTCATTCACCAGAGGCGGACCCACGTCCACTGCAGCGGAGGGACCTGAATTCCTTGGAACCGGCAACGGAGCTGAGCCTACCCATCCCGACCTCGGAGCCAGCGGAGGAGGAACCATGGAGGGCGGATCCGCATCCGGAGGCCGCATTGGAGGAGCCGCGGTCCGGGCTGCAGCCGACTCAAGTGTCCTCGTTAGTGGACCGGATCGACATCGGTGGAATCACATCAGGCGCAGGTATGGAAGACGCCCCTGCTCCCCCGCTCGATCCCGCTCTCGCGACCGACCCTCACCCCAGTAAAAGCCGCCTCCTCTCGGCAGAGCTAGTGGTGTTACCCCCCGACGCAATGGGGAAGCTGGTACCACCGCTGCCGACCAGGATGGGAGAACCCATAGACGTGGGCCCAGACGGGGTGATTCTCCAGTGGGACACTCCCCGGATTGGACCAGATGGAGCTCGGGAGGAAGGTTTCACCCTAGCTGTGCTTACCTGGGAACAATACAAACAATGTTTGATCCTACATTGGAGAAGACAAAAAGAGGCAGAATTAACTGACCCACCGAGAGTACAACGACCACCTCTTGCGCGTGGTAGGAAAGACGTGGTAAAGCGGGGAACTGTGTTGGCCTTTCACCCGAAGAGGGGATGGGGCTCCATACAGGAACCGGGGCTACCAACTGACGTCTTCGTTACTAGTCACAACATGAAAACCCCCTGCTGCAGCCGAGATGGTGACCCGTTGCAAAAGGGGGATCAGGTGACCTACACCCGTCATCGGAATGCGCAAGGATGGTACGCTCGGAACGTTCACCGATGTGAACCTGAGGGGGCGTCATCTGTTACTTCAACTGGGATTGAACCAGACGTGACAGACCTTACTGTCATGATCTCTGCAGGCAGAGATCATAGCAAGCCTATAGAGGGACAAGCTCTCGGAAGATGGAACTATACTGACCATGAACTAAGCCTGCCGCGCAACTAGAAATAGCCAGGTAGCATTTCCTATTTATAGCTAGATGCCCAGCTCTGGCCTAAGACCTAAATAGCTAGCAGAGGGAAATATAAGACCTGGCTCACCTCTAGAGAAATATTCCAAAGAAGACAGTAGCCCCCCACATATAATGACGGTGAGTTCAGATGAAACAACAAACGCAGCAGGAAAATAGTCTTAGCAAATTTGAGGTCCGCTTACTAGATAGCAGAAGACAGATAGTATACTTTCATGGTCAGCAGAAAAACACTAACAAAACACCATCCAGAGATTACCTTAAACTCTGGCATTAACTCATAACGCCAGAGTAGCAATCCCTGATCAACGAGAGCTTTCCAGACACAGTAACAAAACTTCAGCTGTGAACTGGAACAAATAGGCAAAACAAAACATGGACAAAAGTCCAACTTATCTAGTAGTAGTCTAGAAGCAGGAACAAGCACTGAGAGGCATCAGATAACATTGTTGACCGGCAAGAAACCACCAGAGAAATGAGCTTAAATAGCGACACCCACTACTGATGGAACCAGGTGAAACAGGAAAGAGGATGACAAGTCCAATTCCACAAGCGGCCACCGGGGGAGCCCAAAATCCAAATTCACAACAGTACCCCCCCCTCAAGGAGGGGGCACCGAACCCTCACCAGATCCACCAGGGCGACCAGGATGAGCCCTATGGAAGGCACGAACAAGATCAGAAGCATGAACATCAGATGCATTGACCCAAGAATTATCCTCCTGGCCGTAACCCTTCCAGTTGACCAGATACTGGAGTCTCCGTCTGGAAACACGAGAGTCCAAAATTTTCTCCACAACGTACTCCAACTCACCCTCAACCAACACCGGAGCAGGAGGCTCAACTGAAGGTACCACAGGTACCTCATACCTGCGCAATAACGACCGATGAAAAACGTTATGAATGGAAAAGGACGCAGGGAGGTCCAAACGGAAAGAAACAGGATTAAGAATCTCCAATATTCTATAAGGGCCGATGAACCGAGGTTTAAACTTAGGAGAAGAGACCCTCATAGGGACAAAACGAGAAGACAACCACACCAAATCTCCAACACAAAGCCGAGAACCAACACGACGATGACGGTTGGCAAAACGCTGAGTCTTCTCCTGGGACAACTTCAAATTGTCCATAACCTGCCCCCAGATGTGATGCAATCTCTCCACCACCGCATCCACTCCAGGACAATCCGAGGATTCCACCTGACCAGAGGAAAATCGAGGGTGAAACCCCGAATTACAGAAAAACGGGGACACCAAGGTGGAAGAGCTGGCCCGATTATTGAGGGCGAACTCTGCCAATGGCAAAAAAGCAACCCAATCATCCTGGTCAGCAGAGACAAAACACCTCAGATATGTCTCCAGGGTCTGATTAGTCCGCTCGGTCTGGCCATTAGTCTGAGGGTGAAAAGCAGATGAAAAAGACAAATCTATGCCCATCCTAGCACAGAATGCCCGCCAAAATCTAGACACAAATTGAGTACCTCTGTCAGAAACAATATTCTCAGGAATACCGTGCAATCGTACAACATTCTGAAAAAACAGAGGAACCAACTCAGAAGAAGAAGGCAACTTGGGCAGAGGAACCAAATGGACCATTTTAGAGAAACGGTCACAGACCACCCAGATGACAGACATCTTCTGGGAAACAGGCAGATCTGAAATAAAATCCATCGAGATGTGTGTCCAAGGCCTCTTAGGAATAGGCAAGGGCAACAGCAGTCCGCTAGCCCGAGAACTACAAGACTTGGCCCGAGCACAAACGTCACATGACTGCACAAAGACTCGCACATCTCGTGACAGGGAAGGCCACCAGAAGGATCTTGCCACCAAATCCCTGGTACCAAAAATTCCGGGATGACCTGCCAATGCAGAAGAATGTACCTCAGAGATGACTCTGCTGGTCCAATCATCCGGAACAAACAGTCTATCAGGCGGACAACGATCCGGTCTATCCGCCTGAAACTCTTGCAAGGACCGCCGCAGATCAGGAGAAACGGCCGACAAAATTACTCCCTCCCTAAGGATACCTGTGGGTTCAGAATTACCAGGAGAGTCCGGGTCAAAACTCCTAGAAAGGGCATCTGCCTTAACATTCTTAGAACCCGGTAGATATGACACCACAAAATTAAAGCGAGAAAAAAATAAAGACCAGCGCGCCTGTCTAGGATTCAGGCGTCTGGCAGTCTCAAGATAAATCAAATTTTTGTGGTCAGTCAATACCACCACCTGATGCCTAGCCCCCTCGAGCCAATGGCGCCACTCCTCAAACGCCCACTTCATGGCCAAAAGCTCCCGATTCCCAACATCATAATTCCGCTCTGCGGGCGAAAATTTGCGAGAAAAGAAGGCACAAGGCCTAATGACGGAGCAGTCGGAACCTTTCTGCGACAACACTGCCCCAGCTCCGATCTCCGAAGCGTCAACCTCAACCTGAAAAGGCAGATTCACATCAGGCTGACGCAACACAGGGGCAGAGGAAAAACGGCGCTTAAGCTCCTGAAAGGCCTCTACAGCATGAGGGGACCAATTAGCAACATCAGCGCCTTGTCTGGTCAAATCAGTCAGTGGTTTAACGACATCCGAAAAACCAGCAATAAATCGGCGGTAAAAGTTGGCAAAGCCCAAAAATCTCTGAAGACCCTTAAGAGAGGAGGGCTGAGTCCAGTCACAAATAGCTTGCACCTTGACGGGATCCATCTCAATGGAAGAGGGAGAAAAAATATACCCCAAAAAGGAAATTTTCTGGACCCCAAAAACGCACTTAAACCCCTTCACACATAAAGAATTAGACCGCAGAACCTGAAAAACTCTCCTGACCTGCTGGACATGAGAGTCCCAGTCATCAGAAAAAATCAGAATATCATCCAGATATATTATCATAAATTTATCCAGAAAATCGCGGAAAATATCATGCATAAAAGACTGGAAAACTGAAGGGGCATTAGAAAGACCAAAAGGCATGACCAAATACTCAAAGTGGCCCTCGGGCGTATTAAATGCGGTCTTCCACTCATCCCCCTGCCTGATCCGCACCAAATTATACGCCCCACGAAGATCAATTTTAGAGAACCACTTAGCACCCTCTATACGAGCAAACAAATCAGTAAGCAATGGCAATGGGTATTGATACTTAACAGTGATCTTATTCAGAAGCCGATAATCAATACATGGTCTCAAAGAGCCGTCTTTTTTCGAGACAAAGAAAAACCCAGCTCCCAAGGGAGAAGAAGATGGACGAATATGTCCCTTTTCCAAAGACTCCTTTATATATTCCCGCATAGCAGCATGTTCCGGCACAGACAGATTAAACAAACGACCCTTGGGATATTTACAACCCGGTATCAAATCTATGGCACAATCGCACTCACGGTGCGGAGGTAACGACCCAAGCTTGGGTTCGTCAAAGACGTCTTGATAATCAGAGAGGAACTCAGGGACTTCAGAGGGAATGGACGACGAAATAGAAACCAAAGGTAAGTCCCCATGAATACCCTTACATCCCCAGCTCAACACAGACATTGCTCTCCAGTCCAAGACTGGGTTGTGAGACTGCAACCATGGCAATCCCAGTACCAAATCGTCATGTAAATTATACAGCACCAGGAAACGAATAATCTCCTGGTGATCCGGATTGATACGCATGGTTACTTGTGTCCAGTATTGTGGTTTATTATTAGCCAATGGGGTGGAGTCAATCCCCTTCAGAGGAATAAGAGTCTCCAAAGGCTCTAAATCAAAACCACAACGATTGGCAAAGGACCAATCCATAAGACTCAGAGCGGCGCCAGAGTCAACATAGGCGTCCGTGGCAATGGATGACAAAGAGCAAATCAGGGTTACAGACAAAATAAACTTAGACTGAATGGTGCCAATGGAAACAGACTTATCAAGCTTCTTTGTACGCCTAGAGCATGCTGATATAACATGAGTAGAATCCCCACAATAGAAACACAATCCATTCTTCCGTCTAAAATTCTGTCGCTCGCTCCTGGACAGAATTCTATCACACTGCATACTTTCTGGCGTCTTTTCCATAGACACCGCCAGATGGTGCACCGGTTTGCGCTCCCGCAGACGCCTATCAATCTGAATAGCCATTGTCATGGACTCATTCAGACCTGCAGGCACAGGGAACCCCACCATAACATCCTTAACGGCATCAGAGAGACCTTCTCTGAAAGTTGCCGCCAAGGCGCACTCATTCCACTGAGTAAGCACAGACCATTTACGGAATTTTTGGCAGAAAACTTCAGCTTCGTCTTGCCCCTGAGATAGTGCCATCAAAGTTTTTTCTGCCTGAAGTTCCAAATGAGGTTCCTCATAAAGCAAGCCCAAGGCCAGAAAAAACGCATCCACATCGCGTAACGCAGGATCACCTGCTGGCAATGAGAAGGCCCAATCTTGAGGGTCACCCCTGAGCAAGGAAATCACAATCCTAACCTGCTGAGCAGGGTCTCCAGCTGAACGAGACTTCAGGGACAAATAAAGCTTACAATTATTTCGGAAATTCTGGAAGCTAGCTCTATGCCCTGTGAAGAACTCCGGCAAAGGAATTCTCGGCTCAGATACCGGAGCATGTACCACAAAATCTTGTAAATTTTGTACTTTCGTGATGAGATTATTCAAACCCGCAGTTACACTCTGGAGATCCATTATTGTCAGGTGCACACAGAGCCATACAGAGATTAGGAGGAGAGAGAGAAAAAAGACTGCAGCAAGGCAGACTGGAGGAGAAAAAAAAAAAAAAATTCCAGCAGACTTCTTATAACTCTCCTTTCTCAACCTGGGTCTTTAACACTTTAGTGGCCGGTCAAACTATCATGATCTCTGCAGGCAGAGATCATAGCAAGCCTATAGAGGGACAAGCTCTCGGAAGATGGAACTATACTGACCATGAACTAAGCCTGCCGCGCAACTAGAAATAGCCAGGTAGCATTTCCTATTTATAGCTAGATGCCCAGCTCTGGCCTAAGACCTAAATAGCTAGCAGAGGGAAATATAAGACCTGGCTCACCTCTAGAGAAATATTCCAAAGAAGACAGTAGCCCCCCACATATAATGACGGTGAGTTCAGATGAAACAACAAACGCAGCAGGAAAATAGTCTTAGCAAATTTGAGGTCCGCTTACTAGATAGCAGAAGACAGATAGTATACTTTCATGGTCAGCAGAAAAACACTAACAAAACACCATCCAGAGATTACCTTAAACTCTGGCATTAACTCATAACGCCAGAGTAGCAATCCCTGATCAACGAGAGCTTTCCAGACACAGTAACAAAACTTCAGCTGTGAACTGGAACAAATAGGCAAAACAAAACATGGACAAAAGTCCAACTTATCTAGTAGTAGTCTAGAAGCAGGAACAAGCACTGAGAGGCATCAGATAACATTGTTGACCGGCAAGAAACCACCAGAGAAATGAGCTTAAATAGCGACACCCACTACTGATGGAACCAGGTGAAACAGGAAAGAGGATGACAAGTCCAATTCCACAAGCGGCCACCGGGGGAGCCCAAAATCCAAATTCACAACACCTTACTACTATTGCCGCCGTACGTCTTATTGCAGCAACTGAGCTGGGGGCTAGAGTCCGCCTTCAAATCCAGACATCAGGTGGTCTGACTGCACCCGAGGGACCAACTATTGACACTGGCACCGCATCAGGAGGTGTCCACTTTTGGCTGATGTCGTGCACCCTACTATGAGGATAAACCTCGATACCATGAGAATGTAAATAGTTACTGTTCTACTGTTTTGCTGCTAAACCTGTTCAGGGTTATTCTTAAAGGGATCCCTTTGTTGACCCGGGATCCCTACTGCTTTTTGGTTATTTTCTATTTTCTTCTTCGTTATTAAGAACTGCCGCAATCATGAACAGTGCATGATACAAACTGCTTGTAAATAGTTTGCACCTTATTAAAGGTGCTCCCTACTGGTTTTACTTAAAGAAGGACTCTTTGTGAAGATACCGCACCGGAGCCTTTGCTGAGTATGGACTGGTAGCTTGAGAAGATGTGCTACCTCGTAAAGACTTGGTCCCCTCTTAAAGGGGATGTTCACTTGTTGCACTTAAAGAATGGTATTGCTTTACGACAGATAGATAGCAATAATGTTTTGATAAAAAGGAAAGTGATGATGATGCTTACATGTAAAAGTTATATGTATCCAATTAGTTGATTGTAAGGAATGTTTGATAATGTTGATAGAAGAATGAGGACAGAAAGTGAACCCGTACGGGGTTAGTCAGCGAGTCCTCTTAGGAGCCATGTAAGGATGGCTCAGTGATTTCAAACCGAAAGTAAATGTTATGTTCTATACTGTGTATAGTAGTTGAAAAGGCAGTAGGCCCGGGCTGAAAGGGGCGGTCCTGTAAAAGAAAGGAGAGGCAGTAGGCCTGGAGCGGTTAGGACAGGCGGTCCTGCAGATTCAACGAAGGAGAATGAAAGAGAAAGAGTTAATTAATATTATAATGTTCAGAATAATTCTTTAGTGGGTCAGCTTGCACGCCCTTAAAGAAGAAGTCAGTTTCATAATGTTTTATAAGTAAGTCTTTAGTGGATAGGGAGTATACGTCCTTAAAGGCAATGTCAACTTGTTATTCAAAAGTTTGCACTAAGTAGAATACCCGATTGGGTAACAGGAGTTATTTATAGCCTGTAATTTATAATGTTTAACCATGTTTGTAACGTTCAAGTGTCCTCACCTCCCATAAAGGGAAGCTCTGTTCAAGCTTACTTATTGTTATTGCATTTTCAAAATTGTATGTCTTTTTGCTAACCTGTATTGTTGTTTTCTTCCCAGTCCAGGAGTACTGGATTTAACCGGGGGGGAGTGCAGCGCCCCAGAGTCCTGGTTGTTGCAGTACTGTGGCTCCGCCACTAAGGGGAGCTATGGTACGTCTGATGGCACTGAAGGAGTTCATCTGACCAGGTATCACAGACACCAAGACATTTCACAGTCGGGCCTCCAGGGGGAGCTAAGGGTTCTATTCATTAGGCCACTCCTCACATACTGGTAAAACTGGGGGTCAGGCAGGAAGTTAGGGAGAAAGCTGACTGGGTTGGAACCAGGCAACACATTGTGGCAGAGGGTGTTGTGGGGGAAGATTCGGTAGGGCCCCTGTCAGGGGTGGGATCCTGACAGAGGCCTGGCAACTTGAGAGAACGTTACGGGACCGTGCCTGCTCAGCATAGCGGCGGTGCCCAAGGAAGGATTAGAAGCGAGATAGATTGTGCTGAGTGAGAAACGAGATCAAAGCAACAAGGAGAATACCAATAGGAGTCGTGCTGTGAGACCGAGGCAACATCCTACTGAGGCGCACAACCGGCGGCCGGAACGCCGAGGAAGTATTCATACATCTAGCTTCAAGCAATACTTCAAACCAACGGCAGGACAGTCAGTCATAGGCGGGCTGTCTCACCTAAATCACCTACGAAGACATAGGGGGCAACCTGTGGAGAGGGGCGACTCTAGGGTCCCGGAAGAGCTCCGAGCCTACCCGTCATACGGGTGCCGTCCTAACCGTAACATCAGGGAGGGACGGAAGATTAGCAGAACATCATCTAATCGAGTTGTGAGGGAACTTAAGAAACAGACACAACAGTTGTGGGGACTTTCCGTAAGCACAGCAGGGAAGGACCACAACACATAGCGCTAGCAGGAAGGCACAGATTTCCACCTGCAAAGAGAACTCTGGAGGTGCCATTGGACCGGCCAGACTTGCGCAGCCTGGTTAACCGTATTCCGGATTGAGGATCCAGAGATCTTCAGTAAAGAGGTAAAGAGACTGCAACCTGGTGTCCTCGTTATTTACTGCACCGCACCACCACCACTATCCACATCTATTACTGTACGCCCCTCAGCAGGGTCACGGACCGGGTCTAGCCACCGTGACAACCCCAGAGCAGAGACTCAGAGGCCCGGTACCTGGTACCCCTCGGCCCTGCGGCAGTGGGGGCGCTACACAAGCATAAGTTAGAGGTATACTCATCAACTTGAGAAGACTTGAAACAGCATTCATGGCACAGTTTTGGGGAACGGTACTGCTCAGATTTCACCAAGTGAACAAGTATGTGCAAAAGATGGAAATTGATTATGGAAATTGCTGAAGTTCTCTAATCATTAGTGAAGTTCTTGATAGAATTGCGAGAACAATTTGATTTATATGAGGAAAAAGCTCTCAACATTTCTGAAAAGAAAGTATATGAGCGTGATGGAAAGTGGTCGATTCTCAGGAAACTTCAATCTGATGAGACACGAGATGATAAAGTTCGTTTAAGCTGGCGTGACCACTTTAGAATCAATACATTTCTAATCAGCTTTGTGAGGATGGGTGAAGGGACAAGAATTATATGCTTTGGTATAGGGCATAGAAATATGTAAAACTTCATTTTAATGAGAATAAAATTGTCACATTCTGATGATTGTTTCAGGTCCCAGCGTTCAGACACCTGTCTATATAAAAGATATCATAGGTGACAACATGATCCAAGGGAAATACACCTTTAATCAATAATATGGCTTAACACACAGCTGTCTTACTGTCCTGAGTGGTGATTTATGCTAAATTATACAGTATACACCCGCTTTGCCCAGCAGTGAAGAGCTGCAGAACACACGCTAGAGACCGGAATAGTGGGGGAAGAAGGAGAAGTGAGGATTTATTTTAATTTTTTTTAATCAATGAAAACATTGTTGGGACCCTTATACTGTATGGAGGGCTAGGGGGCTGCAACATACTGAATGGAAAGCAATGTGGGCCCATTATACTGTATGGAAGCCATGTGGGGCTCATTATACTATATGTAGGGCAATGTCACAGCCATTATACTGTGGAAAGCAATGTGTGGCCCATTATATATGGGAACCTTTATATTTTTTGGAGGACTATGTGGGAGCAATTATACTTTTTGAAGGGTTACTGTTTGGAGGACTGTGTGGGTATATTGTCCTGTTTGCAGGTCTATATAGGGGACATTATACTGTTCAGAAGGCTCTGTGGGGGCCATTATACTGTATGCGAGCAATTAAACCCTGTGAAGGTTTGTGTGTTCTCCATTATACTGTGTGTAGGGCTGTCTTGGGCCATTATGCTGTTTGGAGGGCTAGAGGTGTCCGTTATACAGTGTGGAAGGTTGAGTTAAGGCCATCATTCTGTGTGGGTGTCATTATACTGTATGGAGGCCCATTATTCTGTATGGAGGGCTGTGTGGGTGTCATAGTTGGGGCATCATACTTTTCCGGGGGGGTTGAAGGTGAGTACGGTAGGGTCGTATCAGAATACATATGGAGGGTACTGTGGAAGAACTTTCTGTGGGTGAATCATACTGTGTTTGGGACCAACGCTTTTGTTGACATCATACTCTATGGGAGCAATAAATCTAGAGGCTTCAATAGGAGGAAAATTACTTTGTACCGGCGACAAACTTGTGAGACATGCTCTTCTATGACCCTGCTGAATATATTTTTTTTTTGGGGGGGGCTGTACCCAATTAAAACTTCTGCTATGGATCTTATGATTTCTGTGTACACCACTGTTCACATATATACTCTAGAAATTCAAAGAGTAGGACAGTACTTGGAAAATGGTAAGACATTTTTTGCAAACTTTTTTTTATCAACTTTATGAGTCTAATGTAACTTGAGCCAGAGTTTCCTTCAGGAAATAGTGGTCCCCGTTACAGTGGTAAAATGCTGTTTGGGTAAAAACATAATTTATGACTCTGGAGCTACAAAAAAAAGTTTACACCTTAAATGCTTATTATTTTTTGTGTTATGTCCTAATCTTTGAATTCCTGGATTACTTGGAGCCACTGGCAGTGAGTCCACCAGGACATGTACTATCTTTTGTGCAAGTGATACATAGAGCTGCTAAGTGCAATACATTGGAACTAACATGGTCATAGATCCCCATTGGGCACAGTGAAAATTTGGAGCACTCTGTTCTTTATTTTCCCATAAGATACCTTTGTGTGCCCACAATTTTATGTATGTATGAATTGGTAAGAAAACAAATTGTAACATGCAGCATTATCTCATACTGTATTATGCAGGTATCTCTCCTAAAAGGAAGAGCATTACTTCTAAGAGATAATATGTGCCTTACACGGAACAGAGCTGAGGTATATGGAGAGTATATGGATCCATCTCCCATACAGAACCTGTATACTGAGCTTGGAGTAAGCTATTATTGCAGATTGGTCACGAGAATATGGATTATTATTGTGACAAGTAAGTTTGGCTAACAAAATAATATTGTAATAACAGCCATTACTGCAGATTATACCTTTGCACCCAGGCCGATAAACCAAGAATCATTGTTCACTGTTGACCCATAATGACAACAAACAAGTATGTGCTGATGAAACGGGTTTTATTAACTAACTCATAAAGTCATGTTAACACCCAGTTATCAGGCTGAGGTCCAGTTTATCTGTATTTGGACACCAGGACGGAGGACACAATGGAGAGGAACTTGTCCCAGGCGGCATGAGCGACGGCGTTGAATTCATTAGGGAAGTGGGCAGCCAGAGTCACCTGGATGGAGTGAGACAGCAGCTACAAGAGAAACAAATCTTTATTAGTAATGCTCCATGTATTACCACTCAGTACAACATTTACTAAACATATGACTTGTAAAGGTTCAATTCTGACGTCCACACAAATCGGTCCGAGACCGGACTGGCCGGTGGTCTCCCAACCGGAGCGTGCCAGCTTCATCTATTTCTATGAGGCTGGCACATTCCAGTCCGGAGAGCAGCGGCCTTAGACCCATTTGCAGGGATGTCTGCATGAGCCTTTAAGCACACCTTTAAATTAGCAGAAACACTCAGTTAGGTGATGACCTGGCATGTAAAATACAGATGAGACCTCATTCACACAGTAATATTTCGGGCGGTATTTGTAAGCCAAATGGGACTTAGAGAGAAAAACTGTAAAGGGAAGATCTGCATCTCATCTGTGTTGTGCCCCCAATCCTGGGTTTGGCTTACAAATACTGATGTCAAATATTGACCGAAATATGTCTGTGTCTAAGCTAAGTGTAACGTTTACAAACTAGACAATTTTTACTTGTAATCTGTCATGTAATTAGATGGATAAATGACCGGGCTTCTTACCCTAAAGTTGCCAGGGTCAACCTTGAGCTTCTGGGCATGAAGGTCACTGAGGGTGGACAGAGCTTGGTCAATGTTATCCAGGTGCTGGGCAGCATTGCCAATGGCCTTCACAACCTTTCCTCCATGGCTGTGGAGATCCTTGGAGCCGCCGCTCAGGTCGAAGTGGCTGAAGTAGGTTTTGGTCTGAGGGTAGCTCAAGAACATCCTGCGGGAAAAGAACATATGATTAATGTAGATAATAAATAGCATTGTGATGCTGTACTAGGTCATTGGTTACATATCTGTGATGGCTAAAGAAATCTCCACTTTATGTTAGAGAAAGCAATTTTCTTCCAACCAGTGATATTTAGACTTAATATAGAATAAATCAAGATATCTTTACTATAGTATGTGTAAAAAAGGTTATATTATGCAGACAGGTAGTATGACACACATGACTAATAACCAAAAGAAAAGAGCACAGAAAAGAACTATATGGTCAATTATTGGGTATTCATAAAGTAACACTTCAACTATATATACGTAATTGTACCCTGTCTAAACATTAGAGTTAAATTTGATCTAATACCTCTTTAAATGCTAAGAGAAAAGTCATTAGGAATCATTAGTATGTATGAGAAGACGACAAGTTGGTGTTACCTCTCCAGAGCCTCGGCTCCAATGGCATCGGCATGGCCAGCAATCTTGGATGCCAGGGAGGCAATGGCAGCCTTCTCAGCTTCAGAGAAAGTCATGATTGGTTCAGGTTAGTGCAGATAGACTGGACGGTACCTAATGTGCTGGCCTGGACCTGCACTTTTAAAGAGACACAGACCCCATAACAACATGAGATACCACCCCTTTTTTTGAGTTACACCCATTGGCTTATCTGTATAGGAAAACAATTATGTCAGGGATTTCGTAGCGCCTGCTAATGTCACAATAATGATATAAGTTGCTACCTCAGCATTGTATGATAACACGCTGCATACAGTACCAGAGTGATAACCGTATATGCCGAATCATTCCTATAATTGTAACTAGGCAACTTTATTCAAAGTCATAAATCATCGGTCACAATCTATAGATTTCCATCTATGGCATGTCTGCATGTGTTATATGTGTAAGCCTTATCAATATAGCGTAGGATTCATACTGAAGGGTACAACTACCTTTAGGATTTTTCATTACAGAAGTATATACCAGCAGATACAATGCCATTTTGGAGATTTGAGGTGAAGAATAAGCCAGAAGCTTCATAACTACAATTCATTATAACCTCTGGTGTTTGTAGAACTCATCCTTTTGCCAGTTACGTTCTCATCTGTAAAGCTATAAAGGTGTATATATGGCAGTCTAAGTCTGGCAGCTACACATGATAGCGTAGAAATGTGCAGAAAATGACTTTCATCTGAAGCCGAAAAATAAATACAGACACCCACAAAGCGCGCTAAGTACATTGGCCATGTGAATTGTGAATGCTGAATACATGAAATGTGAACTTCATTAATGCTATATAGACTATGAATATGGAGCTGAGGAACGTTATATACAGTATGATCAAATGGTATGGGCTTGTCTGCTGACTACATGGTGACCTCTGTAGATGGGACTAAGCCTAACATAGTTACTGGAGATAATCAAACGTTTTCATATTTGAATTTGCCAGGTTCGGCAAATTCTTCTAAGAGATTCAGATAGTTTATTTTCACTGAAATGATGTGGCTAAGGCTGTGTGCACATGGTGCCTTTTACTGTAGACATGGGCATAGCTGCTGAGTATTCCCAGGCGAAGCGTCTTCAGGAAATCACCATTGGACAGTAGCCTTGCTCCTGAGGCTACTCTGCCACTAAGAGTAGCCATCTCCATATATAACATAAAATAAAGTAACACTCTGTAGCGCTACTCTTAGTAAGCACCTGTACACACCTGACTTCTGTTTGGATCAGTCTTTTGTTATTTGTATACATAATCTCTGACTGAGCACTCTGCCCCTCAGCCTCTTGTGGTTTTAATTACGGCAGGATCCTACCTTCCTATATACAGCACTGGCAAAAATTAAGAGACCACCACATCAAAACCCTGTCATGGCCAGCTCAATCTCCAGACCTGAACCCCACTGAAAACCTCTGGAATGTAATCAAGAGGATGATGGATAGTCACAAGCCATCAAACAAAGAAGAACTGCTTACATTTTTGTGCCAGAAGCAGTGTGAAAGACTGGTGGAAAGCATGCCAAGACGTATGAAAGCTGTGATTAAAAATCATGGTTATTCCACAAAATATTGATTTCTGAACTCTTCCTGAGTTAAAACATTAGTATTGTTGTTTCGAAATGATTATGAACTTGTTTTCTTTGCATTATTTCAGGTCTGAAAGCATTTTTCTTTTTTTTTTACCATTTTTCTTTGTCAGAAAAAATATATAAAATGTATTGCTTGGAAATTCGGAGACTTTGTCAGAAGTTTATAGACTAAAAGAACAATTTACATTTTACTCAAAAATATACCTATAAAGAGATGTAAATGTAGGCTATCAACCCATGATAGGAGCCCCGATAGGAGAGGTCCCAGCAACAAGAATCGACTTGTCATGGCTGCTGGGTACACATGAATTGGCCAATTTATACGCTAAGTACTCTCAATTTTTCCTATTTTCTAGAGCTACAGAGTGCTACTTTATTTTGCTAGTTATATATGGAGATGGCTACTCTTAGTATGCACCTGTACACACCTGATTTCTGTTTGGGAGTCACAGTCAGTCTTTTGATATTTAAAAACATGAAAACAATAAAAAAAAAACAAAAGTTCAAACCCCACTTTTATCCCACTAAAAATAAAACATTGTAAGAAAATATAAAATACACATATTTGGTATCGCTTTCAGAAAAGTCTGATCTATCAAAATAAAAAGTAAATTCATCTGATCGGTAAATGGCGAAACAAGAAAAAAAATTAAAACACCAGAATTCGTTTTCTGGCCAATGCAACATTGCAATAAGAGGGGATCAAAACATCATATGTACCACAAAATGGTATCAGTAAAAACAGCAGCTCACTGCGCAAAAAATAAGCTCTCACACAGCCCCAGATGCCGAAAATTGAAAACGTTATGGGTCCTTGAAAATAGTGACAAAAGGTTTTTTTTTTATGAATTTACGACTTTTTTCCAAGACTTAAATATGAAAAAACAATACATATTTGGTATCTGCGTAATCATACTGACCTGCAGAATCATATTGCCAGGTCAGTCTTACCATATAGTGAACATGGTAAATTTAAAAAACAATTGTGGAATTGCACTTTTATTGCAATTTCAACACACTTAGAATTTTGTTTCTCGCTTTCCAGTGCATCACATGATAAAATGAATGATGTCAATCAAACTTACAAATCATGACGCAAAAAATAAGCCCTCATATGGCTACATTGATGGAAAAATAAAAAAATGATGGTTCTTGGGAGAAAGGGAGAAAAAACGGAAAACAAAAAAAAAATGGAAAATTGCCTGGGGGTGAAGGGATTAAGTGGTCCTAGTAATTTGGAAGTTAGAAGCAAGAAAGATGGGCACAGTTCTGGCATAGAACAATGTTTGATGCAACTTATGGACTTGTGAATTCTGTGTCTGTTCATTAACCGCTAGAAAACACAGGAAATTTTAGCCATTTTTTGCTGATCCATACTTAAATGTAGAATAAAATGTATCATATTTTGAAGGGGTGTTCCAAGGAATACAAATGTTTTCTTTGTAAAGTACCTTTACCCAATCTGTATTATCTATCAGTTTCTGGCAAATTTCATTTTTGACTTCGTGGGAAACCGATCCAGTGTTGAGGTTTCTCTATGTCATAAAAGCCCAGCTCTCATAGCTCTCGACACCCTTGCACCATTCATAGGTTGAAGGCTGGCCTCCCCACATTATTCTTGTTCCATCTGCTGTTAGTATTGTCCCATGTACACGTGACCACAGTAAGCTATACCAGGAGTGACTGAACTACCAAGTATAGCAATGGTCATATTACTGTGTGACTTTGTGTGAAATTGATTTTCAGAACCTGTAGCAAAGGTCACGCCAGTTATCTGTGGTCCCATTCAGACAAGGCCTGGTTTGGCACATGGAGAGTTAGGACATTTAGTGTTCAGGGACCATTCATGTTTAGGGATGTGGTTGGATGGCTTCTGCTCTCTTTGATCAAAAAACCCTATCTAAATAGCGCACATTTTTAACTTTTACAGCTACATTGGATTTCATGTATTCCTTAGTGGCAGTGTGCTTACATTGTGAATGCCACCAAATGGGAGTGTCACGTCTCACAATAATATCACACCAGGCAAGCAACCCAAAAGAAAACCTATAAATGCCATCAGGTAAGATGGTTCTTTGTGCTACCGTCCAGTAGTCACAACGTAGCTGATGGACCAAGCCCTAAGAATCAATCAACTGTAACCTGGGCTAATGTTTCCTGTTCCATGTTGATGATGTTATGTCTTACACTATGGGTTACTGACCAGTGTGTATGTAGCATGCCCAGCCACCGGACTCCGAAAAGTCAGGTGTAAAAGAATCTCTGAGGGTGTGTAAAGCATGCCGGTCCAGTTGTGGACAGCCCCATGTAGAAACAAGTCCGATGGGTCACATCTGGTGAGGCACTGCCTCTGCATGACCATCACAGAGAAGCAGTTAGTTGTGTGGTCTAACCAAGCCTGAGTAAAAGCCTGAGAGTATTGTGCCGGAAAAAGTGTGAGGCAAGTGTAAGCACCCTCACCAGTGTGAGAGAGGGAGAAGAGTAGAACATACTAATAACTAATTGTAGAACGTTCCAGTAGAAAGATTAGACCTTTTTCTGGAAGTGTTCTAGAAAATAACGATGTACTGTTCCGTATGTTGTGACTTCATGTCGGGGCAACAACCTTGTTGGCCAGCCATGGTAGATAGACCTCAATGCAGCATCCGGCGCACCTCCTTTACAAAGTTCCCTCACAAATTACACTTTATTGCTGCTACACCAACAGCGGATTACTCTGCTCTCAGTCCATAAATCCGTTTCACAAGAGAATTGTCCAGCCACAAATTGCAGCTGATACATTGTTACAAGCACTGGAGTCAGAGATAAGTCTGATACTGGCTGTCTAACTTCTCAGATGCCTTTTTTGCTCCATCAACACGATAGTGGGGTGGAGATCAGTTGCGAAAGGGCCAAATCGGCAATTTTACACTGACAGGCATAATTCACTGTGGTGACATGGTCAAATGCTTTAGTGGAACCAAAAGTGTGTCAGTACTGTAGATAAAGTGTTCAAAGAAATTAAAATAAAAACACAAAAAGCGAATAAAGCTAATATGTCATTTAGACAGCATAGTGGACGCCATATAAAAAAAAAACCCCAAACAATCACAGAATTCCTATGTTTTATATTCTTCTACCCCAAAAATGTTGTATGTTTACAACACATAGTGCCTTGAAAAACTATTCATACCCCAAGAACTTTTTCACGTTGCATCCACAAACTTAAATGTATTTTATGTGATCTAACACAAAGTAGCAAGTATTTGTGAAGTGTAAAGGGAATGAGGCATGGTTTTCTAAATATTTAAAAATAAATCTGCAAAGTTTGGCGATCATTAGTATTCAGCCCCCATGAGTCAACAGCATGTAGGACCACCTTTCACAACCATTACTGCTGCCAGTCTTTTGGGATCTGTCTCTACCAGCTTTGCACATCTAGAGACCGAATAGTTCTCTATTCTTCTTCGCACACTCGCTCTAGCTCAGTGAGATTGGATGGAGACGTTTGTGAACAGAAATTTTCAAGTCCTTGACAGATTGTTAATGGGATTTAGGTCTGGACGGTGGCCGGGCCATTCACACACATGAATATGTCTTGATGTAAACCATTCCATTGTAGCTCTGGCAGTATGTTTAGGGTCGTTGTCCTGCTGGAAGTTGAACCTATGACTCAGTCTGAAGTCTTTTGCTGCCTCTAACAGGTTTTCCTCAATGATTGTGTAGAGTTAATAATGACCACATTATTATATCTTCATAAGCAGTTCTCCTCTTCCATTCTCTTTTTCTACATGTGAAATATGCTTTTTCTGCCACTATTTCATAACAGCCTACAAAAATAGTCCTCCCAAAAAATTATATAAAAGTAATTTTTATTAAGCCATATTAAAACATAATTAAAAAAGGGAAGACATTATACAAAAAGGACAAGCAAACATTGGGCAAAAATATGCAATAGGTCCAACAGTAATGATATTTGTATACTGTTGGACCTATTGCATATTTCTGCCCAATGTTTGCTTGTCCTTTTTGGATAATGTCATCCCTTTTTTAATTATGTTTTAATATGGCTTAATAAAAATTACTTTTATGTGATTTTTTTGGAGGACTATTTTTGTAGGTTGTCCTGATTCTCACGGTCCTCCGTGTTGGGACAGTTGGGATTAATAATGACCCAGCCACACTTACTGTATTTTGCTGTATACACCATACGCAAGCTTGCAACCCATGTCAGGGGTCCTCAATGTCTCGCGAGTCCCTATACTAAATACTATGCTTGTGTATTTTGGCCAAAATATTGACAAATATCTCATGCAATTATATACATCTTCTTTGCACATTTTTTTATGCAGGATACAGGCCAGGACTCTCCAGTGATGGCTGGGCAATGTGGGGGGGGTCTGTCCTGTGGGTGCACATATGGTATTGGCAGCCCACCTGATGTAATAGTAGGGGCGTTGGTAATAGGCTGTTATATGGACAGAGGTGCATCTCACTTAATGGTGTGAATGTCACCTTATACAAGACTCTGTGCATTTTGAATACGAGACAGCCACTCCACAGATGTTTGGTGGGTTAGTGAGTGGTTATTTTATTATTATTTTGAACCTGTTATGCAGTTGTGTCTGGATATGGTGTTGCAAGTATGTGTATATTTTTTTCTATGATGTCTTTTATTAATTATTGCCCTTTTTTCAATGAATCGTTGAGTAAGGTCACAATATGGAAGCTTTTTCTTACAATGAAAAACATCCAAGCACGGCTATATTTTGCCAAATCATGATTCAAATCTACCATGCCAAAAGCATGTGGGAAAACTTGTTATAGTCTTATGAGACCAAGGTTAAACTTTTTAATCATAATTCCAAATGGCATATTTGGTGCAAAGCCAACACTGCATCACCAAAGGAACACCATACCCACAGTGAAACATGGTGGAGACAGCATTTTGCTTTGGGGCTGTTTTTTGGCAGCTGAAAATGGGGCTTTAGTCAAGGTGGGGGGAATTCTAAATAGTTCCAAATATCAGTCAATCTTGCAACAAAACCCTCAGGCCTCTGCTATAAAGTTGAAGATGAAGAGGAATTTCACCTTTCAGCACAAAAGTGACCATAGGCATACCTTCAAATCAACCAAAAATGACTTCAACAGAAGAAGAGTAAAGTTTTTGAATGGCCCACCAAAATGCAGAACTGAATCCAATAGAAAATGTGTGGGTAACCTAAAGAGGGCACTGTACATAGACGATGACCTAGAAATCGGAAAGATTTCGAGAGCTACTTCAAGGAATAGTGGGCAAATATCGACAAATCTAGATGTACCATGCTGATAGACTCCTACTCAAAAAGACTGAATGTCTTTATAAATTCAAAGGGTACTTCAACAAAGCATTAGGTTTTAAGGGTGTGCTTATTTGTGCCACCACATTATTTTTTTTTTCTTCACTCACCTGAAAAGGTAGCCATTTATTTTTCAATTTAATTTTTTAGAATATGAATGACATTAAAGTTGGAAAACATTCTGTAATGATTCTTATGTTGCAGTTTTTTACATGACAAAAACCTGTTAATTTAACAGGGGAGTGTATATTTTTACATTCCCTGTATATATTCTATACACAGAGGGTGAAATAATTATTGAACATGTCACCAATTTTTTAAGTAAATATATTTCTAAGGCATGGTTGGGGGAGGGGAGGGGAGGGGGAGGTTTGGAGCTCATAGGATTTAGGCTATGTGCCCACGTTGCAGAAAGGCTGCGGAAATGTCAGCAGCATTTCCGCAGCTCCCTACCACGGGTAAAACGCATGCAGAATTTGCATGCGTTTTCCCACAAAACACAAGCGTTTTTAGCTTGCAGAACGCTTGCGTTTTCCAAACGATTTGAAGCATGGCTTGGAAAAGTGATTGACAGGTTGGTCACACTTGTCAAGCATAGTGCTTGACAAGTGTGACCAACTTTTTACTATTGATGCTGCTGCCAATGCAGAATCAATAGTAAAAGATAGAGTGTTAAAAATAATAATAAAAAAAAAATATATGGTTATTCTCACCTTCCGATGGACCCCGATCTCCTCAGAGGCGCTCCCAGAACGCTCTGTTCCCAGTGATGCTTTGCGAGAAGGACCTTTGTGACATCAGGGTCGTGTGACCATGGCGTCATCCCAGGTGATTCGCGCAATGCATGCCTGGGAACGGAAGCCGCCGCGTGCACCGCTGAGAGGCGGGAGGACTCCGGGGCCATTAGAAGGTAAGTATATCCCTATTTTTTATATTAATTTTTTTTTACAGGGATATAGTACCTAGGGCCTGCAGGAGAGTCTCCTCGACTCCAGACCCCGGTACCATCCGCACATGAAGCGCTCACTTTACGCATGGTAGGCATAGCCACATGCGTAAATTGAGCGTTTCAATGCAATCCTATGGCTGCAGAATCACTGCGATTCCGCAGAAATAATGAACATGCTGCGGATTTTACATGCGATTCCGCAGGGGGAAAATCCGCAGAACGGCACAGCAATTGCAGAATCCCATAAGATTGCATGGGAATGTGTTTTTTAAGCGGTTTTTAGCGTTTCCGCTGCGGCAAAAAACGTGGCAGAAACGCATTAAAAAATGCAACATGGGCACACAGCCTAAAAAGATAAATGTGAATGCTACTATGTACAACAGCCTTCATATACCAATTAAATCAATTAGAGTAATTACAGATACCGTAGTCATCTGTGCCTGTCTGGTGAAAAAAAATCAAGTAAAGTGAAATCCAACCAAACGTGCTAAACAGAAACTAAACAGATATAGA
This sequence comes from Ranitomeya variabilis, assembly GCF_051348905.1. Classification (NCBI taxonomy): domain Eukaryota; kingdom Metazoa; phylum Chordata; class Amphibia; order Anura; family Dendrobatidae; genus Ranitomeya; species Ranitomeya variabilis. The sequence goes on from NC_135238.1 coordinate 77,808,662, forward strand.
GTATCTAAAATAGAAAAAAACAAACATATACAGACAAAAACCTATGAAGATAAAATAAACAATTAGATTCAATAGATATAAAATACCGGTAAGTCATTTCTAGAGTTCAGACTTTGAGGAAACTTGGTATCTAGTTGTAATATCCAATAAGCCTCACATAGTGCCAACATAATGATAGACACCTCTCCATTACTAACCCCAGAGCTTTATGCCAGCTGTGATTTTTGATACATCACAGCTGTCATCAACCACAACTACCATTACCCCAATTGCCTCCGCATTAGGGTAATCGGGAAGAGAAGGGCAAAGGCTCAGAATTGGCACCTCTCACATGATGCGTAAATTATGGGGTGGCTGCTGGCTTGCATTTTTAGGCTGCGAAGGGCACAATGACCAGGGACCTTCCCAGCCTGATAACATAAGCCCGCAGCTGTTTGCTTTACCTTGGCTGGTGATTATCAAAAAATGGGGGGGGGGACCCCACGTCATTATTTTAAGTTATTTACCGTATTTATTAGGTTAAACCAGGCTAAAAACATCTGTGTAAAAGCACTTGCAACCCATGTGCGGCGGTGAGCCCACATCAAAGCCGGGGCATGTCAGCTGTTTAAACAGCTGACATGTGCCCACAATAGCGGTGGGTGGAATCGCGATCCACCCGCCGCTATTAACTAGTTAAATGCTGCTGTAAAATGCTGACAGCGGCATTTAACACGCGCTTCCACTCATCGGGCTGGAAATGCGTGCACTGGTGACCCCCGTCACGTGATCGGGAGTCATTGGTGCGTTGGCATAACAACCAGAGGTCTTCTGAAAACCTCTATGGTTGTTGATGCCAGATTGCTGTGAGTGCCACCCTGTGGTTGGTGCTCATAGCAATGCAGTAAATCTGCTACATAGGAGTGGTCTAAGCATCGCTCCTATATAGCAGAGCCGACAAGGCTATGCCAGCTTCTAGCCTCCCATGAAGGCTATTGAAGCATGGCAAAAGTAAAAAAAAATGTTTTAAAAATATGAAAAAAAATGTATATGGATACACCTAAATAAAATGGGAATGGTTGGTGATATCAACTTCCTGTTTGTGGCACGTTGGTATATGGGAGGGGGAAAACTTTTCAAGATGGGTGGTGACCATGGCGGTCATTTTGTAGTCGGCCATTTTGGATCCAGCTTTATTTTTTTCAATGGGAAGAGGGTCATGTGACACATCAAACTTACTGAGAATTTCACAAGAAAAAAATAATGGTGTGCTTGGTTTTAACCCCTTCACCCCCGGAGCTTTTTCCGTTTTTCCGTTTTCGTTTTTCACTACCCTCCTTCCCAGAGCCATAACTTTTTTATTTTTCCGTCAATTTGGCCATGTGAGGGCTTATTTTTTGCGGGACGAGTTGTACTTTTGAACGACATCATTGGTTTTAGCATGTCGTGTACTAGAAAACGGGAAAAAAATTCCAAGTGCAGTGAAATTGCAAAAAAAGTGCAATCCCACACTTGTTTTTTGCTTGCCTATTTTGCTAGGTTCACTAAATGCTAAAACTGACCTGCCATTATGATTCTCCAGGTCACTACGAGTTCATAGACACCTAACATGACTAGGTTATTTTTCACCTAAGTGGTGAAAAAAAATTCCAAACTTTGCAAAAAACAAAACAAAACAAAATTGCGCCATTTTCCGATACTCGTAGCGTCTCCATTTTTCATGATCTGGGGTCAGGTGAGGGCTTATTTTTTGCGTGCCGAGCTGGCGTTTTTAATGATAGCATTTTGGTGCAGATACGTTCTTTTGATCGCCCGTTATTGCATTTTAATGCAATGTCGTGGCGACCAAAAAAACGTAAATCTGGTGTTTCGAATTTTTTTCTCATTACGCCATTTAGCGATCAGGTTAATGCTTTTTTTTTATTGATAGATCGGGCGATTCTGAACGCGGCAATACCAAATATGTGTAGGTTGGGGTTTTTTTTTATTGATTTATTTTGATTGGGGCGAAAGGGGGGTGATTTAAACTTTTATATTTTTTTTATTTTTTTCACATTTTTAAAAACTTTTTTTTTTTACTTTTGCCATGCTTCTATAGCCTCCATGGGAGGCTAGAAGCAGGCACAGCCCGATCGGCTCTGCTACATAACAGCGATCATCAGATCGCTGTTATGTAGCTAAAATGCAGGTGTGCTATGAGCGCCGACCACAGGGGGGCGCTCACAGCCACCGGCAATCAGTAACCATAGAGGTCTCAAGGACCTCTATGGTTACAATGGAGTAGCGTAGCTACTGGGGGGGCAGAGGGGGCCATCGCCCCGGGCCCTGTCACATGAAGGGGCCCACCAGGAGCCAGGGCCACCTCTGTGATGAGGCAGAACACCGCATAGGAGCAGAGCAGTATAACGTCTGCTCCTATCTGACAAGCTGCAAGCTGGCTATTAGCACAGTGGCCGGCTGCAGAGTCTCCCCCTTGCAGTGAATGATTTCGCCCGTCTGACCTGATCATGAAGCTTTTCCCCAGCTGCAGTTTTCTTCACTCTGTGCACGCTGGGATTGGCTCAGGCACGCTGGGTCCTAGTGCCCACATCTTACATTTCACTTACACTTCCTGGTCCTGCCTGCAGTGCAAACTTTATCAGTAAGTGGGGATGGGACTTATTAGGTTTATCAAATTCAGGTATGTCAGTGTGAGACCTTTGGGGTATTGTGGGGGCTGAAAGTTAGTGAGGAGGGACAGGGTACTGAGGGGTAAATGTGAGACCATGGGGGTATTGTGGGGGAGGGGAGACAGGACACTGGGGGGTGAATGTAAGACCATTTGGGTGTTGTGAGGGGAGAAGGTGGGTGAGGTGGGACAGGGCTCTGAGGGGATGTGAGCTGATGGGGGTATTGGGGCTGAAGTGGGGGAGGGGAGACAGGGCACTGGGGGGTAAATGTGAGACCATGGGGGTGTGGGGGCTGAAGGTGGGTGAGGTGGGACAGGGCACCGAGGGGTGGCTGTGAGACGATGGGGGTATTGGGGCTGAAGTGGGGGAGGGGGACATGTCACTGGGGGCTGAATATTATGTTTAGTTATGATATTATATGTACTCCATCACATGTAATATTTGCTGTCTGGGGAGGCTGGAGGGGGGAGGGGGGGGGGGGTAGGGGGCTTTTGATACATACCACCTGGGTCTTTATGAGTATTAGTATAAGGAGCCGGCATACAGTAACCAAGAGCTGCATCACATTTACAGCACCACCAGCATTTTTTTTTATTTCATTGCTGGACCGGTGCTGAAAATCCACGTCCCCTGCCCCCTGTCTGATATTCATCTTCCGGCGTTTTCATCTGTTTTAGTGCTCATTTCCACTTGCAAGAGAAAAAACGGTCCGTAATCTGGACCGAAAAAACGGATTTAGTGTATGCGATTGCCATGCGATTGTCATGCGAGTGTTATGCAATTTTTAATCGCACCATCCGTTTTACATCTGTATGACATCCGTATGCAATCCGTTTTTTTTCTCTGCAACTATTTTTATACAGTCATTTACAGGATCATTTACAGTGTTCTATGCCACAGAATGGTAAGGTATACGTAAAAAGCGGACGGAATACGGATGGTCCGTATTCCATGCGTTTTTTTTCTCGCACCCATTGACTTGCATTGGCGAGTCTCGTCCGAGACTCGCAGCAAATCGCAGTATGCTGCGATTTTTTTCTCAGTCCGATTTCGGCTGAGAAAAAAATCGCAAATGAAAAGACACCTATTGACTAACATTGGTCCGAGTGCAATCCGATTTTTTATCGGATTGCACTCGTCCGTTTTCCTCGCAAGTGGAAATGAGCCTTTAGTCTCCGCTCGGCTCCGTCTCCTGCAGTTTGTGACCTGTCCGCGGCTCCAGTGTTTCATGGAGCAGCGCAGAGGTCACTAATCAATGTGAGTCTGTGGGAGCCTTGTTCTGGCCTCTTTCTCACTCTCAGGCTATGTGCACACGGTGCGGATTAGCGGCTGCGGATTCGCGGCTGCGGATTTACAGCAGTTTTCCATCTGGTTTACAGTGCCATGTAAACCTATGGAAAACCAAGTCCGCAGTGCCCATGGTGCGGAAAATACCGCACAAACGCTGCATTTTATTTTCTGCAGCATGTCAATTCTATTTGCGGATTCCGCAGCGTTTTACACCTGCTCCTGTATAGGATTCTGCAGGTGAAATCTGCACAAAAAACACAGGAAATCCACACAAATCCGCAACGTCTGCACATAGCCTCATAGTCTTACATTGAGCGCTTGTGACATAGCTTCTAACTTCTGGCCAGTCAGAAGCTGCGCTCACAAGTTTGAGCAGCGGCACTGCAGCAGTGCCACAAAATAGTGAATACGCCGGAGGAGGAGTAAATGACCGGGGCATCCAAATCATGACAGGGAGCTGTGAGTCCATCATACTGTGTATAAGGGAGCTGCGGGCCCATCATACTGTGTATAAGGGAGCTGGGGGTCCATCATACTGTGTATAAGGGAGCTGCGGGCCCATCATACTGTGTATACGGGAGCTGCGGGCCCATCATACTGTGTATAAGGGAGCTGCGGGCCCATCATACTGTGTATAAGGAAGCTGTGAGTCCATCATACTGTGTATACGGGAGCTGCGGGCCCATCATACTGTGTATAAGGGAGCTGGGGGTCCATCATACTGTGTATAAGGGAGCTGCGGGCCCATCATACTGTGTATAAGGGAGCTGCGGGCCCATCATACTGTGTATAAGGGAGCTGCGGGCCCATCATACTGTGTATAAGGGAGCTGCGGGCCCATCATACTGTGTATAAGGTAGCTGCGGGCCCATCATACTGTGTATAAGGGAGCTGCGGGCTCATCATACTGTATACGGAAGCTGCAGGCCAATCATACTGTGTATAAGGGAGCTGGGGGCCCATCATACTGTGTATAAGGGAGCTGCGGGCCCATCATACTGTGTATAAGGGAGTTGCGAGTCCATCATACTGTGTTTAAGGAAGCTGCGGGCCCATCATACTGTGTATACGGGAGCTGTGGGCCCATCATACTGTGTATAAGGGAGCTGCAGGCCCATCATACTGTGTATAAGGGAGCTGCAGGCCCATCATACTGTGTATAAGGGAGCTGCAGGCCCATCATACTGTGTATACGGGAGCTGCAGGCCCATCATTCTGTGTATACGGGAGCTGCGGGTCCATCATACTATGTATAAGGAAGCTGCGGGCCCATCATGTGATAAGGGAGCTGCGGGCTCATCATACAGTGTATAAGAGGGCTGCGGGCCCATCATACTGTGTATAAGGAAGCTGGGGGCTCATCATACTGTGATAAGGGAGCTGCGGGCCCATCATACTGTGTATAAGGAAGCTGGGGGCTCATCATACTGTGTATATGGGAGCTGTGGGTCCATCATACTGTGTATAAGGAAGCTGGGGGCTCATCATACTGTGTATATGGGAGCTGTGGGTCCATCATACTGTGTATAAGGAAGCTGTGCACACATCATACTGTGTATATGGGAGCTGTGGGCCAATCATACTGTGTATAAGGGAGCTGCGGGCCCATCATACTGTGTATAAGGGAGCTGCGGGCCCATCATACTGTGTATACGGGAGCTGCAGGCCCATCATACTGTGTATAAGGGAGCTGCAGGCCCATCATACTGTGTATACGGGAGCTGCAGGCCCATCATTCTGTGTATACGGGAGCTACGAGCCCATCATACTGTGTATAAGGGAGTTGCGAGTCCATCATACTGTGTTTAAGGAAGCTGTGCACACATCATACTGTTTATAAGAGAGCTGCGGGCCCATCATACTGTGTATAAGGAAGCTGGGGGCTCATCATACTGTGATAAGGGAGCTGCGGGCCCATCATACTGTGTATAAGGAAGCTGGGGGCTCATCATACTGTGTATATGGGAGCTGTGGGTCCATCATACTGTGTATAAGGAAGCTGGGGGCTCATCATACTGTGTATATGGGAGCTGTGGGTCCATCATACTGTGATAAGGGAGCTGCGAGTCCATCATACTGTGTATAAGGAAGCTGTGCACACATCATACTGTGTATATGGGAGCTGTGGGCCAATCATACTGTGTATAAGGGAGCTGCGGGCCCATCATACTGTGTATAAGGGAGCTGCGGGCCCATCATACTGTGTATACGGGAGCTGCAGGCCCATCATACTGTGTATAAGGGAGCTGCAGGCCCATCATACTGTGTATACGGGAGCTGCAGGCCCATCATTCTGTGTATACGGGAGCTACGAGCCCATCATACTGTGTATAAGGGAGCTGCGAGCCCATCATACTGTGTATAAGGGAGCTGCGAGCCCATCATACTGTGTATAAGGGAGCTGCGAGCCCATCATACTGTGTATAAGGGAGCTGCGGGCCCATCATACTGTGTACAGGGGAACTGTGGGGGACATCATACTGTTTGACGGGAGCTGCGGGCCCATCATACTGTGTACAGGGGAACTGTGGGGGACATCATACTGTTTGACGGGAGCTGCCGGCCCATCATACTGTGTATAGGAAACTGTGAAGGCATATTGTGCATATGGGAGCTGTTGGCCCATTACACTGTATATAGGGGAGCTCTGGGGGGCATTATACTTTCTATAGTGGAGTTCTGTCAGCATTATACTGTGTATAGGGGAGCATTGGGCTCATACTATCTATAGGGGAGCAGTGGGAACATCATACTGTGTATAGGGGAGCTGTGGGGGCCTTAGACTGTGTATAGGGAAGCTTTAAGCTCAAGAAAAAAAAACCATAAGAGGTTAGCGTTAGGACCGGCAATATGTGAGGACCCTTGACGCGGGTTGCCGGCTTAAGTATTGTGGCCATAATACCAACTAATACCTTACATACATTGTTATGTTTTTGGACACGTCATTTTTTCAGGGTGCAGCTGGGCCCCAGATGGCTCTGTATACTGTGGCCTCTGTTCACACAGGATGCATGATAGCAATGGCTGGCCCGCTATATGGCGTTACTAATAGGCCTGAGCCATATGCTTTGTATTTCTGTGTGAACATGCCACATACAGATCATTTTTGCGCAGGTGTGCCAGGTGGCCAAATCCTGATTGTAGGCTGGCTTGCAGTATTGGTATTATTGCACCTGTGCATTTGTCATCCACCATCTTAACTTGGGTCCGCTGCACTTTGGTTAGTGTAATTGGTTGGAGGCCTCAGACAGGTAAGCATCTCTGCCTGTGTAATGGTTTTTTGTGTTGTTGTGTTAAGCTTTGAGCTCACCATACTGTGTATAATGGAGCAGTACATGGGGGAACTTAGGGTACATTATGAAATGTTAAGTGGGCACTTAAGCATTATTGTTATAGGGGCACTCAGAGTATTGTGACCATCAAAGTTGCATATGGTCACAATATGGCGGTAAAGTCAATGTTCGTTTTTGTATATAGATTTATTTTCAATAACAGAGCAGTCATATTCTGAGGTTCCCCTATATTCACAATTAGAGTGCGCAACCGTAGCTGTAATCAGGGTTAGCTGGTTAGGGGCCCACTCAGATGTTTCGCCCCCCCTAAGTTGAAACCCTAGCTACGCCTCTGAATGGAGGAGCATCGCCGACCCCCGATCATGTGACAGGGGTCGGCGATGCGCTCATATCCGGCCGCACGGCCGGATGCGGTAGTTAAATGCCGCTGTCTGCGTTTGACAGCGGCATTTAACTAGTTAATAGCGGCGGGTGATCGCGATTTCACCCGCCGCTATTGCGCGCACATGTCAGCTGTAAAAAACAGCTGACATGTCGCGACTTTGATGTGCGCTCACCGCCGGAGCGCACATCAAAGCGGGGGTCCCGACATGTGACGTACTATTCCGTCACATGTCGGGAAGGGGTTAATGTAACTTTATTCTTTCATGAGTTTTTTACAAGTTTGTGACCACTTATAAAATGTGTTCAAAGTGTTGCCCATTGTGTTGGATTGTCAATGCAAGCCTCTTCTCCCACGCTTGACACACTGATAGCAACACCGCAGAACAAATGCTAGCCCAGGCTTCCAGTATCCTTTGTTTCAGATGCTGCACATCTCGAATCTTCACAGCAAAGACAATTGCCTTCAGATGACCCCAAAGACAAAAGTTTAAGGGGGTCAGATTGGGAGACCTTGGTGGCCATTCAACTGACCCACGACAACCACTTTCCAGGAAACTGTTCATGTAGGAATGCTCTGACCTGACACCCATAATGTGGTGGTGCACCATCTTGCTGGAAAAACTCAGGGAACGTGCCATCTTCAGTGCATAAAGAGGGCAACACATCATCATGTAGCAATTTCAGATATCCAGTAGCATTGAGGTTTCCACGGATAAAGAATGGCCCCACTATCTTTGTACCCCAAATACCACACCATACCATCAATTTTTGTGTTCCAATTTTTGTGTTTCCTGGAAAGCGGATTGGTCATCGTAGGCCAGTTGAATGGCCATTGAACCCCATAGACTTTTATCTTTGGGGTCATCTGAAGGCAATTGTCTATGCTGTGAAGATATGAGATGTGCAGCATCTGAAACAAAGGATACTGGAAGCCTGTGCTAGCATTTCTTCTGCGGTGTTGCTATCAGTGTGTCAAGTGTGGGAGAAGTGGCTTGCATTGACAATCCAACACAATGGGCAACACTTTGAACACATTTTATAAGTGGTCACAAACTTGTAAATAACTCATGAAAGAATAAAGTTACATTAAAACCAAGCACACCATTATTTTTCTTGTGAAATTCTCAATAAGTTTGATGTGTCACATGACCCTCTTCCCATTGAAAAAAATAAAGTTGGATCCAAAATGGCCAACTTCAAAATAGCAGCCAAGGTCAACACCCATCTTGAAAAGTTTTCCCCCTCCCATATACCAATGTGCCCTCAGGGTTATGGTCTTTGGACCTTTATGTTATTTATTTTCTTTTTTTTTAGGGACTCATGTGCAATGTGAGGTGGTGATAGGTGGGGGGTGGGGTATATAGCAATCTGCATTGTTTATGGGGACCCTCCATCTGACCCCCCTTGTTCCCACTCATCTGCTTGTAAGCATTGCATCTTTTGCTAGTTACTTCCACACTTTATATGAAAGATAGACAGGTGTTACTTTATCCTTAGTCAATTTATGGATGCATGCTGACCTCCAGGTGTCCACTTTTGGATGCACTGCTCCCTCAGGGTTATGGTCTTTGGACCTTTATGTTATTTTATTTTTTTTTAGGGACTCATGTGCAATATGAGGTGGTGATAGGTGGGGGGTGGGGTATATAGCAATCTGCATCGTTTATGGTTCTTTATGTACTGTTGAGATGTTTTATCTTTTCTGCGAATTAATAAAGTTATATGACTATTTTTACCGGATGTAATCAGTTTGCTCCTTTTTCTCCTATTTTTGTCATTATACAGTTTATACACTTAAAGAGAACACCTCATTTACCAATCTAATAGGAATACCTTCACCAAGAACTCCTGATGAAACTGCAGAGGCGGTGAAACGCACGTCGAAATGCAGCTTTTTGGACCACACATCTAGGGGCATCATAACTGCAGGTATATTATGATGATCTTATGAAGCCATTATACAGGTATATGTGAATAGGTTAGGTGCAATAGCTGTTTATATTAGAATCATTATATTTGTTATGCAATTTTGCAGTGATGTATATGCACTTTATCCGAATGAATTAGTTAGAAAAAGGCTTTTTTTGATGGTTTAGATTTTATATTATATGTACCTGCTAGTAATTCTGTGATGACCAGCATTGGTAACTGTGGGCCTTCTATAAAATTTGAGTGGATTGGCCATGATATTTATTGATGTGTGACTCCATCTTTTCTATTTCAGCAAAATATTAAAATTTTCGACGGAGGGTAAAACCATCTGAGGTGTACTCATATTTTTTGGTACGTGGTTAACAGTGTTATTGTAACATGTCATTTTATCTTATGATAATGTAAATATAGGTTGTTATATTGGAAAACTATTCCTTAATTTTCTCTATTGGTAATCATTATACAGTTTGGTGACTAATGTGGTTGAGATTATACAGCATAGAAGCTAATATGGGGGCCATTATATAGTTTGGGGGCTAATGTGGGGGCCATCATACAGTTTGGGGGTTACCATGGGACCATTAGACAGTTTCTCTCTGTATCTCATGGAGATCACCACAGTTCATCATCCCTGCTCACAGTGAACTGCACTAACAGCACCATGTGTCCTGAATTTCAGCGTGGACAGTCGCATCATGGTACCATTCATGTTGAAAACCAGATATCACAGAGATGGATTACAGCATGGGACAGTATAGCTTACCTGCACTTTGGAGAAGTGAGGGATATGGTTGTTTGTCATTTTTGTTTTTTTACACGAGGACATGGGCATCGGTGGATTTGGCATAAGGTGAGTATTATTGGTGTTTATTATTTTCAGTTTGTTACAGGCGACATGGGCTTCAATGGAATAGGCATAAGGTGAGTATAACTATGTTCTGATTGTTAAATAAAAGTCTAAAACAGGGTGTTTTGTATTATTTCAAATAAAAGATTTTATTCTTGCTGTGTTTTTTTTCTCCAAACTTTCTATGGGGTCTTATAGACGCCTATCCATTACTAACACCTGGGCTTGATATAGCTTGACAACACAATGGTGACATCAACCCCAACCCTATTACCTTACTTGACATAGCCACAGGGCAAGTGGGAAGAGCGAGGCTAGGCGCAAGATTTGGCACATCTTATAGATGTGCCATTTCTGGGTTAGCTGAGTGCTGATATTGGTAGCCTGGGGAGGAGCAATCTCTCTGACACTTCCCAGGCTATTATTATAAACCCACAGCTGTCTGTTTAGCCTTTGCTGGTTTAAATTTATAGGGGGACCCTACCTCATATTTTTTCTGTGATTCCCCATAAATTCACCAGGAAAGTCTAAGCAACCAGCTGTGAGCTGTAATTAATAGCCTGGGAACCTTATGGGATATTGTCCCTTGTCCTTGATTATTATTACCTTCAGCCCCAAGCTGTGGGCTTTCCCTCTGCTGACTATAAAAATTGCATGGGAGCAAAATATGTCATTCATGTGTCATCAGTGTGCACGTGCGCAGCACACATTTTTTTCGTGCTGTGGAAAAAAAACTGACATGTTTGTGGGTTTTTCACGCAGACACACGGTCCATGTGAAAAACCTGATTGAATGCAATGGGTGTGCGTGTGTCTGTATTTGCAGCCCTTAAATATATAGACACAATAAACGGACGTGTGAAGAAGGCCTAATACTGTATTGAGCACTATATGGGGCCATTATACTGTATGAAGCACTATGTGGTGCGCATTATACTATATGCAGCACTGTATGAGGCCATTACACTGTATGGAGCACTATGTGGGGCTCTTTGTACTGCATGGAGCACAATGTGGGGCCCTTTACACTATATGGAGCAGTACTTGAGGACATTATACTGTATGGAGCACTATGTAGGACCATTAAACTGTATGGAGCATTATATGTGGCCATTATACTGTATGGAGCACTATATGTGGCCATTATACTGTATGGAGCACTATTTTGGCCATTATACTGTATGGAGAACAATGTGGGGCCATTAAACTGTATGGAGTACTATGTGGGTCCATTATGCTGTCTGGAGCACTATGTGGAGCCATTATACTGTATGAAGCACTCTTTGTGCCACTGTTTGTAGCCATTATAAGGTATGGAGCATTACTATGTGGACCATTATACTGTATGGAGCACTTTTTATGGCCATTATACTGCATGGAGCACTATGTGGGGCTTTTATATTATATGGAGAACTTTTTGTGGCCATTATACTCTATGAAGCACTATGGTGGGCCATTATACCGTATGGAATGCAATGCAGGGCCCCGTTATACTGTATGGAGGACTATGTATGGTCCACTATACTATTTGGAGAACTTTTTGTGGCATAATACTGTATGGAGGGTTGTGTGGGGATTACAGTTGGGGAATAATACTGTGTTGGGGTCATCATTCTTTGTCGGAGGGATTGAGGAATGGGGGCATGGAGGGTACTGTGGAGGAATTCACTGTGGGGGTATCATATTGTGTTTGGGGGCTCTTTTTTGCCATCATACTTTATTATCTGTATTATTCAAGGTTTTTTATCCTTTGTTAGTATATATTTAAACTAGGCTATTGGGCCAAATGCTTTTTACTGCTCTTACATAACATATTATATTAATCCATTATTTTATTTTAAGATCTATTAATTAAATGTACTTTATTTGTGTGACAACCCCTTGAAGTTTCTTTCCATATGAAAAAGTTCAAAGGAAAAACGTTCTCAATTGAATACTATTTTTTATAAATATCAAGTTTGGCCCGTGACCTTGTCTAAGCTTTTTATTTTGGCCTTCCGTGTATTTGAGTTTGACATCCCTGGCCTAGGACATTTCAAAACCCCTATGGCAGATTATACCTCCCTTAATATCTGCAGAGTTGAGTGATATACTGTACCCAAGAATTACTTTATTTTTCAACATCTTATTGGGGATTCGGGTTTGTGAGGTAAGTTATGTGAGAAGATAACTGACTTAAATCTTATAGTTTGGCTTTGGACAGTTTATCCCCCTGAGTATACTATGGCCAAACTATACCTGGGTTTAATCTGGACAGGGGTTAATTTGGCACGCTGCTGACGTCATCATACTGCTGCTGGCGCTGGGACCGCACAGGCAGAGGGCACGTTGGGCACTGAAGCTCTCCACGGAGGAACTCAAGAGTAAATGTCATGAACGCCCTCCCTTTAACGAATGTAAAGGGGGTCGCATGATAACACAGCCTCGCCTTCCCCATCTTTTTTCTGGGCATTTCTATTTAGTAATTGAGATTCAGTGAAACCATATGTTTTTAAAGGGTTAATCTATGGTAAGCTGTGCTATTATTAGTACGAGCAGGTTCTGTCTGGTTTGATCTGGTTTGCCTTCCCGCACTTTTCGGTTATTGTGATTGGTTCAAATAATAAGTGCGGGAAGAATTCTCGCTATAAAATCAGCTGTTTTCAACGGACTGTCACCAGTCAGCTGATGAAGATAGAAGATAACAGATGGACCCTCTACTGCAGCAGCTGATTCAGCGGGCGGAGTCGGAGGGCGGCGCGGAGTGGTTGAGGAGTTGCCTTTCTATGGGACCGGCTATAAAACCTACTTCCATTAGTGAGGTCCCGGCTTCTCCTCCTCCTCAGTCGCCGCTTTCCCCTCAACCTCCGGCGGCATCTCCAGCACCTGCGAGATCAAGCCGCAGTTCCAGGCGTAATAGGACAGCGAGAGCAGTGTACTCGCCGGCGCTTCCATCTTCCCGGGTCTCAGAGCGCTCTCAAGATCAGCGCGTCATGAAGCGGAAGTCGACGAGCCGGAAGTCACGGACCTCATCGCGGGAACTCCATCAAGAACAGCTGTTCCCTCAGCTGTTACTGCCGGATGCCGCCGACGAACCCAGAACGTCAAGGATAGAAGACGCGGAAGCAGTTTCCTCGCCGACCGGGAATTTTGAAGCTCCATCTAACCGCGGCAGCCGTACAAGCGCTGCAGCGGTCATGGGAGCATGGGACGCACCAGCGCTCATCAACGCCAGCACGGCTATCCCTAGCGCTGCATCGGCATCTACGGCAGCCTCCAGATCTTGGATCTCCGCACCTGTGCCTCTCGCCCTGGAGGAGAGGCTCTCGATCAACCGCCCGCATTCGCCTGCTAGATCAGGCTTGAGTGCCTTCATGCCAGTCGCCGAGGACCCAGGACGTCAAGGATCCGGTGAGACTTTACATGTCCCATTGTCTGTCCACTCACTTTATATTAAGGATCTAGTTAAGGAAGCTTTAGCAGATTTTTTAGGCACAGGGATTTTTCCTGCTGTGCCTAGATCTGCCCCTAGTGATGTTATATCTGGCTGCTCAGGCCCAATTTTAAAACCCGGTTTGCCAGAAGTACTTTTAAAAGAGTCTCTTACATGCGAAATTTCTCCTTTGGGTTTTCATTTGAGCCCAAGTGTTAAGGAACAGATTTGGAGTAGATCTTTTGTTGATATTTTTTCTTTATTACCTTCTGGTAGGGAGCAGCATAGTAGGTATGAGAAAAAAGATGACCCAGATGATAAGAAGAAATTTAATACAGTAAAATCTTTTAATAACTGGGTACAAGCTTTCTCTATCTATTCTGCTGTTCTCGGCGAGAAGTATCCTAATCTCTGCTCTGGACTGTTCCAGCATTTGGATTCTATCTTAGAGGCATACCGTAGTTTTGGGGGTATGGCCTGGTTACTTTACGACGAGGCATTCCGCCAAAAGCTGTCAATGTTTCCCAATCTGTCATGGGGAACGAAGGACGTGGGGTTATGGGTTAACCTAATGCTACCTCAGAGGTTCCCATCATCCCGTCATAACACCGCTCCTTTAGTTAAAAAAGGTGTATGCTTTGCATTCAATGAATCTAATTGTAAATGGGCTAACAATTGTCGTTTTAGGCATGAATGCTCATTTTGTGGGGGCGTTCACCCTATGCACAAATGCTTCAAGAAACAAATGCAAGTTAGCCAACACGGAAACGGTAAAGACACATTTTCAAAAAGCGTTGACTCCAGTGAGCCTGGTAAACATGGCCCCATGGTTAAAAATTTATCCAGATCAGGTGACTAGTTTTCTTCTATTCAGTGGTTTTAGGGATGGATTTTTTGTTCCTCCTTTTTCTGGTGTTGGTTGTCGGTTAGTTGCTAACCTCCCATCCGCTCTTGAATTTCCTGAGATTGTCAATGAGAAAATCATTAAAGAGCTGGAAGCTGGTAGAGTGTCGGGTCCTTTTGATACCCCTCCGTTTGAGAATTTTAGAATCTCTCCTTTAGGCATAGTTCCTAAAAAGGAGGTTGGGTCATATAGACTTATCCATCACCTGTCTTATCCTAGGGGAGCTTCTTTAAATGATGAGGTAGTTGGTTTTAATTGTTCAGTTCAGTACACTTCTTTTGATGTAGCGTTAGATTTGTTGCGTAAATTTGGTCATAATGCCCTTATGGCAAAGTCTGACATAAAATCGGCGTTTAGGCTTTTGCCAGTCAATCCTAATGGATTCAGTTCTCTCGGTTTTTCATTTCAAGGTAAATTTTTCTTTGATAGATGCCTCCCGATGGGTTTCTCTCTTTCATGTTTCTACTTTGAATGTTTTTCTACTTTTCTTCAGTGGGTTGTTGAGCTAGATTTTGTAGGCGGTGGTTTATTGCATTATTTAGACGATTTTTTATTTATTGGTCCGGTAGATTCAGCTGTTTGTTTTTCTTTGCTTAATAAATTTTTGTTAATTTGTGATCATTTTGGCGTTCCCATTGCGAAAGAAAAAACAGTTTTACCTTGTACATCTCTTGAATTTTTAGGTATTTTGATAGATTCTGAAAATATGTCTTGCTGCCTGCCAGAGGATAAATTATTAAAGTTAAAGGTGTCTATTTCCCGTTGTTTGTCTAGGGAGAAAATAACTTTGAAGGAACTTCAGTCTTTACTAGGTCTTTTAAACTTTGCTTTGAGGATTATTCCTATTGGCAGGGTTTTCTCTAGGAGGTTGTATGAAGCCACTGCGGGCTATTCATCTGCTCATTGTCACATACGGCTTGGTAGGGATTTAAAGGATGATTTGAGAGTTTGGTTAAAATTTTTGTCCAGTTTTAATGGGAGAAGTGTTTGGCAGTCATCATTTGTTTCATCAGACGATTTGGCATTATCATTTTGCGCTAATAGTCGGTTTGGTTTTTGCGTAGCTTTTTCTTCCCTTTGGGCTTTTGAGGAATGGCCTTCGTCTTGGCATGAAATTGGAGTCGTGCGTAATCAGACGGTTTTGGAATTATTTTCTTTATTTTTATGCTTTCAATTGTGGGGTAATTTCCTTAGGAACAAGAGGATTCATTTTCTTTCTAGCAATCAAGGTTTAGTGTTTGCGGTAAATACCCTGTCTTCAAAAAACATATGGGCTGCGAAGATCATTAGACATATGGTTTTTATCTGTCTGGATTATAACATCTGGATAAAAGCGTCCTTCTGTTCTAATGAGAGCATTAATAATGCTGCCATTATTTGTCATCGCCAGCTTTCAAGGCATCAGAAAGGATCCCCAGTGGAGGACGGAAACAGGGCATTATGCCCACATTGGATATGGAATATAATTCAGGATTGATTTCGCATTTCATAACTAAGTCTCTAGCTGATAGAACATGGGCTGAATACTCAGCCGCATGGAAGTTATGGTCTAATTTTTGTATAGCTAAGAACCATCCTCATACCAGTTGTAATGTAGGAATGGCGCTGAGTTTCTTGGAACATTTAGCGTTAAAGGGTTTGTCTCATTCAGCAATGTCTAAACATGTTGCGGGTGTTTCCTTTTTTCTTAAATTTTCAGGTGCTACGCCGATGTCGGAGATATTTCACGTCAAGCAATTTTTAAAAGGTTTTAAAAAGACGCATTTTAAACACGATGAAAGGCGACCTATTTCTTTCCAGCTACTTAAAGATCTTTGTTCCTGCCTTCCAGCAGTGTGTGCCAATGACTATGAAGCTTGTCTTTTCTCCACAGCGTTTTCTCTTGCCTTTTTTGCAGCATTAAGAGTCGGCGAGCTTGTATCCCAAAAGAAGGCCGTTCCTTCTGGCCTGTTTTTTCGCGACGTGAAGTTTTTTGATTCTCACGTTATATTATTTATAAAAAGATCAAAAACAGACCAGTTAGGAAGGGGCTCTTCTTTAAAATTAAATGCTATCTCTGATGGCGTTATCTGCCCTGTTTCCAATACGAGGAAATGGTTGTTGTTACGGCCTGAATCTGATAGCTCGTTGTTTATTCACTTGAACGGTGATCCGGCTACGGTCTACCAGTTTAATTTTATTCTCAAAAAATGTTTGCATAAATTGAACTTGCATGATTTAAAAATTTCTTCCCATTCGTTCCGTATTGGAGCTGCAACTGAGGCTGCTAGGTTAGGCCTCCAGGATAATAAGATAAAAAGTATCGGCAGATGGGAATCCAATAGATTCAAGTTATATATTCGACCTGAGTTATACCCATCTTAACTCTTGATTCATTTTACAGGTATTTTATCGATCTGGATCATCGGACATTCTTTTGTGTTTTGGGCCGAAAAACGAGCCAGAATGAGATCGTATACTGAAAATCTTTCATTTAATTCTTCTTTCCTTCAAATATTTTGGTTTAGCAGGCGTGGAATGCAGTGGAAAAATTTGGTTGGTGATTTAAGACGCCTGAAGAAAATATGGCCGAATCCAGATTTAATTATTTTGCATTTAGGTGGTAACGACTTAGGAAAAGTTAGTACTCTCAACTTACTATCCTTTATGAGACGGGATATATCCATTTTGAAAACAGAATTTTTTCATACAGTTTTAGTATTTTCTGAAATTATTCCTAGGTTGTTATGGTTTGGTAATAACATGCTATTTTTGGAGAAGATCCGTAAACGAGTCAATAGGAGTATGGAGAAATTTATGGCATTAACCGAGTGCTTTTCTTTTAGGCATTCAGATTTGGAGGAAGTTATTCCAGGCATGTATAAAAGGGATTTGGTTCATCTATCTGATGTTGGTCTGGATATCCTAAACTTGGATTTCCAGACTATCATTGAAGAGTGGCTCTGGCGTTTTGGGGGGGGGCCTCGCCTTTGAGAGGCCAGGCGTTTGGGAAAATCGCCCGTTGATTTCGGGTGGATTGGTTATCTGATTGGAGTTAAATATGGGAATTTACTATTTGATGGTTTATTATCTACATTTGGTTTAAAAATACATTTATGGTAACTCAAAATAAACGCCACGGCCATTTTTTCCAACCAAAATCCTGTGTCATGTGTTTTTATTGGGGCAATTTTTGGGGGCTTGTGTTACCATGAACGCCCTCCCTTTAACGAATGTAAAGGGGGTCGCATGATAACACAGCCTCGCCTTCCCCATCTTTTTTCTGGGCATTTCTATTTAGTAATTGAGATTCAGTGAAACCATATGTTTTTAAAGGGTTAATCTATGGTAAGCTGTGCTATTATTAGTACGAGCAGGTTCTGTCTGGTTTGATCTGGTTTGCCTTCCCGCACTTTTCGGTTATTGTGATTGGTTCAAATAATAAGTGCGGGAAGAATTCTCGCTATAAAATCAGCTGTTTTCAACGGACTGTCACCAGTCAGCTGATGAAGATAGAAGATCCCTCCCTCCCTCCCTGAATTTATGTCTTGTTCATAGCCGTCGTGACGTTTATTTGTGGGAAAATCGCCCGTTGATTTCGGGTGGATTGGTTATCTGATTGGAGTTAAATATGGGAATTTACTATTTGATGGTTTATTATCTACATTTGGTTTAAAAATACATTTATGGTAACTCAAAATAAACGCCACGGCCATTTTTTCCAACCAAAATCCTGTGTCATGTGTTTTTATTGGGGCAATTTTTGGGGGCTTGTGTTACCATGTTATTTTAGATGAGGGGCCAGGAGAGGGAAGGGTAGTGTTACTACAAGGACACATAATGTGACAATTTGGTACATTATGGGCAATTTGGGACATTATAGGGGAATTTTAGACATTACGGGGCAATTTGGGACATTATTGCTCCGTAGAGGGAACCTATCATGTTGCATAACGCTATTAATCTGGCCACATGATGGCTGTTGCTTTGCAGAACTGGGGTCCTGGCTTTATATCCCACCATGGACAACATCTACAAGGAGTTTGTATGTTCTCTCCATGCTTGCATGGGTTTCTTCTGGGTGCTCCGGTTTCCTCCAACATTCCGAAGACATACTGATAGGGAATTTAGATGGTGAGCCCCAATGGGGACAACAATAATGATGTCTGTTCAGTTTTATGTATATGATGGTGCTATATAAGCAAAGCATAATAAGCAAATCTGTTGATATGGGGGAAATCCGCAGGCCAATATTGTTAGGAAGGTGCCTGGCTGCTGTAAAAGAATTTGTTCCTCCTGGTAAACACAGGCGGTCAGTCCTACAGCTGTGCGTGCCCAGCTACAGTCACTGTAAGCGCGCCCTGGCACTTTGACAGCCGCCTCAGCACTGTGCCGTGACCTATCAGTCAGTGCTGGGGCGTGCTTACAGTGCTGTTAGCAATGACTGTAGCCGTGACAGCACACCTGTATAACTGAAAGTCAGCGGCTCCCAGGAGAAATAATGTTCATTTTCTCCAAGGTGCCACACTTTCACATATGATGGCTGGACACCTTCCTAACACTACTATCCTGCAGATTAACCCTATATCTGAAGGTTAATAACTACTGATGAGTGGATGTGCTGGGATAAGGTGTTATCCAAGCATGCTCGGGTGCTGAGTGACTTCAGCGTGCTCGGATAATATGTTCACGTCCTCCCACCTGCATATCTCATTTTCCCTCTATCTCCCCCTTTCTCTTGCTCTAGGAGCCAGAGATGTCAATCAAACAAGATATATGGAAAACAAGCAGGTGGGAAGGGAAGGTGTATATAAATGATTGGCCCCGCCATGATGCACCAAGCAGCGAGACTTAGTTTGAACAGTCATCCTGTGCTGACAGAGTCCCTTTAACTAATACAGATTTTAACTCAACTCCCTAAAATGATTCAGACCATAGATACCATACAAACAAATACAATCTCTTGAACCCCTTAAAGGGAATTTGTCAGTAGGATCAACCCTCGTAAGCTGTCTATATGGGCATGTGGGTAGGAAGGCAGATTCTCATGCAGTTCAGTGTCCGCCCCATAGCCCTGAACGGCTCATTTACATGTAAGAAACAATTGGATTTCTCTGAAATAAAACATAGGATGACAGATATCAATGTTTCATGTTATTCTGCTTCCTATGACGTACATGCCCATATAGACAGCTTAGGAGGATTCATCCTACTGACAGATTCCCTTTAAAATACACTCTATAGAGGGCCTTAATAAATACAGATCCCACACCAATTCCTGTACATAAGTACAGACCCCAGACCTGAACCCAGCTCCCACTCCAAACACATACAGACCTCAAACAAACTAAAACATGACCATGACTACCCAAATACCTTAATGCCAAGACCAGACCCCATAAACAAGTGCAGATTCAAATCAGACCCCATAAATAATTACAGACACTAGACCCTTAAAATAATGATAGACCGCAGATGCCCTAAACATACCCCTCAATTAAATACAGACCCAAAACCGAAGTTGTAACAAGCTAGTTGGTATGACCCATGGAGTGCAAGCATAGAAGATAAGGATGGTGCATACTAATGGAGAATGGTCTAAAAATACAAATATGTGTCAAAAAGGGAACAATGTCACCGGATTATGGAGGCGCATTTGTGGTGGTTCCATAAAGGAACCTTCATATGCAGGTACAGGAGGGAGTCTTCAAGCCCACAATCTACCAGTAGAACCGTCCGGCGCATTTCTTCTTTAAAAGATTCCTCAGGGGAGTGCAGGATACTGACTGGTCCTACACAGCATGAATGTAGCAAATAGACTCCATAACTAGGTGAGATTGTTCCTTATTTGACACATATTTGTATTTTTAAACCATTCTCCATTATTATACACCATCCCAATTTTCTATGCTTGGACACCATGGGTCACACCAACTAGCTTGTTACAACTTTGGGGTGTTGCATAGCCGGAGGTATATCTATGCTGTAGTTGCACAAGTTAGAAATGGATGGCTACGGATACTGGCGTGCTGGTTTTATATCACTTCTACATGCCAGTTTTGTCACTTGTACATCAGTTATTGGTGGGTTTCCCATTTATCTTGCTACAATTTAATCATATCTCTTAAATGAATGCATAGCCAGACTCTTTATGAAGAGGAAGAATGCAGGAGTGAGGAGAAGTGAGCAGATCGGAGGCAGCACCCAGGGCCCTTGGCAGCTCCACTAGCATGGGCATGTGTGATATAGGAATAGTGATATAGTTATTACTAATTCTTACAAATGCAATCAGCACAGAAACCATGAATAATTCAATCAATCATCTTTATTGAACTGGTCAAGACATGTTAAAAACCAGTTATCCCACTGAGGTCCAGTTTATCTGTACTTGGACACCAGGACAGAGGACACAGCAGACAGGAACTTGTCCCAAGCAGCCTGGGCAACAGCATTGAATTCTCCGGGGAAGTGGGCAGCTAGGGCCACCTGAATGGAATGGGACAGCAGCTACAAGAGAAAGAAATTGGCATTAGGAATCAAAGTAGCATCACATGAATATTAGTTGCATATTTTAACTGCTTTAATTTAGGTCTAGTTATTACAATTTAGAACCATTAAAATAAAGTGTTAAATTTTTTTTATAATATGCTATGTGACATTATTAGTCATTTACACAAAAATGTAAAAAAAAGCAACTTTTTTAAATTATAGATCTCAAACCTTACACCTATTATTTATATTCATGGAATTAAGTAAATTTTTATTTTTTATTATTTATATTTTATTTTAATTTATGAAAATACATTAGTATTTACCCATAAATTAGTTTTTAACTAATCTTCCCCATAGTATTTTAAATGAATGACTTACTCTGAAGTTGCCAGGATCCACCCTGAGCTTCTGAGCATGCAGGTCACTGAGGGAGGACAGAGCATGGTCGAGGTCGTCCACGTGCTGGGCAGCATTGCCAATGGCCTTCACAATTTTTCCTCCATGGCTGCGCAGATCCTTGGAGCCGGCGCTCAGGTCGAAGTGGCTGAAGTAGGTTTTGGTCTGAGGGTAGCTCAAGAACAGCCTGCGGGAAAAGCAACATATACAACTGATAGACTGCACAGGTAGATGGATGGCGATCGGTGAGGGTGACAAAAGTATTCTAGGAGCGATACCTTTACTGGCTAACCAGAAAAATTATATATGTATATACAAAACATCATAATGCAAAATAGATAACATAAAGGATAGCAATTGCCATATACATCGGAAGTAAGTCTAGAGGTCCTGTTCACTATGTAAGCTATGTTACCTATCCAGAGCCTCTGCTCCAAAGTCATCAGCATGGGCAGAGATCTTGGCTGCCAGGGAGGAGATGGCAGCTTTTTCAGCCTCGGAGAAAGTCATGGTTGCTTTAGGTAAGTGCAGATGAGCTGGACAGTCCCTGACACAGAGCTTCTGTCAAGCACTTTTTAAAGGGAACGGAACATGGTCAACAATAAGCAAAGGCATTGCCATTGGCTTCCCGCGAGTTACACCCTCACACTTATCTTTGAAAGAAAAAAAAGCAACAAAAAACAAGTTATGGATCTATACTGCCTGATATAATGTATATCTCTTTATCTCCCCATACAGTGACCATACGATGCACCATACAGCACGTAGCATGCTGTGACAAGGTCTGATAACAGCTTACTCCATGTTTACTTGTTTGGACACTTTTTTCTGTCCCTTCATATGAAATATTCAATTTTGGCACCATATATGCAACAGACATATATACAGAAGGAAATAAGGACAGCTTTAATCACAGCTTCTATTTGTATAAAAACATAGCTATCTAACAAACACATCACCCAGATTAATAGTGTAAAGAAACTGAGTTCTGTAGTGTTTGTCTGTTAGCGCTGTAAATAACATGGCCGCAGCACGCGGGGCCCACAACATTGTGTATGAAAGTAAGCAGCGGCACATGCGTGCACATAGGACAACATCTATTTCTACATTTTCAAAGCATTAAAACCAATTTAATGAAATATGCCTCTCAAGTTATGGACTGACCTTTCGGTAATTTAAAGGGGTTGTTCACTATGTTTTCTGTTTATAAAAACACCCCAACATTATTCACAAATAACAAACAGTTCGCAGACAAAGACATCAGTGTGAGAAGAGTAGCCGGGGATGAGTAGAGGAGTATACACTATCTGCTACTTTAAGACAATGCTGGAAGGATTCTTTTAAAATAAAAAAGTAGTGACCAACCCCTTTAAGGAGAATGAGTAAGTATAGCATATTGCACTATTCTGGTATGTAGTTTATGTGTCTTTCTCCAAATTCTTTTCACCCAGAAAATCTCTTTAAATGTCAATTGGATGTACAATCTATAATAGTAGCAGAAATCAGACCCGCTCTGTGATTCTATATCACTCACTTCACGGATACCGTCACAGTGCTGGATTGGCGAGCAGTAATGCCTGGCTTAGTAATCACATATCACCAGTATCCCTGCCATTCCATTAGTATTTCTCTTGTAGTAGAGGTTAGACAGACTAATGTCTCCAGTGCACAGTACATCCTTGTGACTACAGATGCAGAGCTGCACTTTTTATTTAAGTGTAAGTTTACACCTGAAGAAAATTAGCTTTTTCACCCACGCCAAAAAAGTCAATGCAAAAAAATAATGCATTTCTTAACATAGCAATATGTAAAAATGGGATCTTCACAGCTATTCTAAACACGCAATGTGCTGTCTGTATGTGGTTATAGTGGGGGGTGACAGGTTCCCTTTAAGGCCTTTCCACATTATCATCACATCCTGTTACCTGTTCCCTCCATCATTTTGGACAGTACAGGTTAGTGACAGTCAATCATTCCCATTATGGAGCAGCATGGAACTGTGTAACATAAAATAACTTAACATGTGCGTTACTATTAAGCCTTGCCGAAAGAAAATGAGCACAAAAAGCAAAGGTGAGTGACATCATGTGTGTAACATGGGTGTCTCCATTTTTTCTTATGATCTAGAGCAGTGATGGGCAACCTTTTGAGCTCGGTGTGTCAAAATTCGCCAAAAAACCGAGCATAACTTGGGTGGTGTGTCACCTTGATAAAAAAACAATTTTGCGACATGTATAGTTTAAATAACAAATATGTATAATTAGAATTAACTTACCTGCTTAGTGACTTCTTTGTTCATCTGTCAGTTGGTTTCTTTTGTTGGTCTTGCTATTATTTAACTTGTGTGGGGTGCCGTGAACTAAGATAAGTGAGGGGGAGGGGGAATTCTTCCAGTGATGGCGAACCTGTGGCACTCCAGCTGTTGCAAAACTACAATTCCCATCATGTCTTCACAGCCAAAGCCTTTGCTTTGAATGGCCAGCCATGATGGGAATTGTAGTTTTGCAACAGCTGGACTGCCACAGGTTCGCCATCACTGATGCCTCCCTCTCACTTATCTCAGTAATGGCCAATGACACCCCACAGTTCACTGGATGATGGTTGCTGTAGTAGTCACAGGGCCTGAGTCCAGACAGCTATCACAGGGCCTGAGTCCAGACAGCAATCACAGGGCCTGAGTCCAGACAGCAATCACAGGGCCTGAGTCCAGACAGCAATCACAGGGCCTGAGTCCAGACAGCAATCACAGGGCCTGAGTCCAGACAGCTATCACAGGGCCTGAGTCCAGACAGCTATCACAGGGCCTGAGTCCAGACAGCAATCACAGGGCCTGAGTCCAGACAGCTATCACAGGGCCTGAGTCCAGACAGCTATCACAGGGCCTGAGTCCAGACAGCTATCACAGGGCCTGAGTCCAGACAGCAATCACAGGGCCTGAGTCCAGACAGCTATCACAGGGCCTGAGTCCAGACAGCTATCACAGGGCCTGAGTCCAGACAGCTATCACAGGGCCTGAGTCCAGACAGCTATCACAGGGCCTGAGTCCAGACAGCTATCACAGGGCCTGAGTCCAGACAGCTATCACAGGGCCTGAGTCCAGACAGCTATCACAGGGCCTGAGTCCAGACAGCTATCACAGGGCCTGAGTCCAGACAGCTATCACAGGGCCTGAGTCCAGACAGCTATCACAGGGCCTGAGTCCAGACAGCAATCACAGGGCCTGAGTCCAGACAGCAATCACAGGGCCTGAGTCCAGACAGCTATCACAGGGCCTGAGTCCAGACAGCTATCACAGGGCCTGAGTCCAGACAGCTATCACAGGGCCTGAGTCCAGACAGCTATCACAGGGCCTGAGTCCAGACAGCTATCACAGGGCCTGAGTCCAGACAGCTATCACAGGGCCTGAGTCCAGACAGCTATCACAGGGCCTGAGTCCAGACAGCTATCACAGGGCCTGAGTCCAGACAGCTATCACAGGGCCTGAGTCCAGACAGCTATCACAGGGCCTGAGTCCAGACAGCTATCACAGGGCCTGAGTCCAGACAGCAATCACAGGGCCTGAGTCCAGACAGCAATCACAGGGCCTGAGTCCAGACAGCAATCACAGGGCCTGAGTCCAGACAGCAATCACAGGGCCTGAGTCCAGACAGCTATCACAGGGCCTGAGTCCAGACAGCAATCACAGGGCCTGAGTCCAGACAGCAATCACAGGGCCTGAGTCCAGACAGCAATCACAGGGCCTGAGTCCAGACAGCAATCACAGGGCCTGAGTCCAGACAGCTATCACAGGGCCTGAGTCCAGACAGCTATCACAGGGCCTGAGTCCAGACAGCTATCACAGGGCCTGAGTCCAGACAGCAATCACAGGGCCTGAGTCCAGACAGCAATCACAGGGCCTGAGTCCAGACAGCTATCACAGGGCCTGAGTCCAGACAGCTATCACAGGGCCTGAGTCCAGACAGCTATCACAGGGCCTGAGTCCAGACAGCTATCACAGGGCCTGAGTCCAGACAGCTATCACAGGGCCTGAGTCCAGACAGCAATCACAGGGCCTGAGTCCAGACAGCAATCACAGGGCCTGAGTCCAGACAGCTATCACAGGGCCTGAGTCCAGACAGCTATCACAGGGCCTGAGTCCAGACAGCTATCACAGGGCCTGAGTCCAGACAGCTATCACAGGGCCTGAGTCCAGACAGCTATCACAGGGCCTGAGTCCAGACAGCTATCACAGGGCCTGAGTCCAGACAGCTATCACAGGGCCTGAGTCCAGACAGCTATCACAGGGCCTGAGTCCAGACAGCTATCACAGGGCCTGAGTCCAGACAGCTATCACAGGGCCTGAGTCCAGACAGCTATCACAGGGCCTGAGTCCAGACAGCTATCACAGGGCCTGAGTCCAGACAGCTATCACAGGGCCTGAGTCCAGACAGCTATCACAGGGCCTGAGTCCAGACAGCTATCACAGGGCCTGAGTCCAGACAGCTATCACAGGGCCTGAGTCCAGACAGCTATCACAGGGCCTGAGTCCAGACAGCTATCACAGGGCCTGAGTCCAGACAGCTATCACAGGGCCTGAGTCCAGACAGCTATCACAGGGCCTGAGTCCAGACAGCTATCACAGGGCCTGAGTCCAGACAGCTATCACAGGGCCTGAGTCCAGACAGCTATCACAGGGCCTGAGTCCAGACAGCTATCACAGGGCCTGAGTCCAGACAGCTATCACAGGGCCTGAGTCCAGACAGCTATCACAGGGCCTGAGTCCAGACAGCTATCACAGGGCCTGAGTCCAGACAGCTATCACAGGGCCTGAGTCCAGACAGCTATCACAGGGCCTGAGTCCAGACAGCTATCACAGGGCCTGAGTCCAGACAGCTATCACAGGGCCTGAGTCCAGACAGCAATCACAGGGCCTGAGTCCAGACAGCAATCACAGGGCCTGAGTCCAGACAGCAATCACAGGGCCTGAGTCCAGACAGCAATCACAGGGCCTGAGTCCAGACAGCTATCACAGGGCCTGAGTCCAGACAGCTATCACAGGGCCTGAGTCCAGACAGCTATCACAGGGCCTGAGTCCAGACAGCTATCACAGGGCCTGAGTCCAGACAGCAATCACAGGGCCTGAGTCCAGACAGCAATCACAGGGCCTGAGTCCAGACAGCAATCACAGGGCCTGAGTCCAGACAGCAATCACAGGGCCTGAGCAGGGTGGATTGATTTAAATCACGCCGATTTAAATCATGATTTAAATCACGATTTAAATCAAAAGATTTTTTTCTATTTAAATCGGATCGATTTAAATCATGATTTTAATCATGATTTAAATCACTGATTTAAATCAAAAGGTTTTTTTTAATATAAATCACGATTAAAATGAGAAGTGAAAGCAGTGCGCATGTGCGCCCATAGTTACACGGACGAAACTAGGGGCAACGATCTAACGCCAGGGTGAGGGGGGGACCCCAAAGTAAGTAAAAATCTTTTTTGTTTTACTATATGGCAATAGGTAGGTGTTTAAAAGCAGCATGTCTTAATTATATAAACTATTAATAGCCTCCACATTTTGTTCATACTGCCCCTTTAATTCCACACTTCTAGCTTGGTTTCACTTTTGGTTTAGTTTCTTTTTCCATTCAGTTGACATGCCCAAACTTGTTGGATAGTCAGCAGTACTTGGCTGTAGTAACAATCAAACTTCATAAGTGATCTGTGTGAGCCATGGCAGGTCGTAAGAGAGACCCTATTTGGGTTCATTTTGTTGAGATGCCAGCAGCAGATCTTGGAAAGAAAGGTGCAAGAGCAAAGTGCAAATACTGTCAAAAGGATATCCAAGGACTTGTTTGCCGTTTGAAATCACATTATGAAAACTGCAACCAGAAGGGAAATGAAGATGTTGATAGTGAAGTGTTTCTTTGGTCATCTTCATCACCGCACTTCTCATGATGTTGCCTCATTCACGCCACCAGGCCTTGCATCTCTTTGTTGCATCGTTTGCATTTTGCACGCATGCCTGCCTTACCGATAGGCGAAGGAGCTTCATTAAAATATTCCCAAACTGGGTCTCTTTTACGGCCTGCTGCCATTATAAGGAAAGAATGTAATAAACCTCAGATCGTACACACAAACAGATCCAGACTTGTCTGTCTGTGGCTATGCTGCAGTATTGTGCTCAAAGTTTCACTTTCATTTTTTTGTCTGCTTGCCCTTCCTCCTCAAAACACTTAGATTCACATTCTTCTTGTGTTGTGCAGATCTATTCCACTCCAAACAATCAGAAACATATTGTCTAACTTCTTGGACTTGGCACTGAAGGGGTTGATTCTGTATTCATAGGTTTGTAGAACAATAGGATTAAGGTCTTTTTCTCAACTCTGTTCATGTTGTAACATTTTTGCCATGAAGAAGAGGCTGGGACCTCTGCGGATTCAAATTCAGCTTTGAGAACTGCGTAAGTAAAGCGAGCGTCTGTGATAATATAGGAGAGAAACTGCCCACTAATCCTACAGAAACCTCTGGAAGAGCATGGCATTGTGAATGTTACACATATACAGCCTTTATTCTACTGAGTTAAACAACTCAGCTTTATCTCATGATGGAAGAACCTTTGGATGGTAAAATATTTTCCTCAAAAAGCAGTTTATTGAAAAAAATCCGATTTAAATCAAAAAAATCCGATTTAAATCAAAAAAATCCGATTTTTTTGATTTTTTTTAAAAAACATTGATTTTTATCCACCCCGCCTGAGTCCAGACAGCAATCACAGGGCCTGAGTCCAGACAGCTATCACAGGGCCTGAGTCCAGACAGCTATCACAGGGCCTGAGTCCAGACAGCTATCACAGGGCCTGAGTCCAGACAGCTATCACAGGGCCTGAGTCCAGACAGCTATCACAGGGCCTGAGTCCAGACAGCTATCACAGGGCCTGAGTCCAGACAGCTATCACAGGGCCTGAGTCCAGACAGCTATCACAGGGCCTGAGTCCAGACAGCTATCACAGGGCCTGAGTCCAGACAGCAATCACAGGGCCTGAGTCCAGACAGCTATCACAGGGCCTGAGTCCAGACAGCTATCACAGGGCCTGAGTCCAGACAGCAATCACAGGGCCTGAGTCCAGACAGCAATCACAGGGCCTGAGTCCAGACAGCTATCACAGGGCCTGAGTCCAGACAGCTATCACAGGGCCTGAGTCCAGACAGCTATCACAGGGCCTGAGTCCAGACAGCTATCACAGGGCCTGAGTCCAGACAGCTATCACAGGGCCTGAGTCCAGACAGCAATCACAGGGCCTGAGTCCAGACAGCTATCACAGGGCCTCCAGACAGCTATCTCCTCAGGCCTCAGAAGTGCAGCCTGGGACTTCTGGTCGGCGCAGCAGGGAGCAGCGCAATGTCGCCCAAACAACACAGATCCGACGCAGAGGCCTGGGACTTCCGGGAGCTGCGCCTGGCCTACCGGAAGTCCCAGGCCTAGACGCTCTGCACCGGAGCTCTGTTGTTTGGACCCACAGACCTCCTGCATGGCATCCGATCCGATAAAAAATCGGATCGGATGCCATTGTTTAGTATTCCGATACCGCAAGTATCGGGTATCGGCCGATATTTGCTGTATCGGAATTCCGATACCGAGATCCGATACTTTTGTGGTATCGGGTATCGGTATCGAAACAACATTAATGTGTGTAAAATAAAGAATTAAAATAAAAAATATTGCTATACTCACCTCTCCGACGCAGCCTGGACGTCCGCGAGGGAACCGGCAGCGTTGTTTGCTTAAAAATCGCGGTTTTCCTTCCTTACTTGAAGTCCCGGCTTGTGATTGGTTGCGTGCCGCCCATGTGACCGAGACGCGACCAATCACAGCAAGCCGTGACGTAATTTTAGGTCCTTCAGGATTTTAAAATTACGTTCCGGCGTTGTGATTGGTTGCGTGCGGTCACATGGGCGACGCAACCAATCACAACGCCGGA
Source organism: Ranitomeya variabilis (assembly GCF_051348905.1). Lineage (NCBI taxonomy): Eukaryota > Metazoa > Chordata > Amphibia > Anura > Dendrobatidae > Ranitomeya > Ranitomeya variabilis. Next base: position 77,838,201 of record NC_135238.1, read on the forward strand.
ACGTAATTTTAAAATCCTGAAGGACCTAAAATTACGTCACGGCTTGCTGTGATTGGTCGCGTCTCGGTCACATGGGCGGCACGCAACCAATCACAAGCCGGGACTTCAAGGAAGGAAGGAAAACCGCGATTTTTAAGCAAACAACGCTGCCGGTTCCCTCGCGGACGTCCAGGCTGCGTTGGAGAGGTGAGTATAGCAATATTTTTTATTTTAATTCTTTATTTTACATATTAATATGGTTCCCAGGGCCTGAAGGAGAGTTTCCTCTCCTTCAGACCCTGGGAAAGAAGCAATTTCTATGGGGCCGCGGCCGGCGGCCGGCGTGTCACTGAAAATGACTACGCGTGTCATAGGTTCGCCATCACTGATCTAGAGTGTAATGCTATTCATATTTCATATACTTCATATTTACGTGCTTGTACAGAGTCCAGTTCATATAAAGTCAGTCACAGTTCCCCATTTCACCTAGTTCCAAGCATAGTGCATCAGAACATGTAATGCCTCAGTTCAATACCAGCCATAGAGTCTGGGCCGGCCTCCACCGAGACAGGGAGTAATTGCGGCTAACGGTCACGAGGTCTCGTCAGCCGACGGGCCCTGCCTCAGCAGAGTAAAAAAAAAGGGAGAGTGGCGGAAGGGATGCAATATCAGCCCATCTCAAAAAGCAATGTCCAGACCTCATGGTCAACAGAAAAAAAACCTCGCTTTTAATATGGAGCATCATGTGTGGCCATTATATACAGTATTGAGCATCATGTGTGGCCATTATATACAGTATGGAGCATCATGTGTGGCCATTATACAGTATGGAGCATCATGTGTGGTCAATGGCCATTATACAGTATGGAGCATAATGTGTGGCCATTATACAGTATGGAGCATCATGTGTGGCCATTATACAGTATGGAGCATCATGTGTGGCCATTATACAGTATTGAGCATCATGTGTGGCCATTATACACTATGGAGCAACATGTGTGGCCATTATACAGTATGGAGCATCATGTGTGGCCATTATACACTATGGAGCAACATGTGTGGCCATTATACAGTATTGAGCATCATGTCGGATCATTATACATGTGGGCAGCACGGTGGCGCAGTGGTTAGCACAGCAGCCTTGCAGCGCTGGAGTCCTGGGTTCTAATCCCACCTTGGACAACATCTGCAAAGAGTTTGTATGTTCTCTCTGTGTTTGCGTGGGTTTCCTCCGGGCACTCCGGTTTCCTCCCACATTTCAAAGACATACTGATAGGTAATTTAGATTGTGAGCCCCATCGGGGACAGCGATGACAATGTGTGCAAACTGTAAAAAGCGCTGCGTAATATGTTAGCGCTATATAAAAATAAAGATTATTATTATTATACAGTATGGAGAACTGTGTGTGGCCATTATACAGTATGGAGCATCATGTGTGGCCGTTATACAGTATTGAGCATCATGTGTGACCATTATACAGTATTGAGCATCATGTGTGGCCATTATACAGTATGGAGCATCATGTGTGGCCATTATACAGTATGGAGCATCATATGTGGCCATTATACAGTATTGAGCACTATATGTGGCCATTATACAGTATGGAGCACGGTGTGGCCATATTTTTTTGTTTATAATTATTGTTTATGAAACAGTGTGATCAGCAGTGCTAAATGGGTGTGGTTGGGACGTGGATATGGGTGTGACTAGTTGAGAAATGGGTGTGGTCAGAGGCATGGCCTAAAATTTGCCACGACGCACTACGCAAACTTTATACCTCTTTCCCTTCTTCAAAAGTTGGGAGGTATGATACCACATTTGCCAGATCACGGCAAGTGCCACAAATCTCATAGGGAATGAATGAGGCCAAACGCAGTGTTGCTGTAAGTGATCCGGTACGTGGCAGATGCAGAAAAACTGCCGGATCTGCTGCAAAAGGCTACTTTCACATCAGCGATTCTTGCCAAAGTCACTGCCGATTGTGTCATACTCACCAAAGCGGAAGGCAGCACTAAAAGTGCCTAGGGCAGCAGAAACTCTAAATACGGCCCTGATGGCAAGAAAAAAGCAGCTAAGTAAAGAAAAATGAGTGGCCATCATTACTTTAATAAATGAAGGTCAGTCAGTCAGAAAAATTGGGAAAACTTTGAAAGTGTCCCCAAGTGCAGTGGCAAAAACCATCAAGCGCTACAAAGAAACTGGCTCACATGAGGACCGCCCCAGGAAAGGAAGACCAAGAGTCACCTCTGCTTCTGAGGATAAGTTTATCTGAGTCACCAGCCTCAGAAATCGCAGGTTAACAGCAGCTCAGATTAGAGACCAGGTCAATGCCATACAGAGTTCTAGCAGCAGACACATCTCTACAACAACTGTTAAGATTTATTCACATCATCATCAAGCACCAACATACACTGTGGCCAAGAGCAAATGGAAATAGCCCTCCCAGAGCACCCCAAGGATGCCGAATCACCAAGACAACTCTGAATAGATATAATCACCACAAAATGGAGTAAAAATGTCCAAAGCAACATATTTAAAAATGCAAAATTGATCAATTTACTAGTACAAAAGTCACAAATCTACATATACGTGCTGTATACACCATATACAAATCAGAAGGTAAAAGGGAGGAGACAAGATGGTAGCCACGTCAGGAAGGGGATAACAGAATACATCCCCAAAATTTAACCATGGAGAAAATATATATATAGTACCAGGGGTCACAGACCCTCAATACTGTGAGTCACAATGAGTCAGTAAAATGTAGCCATACAAGTAACATCCCATAATCACAGTAGTACATGCTTACCCATTTAAGTAATCAGGGGAGTATCCCCACCTCACCCGGCAGCCCCATTTGACGCGCATTTCGCGCTTTAGCTTTTTCAACAGGGGTTAATCCTTTGCCAGTCTCTTGTGCTTAAATACATACAAAACCGAAAATAACGCCGACAAACGGCGCATGCGTGCCAGCACCCGGAACACGTCACCACCAGAGCCGTCATAGCAGAGCACGCATGTGGGCGGAACCCCACCGGATACTCCCCTGATTACTTAAATGGGTAAGTATGTACTACTGTGATTATGGGATGTTACTTGTATGGCTATATTTTACTGACTCATTGTGACTCACAGTATTGAGGGTCTGTGACCCCTTGTACTATATATATTTTCTCCATGCTTACATTTCGGGGATGTATTCTGATATCCCCTTCCTGACTCGGCTACCGTCATGTCTCCTCCTTTTTACCTTCTGATTTGTATACGGTGTATACAGCACATCAGGGCCGGACGGGGACTAAAATTCAGCCCTGGCATTTGAAGTTACACAGGCCCACTTGTCACATGGTGACTGTATAATATCTTTGTACACTTGTAGGCAGGGCCGGTTTTAGGCAAAGTGGGGCCCTAGGCAAAGTTTAAAATGGGGCCCCAAGTGCTAACATATTGCACATCACACAAAAGCATTTAGGTTGTATTTACATGCGCTGAGTTCAGGCCGCTAAATGAGTTTGATCGACAATACTGAAGTTGTTCAACGCTTGTTTCCCGGCCTCTTTCCACCGTCTGAGAAAGAATGATGGGACAGAACCATCACTAATAGATCACTAACAGGTCACCATACAGTATCATGTTATCAGCAGCACATCTACAGTTTATGCTGGCGATGTGCTGCTGAGAACAATGATTTTTGTTCCGGCAAAAACAATATGAATGTGCAGCATTTTACTTGTTTAGTAAAATACACCCCATAGTCCTCCATATATTATAATGTGCACAACAGTCTTCCATATAGTATAATACACTCCCTATAGTCCTCCATATATTAAAATACACTCCTCAGTCCTCCATATATTAAAATACACTGCTCAGTCCTCCACAGAGCATAATACACTCCTCATAGTGCTCCATATAGTATAATGCACTGCCACAGTCATCCATGTAGTACAATTCACTTCCCATAGTATAATGCACCCCATAGTTCTTCATATAGTATAACGTATTCCCCATAGTCCTCGATACAGTATAATGCAGCCCACATACAGTATAATGCAGCCACCACCCTACAGAGTATAATGCAGCCACCCAAGAGTATAATGTAACCCCCATAGAATATAATGCAGCCCCCCATAGAGTATGATGCAATCACCCCTCATAGAATATAAATATAATACAGCCCCCCATAGAATATAATGTAGCCCCGAATAGAATAGAATACAACCCACCTCCCCATAGAATATAATACAGCCCCATCAGAGTATGATGCAATCATCCCTCATAAAATCTAATACAGCCCCCCATAGAATATAATACAGCTCACCTCCCCATAATATATAATATAGCCCCCCATAGAATATAATGCAGCCCCCCATAGTATATAAGACAGCCTCCCCCATAGAATATAATATACCTCCCATAGTATATAACACAGCCTCCCCCATAGAATATAATATACCCCAGCAATAGTATATAACACAGCCACATAGTATATAACACGGCCTCCCCCATAGAACATAATATACTCCCCATAGTATATATCAAAGCCTGCATAGTATATAGCACAGCCTGCATAATATAGCATAGCCTGCATAGTAGTATACAGCACAGCCCACACAGTGGTATATACAGCACAGCCCACACAGTGGTATATACAGCACAGCCCACACAGTGGCATATACAGCACAGCCCACACAGTGGTATATACAGCACAGCCCACACAGTGGTATATACAGCACAGCCCACACAGTGGTATATACAGCACAGCCCACACAGTGGTATATAGAGCACAGCCCACATCTCATCTCTCCCAAACAAACCCCCCCCCCTTGTTAATGGCCCCACAGTCCAGTAAAAAAAATAAACACTCTCCTCACCTTTCCTCTTTGCCCGCGCTGCTCCCTGCTCCTGTCTCGGTGGCTGCAGTCTGCCCGGGAAACAGCCGGTGCGCGATATGACGTCATCGCGCACCCGCAGTGCCAGAGGCAGATCGGGGAATGATGGGAGAGGGAGCGTCAGCAGACGCTCTCTCCTCCATCATTGCATTCAACTATACCGGCGTCATAGACCCCGGTATAGTTGAATGCGGCGGCGGGGGGGGGGGGGGGGGAGGAACAGTGCAGCGGCCCATTTGCCATTCTGACATTTGCCAGAAGTGCCCGATGGCCAGTCCAGCCCTGCAGCACGTATATGTGGATTTGTGACTTTTATACTAGTAAATAAATAAATTTTGCATTTTTAAATATGTTGTTTTGGACATTTTTACTCCATTTTCTGGTGATTATAACAACTGTTAAGAGGAGACTTTGTGCAGCAGGCCTTCATGTAAAATAGCTGCTAGGAAACCACTGCTAAGGACAGGCAACAAGCAGAAGAGACTTTTTTGGGCTAAAGAACACAAGGAATGGACATTAGAGCAGTGGAAATCTGTGCTTTGGTCTGATGAGTCCAAATTTGAGATCTTTGGTTCCAACCACCGTGTCTTTGTGCGACGCAGAAAAGATGAACGGATGAACTCTACATGCCTGGTTTCCACCGTGAAGCATGGAGGAGGAGGTGCAGTGGCGTAACTACAAAGTTATGGGCCCCGGTGCGAACTTCCAAATGGGGCCCCCCCCCGCCATAAAATTCAATGTAACCCCCATAGAATACAATGCAGCCCCCCTCATAGTATAATGCAGCCCCTCCATACAGGGGCAGTGAGAAAGACACGAGCAAATGGTGACTAGGGGGCAGGGGAGAGGGCACAAGTGGGCAAGGAAGACAGGCACAAGGGGACACATGGGGGCTAGGAGGCAGGGGAGAAGGTTACAAGGGGACTAGTGGGCAAGGGAGACTGACACAAGGGGACAATGGAGACTGACACAAGGGGCACATGGGGACAAGTGGGCAAGGGAGACTGACACAAAGGGCACATGGGGACTAGTGGACAAGGGAGACTGGCACACGGGGACACACGGGGACAAGGGACAAGCACAAGGGGACAAGGGAGACAGGCACAAGGGGACACACAGGGACTAGTGGGCAAGAGACTGACACAAGGGATACAAGCACAAGGGGACACACAGGGACAAGTGGGAAAGGGAGACTGACACACAGGGACTAGTGGGCGAAGGAGACTGACACAAGCACAAGGGGACAAAGGAGACTGACACAAGCACAAGGGGACATAGGAGACAGGCACATGGGGACACACAGGGACTAATGGGCAAGGGAGACTGGCACATGGGGACACAAGCATAAGGGAGACAGGCTCAAGGGGACACACGGCCCCCTGACCTGCCAGAGCCGCTTGCAGCTGTGACCGTGGTAGTTACGCCGCTGCCTCACACACACACATACTACAGATATCACACACACACTACAGATATCACACACACACACACACATCATACTACAGATATCACACACACACACACACACATCAGTTATCACACACACACTACAGATATCACACATACACACATACTACAGATATCACACACACACTACAGATATCACACACACACACATCATATTACAGATATCACACACATACTACAGTTATCACACACACACTACAGATATCAAACACACACTACAGATATCACACACACACACAGACATACTACAGATATCACACACATACTACAGTTATCACACACACACTACAGATATCACACACACACACACACACACACACACACCAGAGATACCAGCTCATATACACAACTCACAATCTCCTCTCTGGTACAGGGGTGGCTGATGTAAACCGGCTGCAGCTCCTCAGCTTCTCCTGACTAAAGCGGCTCTGTCCCGCACCTCCCCCCTGCTCTCGCCTTCTGTCCCGGGGTTATTTTGGCTTTCTCTTAAATACGATCTCATTCAGAGGTACATGAGATGTATGAGGGGGAAAAAACAGATTGAGAAGCTGTCTCATCGTGATGACTGGAGCTGCTTCCTGTCTCTCACGTGCCCCGGCTGCCCCCTTCCCCTAGATACGCCTCGGACTGTTGCTGTGCAGGAGGAATCCCCTGCACTGCAATATGGTGTTGGGTGCCAGCACAGCCCGCACAGTGGTCTATCCAGCACAGCCCGCACAGTGGTCTATCCAGCACAGCCCGCACAGTGGTCTATCCAGCACAGCCCGCACAGTGGTCTATCCAGCACAGCCCGCACAGTGGTCTATCCAGCACAGCCCGCACAGTGGTCTATCCAGCACAGCCCGCACAGTGGTCTATCCAGCACAGCCCGCATCTCTCGCCCCCCCCCCGAGAATGCCCCCACAGTCCAGTAAAAAAACAAAAAAAACACTCTCCTTACCTTTCCTCTTGCCAGCGTTGCTTCCTGCTCCGATCTCAGGCTCGGCTGCAGTCTGCCCGGAACACAGCAGGTGCGCGATGATATGACGTCATCGCGCACCTGCAGTGTCAGAGGCAGAGCGGGGAATGATGGGAGAGGGAGCGTCTGTAGACGCTCTCTCCTCCGTCATTGCATTTAACTGTACCGGCGTCATAGACGCCGGTATAGTTGAATGCGACGGCGGGGGGGGTGAGTCGGTGGCGGGGGGAGGCGGATCGAGCAGCCCATGACTGGCACCGGCTCTTCTGGCATTTGCCAGAAGTGCCCGATGGCCAGTCCGGCCCTGCTCTGACCTGCCGGCCCCGGGCCCCTGACCTGCCGGGCCCGGTCGCAGTGGCAACCGCGGTAGTTACGCCCCTGTCCATACTGTACAATGGCCACACATAGTGCTCTATACTGTACAATGGCCACACATGATGCTCCATACTGTACAATTGGCCACACATGATATTGCCTACAGTATAATGGCCACACATAGTTACTCCTACACACGCGGCTGAGCTCCGTACACATTGCACATGCGGCTCCCCTCCGTACACCTCGTACACACCCGGCTCCGCTCCGTACACCTTGCACACACGGCTCCGCTCCGTATACCTCGTACACACATGGCTCCGCTCCGTACACCTCGTACACACACGGCTACGCTCCGTACACCTCGTACACACACGGCTCCGCTCCGTATACCTCATACACACGGCTCCGCTCCGTACACCTCGTACACACACGGCTCCGCTCCGTACACCTCGTACACACACGGCTCCGCTCCGTACACCTCGTACACACATGGCTCCGCTCCGTACACCTTGCACACACGGCTCCGCTCCGTATACCTCGTACACACATGGCTCCGCTCCGTACACCTCGTACACACACGGCTCCACTCCGCACACCTTGCACACACGGCTCCGCTCCGTATACCTCGTACACACATGGCTCCGCTCCGTACACCTCGTACACACACGGCTCCGCTCCGTACACCTCGTACACACATGGCTCCGCTCCGTACACCTTGCACACACGGCTCCGCTCCGTATACCTCGTACACACATGGCTCCGCTCCGTACACCTCGTACACACACGGCTCCACTCCGCACACCTTGCACACACGGCTCCGCTCCGTATACCTCGTACACACATGGCTCCGCTCCGTACACCTCGTACACACACGGCTCCGCTCCGTACACCTTGCACACACGGCTCCGCTCCGTATACCTCGTACACACATGGCTCCGCTCCGTACACCTCGTACACACACTGCTCCGCTCCGTACACCTCGTACACACACGGCTCCGCTCCGTACACCTCGTACACACACGGCTCCGCTCCGTACACCTCGTACACACACGGCTCCGCTCCGTACACCTTGCACACATGGCTCCGCTCCGTATACCTCGTACACACATGGCTCCGCTCCGTACACCTCGTACACACACGGCTCCGCTCCGTACACCTTGCACACACGGCTCCGCTCCGTATACCTCGTACACACATGGCTCCGCTCCGTACACCTCGTACACACACGGCTCCGCTCCGTACACCTTGCACACACGGCTCCGCTCCGTATACCTCGTACACACATGGCTCCGCTTCGTACACCTCGTACACACCCGGCTCCGCTTCGTACACCTCATACACACCCAGCTCCGCCTTGTACACCTCATACACACACGGCTCCGCTCCGTACACCTCATACACACCCAGCTCCGCCTTGTACAACTCATACACACACGGCTCCGCTCCGTACACCTCGTACACACCCGGCTCCGCCTTGTACACCTCATACACACACGGCTCCGCTCCGTACACCTCATACACACCCAGCTCCGCCTTGTACACCTCATACACACACGGCTCCGCTCCGTACACCTCATACACACCCAGCTCTGCCTTGTACACCTCATACACACCCGGCTCCGCCTTGTACACCTCATACACACACGGCTCCGCTCCGTACACCTCATACACACCCGGCTCCGCCTTGTACACCTCATACACACACTGCTCTGCTCTGTACACCTCATACACCCACGGCTCCGCTCCGTACACCTCATACACACACTGCTCCGCTCTGTACACCTCATACACACACTGCTTCGCTCTGTACACCTCATACACACACGGCTCCGCTCCGTACACCTCATACACACACGGCTCCGCTCCGTACACCTCATACACACCCGGCTCCGCCTTGTACACCTCATACACACACGGCTCCGCTCCGTACACCTCATACACACACAGCTCCGCTCTGTACACCTCATACACACACTGCTCTGCTACATCCACACAAACCCCTCCTGACCTCACACAAAAGCTTACCCTCCTCCAGCATGATGACAACCAGCACTGCACTACTGTCCTGCACTACACGGAAGCCCTTGATCATGTGACTCCGACTCCTCCCCTCCTGTGACCTCATCCTAGGTCCTGTGCGCACAGAGCAGCTGCAGCCATAGTTGTGGTGTGCGGCTCTCTGCGGTGGAGGGCTCTGCTGCCGTGACAAGTGCAGTCCCACCCGTGATCGCGCATGCACTGAGAGAGTGCACGCGCACCAGGTTCTGTAAAGAAGGTTTATAAAGGGCCGGCGGCCCATTTTGTAGCTCAGAGTTCTTAGGGGCCCCTAAGCACTGCGGGCCCCGTCGCAATTGCGACCCCTGCGACCGCGGTAGTTACGCCCCTGAGGAGGTGTGATGGTGTGGGGGTGCTTTGCTGATGACACTGTTGGGGATTTATTCAAAATTGAAGGCATACTGAACCAGCATGGCTACCACAGCATCTTGCGGCGGCATGCTATTCCATGGGGTTTGCATTTAGTTGGACCATCATTTATTTTTCAACAGGACAATGACCCCAAACATACCTCCAGGCTGTGTAAGGGCTATTTGACCAAGCAGAGTGATGGGGTGCTACGCCAGATGACCTGGCCTCCACAGTCACCAGACCTGAACCCAATCGAGATGGTTTGGGGCGAGCTGGACCGCAGAGTGAAGGCAAAAGGGCCAACAAGTGCTAAGCATCTCTGGGAACTCCTTCAAGATTGTTGGAAGACCATTCCCGGTGACTACCTCTTGAAGCTCATCAAGAGAATGCCAAGAGTGTGCAAAGCAGTCATCAAAGCAAAAGGTGGCTACTTTGAAGAACCTAGAATATAATACATATTTTCAGTTGTTTCACACTTTTTTGTTAAGTCTATAATTCCACATGTGTTAATTCATAGTTTTGATGCCTTCAGTGTGAATGTACAATTTTCATAGTCATGAAAATACAGAAAAATCTTTAAATGAGAAGGTGTGTCCAAACTTTTGGTCTGTACTGTATATCTATCCTGGCCCCCCATATATCCATCCTGGCCTATCCATTCTACCCCCCATATATCCATCCTGTTTTCCCCATATATCCATCCTGGCTCCCCCATATATCCATAAAACACCATATTGTTGTATCGCATTTGCCTTTGGCACATAACTGGGTTGCTATGTGATTGGTTGTTTTGTGGTTTTTACTGTACGTTAGGCTAGTGGTGAACTAGGGGAATAAGGGCTAGCCGTCGACGAGTGGGGGCACCATCCTCCACTGTTAGGTAGGGCATCCGCCAGGGAATTCTAGGGCATAATAGCCCATACATTTCATTAGTTTCTATCGCTCCCCTAGTGGTGTACCCCTCCATCTACTTCTCCCACTTCTCTGCTTTATATTAATCTTCACATTCATGTTGTATTTGTTTTTAAGACATGCAAGTTTTCTAAAACTTTCTATTAAAAGTTATTTTTAGGGTCTTTTTTCTCTTGCTCTTTGCTTTAATTGTGGACCTTATTCTATAGTTTTTTTGGTTTAAATCGTATTAGGTTCCCTCAGCGCATGCAATAGGTCAAGGCGACATTTAATTTCCATTTGGATCCATTGTACAGTATAATTGATCTGGCCCCACATAAATGTCATTTTTCTGATACTAGAATAAACATTGAAACTGAATTGCCCGGCAGAGATGAGAAGAGAGCTTGGGGGGTAGAGATGCATTTTAGTTCTAAGTGACACAAATACAAATAAAAGATGAAATGATCGTATGAAGGATTAATAAAGGGAGCTGAAACAATTTTTGGAGGAAGGAAGAAGTATCGGAACTTTGAGAAAGGAAAAAAAAACAGTGTGTGTATGGGAAGAATATTTCTCCCTAAGAGATTGTTCACACATCAGCATATGGTCAGTATTTTGAATCAGCATTTGTATGCCAAAACAAGGAGTGGAAATTACAGGGAAAATCAGTTCTCATGCTTCGCACTGCCAACAGCCCGAAACACCGTGTCTGCGAATTGAGGTACTGATTTGGCTTTTATCCTAAGTCATATTGCAAGACTCGTTAAAGGGTTGATTGTGACTTGTAGGATCGCTACTAACAACAGGTGGCGCTATAGAGTTCAAGTCCTTTTTTTCTCTGAAGAGCCAATTTGCAGGGAAAATCTATAATTGAGAGATTGACTCCTGTTCTGTATTTTGGAGACACTTTTGTCATAAAAATACTGATGAAATAATTCTAATGTATGAATAAAAATAAGGTCATCCACCTCCATCCTTATCTGCACTACTGCATTTTTCACAAACAGTTTAAGAAGCATATGTGGACCAATTTGCCGCCATATGTAAGGGATTCCACTGCGATGATGTGAAAGCTGAGAAGTGTTAATTGGACAAATTACATGTTTTCGTGTGCATTAAATTCATTGTGGATTCTGACTTTTTTGGCGGGGTGAACACTACTTTTTCGATTTAACTGAAGTTGCAAAAGGGTAAAATTTGCTGATGTGAAACCTGAACTTTTTCTACTAGAAAATTGTACATGATCGGCAAGAAAGCCAAGACCATATAGATTAGATAAAAAAGTGCTGCCTATGACATGATGGAACTGTATGTGAGCAATGAAAATAAAATCCTGCCTAAAGGTATTAACAAATAATCACATTAAACAGCAAATGGAAAGTTAACGAAAAACGTAAGCTACAGCCATGATCTCATGATTAATAGGGTCTACCTGTTAGATGTTGGCCATACAGAAAGAACATTAGAGACGAGAATATAAGCATATCAAAAATATCAAGATTGGTCTCTATACATTTTATTTTATATCATTAATAGGGCCCATAAGGTTTAAAAGTTATAGGGGCTGAACAAAAGTAATGAATCTAAACTCTTGGGACAGTCTACGGACTTCTAAAGGACTCAAAGGGGTATTCTGGTAGAAGTTGTCCCCCATCCACAAAGTAAGTAATAACATCGAGATAATTGGCGGGTCTGACCTTTAATACATCATCAAAATGGGAAACTTCTGTGCATGCTTGACTACTGTTCACATTCGATGGGATGACTGCTGCATAGAAGCTTCCAGTCCTGCTGATTGGTAGGGTGATCAGTGGTCAGATCTGAACCGATCTAGAAGTTAGTACCTATCCTGTGGATCGATTATAACTTTTTCTTACCACTTTAACTGAGGGATATGAGGGATCTACTTAGTCACCCAATGCTAAATACCGTAAGCAGCACACAGATTAACCACACGGTAAGCAGGTAGCTGACACCACAAGTGCTGCCCAGACTAGCTTAGTATCCTATTATTATATACAGCGTCCTTCTCATCATTACAGACCTCGCTTTTTATTTACTGAGTTGTCTTATACTATTATGTACAGTGGCCTCTCCTAATACTACACAGCAAGAGTCTCAAACATGCACCCATAAGGCTACATTGTGCGGACGCCGTGCAATGGCGCTCCCGAGACCCAGACCAGGGAGGAAGTGGGTCCATCAACACCAGCACTCTTTTCTAGTCCTCAGATGCACGTTCAATAGAAATATATCACCATCGCCCTGGACCACATTTCCTACACCAATCACCGACCTATCAGAGGCTGGCAGTTGACGTTGGTGTGAACGCTATGACTGGCACATGACATCACTGCCATGCGTCACCCCTCTCTCCCGGCCATAGAAGGGTATGCTGTTCACCATGGGAGAGAGGAAAAGTACGAAGAATTGTTAATGACAATCCAAAACCAGCTGACCAGTAGAATAATGGATACTACATACAGTACAGACTAAAAGTTTGAACACACCTTCTCATTTAAAGATTTTTCTGTATTTTCATGACTATGAAAATTGTACATTCACACTGAAGGCATCAAAACTATGAATTAACACATGTGGAATTATAGACTTAACAAAAAAGTGTGAAACAACTGAAAATATGTATTATATTCTAGGTTGTTCAAAGTAGCCACCTTTTGCTTTGATGACTGCTTTGCACACTCTTGGCATTCTCTTGATGAGCTTCAAGAGGTAGTCACTGGGAATGGTCTTCCAACAATCTTAAAGGAGTTCCCAGAGATGCTTAGCACTTGTTGGCCCTTTTGCCTTCACTCTGCGGTCCAGCTCACCCCAAACCATCTCGATTCGGTTCAGGCCTGGTGGCTGTGGAGGCCAGGTCATCTGGCGTAGCACCCCATCACTCTCCTTCTTGGTCATATAGCCCTTACACAGCCTGGAGGTGTGTTTGGGGTCATTGTCCTGTTGAAAAACAGATGATGGTTCAACTAACCGCAAACCGGATGGAATAGCATGCCGCTGCAAGATGCTGTGGTAGCCATGCTGGTTTAGTATGCTTTCAATTTTGAATAAATTCCCAACACTGTCACCAGCAAAGCACCCCCACACCATCACACCTCCTCCTCCATGCTTCACGGTGGGAACCAGGCATGTAGAGTCCATCCGTTCACCTTTTCTGCGTCGCACAAAGACACGGTGGTTGGAACCAAAGATCTCAAATTTGGACTCATCAGACCAAAGCACAGATTTCCACTGGTCTAATGTCCATGCCTTGTGTTCTTTAGCCCAAACAAGTCTCTTCTGCTTGTTGCCTGTCCTTAGCAGTGGTTTCGTAGTAGCTATTTTACCATGAAGGCCTGCTGCACAAAGTCTCCTCCTAACAGTTGTTGTAGAGATGTGTCTGCTGCTAGAACTCTGTGTGGCATTGACCTAGTCTCTAATCTGAGCTGCTGCTAACCTGCGATTTCTGAGGCTGGTGACTCGGATAAACTTATCCTGAGAAGCAGAGGTGACTCTTGGTCTTCCTTTCCTGGGGCGGTCCTCATGTGAGCCAGTTTCTTTGTAGCGCTTGAAGGTTTTTGCCACTGCACTTGGGGACACTTTCAAAGTTTTCCCAATTTTTTGGACTGACTGACCTATATTTTCATAGTTAAGAAATGAAGAACAAGTCCACGGCACCGATGTGCCTGCAAATTCACCGCTTCCACAAACAATTCAACCAAATATCGCTGCTGTGCCTTATATGCCTGACTTTAGACTCTGGGTGCACATGAATAGAGAACCGTATAAATCCAAGCAAAGGAAAAAAAACAGAAGTGCACTCATCGGTCTTTCTTGTGCAGTAGTCCTTTATTAGAACATGTGCGGGCACACTTGGGGAGAACGTGGACAAAAGACGACGGCCGTTTCGCGCTACGGGTCTTAGCGCGAAACAGCTCCAATTTGTTTTATTTTACCAAGGGTAGCAGGAGAAAATGGACCCCTAAAGTTGTTGTACAATTTGTCCTGAGTACGACAATACCCCATATGTTGATATGAAGTTTATAATGCAGAGACGTAAAAATAAAAAATCAAATTTTTTCACAAAAATGATCTTTTAGCCCCCAATTTTTTATTTTCCCAAGGGTAAGAGAAGAAATTGGACCCCAAAAGTTGTTGTACAATTTGTCCTGAGTACGCTGATACCCCATATGTGGGGGTAAACCACTGTTTGGGCGCATGGGAGAGCTCGGAAGGGAAGGAGCACCGTTTGACTTTTCAATGCAAAATTGACAGGAATTGAGATGGGACGCCATGTTGCGTTTGGAGAGCCACTGATGTGCCTAAACAGTAAACACTGAAACCCCCACAAGTGACACCATTTTGGAAAGTAGACCCCCTAAGGAACTCATCTAGATGTGTTGTGAGAGCTTTGAACCCCCAAGTGTTTCACTACAGTTTATAACGCAGAGCCGTGAAAATAAAAATTATTTTTTTTTTCCACAAAAATTATTTTTTAGTCCCCAGTTTTGTATTTTTCCAAGGGTAACAGTTGAAATTGGACCCCAAAAGTTGTTATTTAATTTGTCCTGAGTACGCTGATACTCCATATGTGGGGGGAACCACCGTTTGAGCGCATGGCAGAGCTCGGAAGGGAAGGAGCGTCATTTGGAATGCAGACTTAGATGGATTGGTCTGCAGGCGTTACATTGCGTTTGCAGAGCCCCTAATATACCTAAACAGTAGAAACTCCCCACAAGTGACCCCATATTGTAAACTAGACCCCCCAAGGAACTTCTCTAGATGTGTTGTGAGAACTTTGAACCCCCAAGTGTTTCACTACAGTTTATAACGCAGAGCCATGAAAATAAAAAATCTTTTTTTTTTCCACAAAAATTATTTTTTAGCCCCCAGTTTTGTATTTTTCCAAGGGTAACAGGAGAAATTGGATCCCAAAAGTTGTTGTCCAATGTGTCCTGAGTACGCTGATACCCCATATGTTGGGGTAAACTGTTGTGAATTAGACTTTTTGGCTCCCTCTTGTGGTCACTAGTGATATGACTCTGGGATTGTCTTTCTTCAGTTTGGCACTCACCTGGGTCGTTAGTCCAGGGGTGTCGCTATATAAACTTCCTGGATCCTTAGTCCAGTGCCTGGCATCGTTGTAATCAGATCCTTCTGTTGCTCCTGTCTGCTGGTCCTGGTTCTTGCAAAATTAAGCTAAGTCTTGCTTCTTTGTTTTTTGGGTTATTTGCTTTGCTTCTATTTTTGTCCAGCTTGTACTAAATGTGAGTTCTGACCTTGCTGGAAGCTCTAGGGGGCTGGTGTTCTCCCCCCGGCCGTTAGTCGGTTCGGGGGTTCTTGAATATCCAGCGTGGATATTTTAATAGGGTTTTTGCTGACCATATAAGTCATCTTACTATATTCTGCTATTAGCTAGTGGGCCTCTCTTTGCTAAATACCTAGCTCATTCTTATGTTTGTCTTTTCCTCTTACCTCACCGTTATTATTTGTTGGGGGCTTGTATCCAACTTTTGGGGTCTCTTCTCTGGAGGCAAGAAAGGTCTTTTTTTTCCCTTCTAGGGTTAGTTAGTTCTCCGGCTGGCGTGAGACGTCTAGAACCAACGTAGGCACGTTCCCCGGCTACTGCTATTTGTGGTGCTAGGATTAGATATATGGTCAGCCCAGTTACCACTGCCCTATGAGCTGGTTTTTTGTGTTTGCAGACTTGGTATTTATTCCTGAGACCCTCTGCCATTGGGGTCATAACAGTAAACCCCTGTTTGGGCGCACAGGGGAGCCCGGAAGGGAAGGAGTACTGTTTTACTTTTTCAACGCAGAATTGGCTGGAATTGATATCGGACTCCATGTCGCGTTTGGAGAGCCCCTGATGTGCCTAAACAGTGGAAACCCCCCCAATTATAACTTAAACCCTAATCCAAACACATCCCTAACCCTAATTCAAACGGTAACCCTAACCACACCCCTAACCCTGACACACCCCTACCCCTAATCCCAACCCTATTCCCAACCGTAAATGTAATCCAAACCCTAACTTTAGCCCCAACCCTAACTGTAGCCTTAACCTTAGCCCCAACCCTAACCCTAGCCCTAACCCTAGCCCTAACCCTAGCCCTAGCCCTAACCCTAACCCTAATGGGAAAATATAAATAAATACATTTTTTTAATTTTTCGCTAACTAAGGGGGTGATGAAGGGGGGTTTGATTTACTTTTATAGCGGGTTTTTTAGAGGATTTTTATGATTGGCAGCCGTCACACACTGAAAGACGCTTTTTATTGCAAAAAATATTTTTTGCGTAACCACATTTTGAGAGCTATAATTTTTCCATATTTTGTCCACAGAGTCATGTGAGGTCTTGTTTTTTGCGGGACTAGTTGACGTTTTTATTGATACCATTTTCGGGCACGTGACATTTTTTGATCGCTTTTTATTCTGATTTTTGTGAGGCTGAATGACCAAAAACCAGCTATTCATGAATTTCTTTTGGGGGAGCCGTTTATACCGTTCCGCGTTTGGTAAATTGGATAAAGCAGTTTTATTCTACGGGTCAGTACGATTACAGCGATACCTCGTTTATATCTTTTTTTATCTTTTGGCGCTTTTATACGATAAAAACTATTTTATAGATAAAATTATTATTTTTGCATCGCTTTATTCTGAGGACTATAACTTTTTTCTTTTTTCTTTGATGCTGTATGGCACCTCTTTCTTTGCAGGACAAGATGACGTTTTCAGCGGTACCATGGTTATTTATATCCGTCTTTTTGATCGCGTGTTATTCCACTTTTTGTTTCGCGTTATGATAATAAAGCGTTGTTCTTTGCCTCGTTTTTTTTTTACGGTGTTCACTGAAGGGGTTAACTAGTGGGACAGTTTTATAGGTCGGGTCGTTACGGACGCGGCGATACTAAATATGTGTACTTTTATTGTTTTTTTTATTTAGATAAAGAAATGTATTTATAGGAACAATATATATATTTTTTTTTTTTTTTCAATTTTTTGGGGGATTTTTTTTAATTTTTTTTTACACATGTGAATATTTTTTTTTTTTACACTTTAACATTGCCCCGGGGGGGCATTGTGTTATAGTGTAAGATCGCTGATCTGACAGTTTGCACAGCACTCTGTCAGATCAGCGATCTGACGTGTACAGCTCCTCCAGGCTTTGGTTGCCAATCTGAACTCCATTATTTATCAGCATCCAAGGTGGCACCACCAGCCCTGGGGATCGGAGTGCCCTACAGCATCTTTCCTCTGAGCATTACATATATAGCACGACCTGGTAAGGTGAGCATTTATTCACAACCCCCTTCAACATTGTCTCCCAGGAACCAAACATACTAACCCGATGTACCTCCTATATTTTGCTCTCTTGTTTGCCTTTTCCATGCCCATACATTGGGAGAGACCTGTCAGTCTAGGGCCTGGAGACCCCACAGGAATCTGCTTCCAACTTGTTACCTGAGGCGAATAATCCTCAGTCGTTCTTTCAGATTATGTTGTTTTCTCTGCAACGTTTCAGAGTAACACATACCCGGCTGCAGAAACGCAGCCAGACTCTGATTCATGCCCGTGGGTCAGGCAGCATGAATCACATCAATCACAATGAGAAAATGCAATGCTACACACTTCACTAACATCTAAAGAAGGAAAAAATATGCAACAAAAATTATATTTCTAGGCCCAGGATATGAAGAGATTCCAGAAAAATATATTAAAAATATATTTTTAGGAAACAAATCCATAAAATAACATAGTGGGTAAAATGACAGGGAAAAGGAACCTCCAAATATAAACACAGAATATCCTCCGAAATATACTATATAGATCCATCAGGGAGCCAAGGGTATTAAGTACCAAAGTGCAAGTGCTATACTATTAGAAGGGTATACTTCATTTAAGCATGAATGAAATGACAGGATCCCGTTAACGAGAAATGTCTGCAGTTATATTTGGTGTTACTTCTTCAGGATTCAGTAGAACATCTTGGTGTGGATAAGGCTTATAAGGTTGATCTTCTCTGCCAAGTTAGAAGTGTGATGTTCCTCGACACCAAAATAGTTTTAATTATACAGGCTCGTGCAGACGACCGCATTATCGGTCCGAGTGCAATCCGACAAAACATCAGATTGCATTCGGTCCAATGTTAGCCTGTCCAAGAAAAAAAAAATCACAGCATCGCAAAGTTTGATCCAATATTTGGATTGCACTCAGCCATGCAAGCGCATGGGAAACATCGGGCTGCACACGGATGACATCTGAGTGCAGTCCTATTTCTGCAGCCTCACAGAATGGAGAAGACGGAGAATTTTTTTTCTTCGTCTTCTCCTCCTCCGAAACAATTGTATGTAGCACTTTGTGGTCATTCTCTGATTAGCGTTTGATCAGTGTCATTTACATAATTAGGCTGATTCTCTAGGATGAGTGAATCTATGGCCGTCTGCACATGTCCTACCAGTGACAGCAGTAGGAAGCATGGCTTCCCTGTGTATAAGATTGCAACCAGTAGTAGCTGCAATTGTAAAATTGTCCCATGTGACATCTATGATGGGTAGTAAAAGATATATTATTAGACGTAAATATTAGCAAGCATAATAAACTACCGTAAATAAAGAAGCACAAATATGTCACGTTTACCCTTAATAAATGTGCACACAGATGCATCCTTCCACTGATGCTGACATCCCATAAAGAGGCCTAAAGCGCCCATCTCCACCCCAAACCACACAGGCTCAGGGTCATCACTTTCCCAGGGCTGCAGGGCAGCATTTTGTTATCAGTGCGTTACCGATGTCTAGGAAATGTCCAGTTAGGCAGATTACTGCTGAGCTGCTCTGTAAACTGCAAGCAATCCTTTTGTCAATGAAGATAATGCATTTTTTTACTTAATACTGCTGACTGCTAATATTATGTGTAAAAAAAAATAAAAAACTGTCTAACTGCACGAGGAGGTAAATAAACTGATTTACACATAATAACGACTTTAACTACTGATCTAGAAGTTATCCTATAAGAGATACCTAGGAGGCTTTACTTTGTGAATAGTAGGAACTGAAACCCAATAATGGCTTATGTTGTGTGTCTGTGTCATGTATATTGGCCTATATCTGCATGGTATGGAGAGCTCTCCGTCCCTGGACCAGCCCCATAGACCACCGCATATGACATGTGGGACGTTGGTGGTCGCTTAGAGGTTAAATGGGTTTTCCATTGATGGACAATTCCTTATTTATGGGACCATGAAAGAAAAAAAACAAAAGCACCATGCTAACCTCCAAGAATGGCGCCACTCCTTTGTCTAATTGTATGGCATGTTTAATGTTTAACCCCTTGTCGCCATGGCTATTTGTCCATTTGTGAATTTTTCACTGAATTTTTTTCATCTTGCTCTTCCAAAAGCCATAATGTATGTATTTTGGCATTGTTTTGTATAACACCATTGCTTCTTCATATAATGTACTATTAAGTAAAAATTAAAGTTAGCCTTGTGCATACAACGGGTTATATTGGACGAGCGCTATCCATGGTTTTCACGGTTAGCTCTCGCACCCATCATATTATATGGGGCTATGCACGTGTCTGATTTGTTTCCTCAGACCAAGTGGTCCAAGGAAAAAATCAGGAGCATATCCGCTTTTGATCCGAGTGTTGTATTAAACTTGGCAATATAAGCCTATGTGTGTGAAAAACATCAGACTGCACTAGGATGACATTCGAGTGCAGTCAGATTGTCAGGCACTAACAGAATGGAGACGGTGTACAAACTTTTTTTTGTCCGCTTTTGAGAAAAACTGATGCCATAATCGGAGTCGGATCAGAATAATTGGACCTTCTTGGGTTGAGAGAAAATGGCCGTGTGCACCTACTCTAATTGTGTGGTTCACTAAGGTTACAGAGGTCCATATTTAAATATTTTTTATGTTTACTACTTTTTTTATACATTTTTCTTCATTGTTCCCAGGTGCATACACTTCAGTACTCATGTAATGAAGGTATATTGTAAGTCTAGGGATCTCCTACAATGCCCAGCCTGTGGCACAGCTACTGGGGCGTACAGTATGCCCATCATGTATTTTAGACAGAGACATATCTGCCGAGTTTCCCAATTGGTGTTGTACCTGAAACATCTTTTTTTTGGCATCTTATTGGTCATTTTATTTAATTGTATTAATAACATACCCTAAAGAAGGGTCAGGTCACATTTTTTAACGCTTCTCGGCTTTGGAAACCTGAATTGGTTAATAGAACCTCAAAAGTCCGAATATATGTGCAGCAAGTTGTTTTTAGACAGAAATGTACGGTATATGTTTGATTTTTTCCGTGTTTATTTAGCGCTATTTCACGAGGGCTGTGGAGCGAATCCACCTGAAAAAGTCATGCACGTACTCTAAGGAGTAGAAAGAGGGCAACCCCAGGGTTTCCACTAGGTCCCTGGCTGTCATAGCAATTTAGCAGATCCCTGCACTCGAACTGGTGCCCCCCTTTCTCTTTAACTACTTATATACTGTTGTCATTATTGACGGGCATTTAATGGTTATGCTGAAAATTCTCTATTTCGAGTGGGCATTAAAAGCTATAAAAAAGACAAAATACAGCTGCCCAGATATTCTGCTGTCATCTCAATAAATCTTTTAGAACATAAGAAAGCAGTGACTCAGCAACCTATAAGCGTTGCCATCCTGTATATTTGCCTGGCTGGGAGTAACTTACTATAGGGCTGTGATGTCACACACACACACACACACACACACACACACACACACACACACACACACACACACACACACACACACACACATTATTAGCGCATGTAAAAACCTGACCTCGCTTGGAGAGCACTTGGACCACTGTTTTCAAATTGGGCTGTTCAAATTAAAATGTATTCAAATATCAAAAGACTGACCGTGACTTCCAAACTGAAATCAGGTGCGTACAGGTGCTTACTAAGAGTAGCCATCTCCATATATAACAAACAAAGTAGCGCTATGGCATGAAAACATGAAATATATGAAATTTAAACTGCATTCCTGCTCTAGAATTCACATTAGGTAGGTTCCCAGCCACAAAAATCGCCTTATCGTGGCTGCTGGGACCTATAAATTGGCCAATTTTGTGCTAAGTATCCTCAATTTTTCCTATTTCTAGAGCAGTAAGGCAATTCAAATTTCATATATTTCATGTTTTCATGCTATAACACTACAGAACACTACTTTATTTGTTTGGTCAAATTAACGTTTTTTTCACACAGACAAATATGTTGGTGTGAAAAAAAATTGCACGCACTATTCACGTCGGTATTTTGGATGAGACTCGTCTATTCAAGTCTGTAGGTGCGCCAAAAAATTATATCCCATAACAATAGCATCAGATATTTATGGGGATATTGCAGTTATTAACCTAGGAAACTGTAGTCGGTCCTGTAAGTTTTATTAACAGCTCATATAACAATGGATGATAAGTTACATAGTTATAGAAAGGTTGAAAAAGTCCAAAATCCATTAAGTTCAACCTTTCTCCACCAATTGTGCATTTTGTCACTAGATTATCTAACAGTTACATATGTGGCTACCATACTGGTGTAAAAACAGCCACATGAGTAGCATACAGATGACAATTCCTATGCTAGGAATTGCAATGTTTCTGTAAAAATCCGATGCTAGACGGTTGGTCTGCATAGTATCCGATATTTGTATTTGGCGCGCCAATAGACTTAAAGGTAAGTCTCATCCGAATTACAGAAGAGACTAGAGCATGCTGCCATTTTTTTTTCGCACAGACATTTGGTCCGGGGGAAGAATTTCTCATCAGAATATTCCATTTGAATAACACTGAAGTCTATGGGTGCGAGAAAAAAAAATCGGATCACACAGTGGGGATGAGTGGCATCCGGTTTTATGGATACATTTCTATTTTAAACCTAGAAAACTGCATGTGACCATTGTTTTATGTAGTTGTATGAAAACTAATCGTACATGGACGTAAAAAACGGACACACGGATGGCACATGGATGAAAATCTGATGAAAATTAGAAAAAAATCATACAATTTTTCTGGCTGAATCTCGGGCAGTTTGTCATAGGCACGTCTGCAGCCCTATGGGTGAGCGTAAACAGGTCACATACAGGTTACTTCTCTATTTCATGCATTTTTAATGTTTCCATTACAATTATTAAGATAGGAGACTGCATTTGGCCTTTTATTATTTATTCAATTGTTCACGTATAAAAGGATGGCATGCATACAAAATGGACACATAGATTTCATACAGATAAAGCATTGTCTATTTTTTTCTGGATCAAAACCAAATGATTTTGCGTATGCTCATCTTAACCCGACCCTATGTCAGGAGGAAAAAGTTGTTATTTTATTTTAGAATGAAATGCACTTTAGCGACATAGATACACATATACTTGTTCATCAAAAATGAAAAGTAAAAGCCTTGCACATAATTATTCATAGGCAGCAGTTTTCTGGCTGCAACATGTAAAAAAACCATAGGTTTGGGTGTAACTCCTCAATGGCCAGTGATAGTGGATGAGTGACCATTTCTATGGACCCTTCCCCTATAAATTCCCAGTGTCCTGACACAGAGCACAAGCCTTCTGCGTCTTACCCTACAGCTCAGACCCACCACACACAAGAAACATGACTTTCTCTGAGGTTGAGAAGGCTGCCATCGTGGCCATCCTGGGCAAAGCCTCCGGAAACGTGAGCGCTCTCGGTGCTGAAGCTTTGGAAAGGTAACAATTATATTGTATTTTTATTCTTAGAAATAAGCATTAGCATTGAAAATATATATTTTTTAATTCTACATTTAAAAGTTATGTTTATACTTCATTTAAGACATAAAACAGTTTGGCGGAGTGTGATATGTGATGGACTATAGGGTACATACGAGTACATAGCCCCATCACGGTGATCAGTAATCTGACCGCTGTCCACTTCTGACATAGCTATAAAAGCCAGGAGAACCTGTCAGCACGTCTGATGTCTGCTTTACCGAATATTTGTACTCACAATGAAATAGAAAAGAGAAATGAATGAATGAATAAATTGGCAAGTGGGTGTTACCATTCTCCTTGATGTGTTTCTATGCGCGCTAACACTGTCAGCTCTTATTGGATAATGTCAGGTTGTGTAGCGGACACCCTCTGATTGTGACATTCAATTATCAATTTATTCATACATTTCTAGAGGAATGGGACAACTTAGACCACCAAGAAAAGATGCTCCAGAATTAGTAAATTGTGGAAATACAGTCACTTATTAACACCAAAACGTCAAGACAATTGTCTGGATCTCTATAATGCTGCCAGGCCAGCAATAAATGACAGTATTTCACACAATTTACTAATTCTGGAGCATCTTTTCTTAGTGGTATAAGTTGCCCCATTCCCGCAATGCTCTGCTCTCTGATGAATCAAGAAAGTTTTAAGTCGAACCTAAACCATGTAGGCAATATATATTTAATAAAAAATATGTGTATTTATATTACACTATGGCTGAAATTACAGAATAGCAGTTCCTCTATTAGGAAACTTGTGCAGTGGGATCTGATTTGATTTCTCTTTAATCCTAGGATGTTCCTGGGCTTCCCCCAGACCAAGACTTACTTCGCCCACTTTGACCTCAGCCACGGATCCACTGATCTCCAGACACATGGAGGAAAGGTCTTGGGGGCTCTTGCAGAGGCGGCCAAACACCTGGACAACTTGGAGGGATCCCTGTCCCAACTGAGTGACCTGCATGCCTACAACCTGAGAGTGGACCCAGGAAACTTCAATGTAAGACATATAACAGGCTGTAAATATGAGTAAACCCTATCATGATAATTACATCCTTATCTATTACTCCATTGTATTCCACAACTGTCCTGCTATTCTTATATTACAGATATATGGCTGTGCGTGTGTGAGCGGAGTCACACAATCCAAGTTCCAATATTTCTTTCTAATTGATTGATACATATCTACATATATCTAATATTATATATATAATATTACATATCAATCAATTATAATGAAATATTATTTCTATATATTTAACAGTAGAGCTTTAAGAGGGCCTGTCACCAGTGGCCAGTTTCTGCTCTTGTTAATTCCTGCTGCTCCTTTCAGTAAGCCTTTTTTAATTCCACTATATGGTTTTAGAGATATAGGCATTTTTACTTAGAGCTAATTTTGATGGCTGTCAGCATGGGGGCGTGGCTTGTAGGATGCTCTGGGGTGTGGCTTGTAGATGTTCTGGGGGTGTGGTTGTAGGATGCTCTGGGGTGTGGCTTGTAGATGTTCTGGGGGCGTGGTTGTAGGATGCTCTGGGGTGTGGCTTGTAGATGTTCTCGGAGCTTGGCTCATAGGATGCTCTGGGGTGTGGCTTGTAGATGTTCTGGGGGCGTGGTTGTAGGATGCTCTGGGGTGTGGCTTGTAGATGTTCTGGGGGCGTGGTTGTAGGATGCTCTGGGGTGTGGCTTGTAGATGTTCTGGGGGCGTGGTTGTAGGATGCTCTGGGGTGTGGCTTGTAGATGTTCTGGGAGCTTGGCTCATAGGATGCTCTGGGGTGTGGCTTGTAGATGTTCTGGGGGCATGGCTCGTAGGATGCTCTGGGGTGTGGCTTGTAGATGTTCTGGGGGCGTGGCTTGTAGGATGCTCTGCATTGTTACCTTGTGAGCTTTACCCCCTTGGTGAAAACCATAAAAATAAAACAAGCAAAAAAAAACAGAAAACACAGTACGCAAGGGAGCAAAAACTGGTAACTTTTGACAAGGTGAAAAAAAAAAAAAAAAAAGTATTGCAATTGTGTGATTTCGCTCATACAAGCACAGCCAAAAATATAATATACATCATCTCCAATATTGACTACCATAAAATATTGCTGCAAATCTAAGCCCCCTGCCCCCAGTCATATAATCACTCTCCAACGACTTTACCGTTTTTCGGTGCCACTCTGGTCCCGCAGCTCCATTTTGTAACAGTAGCTTCTGGGTGGCTGGAAGAGAGAAACTATGTCACGGGCTCTCAATGCAAGTCTATGAGAGCCAGAACGAGGCCAGAACGAGGCTCTCATAGACTTGTATTGTAAAGTGACCTCCGCGCAGCCCCATGAAACACTGGAGCTGCCAGCAGGTCACTTTTCACCAGAGATCGATAGGAGCAGCAGCAAAAATAGGTGAAAACTCTGGAAGGTGAGTATGAGGCAGGGGACTTACATTTACAGCACCACTCCCGAGGTGCAATACCAGAAAATGCTGGAGTGGTGCTTTAAATTAGTATAGAACATGGCTGTTTTTTAAGTTTGTCAAATAATTGTGACCTAATAGTGATTGTCCTGTCTTTGTGTTCCAGCTGCTGTCTCACTGCATCCTGGTCACCCTGGCCGCTCACTACTCCGCTCACTTTGATGCCGTCACCCATGCTGCTTTTGATAAGTTCATTTCAGTGGTGTCTCAAATCCTCACCTCCAAATACAGATAAAGGCATCAATCGCTCACTCTACTTTTATGTTTAAATAAAATATTTAATTAAACATAAGTTCTGTACTTGTATTTTGTATTAGTACTTTAGATATTTTATAGATTTTATAAAGCACAAAGGTCAAGATCTTCACCCATGAGTTGTCGGGAATCTGTCAGTAGGATCAGCCTTCCAAAGCCGTCTATATGGGTATGTAGGTCATAGGAATAACATGAGACCTTAATATCTGTGATCCGATGTCTTTATTCCAAAGAAATCCACATTTTCTTAAATGTAAATGAGCTTTAAAGATCTATGGGCTGGACACTGATCTGCATGAGAATCTGCCTCCGGAGATTATTTTAAATAAAAGGGCCATTACCAGTGTGAGACAAATAATGACTGACAGTCTGCTATCCGGATTTACATCTCTCACACTGGTAACTCCCCTTTTATTTAAAATAAGCTTTGGAGGCAGATTCTCAGAGATATCTATGTCCGGCCTATAGATTTTGATATTCTAATGGTGCACACATGCTGGAAGCACATTTGCAATTGTGTCCATGCTGGGCAAATGCCTTTGGAAGTGTGAGGGATCTTGGCAGGGACTACAGCCAGTGGCCCAAGACTCCAGGTGGACCCATGGCGAGACTGCCGTCATTATAATCTTATAATAACTTTTATTGCAACCATAAAAAGTGTGCATTGCCAGGCAGGTGTATATAGATGTATACTGATTGGGTTAATACATTTAACATTTTGATAGAGTAGACTTTTATGAAAACGGCAATACCATTTATGTTTAATTGTCTATTTTTATTTTTTTGTTTTTAATGAGGTGCCAGAGTGATTAAAATTTTTAGATATTTTTTTATTTTCTCATTTTTTTAAACTTTTTTTTACCTTATTTTTTGTCCTCTTAGTGGACTTAAAACTGCATCATTTTATCACTTATACTGTATGGTAGTAAAAATCAGTCT
The DNA here is from genome assembly GCF_051348905.1 of Ranitomeya variabilis. NCBI lineage: Eukaryota > Metazoa > Chordata > Amphibia > Anura > Dendrobatidae > Ranitomeya > Ranitomeya variabilis. Next base: position 77,865,547 of record NC_135238.1, read on the forward strand.
CCAATGAAGTCCAGCCACAGGCTGGGTTTCAATGGAGCACCGTAATGGTAAGCACGAAGATCTTCAGGAGACCCCCACCTGCCATGGCAACCCATCAACAACCCACGATCTGCAGAGACAAGTTGTGAATGGAAGCTGTCAAGCTAAAGTTCTGACCAGATGGAGAAGAAATAAAAGAAAATTACTGTAATCAGACAGGTCTCCAGATCTTGACTACAATTATTGAGTACTTATTATGTTTAGCGCCATCATTTATTATATAGTGTCCTCTCTTGTTGTCATGATCCAGACTGGGTTTTGAGTCCTGTCTTCCCTTTTCCTGGTCTGATAATGTCAGGCGTTAACTTTTCTCAGCCTCAGTCTGGTCTCAGGTTTGCCATTTAGCCCCGATGTGTCCTGCAGATCATGTCAGTTATAGTTTCTGCCTAGTGCTGCTGTAGCTGTCTCTGATTGCTCCGATTTGTCCTGCTGCGTTTGCTGTCTGAACCCGTATCTCTGTTTTCCCCTGTTCCCGTCTTGACTCAGTGTTTCCCTTTAGTGTGCAGACTCTCTGGTTTGACTTGACATGTATCCTGACCTGTTTCTGTCTTCTGTCTTTTGGTTTATCTGCCCCTGACCGTTACTCACCCCCTAGCTTGTCCCTGACCGTGAGTTTGCTTATTCCTTTGGCACTGCGCTACAGTCTAGGATTTGACCCGGCTTGTTTTGACTATTCAGCTGTCACCTGTGGTACCCTCACTGTTGCACTGCAGGTTAGCTCTGTTTAGATGCAGACCTGCTTCCTCTCTACTGCCATCTAGTGAAGCCTACACCTACCTGCACAGCAGCAGCATGACATTTGTTATGTATAGCACTGACACATTATTAGTCCTCTCTTTATGTATGGTACTATCCGCTATTACATAACATTCTCTTTTGTTATGTATAGTACCTTCCCTTATAGCATAGCGCACTGCACCTTATAACATAGCATCCTACCAAATTATATATATATTGTGACTACTCTTAATACTTAGCGTTATCTCTTATATAGAACTCTTATTCTTATTTAATAATGCCCTCTTTAATTTTGTATAGGCCCTATCTTTATACATAGTGACCTCTCTTATGTTATCTAGCACTTTTCCTTATTACATAGTGTTGTCTCTTATGGTGTATAGTGCCATCCCTTTTTACAGTGTCCTTCCTTAATATGTATTGCGGCCTCCCATGTTACATAGTGTCCTCTCTTATCATGTTCAGCGCTATCAAGATATTACAGTGTCCTCTCTTGTTATATATAGTGCCTTCCCTCATTGTATAGTGCTGGGACATGTTCAGACAACCATAGATTCTCCCATCTGAGGGAATTGGTCACATATCCAATTCTCTCAGATGAGGAGAAGATGGAGAAAAAAATGTCTCCATCTTCTCCATTCTGTCAGTCCATGGAAATCGGATCAAACTTGGGCATGCTGAAACTTTTTCCTTGAACAGACTCTGTTGAAGAAGAAATCAGACATGTCCATCGTCCCATAGAATAGCATTGGTCCGGATGTGATACGATAGTTTGCTGTCTCACACTTGGACCAAAATACTCTAGTCTGCACCTGCCCATATATGAGTTGACAGAAACTTCTCCTAGAATGTTATTAAAGGGAACCTGTCACCACGTTTTTGGAAGATGGGATAAAAATAGCGTTAAATAGGGGCAGAGGTGGGCGTTACATTAGTGTGTGTGTTATGCGTTTATTACCCACCTAAGTTGCCGAAATAACTTTGCAAAGTCTCCGTTTTCGCCTGTCAATCAGGCTGGTCAGGTCGCATGGGCGTTGTCTTCCCCCAGATTTGGCGTAGTTTTCCGTTGGTGGCGTAGTGGTGTGCGCATGCCCAAAGTCCGGAATCCTCTTCCAGGGGATTTAAAATAGCGCGGTGTTCGTTATTGCATTGGTGATCGGTGGGCGCGGCCATCTTCCTTTGGCCGCGCGTGCGCAGAAGCGGCGCTCTGCTGGCCGCGGCTTCAGGAAAATGGCCGCCGCGATATCCATCTGCGCACGCGCGGCATCCCGCGGCCATTTTCCTGAAGCCGCGGCCAGCAGAGCGCCGCTTCTGCGCACGCGCGGCCAAAGGAAGATGGCCGCGCCCACCGATCACCAATGCAATAACGAACACCGCGCTATTTTAAATCCCCTGGAAGAGGATTCCGGACTTTGGGCATGCGCACACCACTACGCCACCAACGGAAAACTACGCCAAATCTGGGTGAAGACACCACGCCCATGTGACCTGACCAGCCTGATTGACAGGCGAAAACGGAGACTTTGCAAAGTTATTTCGGCAACTTAGGTGGGTAATAAACGCATAACACACACACTAATGTAACGCCCACCTCTGCCCCTATTTAACGCTATTTTTATCCCATCTTCCAAAAACGTGGTGACAGGTTCCCTTTAAGTCAGGAGCACTGTTGTACCACCAATGGCGGCAGGCCATGCCACTACTATGAGGCTGTGAGCTGGGGGGCTCAGTGTCAGCGGCTGGACAGGCCCGCCCTCTGCCCGTCAGCTCAGAATGATAGGGGTTGAAGCATCTGCCGATGCTCCCTCCTCCATCATCATTGCTCCTGTTGACGGCTGGAGGGAGGGCCCGTATGTAAGCACGACCAATGATGATGGAGGATGGAGCATCAGAAGCATCCAGCCCCATCATTCTTCTTCGGCATCTGATGTGTCAGAGCAATGGGCGCGATAAAGTCATTACAGCGCGCCCATGGTTCTGGCATGTCCACACCACAGACTCAGCAGACCCGAACATTGGGTTGAATGGGGAGAGGTGAGTATTGTATTTATTTTTTTAAATCAGTGACTGGTGGCCATAATAGCGTATTGAGGACCTTGGGGGGTGAATTATATTATATGGAGGACCACGGTGGGGGGGGCTGCATTTTATTGTATGAGAGACCATGGGGGAGTGCATTTTATTCTATGGAGGACGATGGGGGTGCATTATATTCTATGGAGCAAAATGGGGAGTGACTTATATTCTACAGAGGACCATGGTGGGGAATGGGTTGCATTTTACTCTATGGTGGAACATGGGCGGTGCATTATATTGTATGGAGGACCATGGTGGGTGGTTGCATTTTATTGTATGAGGGACCATGGGGGAGTGCATTATATTCTATGGAGCAAAATGGGGCGTGAATTATATTCTACGGAGGACCATGGTGGGGAATGGGTTGCATTTTATTCTATGGTGGAACATGGGCAGTGCATTATATTGTATGGAGGACCATGGTGGGGGGTTGCATTTTATTGTATGGGGGGTGCACTCTATTGTAAAGAGGACTATGGGGAGTGCATTATATTGTGTGGAGTACCATGGGGGGTGCATTATATTGTATGGAGAACCATGGGGTGCATTATTTTGTATGGAGGACCATGGGGGGTGCATTATATTGTTTGGTTGACCAGGGAGGTGCATTATATTGCATGGAGGACCATGAGAGGTGCATTATATTGTATACAGGACCATGGGAAGAGCATTATATTCCACGGAGGACCATGGGGTGTGCATTATATTCTATGGAGAACCACGGGGGTGTATTATATTCTATGGGGGACCATGGTGAGTGCATTATATTATATGGAGGATCATGGGGTGTGCATTATATTCTAAGGAGGACCAGGGGGTGTTCTATGGAGGACCATTGGGGTGCATTCTACTGTATGAAGGACTATGGGGAGTGTATTATATTGTATAGAGGACAATGGGGGGTGCATTATTTTCTATGTAGGTCCATGGGGGATGCTTTATATTCTATGGAGGACCATGGGGGGTGCATTATATTCTATGGAGTACCAAGGGGAGTGCATTATATTCTATGGACTATGGAGAGAGCTTTATATTTGATGAAGGACCATGAGGTGCATTATAAGTTATTGAGTACCATGGGGAGTGCATTATATTCTATGGAGGACGACGGGGGTGCATTATATTCTATGAATGACTATGTGGGGTGCATTATATTTTATGGAGGACCACGGGGTGCATTATATTCTATGGAGGACCATGGGGGTGCATTATATTTGATGGAGGACAATGGGGGGGGTGCATTATATTGTATGGAGGACCATGAGGGGTGCATTATTTTCCATGAAGGACCATGGAGGTGCATTATATTGTATGGAGGACCATGGGGAGTGCATTATAATTTATGAAGGACCATGTGGGGTGCACTATATTCTGTGGAGGACCATGGAGGGTACATTACATTCTATGGAGCACCATGGGGGATGCATTATATTCTATGCATGACCGTGGAGGGTGCATTATATTCTATAGAGGACCATGGGGGTGCATTATATTCTATGCAGGACCATGGAGGGTGCAATAGATTCTTATATTCTATGGAGGACCATGGGGGGGTTCATTATATTCTATGAAGGCCCACGGGTGGTGCATTATATTCTACAGAGGACCAATGAGGTGTGTATTATATTCTAGTGTGTTTTATATTCTATGAAAGACCATGGGGGTGCATTATATTTTATGGAGGACCATGGGGGTGCATTATATTGTGTAGAGAACCATGGGGGTGCATTATATTCTATGGAGGACCATGGGGGTGTATTACATTGTACAGAGGACCATGGGGTGGTGCATTATACTGTATGAAAGGGCATGAGGGTGCATTATATTGTGTAGAGGACCATGTTAGGGTGCATTATGCTGTATGGAGGATAATGGGGAGTGTATTATATTGTACAGAGGTCCATGAGGGATGCATTATACAGTATGGAGGACGATGGGGAGTGCACTATAATATATAGAGGACCATGGGGGGTGCATTCTACAGTATGGAGGACCATGGGGAGTGCATTATATTGTATAGAGGACCATGGGGAATATATTATATTGTTTAGAGGACCATGGGGGTGCATTATACAGTATGGAGGACCATGGGGGTGCACTATATTGTATAGAGAACCATAAGATGTTCATTATATTATATGAAGGGCCATGGGCAGTGCATTATATTCTATGGAGGACCATGGGAAGTACATTATATTCTATGGAGGACCATGGTGAATGCATTATATTCAATGGAGGACCATGAAGAGTGCATTATACTATATGGAGGATTATGGGGGGGCGAATTATAGTATGTGGAAGGTTATGTGGGGCCATTAAATATTCAGAGGGCTATGTGGGTGGCCATTATACTGTATGCAAGCAATCATACAATGTGAAGGTTTGTGTGGGTTCCATCATACTGTGTGGAGGGTTAGTGTGGGCCATTATACAGTGTGGGGCTATTATACTGTATGTAGGCCCATTATACTGCTGAAGGGCTGTGTAGGGGTCACAGTTTGGGGATCATACTGTGTTGGGGTCACCATACTTTGCCTTCGGAGTACAGTAGGATTATTATAGTGGATAGCACAGCAGCCTTGCAGCGCTGGGGTCCTGGGGTCAAATCCCACCAAGGACAACATCTGCAAGGAGTTTGTATGTTCTAACCGTATTTGCGTGGGTTTCCTCTGGGTACTCCGGTTTCCTCCCACATTCCAAAGACATACTGATAGGGAATTTAGATTGTGAGCCCCATCGGGGACAGCGATGATAATGTGTGGAAAACTGTAAAGCGCTGTAGAATATGTTAGCGCTATATAAAAATAAAGATTATTATTTTATTATTTATTATTATACTGTGCATATAGAGGCTAATATGGAGGACTTCACCATAGGGGTATCATGCTGTGTTTGGGGTGAACTTTTTTGGCATAATACTTTATTAGGGCAATGAAAGAGGAATCTAGGACTTCAGCAGGAGGAAAAATTACTGTGCAAAGGCTGGGAAGTTATAAGATATACTCTTCTGTGACCCCGACATTTTTTTTTCGGAGAGGCAATTAGATGTTCTGCTATGGGGCGCCATGATTTCTATGTATGCCCCTGGACAGGAGCCTGCGAGCATGTGCAGTAGGCACCCCACTGTAGTGACCTGGATATTGTTTGGAAATATGTGGTATAGGTTATATGTAGCTTACAGTGGCGGTGCTTCCTACTGCTCATGCTCAAAGGCATCTGTCTAGTACAGTTTTCTGCCAGCGGCCATTTTAATTTTAGAATGATTACCTCTCTAAATAAAACAAGCATGATTTGCTAATTAACGCCTTCCCAACTGAGGATTTAATTGTACATCCTGCATTGGGTTCCCATATATGGAGTATGTACTGTATATGGGAATTAAGCTCCTGTATAAGAACTGTATATGGGTCCCTCTTATAGAATCAATCATTGGGTGGGAAAAGTTTACACGATATAATAAAATTCAACTGATCAAAATTATTTTACCACATATCTAAAGGACTTTGACTAGTGTAAAAGGTGTTCACTGCGGACGGACCAGTCCTGCCCCACCTGCCAATAGCATGCCCACTGAGACGTGACGGTGATCACTGATCCAGCCTCACTCTCTCCTTCCATCCTGTGGCTACTTGTGAAGTCCGCACCTTCGGCCATGCATAGTGTGGCCTCAAACCACACAGTTGTATGCACAGGTCCACTGCACATGCCTAAAGTCGCAGCGTTGACAAGCAGCCACAGGATCCAAAGTGTTGGGGAGTGAGATAGTAAGGCTGGATCAGGAATCACAGTCATGATTCCGTGAGTGTGCTATCGATGTTGATCCAGCTGTAAGGTTTGTTTTAACCTATAACTATAACTTTAACCCCTTTGCCCCCAAGGTGGTTTGCATGTGGAGCGCCCCCAAGGGCAGTGGGGTACTCGGTACGGGGTCCTTCGGTTCGCAGGGGGATGTCACGGTGGCTGACCCGGTCCGTGGCCCTCGGGACATCCGTGTAAAAGGGAAAGGTCTTTAAAGGGAAAATGTTTGTGACGCCACCTGTGGTATTCGGTCAGGGTGACCGACGCTGCTTTAAGGGGTCCGCTGGGGTGATGTTATGGCAGCTAGATGGTATACCTTCCCACAGGTGAAGTATGTCCCCAGGGCTTCCCAGTGTGTAGATGGTGGATGGTGAGAGGCACGGTGGAGAACGAGGACACAAGGTTGCAGTCACTTTACCTTTTACTGAAGGCTTCAGCATCCAAAGTCCAGGGTACCAGACCACAGGGCAGACAGAGTCCGGCCGGTTTGGAGGCAAATCTAGAGTCCCCTTATCCAGGTAGAAATCAGTAGCCTTCCTCTAGCGCCGTGGTGTTGTAGTACCTTACTGCTAAGCGTTTCATAAGGTCCTCACAACTGTTGAAGATGTTACAGATGGTATGTCTCTCTCTGTCCCCCAGATGGAAAAGGACAAACCCCGTATGACTGGTGGCTTGAGGCGTTTAACAGGGACTCTATCATGCCCCAGCCTCTAAGCGGTGACACCTTGCCTCCTGTGTTTAGGGCGGACAGGTAACATGAAATTAGCTGTCCTTCCGGTCTCTGGAGCAAGGCATAAAGGACTGTTGCTCCCTTGGTGTTCCGGCTACTGGGATCCTGCACCTCAGAAGGAGGCAGCCTGTGCACTCAGGGCAGGCACAGCTCCGTGTCCTTCTGTCTCGACCTCTGACAGGATCCCACCCCTGTCAGGGACCAATTAACTGACAGCAACAGCTAACTGACGGCAACTGACTAAAGTTGACCAGCGATTTCTCCTTTTTCCAACAAAAGTTACAAAACCATTTTTTTCAGGGACCGCCTCACATTTGAAGTGATTTTGAGGGGTTTATATTATAGAAAATACCCAAAAGTGATACCAGTCTAAAAACTGCACCCCTCAAAAATGTTTTTTTAGCCCCAAATTTTGCATTTTCATAAGGGTAACAGGAGAAATTGCTCAATAAAATTTGTTGTGCAACTTCTCCTGAGTACGCCGATACCTCATATGTGGGAGAAAACTACTGTTTGGCTACATGGCAGGGCTCAGAATGTAAAATTTGCTGGAATTGTTAGCGGACGCCATGTCCCATTTGGAGAGCTCCTGATGTGCCTAAACAATGGAAATCTCCCACAAGTGACCCCATTTTGGAGACTAGACCCCTCAAGGAAAGTATTTAGATGTGTGGTGAGCACCTTGAACTGGTAGATGGTTCACAGAAGTTTATAACGTTGAGACGTGAAAAAAAAAAAACACATTTTCCCCACAAAAATGTTATTTAAAGGGAAGGTGCCACAATTTTGTTTTTGTATTAAAAATGATTGTTTATATAAACAATTATTTTTAATACAAATTTTTTTTTTTTAACTTTAATATCTTTTTTATTATGAATTATTTTTGCAGCCACTGGGCGCCGCCATTTTGCTTTGCAGGAGAAAAGAGTCCCAGCACGACACTTACACTCTGCAAATACGGCAGCCCTGGGCATAGGACTCAGCAGTCGGCATCCGACCCCATACCTATCATTGAGCTGCTCCCTGCTCTGATGTGGCCACGCCCCCTGGGCTGTCTCCACATCACAGCAGAGGCAGGAGGTCGGCGCCATCTTTCTTCAGCCCACAGTGTGTGAGCTCCACTGTGACTAGAGCTGCGAGAGCTGGGCTGTTATAGGAGGGGCAGCTCCATCTGTCTCTCCTTTCACAGTGAGCAGCGGCCGTTCTCTGTCCTCTGCTGCCTGGTGCCCTGGCTCTAATCTCTAGAATCGCTAGAGAGGATGAAGTGCTGCTGTCTGATGTCCTCTTATGAGGAGTTGCAGAGAGGTAACAGAGGGGGGATGGGGGAGGCTTTGTGTTGCTCCGACCCTGCCTCTCACAGTAGCTCCTCACAGGACATCAGACCGTGTGTCTATCACTATACTGTGCTGAGCCGTGTATCTAACCCTCTTCTGTGTGATACTGTCTGCTGAGACGTGTATCTAATCCTCTCCTGTGTGATATTGTCTGCTGAGTCGTGTATCTAATCCTCTCCTCTCTATGTGATATTGTCTGCTGAGCCGTGTATCTAATCCTATCCTGTGTGATACTATGCTGAGCCGTGTATCTATTCCTATACTGTGTGATACTGTCTGCTGCGCCATGTATCTGATCCTATCCTTTGTGATACTATGCTAAGCCGTGTATCTAAGCCTATACTGCGTGATACTGTCTGCTGAGCCATGTATCTAATCCTATACTGTGAGATACTGTCTGCTGACCTGTGTATCTAATTCTGTGGAATACGGACTGCTGAGCCGTCTATCTAATCCTCCAGTGTGATACTGACTGCTGAGCCGTGTATTTAATCCGCTCCTGTGTGATACTGATTGCTGAGCTGTGTATCTAATAATCCTCTCCTGTGTGATACTGATTGCTGAGCTGTGTATCTAATAATCCTATCCTGTGTGATACTGACTGCTGAGAAGTGTATCTAATAATCCTCACCTGTGTGATACTGACTGATATTATCTTCAGAAAGAGGACCCTGTTATGATCTGGTGGCCTTGGAGCCGCATGAGACCTTCTCTGGAGAAGGTGGAACCTGTACAGACCGCAACCCTAAACTGTCACCGCAACTAGAAGTAGCCGTGGGGTGTACCTAACACATCCTAGACACCTCGACACAGCCGGAGGACTAAATACCCCTATAGATGGAAATGGGAATTCTATCTTGCCTCAGAGCAGAACCCCAAAGGATAGGCAGCCCCCCCACAAATATTGACTGTGAGTATTAGAGGAAAGACACACGCAGGCAGAAATCAGGATTTAGCAAAAGAGGCCACGCTAGCTAAATAGGAAAGGATAGGACAGAATACTAAGCGGTCAGTATTAAAACCCTAAAAATATCCACAGCAGATAATACAAAAATTCCACCATCTAACTAAAGACATGGAATGTATATCTGCATCTCCTGAGAATCCAACTTGACTGAGATATCCAAACACAGTCTAAGCTGGACAAGAAAAAATATTAAATAGTACTGAATTGTAAAGCACACAGCATGTGTGCTGCAGATACAAAACCAGACACTTATCTTTGCTGATTTGGTAGCAGGGCAGGAGGAACCAGACAGAGATGCAAAACCTCCAAGAACAATGGACAACTGGCAAGGGCTAATGAATCCAGCACACCTAAATATCCCAGTCAGAGCTGCAATCAGCAGGAACACATGCCCAGGATTGCAACCCAGGGACAACTGCATTACTACCAACAACCACCGGAGGGAACCCAAGAGCAGAATTCACAACAGGTCTCATGTTTATCGTTACTATATGGCTACATTTCCTTCCCAGCGTCACCCTGTACTTCGCCTGTCGCCTCGCTCTCACACATCGCCAGGACAGGATGGAGAAGACAGGATCTGAGGAGGGGAATGGGGTCTTTGCATGCAATGTCTGGATCAGAACAGGCCATCAATCCGCAGGAATGTTTCCTGGATTTCTGTGGAGCAGACAGTCCATCCATGTGTATAAAAGACAGCACTCTATGTACAATCCCTGGCTGCTCCGCGCACTGAACATGGTGCCCCCCATAGACCAGCACACTGCCCTCGTGAAATACTCTGTGCTGCTGTCACCCTGCTCCCTCCACCACATATCTCTCAGAATCCTTGCTGCCTGCCATCCTCGGTGACTCTACTTTCAGTAAAAGGCTACTTTCACACTAGCATTGGTACGGGGCCGTCGCCATGCGTCGGCCCGACGTACTGACGCATGTTGTGAAAATAATGAACAACGGGGGCAGCGGATGCAGTTTTTCAACGCATCCACTGCCCCATTGCAAGGTCCGGGGAGGAGGGGGTGGAGTGGACACGCACAAAAAAAGTTACATGTAACTTTTTTTGTGCCGACGGTCCGCCAAAACACGACACATCCGTCGCACGACGGATGCGACGTGTGGCCATACATCGCAATGCATCGCTAATGTAAGTCTATGGGGAAAAAACGCATCCTGCGGGCAACTTTGCAGGATGCGTTTTTTCTCCAAAAGACGCATTGCGACGTCCGTCAAAAGACACTAGTGTGAAAGTAGCCTAACTCTGCAGTCACCAACAAAATGCCTGCTCACTGTGTTCCTGAATATCATCCTCTCTTATCCCTTAGCAAACACCCAGGGGGGGAGGAGAGGAGTGACATCACACATGTCAGCAGACTCCGCCCATAATTACTGCAGTGCTGTAATGTGAGCTATTTGTACACTAGGTTTTTGTCAAATTTTAGCAGCTGCACCCCCTAGTGTTTAAAAGTGAAAATTCCAAAACTTTTCAAAATATTTTTTTAATATTATACTAAATTACAAACAAATGATAATATTTTTAAAGAAAATGTAAACATTAATTCTTTACATTTTTACATTTGTGGTAAAAAAAATTTTTTGATGGCACCTTCACTTTAAGCCCCAAATTTTGCATTTTCATGAGGGTAACAGGATAAAATGAACCATACCATATGTTGTGCAATTTCTCCCAAGTACGCCGATACCCCATATGTGAGGGAATACTACTTTTGAGGCACAGTGCAAAACTCAGAAGGGAAGAGGCGCCACATTGGAGTTCAGATTTTGCTGGGATGGTTTGAGGGTTCCATGTCACGTTGGCATCCCATATGTGAACTCGTTTTACAAACTACACTCCCCAATGAATTCATTTAAATGTGCAATGATCATATTGCCACCACATGTGCCTCACAAAATTTTTTACCATTAAGCGGTGAAGAAAGAATATATTACATTTTTACCACTAAAATGTTGTTTTAGCCTCAAGTTTTAAATTTTTCTAAGGGCCCCATAGGAAATTTTTTTACAACAAAGTGAGTTCCATTTTTTTTCTGAATGTGCCATACCCTACATGTAATGAGCCCCTGAGTTGCCAGAACAGTAGAACCCCATAAGTGATCCCATTTTACAAACTACACCTCTCAACGAATTCATCTAAGGTTGCAGTGATCATATTAACACCACGAGTGTGTCACAGAATGTTATACCTTTAGGGCTGTCCCACACGTCCAGATAATTCCGGTACCGGAATAAATCGGTACCGGAGTTATCCGTGTCCGTGTGCCTGGGAACTCACGTAGGCCATACGTGCGGCACACGTGTGCCGCCCGTATGGAGAGTGGGTACCACACGGAGCGTGTGGTACCCACGCGTGTGGTACCCTGCATCGTGCTGAAGCCGCGATTCATATGTTCCCTGCAGCAGCGTTTGCTGCAGAGAAAATATGAATAATAGTGTTTAAAATAAAGATCTATGTGTCTGCCGCCCCCCCACCCCCTGTGCGCCCCCCCCCGCTGTTCAGAAAATACTCACCCGCTCCCTCGTTGGCTGTCGCTCCTTCCTGGTCTGGCCCCATCTTCTCCTGTATGCGGTCACGTGGGGCCGATCATTTACAGTCATGAATAGGCGGCTCCACCTCCCATAGGGGCGGAGCCGACTATTCATGATTGTAAATGAGCGGCCCCACGTGACCGCATACAGTAGGAGGCGCGGGGCAGAGAGGAAGGAGTGACAGCCAACGTGGGAGAGGGTGAGTATTTCCTGAACAGCGGGGGGGCGCACAGGGGGTGGGAGGGCGGCGGACACATAGATCTTTATTTTAAACACTATTATTCATATTTTCTCTGCAGCAAACGCTGCTGCAGGGAACATATGAATCGCGGCTTCAGCACCATGTGGGGGGGACAGCGCTTACTGTAGCGCTGTCTCCTGCACGCACACGGACCCCAGACGGAGAACGTCCGTGTGAGGTCCGTGTTTTACACGGACCCATTGACTTTAATGGGTCCGTGTAATACGTGCGCTCCCAGGAACACTGACATGTCTCCGTGTTTGGCACACGGAGACACGGTCCGCAAAAAATCAATGACATCTGAACAGATGCATTGATTTTTATGGGTCTACGTGTGTCAGTGTCTCCGGTACGTGAGGAAACTGTCACCTCACATACCGGAGCCACTGACGTGTGAAACCGGCCTTAGGCTGTGAAGAAAAAATAACTGCAGTTTTACCACCAAAATTTTGTCTTAGCCCCAGATTTTACATTTTCACACACAAGAAATGGGTAAAATGGCACCATCATTTGTCCCACAATTTCTACTCAACATGGCAATACCCCATATGTGGCTGTACAGTACTGCTTAGTCATACGGCGAGACTCAGGAGGGATAGAGCGCTATTTGCCTCCTGGAGCGCAGATTTTCGTAGAATAGTTTGTGGACTCCATATACAGAGCCCCAAATTGCTAGCAGAGCTTAAGTGACCCTATTTTGGAAATAATACCCTTTGTGGAATTTATCTACAGGTGTAGTGATGATTTTGACTCCATGGGTGTTTTCCAGAAACAAGCAACAAAATAGATGTTGCCGAGAGAAAATTGTAAACTGCTGTTGTAGTGACCAGTACGCTGTAGTGACCAGTACATTATATAAATGTTCGTCAAGCCTTACTGCAATCTTTGGGAGGCAGAATGAACAAAACAGCAGGTGAAGAATAGGTTTTATTTATTTTTTATGCCGTTCCTCGAGCAGTATAAGTGATATGACGACTTTATTCTTTGGGTTGATGTGATTACAGCGATACCAGATTTATATGGGGTTTTTATGTTTGGCAGCTGTGACACACTAAAAAATGCTTTTATTGCAAAAACTAGTTTTTGCATCACCATATTTTGAGAGTTATAATATTTCCATATTTCGGCCGACATAGTCATGTGAGGGCTTGTTTTTGCGGGATAAGTTGACGTTTTTATTGGTAGCATTTTCAGACACATGACATTTTTTGATCTCTTTATATTCCAATTTTTGTGAGACAGAATGAACAAACACCAGCAATTCAGGATTGTTTTTTTGTGGGAGGGTTTATGTCGTTCCACGTGTGGTAAAATTGATAAGGCAGCTTTATTCTTCGGGTCAGCATGATTAGTTATACCACATTTATATTGTTTTTATATTATTTTATAGTGTAAGTAATTATTTTTGCATCTCTTTATTCTGAGAGCTATAACTTTTTTATTTTTCCACTGATGGAGCTGTAGGATGGCTTGTTTTTGTGGAAAAGGTTATGTTTTCAGCAGTACCATTTTTATTTATATTTGTCTTTTTGATCATTTTATTCCACTTTTTCTTCGGCGGTATGATGATAAAGCATTGCATTTTGCCTTGTTTTTTATTAACTTTTTGTATGGTGCTCACTAAAGGGGTTAACTAGTGGGATAGTTTCATAGGTCAGGTCGTTGCACAAGCGGCAATACCAAATATTATTGTTTATATTTTTTTTCATAAAAATATCCATTTCTAAGCTCTATGAAGAAAAAGCAAATTTCTTTTCCCTGCATGAGTCATCACTACAAGAGTCCCTGGCAGGGGTGAGGAATGGTGGAGCAGCTGGGTCAGGAGTTGAAGAGGGGAATGACTCATGCTGGATAGTACATTAAAATGAGTAATTGTATGTACACAGTGCTATATAATATGATGATTGTAATATGTTAAGAAGATACAAAGTTTGATGGGAGGAGTGCTTCTTTACCTATTGGACATATGTGCAGCTGCACAGGTTAAGTCAGTGGTATGTATGTCCACCCCGCCGGCTGTGTTATACATCTTGAATTTGCCTATATTATACAGATGGCATAGAATAGCTAGTTAGATCTAAATTAGATCACTTTAAATGCTGCTGTCCATCACTGAATGGCAAGTAAAAGACATGATTGCCAATGTATGCATCTTCAACATACAAACCTGCAACATAATGATGGGTTCTCAACTTACTCCTTCTGTGAAGCTCAGCTTTTGGGCTCATTCCCACTTGCGATAAAATCAGAAGAATGCAATCCGATTGATTTCGGACTAGTGTTATTCTATGATTATGTCTTCATCTGCGTTTTTTATTCCATCTCGGATGGGATCAGGATCAGACTGGAAAAAAGTCACAGAATGCTGCGATTGTAATCGGAATTCAGATCGCATTCCGCAATAGAAGTCAAGGGGTGCGAGAAAAAAATCACACAGCACTCGGACCATGCAAGTGCTGTCAAATTTTTACACACCGATCTCCTTGTAAAAGCCGGGAATTCATATTCGGGTACAGTAAAATCACACTGACAGGTGAGATTAGAATAGATAAAATAGATATATACATATATATACTGTATAGATGTCAGTGACACACACATATATATATGTCTTTATATTACATACAGTACAGACCAAAAGTTTGGACACACCTTCTCATTTAAAGATTTTTCTGTATTTTCATGACTATGAAAAATGTACATTCACACTGAAGGCATCAAAACTATGAATTAACACATGTGGAATTATATACTTAACAAAAAAGTGTGAAACTGAAATTATGTCTTACTAGATGGTGGCCCGATTCTAACGCATCGGGTATTCTAGAATATGTATGTAGCTTATTTATAAAGATTTTAGACTAATACAATGAATGTACAGGATTCGGCTGGCCGGGCGCGACCAATTACCGAAGTGTGGTTCAAATCCCGAGCCAATTCGCGGCCGGAGTGCGCCTGTCGCTGATTGCTCGCGGCCAACCACGTAATGTATAGCACAGCCACGTAGTATATAACAGCCCATGTAGCATATAACACAGCCACGTAGTATATAGCACAGCCACGTAGTATATAGCACAGCCATGTAGTAAATTGCACAGCCACCTAGTAAATTGCACAGCCACGTAGTATATTGCACAGCACACATAGTATATAGCACAGCCCATGAAGTATATAGCATAGCCCACAGACTTTATAGCACAGCCACGTAGTATATAGCACAGCCACATAGTATATAGCACAGCCACGTAGTGTATAACATCCCACATAGCATAACATAGCCACATAGTATATAACAGCCCACGTAGCATATAACACAGCCCACGTAGCATAAAACACAGCTCACGTACTAAATAACAGCCCACGCAGTATATAACATAGCCCATATAGTGTATAACTCAGCCTGTTATGATCTGGTGGCCTAAGAGCAGCATGAGACGTACTCTGGAGAAGGTGGTACCTGTACTGACTGCAGACCCTGAACTTAACACCGCAACTAGAAGTAGCCGTGGAATGTACCTATCACTCCCTAGACATCTCGACACAGCCGGAGGACTAATTGCCCCTAGAGATAGAAAAGGGAAAACTATCTTGCCTCAGAGAAAATCCCCAAAGGATAGACAGCCCCCCACAAATATTGACTGCGAGAGGAGAGGGAAAAAACATACACAGACTGAAATCAGAATTTAGCAAAGGAGGCCACTTCTAGCTAAATAGAAAGGATAGGACAGAGTACTATGCGGTCAGTATTAAAACACTAGAAAAATATCCACCACAGAAAATACAAAATCTCCACAGCTAACTAAAGATATGGAGGGTATATCTGCATCTCCAGAGATACCAGCTTGGCTAACAAATCCTTATACAGACCAAGCTGGACAAGACAAAAACATGGAAAAGAACTGAACAATAAGGCCACAGCATGTGGACAGCAAAAATCAAGGCCAGAACTTATCTTTGTTGAAATGAACAGAAAAGCAGGGGAGACCAGGCAGGGATGTGAATCCTCCAGGAACAATGGACAACTGGCACTGACTAAAGGGTCAAGCAAGACTAAACAGCCCAGTCAGGATTGCAAAAAGTGAACACACCTGATAAATGCTGCGATCCAGAGACAGCAGTGCTACCACTTATAACCACCGGAGGGAGCCCAAGAGCAGAATTCACAACATCAGCCCATGTAGTATGTAGCACAGCCCACGTAGTATATTGCACAGCCACATAGTATGTAGCACAGCCCACGTAGTATGTAGCACAGCCCACGTAGTATATTGCACAGCCACGTAGTATATTGCACAGCTCATGTAGTATATTTCACAGCCCATGTAGTATATTGCACAGCCACGTAGTATATTGCAAAGCCACGTAGTATATAGCACAGCCACGTAGTATATAGCACAGTCTTGTGGTAAATTACACAGCCACGTAGTAAATTGCACAGCCACGTAGTATATTGCACAGCACACATAGTATATAGCACAGCCCACGCAGTATATAGCATAGCCCACGGACTTTATAGCACAGCCACGTAGTATATAGCACAGCCACATAGTATATAGCACAGCCACGTAGTATATAACATCCCACATAGCATAACATAGCCACGTAGTATATAACAGCCCATGTAGCATATAACACAGCCCACGTAGCATATAACACAGTTCACGTACTAAATAACAGCCCACACAGTATATAACATAGCCCACATAGTGTATAACTCAGCCCATGTAGTATGTAGCACAGCCCACGTAGTATATTGCACAGCCACGTAGTATATTGCACAGCTCATGTAGTATATTTCACAGCCCATGTAGTATATTGCACAGCCACGTAGTATATTGCACAGCCATAGAATATTTCATAGCCACGTAGCGTATAGCACAGCCACGTAGTATATAGTACAGCCACGTAGTATATTGCACGGTCACGAAGTATATTGCATAGCCACGTAGTATATAATACAGCCACGTAGTATATAGCACAGCCACATAGTATATTGCAAAGCTACGTAGTATATTGCACAGCCACGTAGTATATTGCACAGCCCATGTAGTATATTGCACAGCCATGTAGCATACTGCACAGCCACGTAGTATATAGCACAGCCACGTAGTATATAGTACAGCCACGTAGTATATTGCACGGTCACGAAGTATATTGCATAGCCACGTAGTATATAATACAGCCACGTAGTATATAGCACAGCCACATAGTATATTGCAAAGCTACGTAGTATATTGCACAGCCACGTAGTATATTGCACAGCCCATGTAGTATATTGCACAGCCATGTAGCATACTGCACAGCCACGTAGTATATAGCACAGCCACGTAGTATATAGTACAGCCACGTAGTATATTGCACTGCCACGTAGTATATTGCATAGCCACTTAGTATATAACACAGCCACATAGTATATAGCACAGCCACGTAGTATATTGCACAACCACATAGTATATTGCAAAGCCACCTAGTATATTGCACAGCCACGTAGTATATTGCACAGCCACGTAGTATATTGCACAGCCCACGTAGTATATTACACAGCCCACATAGTATATTACAAAGCCATAAAGTATATTGCCCAGCCACGTAGTATATTGCACAACCTACATAGTATATTGCACAGCCATGTAGTATATTGCACAGCCACGTAGTATATAAAACAGCCCACATAGTATATAGCAATGTGGGCACCATATCCCTGTTAAAAAAAGAATTAAAATAAAAATAGTTATATACTCACCCTCCGGCGGCCCCCGGATCCAGCCCAGGCCTTTCCCACTCCTCGCGTGCCTCTCCGGTCCCAAGAATGCATTGCGGCAATAACACGTGATGATGTAGCGGTCTCGCGAGACCGCTACATCATCTCCGGTCATTGCCACATTGCATTCTGGGGAGCCGAGCCACGCGCGAGGAGCGGGAAAGGCCTGGGCTGGATCCGGGGCCGCCGGAGGGTGAGTATATAATGATTTTTTTAAGATTATGTTTTTACTATTGATGCTGCATAGGCATCAAATTTAGACTCATCAGACCAAAGCACAGATTTCCACTGGTCTAATGTCCATTTCTCGTGTTCCTCCATAAAAAATGCAATAATTTGAGGAATTATATGTAGAACAATGGTATCAATAAAATATCAGAATACCACACAATTATAACAAGATCTCACACAGGTCCATCCATTGAAAAATAAAAACTTTATAGATCTCAGATATTAGCACAAAACTATTTTTATTGACAACATTTTCCACACACACACACACACACACACACACACACACACACACACACACACACACACACGCACACACACACACGTTTGGTATTGTGACAACCATGCTGACCTGTGATACATTGCCAGGTCATTTTTACTGCACAATGAGCACCATAAAAACAAGACCAAATAAATATGGTAGAATTCTATTCTTTCCTCACAGTTCACCTACTTGGATTTTGTTCTCCCTTTTCATTGCATTGTTTGGTATAATGGTTGGTGTCATTCATAACTGTAACTTGTCCAAAAAACAAGCCTCATATGGAATATGGAAAAATAAAAAAAAGTTATGTCTTTTACATAGAAGAAGGGGAGAAAGAAAACCAAAGCACATAAGTGAGAATTGGCTGCAGTGGGAAGAGGCTACGGTATTTTGGAGTTTATTTTTAATGACATTTCCCTTTGTTATTTATTTTTTCTATGATCCTTTATAGGGAATGAATCCCAATAACATAGCCTTTATTGAGAATACACAATATAACTTGTCCTTTTCCCTCCTGTTATCTGTCTGCAAACATCAAAGACTGAAGATTTGTGCCAAATGCACAGTATTGACTATTGAATGTTTGCTCAGCAGGACGGCTGTGCTCCTGAAATGATGAGCAGTGTGAATTGTTACCTATGTCACAGGACCGATTGTGGAAGCTTTGAACTCCCCAAACTGTTGCCATGATGAATACTATGGACAAGCGTGCATTATACGCTTATACAGTATTTGGGTCAGGTTGTGACTGCCTTTCTAAGTCATTTTTTACCATTTTACAATTATTATGTTTGATCTCATGTTTAGAGAAAAAACAAGAACTCAATAGGGTCTTATCTTATATATAACGGGGGATGCGTCCTTCTCTCCAAAGCTGGGATGGGCGGCACTGCTCAGTGTGGCACCATAGTGCATGCTCATACCGCAGTGTCTTCACAAAAATGGCGCTGGATAGCGCGGTATGCACACGCGCTGACTCTGATGCCATTTTATTGAAGAATTCTGCTACAATGTCAACATAGCAGTGCACATACGCCAGTCATCGCCATTATGCCTATAGCCAGTGCTTGCACATTGCTATGATGACATAGTAGTACATTACTTCAATAAAATGGCACCAGAGATGGCAGTATGTGCATGTGCTGACTCCAGCACCACTTTATTTAAGTAAAGTGCCACAACATTTTATGTTGACGTTGTAGTACATTACTTCAATAAAATGGCGCCACAGTCAGCGTGTAAACATACCGCAAACTCTGGCGATATTTTATTAAAGACATTGTATAAATGTAGTAATAAAAATGCTTGCCAGCCAGGCGTAGAACGGGTTCAATAGCTTGTCCTAATATAACCAAAAACAAGCATGGTTAAGATCTGCTCACCTTACACGGTTGTGTGTGAAGCAACCACTGAAAAAACAGATGCTGCAGCTTCCATAGAAATGAGATTGCCAGGGAAATGGAAGAGGCTTTTATGTGTTGGTGGTCCTGAAGAAGGGCTCAGTGTGACTCTGAAACCATATAAACCATCAGATTATATCCAAGTGTGGACGTCATTCTTCCAGCAAGAGCAGATTCCATCCATTTTGCTGGCAATCTCATTTCTGATCTCAAGTTCAGCACAGCAGACTAAAGTGTATGAGGTTTGTACTCCTAGAGGTTTGTACACACAGAGTTTTGTACGCCGAGAGATTTGGACGCAAAGAGCCTTGTCCACCAAGCCTGCATCCTGACTGGAAACTATTTAAGACAAAAATAAAAACAAGTATGCGAGAATGAAAGGGATCTCCATAAGTAAAAATAATTTAATTGTACAAATGTACAAAAAGGACAGAGATAAAAACACTTAAAATCAAATTGGCAGCAATCAGTACAATTATTGTAGAAGACTGGATGGAGATGTCTGTGAACAGCAATTTTCAAGTCTTGACACAGATTCTCAATGGGATTTAGATCTGGACGGTGACTGGGCCATTCACACACATGAATATGCATTAATTGAAGCCATTCCATTGTAGCTCTGGCGGTATGTTTAGGGTTATTGTCCTGCTGGGATGTGAACCACTACCCCGGTCTCAAGTCTTTTGCAGCCTCTAATAGGTTTTACTCCAGAATTCTCCTGTATTTAGTTCTATTCATGCATCAACTCTGACCAGCATCCCATACAGCATGATGCTGATACCCCCATGTTTGACGGTAGGGATGGTGTTTTCAGGTTGATGTGCAATGTTTTAGTTTTCTGACACACATAGCATTTTGCATTTAGCATCAAATTTTTACTTTGGTCTCATGTGACCAGAGCTGCTTCTTCCGCATGCTAGCTGTGTCCCCTATATGGCATGTGGAAGAAGGTGCTTTGGAAAATCTCACAGAGTGTGTATACTTTATCAAGGCACTGTATGTAACATACAGTATTTAGTAGAAAAAAACAGATCTACTGAATGTAGGCTAACGGAAGGTATTGGTTTTAAAGGGGATGTCCAGTACTTTTATATTGATAGCTTATCCTTAGGATAGGTCAGTGATATTAAATTGGTGGGGTGCTGTCACGGGAAGCCTAGGTAGGCAAGAGCTAATAACCCGGGCCCCTGCGATTTCCCTCAGACTAGGGAAATCCTGACTGACCCTCTCCCAGAGTTTACACTGATGATGTGCATGTCTGGGCCTCCACCCTCACCCTGTCTCCTGTTTCAACCCTAGGCTGAAACCACCACCCACCACCCAGTGAAGAGACCTCACACCAATACCCACAGTTAGCACAGACAAGGATAACGGAAAAATATGCACCACGCCGCAGTAACACAGGAATACAATATAAGTGCACAGGGCAAAAACAAATACAAATATGGGAAGGAGAAAATAAGACAAAGGGAAATACACCACCAGATACGAAACTCCTTCTCCTAGCTCACCACTTCAGACCGAGATAACCAAGCACAAGACTGAAGCTATAATCGGCGACGCCCAATGTTCAGGAGAACTATTTAAAGGCAGAGGGCGTGACCCAGCTTCCAATCCGAGCACCAGCTAAATTAACCCCGGACCAGCTAGATAAAATCTAGCCGACGCCACTGAGCGCATAGTGGACAAAAGCGGAATTACCGCTGTCTGTCGAACGCCCTAGTGTGAACAGCGTCCGACATGACAGGTGCAACACTCGGCACCCTCACCGGTCGCTGTTCCTGATGCCGAATGTGCAGCGACACAATACAACTCTTTGAGCTGCATAGTGGTAGCAGCGTGGTACTGTGGATCCCTGCCTATTCATTGAAATAGGGACGGATGCGGATGGACAGGACCGTCTGCGGCTGCAGCACCCCAGAGTCCTGGTTGTTGCAGTACTGTGGCTCCGCCACTATGGGGAGCTATGGTACGTCTGATTGCACTAAGGAGTTTCTCTGACCAGGTACACTCACACCACACTTCACACTCCGGCCACCAGGGGGGGTGGTCCTATCTAGTAGGCCACTCCTCACAACTCTGGTAAAACTGGGGGTTGGACAGGAAGACAGGGAGAAGTAGCTGGGAAGAGCTAGTGAGAGGACCTGTCAGGGATGGGATCCTGGCAGACTCCTCAGAGCAGAACTAACCAGTGCACAACGGGAATACAGTAAAGAAGTATTGGGACCAGAAGGAGTCGTGCTGTTAGACTGAGGCAACATCCTTCTGAGGCGCAAACAGTCGGTGGCCGGAACGCCGAGCAAGTAAGAGACTTTAAGTACACTGCAAACCACGGCCAGACAGCTAATTACAGGTTGGCTGTCTCACTTAACACCTAAGCAGACAACGGAGGCAGCTGTGGGAGAGGGGCGACTCTAGGGTCCCGGAAGAACTCCAGGCCTACCCCGTCATACGGGTGCGTCCTACCATATCACCTGGAGGACGAAGAGAACGAACAATAGAGACAGACAGAAACAGTTGTGAGGACTATCCCGGGAGCTCAGCAGGGAAGAACTACAACACCCAGCGCTAGCAGGTAGACACTGATTCCCACCTGTAAAGAGAACTCCTGATGTGCCTTTGGACCGGCCGGTCTCTGACAACCCAGTTAACTCTGGACTGAGGTCTCCAAAACCTTCAGTAAAGAGGTAAAGAGACTGCAACCTGGTGTCCTTGTTATTTACCGCGACCTGCACCTCACAACTGCACCGTTACAACACCACTTATTGCACCGGACGTCCCCCACTGACAGACAGGGCCACGGACCGGGTCTAGCCACCGTGACAACCCCAGGACTGAGACCCAGAGGCCCGGCTCCGGGTACCCCTCGGCCCTGCGGCGGTGTGGGGGCGCTCGAACTTGGCGTCACGAACAGGATCTACTTAAGCCTGAAGAATCAGGTCATGTGTGCCTTGGAACTGTGATTTATTGCGCTTGAATTGTACTTTATTGAAAAGACTGTGTATTGCCATTTACCGCCAAAATTCGCCATTGCCGCGCACGGAGGGAGGAGCCTTAGCTACGTGGGCGGAATCAGCCAAAAGAAGCGCGGAACGGAGAGCGCGGTAAGGCGCCAATCCCGGAAGAGGAACTTCGACCTCCAGCAGGTTCGTGGGAGGAAGGAACAGCCATGTCTGAGTCGGGAGGAGAGGAGGTGGCGGTCGCAGCCGCGGACGCAGGGGCAGCTCCGGTCCCCGCAGCGGACGGAGCCGCGGCCCTAATACCACCACCGGTAGCCGCAGAACCCGCTGTTCCTCCCAACCAGCCGGACGCTGCCGCTAACACAAAAGCCATAATGCCCTTCTCTATGCCGTACCTGCCCGGAGCGGCTTGGCTTCCGCGATACTCTGGGGAGTTGCATACGTTCACTGACTTTAAAGAGGGGCTCTGCAGCCTGCTCGAGTTCTATCCCCTAACCGAGCCTCAGAAGGTCCATATGATAGCCGGCCAACTCTTTGGGGCGGCTCTGAGAGAATTGAAATCCTGGCCCGCTGAGGATAAAGAAACTGCACAACAGATTTTTGCCAAGCTTAAAGCCACCTTTGATACTCGCACTGCTACAGAAATTAAACTGACTTTTTATGGATGCAAACAAAGGCCACAGGATAGCTTACGGGACTATGCCCTTAATCTCCAGGAAGCGATGCGGGCCATTAAGCAGAGTGACCCCGGCAGCATGCAGGATGAGGATAAAATCCTGAAGGAGCGGTTCATTGAGGGGCTCCTGTGCAGTCACCAGCGGGGCCAATTGCACTTCCTGGCCATGCAAAATCCAGACTTGACTTTTGCGCAGTTTAAAGATAAAGCTATCCAGGCATGGCAGGAGCGACAGCCCAGCCGCGCAGTACCACCCAGGCGCCCCGCTCTCACATACCACCAGGAGGTGGCATCGGATACCCCAGTTGCCGCGGAGGCCGACGCCCAGAGCTTCGAGGACGACTCCCCTGCAGGACTCCGTCTCCAGATGCAAGAGCTAACCAAGAGCGTTGCTGCCCTGGCCCGGACGGTGCAGTACCTACAGGAGGCCCCCAAAGAGAAGATCCAGTTGGCTTCCAGCCCGGAGGATGTCCCTTGGATGCGACAGAGGAGGACTCCGCCGACCAGGAGCCGGCCCGACGATCGCTTCCACCAGGATGGACGACCCATCTGCCGCCGCTGTCACCAGGTGGGCCATCTTGCAAGGTACTGTCCTTTAAACGAGCAACCCCTGGGGCAAAGGGCCAACCCCCAGGAGTAGGACGGTCAGGCCCGCAGCATTGGAGAACCAAGTATATTGGAGGACGACCAGTTCTCCCTGTAGTGATTGATGGAATCCCCTTGAATGCTTTGCTGGACACCGGTTCTCAGGTGACGACTATACCTTACGTGCTCTACAAACGGTATTGGGAGGACGCTGATATTACTCGTGGCCCTGACGATGATTTCACCATAATCGCCAGTAATGGTCAGCCGTTGCCACAAGTGGGGTATAAGGAGGTCTCCGTCAAAGTGGGGCGGGTGGAATTGAAAGCCCAAGGGATTGTGATTGTTGATATTGATCGTCGAGAATGTAATCCCATGATGACTCTTGGTACTAATGTTATAGAAAATTGTCTTGCAGAAGTGATTGTTTTGTTGCAACAGGTGGCAGAAACCGCTGGCCACAGTGAGCAACGTGCCCTGCAGAAGGAAATCAGAGCTCTGATGCAGAGACAGCAGGTAGAGCTGACTGGTGGTGAGATTGGTCGTGTCACTGTGAGTGATTCAAACCCCATCGCGATACCCCCCAAGAGTGAAATGTTAATATGGTGTCGAGCAGCCATAGGCCTCAGGGGTAGGGACTACCAGGCCTTGGTAGAACCCGTATATTCAGACCATAGGCCTACTGTTCTGACAGCCCGGGGGGTGGTCGACGTCCGTCAGGGGAGAGTGCCCGTACGTGTCCTCAATTGTGGGGAGGAAGAGGTTCACCTCACCAAGTATACCACGCTCGCCAAATTGTTCACTGTCAATAATAATGTGATACAGACACCTGAACCCTTGGTCCCGTCAAACTTGGCGGAGAACAAAGGTTCTGCAGAGCCCTCGAAGGACTGGTGTCGGGAATTGCATGTGGGCACTGACTCTACCCCATCCCATCAAAAACAGGGGGCCTACAGGGTGGTACACGAGTACGAGCAGATATTCAGCAAACACCCCTCAGATTTTGGGCAGGTGAAAGGGATCCAACATCACATCCCCACGGGAGATCACCGACCCATAAAAGAGAGATATCGCCCTGTACCCCCAGCTCATTACCAGTGTGCCAAGGACATGTTGCGGGAAATGAAGGAGGCTGGGGTGGTGAGAGACAGCTGTAGCCCCTGGGCAGCTCCGTTAGTCCTTGTTAAAAAGAAAGATGGTACAATGAGGATGTGTGTTGATTACAGGCAGTTGAATCGCATTACACATAAGGACGCATACCCACTGCCTAGGATAGAGGAGTCTCTGGCTGCCTTAAAATCTGCTAATTACTTCTCTACCTTAGATCTCACCAGTGGGTACTGGCAGGTTCCTGTAGCGGAGGCGGACAAAGAGAAGACGGCCTTCACGACGCCAATGGGTCTCTGTGAGTTCAACTACATGCCCTTCGGATTGTGCAATGCTCCCGGAACGTTCCAGAGGATGATGGAGTGCTGCCTGGGACACCTGAACTTTGAAACCGTGCTGCTATATTTGGATGATGTCATTGTCTTCTCTAAGACCTACGAAGACCACCTGAAGCACCTGGCCGAGGTGTTTGAAGCCCTATCCAACTTCGGCTTAAAGGTGAAACCGTCCAAGTGTCATCTGCTGAAACCTAAAGTGCAGTACCTGGGCCATGTGGTGAGCGCTGAAGGAGTGGCCCCAGACCCCGACAAGGTCACAGTGATTAAGGACTGGCCAAAGCCCAGTGACCTCCACGAAGTCCGGCAGTTCCTCGGGCTGGTAGGCTATTACCGGAGGTTCATTAAGGACTTCACCAAGAAGGCCGCACCCTTGCAAAACCTGTTGGTGGGCCAACCAAAGAAGACCAAGGGGAGGAACACCCCCTTTGATTGGAACGAAGAGCTGGAGGAATCCTTCACCTGTTTGAAGTCGGCACTGACGGGAGAAGAGGTACTGGCTTACCCCGAATACGACCAACCGTTTGTGCTGTACACAGATGCCAGTAATGTGGGACTAGGAGCCGTGCTGTCTCAAGTCCAGAAAGGCAAGGAAAGAGTGATCGCTTACGCCAGCAGGAAACTCCGTCCCACGGAAAGGAACCCTGACAACTACAGTTCCTTCAAACTGGAATTCCTTGCCCTTGTCTGGGCAGTGACAGAGAGGTTTAAGCACTACCTGGCCTCCGCGAAATTCACCGTCTTCACGGACAACAATCCGCTAACGCATCTGGGTACTGCCAAACTCGGGGCTTTGGAACAGCGGTGGATGGCCCGGCTGTCCAACTATGATTTCACCATCAAATACCGGGCAGGACACCAGAATGCCAATGCCGATGCTCTGTCCCGAATGCCCAATTTACCAGAAGTGG
Organism: Ranitomeya variabilis; assembly: GCF_051348905.1. Taxonomy (NCBI): domain Eukaryota; kingdom Metazoa; phylum Chordata; class Amphibia; order Anura; family Dendrobatidae; genus Ranitomeya; species Ranitomeya variabilis. The sequence goes on from NC_135238.1 coordinate 77,892,245, forward strand.
GAGAAGACCCGGAGGCACTTGAAGAGGTGGAGCTGCCTGCCTTCCATCGCCCCAAAGCCACTCAGAACTCTCACCATGTGAAGAACAGGCACAAGAACCAACCGGATGCCACGCTGAATCCCCTGCCCCACCACGGATGGGCAGAAACCCAGGATAGTGACCCCGCGGTCCGCCAGGTGAAGGAGCTCTTGACGCAGGCTGGGTTGCACCCTGGCCCAGATGATCCACAAGAAACCCAACAGCTGTGGAAGGGGAGAAGCAAGCTGTTTATCCATGATGGCAAGCTGTGCAGGAGGAGCATCGACCCACGTACTCATGAATTGGTGTGGCAGATAGTGGTGCCAAGGCGAGATGCGCCCATGGTTCTGGGAGCCTACCATGATGGAGCCGGACACTTCGGATGGAGGAAGCTGGAGAAGCTACTCCGAGGGAGGTTCTATTGGATTGGCATGAAGAGAACCATTGAGAAGTAGTGTCGGGAGTGTGGTCCATGTAGTCTGCGCAGAAAGGACCGTGACAGTCAACGGGCTCCCCTGCGGCCTATCATCACCAAACGGCCGCTTGAACTGGTCGCGCTGGATCATGTGAAGCTGACACCTAGCCGGTCGGGCTATATCTACGCCCTTACCATCGTGGACCACTACTCCAGGTTTTTGGTGGTTGTGCCTGTTAAAGATCTAACGGCCAGGACTGCCGCCAGGGCCTTCCAGCAGCACTTTTGTAGGCCCCATGGCTACCCAGAGAAGGTACTGACCGACCAGGGACCTGCCTTTGAAGCAGAAGTGTTCCAAGAATTCTGCCAGCTGTACGGGTGTAAGAAGATCAGAACCACCCCGTACCACCCTCAAACCAACGGGATGTGCGAGAAGATGAACCAGGTAGTGATCGATTTATTGAAGACCTTGCCTGTGGAGGAACGGAACCTGTGGCCGACAAAGTTGCCTGACCTGGTGGATATGTACAACCACATCCCAGTAAGTTCCACCAACTGTACTCCAGCGTACCTGATGCGAGGAAGGTCTAGTCGGTTACCCGTTGATCTGGACATGGGGGTCCTAGTACCCGAAGATACCTCGCCGGAGGCAGATTGGGATACAGAAAGGCAGCGAAGATACCGCGAAGTACAGGAGTGTGTAGAGAGAAGTCTCGCCCAGGCTAGGCAGAAACAAGAAAAGGACTACAATCAACAGGCTCCTGCGATTCCCCTGTCACCTGGTGAGCAAGTACTTAAACGAAAGAGGAGATTACATAAGCTCGATGACCAATGGGAAGCGGAACCGTATACCATCCTGCCATCCGACTTCGACAACACAAAGGTCTGTCTCATCAGCAAGGACAGAGGGGAGACCTCGACAGCGGTATCCAGGGATCACCTTAAGGTCTGCCCCGATAAGTTGAAAGAGAGGGGCACGGCCCCAGAAATCTCCCCGCCGGTGGAAAAGGAGAAGATGTTCCATACCGTCCTTGGTGACTTTCCCCAATCCTGGACTCAGATAAACCAAGCCATCGCGGTGCCTGTTCTAATGTTCCAACAGCCGGACCCACCAGAAACAATGGTGGTATCAGATCAGCCGGCCCCGCTACCTCAACAAGCCTTAACTGATGACACCATGCCGACCGCTGAACCAGCAAATCCTCCCTCTGCTATCAGTGAATCTGCTGTACCCACTGTTGATAGCAGCAGCTCTGAGAGCCCCAACCTGCCAGTGCTACCCAGACTCACTAGAAGTGTAGCTAGAAGACAGTGCACTACACCAGCGGTAGCAAGCATAGCGGGCCCTGTTAGGCCAATAGCAACCCCTGCACTGCGAAGGTCCACACGCAGCACTCAAAATCAAACTCCCCTCCGCTACAAAACTTGGAGGTATTGATAAGGGCTGCTATTTAATTGAAAATGTTTGTATGCATATCTTTTTGTTACAGGTTTTTAAATGGACACTAGAGTAATGGACGGTGAATTGCTCAAAAACTTTCATAAGGGGGACCCCTTTGTTTACCCGGGGTCCCCGCTGTTTCAACCACTGAACTGAGAGTCATAAACTGTGCATGACCTAACTTTTGCAACGTTCAAGAATCCTCACCTCCCGTAAAGGGAAGCATAGTTATGTTCAATTGGTAGGCTATTTCAAAAATTTGTGTGTTTCCTGTTAACATGTATTATTGTTCTTGTTTTCCCAGTCCCGGAGTACTGGATTTAACCGGGGGGGAGTGCAGCACCCCAGAGTCCTGGTTGTTGCAGTACTGTGGCTCCGCCACTATGGGGAGCTATGGTACGTCTGATTGCACTAAGGAGTTTCTCTGACCAGGTACACTCACACCACACTTCACACTCCGGCCACCAGGGGGGGTGGTCCTATCTAGTAGGCCACTCCTCACAACTCTGGTAAAACTGGGGGTTGGACAGGAAGACAGGGAGAAGTAGCTGGGAAGAGCTAGTGAGAGGACCTGTCAGGGATGGGATCCTGGCAGACTCCTCAGAGCAGAACTAACCAGTGCACAACGGGAATACAGTAAAGAAGTATTGGGACCAGAAGGAGTCGTGCTGTTAGACTGAGGCAACATCCTTCTGAGGCGCAAACAGTCGGTGGCCGGAACGCCGAGCAAGTAAGAGACTTTAAGTACACTGCAAACCACGGCCAGACAGCTAATTACAGGTTGGCTGTCTCACTTAACACCTAAGCAGACAACGGAGGCAGCTGTGGGAGAGGGGCGACTCTAGGGTCCCGGAAGAACTCCAGGCCTACCCCGTCATACGGGTGCGTCCTACCATATCACCTGGAGGACGAAGAGAACGAACAATAGAGACAGACAGAAACAGTTGTGAGGACTATCCCGGGAGCTCAGCAGGGAAGAACTACAACACCCAGCGCTAGCAGGTAGACACTGATTCCCACCTGTAAAGAGAACTCCTGATGTGCCTTTGGACCGGCCGGTCTCTGACAACCCAGTTAACAGCGCTCTGGACTGAGGTCTCCAAAACCTTCAGTAAAGAGGTAAAGAGACTGCAACCTGGTGTCCTTGTTATTTACCGCGACCTGCACCTCACAACTGCACCGTTACAACACCACTTATTGCACCGGACGTCCCCCACTGACAGACAGGGCCACGGACCGGGTCTAGCCACCGTGACAACCCCAGGACTGAGACCCAGAGGCCCGGCTCCGGGTACCCCTCGGCCCTGCGGCGGTGTGGGGGCGCTCGACGGCCACTATGTATTTGATGGAGCTGTGCTGTGCAGCTCAGCAACTGATCACGTCCAGCTGCAGTCTGCACCGCAAACAGCTGCCAGGTATCGTACCCTCTCCAATTTGGTATTATGATTTCCTAAGGATAAGCCATCAAGATTAACGTAACAGACAACCCTTTAAGCCTGAGACAGTGGCCTCACATCACATCAGCATTCTGACTGTTATCTATAATGGTAACTACACCGCTCTGCTGCATCCTCTGCATCAATGGATATCAAAGCCGCCAAATGATCCATATTGATTTACAATATTGTTCCTCCAGGACCTTGCTGTTGTTCTTATGGAAATAACTGCATTGCGTGTAGCGATATCTTATCTGCGTAATATGATGCAATTTGCCATGGAGGCTTGTGTTGGAGAATTTGACATAGTTATAAAGAAAACCTAAAAGCCCAACAGATGTAAAAAAATAAAATAGTCTTGAATAACTCTGTTAAATCTTAATTAGAAAAAAAACTCTGATACCAGGAGATAAGATATACGGTATATAATAGTGGAATCTCCTCTGAAATACTTGTATAACTACACGGAATCAATGCAAAAATAATTTGGATAGCCTAAGAAAATATATCCTATAGCGATCCAACCTACATAATGGTCAGTTGTGTCTGATCAGTGATTAATAACCTGGTCAAAAACTGTTTCACTCCTGAGGCGTATTTAGTGTGGCTGATAATTGAGGAAGATTCGTTCCTGATAATTGGTCTGCCTAAACAGACTGACGAACACCAGACAAACAAGCAAAACAGGCTTCAAAAATCATCATTTTAGGCAACACATTGTCCTGTGTAAACAGGTGATTTGCTGCCAATATTAGAACACAGAGAACAGAACAATCGTGTTACTGATCGTTCTGTGCATATTACAGGCAGCTCAGCAAATCTAAGCAGGCGATTAAACATCTGTCAATCGTATAACGGAGGCGATCGTGTCCTGTATGGACAGCCTTACTCAATAATTTCTTAAGATGTCCAAAAATAAAGTTAATTTATTTTAAATAAAGAGAAAAAAATAAATTGCAATGAATCCCAAGTTTCAAACCAATACCAGATGCTTACCACTGCACATGGTTCTACACAGGCAGCACTTTTTCACAATCTATAGGGTGTATCTTCAAAATAACCAATGGCCGTGGACAAGTATACATTTCTGCTGACCCTTCCTCTATAAATTCCCAGTGTCCTGACACAGAGCACAAAACTTCTGCGTCTTACCCTACAGCTCACATCGACCACACACAAAAAACATGACTTTCTCTGAGGTTGAGAAGGCTGCCATCGTGGCCATCCTGGGCAAAGCCTCTGGAAATGTGAGCGCTCTCGGTGCTGAAGCTTTGGAAAGGTAACGAGTTCATTAATTGGTATCAGTTATGTTTTACACTAAGAGAAAATAACATAATATTAGAACTGTTTTAGATGTAAAGGGGATGTCAGCACTGGTATGTGGGAAACTTATCTTTGGAATAAGTCATTAATATCAGATCTCTTTGCAGCAATGGCTGGATGTACCGTGTGAAGGGCTGGAAGAACACTGTACTGGCCGTGCTCAGGTGCTGCAGCTCAGCTCGCATCGACATTAATGGCAGCTGAGCTGCTGTACCCAAGAACAGTCAGCAATCTGATATTGGTAACCTTTATTTAGTATAGGTTATCAATGTTTAAGTCCTGGGCAAACTTTTTAAAGATTACCCTGCTCTATGTGTAAACCTTGCGTCTTTCCTTTTAGGATGTTCCTGGGCTTCCCCCAGACCAAGACTTACTTCGCCCACTTTGACCGCAGCCACGGATCCACTGATCTCCAGACACATGGAGGAAAGGTCTTGGGGGCTCTTGCAGAGGCGGCCAAACACCTGGACAACTTGGAGGGATCCCTGTCCCAACTGAGTGACCTGCATGCCTACAACCTGAGAGTGGACCCAGGAAACTTCAATGTAAGACTCCTATTAACGTTCACTAAAACAGTCTCTACCACACAGCAGAAGGCCACCTTCACACGTTCAGTGTTTGGTGAGTTTTTTACCTTAGTATTTGTAAGCCAATATCAGGAGTGGGTGATAAATACAGAAGTGGTGACGTGTTTCTATTATACTTTTCCTCTGATTGTTCCACTCCTGATTTTCGCTTACAAATACTGAGGTAAAATACTGACTAAATACTGAACGTGTGAACATGGCCTAATACTAAGGTTTTCTTCCCTAAAACCCTTGCTTCATACTGCAGCACATAGGATGCTTACAAAACACAGACCTGTTCCATGTTCTTCCCTCCGGGGTCTGTGCCCAGCATTAGCATATCAGCTTCTGTATTAATGTCCAGTAAATACCATTATTGCCTAGCTTAACAATGGGGTCTTGTCTGTTGAGTTAGGGGAGAGGGCCACATGTAAGTTTGGCTTGTAAGAATATATTTTATTAATGTTCTCCTTTTGTGTTCCAGCTGCTGTCTCACTGCATCCTGGTCACCCTGGCCGCTCACTACTCCGCTCACTTTGATGCCGTCACCCATGCTGCTTTTGACAAGTTTCTTGCAGTCGTGTCTAACATCCTCACCTCCAAGTACAGATAAGAAGACCGTTCATTAAACTGATATTGTATCTGAAAAAAACCCCAAATAAAACAAAGTATTTTCTATTGACACCTCGTCTCTGTACATATATCATTTAGTATATTTTATGCATGATTCATTATACTCTTGTAAGTGACTTATCAAGGTTTTTGTGGCACGGCCTTTAATAGGTAGTGGGATGATGCTTTTCTGGGATTTTGCCTACACAGTGTAGAAAACTGCACAGAGAGGAGATCGGCGAGGCTGATGTGTCCTGTCACCTGTGCAGAGGTTTATAACTGCACGTCTGGATAGGATATATCCTAGGAAAACATGGGGGCCGATACAACAAAGCATTATGCCAGAACTGAAATAAAACACTATGAAAAGTTACAACATTTTTGAACAATGCAAAGTTGTGGAAAAATGTTGCAACTTTTGACATTTTCACACCAGACCTGCCCAACACCAACAAAATGGGTGGAGCTGGGGTAAGGCAGGAGCATGGCAATGCCCACCTGTCTGATCCTCTACCAGACGTGGCTTAGCTAACGCCAGGAACCTTAAGGTACCTTCACACGAAACGACATTATAACGATATCGCTAGCAATCCGTGACGTTGCAGCGTCCTCGCTAGCGATATCGTTTCGTTTGACACGCAGCAGCGATCAGGATCCTGCTGTGATGTCGCTGGTCGCTGAATAAAGTCCAGAACTTTATTTGGTCGTCCGATCGCTGTGTATCGTTGTGTTTGAAAGCAAAAGCAACGATACCAGCGATATTTTACACTGGTAACCAGGGTAAACATCGGGTTACTAAGCGCAGGGCCGCGCTTAGTTACCCGATGTTTACCCTGGTTACTAGCGTAAAATGTAAAAAAAACAAACAGCACATACTCACATTGCGTCCCCTGCAGTCTGCTTCCTCCTCTGACTCAGCGCCGCAAAGTGAAAGTGAAAGCAGCACAGCGGTGACGTCACCGCTCTGCTCTCACTGTACGGCGCTCAGTCAGTCAGGAAGTGGACGCAGGGGGACGTGAATGTAAGTATGTGCTGTTTTTTTTTTTTAGATTTTACGCTGGTAACCAGGGTAAACATCGGGTTACTAAGCGCGGCCCTGCGCTTAGTTACCCGATGTTTACCCTGGTTACCAGGGGACCTCGGCATAGTTGATCGCTGGAGAGCGGTCTGTGTGACAGCTCTCCAGCGACCAAACAGCGACGCTGCAGCGATCGACATCGTTGTCGCTATCGCTGCAGCGTCGCTTCGTGTGAAGGTACCTTTACTCCAGTCCATGACTGGAGTAAGATTTCTAGCTAGGCGCATAACACTTTTAAGACACACCTGAGTCATTAACTGGAGTGTGCCTCTTAATGACTCACGCATCTCTTACTCCACCGTGCCCCTTCATTAAGACGTGGTGTGCACAATGCCAGTCTTCATGAACTGGGCCCAAAATCTTTTACAATGGTTACCTTACCAGCTATTACAGTGAAGATTCTCTAATTCAGGGTACATATTGGGTCTATGTAAAAATTTAAAATGAGTCCCTCAGGTACTGGTCCATACTACTTGCCTAACCCCAATGGGCAGGAGGAATGAGTGCACCACTTTTTATGCACACCTTCGTATATATAAACTATTAAGGGGATTCTTCAATTTAGGAAAATTAATTTTAAAATATTCTACAAGAGAATTTTTGGATTCAGAGTATATTTTTTTGCTCAGGATGTGATACCTTGGCCAAAAAAGACAGTGGTTAAAAAAATGACATTGCTATAGAGAATTGTTAGGCTCACTTTGTGAAGTGGACCTACTAAGCCCTAGTTCCGGGTAGGTAAACGGTACACAGGCGTCGGTGCAGCCAGCAGGATAGCGTGTGGGGAGAGAGGACGTGGTGCAATCAGGAGTCTTGGGAGCAACAGGACGGATGCAATAAAGTCAGCAAGGAAAAGGCAGGTGAGCACGATGTGCACAGGAGGTGGTAAAAACCAAGCATATAATTACATAAAGCAGCCTACATCACATCAAAATACACACTGAGTAAAGAAAAATAAATAAATAATAAGTTACATATAAATGTAATGAACATATTGTATAACCATGTGCGTGTAACATAATTTAAACACGCAAAATAAATACTAATGCCCAGGGAATACACATATATGGGCCAGCATCATCCACAGGGACCAAATGGATATATAGATGTCTCATAACAGAACAACTGTATCACAATTTACAACAAACGATCATATATGTGATAAAAATACAGGTCCTTCTCAAAAAATTAGCATATAGTGTTAAATTTCATTATTTACCATAATGTAATGATTACAATTAAACTTTCATATATTATAGATTCATTATCCACCAACTGAAATTTGTCAGGTCTTTTATTGTTTTAATACTGATGATTTTGGCCTACAACTCCTGATAACCCAAAAAACCTGTCTCAATAAATTAGCATATCAAGAAAAGGTTCTCTAAACGACCTATTACCCTAATCTTCTGAATCAACTAATTAACTCTAAACACATGCAAAAGATACCTGAGGCTTTTAAAAACTCCCTGCCTGGTTCATTACTCAAAACCCCCATCATGGGTAAGACTAGCGACCTGACAGATGTCAAGAAGGCCATCATTGACACCCTCAAGCAAGAGGGTAAGATCCAGAAAGAAATTTCTCAACAAATAGGCTGTTCCCAGAGTGCTGTATCAAGGCACCTCAATGGTAAGTCTGTTGGAAGGAAAAAATGTGGCAGAAAACGCTGTACAACGAGAAGAGGTGACCGGACCCTGAGGAAGATTGTGGAGAAGGACCGATTCCAGACCTTGGGGTACCTGAGGAAGCAGTGGACTGAGTCTGGTGTGGAAACATCCAGAGCCACCGTGCACAGGCGTGTGCAGGAAATGGGCTACAGGTGCCGCATTCCCCAGGTAAAGCCACTTTTGAACCATAAACAGCGGCAGAAGCGCCTGACCTGGGCTACAGAGAAGCAGCACTGGACTGTTGCTAAGTGGTCCCAAGTACTTTTTTCTGATGAAAGCAAATTTTGCATGTCATTCGGAAATCAAGGTGCCAGAGTCTGGAGGAAGACTGGGGAGAAGGAAATGCCAAAATGCCTGAAGTCCAGTGTCAAGTACCCACAGTCAGTGATGGTGTGGGGTGCCATGTCAGCTGCTGGTGTTGGTCCACTGTGTTTCATCAAGGGCAGGGTCAATGCAGCTAGCTATCAGGAGATTTTGGAGCACTTCATGCTTCCATCGGCTGAAATGCTTTATGGAGATGAAGATTTCATTTTTCAGCACGACCTGGCACCTGCTCACAGTGCCAAAACCACTGGTAAATGGTTTACTGTCCATGGTATTACTGTGCTCAATTGGCCTGCCAACTCTCCTGACCTGAACCCCATAGAGAATCTGTGGGATATTGTGAAGAGAAAGTTGAGAGACGCAAGACCCAACACTCTGGATGAGCTTAAGGCCGCTATTGAAGCATCCTGGGCCTCCATAACATCTCAGCAGTGTCACAGGCTGATTGCCTCCATGCCACGCCGCATTGAAGCAGTCATTTCTGCCAAAGGATTCCCGACCAAGTATTGAGTGCATAACTGAACATTATTATTTGTTGGTTTTTTGGTTTGTTATTAAAAAACACTTTTATTTGATTGGACGGGTGAAATATGCTAATTTATTGAGACAGGTTTTTTGGGTTATCAGGAGTTGTATGCCAAAATCATCAGTATTAAAACAATAAAAGACCTGACAAATTTCAGTTGGTGGATAATGAATCTATAATATATGAAAGTTTAATTGTAATCATTACATTATGGTAAATAATGAAATTTAACACTATATGCTAATTTTTTGAGAAGGACCTGTATATATAGTCCCCCAAGTGAGGCATGATACCCAAAACAGTAATACAGTAACTGAAGTCCTTCCAGAAAATCCACCGTAATGTCCTTGTGTAGCTCAAAGTCCTCACTGAAGAATAAGTGGCCACAGATTGAGATGCCAAACATCCACAGTAAAGTCCATATGTGGCGCAGTGTCCCCACTAGTGGATATGTGGCCACGGTTTTATATTCCAACGATAGCCCCTCCGAAGTGGTTCCCACAGGGGGGGAGACCCAAAGAAGTCCTCGGCGATGTACTCCAACGGGAACGATCCTCGATGATAAGTATTCATCAATATCCTTACATCCCAGGTGTCGTCAGTCCCAAATATGCAATGAGGGCTGACCCAGAGAGATTAACCCAAGAAACCTGTGAAGAGGAGATCCTCATTAATTCCATGGGGTGCAGTAGAGTGAAGCAGGTAGATCCACCGAGACTCAATCTGTAATAGTCGTTTTTGTAAAGAACCCCCCTGCCAGAGCTCCTAACGCGTTCCAAACCAACTATCTTAGTCTTCGCATAGCTACCCGCGTGATGTAATAGAAAATGTGAAGCGACTGTGGACAGCGTCTTACCCTTGCGGCTATCAGCTGCAGCTGTATTGATAGTTGAAAAATGACATTGTATTCTCCGCCGTAGCTCCTGTCAGGTCTGACCTACGTAAATGCAAGGGCAGGGACAAATCAACGCATATATCACATGAGAGGTTTTACAGTTAATATATGCCCTCAACTTATGCTGTATTTGGTCCGTCGGATTAAGGAAGACGTCACGAGAAGGATGCATATACGGACAGATACTGCAGTCGCCGCAAGGGAAAGAACCACGTAGACAAAGTCCGCGGTTCAGTCTATAGGTGGGTCTAATATAATGACTGTTGGTGAGTATATCTCTAAAATTAGGCGCCCTCCTAGCTGTCATCAATGGTTGGGTACTGACCACCTGAGACGTCTGTGCATCCGTTGTTAGAATCCTCCAATGTTCACTCATAATCCGCCTTACCTGGGACCATTGGGTACGGTAACCCGTAATAAACCGTGCATAGTTGTCTGGTCTTCTTTTGGTAGAGACAAGCAAGGTGTCTTGTGCCTGTGCATTGGCCCTCTGATAAGCGGAAGAAATACATTTCCTGGGATAGTTCCTGTTTCTAAACCTCATTGTAAGGTCCTGGGCTTCCCTCCTAAAGTCAGAATCCTGGGTGCAGTTACGCCTGGCCCTGAGAAACTGGCCAATCGGAACCCCGTCTCTCGTATGCTTCGGGTGGAAGCTGCAATACTCCAACACACTATTGACGGCAGTGGGCTTCTGGTACAGGCAAGTGGACAGAGTGCCATCCTGACATTTCACCTCGAGATCCAAAAAATTGACTGTAACAGAAGAAAAATGGTGGGTCAAAAAAATATGAAATGGATTATTATTGAGGTAGTCCAGAAAATCCAGACACTCCCCCGATGAGCCAGACCAAATGAAAAATATGTCGTCTATATAGCGCGACCAATGTCGCACTTTGTTGATAAAAGGCTCCGATGTATAGACGACAGTAGACTCCCACCACCCTAAAAAAAGATTGGCAAAGGCCGGGGCACAGCGCGCCCCCATAGCCACACCCGATGTTTGCAAAAAAAAAGGTATTGTCAAACAGAAAAAAATTATGTCTCAAAATGAAATCAAGTAGATCAATGATAAAAGAGTCATGCATTCTGTCTGAATTTACCTGTTGGTCCAAAAAGAACAGGACAGCCCGCATGCCGTCATCATGGTTGATATTTGAATACAATGATTCTACATCGCAGGTGACCATAAATTCATTCGAAGATAACGTCACTCCCTTGTAAGTCCTGATGAAATGTGAGGAATCCCTAGTGTGAGAGGGCAGTGTGATGACCATTGGCTGCAGGAAAAAGTCAATATAAGTACAAGCCCTCTCGCACAGACTGCCAATGCTCGATACAATTGAGCGACCGGGAGGCTTTTCAATATTTTTGTGGACTTTAGGTAACATGTAGAAAGTCGATACAATCGGCTGTTCTACCCAGATGAAGTCCCTTTCCTTGATATTAATAATACCCAATTGAAATGCCTTGTCAATGAGTGCTCTCAGCTTTACAGCAAATACCCCAGTGGGGTTAGAGGGAAGTCTACGATAGAACCGTGGATCATTAAGCTGTCTATAGGCTTCTTCTAGGTATAAATCATGCGGCCATAGAACCACGTTGCCGCCTTTGTCAGCCTCCCTGACCAGAAAATCCTTGTTGTTTTTAAGACTAATAAGGGCACCTTGTTCCTGAGAAGTGAGGTTAGCAATAAAGCCAGTCCTCATGGGTAGTGCTTCTATGTCATGCTTGACCATCTCAAAAAATATTTTTATAGCTGGAACAGTAGAGAGAGGAGGACATACCGTGGATTTATTCTGATGTGGAAATCGTGGTCTACTCGCTGGAGACTCTGCCTCCCGTAAGAGATCCATCAAATCCTGGAACGTTCTCTGTTCAGTTTGGTCCAAAGATGCCATAGACTGTGGATGATTATGCAAGACCTGTAAAGTGATTTTTCTGCAGAAGAGAAAAAGATCTTTAATTAAAGTAAATTTATCCGTCTGTTGAGATGGTGAAAAGGTCAAACCTCTTTTAAGTACAGACGTCTCCGCAGTAGTTAGTTGATGTTGTGACAGGTTAATGATTTGTAAATTGTCATTATCATTAGTGTTGTCATACTCACAAGTGCTATACGTGGATGGTGAGGTCACTTGCGATCCCTCTTCCGATGGTTGTGATACCTTGGCCTGTAATTCTTGTTCCTGGTAACCCGAATGAAGGGGCTTGTGTTTTTTACGTCCTCGCCTGGTACGGCCCGTTTCTGGTTCGCTTTCCGCGGAAGATAAAAAATCAGTAGAAACGTAACCATCCGTATTTGAGCCATTCTGCGCTGCTTCGCTGGAGTACTTTTTATTATACCGAGCCTGGCGTTGGTTTGCGTCATACCCTGCCTGTCCTGTGTTTCCACCATACCCTGCCTGTCCTGTGTTTCCACCATACCCTGCCTGTCCTGTGTTTCCACCATACCCTGCCTGTCCTGTGTTTCCGCCATATCCAGTCCGTCCTGGGCGTTCGCCATATCCAGTTTGTCCTGGGCATTCGTCATAACCTGCCTGTCCTGTGTTTCCGCCATACCCTCTATAATTTGTAAAGCGCTGCAGAATATGTTGGCGCTATATAAATAAAATTATTATTATTATATAAATAAAATTATTATTATACCCTGCCTGTCCTGTGTTTCCGCCATATCCAGTCTGTCCTGGGCGTCCGCCATATCCTGCCTATTCTTAGTCTGGTCTGTCATTGCCAGTCTGTCCTGTGTCTCCGTTATAGCCAGTTCTGCGTCTTTTCCGCTCCTACTTCCTGTCCCCAGGTATCAGCTTCTGCGGCAATAGTCTCCCTCGGGCCTGCCCCTAACACTCCCTGTATTGGGGGTGGTCCACCAGGCCAGCTCACCCTTGGGAGGTTTGTTGTCGTGGTTCTGCGGATTCACTTTAGGAGTTCCAAAAGATCTGACAGTGAGTCATGTATATGGATACACCTAAATAAAATGGTAGTGATTGGTGATATCAACCTCCTGTTTGTGGAACATTAGTATATGGGAGGGGGAAAACTTTTCAAGATGGGTGGTGACCATGGCCAAGCAGGTTAATAGTGTTTTTCACGTGACAGGTCCCCTTTAAATGCCTGGCCTTAAAAAATCCCTCTTCACCACTTCCTGATCCAACCCTCCGAGCCGCTCCCATGTCTTACCATTCCCTGCCTGCCCTACAGTCTATGTGTCCGCCCCACTATACGGTCTGGCCACCGCAAGTCTCTGTAAATGATGACTACTTCCATACCTTTATAAATTTGTGTCTCCGTGGTCTCGTAATCCATTGGCAAATTCTTACGAAAATGATCTTGTAAGTGCGGAGACCCTCTCGATTGGGAACACTTTGTTGCAGTGAGATGGCTTTTATAGTTTTTTTAAATTAAAAAACTTACAAGTACCCTATTTTTTATATGTGTTGCTAATTATATGCCTACTGTAGGGTTCCTACTCAATGTTATTATTCTAGGTTAATGGCCCCATTGTGTTCGTGGGCACCTGGACATTAAACTGGTAGTAACAGGTGAGCTGGGCCTGGTTTTGGTTTGGCTTCACTGTCTTGTACTTAGCCCATTTGGGGGGTGTCTGCCCCTTGTGCTGTGCACCTTATCTACTCAGCTTTCCACAGACAGGCATGGAGGGGTGAGATATGAGATGGGATCCATTATGATTGGGTACACCTTGGTGTCGTATCATGGTTTTTATGTTTTTATGCCTTTTTTATTAACAAAATTGCCAACAAAGTACCCCATGTGTCACTTTTTATTTACTTATTGCAGTGTTTCCAGCCATTAGTTTAGTTCTAGACTATTAATGGCCCAGTGTATATATGTGCACCTTCACAATATACCAACAGGTGAGCGAGCCCTTGTATTTGGCACCGCTCTGGCAATGCGCTTACAAAACATTTGAAAGAATATTTCTGTTTATTTCTATGTAAAAACATCTTGCTGTTCACACGTTCAGCCTTTTAACCGCTACCAGTTTCCAAAGCCGCCAAGCAGTTAACACAAGTGACCAGCTAATTCTTCAGGCATCCCTTGCTAGTAAGATGCTCCATACAACAGAAGGAAATGAGAAGGCTGAAAAAAATCCAGAAGATGCGTGGATTTTATTTGTGTGTCTTTTGTAAGTATTTTTGCCACAAAAAAACACTAATGTTTTCTTCAGTGCTTAATAAATGTCGAAAAACCACCTAAAACTGCTAAAATAAACCTGCTAAAAAAACACACCAAAAAAACAAACAGAAATCAATACAAAAACTTCAGAATAAACAGTGCATCAAATTCCTGAGGCTGCTTGAAAACGTTGTCTTTTTTACCCACCTAAAAAAACAACAACAAAAAAACACTGTGTGAACATACCCTAATAGATCGAGCCTCTTTGATCAATGACAGATCCTAGGCATCTGGTTTCAATAGCAACCATTGGTTTTGGGACCTTGAGGGAGTGACAGAGGAGAGATCTTCTGCTGTCACTCCTTACATGCCATGGCACACACTGACGACACTGCTTCCTCCCAAATGCTGTGTCAGTAATAGCCACAGCGAGTAATCAGTGACAGATAGTGGCAGCCCCACTCTTATGATGGACTGACTTTGCACATCCATCCACTTGTGGTTAATACCTGACCCAATTAACAAGCCTTGCAATATGATTTAAGGCCTGTTTAGATGAGCAGGTAATCGCGGACGAGCTTTCATTAGAACATTTGACTAATATTGACTTGTGTAAGAATGCTGCCAATCACCCGACAAATAAGCAAACGCTCGTTAGTCAGGTGACCGGATCATTAATGTGCATACATCCTGTGCCAATAATAACGATGATGTTCTTTGTATATGTAATACTCGTTAGTTAAACGACTGCGGACCGGCCTGTGTAATAGCCTAATAGCCGATCGGCAGTCATTTGCCGTTGACTTGTCCAAATGGACCAGAGTGCTAAGAACCTCAAAACAGCTTTCTGCAGAAGGATCATGTTGGTTTGGTAAATGGATTGTCTGTTGCCCCTCAATCCCACATCAGACGTAAGCGGTGCCAATGATATTACAGCTCCACATACCTACTGAGATGCAGGAACAATCACCGTGTATTGTGCGCTATGCCTGCCAATCATGCACTTTTTTTGGTATGTTATGTGGGGCCGTAATGCTACCAGCACTGATCACCTCTAAAAAAAAAAAAAATAAATATTTGAGAGGTACAAGACAACTCCTTTAACCCCTTCAGTACATATGATGCACGTATATGCCATATAACACATTTGTTATTGTTGTGTTCATAAAAGTCTGATCTATCAAAATATAAAATAAATTAATCTGATTGGTAAATGGCGTAAATAGGAAAAAAATGAAATGCCAGAATTACATTTTTGGACGCCACATTACAATAAAATGCAATCAAAACATCGTATCTACTCCAAAATATTATAATTAAAAACGTCAGCTCAGGGCACAAAAAATAAGCCCTCACCCAGCCCCATATCCTGAAAATAGAAAATGTTACGGGTCTCGACAAATGGTGACACCAGCAACATTTTTTTTTTTTTTTTTTTACAAACTTCCCATTAAATCCCATCTTCCCATTAAATCCTACAAGGAATTTCAGCAGAAATATTTTAATTTTTGATAAAAAAAACTCATAAAGTCGGGTTTTTGATGTAATTCAGATTTTTATTGTAACATCAGACCCTTTCCATTTTGAAATGAAGTATTTCTCAGACTGATATTGACCCGCTTGTTCATCTGTACTTGGAGCACAGAGTAACAGAGACAGAAGACAGGAACTTATCAAATGCAGCATGGGCAGCTGGAGTGAAGTCACCGGGGAAGTGAATGGCCAGGACAACCAGGATGTTGTGACAGAGGAGCTAAAAGAGAACACACAATATTAAAGTTAATATTTAGAAATAAAAAAACCCATCTATTTCTGTGAATAGACCATTTGGAATAGTACAACTCCGTATACTATACAGCTCTGGCAAAAATTAAGAGACCACCACATCAAATCCCTGTCATGGGCAGCCCAATCTCCAGACCTGAACCCCATTGAAAACCTCTGGAATGTAATCAAGAGGATGATGGATAGTCACAAGCCATCAAACAAAGAAGAACTGCTTACATTTTTGAGCAAGAAGTAGTGTGAAAGACTGGTGGAAAGCATGCCAAGACGCATGAAAGCTGTGATTAAAAATCAAGGTTATTCCACAAAATATTGATTTCTGAGCTCTTCCTGAGTTAAAACATTAGTATTGTTGTTTGTAAAGGATTATGAACTTGTTTTCTTTGCATTATTTGAGGTCTGAAAGCACTGTTTTTTTTTATTTTGACCATTTTTATTTGTCAGAAAAAAAATACAAAATGTATTGCTTGGAAATTCGAAGACGTTGTCAGAAGTTTATAGACTAAAAGAACAATTTACATTTTACTCAAAAATATACAGTACCTATAATGAGAAAAATCAGAAAAACTGAACATTTTGCAGTGGTGTCTTAATTTTTGCCAGAGCTGTATATTCTAGTATGAAATATACCTCCCAATATGCCACATGTGGTGGTGTATAAATCATTAGATGACACATAAGTTACATACAAGCGTAATGCTGAGATATAAGGCACAGCCATCACTAATTTTTCACCCAGAAAAATCAGTAAAATAATATCTCACGTCAAAGTTTCCGGGATCCACTCTCAGATGGAATGCATGCAGGTCACTCAGGTCGCTGAGGGCATTATCCATGTCATCCAGATGATGGCTAGCTAAACCAATGGCATTAAGGATCTTGGTTCCCTGTTGCTTAAGATCAGCAGATCCAGCTTCCAGGTTCATCTTGCTAAAGTATGTCTTAGTCGAGGGGCAACTCTTGAAAAGTCTGTAAAATACAAAAAGTTGTTATGCTAATGATGAATCGTAGAATAATCACTTTATATAGTGTCATCTGAAAAAGACAAACCTATATTAATGGGTTGCTCCCAAAAAAATCAAGTTATTACTTATCCAAAGGATACGGGACCAGTTCTGATCGCTGGGAATCAAGCCACTAGCACCTCCAGCAATCAAGAGATCAGGGCTTTCCAGACATTCTGAATGGAATGGAGGTGCGCATGTTCACCTTCCACTCCATCCATGGGACTGCCAGATATAGCTGAGCGCTGTACTCAGCAGTCCCATAGACAATAAATGGACTGTAGGGCGGGCATGCGTACCTCCATTCCATTCAGGACCAATCTCAGGATCGCTGGGGGTCTCAGCAATTTCTCCACGATCCTTGGGTTGGGGATAACTTTATATTTTTTTTAGAATGATCCTTTATGTATACAAACTAAATGTCTAAGTTAGTAGAAGCTTCCATAAAACTTGGCATTTACAAAAACTAATAAAATATAATAAAAGTCTACGTGTGTCCACCGCACATCACTTAAAAAAAAACTGGCTCTGAATCAGATTCTTACAGTAAATAGGGGCTTGATCATACATGGCAGACAAGGTGTGCAGCCTAACCCCACCATGATATTACCAAGAAATGTGGCAACTATATTGACTTGTTCTATTGTAAGTAGATATATAGAGCCGCTAAAGAAAAGACTTAAGCCCTTAAAATTCAGCCAGATGATGGGAGACATCACAGACATAGACAACAAAAACTTGGTAAGTAAGCACTAATTCCTCACTAAAGCTGGATTCACACATCCTTAAGGTCCGTAATCGAACCCCAATACCCAGCCCTGGCGAGGGTCTCCTGACCTGAACTACCAAGCATCAAACAAGTAGTTTAGGTCTCGCTTGGATATGGACCATATATGAGTAAAGTGCAAATCCATCCTTTTAGGGGAGAGTCGGACGGCTGTATAACTCAGACGATGATCGCAACGCAATGCTCGGACTGACCATCAGCTCTCCTGACCCGAGCATGACAGCTGCATATAAATACATGGCGTCACGCTCCTGTCAGGAGATCCACCAGCCAGTCCAAGCATTGCGTTGCGATCGTCTGAGTAATACGGCCGTCTGACTATCTTCTTATAAACGCAATGGCATAAGCCATTAAATGTATAAAAGAGCAAACTGCCCCTTTATCTAATAGGATGAGCGGCTTCAATAATAATCACCTATTCCAAAATTACTGTATGTAACGGTTACTGCTAGCAATAAAAGGTTTTTCTGCATATATGGTATATGCAGAGAAAAACTAAACCTTTTACTTGACATTGCTGTTGTGTGTATGTATACTCTGCATTTTTAAGGCACTTGGAAAACAAAAAGAATCAAAAAGCCCACCTGTTCAAGGCTTCAGCCCCCAGAGCATCAACATGGCCAGAAGCTTTCCCCCAGAGAGTGGCAATGCATTCCCTCTCTTTAGCGTTGAAAGGCATCGTTCCTGGATCCCCCGGGTGCGGTCAATATAAAACACTGATGTTTGAAAGTTAATGAAATTCTAGTTTCTTGGGGTTTAAATATGTATGGGCAGGTCCCTTGTGCCATCACTGGTCACTAAACGTCTCCACCCAATTTATTAACATCTGCTTATCAAATGTTCTTAAAAAAATCATTACTGGGTGTGCTGGTGATCCAGACTGCACAACATGATGACATTTCATCTTCAATTGCCATATTACTGCTCATAAGACTAATCGCAGCTAAAATCATAATGTGCGCTCGGAAACCTACATTACATTAACGCTATGTTATAGGTTTTCTAGTAATATATTGAGCCTCCGGTGCTAAACACATTTTATGCAAAGCGTTGTAAAACATTTTAAGGGGCAAGTTAAATGTCTAAGATTCGTATATAATAATATTTTAGGACATAGAATAGGGGAAAAGGGGAATAGTTAATAAATAACATTTAGCTTTACATCAGCATCATTTTTTAAATAACCTTTTTTGAAAGGATGTTAGAAGGGTTAAAAGTTTAGCTGCCATTTTTCATCTTTTCAACAAAATTGACAAAACCTGTATTTTTATGGACCACTTCACTTTTGAAGTCACTTTAAGAGGGCCTATACGTTAGTAAATAAGTAAATATAAAAAAAAACATACCCCAATCTATAATCTGCACCCCTCAACATATTCAAAATTATATTTAGAAAAATTGCATTAATGCCTGTAAAGCAACTAAAGGATTAACAAACTGGAAGAATAAAATGAAATGAAAATAACTGTATTTTTTACTAAAATGTTGTTTTATCCCCAAATTTTTCTTTTTCACGAGGGTAAAGGGAGAAAATGGACAACACAATTTGTTCTGCAGTTTCTCCTGAGTATGATTAGGTGGTGGAAACTACTGTCTGGGCGCACGGCAGGGCTCAGAAGGTAAAGAGCACCATTTGATTTTTGGAGTATAAATTTGGCTGGAATAGATTGCAGACACCATGTCACATTTGCAGAGCCCCAAAGGGCCTAAACAGTAAAAATACCCACAAAAAATGATGCCATTTTAGAAACTACAACCCTCAAGGAATTCATCTTGTCGTATGATGAGCATCTTGAATTCACTGTTGTTGCACTGAATTTTAGAATTTTGAAAATGAATGATTACGTTTTTTCCATGAAAATGTAGTTTTAGACCCAAATTTTTCATTTTGACAAGGTGACAGAAAAAAATGAACCCCATGATGAGTTGCGCACTCTCTTGACTACGCCAATATCTCATATGTGGTCACAAACTACTGTTTGAGCAAATGAAAGGACTTGGAAGGGAAGGAACACTATTCAACTTTTGGAGAGCAATTCTTGCTAGAAAAAAAATGTGAACTCCATGTCAAAATAAGAGAACTCCTAAAGTGACAAAACAGCAGCAGAACTTTCCCCTCCAAGTGACCCCAATTTAAGAAACTACACCTCTTGAGGAATTCATTCATTTAGGGAAGCGGTGAGCATGTTAACCCCACAAGTGATTGACGGAATTGTATAACATTGGTCTGTGGAAATGATAAATTACATTTTCTCAACTAAAATGTTGTTTTAGCCCCAAGTTTTAAATTTTCAAAAGAGACAACAGGAGAATATAGACCACAAAATGTGTTACACAATTACTTTGGAGTTCTCCAATACCCATATGTGGCCAGAAACTACTTTTCAGGTACAGTGAAAGTCTCAGAAGAGAAGGAGCGCATAGGAATAGTTTTGGTGGTCATGTCACAGCAGACCCCCCCATAAGTGATAAGTGACTCCATTTTACAAACTACACCTCTCAATGGATTAATCGCTGAGTACAGTGATCATATAGACACCACAGGTGTGTCACATAATTTTATGCCATTGGGCGGTAACAAAATAATAATAATTTCATTTTTAACACACAAATTTTGTTTTAGCCCCAGATTTTCCATTCTCACAAGGTCAAATAGGTGAAAATAGCGTCATATTTTGTTACACAGTTTCTCCTGATGGTGGCAATACCTCATCTGTGGCTCTACACTAATGGTAGAGCTCAGGAGGGAAAAATTACAATTTGACTTTTGTAGAGCAAATTTTCCTAGAATAGTTTGATGAGCCCTTAAATGCCAGAACAGCAACCCCTCCACATCCAGCCAAGTGACCTCTTTATGGAAATTATACCCCTGTGGGAATTCATCAACAGATGTAGTGTAGATTTTTACTCCATATTTGCTTTCGAGATACAAACCAAAGATTGCATGTTGCTCAGTGAAAATGGCAAATATGCCATTGTAGTGCTCGTTCACGGTAGTGCCCGTACATTGTGCATGGCTTGTGCTACTGAAGACACGCTCCCTGTAAATCAAGTGGGCTCTCCTCGGTAGAGTAATGCCAAACGTGACATGTCGGGGCTCAGCAGGAGGGAGATATTAGGATTTAGAAGAGCATAATTTGCTTCCTGAATGAAACTTAGCTTTTGGACTAATTGCTGCAACATCTATACTAACGCCGGGATCACACACAGCGAGATACGGCCGAGTCTCGCAGGTTAAAACCAAGCTCTGGCGCCGGCACTCCAGAGCGGAGCGTGCGGCCGCACAGCAATACATGGAGCTGAACGCTCTGCTCTGGAGTGCCTGCGCCAGAGTTTGGTTTTAACCTGCGAGACTCGGCCGCATGTCGCTGTGTGTGATCCCGGCCTAAGGGGTAGAATGGAAAGGTTACTAGAAGGATGGAATGGCGCTATAAGGCTATGTTTACACAGATCTTTCAAGCAGAAATTGTTTCAAGAAACTCTTATTTTCTGGAGTATTTGGAGTTTTCTTTTCCTTAAGAGGTTTTGAAAGAATTTTTAAAATTCTTGGAACATTTTTTTTCCCTGAACAGATTTTTTGCAGCCTTTGGATTTTGGATTAGACAATGACTGGTTTGGAGAGGTTGTCTTCAGTATCCGCTTCAAAGTAGTGAAGAACTTTCTCCCCCACCCACCCACTCTGGAGCTCTTCAAACTCTCTGTGGGAGGGGAAAGAAAAAACTTGATGGGGTTTGTTCCCACAACATTTCTGCTCTGCTGTTGCAGCAAACAATTTTTTTCTGGGTAAAGCCGCTGTAAGAAAATGCTGGCAGTGTTTTTCCTGAAGCAGCGTCACTGTTCTTTTCCTACTGTCCTTTCTCTATATTTGACCCTATAGCTGCCCAAAGATTGAACACGTCACTTGTTTTAACCACTTAAAGGAAACCTGTCACCCCCCCCCCCCCAGGCATTTGAAACTAAAAGAGCCACCTTGTGCAGCAGTAATGCTGCATTCTGACAAGGTGGCTCTTTTAGTTATTGGTGCTGTAACTGCAGAAATAATCCATTTTGTAATTCGTCCCAAATACCTTTCTTCAGTCCTGGAGGCAGGCCTTTCCCCCCCTGCTGCAGACGCCACACAGCCGTCATTCAAGTCTTCTTGGCGCAAGGCGCTGCCTCCTCAGCGCTGTTTTGAAATCTGCCGGTGCCTGCGCTCTTTTGTCATGCCTTGGGCAGGCACAGTGTCATGTCGGACGCTGTTCAGACCAGGTCGTTCGAAAGACAGCGGTAATTCCGCTTTTGACCACTATGTGCTCATTGGCGTCGGCTAGATTTTATCTAGCTGGTCCGGGGTTAATTTACCTGATGCTCGGATTGGAAGCTGGGCCATGCCCATTGCCTTTAAATAGTTCTCCTGAACATTGGGCGTCGCCGATTATAGCTTCTGTCTTGTGCGTTGTTATCTCGGTCTGGAGTGGTGAGCTAGTAGTTGGAGTATCGTTGCTGGTGGTGTATTTCCCTTTGTCTTATTTACTCCGTCCTATATTTGTATTTATTTTGCCCTGCGCATTTACTGTATATTTTCCGTTATCCTTGTCTGTTCTACCTGTGGGTATTGGTGTATGATCTTTTCACTGGGTGGTGGGCGGTGGTTTCAGCCTAGGGTTGAAACAGGAGACAGGGCGAGGGTCGAGGCCTAGACATGCACACCATCAGTGTAAACTCTAGGTAGAGGGTCAGTCAGGATTTCCCTAGTCTGAGGGAAATTGCAGGGGCCCGGGTTATTAGCTCTTACCCACCTAGTCTCCCCGTGACACACAGTGAGCGCTACCTGTCCTCTGTGCTCATATGCAGTCTAGCTGACTGCGCCTGTGCGGCCGCCCTGCCTGGGAATCCTAGCCCCGCAGTGAGAATAAATCAGAAGACACTTCGGGGCTGGGATTCACAGGCAGGGCGGCCGCACAGGCGCAGTCAGCTAGACTGCATATGAGGACAGATGGGCAGCGCTCACTGTGCCTGCCCAAGGCATGACAAAAGAGCGCAGGCACCGGCAGATTTTAAAACAGCGCTGAGGAGGCGGCGCCCGGCGCCAAGAAGACTTGAGTGACGGCTGTGTGGCGTCTGCAGCAGGGGGCGAAAGGCCTGCCTCCAGGACTGAAGAAAGGTATTTGGGACAAATTACAAAACAGATTATTTCTGCAGTTACAGCACCAATAACTAAAAGAGCCACCTTGTCAGAATGCAGCATTACTGCTGCACAAGGTGGCTATTTTAGTTTCAAACTCCTGGGGGGGGGTGACAGGTGCCCTTTAACGGTTACCAAATTCTGAAGTGGTCAAAAGTAGCACCAGCTTATTCCTGACACGGCTCTGCCGGTGATTTGACTGGTTTCTGCAGCGGCTCTTTACTATGTCACCTATTAGGAGGGCAAACGCCGCCCGAAAAATGAACTAACCTCTCCCGGATTCCCTATACTGAAGCAGATAAGTAACTAAAGACAGAAAATGCGCAGAGTAATGTGGCTTTGACGTTGTTGCGCGTTACATCCATAGCTTGAGGCAGATTCTGTCTAAAAAAGACACAGTGTGCACAAGGCTGCAGAAACTATTCAGGAAAAAACCTCTTCATGGCTATGTTCATGTTCACACCAAGATTTTTGAGGAGTTCATAAACCAACAGTTTTCCCCATAGAAATCACTATAAGAAAATGCTCCTTTTTGGGGAGTTATTCGCCACATTATCTTGTGGACCCCTAAATAAAAATGATTATGTTGCATCATTTTCCAATTCCATGATGGAAAAGATAGAAAATAATCATATCCTCATCATAAAATAGTAAGATATGAGGATTTAAGGGGGAAAGCTGCAGGCATCGCTCTGCCATTGCCCTCATAGTGAGTTGGCGGCCTTTTTCTTGGAGCCCACAGGCGCTGAGTGCAGGAATACACAGAACTACAACTTTCCCTCTAGCGCTCACTAGAAGGGGAGACAAGAAACAGGATTGGCAGCAGAGTGAGCCAATCGCACCTCTTCTATCATATTGTAGGCAATCTGTGTGGAGAGCTGTGATTGGCTGGAAAGTGCACAGGTAGGCGTGGCTACAATCTGTGTTTTGTGAGCTTTCCGTGCGTTTCCGAGCTCGGTGCTCGCCGTGTGCAGCCGGTCAGTGTAATAGCGGGGCAGGACGGTACCGACACCAGTGTGCAGCACGCCCCCACACTGCAGGAGGAGGGACGTTTCCTATAAGCCTGGGGTTATGGTCTCCATGTAATTTCTGCTGGTAGGAGCCAGTGCTGGGGCTACAGCTCAGGTGGGCGACAAACATGGCCGCTCTGGGACAGGCGTGATTAGATCATTGCAAATAAACTACCATTTACCTGAAAGCTTACAGGCGGTGTGGGTGTCATAGGAAACGTTGCCGATTCGTGTGCTGATTTGTTCGCACCGTTTTTGCAAAATCCGCAGGTAAAACGCACTGCAGATTTACCGCGCATTTCCTACGTTTTTTGTGCTGATTCCTCCTGCGGATTCCTATTATGGAGCCGGTGTAAACCGCTGCGGATTCCGCACAAAGAATTGCCATGCTGCGGAATAAACAACGCTACGTTTCCGCGTGGTATTTTCCGCTGTATGTGCACTGTGGATTTGGTTTTCAATAGGATTACATGGTGCTGTACAACTCATGGAAAACTGCTGCGACTCCACAGCAAAATCTGCAACGTGTGCACATAGCCTTAGTAAGCTGGTGTGCAGACATCCTCCTTATGGTGTTACCCATAGCAACTAATTGTGCTCCTGGTTGCTGGGAGCAACTGCAACTGGCTCAGTGTATGAGGGTGTCTCAGGATAAATGCGTTGCCCTAATATGAGGCCCTGCAGCTGTCTCCCCTGCTGTGCGCTCGCCGTCACCCTTCTGGGCGACATTTCTGCTGTGCGCTCGCGGTCTCCCTTCTGGGCGACATTTCTGCTGTCGCCCTTCTCCCTTCTGGGCGACATTTCTGCTGTGCGCTCGCGGTCTCCCTTCTGGGCGACATTTCTGCTGTGCGCTCGCTGTCGCCCTTCTGGGTGACATTTCTGCTGTGTGCTCGCTGTCGCCCTTCTCCCTTCTGGGCGACATTTCTACTGTGCGCTCGCGGTCTCCCTTCTGGGCGACATTTCTGCTGTGCGCTCGCTGTCACCCTTCTGGGTGACATTTCTGCTGTGCGCTCGCCATCACTCTTCTGGGCGACATTTCTGCTGTGCTCTCGCCGTCACCCTTCTGGGCGACATTTCTGCTGTGCGCTCGCTGTCTCCCTTCTGGGCGACATTTCTGCTGTGCGCTCGCCATCACTCTTCTGGGCGACATTTCTGCTGTGCGCTCTCGCCGTCACCCTTCTGGGTGACATTTCTGCTGTGCGCTCGCTGTCTCCCTTCTGGGCGACATTTCTGCTGTGCGCTCGCTGTCTCCCTTCTGGGCGACATTTCTGCTGTGCGCTCGCTGTCACCCTTCTCCCTTCTGGGCGACATTTCTGCTGTGCGCTTGCTGTCACCCTTCTGGGCGACATTTCTGCTGTGCACTCGCCCTCACCCTTCTGGGCGACATTTCTGCTGTGCACTCGCCCTCACCCTTCTGGGCGACATTTCTGCTGTGCGCTCACCGTCACCCTTCTGGGTGACATTTCTGATGTGCGCTCACCGTCATCCTTCTCCCTTCTGGGTGACATTTCTGCTGTGCTCTCGCCGTCACCCTTCTGGGCGACATTTCTGCTGTGCGCTCGCTGTCTCCCTTCTGGGCGACATTTCTGCTGTGCGCTCGCTGTCACCCTTCTCCCTTCTGGGTGACATTTCTTCTGTGCGCTTGCTGTCACCCTTTTCCCTTCTGGGCGACATTTCTGCTGTGCGCTCGCCCTCAACCTTCTGGGCGACATTTCTGCTGTGCGCTCGCTGTCGCCCTTCTCTCTTTTGGGTGACATTTCTGCTGTGCGCTCGCTGTCGCCCTTCTCTCTTTTGGGTGACATTTCTGCTGTGCGCTCGCTGTCGCCCTTCTGGGTGACATTTCTGCTGTGCGCTCGCTGTCGCCCTTCTCCCTTCTGGGCGACATTTCTACTGTGCGCTCGCTGTCTCCCTTCTGGGTGACATTTCTGCTGTCGCCCTTCTCCCTTCTGGGCGCCATTTCTGCTGTGCGCTCGCGGTCTTCCTTTTGGGCGACATTTCTGCTGTGCGCTCGCTGTCTCCCTTCTGGGCGACATTTCTGCTGTGCGCTCGCTGTCACCCTTCTCCCTTATGGGCGACATTTCTGCTGTGCGCTCGCTGTCACCCTTCTGGGTGACATTTCTGCTGTGCGCTCGCTGTCACCCTTCTGGGTGACATTTCTGATGTGCGCTCACCGTCACCCTTCTCCCTTCTGGGTGACATTTCTGCTGTGCTCTCGCCGTCACCCTTCTGGGCGACATTTCTGCTGTGCGCTCGCTGTCTCCCTTCTGGGCGACATTTCTGCTGTGCGCTCGCTGTCACCCTTCTCCCTTCTGGGTGACATTTCTTCTGTGCGCTTGCTGTCACCCTTTTCCCTTCTGGGCGACATTTCTGCTGTGCGCTCGCCCTCAACCTTCTGGGCGACATTTCTGCTGTGCGCTCACAGTCGCCCTTCTGGGCGACATTTCTGCTGTGCGCTCACAGTCGCCCTTCTGGGCGACATTTCTGCTGTGCGCTCGCTGTCGCCCTTCTCTCTTTTGGGTGACATTTCTGCTGTGCGCTCGCTGTCGCCCTTCTGGGTGACATTTCTGCTGTGCGCTCGCTGTCGCCCTTCTCCCTTCTGGGCGACATTTCTACTGTGCGCTCGCTGTCTCCCTTC
This sequence comes from Ranitomeya variabilis, assembly GCF_051348905.1. Lineage (NCBI taxonomy): Eukaryota > Metazoa > Chordata > Amphibia > Anura > Dendrobatidae > Ranitomeya > Ranitomeya variabilis. The sequence continues at coordinate 77,919,065 of NC_135238.1, forward strand.
TGGGTGACATTTCTGCTGTCGCCCTTCTCCCTTCTGGGCGCCATTTCTGCTGTGCGCTCGCGGTCTTCCTTTTGGGCGACATTTCTGCTGTGCGCTCGCTGTCTCCCTTCTGGGCGACATTTCTGCTGTGCGCTCGCTGTCACCCTTCTCCCTTATGGGCGACATTTCTGCTGTGCGCTCGCTGTCACCCTTCTGGGTGACATTTCTGCTGTGCGCTCGCTGTCACCCTTCTGGGTGACATTTCTGCTGTGCGCTCGCTGTCACCCTTCTGGGCGACATTTCTGCTGTGTGCTCGCCGTCACCCTTCTGGGCGACATTGCTGTGCGCTCGCGGTCTTCCTTTTGGGCGACATTTCTGCTGTGCGCTCGCTGTCTCCCTTCTGGGCGACATTTCTGCTGTGCGCTCGCTGTCTCCCTTCTGGGCGACATTTCTGCTGTGCGCTCGCTGTCACCCTTCTTGGCGACATTTCTGCTGTGCGCTCGCCATCACTCTTCTGGGCGACATTTCTGCTGTGCTCTCGCCGTCACCCTTCTGGGTGACATTTCTGCTGTGTGCTCGCCGTCACCCTTCTGGGCGACATTTCTGTGCGCTCGCGGTCTTCCTTCTGGGCGACATTTCTGCTGTGCGCTCGCTGTCTCCCTTCTGGGCGACATTTCTGCTGTGCGCTCGCTGTCACCCTTCTCCCTTCTGGGCGACATTTCTGCTGTGCGCTTGCTGTCACCCTTCTGGGCGACATTTCTGCTGTGCGCTCACCGTCACCCTTCTGGGCGACATTTCTGATGTGCGCTCACCGTCACCCTTCTCCCTTCTGGGTGACATTTCTGCTGTGCTCTCGCCGTCACCCTTCTGGGCGACATTTCTGATGTGCGCTCACCGTCACCCTTCTCCCTTCTGGGTGACATTTCTGCTGTGCGCTCAGTCACCCTTCTGGGCGACATTTCTGCTGTGCGCTCGCTGTCGCCCTTCTCTCTTTTGGGTGACATTTCTGCTGTGCACTCGCTGTCACCCTTCTGGGCGACATTTCTGCTGTGCGCTCGCTGTCGCCCTTCTCCCTTCTGGGCGACATTTCTGCTGTGATCTCTGTTACCGTGCACTGACGATTGCTTGTACTTTGCAGAATTCAGAGACGATGGGCGAGAACACCAGCCCTATAAGTGTCATCCTGGTGAGTTCAGGAAGCCGTGGAAATAAGCTGCTCTTCCGCTATCCTTTCCAGGGAGCTCCAGAGACACAATCCTTACAGACAAGTGAGTGCATCTCCTACAGTAAAGTCTGTGTACACAGTTTGTTTTATTGTTCATTTGCACCAAAATGCAAACTTATACAACTTTGTAAATACAGCCTAAGGAAAGGATACAAAGTATCCAAAACACACCGCTCAAAAGAGGTAAATATGAAAATGAAATACATTTTATTTAAAATAGATACATATTAAAAGAAAACATCAATCGGGTTAAATATGATTCATGTAAGAGGGATCAAAAAAAGGAGGAAAACTACTCCAAGTAAGAATTGGTGGCAGAGCGGAGTAATATCAGGCTGTGGGTAATGAAGGAACAGAGTAAGTGAGCTCTAAGTACCAGGGATGGCAAAATGGTAAGCAAATATGCATATAATGTAAACCATAAATAACCATTTAGTCAAACCACATGGAAAGGGATGTGAAATAAAACTTACCCATAGTGCAGCTAAACGCCCGTCCACAGTACCACAGACATCAACCAGATAATATAGATACAATTGATAATACTCAATGGGGTTTGCATGGATATATGGCGAATACTTGCTGGATGTATGGCAGATACTTGCTGGATGTATGGCAGATACTTGCTGGATATATGGCAGATACTTGCTGGATTTATGGCAGATACTTGCTGGATTTATGGCAGATACTTGCTGGATATATGGCAGATACTTGCTGGATATATGGCAGATACTTGCTGGATATATGGCAGATACTTGCTGGATATATAGCAGATACTTGCTGGATATATAGCAGATACTTGCTGGATTTATGGCAGATACTTGCTGGATATATGGCAGATACTTGCTGGATATATGGCAGATACTTGCTGGATATATGGCAGATACTTGCTTGATATATGGCAGATACTTGCTGGATATATGGCTTTCTGGACTGGTTCCACCAGTAAGTCCTGTAAGACCATCCAGGAGAAGATAATGTCTAATCCATGAAGTGAGATACATAAGCTGTAGGCACGCCAGCATTTCATGGAGACCTCATGGACAGACAATTGGCATGCAGATTACACACATCCTGCGACGTTTTGGGTGCGGACTTTTTTCAAGCTTTCAAAATCTCGCTGTGATGAAGGGGTTAAACAATAGTTAGTTTTCTGATGACATCCCCTTTATTAGTTGGCAAAGGATATGCCTTCTACTAGTTCCCCTGTTGTATCAGACTGCTTGCCTTTTCTAATAAGACCCTTGCATGATGCAATGACATTGTGACCGTACGACTCCTAAAGGTTACCATTTACTTTACCAAGAGTCACATTTGTTCCAAACTGTTGTATTTTTCAAAGACTAACTGAAGACTTGTTCTAGGTAATCCAAGAAGCTGCTATGCCTTAAATAACACTGGGGACATTGCTGAAGATCCTGATGGAGACTCCAAGTACGATATTAATGCTACATTAAGTATACATGCAATGTTACATTCTACCGTATCCTACATGTAAAGCACGGCACAGACGCATTATCTGTCAAACTAGATTATTGTGACGGCTCCTGAGCCAGTTTCATTTGAGCCTTTCTTCTCTTGATCCACCATCAGTAGTTATTGAAAAAGTTGGTGGCTGTGTTTTATGTGCCACAGTGTCAGCTGCGATGCCCATGACCACTGGCATTGACTGTTAATGGCCGTGCAATGCTTTCAGTAAAGCTGCTGTCTACCTGAAAAACTGGGTGGCCATTAGCATTCGATTTAAAGGAGCCGTCCCATGAAGTTTTTTTGTTTTTTTTTGTCTTAATCTGTGCATAGTGTAAAGTCTGTGTTAATATACTACTACTACCACTTTTTCCAGGATTCAGCGCTGATCTGCTTCTATTCTCTAACATCACCGCTCTGCAGACTCTCTGGGTCATACTCTGAGTACCAGAAGTGATTTTCACAATGTAAGTCTGTGGAGTGTCAGAACGAGGCCCCATAGACTAACATGGTAAAAGAGGCTTCCGGCTCACACACAGGGCATAGAGGGACTCGGACAGGCTGAAGTGCGGTGACGTCACTGAGAAGATCAGCAGAACGGTGCTGGACTGCGGAGAAGGCAGTGGTAGGCGACTATATTGACACACACTATGCTCCATGCTCATATACACAGACTTAGTAATAAAAAACTTCATGGGAGGGCTTCTTTAGTTTGGCAGTTTTACATTTGCATAACTGGTTTTATAAATTCAGCAACTTAATCAGTTAGGAAAAGTCTGCTTATTGGATTCTAGCTGCCCCCCTCTGTGACCGGATACACCCAAGTAGAGGGGCTGTGTTGGAATCCTATGCTCCTGATTCACTATGAGGCACACACTCCTTAATGAATCCGGAGTATCTGACAAGTGGCGTGCACCTCCATGCGCAAAACGTAGAGCTCATGCAGATGTCGGTGCACATCGATCTGACCACAGACCCCTAATGCACAGACTGGTTGCAGTTTTTCCACCTGAGCATGACGGCCTCAAAGACGTGTATGAAGCTGTGATCCTGGGGCCGAGTGAGCCGAGGCCAAGTCTGTGCGTTGCAGCCTGGGAGCGGACTGATTTGCACAGACGTCTTCATGAGCCTTTACTCCAATCAGGAACTGGAGTAAGATTTCTGTCGGGGGGAACACCACAGCTCAACATGAATTAGATGAGTTGTGGCGTCCCGCCTCAGTGCCACCCCAGCTCTGGCCATTTTGACCAAGTCGCAAAATTTCTGCGTAAATCAGCATTGTCCAAAAATGTTCCGACTTTTTCTAAACGATTTACACAGACTTGCTTTCATGAATCGGGGCCATAGTTTTATCACTTAATTTGTTAAATCAAATATTTAACTTTAAAAAAGAAAGAGTGTGACAGCCAGACATGTCTACAGAAGCAAAGGTATTGATTAGTCCAAAGATAGTTATAAAATGTTTAATGTCCTCACTGGTGAGAGGTGCCGGCGGATTAGAGAATACAGTCTGTCACGTGGGTGGACCTCTTTGCTATTACAAAACTGGAAAACGTAAAGCAGATTTTTTTTTTTTTTAGTTTTTTTTTTTAAATGGTGACAAAAAAGCAACAATATTGCTTATGTGTAAATGGTAACAAGGTGTGATGACTATAAGGTGAACTGAATAGCATGGAGGGTGCTATAGAGTACAATACTCACTGCTGAGCTATATGCTGCTGGGTTATGTGTCTTCTACATGTCATAAGGATTTAGTATTAACACAATTGTTAAGAAAAAATAAGCTTGTGCGAGTGTAAAAGAGAAGCAGGGAGTGGCTGAAAGTGCACCTGACATAACAGGAGGTGGTCTCTGAGCTTATAACATTAAACCAAACCCTCTTGGCTGGTCAGTGATCCTGATTTACTGGAAGTCCTTTCTATTGGTTCAGATTAGATAAATTCCTCTGGATTGCAGGTATTAGTGGGTTAGGTAGTGGTATAGTGGACCTTTGTACTGAGTGTGGGGACCACGGTGCTTAAAGAGGTATTCCCATCTTCTAGATCCTTTCCCAATCTGTAGTAGGTGTAATAATAATAGCAAATTCCTCCGATTAGAAATGTAGGATAGTTCTTCTCTTTCCCCATGTGCAGGGATTGGAGGACCTTAGGTATACATGGTTACGACCATGGATATAGTGACAGTTAGCTAATTCCTAGTGGTCGTAACCGTGGATAACTAAGGTCCTGCAATACCTGCACACGAGGAAAGAGACATAGCAAATCAGAAGAACTATACTACATTTCTAATTGGAGGTATTTGCTAATATTATTATTATTTTTACATCTACTATATATGGGGATAAGATGTTGGAGATGGGAATACCCCTTTAAATCGGTGAATATCCTGCAAGGGTTTTTAGCAGTCTGAGATATCCTGAAGCCTTTCTGCACCAGTTGGGTTACTTGCTTTTTTTTTTCCATTACATTTTTTCAGTGTGTTTTTTACGTGCATCTTTATTGTGTTTTTGACACATGTTTTAAATAAAGCTGCATGGTTTTTGATGCTTTCTGGTTGGGCATATTGATTTTTTTTTTGTTAGATCAGCAGCAGAAAAAAAATCCAACATTAAATGATTGCTCACTTGCCCATGTTCATGTAATGTGTATGGGGGCCTAAAGGGCAGATACGATCAGCAAATTGCCTATTGTTTACATCAGGGTTTTGTGTAAAATGTAGTTTTTGATTACATTTTTTGGAATTCTTTATTTTTTCCATATCATAATCTGTTTTTAAAATATTAAATTTTGCTATGTTCACGTAGCCGCTGGAGTTTTTTTTTTATTTTAGACTCTTCCTGTTGTTTCACACACACTGGCAGCAATGAAGCAATTGAGGAGTGTGTGCGAAGGTCATCGTAATGGGAGGGGAGCAGAGTCAGCTGTGACCGCCTATTATGATTGGTAGATCCTGTGTTAGCAGCTGTGTACATAGGCCTTTCCTGTCTCTGATAAGGTGCCTGCTGAAAACTCTTCCTGAAAAGACCAGAAGTAGAAGTGTAAAAAAAAAAAAGTGCCAGTGGCCAGTCTGAAAATTGAAGGATTATACATTTTGTCTTTAATAAAACATCATGATATAAAAATAAATTAGGAAACATTTTTCACAAATACATGTAGAGCAAAAACCTCAGTTAAGCAATAGGTCATTTTCTATTGATGGCTTCTCTCCAAGGACCCTCCACCACCCGATATACCCTAAGATTTAGCTTCCATTTTTCCTTACAGAAGCGCTCCCACTAACATTTTATTATTTGTGTGTATATAATGTAGTGTGAGTGCGCTAATGTACTCACTACCGCCGCTTTCTCCGGTGTCCAGCGCTGTCCTTCTGCTCTTCTACATGGTGTCACTGCTCTGCGTGACCCGGAGGTGACTACTACACTGTAAGTCTATCACAGTCTTTCAATACAACAGAGACTTTAGTCTCCCGCATGGAGCGAGCCGGCAGGTCTCATTACAGTCACTGGCCACCAGAGAAACCAGTGGTAGCTGAGTACAATAATCACAGCACACACTTACATTTCAGCAATATAATTGTTAGAGGGTGTACTTATTTATTTGCCATGTGCGGCCAACAAATGTGGATGGGGCAGAAGAGAATGAGGCCTCCAACCTAATAAGGGATCAGGCTGTGGATTCCTTGTAGATCCAGGTCACTGACAGTCTTCTTTCTCCCACTGCTGATAAGCGGATAGTAATATTTCACACATGTCATGGGGTGACTGCTGTGGGTAAGCGTCTAATTTAAGGATAACCCCACTTTTGTCTCTGTTACTACTCGCTGTATACATGACTGCCAGATATCTTCATGGATGCTGATCGCTGGGACAAAGAAAACCAGCTTATGACAATCCAGCCTGGATAGAGAATGATCCCAAGAACACACAGGTGACAAATTGCTGCAAAAACTATTGTACTGTGTGAAGGTGTCCATGTATATAAGCTCAGAGGTCACCCGCTCTTGTAGGTTGGCTTTGAAGATCCTCCGCACGGAAAGTAAGATGCAAAGCACATGCAGGGAGCCATCCGTATAGATATACAACGTGACCGATTTATTAGTCTGGCTGCAAGGCGTCCACTTCAGTTATAATTATTGCATCAAGGCAGAACTGATGTGTCCCGGACAGGCCTAATCATGGTATGTCATTGTATGTATAAGCTACCGGCCGCCTTCTGGCTCCTGTGCACTCATTCTAGAAATGTCAGTGTCTGCTATGTGGGGGAATAACATCTTGTTTTTGCTTGCGGATGCTTTCTGTATGGTAAGCCGTGAACATTTCCTGCAAGGTGAGCCAGTGTCTAGTAAGTTTGTATTGTCTAATGCTGCAGATCAGACGAGCACTGCACACAGACTTTTGGGACAGCGACCATGTATCTACATCTCATTAGCATTAAAGGGATCCCAACTGCTGATGCATGCATGGGCTCTGGTGATATCTGCTCGGCCAGGTATGTTTAACCCTGAAACGCTGCAACGTTTCAGAGAAAGGAAAAAAAAAGGTTTGTTACTGGGAAAAACAAGACCATAATCTTGCAGTTATGATACTAGGATAGCTAACAAAGACCCAATATTATAAAGCTTCCATGCCTGATGAGACCTAAGAAGTCCCGAAATCTTGCTTTGTAAAATCATTTATTTTATTTTTGTTATCCATTAAAAGGGATTATAACAACAAGATTATTGCTCTCAGTTGGAAAAAGATAATCTTGTTTCAGAGAAAGATGCTATAAAAGCCGCCCCTTCCCATCACTGCCCGCTCCCTTTGAGTGACGGGTCTCCTGCCGCGTGTATAGGAAGAGACCTGTCCCTCCAGGGGAGCAGGCAGGGAGACGCGGCTTAGGATCTGCATTTTCCACTAGTCTCCCGTCCGGCTCGGTAATGTATGTTTTTTTTTTTTCTCTGAAACGTAGCAACACTTGAGAGTCAAACATGCATGGCAGAAATCATATAGCCATACACTAAGCCAAATACATTCTGTGCGTGGATCGGGCGCCATGTATCCGCTGTCTGGATTCATGAATTCATTTTGGCTTCCTGTTTGTTGCACCATACAGCCCAATGGGCAAAAATGGTATGGGTAGCACAGCAAATTCTATATATTGGGGGAAATGACTTGAAATGGGAGATGGCTGTAAACTGCTTACATCCTGTGGCCGTAGCCTACAAGGCTGTGTGCACCGTGCCGCTGTGGTGGCGCAGCTCTTACTGTTGTGTTGTCTCGTTTCTTTGTTGATGGCTCCCTCCCGTTCCTATTCCAGAGAGCCATGTCCTGTAAGCGACGAGCAGTTGGTTGCGGGGTAAGACTAGATCTCCTACACGATGCTGACGTCCCCTATGTGTGCTGGTCTATGGATCACATTGTGAATAACTACATTTATTAATGGACTTGCAATCGACTAACACTTTTTGGCTCAGATTTCTGCTTTCCCGAATCCTGAGAAATTCTTATTTTACATTTATGTTATGAATCGTTCCAAGGCCTAAATGAAACCGTACTGTGAATATGTAACGCAATCGTGGTAAGGGTTAATGGTGATAACCAGGGCCGGACTGGGACAAAAATTCAGCCCTGGCATTTGAAGTCACACAGGCCCACTTGTCGCATGGTGACTGTATAATATCTTTGTACACTTGTAGGCTACAAGAAGTAAGGGGAGTGTAACACGACTATATAACATATAATTACAGCTGTATCCAGCATTACAGCTCAGTCCCCATAGAATGTAATACAGCACAGCCCCCATAGACTATAATACAGCACAGCCCCCATAGACTATAATACAGCACAGCCCCCATAGAATGTAATACAGCACAGCCCCCATAGAATGTAACACAGCACAGCCCCCATAGAATGTAATACAGCACAGCCCCCATAGAATGTAATACAGCACAGCCCCCATAGAATGTAATACAGCACAGCCCCCATAGAATGTAATGCAGCCAGCCCCATAGAATGTAATACAGCACAGCCCCCATAGAATGTAATACAGCACAGCCCCCATAGAATGTAATACAGCACAGCCCCCATAGAATGTAATGCAGCCAGCCCCATAGAATGTAATACAGCACAGCCCCCATAGAATGTAATACAGCACAGCCCCCATAGAATGTAATGCAGCCAGCCCCATAGAATGTAATACAGCACAGCCCCCATAGAATGTAATACAGCACAGCCCCCATAGAATGTAATACAGCACAGCCCCCATAGAATGTAATGCAGCCAGCCCCATAGAATGTAATACAGCACAGCCCCCATAGAATGTAATACAGCACAGCCCCCATAGAATGTAATACAGCACAGCCCCCATAGAATGTAATGCAGCCAGCCCCATAGAATGTAATACAGAACAGCCCCATATAATTTAATGCAGCACAGGCCCATGGAATGGAATGCAGCCAGCCCCCATAGAATGTAATGCAGGCAGACACCATACAATATAATGCAGCACAGGCCCCATAGAATGTAATGCAGGCAGGCAGCCCCCATAGAATGTAATGCAGGCAGGCAGCCCCCATAGAATGTAATGCAGGCAGGCAGCCCCCCATAGAATGTAATGCAGGCAGGCAGCCCCCCATAGAATGTAATGCAGGCAGGCAGCCCCCCATAGAATGTAATGCAGGCAGGCAGCCCCCATAGAATGTAATGCAGGCAGGCAGCCCCCATAGAATGTAATGCAGGCAGGCAGCCCCCATAGAATGTAATGCAGGCAGGCAGCCCCCATAGAAAGTAATGCAGGCAGGCAGCCCCCATAGAAAGTAATGCAGGCAGGCAGCCCCCATAGAATGTAATGCAGGCAGGCAGCCCCCATAGAATGTAATGCAGGCAGGCAGCCCCCATAGAATGTAATGCAGGCAGGCAGCCCCCCCTAGAATGTAATGCAGGCAGGCAGCCCCCCATAGAATGTAATGCAGGCAGGCAGCCCCCCATAGAATGTAATGCAGGCAGGCAGCCCCCCATAGAATGTAATGCAGGCAGGCAGCCCCCATAGAATGTAATGCAGGCAGGCAGCCCCCATAGAATGTAATGCAGGCAGGCAGCCCCCATAGAATGTAATGCAGGCAGGCAGCCCCCATAGAAAGTAATGCAGGCAGGCAGCCCCCATAGAATGTAATGCAGGCAGGCAGCCCCCATAGAAAGTAATGCAGGCAGGCAGCCCCCATAGAAAGTAATGCAGGCAGGCAGCCCCCCCCAATAGCTCCACAATCCAGTCATCACTCATTGATAAAAAAAACCAAAACACTCTACTCACCTCTCCTCGTGTCCTGCGCTGCTCTGGCTCTGGTCTCAGCAGTCGCAGTCTGCCCGCCCGGTCACCCAGCAGGTGCGCGATGATATGGCGTCATCGTGCACCCGCAGTGTCAGCGGCAGGCAGAGTGGGGAATGATGGGAGAGGGAGCGTCAGCAGACGCTCTCTCCTCCATCATTGCATTCAACTGTACCGGCGTCTATGACGCCGGTATAGTTGAATGCGGGGCCGGGAGTGTGCCGCGACAGCGTGGGGAGTGTGCCAACAGCGGCACATTCGAGCGGCCCACTACTGCCATCGGCCCTTCTGGCATTTGCCAGAACTGCCCTATGGCCAGTCCGGCCCTGGTGATAACGTAACACTGCAAGAAAACGCCGTCACTCGGTTATATCTTTAATAGTCTTCTCCCTTCTGTAGCTCCACACGACCTGCACCATCTGCAAGTAGATAGAAAAGGTTGGGGACCGCTGTTGTACGCCATCGGTGGGTGGCATTGGGGCTTTTGTTTCCGGCTGCAGGATAAAAGATGATGTTATGAAAAAGTGACCAATACTTACCCATTGAGTCAGTCCTGCAACATTGACTTTCCTGCAACTCTCTAAAAAACCTCTTAAAAAGGCCATTCCTAAATGAAGCTTGCACATGTATCACTAAAAGGGACCATGCCTCTTGTTCCGTCTGGTATGGTAGCCTCTTAAAGGTAGAGACCGAATGAAAAAGTGCCCGAGAGTTTGCACATTTCTCTCCATTCTCTATTGTGGGAATCTTGGAAAGATCTGACCCAGCACAACTCCCGTAGGAGTGAACAGAGAGAGCCACACATTTGAGCTGCCACTGCTCCACTTTTTTGCATGCATAGAAGCGTGGCCGCCCCACCAGGTGGGATGGGGTGAGGGTACCAATGGTGTGACCCCTCGTATCATGCAGTGCATGAGATGGGAATGAGATTTTGAAGTGAATATTACAGCATATATCAAGAACTTAATGTAACTATTAATGAAGTACAGAATCAGTCCCCAGCTTCTTTCCTGCGTCCTGTTGTATAAGCTTAATAAAGGCTACATTCACACCGTGTACACAGTGTCACCATATACACCTGGAAAGCAGTCTAGGGCACCATTTATGAGATTTCCGGCCTGTAACCTATGGGTGACACATGGTACTGTATGCCTGTACAGAGACAAACATTGGAGGCACTGGTGTACGTCAGGAAATCTGTGTGGTGTATACCACCAGTGTACACTGCAAACATAATGTGACGTGATCTTCAGTGCAGTCTGTCTCCTGTGACCTGGGCGGAATACGGACTGTCCAAAATGGCTGCCAGTGGCAGTGAATATCACATGGTTATTTTCTGTGCTTTTATCAGATCACTCCCACTAAACTAATAAATGGACCACTTGGTCTAATATACATGTATGGGGGAATTGTACTAAGTGCAGGGCACTCGTTTGGTGTGTGTGTATATATAATATAATATATATATATATATATATATATATATATATATATATATATATATATATATATATATATATATATATATATATATATATAATTTATATTTGTGGCCAACAGTATTGACACCCCTGCAATTCTGTCAGATAATACTCAGTTTCTTCCTGAAGATTATTGCAAACGCAAATTCTTTGGTATTTATAATCTTCATTTAATTTGTCTTAAATGAAAAAAACACAAAAAGAGTTGTCCTAAAGCCAAATTGGCTATAATTCCACACCAAACCTAAAAAAGGGGGTGGACAAAAGTATTGGCATTGTTCGAAAAATCATGTGATGCTTCTCTAATTAGTGTAATTAACAGCACCTGTAACTTACCTGTGGCACCTAACAGGTGTTGGCAATAACTAAATCCCACTTGCAGCCAGTTGACATGGATTAAAGTTGACTCAACCTCTGTCCTGTGTCCTTGTGTGTACCACATTGAGCATGGAGAAAAGAAAGAAGACCAAAGAAATGTCTGAGGACTTGAGAAACCAAATTGTGAGGAAGCATGAGCAATCTCAAGGCTACAAGTCCATCTCCAAAGACCTGAATGTTCCTGTGTCTACCGTGCCCAGTGTCATCAAGAAGTTTAAAGCCCATGGCACTGTGGCTAACCTCCATAGATGTGGACGGAAAAGAAAAATTGGCAAGAGATGTAAACGCAAGATTGTGCGGATGTTGGATAAAGAACCTCGACTAACATCCAAACAAGTTCAAGCTGCCCTGCAGTCCGAGGGTACAACAGTGTCAACCCGTACTATCCGTCGGTGTCTGAATGAAAAGGGACTGTATGGTAGGAGACCCAGGAAGACCCCACTTCTTACCCCAAGACCTAAAAAAGCCAGGCTGGAGTTTGCCAAAACTTACCTGAAAAAGCCTAAAACGTTTTGGAAGAATGTTCTCTGGTCAGATGAGACAAAAGTGGAGCTTTTTGGGCAAAGGCATCAACATAGAGTTTACAGCAGAAAAAAAGAGGCATTCAAAGAAAAGAACACGGTCCCTACAGTCAAACATGGCGGAGGTTCCCTGATGTTTTGGGGTTGCTTTGCTGCCTCTGGCACTGGACTGTTTGACCGTGTGCATGGCATTATGAAGTCTGAAGACTACTAACAAATTTTGCAGCATAATGTAGGGCCCAGTGTGAGAAAGCTGGGTCTCCCTCAGAGGTCATGGGTCTTCCAGCAGGACAATGACCCAAAACACACTTCAGAAAGCACTAGAAAATGGTTTGAGAGAAAGCACTGGAGACTCCTAAGGTGGCCAGCAATGAGTCCAGACCTGAATCCCATAGAACACCTGTGGAGAGATCTAAAAATGGCAGTTTGGAGAAGGCACCCTTCAAATATCAGGGACCTGGAGCAGTTTGCCAAAGAAGAATGGTCTAAAATTCCAGCAGAGCATTGTAAGAAGCTCATTGATGGTTACAGAGAGTGGTTGGTCGCAGTTATTTTGGCTAAAGGTTGTGCAACCAAGTATTAGGCTGAGGGTGCCAATACTTTGGTCTGGCCCATTTTGGGAGTTTTGTATGAAATGATCAATGTTTTGCTTCATTCTCTTTTGTGTTTTTTCATTGAAGAAAAATTAAATGAAGATAATAATACCAAAGAATTTGTGATAGCAATCATTTTCAGGAAGAAACTGAGTATTATCTGACAGAATTGCAGGGGTGTCAATACTTTTGGCCACAACTATATAATATATACACATATAGACTGCTCAAAGAAATAAAGGGAACACTTAAACAACAGAACATAACTCCAAGTAAATCAAACTTCTGTGAAATCAAACTGTCCACTTAGGAAGTAACACTGTTTGACAATCAATTTCACATGCTGTTGTGCAAATAGAATAGGCAACAGATGGAAATTATTGGCAAATATCAAGACACACTCAATAAAGGAGTGGTTCTGCAGGTGGGGACCACAGACCACATCTCAGTACCAATGCTTTCTGGCTGATGTTTTGGTCACTTTTTAATGTTGGTTGTGCTTTCACACTTGTGGTAGCATGAGACGGACTACAACCCACACAAGTGGCTCAGGTAGTGCAGCTCATCCAGGATGGCACATCAATGCAAGCTGTGGCAAGAAGGTTTGCTGTGTCTGTCAGTGTAGTGTCCAGAGGCTGGAGGCGCTACCAGGAGACAGGCCAGTACACCAGGAGACATGAATGGGGCGGTAGGAGGGCAACAACCCAGCAGCAGGACCGCTGCTTCAACCTTTGTGCAAGGAGGAGCACTGCCAGAGCCCTTCAAAATGAACTCCAGCAGGCCACAAATGTGCATGTGTCTGCACAAACTGTTAGAAACTGACTCCATGAGGATGGTCTGCGTGCCCGACGTCCACAGATGGGGTTGTGCTCACAGCCCAACACCATGCAACACGCTTAGCATTTGCCACAGAACACCAGGATTGGCAAATTTGCCACTGGCGCCATGTGCTCTTCACAGATGAAAGCAGGTTCACACTGAGCACATGTGATAGACGTGACAGAGTCTGGAGACGCCGTAGAAAGCGATCTGCTGCCTGCTACATCCTGCAGCATGACCGGTTTGGCAGTGGGTCAATAATGGTGCGGGGTGGCATTTCTTTGGAGGGCCGTACAGACCTCCATGTGCTCGCCAGAGGTAGTCTGACTGCCATTAGGTATCGAGATGAGATCCTCAGACCCCTTGTGAGACCATATGCTGGTGTGGTTGGCCCTGGGTTCCTTCTAATGCAGGACAATGCCAGACCTCATGTGGCTGGAGTGTGTCAGCAGTTCCTGCAGGATGAAGGCATTGAAGCTATGGACTGGCCCATATGTTCCCCAGACCTGAATCCGAATGAACACATCTGGGACATCATGTCTCGCACCATCCACCAACAGCACGTTGCACCACAGACTTGTCCAGGAGTTGGCTTATGCTTTAGTCCAGGTCTGGGAGGAGATCCCTCAGGAGACCATCCACCGCCTCATCAGGAGCATGCCCAGGCATTGTAGGGAGGTCATATAGGCACGTGGAGGCCACACACACTACTGAGCATCATTTCCTTGTCATGAGGCATTTCCACTGAAGTTGAATCAGCCTGTAACTTCATTTTCCACTGTGATTTTGAGCATCATTCCATCTCCAGACCTCCGTGGGATATTAGTTGTGATATACGTTGACCATTTTTTAGGTTTTATTGCTCTCAACACATTCCACTATGTAATGAATAAAGATTTACAACTGGAATATTTCATTCAGTGATATCTAGGATGTGGGATTTTAGTGTTTCCTTTATTTTTTTGAGCTGTGTATGTATGCATGTACGTGTGTGTGTGTATATAGATATATATATATATATATATAATATGTGTGTGTGTGTGTGTGTGTGTGTGTGTGTGTGTGTGTGTGTGTGTGTAATGTATATAGCTCACTGATAAGTTTATTCATTCAGACTTGCGTTAATGCCAGTACATGCATTTGCAGTCAGTAAGATATGTGACTTTGAGCACAGAGATAAGTGGCTAGTACCGGCTACACCCTCCAAGGGATTCCTAGATATGTACTTTTGAAGCTTTATCTCCCAAAAAGCAGCTTCACTGTGCGTTTTTTGTGCTATCTCAGACACACGGCTATATCACCTTTCACATATACACACGGTATATTTATTATATTGATTATATAGTAAGAATCGTATAAGTGTTTTCTGTAGCCTATGCCCACTGTTATTATAGCAATAGTCATCCTGTAGGTAATGGACATTCATCATGTTACTAAGTCAAAGATGAATACGGTATGTTGGATACAGTCATAGGTATGCACAACACAATGTGGGAAAAGCAGAATGTCACCATTTGTGACTTACACTTGGACTTCTAGTTCCTTCTAGAACATATCTGTAAATGCTTTGTCTCCCTGTCTGTAAATGGACTGTGGAAATACTGATTCTTTAGCAGGCACACTGCTGTCCATACAAATATTTCTGGGTTTACACGGTACGATCACAGATGTGCTACATGCAAGTCGATCACTGGACATGTGGCCTGTTACGGCAGGATGACCAAAATCCTACATGCACCGAGTGATTGCTTTAACAAAGGTTCTGTGCACATTGGCCGTTCTCTGCAGCACATGTCCTGCTTATCAAGGGCGATGTGCTGTAAGTAACAATAATTTTTAGATCTGCTTAAAAATTATCACACCCAACAAATAAATGTTTTGCTTGTTTTCTGAGTGTTTACCTGTCTCTGATTTCTAGCTTGTCTAAGGCCATGTTCACCCGTTCAGTATTTGGTCAATATTTATATCAGTATTTTTAAGTCAAAATCAGGAGTGGAACAATCGGCGGAAAAATATTATAAAAGCACAAACTCCTGGTTTTGGCTTACAAATACTGATATAAACGTGTGAATGTGGCCTTAGACGGGCTAGTTTAGGCCTTTAGATAGCTGTTTGACAACCATATATGTTCACTCATTAGAGGAGAGAGAAACTAAAGGATGCCCATACACCGTAGATAGCTGTCGGCCAAATGCACAGCTGGTCTGAGAGTTCATGTGTCATGAAAGTCGCTGTCAGCTTCTGCTGGCGGCTTATCTCCCAGGAGAAAAAAAAAAGGTATTAGGTATTTATATACATACTGCACAATCCTCCTCTCCCTCCACACATCTAGAGAGTTGGTCGGCCCATACATATCGGCTGGTCGGCTCATACATATCGGCTGGTCGGCCCATACATATCGGGTGGTCGGCCCATACATATCGGGTGGTCGGCCCATACATATCGGGTGGTCGGCCCATACATATCGGGTGGTCGGCCCATACATATCGGGTGGTCGGCCCATACATATCGGCTGGTCGGCCCATACATATCGGCTGGTCGGCCCATACATATCGGCTGGTCGGCTCATACATATCGGCTGGTCGGCTCATACATATCGGCTGGTCGGCTCATACATATCGGCTGGTCGGCTCATACATATCGGCTGGTCGGCTCATACATATCGGCTGGTCGGCCCATACATATCGGCTGGTCGGCTCATACATATCGGCTGGTCGGCCCATACATATCGGCTGGTCGGCCCATACATATCGGGTGGTCGGCCCATACATATCGGCTGGTCGGCCCATACATATCGGGTGGTCGGCCCATACATATCGGGTGGTCGGCCCATACATATCGGGTGGTCGGCCCATACATATCGGGTGGTCGGCCCATACATATCGGCTGATCGGCCCATACATATCGGGTGGTTGGCCCATACATATCGGGTGGTTGGCCCATACATATCGGATGGTTGGCCCATACATATCGGGTGGTCGGCCCATTCATATCGGCTGATTGGCCCACACATATCGGGTGGTTGGCCCATACATATCGGGTGGTTGGCCCATACATATCGGATGGTTGGCCCATACATATCGGGTGGTCGGCCCATTCATATCGGCTGATTGGCCCACACATATCGGGTGGTTGGCCCATACATATCGGGTGGTTGGCCCATACATATCGGATGGTCGGCCCATTCATATCGGCTGATTGGCCCACACATATCGGGTGGTTGGTCCATACATATCGGATGGTTGGCCCATACATATCGGGTGGTCGGCCCATTCATATCGGCTGATTGGCCCACACATATCGGGTGGTTGGCCCATACATATCGGGTGGTCGGCCCATACATATCGGGTGGTCGGCCCATACATATCGGGTGGTCGGCCCATACATATTGGGTGGTCGGCCCATACATATCGGGTGGTCGGCCCATACATATCGGCTGATTGGCCCATACATATCGGGTGGTCGGCCCATACATATCGGCTGATTGGCCCATACATATCGGGTGGTCGACCCATACATATCGGCTGATTGGCCCATACATATTGGGTGGTCGGCCCATACACATCGGCTGGTTGGACCATACATATCTGCTGATTCTGCCAAAATCAGAGGGTTCTGCTAACTGTAATGTTTACAGGGCCTATACTGCTGCCGGACACTTCTGGTAGTGGCTTATCTATCAGTTGAGCAATGCAGGTTAGTAACAGAAATATAGAAGAAACCAATAAAAAAAGGCGTCTGTGGTGTTAGTACATCACAAAAACCAGAGGACAGATGTAGATAGATGGTAGTGGAGGCTCGCCTTATTGTGTTGTGCTCATGTAGGTATAAGCACTTGTTGGGACGTGTCCAGGCTTTGTAACCTGTGTCACCACACTCCTCCAGGAGGAAAGATAACAGAAATGTTCTGTGATGGGGTCCGCAGGCTGATCCTGGACTGAGGATAATAGTAGCCTAATGAGTGATCTTTATTAAATCAATAGAAAATGTTCAGTCTCAACATACAACGCATTTTGAGACTTTTGGATCTCATTGAAGAATATTTCTGTTCTCAATTCAAAAATGCATCAGCTATGTTGATAACCTGTATGCCAGACATTACATGGTTAAGCATTACCAATTTATCTAATATCAATATTAATAAAGTTAATAATAAATGTTTAAAATGGAAGCATATTGGAGTGAGACAGTATCTTGGGTGTTTGTGTCTATTTTAGACAAATGTGTTGAAGTTGATAGGTGACACACACCTTTTAGGCATTATGGGATGCCCTTAACATTTCCTAGTACTCCTCTAACCTAGAGGAGATGTCCCATTAAACACATGATTCACTTATCCACCAGATTGTAATAGTTTGACATCCAAAATTACAGAGAACGGGGATTGTAAATTTCCCTGTGTGAATGGATCGTTGGTGTACGTGTGTGACCTCTGCTCCATTCATTTCTATAGGACTGATGGTAGATAGCCGGTCTGTCGGTCATATAGAAATGAATGGAAAAAACACTTTTTTTTTTCGTAGAGGTATTTACAAATCCCTCAGTTGTCTGTAATCCCTGTGGGTCCCAGCGATCGCACAGTTATCATCTCCTGTGGCGAGGTGATAGATGTATTTAAGGGGGACAAACCCTTCAGGTGGCATTGTCCGCCATGGCTGTGTAACGTCATGATGGCTGCATTGCAATAATGAACTCTGGATGCAGTTATATGTATGAGAAGGCACCAAATGTATAGGGAAAGACAGCGCTGGTGACGTGAAGCTGAAGACGGAGGTGACATGGTCTTTGGTTGAAATGTTGCTGACACCATCAAGAGCGGACGCTGTAGCTGTCTGGTGTGAATGTGACTTTGTATCACACTTTCTCCTTATTTCCTGAGATCCGTTCCCACGGATGTGTAATTGTTGTATACCGTGGTGCAGTCATTGGCTGTGATTAACCAGCACTACTTCTCTCTTCAGTCTGCGCCTCCTGGCAGAGCATGGAATTAATTCGCATGCCGTCACTACCTGTCATCTCTTCCACTGTTTGATCTCATGTAATTGCCTCACATCCAAAACAATGATAGTTCTTGAAATGATCTTTCTCACAAGTTTCGGGCCACTGCGGAGAAATGAGCTGCTGCTAATAATTCTTGTCCTTTTAAAGATTTTCGGACGTCATACTTGCCACCATATTGGCTACGAAATCTGATATGTGCGGTAAGAAGTTTGAGCTGAAGATTGACAATGTGCGTTTTGTGGGACACCCAACACTGCTTCAGCATGCACTGTGCCAGGTAAAGTGCCCATACCCATTCACCATGTGCTGATGGACCATGTGCAGAAAAGTCTCCAATATGGATTAATGTGGGGAAGATGGCTTTCTATAGAGATGCACACAGGCACCCATGATCACAGCAGAGATAGGGAGGTACCTAGAGGAATATAATGATTTTTTTAATGCTGAATTGTTGTAATTTGTAATAGTGGGGAAAAAGAAATGTGGATTATGATAAATACCCACTAGTTCACAGCTGAAGGAAAGCACAACATGACAGCCCCTCACCATGTCAAGCATTTATTGAAAGTTTCCTGTCACTTTGAGAAATGCTATTTACCTGCAGATATAGGGTAAATGTGCTGGTAACTACTGTATAAACTCTGTGCAGCCGGCTGATTGGATCAGTGGCTGCAGGGAGAAGATTAAGTTATATTCTCCCTGCAGCCGCTCGCTTCCATTCATTGTTACAGTGCAGGGGCTGTAACAGTCACTGCTACTACACAGTGAGCTCAATGTAGTCTTCCCCTGGCACGCTGATTGACAGCCTGCTCTGCAGCATGTGTGTCACATATATGTGCACAGAAGGTTGGCAATCAATGTGGCGGGGAGTGATAACTAGCGTTGAGCGAATTTGTCAAGATTTGGTTCTGATTATGATAGGCGGTGAATATTGTTTTTGCAATATTAGCCGAACATCATTGGAGTCATTGGGAGTGGATATGAGGGAATATGTTCGTAACTGATCATCCAACATAAATTTGGTGCAAATAGGGTAACAATATGGCAAATTCAGATTCAGCAACTGATTCCAAATATATTCACTCAACTCTAGTGATAACAGTGCAATCGCTGTGTAGTGAGCAATGAATGTTACTGCTCCCTGCACCCCGATAACTGGAAGTGAGCAGCTACAGGGAGAATATAACTTTATTTTCTCCCTGTAGCCTATGTTCCAATAAGTTAGCTATATGGCTTTTAAACTAGTTACCTACAGATTAATTAACCTTATACCTGCAGGTAAATAATATTTCCCAGGTTACCTTTGAGGCCCCCATACACATAAGAATAACATTGGGTGGGACCTGCCGAATATCTAATGTTGGGGGACCTTTTATCTATGGCCGGGGCATGGCAATGCATGATATTTACAATTCCAAGGTGCTACTATTGTCAGAAAAACAAGAAACACTTGGAAAGAAAATCACCCGTTCCTTTAAAACTGTTGAAACACATTGGGTGCATCTACATCGCCTCTTGTGCACAGTGATACTGAGGAAAGTGGACCTTCATCTGTATCGGAAATGTGATCCTACGGTGCTGGCATCCATAGCGAATATGGAGGATAGGAGGCAGAGCAGGAGACTCAGACAGCCGGCTGCACACATCTCACCTGGTCCGTGTAGTTCAGGCTGGAGCACTTCTGGATGGAGAAGTGGAAGGAAACTTTCTCCTCTCCTGTTCTAGTGACTACAATGTGATTTCTGTGCTAAGAACGGATAACACAGGAAAGTAAAAGATATATTACTCTCCATTTTGCATTGAGATATTGAGATTGACATCGCCTCCAGCTGCTTCTGACTTTAGCCAGAGGCACAGAGACCTTTTTCCATTTAGATTCCCTACTAGTCGGATGCTGGATGTACGGGGGACGTCTAGATGATGACATTATAGAGTGGTGCTGTACACATGGCGGCCGTATATAGGTCACTGCTGGGTGTACGAGTCCTTATACCGATCGATTACTATAACAAAAGAGAAAGATATGTGTTTTGCTTGGTGTCAGGGTCAGGATCTTGCTCACTGATCCAGTAGTGAGCAGGTTTAGAAGTCAGAAGACATATATAGGTACCTTCATGGCATTTAATAGTTTTTCCTGGGTCCAGCAACTGCTCCCCCTGGTGGTAATAAGTTGCTCAGGAATAGTGACAGCATTAGTGTAATATAACGTTCCCTCTGCTGGTACCATAATGGAAATATCACTAATAAATGGCTATTAGGGTGGTCTAGATTTATCTACATGGCACCCATGTAATTTTTCTACTATTGAACTGTGAATCCAGACATTGTAAAATAAATGACTTCTGTTTCTATTTGTGTTTCAGGTATCAAAAACAGACCCTTCTCCAAAAAGAGAAATGCCCACTATGATCCTCTTTAATGTCGTCTTTGCTTTGAGGGTAAGAGATGAACATTTATGGGTTTTGTTCATTAAAAATAAATGGCGTAAGAACAACATTGATCTAAAGGCAACTTTTATTTTTTTTTCAAACTTTTTACCAGGTAATCCAAACCTGCCGACCCCTGTATGTGTGGGGTGGCAACCAAATATTTGGGTTTAGTTAGTAGAAATGTAAGGGTTTTACATGTCCAGTGTTTTCAGTTTCCTTTAGGTAGCGCAAGAGAAAATGACATGTGGATGTGAAGCCTGCAGCGCAGAAAAGCCCCTCGGGCATGAGACTTCTATCAATCCCATCAACTTTGCTGGGACTATGAGACAACGGCATCATAAACTCATCTTTTGCACGCAGCGTTAGGTTATGGTCTCTCGACGGTGTGCAAAAGTGTTCAGAATTTCATTCAGAAAAGTGGGACTATTTGTTTTCCCACTTGTCATTTTTTGTGCATTCTATATACAATCCGTTTTTGTACAGTAGCAGCTATTAATCATCTACAAGAACATTTACAGCTTCTTGTGTTCTAGAATTGCAATGTATCCGGAGAATTGGATGCAAGAAAAAAAATCAGTTGCCCTAGTATGGCATCCAGTTTTTACGAATACATTACAGTTCTAGAATATGGGAAACTGTAAATGGTCCTGCAAGTGATTAATAACTGCTACAGTAAAAGAAGTGGATTGTGTATGGACTGCACAAGGACAGCAAGAGAGAACAAAATCCGGATGAAATTCAGACTACGGTCCTGTGGTCGTAAGGCTGTGTGCCCACTAAGAGTTGTTTTGCGTTTTTGGTGAGTTTTTGATTTTGTATATTTTGGCAGTGTCAACAACACGGCATTTTATAGTCCCAGCAATGTGGATGGGATTTATAGAAATCTCATGCCCATTCTGCTTCTTTGTACTCGGCGTACAACCCTGCTGTGCGGGTTTCAAATCTGCAACATGTCGTTTTCTCTGAGTTTTATGTGCAGATTTATCCTACAGACTTGTAAGAAAACAAATGCTTTTTTTACTGGATTTCTGTGATGGAACACATCAGAAACTGCATGTAATTTACCCATGACCACATCCTTTGTTAAAAACATGACAGACCAAAAACGGACAAAAAATGCGATAAAAATGTAATAATAAATGCATTGAAAAAGTGCAAGTACCTTTAATTCTCTTAATAGGTGCAGAAAATCTCCAACATTAAAAACTCACCAGGCTCATCATGAGAACGAAGCCTAAAGGACGGTCTCCATTATTTAACAAATCAAATGTTACTAAGATGAAATGTTAGTAGTACCCAAACGTTTTTTCCGCAGCATGGGCACAGCGTTTTCGGTTTCCCATAGGCTTACATTGTAATGTAAACTTATAGGAAACTGCTGCAGAACCTGCAGCAAAATCTGCATCGTGTGCACAGAGCCTAAGGGCTCCATTCATTGACTGCAAGCAGAGAGTTTTTTTTGTAATACAAGAAGTTTAACGCCCCTTTAAGTATTTTTATCATATGATGGCTCTATTGTGTGTCTGTAGCCATGCCATGGGTATCGCCTTGAAAATACTGCTGAAAAGGACATCGTAGGTTGAGAATACGATAAGGGATTTGTGGAGTTTTCATTCATCATGAAGAAATGATGTAGAAATCGTCTCGTCTGTGATCCCAGTGACCGACTATGTCCAGTACACGGACACGTGGAGTACAACCAGTGAAATACAGACATGAGACTCTCCGGCATCCAGGTCCTTTATTGTAACCTAATCATAAAGCCTCAATACACTTGATACCGAAACATTAAAAATGAGAGGCTGCATGGCTTTATCCCCCAGTATTTATGCCTGGTTCTAGGGATCCTCCGGACCTGTTAGCCATTCATTATTCGGATATATTTTGCACATATCTGTACTGATCGGTGACCTGAGTAATAATGAAGAGTATCTGACGCTGTACATTGTATGAGGATGACTTCTTTCCCGGTGTCTGTGGTAAGATGTTCGGAGTTTCTGCAGACATTGAGGCGTGCCGTCCTGCTCTTGCAGATGCAATATGGCTTTTTTAATCTATAGTGTTCCTGTGGTAAACAGATTAGTCAGCAGCCTGCGCAGAGGACACCCTATGGTGATAAGGCAGAATTAGGACTGTACATATCTTATCTCTATACCTCCTCCCTGTAATCCAGACCATCCCTTCAAATCAGCCCCTACAGAACGGTGACACATCAGAAATGCCGGCTTCAGGGAATGCCGAGTCACAAGTGGCCGTATCTGTGATCATAGCCCGTCATGTCAGGCTGCTCTGTGGCAATTACTATGATAGATCTGACAGCCCTGATAATATGGCCGTCTTGTGCAGAGATCCCTGAGCAGCGCAGTAAGGGCTCCGCAATACTACTTCCTACCTGCGCCATTGTAAGTGTTGGTGCCATTTCTGCCCAGACGGGGGTTACTCTGTCTACATTACCAGCAGTGAAGTGCCGACTGCCTCGGATGTGTCCATGCCTCCCATTAACCTCCTATAGTGTGGCCGTGTATGTCCGTGTGCCTGTAATTAGTATGGACGATCCAGGTAATCTGCTGTAAAGTCTGCGGAGAACACTTTAATAATAGTTAGTGGGAGGTTGTCCACCTCTGGTAAGGGCTTGTTCACATGAGCATATTATACGGATGTGAGTTACCATCAGACATTGCACGGACCGATGTTATTCAATGTCCACATGTCTTCTCTGCTCAGTCTCTCCGTGACCACAATCCCAGTATGCACCAGTCTCTCTTGTATTTCGGATGAGACTTGCTCATTCACGTCTATGGGTGCCCACAATAACATGGATCCCATGCGGATCATCTGAATTTCACACAACCTTTACTGATACTTTGCCATTATTAACCTATTAACTGTATTTGGACTTGTAAATGTTGTTAATTGCTGATGTATGAATACTGACGCTAATAACAGGCCCATGGCTGGCACACTGATGAAGATTAGACAGGTTTTCATACTGTCGTCTCTTTCGTCTGAACCCGTCCTAATTGGTGTAGCCTGAGCCACTAGGACAGAAGTACAGCGAGCGCTTGTATGATGGCGTCTTCTGGATTAGTGGACTTCAGTGCCAAAAAATCTTCATAATGATGGATGCAGTGTAAGCCTGTGTTCACATTCCGCAGTCTGCTGGTGATGAGTGTTATGACGCATCCCCTATACAGTGGTATAAAATGTTGAATTTTAATGGGCAACTTTTGTTTTTACCCCAGTTCCAGCCAGTGCTGCCAACTTTTGAAAAAAATGTGCAGTGTATAGCCAGGAGGGGGCTGACCGAATGTGTCCTCATAGTTTACATTGCAGAAGTAGCGTAGATCCCGTCAGGAATGCGCTCCTTTCCCTGGAGGACACTTTGTCTGTGGTGCGCAGCACCTGAAGGATGAGACGTCTCTAGGAGCCTGGTGCATGTACTTTGAGCCTGGGGTGCAAAGCATAAGTCGTGATCAACTGGGGCCAAAGAACCATTAAAAAGGTGACCAGGCTGGCACTAAGACAGTATATAGATCTCCTGCTACAAAACACTCAGGATAAGGGCTCTTTCAGGCATCCATGATCATCGGTCTGATATCGGATCACAATGTACGGCCTGCCTTCACGTCTCCTGACCCGAGCATCATAGCCCCACAGAAATCTATGAAGCGGTCACACTCTGATCAGGACACTCACGGCCAGATCTGGGCAGACCAATTATAAAGGATGTCTCAAAGAAGTGCAATGTCTTGTATTGTAATAATGGTCAGTTACCCTGCCGAACCCAGTACTGCACCCACATATACAGAACAGACTAAAAGTTTGGACACGCCTTCTCATTTAAAGATTTTTCTGTATTTTCATGACTATGAAAATTGTATATTCACACTGAAGGCATCAAAACTATGAATTAACACATGTGGAATTATATACTTAACAAAAAAGTGTGAAACAACTGAAAATATGTCTTATATTCTAGGTTCTTCAAAGTAGCACCTTTTGCTTTGATGACTGCTTTGCACGCTCTTGGCATTGTCTTGATGAGCTTCAAGAGGTAGTCACCGGAAATGGTCTTCCAACAATCTTGAAGGAGTTCCCAGAGATGCTTAGCACTTGTTGGCCCTTTTTCCTTCACTCTGCGGTCCAGCTCACTCCAAACAATCTCGATTGGGTTCAGGTCTGGTGACTGTGGAGGCCAGGTCATCTGGCTTAGCACCCCATCACTCTGCTTGGTCAAATAGCCCTTACACAGCCTGGAGGTGTGTTTGGGGTCATTGTCCTGTTGAAAAATAAATGATGGTCCAACTAAATGCAAACCGGATGGAATAGCATGCCGCTGCAAGATGCTGTGGTAGCCATGCTGGTTCAGTATGCCTTCCAATTTTGAATAAATCCCCAACCGTGTCACCAGCAAAGCACCCCCACACCATCACACCTTCTCCTCCATGCTTCACGGTGGGAACCAGGCATGTAGAGTCCATCCGTTCATCTTTTCTGCGTCGCACAGACACGGTGGTTGGTACCAAAGATCTCAAATTTGGACTCATCAGACCAAAGCACAGATTTCCACTGATTAATGTCCATTCCTTGTGTTCTTTAGCTCAAACAAGTCTCTTCTGCTTGTTGCCTGTCCTTAGCAGTGGTTTCCTAGCAGCTATTTTACCATGAGGACCTGCTGCACAAAGTCTCCTCTTAACAGTTGTTGTAGAGATGTGTCTGCTGCTAGAACTCTGTGTGGCATTGACCTGGTCTCTAATCTGAGCTGCTGTTAACCTGTGATTTCTGAGGCTGGTGACTCGGATAAACTTATCCTCAGAAGCAGAGGTGACTCTTGGTCTTCCTTTCCTGGGACGGTCCTCATGTGAGCCAGTTTCTTTGTAGCGCTTGATGGTTTTTGCCACTGCACTTGGCGACACTTTCAAAGTTTTCCCAATTTTTCGGACTGACTGACCCTAATTTCTTAAAGTAATGATGGCCACTCGTTTTTCTTTACTTAGCTGCTTTTTTTTTGCCATAATACAAATTCTAGCAGTCTATTCATTAGGACTATCAGCTGTGTATCCACCAGACTTCTGCACAACACAACTGATGGTCCCAACCCCATTTATAAGGCAAGAAATCCCACTTATTAAACCTGACAGGGCACACCTGTGAAGTGAAAACCATTTCCGATGACTACCTCTTGAAGCTCATCAAGAGAATGCCAAGAGTGTGCAAAGCCGTCATCAAAGCAAAAGGTGGCTACTTTGAAGAACCTAGAATATAAGACATATTTTCAGTTGTTTCACACTTTTTTGTTAAGTATATAATTCCACATGTGTTAATTCATAGTTTTGATGCCTTCAGTGTGAATGTACAATTTTCATAGTCATGAAAATACAGAAAAATCTTTAAATGAGAAGGTGTCCAAACTTTTGGTCTGTACTGTAATCATACCTGAAGCTCTGCATGCTATGTGGTGGTGGTATCAGCGGAGATCACCCAGCGCTGGTGCCCTCTCAGTAGTGTCCGGTATTATCTGCAGACCATACTTGTGGACCATTGCCCTCCTCACCAGTCTCATAGATAGAAATGCTGGTGATCAGTGAGGACTGGCCGGTAACATGATTGAGCCACGTGATAATGACTTGTGGTGTTGGATCCACACTGGACACTTAAAAGTCATGGCTGTCTCTCCCCTTGTGTTCTCCAGGCTAACGCGGACCCTTCTGTGATAAACTGCCTGCACAACCTGTCCAGGAGGATCGCCATCGTCCTACAGCACGAGGAGCGCCGCTGCCAGTACCTCACTAGAGAGGCCAAGCTTATCCTGGCCATACAGGACGAGGTGTCCGCCATGTCTGAGAGTGAGTACAGGGAAGGACTCGGGTTGTATTCCTATAGATTGCTTGCTGCCAATGAATGGAAACTTTCATTCTTTTAAACCCCCCTTAAAGGGTCATTCTAGTGTTTGAGGTGGTGGTATGTCCCCAGGATCTGCCATCACTCTCTTGTGACCATGAGAGGGGGCATGCTGAGCCTCCTTCCTGCACAGTGGGGTCCCAGGCCACCATTCTTCTGGATATGTCTGGTACAGCCAGGTGACTGCCGCCGCTGTGTAGGGAGCTCTAGCTATATGCCATCACTTTATCACATAATGATATTTAATAACTCTTCTATAGATGCTGGTAGCAGATGCTATCCTTTTTACAGCCTAGCCAAAACATGACCTAGCTGTTGAACAGTCAATATTACTAAATGAGATGACTTTTTTACCAACATTATAATATACCTAGCAATGTTGCAGCGACCCTATGACAATGTAAGGAGGTAATTGGTTAGATTGCTAGTAGTACTAGTGGAGCAGTCTGCATGTCTGTCCGTTCATTGTCAGGACCCCAGAACTTTGCACAGATTTGCTCCTCACTGCTGTCTTTTTACATAAGGCTGGAAGTATTTTTCGTGTATGGACGGGCACCAGCATCACTACATTACACGCAGCAGCGCTCATTTCATTGCATTGTTAATGAAGCCCCAAACTTAGAGGGATCCTAGAGAACCTGGTAGAGCTCCTTCATGTGGTATGCTCTCTTATAGGTCACATTGCCACCTAGTGGCTGACTTCCATTATTACATATGAGGTGCACAATAATAGAGAACTGCGGATAGTCACCGACAGATATGTGTCCTGCTACCAAAAATCTATACATTTGGCTGTGACTACAGGATATCCTAATATAGTTATGTTTTACACTCACATGGGTCCGCTTTATTCATTTATTTTTTTAATAAAGACTAATTATGTATCTACCATATTTGTAGCATTATTGTCCTGCATCGGCATTTCACATTTGGATACACAGTTCTGTTTCTTGGTCATTATTAATCAGATATTTGTGCTTTTACAGCAGAGGACGGTCCACAGTCACCATTTCACCATATTTTACCAAAGTGTAAGCTAGCAAGAGACCTAAAGGAAACATATGACAGGTATGTGTTGTCCATCTCTTCTGTGTAGTTTTCTTCAGCAAGTTTTATTGTTCTCAATGATGTGCCATATAGTAAGTTATGTTTCATTTTTGTGGGTAAAACTTTGCTTTATTAATATCCCTCATAACTAATATGGTAATTGCCACTCTGCAGCCCCCCTAGTGGCACATGTACATGTATGTTTACCTATTGACAATACAATAGTATAGATAACATCACCACCTAGTGGCTTACTGACAGAACTGCACACTGACTTGAATCACAAAATGTTACTACACCCAATGGAGCTTCTGATAAGCAAATGTTACAGGAGAAATATTGAGAGCCACGCTCCAGTCATACATCTGGGTGCTGAGTCTGAGATTCGGAGCATGTCCTACTCTGATTCGTGTTCAACTCTGGGGAACTGTGAAACACAGATGAGAGTTGGACGGCTTCCTTTACACTTCCATGCCTCACAGATTTGTTGCTTTAATGATGATCTTGAATGAAAACATGATCTTCCCTGTGTCTTTTTATTGACATCAGTTAATAAATCTGGAGAGAAGAAAAATGAAAGGATACGGATGTGTGAGTATAGCCAAAGTCTCCGTTCACACCTTTATGTTAAATGCGGATTCTATATTCACATCCAGGCAGAATCTGACGTCATTCTGCCACCAATACATGTGAATAGGGTTTTTAATTTCCCTTTTTAAATACTATGGGAAAATTTAGCATTGATTAGTAGACATGCCATGGATTTTATCATCTTGAAAAGATATGTCTGAACTCCATTCAACCTTACTAGAGCTACTGTAATTTGGGTGCACATATACACGTATCTGTAGCAGATCACTGCAGGAATCCTGAGCCCTAACATACGATTTCACTCAATATCTTAAGCACAATTTGCATTTTCTGATCCTCGCCTTGTGACCATAACCTCTAGTCACAACGACATACCCAGACGTGTACGCTATGCCGAAGGATTCTCTTTGGTATACATTCAGTAACAATTTATCTGCGTACCTTTTTTTTTTCCTCAACTAAATTTTATAATTGTCGGCTTTGTAATATAAAGTTAATGCAGGAGTATGCACATTTATCATTGTTATAAGTACATTTATCAGGCTCTACTTCTACACAGACCGGCCTCAGTCCATACTACAGGCTGCTCATGTACTAGGAGCCATACAGCCTGCTCCTGGTCTTGGGCTCCTGTATACAGATTGTATACTAGGAGACATAGCGGCCTGGTCCTGGGCTCCTGTATACAGATTGTATACTAGGAGACATGGCGGCCTGCTCCTGGTCTCCTGTATACAGATTGTATGCTAGGAGACTTGGCAGTCTGCTCCCGGTCCTGGGCTCCTGTATACAGATTGTATACTAGGAGACATGGCGGCCTGCTCCTGGTCTCCTGTATACAGATTGTATGCTAGGAGACTTGGCAATCTGCTCCCGGTCCTGGGCTCCTGTATACAGATTATATACTAGGAGACATAGCGGCCTGCTCCCGGTCCTGGGCTCCTGTATACAGATTATATACTAGGAGACATAGCGGCCTGCTCCCGGTCCTGGGCTCCTGTATACAGATTATATACTAGGAGACATAGCAGCCTGCTCCTGGGCTCCTGTATACAGATTGTGTACTAGGAGACATAGCGGCCTGCTCCTGTATACAGATTATATACTAGGAGACATAGCGGCCTGCTCCTGGTCCTGGGCTCCTGTATACAGATTACATACTAGGAGACATAGCGGCCTGCTCCTGGTCCTGGGCTCCTGTATACAGATTATATACTAGGAGACATAGCGGCCTGCTCCCGGTCCTGGGCTCCTGTATACAGATTATATACTAGGAGACATAGCGGCCTGCTCCCGGTCCTGGGCTCCTGTATACAGATTATATACTAGGAGACATAGCAGCCTGCTCCTGGGCTCCTGTATACAGATTGTGTACTAGGAGACATAGCGGCCTGCTCCTGTATACAGATTATATACTAGGAGACATAGCGGCCTGCTCCTGGTCCTGGGCTCCTGTATACAGATTACATACTAGGAGACATAGCGGCCTGCTCCTGGTCCTGGGCTCCTGTATACAGATTATATACTAGGAGACATAGCGGCCTGTTCCCAGTCCAGGGCTGTAGAACTCTAGAATTCTACAACGCTGGATACCGGGGACAACATAGGACGCCATGTCCCCTCAGCCTGTGGTCTCTACTGCAAAGTCTGTAAATGCCATGTATTTATAATAATTGTGCCTACTGCTTTATGAAACACAGATTAATTACGCTCTAGGTTTAAATTTTCCTAGTGCATATGCTGAAATCAGTGTGAAAATAAAGATTGGAATAAAGTTTTGCTATAATTTTCTAGATTTGATAGCTAGGGTTGCCGTCCCTCAGTGTGGGCAGTTCACCCCTAGAGATGACTTACTATGCAGTTGGCATTTGGGTGGGCGACCTGTAATATGACATTATAGCTCCGTATATAGAAAGCATATATATATGTGTGTGTGTGTGTGTGTGTCTATATATATATATATATATATAATGTATGTATATGTATGTATGTGTATGCGTGTATATATATATATATATATATATATATATATATATATATATATATATAGGGACCAAGTAAATGAGGTGTGCGGACGGCACCGGGCTGTATGTTAGCAACTTATTTTTGCCACCAAAGTTCAATTGTCACATGTACTCAAAAGCGCAGGCATCAGCGGGGGTGCTCAACATGGAAAAACAACACAAGTCCGTGGAAATTGAAAAAGAAATGTGGCACTCACCCCAAGGCACTGCTGAATTAGAAACCTTTATTCATCTTAAAATCAGACAAGCGTCATACGGAGAGGCGGCTGGGAGCGGGAGACGGTGCAAGGAGGAAAAAGAGAGGACGACGGCCGTTTCGCGCCGATGCGCTTCCACGGGTCCACCTCTAGAGATGACTTACTATGCAGTTGGCATTTGGGTGGGCGACCTGTAATATGACATTATAGCTCCGTATATAGAAAGCATATATATGTGTGTGTGTGTGTGTGTGTGTGTGTGTGTGTGTGTGTGTGTGTGTGTGTGTGTGTGTATATATATATATATATATATATATATATATATATATATATATATATGTATGTATGTGTATGCGTGTATATATATATATATATATAGCACCATCTAGTAGACGGTTCTTTTAATTACACATTTATTAGTTCATTACCTTGCAGTCTGTTATTAAAATATGCTCTCATGTACACGTGCTTCTCTCTAAATTAGAATATCCTCAAAAAGTTAATTTATTTCAGTTCTTCATTACAAAAAGTGAAACTCGTATATTATATAGAGTCATTACAAACAGTGATCTATTCCAAGTGTTTATTTCTGTTAATGTTGATTATGGCTTACAGCCAATGAAAACCCAAAAGTCATTATCTCGGTAAATTAGAATACTTTATAACACCATCTAGAAAAATATTAAAATCGGAAACGTTGGCCTACTGAAAGGTATGTTCAGTAAATGCACTCAATACTTGGTCAGAGCTCCTTTTGCATCAATTACTGCATCATTGCGGCGTGGCATGGAGGCGATCAGCCTGTGGCACTGCTGAGGTGTTATGGAAGCCCAGGTTACTTTGATAGCAGCCTTCAGCTTATCTGCATTGTTGGGTCTGGTGTCTCATCTTCTTCTTGACAGTACACCATAGATTCTCTGTGGGGTTGCAGTCAGGCGAGTGTGCTGGCCAAACCAGAACAGTGATACTGTTGTTTTTAAACCAGGAATTGGTACTTTTGGCAGTGTGGACAGGTGTGGACAGGTGCCAAGTCCTGCTGGAGCATGGCCTTTTCTTAACAATCCTTTCAAGGCTGCTGTTATCCCGGTTGCTTGTGCGCCTTTTTCTACCACACTTTTTCCTTCCACTCAACTTTCCATTAATATGCTTGGTTGGATACCGCTCTCTGTGAACAGCCAGCTTCTTTAGCAATGACCTTTTGTGGCTTAACCCTCCTTGTGGAGTGTGTCAATGACTGCCTTCTGGACATCTGTCAAGTCAGCAGTCTTCCCCATGATTGTGGAGCCTACTGAAACAGAATAAGGGACCTTTATAAAGACTTAGAATAATTAACAAAAAAACACCTGCAAAGGCTTCCTAACTTACTGAGTTAATGACTTTTGGGTTTTCATTGGCTGTAAGCCATAATCATCAACATTAACAGAAATAAACACTAGAAATAGATCACTCTGTTTGTAGTGACTCCATATATGAGTTTCACTTTTTATATTGAAGAACTGAAATAAATTAACTTTTTGATGATATTCTAATTTAGTGATAAGCACCTGTATATAGTTCTGCAAATGAAGTGGGTGCTGATATGCAGTATTGTGGGATTTGTGGATCATCTATTAAACTGGGACATAACTTTAAAGGGGTGAAGAAAGGTTGCAGACACACCTGGGACCTTAGTCGGCCTTGTCCATACCTGGTTTTGGTGTGCGCTGTTACATCCCTGCTTATTATACCTGCATTGTATTTATGGCACATCCTCTACAGAGTGTTATCTGCAGGTACGCTGGCTGTCCCGTGGCAGCTGGTACATGTTCCAGGCCCATGTGCACTGTATCTCATGTGTCTTGCTCTCTTCCAGCCTCTGTACTACCGGTGTGGTCCGTCTTCACATAAACAATTGGCTGGAAGTAAGTTTCTGCTTACCGCATAAAATTCACTGTGTTGGAGCAAGTTTCATTCCTCCAGAGGCAATAGAAAGAAGTCTAAAGTCTATCCGGTAAGATAATGGGGTTGTCCACTTTTGAGGACATTATTTTTAATTACATTTATGTAATTGAGACAGTGAAAAAAAAAATCATTTTTGCAATTTGGTTTCTTTAAAACATTTTGCTCACTTTGCATTCTATAGCCTGAATTTTGCATTGTCTTTTGCTGTGTACAGAATGAGTTAACTGAGAATCCATCAGCGAGCTCATTCTGATGCGGAGTTTCTAGTAACTCTGTTATCTGTGCTCCCCCAGCTGATTTATGACCACTGACCACATCAAAATTGAATGTGCCGGGGAAAAAAGAAGCTATAAAACCCAAATGCAATAATAATGTTTAGTCCTAAATGGGGTCTAAGGGGTAAGGTTTCTCCTTATGGAGAGTAACATACCAGCTGGCTTGTCAAGGTAAGGAGGCTTATTCGCCGTGCAATGCTCCTCTGGGAGATTAAATATGCAAATTGCCTCTTCTGAGAAAAAGAGTTTAAGTCCTCTTTTTCTCAGAAGAGGCAATTTGCATATTTAAGGGTTGATTGTGACTTGTAGGATCGCTACTTCCAACAGGTGGCGCTATAGAGTTAAGTCCTCTCTTTCTCAGAAGAGGCAATTTGCATAGTCCTAAATGCAAACATATAAGTGATAGTGATGAGTGACCATGCTCTGATGAGGGTTATCCCAGCATGTCTGGGTGCTACCCGAGTGACTCCCGCTGGCTGCATGTCTCGCCCATTTGACAGCTGTAGCACATGCAGGGATTACCTGTTTGCTGGCATTCCCTGCATGTGTTGCAGCTGTCGAACAGCCACGAGACTTGCAGATGTGGGGACTTGGACATATTGTTAGAGCACACAGAGACACCTGGCACATGAGCATGCTGAGATTACACCTTATCTGAGCCCAATCACTCATCACTAATGAGTAACCAAACATGGCCGACCCCTATAACAACATGACGTCTAGGAAGGTTGTACAGTGGGCTGACCCCTTGTGTCTACCATGGAGGGTGTTGGATTTGAGCCCTGGGTGACCAGGGACCGTCGCATTCTGAGCAGTGTGAAGGGGCGTTATGATTGCAGAGCAGGTATCACAGCGGGGTCTTGTGACACCGTGAGTATTGGTGTTCTCATCACCGGTTTTAGCCGCGGGAAATAAACTGTGAAGGTTCCTATTAGGTGTTATAAATGGTGCTGACCCCATACACAGGATGCCTTGCGAACTTCTCATTACACAGTGATGGCGCTCGCTGATGGTAGACTCCTAGTCACCGGGAGATTGACTGCTCCACCAGAATCCCAGTACGTGGGAGATAGAGGCCTCCAGGATCAGGATGGCCAGGAGAAGGGTCTCTCTGTAAAATACTTTAACCTCTGTGTACCCGTCTTCTTCCACAGATCTGCAGAGAAAATAGTCCCTCATTATTACGTGGTGTCAGATCACTCCTCACCACAATCGGGGACAGAGCAGGGAAGCTACTGAGCATGTGCGGCCACCGGGGAAACAACTTGGGGGACAATTACTGATGAATATGTCACATTGGTACCAAGCGGCACACTATTTTATGTTACAAATGCACCTCTATACAATCTCTATAATGAGAGAACACCTTCAGCTATGTCTGTACCTCCCGTTAGATGTTCGCACTTTACTCTGCACAGCCAGACTTGTCACAGAGAAGGCAAACCCGGTTTATTCTCATGTCTGCCTTCCTGATCACTGCACATACAATGCTTAACCAGCGCTTGTGTATACAGATTAGGAAGCGGTGTGAGTGCTCCAT
This sequence comes from Ranitomeya variabilis, assembly GCF_051348905.1. NCBI lineage: Eukaryota > Metazoa > Chordata > Amphibia > Anura > Dendrobatidae > Ranitomeya > Ranitomeya variabilis. The sequence goes on from NC_135238.1 coordinate 77,953,778, forward strand.
GCTCCGGACCCAGTGATCTGTGTGATCGCTGGATCCAGGGAGGGAGCAGCTGGGTCCCAGGAGGGCCACTACACTTTGCTATGAAGCCAGGAGGCTGAATTTCCCTTGTAACTGGGTCTGATAAACTGGCCTCAGTTACATGGGAGATTGGCTAATAAAAAAGCATAATATGTCAAAAATGTCCCCCAAAGATCTTTATGGGGGAACGCGGTGTGTAAAATTAAATGATAGACTAAGTAACACCAAGGAAAACTAGATGGGTATTTCCTGAAGGAACTACAGATAGTGCTTTGGAATGGTGCCCGGGCTGCCCCTGCAAGACTTTCACACTTGGGTGCCCCTCAGGCGCTGGTTTGGTAGTTGTAGCCCCTCAGGGTTGAGGCCACTCTGGGTCCCATTTGGTGGGCCGGGTCACTCTGGGTCCCATTTGGTGGGCCGGGTCACTCTGGGTCCCATTTGGTGGGCCGGGTCACTCTGGGTCCCATTTGGTGGGCCGGGTCACTCTGGGTCCCATTTGGTGGGCCGGGTCACTCTGGGTCCCATTTGGTGGGCCGGGTCACTCTGGGTCCCATTTGGTGGGCCGGGTCACTCTGGGTCCCATTTGGTGGGCCGGGTCACTCTGGGTCCCATTTGGTGGGCCGGGTCACTCTGGGTCCCATTTGGTGGCCCGGGTCACTCTGGGTCCCATTTGGTGGCCCGGGTCACTCTGGGTCCCATTTGGTGGCCTGGGTCCCATTTGGTGGGCCGGGTCACTCTGGGTCCGATTTGGTGGGCCGGGTCACTCTGGGTCCGATTTGGTGGGCCGGGTCACTCTGGGTCCGATTTGGTGGGCCGGGTCACTCTGGGTCCGATTTGGTGGGCCGGGTCACTCTGGGTCCGATTTAGTGGGCCGGGTCACTCTGGGTCCGATTTGGTGGCCCGGGTCACTCTGGGTCCGATTTGGTGGGCCGGGTCACTCTGGGTCCGATTTGGCGGCCCGGGTCACTCTGGGTCCGATTTGGCGGCCCGGGTCACTCTGGGTCCGATTTGGCGGCCCGGGTCACTCTGGATCCGATTTGGCGGCCCGGGTCACTCTGGGTCCGATTTGGCGGCCCGGGTCACTCTGGGTCCGATTTGGCGGCCCGGGTCACTCTGGGTCCGATTTGGCGGCCCGGGTCACTCTGGGTCCGATTTGGTGGCCCGGGTCACTCTGGGTCCGATTTGGTGGCCCGGGTCACTCTGGGTCCGATTTGGTGGCCCGGGTCACTCTGGGTCCGATTTGGTGGCCCGGGTCACTCTGGGTCCGATTTGGTGGCCCGGGTCACTCTGGGTCCGATTTGGTGGCCCGGGTCACTCTGGGTCCGATTTGGTGGCCCGGGTCACTCTGGGTCCGATTTGGTGGCCCGGGTCACTCTGGGTCCGATTTGGTGGGCCGGGTCACTCTGGGTCCGATTTGGTGGCCCGGGTCACTCTGGGTCCGAGTTGGCGGGCGGCGCCACTCTGGGTCCGAGTTGGCGGGCGGCGCCACTCTGGGTCCGATTTGGCGGGCGGCGCCACTCTGGGTCCGATTTGGCGGGCGGCGCCACTCTGGGTCCGATTTGGCGGGCGGCGCCACTCGGGGTCCGATTTGGCTGGCGGCGCCACTCGGGGTCCGAATTGGTGAGCGGGGCAATAATTATAATATGACTACAGATAGTGCTTTGGAATTGTGCTGTGCTGTCACTTTAAGAGCTGATATTATCTGACAAAACTTGTGTGCTGGACTCATGTAGAGTTGATAGGCGTTGGCATAGTAACTGGGTCTGACTGCGCATATCAATGAGCTAATCAGCCAGGTGGCAGTTTGCAGTTATTTTTAGAAATTGCCTCAGAAACCAGCCCATTATAAAACGTATAGGAAAATTTCCCTATTGAAATGCATTGAAACAATGCTTTCCAATGAGGGGGAAACAATTTTCAAATGCAAATTGCGCCAAAACTACAAATCCGATCGACATGAAAAATACTTAGCACACCTCTCGTGGACGCTGGCTTCGAAATGACACCTCACTGGAGTCATGAAGAAGAAGAAGAAGAAGTAGTTTACCACGATGGAATAACAGTATAGTGCTTTGTTCCAAAGCACTATTAAAAGAAAACAATACTTAAATACTTAAAACTTACAAATTACACCACAATATATCATGAAAAAAAGAGTCAAAATGTGTTTAATTATCTGAACAAGAAATTACTTTATTGCTATTAAAGGCACATGCACAGTAAAACCCCAAAATGTGCTTGGTCAATGATTGGGAAAATGTTCCTGTCCTGAATTGGTTAATAATAATTTTATGAAGATAAAGGACAGTTCCGCCAGAATGGGCGCAGTGGGATGGGGCGACGCGCTCATATAATTCATGACGAGCTGTGGCGTACGCCACACATCTTGCTTCAGTTCATGTCTACAGTAAGATCTGCGGGAGGTGCGCGGAGGCACACCCCATTTTTAAGACGCACTTGATTCATTACAAGGCACCTTAATGAATCCTCTGACTCCAACATGCCCCCTGATCAGGAGCTGTGTGAACAACGCCAGTGTTGATGAATTGGGGCCATAGACTGAGCTCTGAGCAGGCCGCTCTATAGGATAATAATGCAATAACTAGGGTTTTGGAATGATTTGTATATTTTACCTGACCTGTGATCATTCAGACACAAAGCTGCACCTTTCTCCTTCTAGGCCCTACCATGCTCTCCTACTCCTTAAGGATGAGAAGTGTTTGCTGAATGACCTCCCCCTGGATTGCTCTCCGGCTCTAGTGAGAATGATCAAATCTGCCAGTGCTGTAAAGAACCTGCAGCAGCTGGCCCAGGATGCCGACCTCGCCTTGTTACAGGTACTGCCGTGCGCCAGGGCTCATCAGGCTCTGCTAACTAGCCATAGGTCACAGGGTTATGTTGGAAATGTCAGCCACTGAAAAACTCATTCCATACAGTAAATGGGGCCGTTTTTGCTTCAGGTGCATGGATTTCTGCAATCCCTACTTATGTGCATGGAATAGTCGCAGCTATTTCTGTAACTCGTCTGTCACCGGTGAATATACAAAATATACAAAATGTGTGTTGTCCGTACTACAGCCACATGTAGTAAAGGCCGCCTGGGGTGGAGCATGATGGTAATGGTGACATGGCTCCCTCCAGAGGTCAGCAGGAGCTATTAGGCTATGTGCACACGTTCTGGATTAGTTTTAGGAATTTTTGGTGCGGATTCTGCATTTCTTGGCAGAAAACGCAGGTGCGGATTTGTCGCGTTTTTTGTGCGGATTTACTTTTACTCATAGCAAGCCTGTAATTAGGCTACATAGGAGCGGTCTGATGATCGCTGCTATGTAGCAGAGCCAATCAGGCTATGCCAGTTTCTAGCCTCCCATGGAGGCTATTGAAGCATGGCAAAAGTAAAAAAAAAAATGTTTAAAAAAAATATATAAAAGTTTAAATCACCCCCCCCTTTCGCCCCATTCAAAATAAAACAATAAAAATAAAATCAAACCTACACATATTTGGTATTGCCGCGTTCAGAATCGCCCGATCTATCAATAAAATAAATGGATTAACCTGATCGATAATGGCGTAGCGAGAAAAAAATTGGAAACCCCAAAATTACGTTTTTTTGGTCGCCGTGACATTGCATTAAAATGCAATAACGGGCGATCAAAAGAACGTATGTGCACCAAAATTGTATCATTAAAAACGTCAGCTCGGCACGCAAAAAATAAGCCCTCACCCGACCCCAGATCAAGAAAAATGGAGACGCTACGAGTATCGGAATATGGCACAATTATTTTATTTATATTTTTTTTTTATCAAAGTTTGGAATTTTTTTTCACCACTTAGATAAAAAATAACCTAGACATGTTTGGTGTCTATGAACTTGTAATGACCTGGAGAATCACAATGTCAGGTCAGTGTTAGCATTTAGTGAAGCTAGCAAAAAAGCCAAACAAAAAACACGCATGGGATTGCACTTTTTTTGCAATTTCACCGCACTTGAAATTTTTTTCCCATTTTCTAGTACACGACATGGTAAAACCAATGATGTCGTTCAAAAGTACAAATCGTCCCGCAAAAAATAAGCCCTCACATGGCCATTTTGATGGAAAAATAAAAAAGCTATGGCTCTGGGAATGAGGGGAGTGAAAAACGAACACGGAAAAACGGAAAATCCCAAGGTCATGAAGGGGTTAATCTTTATTTTCAGTTTTGAGTTGGGCTACTTTCACACACCATGTTTTTTGTTTCAGGCGCAATCCGGCCAATTTTTTCAAAAACTGATCCATCGCAAATAGTGAAAGACTGATGTGACGGATCTGTTTTTCTGCTGGATCCGTTTTTTTTTGTTTGTATGTTTTTTAACCCAGGGATAACTTCCTGTTCGAGAGAGCGAGAGACTCCAGAGTGGAAAATGCAGCTACGGGCCATGCTCAGTGTGAATAAACCCAGAACCGTCGCTGGGTGTTTTTTCCCCGGACATAAAAATTGTTCCTCTGTACGTTTTGTCCGGCCGCCAGAAAACAAAATTTTGATGGATCCAGCAAAAAATGGATGAAACGTGAGGCCGTCAGGCACAATCCGGCGCTAATACAACTCTAAGAGAAAAAACAGATCCGTTTTTTTTTTTTTAATTTCGCCGGATTGTGCCTGACTGCGAAAACCTGAAGTGTGAAAGTAGCCTTAATGATATGCTTGTGCTCCGGGGGGGGGCTTTATGTGGTGCTCTGCTTACATATGCATCAGTATGGCTTCTATCAAAATGGTGCCAGTGCTGTAGCATGATACAATGGCTAAAATGCATACGGTGGGTACGGAAAGTATTCAGATCCCTTTAAATTTTTCACTCTTTGTTTCATTGCAGCCATTTGGTAAATTCAAAATAGTTCATTTTTTCTCATTAATGTACACTCTGCACCCCATCTTGACTGAAAACAAAAACTGAAATGTAGAAATTTTGGCAAATTTATTAAATAAAGAAAAACTGAAATATCACATGGTCATAAGTATTCAGACCCTTTGCTCAGTATTAAGTAGAAACACACTTTTGAGCTAGTACAGCCATGTGTCTTCTTGAGAATGATGCAACAAGTTTTTCATACCTGGATTTGGGGATCCTCTGTCATTCTTCCTTGCAGATCCTCTCCTGTTCCGTCAGGTTGGATGGTGAACGTTGGTGGACAGCCATTTTCAGGTCTCTCCAGAGATGCTCAATTGGGTATAGGTCAGGGCTCTGGCTGGGCAAGACAAGAATGATCACAGAGTTGTTCTGAAGTCCCTCCTTTGTTATTTTATCTGTGTGCTTGGGGTCATTGTCTTGTTGGAAGGTGAACCTTTGGCCAGGTCTGAGGTCCAGAGCACTCTAGAAGAGGTTTTCATCCAGGATATCTCTGTACTTGGCCGCATTCATGTTTCCTTCAATGACAACCAGTCATCCTGTCCCTGCAGCTGAAAAACACCCGCATAGCATGATGCTGCCACCACCATGTTTCACTGTTGGGATTGTATTGGGCAGGTGATGAGCAGTGCCTGGCTTTCTCCACACATACCGCTTAGAATTATCACCAAAAAGGTTCATCTTCGTCTCATTCAGACCAGAGAATCTTATTTCTCATAGTCTGGGAGTCCTTCATGTGTTTTTTAGCAAACTCTATGAGGGCTTTCATATGTCTTGCACTGAGGAGAGGCTTCTCTCGGGCCACTCTGCCATAAAGACTTGACTGGTTGATGGCTGTAGTGATTGTTGACTTTGTGGAACTTTCTCCCATCTCCCTACTGCATCTCTGGAGCTCAGCCACAGTGATCTTGGGGTTCTTCTATACCTCTTTCACCGATCTTGTTCTCCCACGATTGCTCAGTTTGGCTGAACGGCCAGGTCTAGGAAGACTTCTGATGGTCTCAAACGTCTTCCATTTAAGGATTATGGAGGCCACTGTGCTCTTAGGAACCTTGAGTACTGCAGAAATTCTGTTGCAACCTTGGCCAGATCTGTGCCTTGCCACAATATTGTCTCTGAGCTCCTTGGCCAGTTCCTTTGACCTCATGATTCTCATTTGGTCTGACATGCACTGTGAGGTCTTAGGGCTGTCCCACACGTCCAGATAATTCCGGTACCGGAATAAATCGGTACCGGAGTTATCCGTGTCCGTGTGCCTGGGAACTCACGGAGGCCATACCTGCGGCACACGTGTGCCGCCCGTATGGCGAGTGGGTACCACACGGAGCGTGTGGTACCCACTCTGCATGGTGCTGAAGCTGCGATTCATATCCTCTCTGCAGTAACGTTTGCTGCAGAGAAAATATGAAGAATAGTGTTAAAAATAAAGATTTAGGTGTCCGCCGCCCCCCCACCCCCTGTGCGCCCCCCCGCTGGTCAGAAAATACTTACCCGGGTCCCCCGTCGGCTGTCGCTCCTTCTTGGTCTTGCCGCGGCTTCTCCTGCATGCGGTCACGTGGGCCCGATCATTTACAGTCATGAATATGTGGCTCCACCTCCCATAGGGGCGGAGCCGACTATTCATGATTGTAATTGATCGGCCCCACGTGACCGCATACAGTAGGAGGCGCGGCCAGACCAGGAAGGAGCGACAGCCGACGGGGGACCCGGATAAGTATTTTCTGACCAGCGGGGGGGCGCACAGGGGGTGGGGGGGCGGCGGACACCTAAATCTTTATTTTTAACACTATTCTTCATATTTTCTCTATAGCAAACGCTGCTACAGGGAAGATATGAATACCGGCTTCAGCACCATGTGGGGGGGACAGCGCTTACTGTAGCGCTGTCTCCGGCACGCCACACGGACCCCAGACGGAGAATGTCCGTGTGAGGTGCGTGTTTTACGCGGACCCATTGACTCTATTGGGTCCGTGTAAAACGTGCGCTCCCACGAACACTGACATGTCTCCGTGTTTGGCACACGGAGACACGGTCCGCACACGGTCCGCAAAAAATCAATGACATCTGAACAGATGCATTGATTTTTATGGGTCTACGTGTGTCAGTGTCTCCGGTACCTGAGGAAACTGTCACCTCACGTACCGGAGCCACTGACGTGTGAAACCGGCCTTATATAGACAGGAGCGTGCCTTTCCAAATCAAGTCCTATCAGTTTAATTAAACACAGCTGGACTCCAATGAAGGAGTAGAACCATCTCAAGGAGGATCACAAGGAAATGGACAGCATGTGACTTAAATATGAGTGTCTGAGCAAAGGGTCTGAATACTTTTGACCATGTGATATTTCGGATTTTCTTTTTTAATTTGCAAAAATTTCTACATTTCTGTTTTGGTTTTTTTTCAGTCAAGAATGGGTGCAGAGTGTACATTAATGAGAAAAAATGATCTTTATTGAATTTACCAAAAGGCTGCAATGAAATAAAGAGTGAAAAATTTAAAGGGGTCTGAATACTTTCCGTACCCACTGTATATGCATTTATGATTTAGTCATATAATATTGTGGGGAGAAAAAAAAATTATCTTCATCAAAATGATGCTGTGCAGTAGCATGTATTGTGTTCTGATAGATGCTACTGCACAGGCACCATTTTGATGGATAATTTTTTTTTTTTTTTTCCAGTAAAATGGTTGCGTTTGCACAGTGGCATCTATTGGAACGTGATAGATGCCACTGTGCAGGTGCTGCTGGTGCCATTTTCATGAGTATATATATTTTTTCTCCCTACAATATTATATGACTAAATCATAAATGCATATATGCATATTAGCCATTGTATCATGCTACTGCACTGGTACCACCGCATTTTGATGAATGTTAAACATTTTTTTTTACAATTAATATTCTATGTAGTATGTAAAATAGGGGTCAGGTAAGTGAGGAATCTGTGACCTGTCAGAAGCCCATAAGAATGACTATGGAAGCAGAGCACCACATAAAGCCCTGGCCCACAGCCCCTCATTAGCCCTCAGAATCTCATTAACTGAAACTAAAGATTACACAACAACCTTAAGGCCATGTTCACACAGTGCGTTTTTTACCGCGGAACCGCAGCGGTTTTGCCGCTGCGGTTCCGCAGCTTTTTTCCATGCAGGGTACAGTACAATGTACCCTATGGAAAACAGGAACCACTGTGCACATGATCCTGAATTTCAAAAAAAAAGCCGCGCTGAATAGCTGCGGAAAAAAAGGAGCATGTCACTTCTTTGCCCGAAACAGCAGCGGTTCTGCACCCATAGACCTCCATTGTGAGGTCAAACCCGCAGTAAAACCCGCAGATCAAAAATATATCTGCGGGTTTTATTGCGGTTTGTGGTGCAGAACCGCTGCAGCAGGAAGTGCGGGGAAGCGGCCGGAAGTGTGTGGGCGGAAGTGCTTGGGCGGAGAGACATGGAGGCATACCGTCGCATGGGGATCGTGTCGGCCGTTTGATTGATTTGGTATGTGTGTGTGTGTGTGTGTCTGTGTGTGTGTGTCTGTGTGTATGTGTGTGTGTCTGTGTGTGTGTGCGTGTCCCCATGCGACGCTAGTGCCACCATTGTGCTAAGTCGCCGTATGGGTATGGGACTACTACTCCCATCCGGTATTAGGATGGGAGAGTTGTCCCAGTGTCCGGCGACTTAGCACAGTTGTAAAGTTACACAAAACACACACAATACACATACATGACACACAGTACATACAACATATAACACAGAGTATATACTCACCAACAGCACACTTGTAGGCGAAGCCCTCGATCCTCCAGGAAAAAATCACAAAATAAAAAATCAAATTCATACTCCCTGTCCGCAGAATCCATAAAACGAGTGTCCCACGCCGATCGGCTGCGCGTACTATTCCGGAGTTCAATGGCTCCGGCGTCTCGGTTAACAGCAGTACAGCTGCGTTGAACTTTCCCACGCAGCACTGCCGTTAAGCGAGAGTGCCGGGGTCAATGACCGCCGGTAAACTCGCTCGCGTATGCGCAGTGACACACCGACAGGAACTATGCCTCCTGTCAGTGTGTTGCTGCAGCCGTGGAGAGCAGACATATCTCTGGATGTGTCTGTTCTCCATGGAAGATCTTCGTGGGATACGTGATACGTGGCATTTTAAATACGTGGCAATTAAATACGTGATACGTGTCACTTAAATACGTGATATGTGTCACTTAAATATGTGATACGTGGCACTTAAATACGTGGCACTTAAATACGTGGCACTGAAATACGTGGCACTGAAATACGTGGCACTGAAATACGTGGCACTTAAATACGTGGCACTTAAATACGTGGCACTTAAATACGTGGCACTGAAATACGTGATACGTGGCACTGAAATACGTGGCACTGAAATACGTGATACGTGGCACTTAAATACGTGGCACTGAAATACGTGATACGTGGCACTTAAATACGTGGCACTGAAATACGTGATACGTGGCACTTAAATACGTGGCACTGAAATACGTGATACGTGGCACTTAAATACGTGGCACTGAAATACGTGATACGTGGCACTTAAATACGTGGCACTTAGGCTATGTTCACATTTGCGTTGTGCGCCGCAGCGTCGGCGCCGCAACACACAACGCAAACAAAAACGCAGCAAAACGCATGCACAACGCTGCGTTTTGCGCCGCATGCGTCCTTTTTTTGATTGATTTTGGACGCAGCAAAATTGCAACTTGCTGCGTCCTCTGCGCCCGGATGCGTGCGCTGCAGTGACGCATGCGGCGCAAAACGCAAGTGCGACGCATGTCCATGCGCCCCCATGTTAAATATAGGGGCGCATGACGCATGCGGCGACGCTGCGGCGCAGACCGCAAATGTGAACGTAGACTTAAATAGCTGGATAGAGCTGGATCCGCGGGCTGTGATCTGGCCTACGCTCAGCACTCTGCGGAGCGCTGTCATTCAAAACACGTCCACTCATTTTGGTGTTTAGTCCCAAAATGGAGGATGGAAGAAGAAAAGGGTTGGACAAGGAAAATGACATCATTTCTTTTTTTTTTTCCCCCACTGCAGTTAAAGCTTTATTTGTGTCAAACACAGACAATCTGCAGAGAAAACTGCATAAAAAATCGCACTAAAAACCGCATCAAAAAACGCATCAAAAAACGCACCTGCGTTTTCTGCCAAGAGCTGCGGTTTTTAGTCCTGAAAAAAAGGATTGAAATCAGGAACGTGTGAACATACCCTAAGACGGATTTCATCAACCAAGGTATCGTGTTAATCAGTATAACAGTGCTGACCTGACACTGTGTGTAGGTTACTGTGCACAATCCTGCTGACAGGTTCCCTGTAAATATGGTCGGTTATGATGGGTATGATTATTAGCTGCCCGAATCCCCTTGAGTAATTCATGTTTCTATGTGTTACTCTGTCTAGGTATTCCAGCTAGCCGCACACTTGGTTTACTGGGGTAAAGCCATTATCATTTATCCGCTGTGTGAAAACAATGTCTACATGTTATCTCCAAATGCAAATGTTGGGCTGTAAGTATAGTGTGTGTTTGCAAATTGAAAAGTGAATTTTTATAACATATAATTATTACGCCATGTAAGGCCAATATTGAGCTATTTCTGAAGGAGGTGTAGTAGATACTATGTGTGCTGCTTCTTCTCTTTCCTCCTTAAAGGCCCCGTCTCACATAGCGAGATCGCTAGCGAGATCGCTGCTGAGTCACAAGTTTTGTGACGCAACAGTGACCTCAGTAGCGATCTCGCTATGTTTGACACGTACCAGCGACCAGGCCCCTGCTGTGAGATCGCTGGTCGTGTCGGAATGGCCTGGACCTTTTTTTGGTCGTTGAGGTCCCGCTGACATTGCTGAATCGGTGTGTGTGACACGGATTCAGCGATGTCTTCACTGGTAACCAGGGTAAACATCGGGTTACTAAGCGCAGGGCTGCGCTTAGTAACCCGATGTTTACCATGGTTACCATCGTAAATGTAAAAAAAAACCAAACACTACATACTCACATTCCGGTGTCCGTCAGGTCCCTTGCCGTCCGCTTCCCGCTCTGACTGAGATCCGGCCGTAAAGTGAAAGTACAGCACAGCGGTGACGTCACCGCTCTGCTGTTAGGGCCGGCGCTCAGTCAGTACAGGAAGCGGACGCCAGGGGACGCGAAGGTGAGTATGTACTGTTTGTTTTTTTTACTTTTAGGCTGGTAACCAGGGTAATCATTGGGTTACTAAGCGCGGCCCTGCGCTTAGCAACCCGATGTTTACCCTGGTTACCCGGGGACCTCGGCATCGTTGGTCGCTGGAGAGCGGTCTGTGTGACAGGTCCCCAGCGACCACACAGCGACAAAACAGCGACGCTGCAGCGATCAGCATCGTTGTCTGTATCGCTGCAGCTTCGCTGTGTGTGACGGGGCCTGAAGAAAGACCATATTGCCAGCTTTTGTATAAGGGGTGAATTAGGAGGCGCAGGTCTAGGCTATAATCTAGCGCTGCACCATACCTTACAGTATTATGTACATCTGATGTATAGTGGCTTGTTCTGTCCCTTTACCTACACCACCCACCCAAGAAAACTGACACTTGCAGATTCAGAAACTGTAAAATTAGAACTATGTGCAGAATATGTATGTGTAAATCTATACATATATGCAGTATTTCTTGGACTGTAAGGCTGTGTGCACAAGTTCCGGATAAAACCACGAAAAAAACACTCACATTAAGCATCCTATTAAAGAATGCAATACACATTTTGTATGCACATGCTGCATTTTTTTTCCTGACTGGAATCGCATTCCGGAAAAAAAAAAGCAGCATGTTCATTAATTTGTGGAACCGCGGGGATTCTGCACACATAGTTATGCATTGATCTGCTTACTTCCTGCATAGGGCTATGCCCACCAGGCGGGAAGTAAGCTGATCATGTGCGGTTGGTACCCAGAGTGAAGGGGTGGAGACTCTCCTCCACGAACTGGGCACCATATCACTGTTTAAAAAAAAAAATTAAATAAAAAACAGTGATATACTCACCTTCTGATGGCCCCTGGAGTCTTCCCGCACGCGGCACCTTCCGTTCCCAGGGATGCTTTGTGTGAAGGACCTGTGATGACGTCGCGGTCACGTGACGATGACGTCGCGGTCACGTGACCATGACGTCATCCCAGGTCCTTCGCACACAGCATCCCTGGGAACGGAAGCCGCCGCGTGCACCGCTGAGGAGATCGGGGGCCGTCAGAGGGTGAGAATAACCATTTTTTAAATTATTTTTAACATTCTATCTTTTTACTATTGATGCTGCAAAAAGTTGTAGTAAAAAGTTGGTCACACTTGTCAAACACTCTGTCTGACAAGTGTGACCAACCTGTCAATCATTTTTCCAAGCGATGCTACAGATCGCTTGCAAAACGCTAGTGTTTAGCGGGAATATGCATGCCATTCCGCATGCGATATACCTGCAGCAGGAGTTGCGGAATTGCCGCCGAAATTTCCGCGGCAATTCTGCAATGTGTGCACTTAGCCTAAGAAAAAGCGTCCCTGTGAAACTCTGAAAGCACAATGCAGCAGCACAGCTCTCTACTACAGCTGACACTGATCAGTGTGATCGCTGCAGGGCAGGAGAGGCTATAGGCGCCTGCACATCACTAAACTTACAGGGATGACAAGCGGAAGGACCTTTTAGGTCATGTGAACTGACACATGCCTAGAGGGAAATTCACAATGTGGCTGTGTGAGATGATGTAGCAGAGCTGTGTATAGCAGAGATGAGTGTACATACAGCAGTGTAGTGTATATGTGTGCACTGCTGAGTGTACGTAATGTTCACACTGTAAAGATCTATATGTATAATACACATACCGCAGAGACACTAATAGATCTGTTACCTCCCTGTTCTGCCCATTGTACTAAGATTAGTGCTAGTGACCCCTGCACTTCTTTACACCTCCAAAGAAGCTTTAATTAGAAGGACATCTAGTCTTCAAAATGCTTTGCTATCAAAACTAGGGGTGCGTCTTGTAGTTCTATAGTCCGATAATTTACTCATGGGACTGCACAGCACATGTTCATGAAATTAGGAATCACTCTGTTGTACGGATGTTATTTTAATCAGAAGCTAGAGTAAAGTATACGATGTTGGCTTTGTCAGATGAGGCGTATACGGTATCACTCACTGCTGTCCGTTCTGTCTTCCAGCTACTCGCGTCTGGCAGGGCAGTTTTCACATCAGTTTCCTGCACACGACCTCCCCTCTGTTCTTTCTAAGTTTTCTCTACCTGTTTCTTTATCAGAGTTCAAAAACCCATTATCGCCACCGAGGCAAGAGGTAAGGGGATAACATGTCCTATATTGTATTTTATCATCACTGCTGCACCAAAGGTGCTCAAACATCTAGCACAGCTTGTAAGTGTAATGACAAAGCATACATCATAAATATGCCTTGAAATAGCAGTCATTTATTCCCTGTGAACTTTTCTACACTTTTCACCTACAAACGTAAATGTTTATTTGCATTTTTGTGATATACCAACACAAAGTAGCAAATATTTGTAAAGCGTAAAGGAAATGATACATGGTTTTCTAATTATTAAAAAAAACCATAAATCTGAAAATTCAGATAACAGCATACATATAGGTTCGTGGGTGTAAAGTTAAAAAATTGTGGAAAAGTTCACCGTTTATTAATACTTTTTCAAGGCACTGTATACTTATACTGTAAACTAATAAATATAGCTATGAAAAAAGGACAGCTATTTGTCTTTTGCTTGACTAGAGTTGTTATTATATGATACCCCTACAATTATCCCTATCTACCTAATCTAAATGTTTGTTTACTGCACTTTCTGTAACGTTTTGTTTGAAAGGAGTCTCAAACGTGACGGGATGCTGGGGCTGCCCTCGCTCCCCACAGTGTCCATCTCCCCTTCTGGAACAGGACATCACAGAGGGCAGCGCTGCATTTAGTCACATGTTTCTTGCATCACTGCCTTCACAAGATTTCCTGGATTCTGGGTGACGGACGCCGTAGCAGATCTCTTCTTTTGTCTCCACCACCACCATAGCGTCTAACTGAAAGATGATGTTGTTAAGGTGTGGAGATGGAAGCAGTGAGTGACACCAGTGGTTCCCCACAGCTTCTAGCACCACTTTCAAATGAGTAATCATCAGGGGGCGGTGATAGAAGTAGTAAGTGACACCAGCGCCGGACCTTGATGACTATTCATTTGAGTGCGTTGTTAGAAGCTGTGGTGTGTCGCTGGTGTAATTCACTGTTTTTTCTCTGTGTCCTGATGAAGTCTTTCACAGTTAGAAAACGTGGCAGCAGAGGAGATATAGATGCTACAGAGTATTGAGTGCAGCGCCAGCATCCTGTAATGTCCTGCGTGAGACTCCTCTCAAATGAAACATCACAGGAAGTGAAGTAAAACAAGTTTAAGGATTAGATAGATAGGCAGAAGTGTATGGTATTGTATAATAAAGGTAATTACAAAAGTGTTTAGTTTGTGAAGACAGATATTTAGAAAGGGTGTTTTAGATACCTTCCCACCCCTATAAGCCTGTCATACACATTAGATGGCTGTTGGCTGAAGAATGATTTGGCATCGTTTGGCCAAGAGCCATCTCGGCAGACTCTCCCATTCACGAGTGCTCATTCATCTGTATTCTCTATGAGAAAGCCTCCAACTGACATGTCAGCCACACTTATCCCAGGGAGAGCAATGCGATCAGCAGTCCAAAACTGGGCATGTCCGATCGGCAACTCTCCCAACACCCCCATACACATCAGACTGTCAGCCGAACCCGTCAATATCTGTGGGTTTAGCTGACATTAGTCTAATGTGTAAGGAGGCCTTTAGGAGTGATTTAGCAAAACTGGTGCAAGGGAAAAGTGTAATATCTGATTTAAACTTTGACTTTTGACTCTGGTAAATGAGAGGAGTCTGACTGGTTAATATGGGGAATTACTGTGCTTTTCTTTTGCACCAGTTTTGATAACTTTCCCCCTGATGTCCAAACTGGTAATTATAATTATTGGGACTCCCCGTCTAGTGATTGAAGAGGCTTCCAGCAATTGGACTCCCAGCATTCCTACATTCTCACCTATCCTGGGTAGATGACATATGTTTATGGGACAACCCATTTAATATTACATTTGTTTCTTGGTCTAAGTCATAGAGTAATTGTTGATAAGGATATTCTGTTTGCCCCATGATTCGTTCAGTGTTCTCCCTAATGTCTGTGTTGGACTCTGCAGCCTCACCTCATTCAAATGGTCATTTGGATGCTTCAGCGGCAACTTCTAATCCAGATCCACACATTTGTCTGCCTCCTGGTGCCCCCCAAAGAAGATGCCGCTTTGTCAAAAGAAGAAGATACACCTTTTGCTGCCAGAGTTGGTGGTCGCAGTCTGAGCACACCAAATGCACTAAGCTTCGGCTCACCAAGTAATGTGTGTTATTACTACTACTAGGGTTCTGTATTGGTGTCACCATATGTCTGATAATTCACCGCTGTTGGCACCAGAGGAACCTGCTGGTGGCCACACGAGATAAGCCATTAATGTATGGTCTGTGCAGGCTCCAGCCCCCATAACCCAGCCGAGCGGTCCCCTCATTGCAGTATGGGTGATGTGACCCCCGTGCTCAGGCGGCAGGGTCCGCTCAGGCGGCAGGGTCCGCTCCTGCATTTCACTGTTGTTCACTTCATTGATCTGACCTGCAATACCACAGACACATGTGAGGTCCACCACAATCCAAGCTGCTGTGTAGTTGTGCAGATCAGTGAGGGGCCCAGCCTGGATTTTAAATGCATTAAACATTTTGGCCATCTGTTTTGTTTTTTTTTTGGTGATCTGTTCACTTGAATTGGGAATTTTGATCCAGTAAATGGATGTTTTTTAATGCACATTGTCACAACGTAAGCATACCTGGTCATGTGAATAGCCCCATTGAATTTGCTGCTGAGTGGCCCCATTTCTGCCACCTTGGTGCATATATGAATCCCAGTTATAGTGTGGGTTTCATAGGAGATTATATACTATATAATGCAATGTGCTGTATATTACCATACTGCAATGTACTAGTATGTAGTACAAGTGATCAAGCTCGGGGGTCTCAAAAATAACATGAAAATAAGAGTTAAAAAAAAAATCTTAAAGTGTGAATCACACTTTACCTTTTGAAAATAAACTGAACAAAGCAATAAGCAAATTTAGTGTCACTTTTGTAATAGTCCAATCTATCAATCAAAATAAAAAAAAATTGTTTAACCCATTAGGTGAAAGCCAATATAAGGAATAAAAAATGAAAAGCTAAAATTCACAGTTTAAAAATGTTCTATGTACCCGAAAATGTTTTCAATAAAAAAGCCCCTCACCACCCACATCCATAAAACATAAATAAAAGTATGTCTCTTGGAAGAAAAGGAAAAAACAGAAATGTTTTGCATCCTTGAGGGCTTAATATATTTTTACCTTGCGGGCGACATTTCTATCTGCAAAACATGAGAAACCTGCTGTAAATGTCATGTCCCACCTCGCATCCAGTGTTACTAAGATGTCTGTGTAATCCTCCTCCTCAGCCAGCAGCGATGACATGACACTCACTAGTCCCAGCATGGACAACTCCAGTGCCGAGCTGCTCCCAGGAGGAGACTCTCCAGTCAATAAGAGGGCAACGGAAAACCTTCTTGCAAGTCTGACTCAGGCCGAGAGGGAAGCCATTCTCAATGTGCCTGCAGCTCAAAACCAGGAGGACCTCAAAATGTTTGCCAGGTAAGGATGATACAAATTGAGTATCCAAAGAAATGACTGCTTTAATGACATCCATTAAAGGGGTTGTCTACTAGTCGTTCAACTCCTTAATTGTTTACCCCAAATAAAACAATAACTCCTATACTCCCTGCGTCTGCTCTCTCGCTTCCTCCAGATATCTGATTTGTCCAAAGGAAGGACACTGAAGTGGACTCTAATTGTTTGCAGGGAGCATGTGACATAAGAATGTCACAGGAGATCCTTTGCTGTCTCCGCTGGAACAGAGGCAGCGCCGACTCCACTGGAACAGGTGCCAACTCCGCTGGAACAGCGCCAACTCCGCTGGAACAGCGCCGGAGGAGAGTATAGGTGTTTTACTTGGGGAAAAGGGGTTGTCCAAGTAGTGAACAACCCCCTTAACTAGAACACACCCATGTCTCCTAAGAGCTACTGTATGAAAGTCATTCTGGAAACGTACACATATAGATGAGTTCTTTACCAAGCTGATTTTGGAGCTTTTGTTTAAAGCAAGAGCTGCACTATGGCATGTGTAAATATAATTTTTCAGCAGGAAACCAATTTATCAGAGTGCTGGGAGATGTATGTTAAAGTGTAGGTATTGTATATAGTAGTACAGTAACATTTGGAGGGAGAGGAAGGAGATGCAGCTGCAGCTTGTTTTTGTCTTTGTGTAAAGTTGTGTTCTGTGTTTACTGCAGAAGAGGGAATCGCCCAGTGATCAGAATGCCATGCATAGCATATTAGGTGCATGGCAGGATGAAACGGCACGGAGGGAGAGCAATCATCACCCCTGAGAGACCCATGCCGTACTAGGAAAGATAATACCTAAAATCCGGTGTGCGCCTCACCACGAATCTTGCTCCAGTCAGTCATTAATTTGACAAGTGGGGGTTGCCATGCCCCTGTCCCAGCTCTGCCCACTCTGTTGGAGCTAGGAAAAATGGAATGGAAAGAGCTGTACATTTTTAACACCACTGCCTCTTGTGACAAATTATAGCACCTTCTCAAAGCTTTTTACACAAGAATTCTATTGTAAAAGCTATGATGAATTGGGGTCGTAGTTCTGTGAAAACGGTTTCCGTGTAATCATGCTTTAATCATTCATGACCTCTGCTCTCTGTGGTTTTCAGTCCAGTGGGCGGTCCCACAGCTTTCTTTGTAGAAGCATGCACACAGATAGCCATCAATCACTGATGGGACTGCCCGCTGGACTGAAAATCCTAGAACAAGCAGAGGTATAACCAAGGAAAATCTGAATTACACTGCATCTTTTCTCACAAAACTGTATATATGTGTATTCAGCTCCCCCTGCTCTATTACAGGCTCCTATTAAAGGACCCACCATAAAGAATACATTTAACTTAGCAAAAAAGGTGGAAATAAATGTTTTTGTAATTTGCAGTTATTAAAAATGATGCTCCATTCAAAAGATAACAAGTTTTCATCTACTGACGTTTGCTCCCTGGCGTTATTCCTGCTGAAAGCTTTATCCGTCCTCCGAGTGGCCGATCAGCTGGCCGAGCATGCACAGTACCTGTCATCATAAGAGTCCCCCCCAACTCCCCACCCCCAGTGTGCACAACGAATGCTCCCTACAGTCGCCTTACATAGGTTTGACAGCGAGCATGGAAGCAAGCTAGTGATTCTCCCCCCTGTGCTCATAGGTGTGACCTCCGAGTGAGATAAATTGTGCTTCACAAACCTGAGTGAGAGCGGGAAGTCATCTGTCTGCAACCGCGCTCACATAGGTCTGTGAGGCATTATCTGCCTTTGGGCTGCTAAGGTGAGGAGATGCACTGCAGCCAGAGAACGAGGAGATGTGAGTATTGTAGATATTTATTTTTTAAATCAGTGAGTATGTGGTGGCCATAATACTGGACGACTATAGTGCTGCATTATACTCCTGTGTGGGCGGCTGCATTATACTCCTGTGGGGGGCTGCATTATACTCCTATGGGGGGCTGCATTATACTCCTATGGGGGGCTGCATTATACTCCTATGGGGGGCTGCATTATACTCCTATGGGGGGCTGCATTATACTCCTATGGGGGGCTGCATTATACTCCTATGATGCCGCATTATACTCCTATGGGGGGCTGCATTATACTCCTATGGGGGGCTGCATTATACTCCTATGGGGGGCTGCATTATACTCCTATGGGGGGCTGCATTATACTCCTATGGGGGCTGCATTATACTCCTATGGGGGCTGCATTATACTCCTATGGGGGCTGCATTATACTCCTATGGGGGCTGCATTATACTCCTATGGGGGGCTGCATTATACTCCTATGGGGGGCTGCATTATACTCCTATCATGCTGCATTGTACTCCTATCATGCTGCATTGTACTCCTATCATGCTGCATTGTACTCCTATCATGCTGCATTGTACTCCTATCATGCTGCATTGTACTCCTATCATGCTGCATTGTACTCCTATCATGCTGCATTGTACTCCTATCATGCTGCATTGTACTCCTATCATGCTGCATTGTACTCCTATCATGCTGCATTGTACTCCTATCATGCTGCATTGTACTCCTATCATGCTGCATTGTACTCCTATCATGCTGCATTGTACTCCTATCATGCTGCATTGTACTCCTATCATGCTGCATTGTACTCCTATCATGCTGCATTGTACTCCTATCATGCTGCATTGTACTCCTATCATGCTGCATTGTACTCCTATCATGCTGCATTGTACTCCTATCATGCTGCATTGTACTCCTATCATGCTGCATTGTACTCCTATCATGCTGCATTGTACTCCTATCATGCTGCATTGTACTCCTATCATGCTGCATTGTACTCCTATCATGCTGCATTGTACTCCTATCATGCTGCATTGTACTCCTATCATGCTGCATTGTACTCCTATCATGCTGCATTGTACTCCTATCATGCTGCATTGTACTCCTATCATGCTGCATTGTACTCCTATCATGCTGCATTGTACTCCTATCATGCTGCATTGTACTCCTATCATGCTGCATTGTACTCCTATCATGCTGCATTGTACTCCTATCATGCTGCATTGTACTCCTATCATGCTGCATTGTACTCCTATCATGCTGCATTGTACTCCATTGTACTCCTATCATGCTGCATTGTACTCCTATCATGCTGCATTGTACTCCATTGTACTCCTATCATGCTGCATTGTACTCCTATCATGCTGCATTGTACTCCTATCATGCTGCATTGTACTCCTATCATGCTGCATTGTACTCCTATCATGCTGCATTGTACTCCTATCATGCTGCATTGTACTCCTATCATGCTGCATTGTACTCCTATCATGCTGCATTGTACTCCTATCATGCTGCATTGTACTCCTATCATGCTGCATTGTACTCCTATCATGCTGCATTGTACTCCTATCATGCTGCATTGTACTCCTATCATGCTGCATTGTACTCCTATCATGCTGCATTGTACTCCTATCATGCTGCATTGTACTCCTATCATGCTGCATTGTACTCCTATCATGCTGCATTGTACTCCTATCATGCTGCATTGTACTCCTATCATGCTGCATTGTACTCCTATCATGCTGCATTGTACTCCTATCATGCTGCATTGTACTCCTATCATGCTGCATTGTACTCCATTGTACTCCTATCATGCTGCATTGTACTCCTATCATGCTGCATTGTACTCCATTGTACTCCTATCATGCTGCATTGTACTCCTATCATGCTGCATTGTACTCCTATCATGCTGCATTGTACTCCTATCATGCTGCATTGTACTCCTATCATGCTGCATTGTACTCCTATCATGCTGCATTGTACTCCTATCATGCTGCATTGTACTCCTATCATGCTGCATTGTACTCCTATCATGCTGCATTGTACTCCTATCATGCTGCATTGTACTCCTATCATGCTGCATTGTACTCCTATCATGCTGCATTGTACTCCTATCATGCTGCATTGTACTCCTATCATGCTGCATTGTACTCCTATCATGCTGCATTGTACTCTTGGGGAGGCCTGCGTTATACTATATGGAGGACTATGGTGTGCATTGTACTGTATAGAGGACTATGGGGTGCACTATATTATGTGGAGGACTTTGGGGTGCATTACAGTAAACCAGCAAAATGCTACCTATTCATTGAGTGATTGGATTGTTATTGCTGGAACAATAATTATCACCAGCACATCGCCTGCAGCATATGTGCTGCTGATAACATGATACTATATGAGGACAGATTGATCTACTAGTGATTGTTCTGTGCCCATCATTCTTCCTCAGCTGGTATAAAGAGGCCGGGAAAGAAGCACTGTCTGCGAATTGAGATAGTGATTTGTCTTTTATCCTAACTCATATTGCAAGACTCGTTAAAGGGCTGATTGTGACTTGTAGGATCGCTACTTCCAACAGGTCGTGCTATAGAGTTCAAGTCATCTTTTTCTCTGAAGAGGTAATTTGCATATTAAATTTCCCAGAGGAGCATTGCATGGCGAATAAGCCTCCTTACCTCGACAAGCCTGAGCTGGTATGTCACTCTCCACAAGGAGAAACTTTACCCCAATATTGTTGATCACACTCATTTAACGACCTGAACTCAGCGCATGTAAACACAGCTGAAATGTTTCTGTGTCATGGTGCAATATGTCAGCATTTGGGCCCCACTTTGTCTAAAACTGTCCTTGTATGAAATGTATAATGATTAAAGAGGGATTTTTGGTTCTTACCGTAAAATCTCTTTCTTGGAGCCTTCATTGGGGGACACAGGTAACCATGGGGTGTATGCTGCTGTCACTAGGAGGCTGACACTATGCAAATAAAGAAGAAGTAACTCCTCCCCGGCAGTATACACCCTCCGACAGGCACCAGGCAACTCAGTTGGTGCAAAAGCAGTAGTAGGAACAGGTAATATAAAACTCAATCTATGTACCAACCCACAACAACGGCACGTTAGCCAACACGGTACAACTTCAAGGGAGGGTGCTGTGTCCCCCAATGAAGGCTCCAAGAAAGAGATTTTACGGTAAGAACCAAAAATCCCTCTTTCTTTCTCGCTTCATTGGGGGACACAGGTAACCATGGGACGTCCCAAAGCAGTCCCTAGGGTGGGTATTCTGCAGAAAAAGAGGAGTCAGGTTGGCCGGTGAGAAACCGCCGCCTGCAGTATCCTCCTACCCAGGCTCGCGTCCGCGGAAGCCTGAGTATGCACCCCGTAGAATTTGACAAAGGTGTGCATGGAAGACCACGTAGCGGCCTTGCAAACCTGCGAGGCCGAAGCTTGGTGACGAACTGCCCAGGAAGCTCCCACTGCCCGGGTAGAGTGAGCCTTCACCCCCGAAGGAGGCTGTTTGTCTTGGACGCGGTATGCCTCCAAAACCGCTGAACGGATCCAACGAGCAATCGTGGACTTGGAGGCAGGAAGACCCTTTCGACGCCCATCCGAGACGACGAACAGAGGATCGGCCTGACGAAAAGAGGCAGTTCTGGCGATGTAAATCCGGATAGCCCTGACCACATCCAGCTTGTGAAGGGATATCTCCAATGGATGAACCGGGGAAGGGCAAAAGGACGGGAGGACAATGTCCTCGTTGATATGAAAAGATGAGACAACTTTCGGTAAGAAGGAAGGAACCGGACGAAGAACCACCTTGTCTTGATGCAGGACCAGAAAGGGAGAACGACAGGATAAAGCCGCCCGCTCTGAAACCCTTCTAATGGAGGTGATGGCGATCAAAAAGGCTACCTTCCAGGATAGAAGCGAGAAGGAAACATCCTGAAGCGGTACAAAGGGCGGCCGCTGCAGGGCATCTAAGACGAGGTTGAGATCCCAAGGCTCAACAAGAGACCGGTAAGGGGGAGCTATATGAGCGACCCCCTGGATGAAGGTCCTCACCTGAGGCAGGGAAGCCAGGTCTCTTTGGAAAAGAATTGATAGAGCGGAGATCTGACCCTTCAAGGTGCTAAGGGAAAGACCCGAATCTAGGCCCGTTTGAAGAAAGCTGAGAAAGGAAGGAAGGGAAAAGGCCATAGGAAACAGATTGTTATCCTGACACCACCGGAAAAAGGCCTTCCAACATCTGTGGTAGACACGCGATGAGGCCGGTTTTCTCGCTCTTATCATAGTCTGGATGACGCTATGAGAAAAACCCGCGTTCTTCAGGACCGCGGCCTCAACGGCCATACCGTTAAATTCAGCGACCTAGAATTCGGGTGGGAGAGAGGCCCCTGTGAAAGAAGGTCCGGAAGATCCGGAAGTCTCCACGGAACATCCGATAACATGTTTATCAGCTCTGCGTACCAGGCTCTGCAAGGCCAATTTGGAGCTACCAAGAGTACGGGGACCCCTTCCGACTTGATCTTCTTTACGACCCTTGGGATCAGAGGGAGAGGCGAGAACAGATAGGGCATCCGGAACTGGGCCCAAGAGATCACGAGAGCGTCGCATCCGACGGCCATCGGGTCCCGAGACCTGGCGACGTACTGGGGAACTTTGTGGTTTGCCCGGGAGGCCATCAAGTCGACGTCCGGAACGCCCCACCACTGGCAAATCTGGCTGAAGATTGCTGGAAGAAGAGACCACTCGCCCGCCACGATGCCCTGGCGACTTAGAAAGTCGGCCTCCCAATTGTCCACCCCTGGGATGTGGACGGCTGACAGAGAGGGAACATGACCCTCCGCCCAGCGGAAAATTTTTGCTACTTCCGCCATGACTTGACTGCTGTGAGTTCCCCCTTGGTGATTTATGTATGCCACGGCCGTGGCGTTGTCCGACTGAATGCGGACCGGCTTTCCCGAAAGGAGAGACTCCCAGCGGATGAGGGCTAGAAAGATGGCTCTGATTTCCAAGAGGTTGATCGAGAGGCACGCCTCTTGAGCAGTCCAGCGGCCCTGGGCTGTGAGGTGGAGAAAGACCGCTCCCCAACCTTGGAGACTGGCGTCGGTGGTAATCACCTGCCAGTGGGGGGGTAAAAATGACCTCCCGCGCAGAATGGAGGTGGACAGCGTCCACCAAGAGAGAGACTGTCTCGCCCTGGGGGAGAGGCGAAACGGACGGTCCAGGAAAAGCGGGTTCCTGTCCCAGGCAGACAGAAGAGCCAGCTGGAGGGGACGAGAGTGGAACTGAGCATAGGGGACCGCTTCCATAGAAGCGACCATTCTCCCCAGAACTCTCATGGCTAGACGAAGGGACAGAGGACTCGGACCCTTTAGCGCTCTGACACCCCGACGAAGAGAAAGAAACTTCTCCTTGGGAAGGAAGACCTGAGCCCGAAAGGCATCGAATTCCATGCCTAGGAACTCCAGCCGTTGGGTTGGAATCAAGGAAGACTTTTGGTAGTTGATCAACCAGCCTAGGCGAACTAAGGTGTCCAGAGTAAGATGGAGGCTCTGGCTGCAATCCCCCTGGGATGAGCCCTTGATCAATAGGTCGTTGAGGTATGGGATTACCAGAATCCCTTTTGAACGCAGGATGGCCATGACAGCTGCCATGACCTTCGTAAAGACCCTGGGAGCAGATGCCAGCCCGAAGGGGAGGGCAGTGAACTGGTAATGATGTTCCCTGATCGCGAATCGGAGGAACCTCTGATGCTGCACGCAAATAGGAATGTGAAGGTACGCATCCCGAATGTCCACTGAGCACAGAAACTCTCCCGGCTCCATGGACGCGATCACCGAGCGCAGAGATTCCATTTTGAAGTGTTGAATCCGAAGGTGGCGGTTCAATCGTTTGAGATCCAGAATCGGACGGAGAGAGCCGTCCTTTTTTGGAACCACGAACAGGTTTGAATAAAACCCGGAAAACCGCTGACGAAAAGGCACCGGCACTACGACTCCCGAGGCGAGGAGCGAATCGACGGCTTGGAGAAGCCCTGGGAGATGAGAGGGCTTTTTGGGAGGACGAGAGAGCATGAAACGTCTTCCTGGGGGCGAAGAAAATTCTATTTTGTAGCCTGACGTGATGATCTCCCTGACCCAGGCGTCGTCGACTACTGAAAGCCAAACCTCTGAGAATAGAAGGCGGCCTCCCACCCTGGAAGGAGTTCCAGGTGGGGGCGACCCGTCATTTATTAGAAAACCTGCGGCCCCGAGATCCCGATGGTTTTGCGGGGTGGCTCTTGGCTCTCCAGCGTGGCGGAGGCCTGAAAGAAGGTTTTCTTCGGTCCCCTTGTGAGGAGGAACGGTCCTGGACGGGGTTTCCCGAAGAGGCAAAAGACCGAAAGGGACGAAAGGACTGGGGACCCCTCCTGTTGAAGGGACGTTTAGGCTTGGACTGGGGTAAGGAGGTACTCTTACCGCCAGTAGCGTCCGAGATCATTTGATCTAGCTGCGAGCCGAAGAGTCTGGAGCCCTGGAAGGGCAGACCCGTGAGCGATTTCTTAGATGCGGGGTCAGCGTTCCACGCCTTTAACCAAAGAATCCGGCGAATGGCGACAATGTTGCCATTAGCCCTGGTAGAGCAGGCCGCTGCATCAAGGGAGGCATTCATCAGGTATTTTCCTGCCAGTGAAATCTGATCCGCTAATTCAGACAGTTCTTCAGCAGGAGCAGAGGCCGAAATGCCCCTGCGCAGGGTCTTGGCCCAGGCTGATACAGCCTTGGCTACCCATGATGAGGCGAAAATAGGGCAAAGGGAGGCTCCGGAGGCCTCAAATGCTGATTTTGCTAGCGCCTCGATTTGTCTGTCCGAGGGGTCCTTAAGGGAAGCCGCGTCCGGAATAGACAGAACTGTCTGTGAGGATAGCCTGGACACAGGCGGGTCGACCTTAGGAGACTCGGACCACTTAGGGACCAGGTCGGAGTGAAAAGGGTATAACACATCAAGCAGTTTCCTGCCTGGGAAACGCTTGCCAGGGTTTTTCCAGTGAGTGTGTGATTAGGGAAAACCCTAGAGGGACGTTCAATCCGTTTAAAAGCAACGGAGACGTCCTGAGAGCTTGCCTCATCCTCCTTAAGATCAAGCGTCTGAACGATAGCTGAAATAAGGCTATCAACCATGTCTTGTGTTCCGGAAGTCTGATCTGCATCCGAGTCAGATTCCGACTGAGAAGTGACATCAGACCCGAGGTCCGCCTGTGAGGAAGGGGAACGGGCAGATAGGTGAATCCCGATGTGGTCCGGTGAACTGGAGAAGGATCTATATAAGGTCCGTTTTCTGTCTCTTTTGTCCGGTCTGCCTCTGTGAGAGTCTAGGACAGGTGCGGGCGAATCGCCATGAGAGGCGTTCGTGGCACTGGTGGCATTAGAGAGAAGCGGGATGCGTTCAAGTGCCTGGACCAGGGACTGAGAAACCTTAGTCAGGTCGGACACAGATTGAGACATAGCAACAGCCCACTCCGGGGGAGGGGGGTGCACTCATCCCGGGACCCTGAAGCTTCCAGGGGAGCTGACATGGTGGCAGGAACGCAGGACGGGCAGAAAGGAGATGGCTGACCTGAAACCCACTTTTTCTTACAGTGAGCGCAGGCGTAATGGATGGCCGTAGGGGCAAAGGCCGGGGTGGGGTCGGACATAGGTGGATATTACCTTGCCAGAGAATACTGCCAGGTGGAGTAGGAGGTAGCGCTGAGCCTGGTGAAAGACAGCGGTAACCGCAGGTGCCTGTGTTCCCCCAAGAAATCCTGTGTCCCACGCGATGAGCAGACGCTGACACGCTGACAGGGAGCAGGAAGCAGGAGAAAAGAGCGCGGAGAAAGTGCGACGCTGTGGGCGTGCACAGGACCGAAGGGGGGAAAGAAAGGAACGCCCCCTGTAAAACTGAAAGCAATCCGGCCGCTATACCGTCGACCGCCACAAGAGGGCGCTCAAGCGGCAAGAAAAGGAAAAGCAGGGAGACGCTGCACATCCCGGCCGCACTAATTCCGGCCACCACCAGAGGGCGCTCAAGCGCTAAGAAAGGGATAAACAGTGAGGCAGAGAGAAATGGCGGGCGAAGGAGCCTGCAAGTTTGAATAAGGAGGGAAAAGATGCCAGCCTTCCTGCTCCCATTCCTACGTGGTCTCAACGCCCGAATATGCAGCCCACTTCCCTGTCAGATGCTCCCCTATGGTAAGAGGAGATCGCCGCTGGGCAGGGTATTGGTGGGGGTGGGGATGGGGGGTTTGTTGATTGAAGATTCCCTACCTGCAGATGAGGAATCATCAGGATCCCTGGTAGATAGAGGGTCCTGGAAGTAGTCCTCCTTCCCGCGCCACGACTCTCCGGCGCAGAAGACGGCGTCGACCCCTGAACAGGGGGAGAGGGTCACTGGATGTGACCGCCGTCTTCCTCTCAGCCCGCTCCGAGGAGAGGGATGAGGAGGGGAAACGGGCAGGACTGGCCACCGAAGAAAGGGGGTCACCCTGAACACCCGAATGGGTGACAGGGGACAAAGTCCTGCCCAGCGGGTCCGAGAGGGTGCGATGTGGGTGATACCACACTGCTCTCTCGGTCGCTCAAAGTGGGGAAGACAGGGTGAGAAAACTGCACCCTGTTACCCTGAAGAAAGTATCTGAAAAAGAAAGGGGAAATGATTAAAAA
Source organism: Ranitomeya variabilis (assembly GCF_051348905.1). Lineage (NCBI taxonomy): Eukaryota > Metazoa > Chordata > Amphibia > Anura > Dendrobatidae > Ranitomeya > Ranitomeya variabilis. The sequence goes on from NC_135238.1 coordinate 77,980,953, forward strand.
CAAACAACAAATCCCTGAAAGAAAATGAAATGCGGATCTGGTGTTAGATCCAGGTCCGCCTCCTACAGACACTAAGCAAAAACTGAGTTGCCTGGTGCCTGTCGGAGGGTGTATACTGCCGGGGAGGAGTTACTTCTTTATTTGCATAGTGTCAGCCTCCTAGTGACAGCAGCATACACCCCATGGTTACCTGTGTCCCCCAATGAAGCGAGAAAGAAAAGTGGAATTCTTTTACAGTGAGAGGTATATTGCTGTATAATGCCACAGCTTAGTTACAATAGCTGGCCCTGATCCCTTCATTGGAGACGAGGCCGACCAACAGATCTTTACACTTCTGGCTCCAGTTTGTGGACGCAGTACCGTGGCCCAGTGCACCTGCTGTTCTCAGTACCTGCCTCACAGCACCAGTACACACTTCTGAGGAACTGCTGGAGAACACAGATAATGCGACACATAGGTGCCATTGTGCTTTCTGCTAGGCTTCTCTTGGCTCCCACCTCTTTATAGCAAGCACTGGATTACTCTCTGTAAAAGGAGATAACATAGAGACCATGAAAGGCTGGAGATAACATCTCTGGTAAAACATCAATCCGGTGTATGTTCTGGAAACTGTAGAGGTGCGATGTTCTGTCTAGCATCAGTGTGTGAGTGCAATGTGCTGCTGCTGGGTGTTGTCTGCCTCTCATAATGGAAAGTAATTGTACAGCCGCAGGAAAAAACGATAATGAAAACAGTTCTGTCAGATAAAGCCTGCTGTAAAAACCAAGCATCTGCTAAGTGGAAAGTATTTTCCATTGCATCTTGTGGAAAGTTCTATCAGTGAGTCTGAGTGGTGTATATAGTCAGGCAGTAACCTAGGATGATCATATAGTCAGGCAGTGACCGGAGGATGATCATATAATCAGGCAATGACCCTAGGATGATTATATAATCAGGCAGTGACCCTAGGATGATCATATAATCAGGCAGTGACCCTAGGATGATCATATAGTCAGGCAGTGACCCTAGGATGATCATATAATCAGGCAGTGACCCTAGGATGATCATATAGTCAGGCACTGACCCTAGGATGATCATATAGTCAGGCACTGACCCTAGGATGATCATATAATCAGGAAGTGACCCTAGGATGATCATATAGTCAGGCAGTGACCCTAGGATGATCATATAGTCAGGCACTGACCCTAGGTCGATCATATAGTCAGGCACTGACCCTAGGATGATCATATAGTCAGGCACTGACCCTAGGATGATCATATAGTCAGGCACTGACCCTAGGATGATCATATAATCAGGAAGTGACCCTAGGATGATCATATAGTCAGGCACTGACCCTAGGATGATCATATAGTCAGGCACTGACCCTAGGATGATCATATAGTCAGGCAGTGACCCTAGGATAATCATATAATCAGGCTGTGACCCCAGGATGATCATATAGTCAGGCGGTGACCCTAGGATGATCATATAGTCAGGCAGTGACCCAAGGATGATCATATATTCAGGAAGTGACCCTAGGATGATCATATAGTCAGGCACTGACCCTAGGATGATCATAGTCAGGCAGTGACCCTAGGATAATCATATAATCAGGCGGTGACCCTAGGATGATCATATAGTCAGGCGGTGACCCTAGGATGATCATATAGTCAGGCGGTGACCCTAGGATGACCATATAGTCGGGCAGTGATCTTGGTATGATCATATAGTCAGGCAGTGACCCTAGGATGATCATATAGTCAGGCGGTGACCCTAGGATGATCATATAGTCAGGTGGTGACCCTAGGATGATCATAGTCAGGCGGTGACCCTAGGATGATCATATAGTCGGGCAGTGATCTTAGGATGATCATATAGTCAGGCAGTGATTCTGATTTCTTACCCTCCTGTATCCATCCTCTGTTCTTCCACATGGCTGTCTACTCCTACTTACAGGAAAGATATATATCTTGGTACCGTGTTAGCCAGTAGATAGAAAAATATTTAGAATTGAGAGTTCTCAGTGGTTGATACCTTGCAATGGCTAACTGAAAAGATAGTAACAAATTGCAAGCTTTCGAGACTACTCATGTCTCTTCATCAGGCATAGACTAAAAGAAATTCTGGAGAATCACATATGCACAACACATCAAAGAAAAAAAAAACATAGATAAGACAGGTGACATGAAGCAGAATTACCATGAGTGATAAACAGTTATGTCCATAAATATTGGACCAGTTCTTAGATAAGGAATGTTTTATTGTCCTCTGATTGGGGTCTGGTTCTGTTGTGATGACCCCACATGGTCTGAGGGGCAAATTCCTTAGTTGATGTAAAAAGACATAAATCCATGCGACACATTCATTCCTGCACTAAGAGTGTCAAAGGTCATCATCAGCTTATATTCCCAAACGCTTCTGTCTCTTTGAGATTTGAAGTTACCTTGATTGGGGAAACAAAAATGTGTTGCCACAGGTATATCCATTCTTTTTTCTCTTATTGTATGGCGGTGAGAGTTCATCCGTGTTCTCAGTTTTTGCCCTGTCTCCCCTACCTACAGACCCCCAGTTGGACATTTAGTACAAATAATTAGGTACACCACATTAGATGTGATACAGCTGAAAGTACCTGGTATCTTGTAGTCCTGATGTGAATTGGGGATCTTTATCTTGTCCGTGGTCATTATAAATGGACAGGTTTTACATTTTTTCTGATTGCAAGGAAAGGTTCCTGCAGCTGTTGGAGAGGACAGGAAGCTTCTGACAATGATACTTCTTAGATTTGGGGGCTTCTTAAAACACAGTAGTTGGGGGTCTGGAAAAATGGATTGTAGTGGGGCATCTTTTTGTAGTAAAGGTTGTATTTTCCGTGCAGCTCCCCTTGGCACCTCCAGATTTGGATTGTAGGTGACTACTAGAGGCACCCGGTTATTTTCTTCTTTAGCTTTGTAATGTAGCAGGTGATTCCTTGATATTCTGGTGGCTCTTGTAATCTGGTTTTCAATAGTTCTTGGATGGTAGCCCTGATTCAAAAAGGTCTTTCTGAGGCGACCAAGGTGTTCATCTCTATCCATGGGGTTGTCTCAAAGAGACAGAAGAGTTTGGGAATATAAGCTGATGACCTTTGACAGTGTTAGTGCAGGAATGAATGTGTCGCATGGATTTATGTCTTTTTACATCAACTAAGGAATTTGCCCCTCAGACCATGTGGGGTCATCACAACAGAACCAGACCTCAATCAGAGGACAATAGAACATTCCTTATCTAAGAACTGGTCCAATATTTATGGACTTAAAGGGACACTGTCACCTGAATTTGGAGGGAACAATCTTTAGACCTAAGGGCGGGGTTTTTGGGTGTTTGATGCACCCTTTCCTTACCCGCCGGCTGCATGCTGGCTGCAATATTGGATTGAAGTTCATTCTCTGCTCCGTAGTACATGCCTGCACAAGGCAAGATTGCCTTGTGCAGGCATATACTACGGAGGACAGAGAATGAACTTCAATCCAATATTGCAGCCAGCATGCAGCCGGCGGGTAAGGAAAGGGTGCATCAAACACCCAAAAACCCCGCCCCTAGGTCTAAAGATTGTTCCCTCCAAATTCAGGTGACAGTGTCCCTTTAACTGTTTATCACTCATGGTAATTCTGCTCCATGTCACCTGTCTTAGCTATGTTTATTTTTTTCTGTGATGTGTTGTGCATAAATGTGACTCTCCAGAACTTCTTTTAGTCTATGCCTGATGAAGAGACCTGAGTAGTCTCTAAATGTGTTACCATCTATTCAGTTAGCCATTAAAAGGTATCAACCACTGAGGACTCTCAATTCTAAATATTTTTCTACTCTCACATAGTCTTGCATAGAGAGGCTGACTTCTGATCCAAACAGCATTAGCTGCAGGATTTGGGAAGCAGCCGGAGTATAAAATAAAGATTGATAATACAGTGTGTCAGCGCTAAGAATCCTGGTTGTCACATATCCATGAAACTTGGAGCACACAGAAACTGTTCGGCTAGCCAAAACACAATCCAGCACAAAACCGGTAACTTATTAATATCCAAGTATAAAATGCATCCAGAGAGGTGAGTGACAGGACGGCCGGGCAGCGCTGCTCTACACTCATGTTAACGCATTTTATGTGATTTAATCGAATAAAGGAAGATATCAGTACTAAGAAGTGCTGTGTGGTGTTTTGGCTATTCTCCTGTGATTACGCAGTCACATGGTATGTATCAAGACCAGAACCAAGCTTCTTAACCCCTTCATCCCTGGACAATTTTTCATCTTTACTGTTTTCCTACTCATCCAAAAGCCATTACTTTTTTCATTTTTCCATCCACATGGCCGCATGAGGGCTTGTTCTTTGCTTGACGAGTTATGCTTTTAAATGACATAATTCATTATAATAATAATAATTTTTATTTATATAGCGCCAACATATTCCGCAGCGCTTTACAACTTATAGAGGGGACTTGTACAGACAATAGACATTACAGCATAACAGAAATCACAGTTCAAAATAGATGCCAGGAGGAATGAGGGCCCTGCTCGCAAGCTTACAAACTATGAGGAAAAGGGGAGACACGAGAGGTGGATGGTAACAATTGCTTTAGTTATTTGGACCAGCCATAGTGTAAGGCTCGGGTGTTCATGTAAAGCTGCATGAACCAGTTCACTGTCTTCATTGTACTATTATGCAGATACTGCATAGGTTGTTTTTTTAAATTTATTTAGGTGGTGCAAAAAAAAATGTGTACACTTTGTTTTTTTTTTTGTTTTTTTTAAACGACTCGTATCACTTTAATTTTCAGCCTCTGGGGCTGGGTTGGGCTTATTTTTTGGGCGCTGAGCTGACGTTTTTAGTTATATCATTTTGGGGCAGACACAACATTTTGATCACCCGTTATTGCTTTTTATTGCAATGTTGTAGCTGCCCAAAAGACTTAATTCTGGCATTTGATTATTTTTCTTGTTACGCCATTTACTAATCTGATTAGTTTACTTTATATTTTGATCAGACTTTTACGAAAGCAACGATACAAATATGTGTATTTAATTTGTTTTTAATGGGGCAAAAGGGGAAATGATTTAATCTTTTGTGTTTTTTGTTTTTGTACGGCTTACTGTATTTGCTAGTCCCCTTAGGGGACTTGTAGCTGCGATAATCCGATCGCTTAAACAATGTCTGATCGCTTTGTATAGTGAAAGTGCCAATCTCATATGAATTTCAGCTACTGGTTGGCTTGCACAGGAAGATTGTAATGACATACATAGGGGTTTTCAGCAGACCTCCATCTATCGTGGCAACCTATCGGTGCCTCGAGATCACAACATAGGCGCACCGATGAGTGCAAGGAATGATGTTCCCCACTGTGAGCTCGTGTTAAAGGGTGCTATCAGAGAGTGACAGCAGCATTTAACGGGTTTACAGCCACGGGTAGAGCGCCGCACCACTCGCGATCGTTAAAGGCACATGATGGCTGATTAAATCAGCCATCAGCTGCCGGGAAAGATGTGGATTCGGCGTGCGAGCCCGCATCAAAGGCAGTGATTCGACATATGATATACATGTACATGTTATGTCGTGAAGGGGTTAAACAATAAGTAAAGTGATCAGGAAGATAATTACCATTGCTACCTTTTATCTAATGTACTTTACAAGTGGAGGAAATAATAGAAAAAAAAATCCTGGTGTGTTCCTTCAGTAAATGTTGCTCCATCAGTACAAGCATTGAGAACTTAGAAAACGGCCCACATCCCCATCTCTGCTGCTGGACTCCCATCCGACCTTTTCCCTTCATTTCTTAAAAATTTGCCATCCCTTTCCAAAAACTGTTGTTTGGCGAAAATACTAGGCCTATTAGATGTTCCCGGGGATGTGTGTAATGGTGTGGAGTTCCCGGGGCTAAACCCATGGCTGTTACTCCCAGGCCGGCTACAGTGACTTCACCATGTGGGTTGTTTCTGACATGTCGGTGATCACACTGCTCGCAGTATTAATATCCAAGCCCCGTCCTCAGTAATGGGGGTTCATAGAGGAAATAAACCAAACTGTCTGCGTATTTTTAGCTGCAGGATGTAGCTGCACAGTGTCAGTTGTGTTACACATCTGTTCTGTCCCCGGGCCATGGAAAATCCCATAAACTAAATCTTCAATTTGTTTATTATTTAAACAAGCGTATTCCCCGAGGACGAGCGCTGGCAGGGGATCCGACATTGAAAGCAAAGCAGATATTACATTTCCCACAACAATCTTTCCACCCAGCAATTATGAGTGTGCAACGGTTTGGCTGCTGGAAGTGCTGCAGAAAGACAGCGTGCAGCTGTGGAGGACACGAGGGTCGCGTATCAAAACTAGCGCTAATGGTGTCAGTGGCCAACAATCAGGTTATAACAGCCGGCACATGATCGGTCCCAGAGGGATACTGTGGTTATGTAACCAATGAGCGGCAAATGCTTACATTAAAATGCCACAAAAACGGAGATGAATTTCTAAGTCCGAATATAATGCTTTCTGTTATCAGCCATGTTTCTGAGAACCTTTAGACCAAGCATTCAATATTTCAATCCGGCCTCATATCTTAAATACCAGATCTTCTTATTTTTTTGACCACTGGATGACATTCTGTTCTGGTGGTCATCAGTCTTTTCAACAGAGAACCACAAGCATTAACATTGATGATTCAACAGAAATGTTTTCCCCTAATCCCTCCAAAATAAGTATGTAATCTAGTGTATAAAAGTACTTGCCGACCACCACCTTTCTTGGTTTCAGCCCAAATCCGACCCTCTTCTAGCCCACGTGATTGCAGATCAGACTGGCCGAATCTCATAGGGGTTTGTGTGTGGACCAGAAGTCGCATTCCCAATGTAAGTCTATGGAGTATACTTCTGAGTCTCCTAGAAAAGCGCACAGCAGGCTGAGTGGGCCAGGAGAGGACCTGAGCGGTGCTGGAAACCGAGGCAGCAGGTGATCGGTAAGAATTTTAACACACTTTTACTACACAACTAACCTATTTAGTTTAACATATATAAATGCCCAGAGTATGAAGAAAAGGACACAAAACTCAGACTAGTATATGTCAGCAAAAACTAACTAACCTATTTAGAAGGGGAAACAATTGCTGAGCCTTCTTACTATTGGTAGACGGCCTTGGTTTTTGGAGGATCTTGTCGCCTGCAAGAGAGACATCGCCATCTATGTTGTGCTCAGCAGCATCTTCTCGGCACTGGGCTTGGCTGGGCATCTATAATATAATGCTAGGAGCATCACTCTGTCCGAAGCCTTTATAGACTGCACAAGCGCAATGCACCTGAGAAGTCTGGACCCCACAGAGTTACGCACCTGGCAGTAGCGTAGCGTGTGGGGGGGGGGATCCTGCCTTATACTACAGTGTCTGCCTGTGGGGGAGTGCTGCCTTATACTACAGGGTCTGCCTGTGGGGGGGGTGCTGCCTTATACTACAGGCTCTGCCTGTGGGGGAGGGGGGTGCTGCCTTATACTAGTGTACAATAATGAGATCTCTTGCCAGGTTTGGAACATAATCGATTGTTTTCCCTCTGCTGCAATTGCCTTTAATGAACTCCCCTTCCAATCCAGTTGTACATGTGTAGTGATTGTAACGAGAATCAGCCTGATTATTTCATCCTTTGTATCCTCTCGTAAAATTGATCCTCGTGTATTGTTCTTGTACATATTATTTCCCTGTCCAATCTGTAAACGGTTTATATTCCAGCCCAGGAGCATGAAGTTATGGAGCCAGGCAATGAATTATTTAGTGTCTAGGTCATGAATGTGTTCATTCTTTTGTCTTTTCACTTAGGCTTTTGCACTATTTCCGAGGTCGACATCATCTTGAAGAGATCATGTACAATGAAAACATGCGCCGGTCGCAACTACTAATGCTTTTCGATAAATTTCGGAGTGTCCTGGTAGTCACCAACCATGAGGATCCGGTTATATCTGTCTTTCAGTCTGTCTTTCCTTGACTGATTTTCCAAACGCTGCAAATATTTTACTTTTGTATATATTTTAATGTATTAAAGTACTGGTGTAAAAAATGCATATGGCCTGCCTTTGTCTATATCTTACACTTTAGTATAATATGGGATGCCAGTCAGAAAAATAAGCGGTAAGATTTGTCTTATGTTCCTGTTACAATACCACTATACTGGGCACCACATTTGAAAAAAGACATTGAAAAACTGGAGCAAGTTCAGAGAAGAGCTGCCGGGATGGTGAGCGGACTGCAACGTATGTCCTACGAGGAAAGGTTAAAGGATCTGAGAATGTACAACTGGCAAAAAAAAGAAGGCTGAGAGGAGACTTTGTAGCTCTCAACAAATATCTGAATGGATGTCACAGTGTAGAGCAGGGGTCTCAAACACACCTAGACATCCCTGCCCGGTTCAGGGGGCTGCCAACTGCAGCGTTTTCTTTCAGCTGAATGTGCGTCCTTAGGCTCACACTTGCGTTTGGCTGGTCTGCGTACTTCTTCCCTTAAGCTCCGCCTACATCCTGCGTACCTATCTTTAACATTAGGTATGCAGGGACATGCGTTGTATGCGCATGCGTCGTTTTCACGTGCCCGCCGACCACACGGGAGCACAAAAAGTGAATAAAAAAATAAAGGAGCTCAACCAAAAAGTTGCGTTCCCCGTGCGATCGGCAGGCACGTCAAAACGACGCATCCGCATACAACGCAAGTCCCTGCATACCCAATGTTAAAGATAGGTATGCAGGATGCATACGGAAGTAGGCGGAGCTTAAGGGAAGAAGTACGCAGACCAGCCAAACGCAAGTGTGAACCCGGCCTAAGCCAGGTTGTGACTCTCGTGTCAACTGGCCTTGTATAGACTCAATGGATGATCCCTGGTCCATGCGGTTCCGGCTAGCGGACCCTGGGTCGCTCGCCGACGCCGGTGTCTTCACATCATGTTATCTAACTGTAATAAAATGTACCATTTTATATAATCTATCTGATCTATGTTCCTTCTTGTTTTTTTTTTTTGGTTTACTATTCTTATATTTGGAAGGGATCACCATTTTATTAATGAGGGATTTTTTTGAGATATATGGGAAATGTTGTTTATTAATGTTATTGCATGGTATTACTATCTAGATTAACTGAATCATTCAAGGTCTGAAAATGGCTAATTTTTTTCAATTTTTATTAAATTTCTGATATTTTTTATAAATAAAACAGCTACTAGTGATGAGTGAATGTGCTGGGTTAAGGTGTTATCTGAGCATGCTCAGGTGCTAACAGAGTGTCTTCGGCGTGCTTGAATAATATGTTTGGGTCCTCATGGCTGCATGTCTCGCAGCTGTCTAACAGCCACGAAATGTGCATTCGCAGGACTCAAATATGTCACTTGAGCATCCTTGGCAAACTGCGTAATGGGCACTTGCACTCATCACTAATCTTAAGTCCCTGACTATATGATGTTTTTGTACAGCCTCAGCTTGTCTCTGCAGACTTCCTTCTTCTCTGGTCTTCTGCAGTATATCCCGACATGGTACCCTTAAAAGTAACATTGTCACTACAATGTTCCTGAACTACAGTAATCACCTATACTGTGCCCCTGAATAAATGCCCACTGCACAAAAAATGACCCTACACTATCACATGACCGCCGAACTATTCCAACCACACCTTGGGAAATATGACCACCAAACTGTCCGACCTTGTGTACTATCATCGTCGCACTTACCCTTTATAAACTCACACACCACATTGTGATCCTTTAGGAATTATACCCACCACATTTTCCTCAATTATGAATTACTGCCTCCCCCCATTGTTAGTATCATATTTCGGGGACTGATTGTCCTGTGTCTTTGGCTTATAAATGCTGATAGTGTGACCTGAGTGAACTGCCTATATCAGAAAGTGGTTCCTTGTTACTTGCCCTAGCCCCCTCCCAATCTGGGCTAGTCCAAAACATTTAACTATATGTTGCCCTAATATATCTACTGTCACTATGTACTGAACCAAGCACTAACCTATATGTTATCCTGTGCTTACCCTATACTTTCCCTGCACCTGAGCTGAGTACGTTACTTACAATAGGCATTACCATTACAGTATTTACACAGCAGCGTCAGTACCTACTAAACTATACATTAGTTACATTACTAAAAAAAAGCATGACACAGTACATACTTCACATGGCACAATAAAACGCATAATTCGATGCTGTCTTAAGGGGCAGGGCAAGGGCAGTCCACACCTATACAAGTACACAGTCAGGCATCCAAAAACAGTGAAAAATGAGAGGTCTGGGAAGAATTCCTCCAACAGCACGGCTGGTTACTGCCGGTATGCATTCTTACGTTGGGGACGAGAATAGCACTTCATGCATTTGTATGTTAATGGTGTGAATCACAAGGTGGCCGGCTTCTCTATACTGGCCACTACATTCAATATTACATTTGATTACCCAATATTCGATAATCATTACATCTTCCATCTACCTAGATAACTGTACGGTTAATAAAAACAGCAGCTGCACAGAGAACCCACCACATGGTGCCAAAAAATGCAACTGTGTCATTTATCCCCCTCCCGGATTCCCTGCCAATGTGCTCATTTCACAACATGTGGGTGTGGAGTATGTGACGACATACTAATGAAATCAGCAAGAGATGGGAGAGAATAGCAGGTTTATTGTGTCCTTAGCAAAAAAAAAAAAAAAAAAAAGCCTGTATTTCAGCAGACGAATGGCAGAACGTCAGTCCTTCAGTGTTATCTATAGAAGACTGCAATAAACTGAATGCAAAGAATAGTTCAGAAGAGGAGATGTGTTCTGTCCTTTAATATCACACACCCTTTACAGAAATCTGTGGACAGGGTGAAAGGGGAGAACATGAAATTAGGGTGTGGTAACAAAATATGTCTCCAACAGACCATGATTAGGGGTGTGAACCCTCGGAGGTGCCAAGAGTCTTAAAGACTTTGAGAAGGAAGTTGTGGGAGACTTCTGGCAAGCTAATATTTCTTAATGGATTGTTCTATTCAGACTCAAGACGAGAAATGCAATAAAGATGACAATGAAAAATAGTAATAGTCGCTAATAACCAGCAATACCAGAGAAACAGATTAGATTACAGATCTTCTTTCCTTTGCGGTTAGTAGCACATGAGTATGTATGGCTGCGGGAACACGTCCGATTATTAAGCACAGAGACGTTGGGAACCACAGTCTTAACCATAAAATATCTTTACAGGCTCCTATCAAACAAAGCACATTAGCCCCATAGAATAATAATATTTAATAGTTGTAGTGTATACAGTTGTGCTCAAAAGTTTACATACCCCAGCAGAATTTTTGCTTTCTTGGCCTTTTTTCAGAGAATATGAATAACACGAAACTTTTTCTCCACTCATGGTTAGTGGTTGGGTGAAGCCATTTATTGTCAAACTACTGTGTTTTCTCTTTTTAAATCATAATGACAACCTAAAACCTCCAAATGACACTAATCAAAAGTTCACATACCCTGGTGATTGTGGCCTGATAACATGCACAGAAGTTGACATAAACGGGTTTGAATGGCTATTAAAGGTAACATCCTCACCTGGGACCTGTTTCCTTATAATCAGTGTGTGTGCATAAAAGCTGAGTGAGTTTCTGGGATCCAGACAGACTCTTGCATCTTTCATCCAGCCACTGAGGTTTCTGGATTGTGAGTCATGGGGAAAGCAAAAGAATTGTCAAAGGATCTATGGGAAAAGGTAGTTGAACTGTATAAAACAGGAAAGGGATACAAAAAGGTATCCAAGGAATTGATAATGCCAGTCAGCAGCGTTCAAACTGTGATTAACAAATGGAAAATCATGGGCTCTGTAAAAACAAAACCACGGTCAGGTAGACCAACAAAATGTCATCCGCAACTGCCAGGAAAATTGTTCGGGTTGCAAAGAAAAACCCACAAATAACAGCTGAAATACTGGACTCTCTGAAAACTAGCTGAGTGGCTGTTTAAAGATGCACAATAAGTAGGCACTTGAAGAAAAATGGGCTGCATAGTCGAGTCGCCAGAAGAAAGCCATTACTGCGCAAATGCCACAAAGTATCTCGCCTACAATACGCGAAACAGCACAGAGACAAGCCTCAAAACTTCTGTAACAAGGTAGTTTGGAGTGATCAGACCAAAATTGAACTTTTTGACCACAACCATAAATGTTACATTGGGAGAGAGGTCATCAAGGCCTATGATGAAAGGAACACCATTCCTACTGTAAAGCACGGAGATGGACCGCTGATGTTTTGGGGATGTGTGAGCTACAGAGGCACAGGAAACTTGGTCAAAGTTGAAGGAAAGATGAATGCAGCACGTTATCAGCAATTACTGGATGCACATTTGCAATCAGCCCGGAAGCTGCGCATGGGATATACTTGTACGTTCTAACATGACAATGATCCAAATCACAAGGCCAAGTCGACCTGTCACTGGCTACAGCAGAACAAAGTGAAGGTTCTGGAGTGGCCATCTCAGTCTCCTGACCTCAACATCTTTGAGCCACTTTGGGGAGATCTTAAGCGCGCAGTTTATGCTAGACAACCCAGGAATTTACAGGAACTAGAGGCTTTTTGCCAAGAAGAGTGGGTAGCTTTACCATCTGAGAAAATAAAGAACCTCATCCACAACTACCACAAAAGACTTCAAGCTGTCATTGATGTTAGAGGCGGCAATACACGGTATTAAGAAATGGGGTATGTGAACTTTTGATCAGGGTCATTTGGATGTTTTGTGTTGTCATTGTGATTTAAAAAAGAGAAAAAAAACAGTAGTTTGACAATAAATGGCTTCACCCCACCACTAACCATGAGTAGAGAAAAAGTTTTGGTGTTATCATTCATATTCTATGAAAAAAGGCCAAGAAAGCACAAATTCTGCTAGGGTGTGTAAACGTTTGAGCACAACTGTATAGACCCTTGTGAGGCCCATAGCACAAATGCATCTTCTGCCATTTCTAAAAGGGACGCCCCAAGAAGAAGCAGGCGGCGAAACGCGCATAAGGGTGAGTGGACGCCGAGCAGACTACTGAGGCCACCATTTACCGGTAATATAACCTTCATCAGCACATAATTAAATTTACAGCTATTATAGCGTTATCATTACTTTCGGTTCTTAGGCTCTATGACATTGTGATTAGCCTGTGCCTTATATTTACTGATTCCCCGATTTCTGATTGTGTCCACAATTGAGGTGGTGATTACATAGGGTGTTGTTTATATAAGTCTTATATTTCGGAGTATTTTCTGCCACCTTATAGGGGGAGCTATTATATGTACATTTTACCCCCATTATTGTGGTCACCATTATCAATATTTTTGTGCAATACTTCCCTCTTGTTCTGCTTTGTGTCTCTTGATGGCATTTTGCTTTTTTAAACCTTGTTTTCAATATTATACATTCTATTTTTTAATAGTATCTGCATGTGGATCTCTTTGTGTTCTCCCATTTGGACCTCACATATGGGAGTTTTTGTTGTTGAACTTTGCTGAAGTGCCTTCTTTATTTTGGAAGATTTTGATTTGATCATATCTTAAAGGGGTGAGGGTCAAAACAAGTAGAAGAGCCACAGTTATGATGTACATTATTACAGCCATTACCCCTTCTTCCTAAGAAAGTACCTATCGATCTGAAATATCAGTTGAGTATGATTTTTTTACCCTATTGCACAGAGCAACCATAATCAAGGCAACAAAAGCAGTGTGTGAGCCCAGCACAAAATAGTGTAAAAAATGAAATAAATGTATTACGGTACTCACAAACTTTATTGATAGAGTGTATGTAAATATCATGTAACATACACATTTTAATTTGTGCTATTTGATACTTCTATACATTTCCTATATACTAATTTACAGTTTTGTTGAGACTACCAGTATGGGCAGCACGGTGGCTCAGTGGTTAGCACTGTTTGCTGCATTGGGGGTACTAGGTTCACCAAGGTTGACATCTGCAAGGAGTCTGTATGTTATTCCCGGGTTTCCGCACACACTCCAAAGACATACTGATAGGGAATTTAGATGGTGAGCCCCAATGGGGACAGTGATGAGGTCTGTAAAGTGCTGTAGAGCGTATTGGCACCATACTGTATAAGCAAAATAATTAAATACCTTTATTAAGACTGTGGTTCTTACTTTCTCCTGTAGGCTTACTTTAGTACCCATGAGCCCCCCATGTTTACCTTGTCATTACTGTGCCCTTCCCTACAGGTTATTTTCTAGTATAGCCGCAGTGTGAATATGCAGTGCAGTCTTGTGTATTAAACCCAAGTAAATGATTGTGGCTCCCTAGAATAACATCGATATGTGAACATTTATAGCTGTGCAGGGATGGATGTAATTCCAGGACTTACTCTTCTACAGACAAGGAAATATACCTATATTAATCTGCAAGGCTCTAACCACTGAGCGGATGTCAATCACTATAACTTCTGGATACAATGGAGGAATCCATTTATTAGTTATTCTTGGATCTTGTAGATCTCCCGTTTTCCCCAAACCTTCTAATATCTTACATTAAAACTTGAACTGAGCAAAACCGTTTTCTCCTCTTTAGCATCTGTCCACATAGACATGGTTTTTATTGCTGTGCAGGTACAACTGTATCTAAACCAGATTTTTGACCAAACATGGAACAGAATATGTTTTGGGAGTCTGTCATAGAGACATAAAGATACACGATTTTTGTCCAATCCAGTGCCCATAATGCAACCATCCATCTTAGCATTAAAAAGTGACTACACTTTTGTCCCCCTTTCTGATGTAAGAAACATGTTTGTTACTGTTGAAATGTCATGTAAAATGTAATAAGTGTTAAAGGGAACCTGTCACCACGTTTTTGGAAGATGGGATAAAAATAGCGTTAAATAGGGGCAGAGGTGGGCGTTACATTAGTGTGTGTGTTATGCGTTTATTACCCACCTAAGTTGCCGAAATAACTTTGCAAAGTCTCCGTTTTCGCCTGTCAATCAGGCTGGTCAGGTCGCATGGGCGTTGTCTTCCCCCAGATTTGGCGTAGTTTTCCGTTGGTGGCGTAGTGGTGTGCGCATGCCCAAAGTCCGGAATCCTCTTCCAGGGGATTTAAAATAGCGCGGTGTTCGTTATTGCATTGGTGATCGGTGGGCGCGGCCATCTTCCTTTGGCCGCGCGTGCGCAGAAGCGGCGCTCTGCTGGCCGCGGCTTCAGGAAAATGGCCGCCGCGATATCCATCTGCGCACGCGCGGCATCCCGCGGCCATTTTCCTGAAGCCGCGGCCAGCAGAGCGCCGCTTCTGCGCACGCGCGGCCAAAGGAAGATGGCCGCGCCCACCGATCACCAATGCAATAACGAACACCGCGCTATTTTAAATCCCCTGGAAGAGGATTCCGGACTTTGGGCATGCGCACACCACTACGCCACCAACGGAAAACTACGCCAAATCTGGGTGAAGACACCACGCCCATGTGACCTGACCAGCCTGATTGACAGGCGAAAACGGAGACTTTGCAAAGGTATTTCGGCAACTTAGGTGGGTAATAAACGCATAACACACACACTAATGTAACGCCCACCTCTGCCCCTATTTAACGCTATTTTTATCCCATCTTCCAAAAACGTGGTGACAGGTTCCCTTTAAGAACATGTAATGAGAACTGCGTTGTGTATAGTGATGTGCGTTTGATATGTGTAGTTTGACTGTAGGAACGTTTACAGTTAATGTTTGGGATTAGCCCACAGTGAGAGGGGGTAGTTAGGGAAAGTGACTGCTTCCTGCTAGGAAGATAAGGTCTGGAGTGTACAGTGAGCCAGATAAAAGATCCAAAGTGAGCAGTGCCACATTGGAAGGTGACCCAGAATGAGAGGAGACTGAAGAGAAGGGATAGTGATATCCTGAGGATAAGGGACAGAGAGAGAGTTCCCATAAGAGGACGCCTAGCAATGATACCTTGAGCTTGTCACACTTAAAGGGAACCTGTCACCTCCAAAATCGAAGATGAGCTAAGCCCACCGGCATCAGGGGCTTATCTACAGCATTCAGTAATGCTGTAGATAAGCCCCCGATGTATCCTGAAAGATGAGAAAAAGGGGTTAGATTATACTTACGCAGGCGGTCCTGGTCCGATGGGCGTCGCGGTCCGGCCCGGGGCCTCCCATCTTCTTACGATGACGTCCTCTTCTGGTCTTCACGCTGTGGCTCCGGCGCAGGCGTACTTTATCTACCCTGTTGAGGGCAGAGCAAAGTACTGCAGTGCGCAGGCGCTGGGCCTCTCTGACCTTTCCCGGCGTCTGCGCACTGCAGTACTTTGCTCTGCCCTCAACAGGGTAGACAAAGTACACCTGCATCGGAGCCGCAGCGTGAAGACCAGAAGAGGACGTCATCGTAAGAAGATGGGAGGCCCCAGACCGGACCGTGACGCCCATCGGACTGCAGCGGGACCGCCCCTGGGTGAGTATAATCTAAGCTCTTTTTCTCATCTTTCAGGTTACATCGGGGGCTTATCTACAGCATTACAGAATACTGTATATAAGCCCCTGATGCCGGTGGGCTTACCTCACCTTCCATTTTGGGGGTGACAGGTTCCCTTTAAAATGTAATGGACCTAAACATGACAGAGACTGGGACCAGCTAAGGGTCACCAGTAGTAGAAGAAATAGGACGTGGAACCGCTGAACAAGGAGACTTGTTAATCAAGACTGTAAGGGTATGTGTCCACGTTCAGGATTGCATCAGGATTTGGTCAGGATTTTTCATCAGTATTTGTAAGCCAAAACCAGGAGTGGAACAATTAGGCCGGCGTCACACTGGCGTTTTAAACGGCCGAGTGCAATGCGATAAAAAAATCGCATTGCACTCGGACCAATGTTCTGCTATGGGGCAGCTCCCAGCAGCCGACTTTGTCGGCCGTTTTCTTCGGTCCGAGACAATCGCAGCATGCTGCGATTGTCTCGGACCGAGGAAAACTCTGGGCTCACTCGCACCCATATAAGCCTATGGGTGCGAGTGAGACAGCGCACACCACTTGGATATCATCCGAGTGACGTGCGTTAAAAGCGGACCCCAGCAATGGTAGAGATGGAGAAACTCATTTCTCCGCCTCCTCCGCAGCTGTGCTCCGATCCTCCCTGTGCGAGAGAATCGGAGCACAGACGCATGACACTCGGGTCCTGCACTGCTGCGAGCAGGAGCCGGGTGTCATTAGCATATCTCATCCGATGCTCTCGCATCGGATGCAATACGCTAGTGTGACGCCGGCCTTAGAGGAAAAGTATAATAGAAACATATGCTCCACTTTTTCATTTATCACCCACTCCTGGTTTTGGCTTACAAATACTGATAAAAAATCCTGACCAAATCCTGATGCAATCCTGAACGTGGACACATACCCTAAGGCTATGTGCACACGTTGCGGATTCTCTGCGGATCCGCAGCGTTTTTTGCAGTGCAGAAACGCTGCAGATCCGCAATTGATTTACAGTACAATGTAAATCAATGAGAAAAAAAAACCTGCTGTGCACACTTTGCGGAAAATCTGCTGCGGAAACGCTGCGGTTTAAAAGAAGTAGCATGTCACTTCTTTTTTGTGAATCTGCAGCGTGTTTGTACCCATTCCATTATAGAAAACCGCAGGGGTAAAAAAGCAGCAAATCCGCAAGAAAACCGCAGCAAAAACGCACAGGAGAGGCAGAATCCGCACCAGAAATTCCTAAGCCTAATCTGCAACGTGTGCACATAGCCTAAAGCTGGGATGTGGCAAAGTAGGGAGAAACAGCGGATACAGAAAGCCCTGGAGTATCGTACAGAGGAAGGAACACTGTGTGTAAAATGCTTCATATGTAAAGGAAACGTTCACAAGACTGTACCCGCCCTCATTTGTATATAACCTGATCAAGTTGCCGTTCAGTAAAGCGTATTTTTGAATGGTGGTCTCTCTCATTGAACTGTAAACCATCTGGTCCTGGCAAACCATCAACATCTGTTACATACAGCCTGTGCGGGTGCAGTGCCCTCACAGCACAAGTCCACTCACCCAGTCAGGACCTCCATTTTCATGTTTCGCACCGGGGTGCTGGACAGCAGAGTCTCACCCGCATCTGCCACCCTGCTTCACGTTACACAGGCTTACCACAAATTTCCCCATACCACTGCAGTGGACATCGTGGATGCTTGTACTCAGCATCTTGAGATCTCAGCAGCAGGAGGAACATTGAGGATCTGTCAATCAGACCAGGTGGTACAAGAGGACTATACAGCCGTTCTGACATGGATTTTCCAGTAAATGCAGTATCCTTATTAGTTGTAAGAAATCTATTTAGTAACAGATCTCATTTAATTTTTGAGATACAAGCTAGTATTCTTGTACAAAACCCAGGGCTTTTGGATATTTTGGCAATGAACGAACCTGAAATATTCATTCACCTGTTCCCATCATTGCACTGCCTTCTTACATCTCACGCAGCATGCCAACTTCTATAAGGGCATGAGAAAGCAGTGCATCTTCATCCCAAGATCCCTCTCCACCGGCTTAATCAACTCTTTACATGTCACAGTCAATAGTGATAGCATTGTGCAAGGAGATTACTACATTGTCTACCCTCAACGCAATAGTGGGAGGCTGATGGGTGCTATGGGGTCTACCGTAGATCAAAGCCTCATAGGATGTGTAAGGGCTTTTTGAGACAAACGTATAATCAGTATGTGTGCTGTCCATATGCCAAACCGATGGTCCACGAGTTTAATATAAAAAAAAAACCAAAACAGCAGCATACATTACTGTGATCTGCATTTCGGATCAGACTCGCCAATTATAAAAGTACAAAATGTGCATACGAGACAGCTTACATAGGGGTTTACATCCATATACAATATCATTAATTTTTCATGGAACTGTTAGTTTTTCATCCGCGGCAAATATTGCATTTGACCTTTAGTTGTTTATTCAAATTTTTATGTTAAAAACCAATGATATAAAAAACAATGGACATACCAATGGCAAAAGGATGAAACATTGTTTTTTTTTCTGGCTGAAAAACAGACAATTTTGCATACTGTCGACTGAACCTGACCTAACACTGCCAGGCTGAGCTAATGTATTGCACTACATAAATAGTGCAGTGTGTTTATCAGTCAAAAGATCTTGTAGGACTAATAAATACTGTAAAAACGCATATTTAATTTACCTGCGGATTTTCTGCATTTAATGCAATTCAATGGGGAAAATCCTCACAGAAAACTCAGCGGCTTCTTAGCCTAGGACTACACGGAGACATTTGTCGCACAACACTGAAATCACAGTGCCGCATTGTAGATCATTTCTTATAGTGTTACACTGCGATCTGCAAGGCACAAATGTTTCCATAGGAGTTGGATTTTCGGCGATAGATTTTTTTTTTTAAAGTCCCATGTCGCAACTTGGCTGCTTTATTTTACCGCAAAATCAGAGCTCTAAGGCTACGTTCACATTAGCGTCGGGCGCCGCTGCGGCGACGCATGCGTCATGCGCCCCTATATTTAACATGGGGGCGCATGGACATGCGTTGCACTTGCGTTTTGTGACGCATGCGTCAGGGCGCAGAGGACGCAGCAAGTTGCATTTTTTGTGCGTCCAAAATCAAGCAAAAAAAGGACGCATGCGTCACAAAACAATGCGTTTTGCATGCGTTGTGCCACCAATGCGTCGCCGACGCAACACACAACAACGCAAATGTGAACGTAGCCTAACATAGTCGCACAACAGAAAGTCGCAAAGAAAGCGCACAGATGTTTTTGTCGAGTGACAAATGTCACCATCTAGCCACATCCTTATCCTAAGTCATGTGGCAAGGCTTGCAAAAGGGTCCATATTGACTTCTAGGATTGCCACACACCCAAGAGGTGGAACTGGAGTTCAAGTCATCTTTCTCTCTAAAGAGCCTTTTTTCATAAGTGTTTAAAAAATCCTATTTTTCCAAATAAAAACTGATTTTAATCTAACAAAAAGCAAAACAGCCATTTCTCCAAAGTGTCCTAGGAGCCATTATTCAACAACTTAAGCTGGGCCACATAGTGCGGGTGCTACTGTGAGCAGCCTGCGTGGCCTATATGTGCTACAATGACCTGCAGAGTCTTGTCTCCTATCTAGGACGTCATTGGTCCGTAAATTGTAAAGAGAGCTGCCAGTAGCGGATTTTGATGATTTTCTTTCCAAGTGCATCCAGCGTACAGTCTCTGCACTTGCACCAACATGATGTTCGGCACCCCCTGGGGACACAGCAGGTCAGCTTGGCACAGTTTACACAGATACCCTGTCCACATGGGCCCAGGGAGTAAGAGGATGTGGCCCACACAGTTCCTGACGTGGTACTACACTCACAACCCTGACAGGCTGAGAGACCACTTTCACTAGCAGCAGGGGTGGATTAAGGGTAGCCAGGGCCCCGGGCTGTTCAGACACTGTGGGCCCCCCCGGTCATGTGACGGGGGGGTCATGTGACGGGGGGGGGGGGGGTCATATTATACCCGAACCAGATTATTCCAGAAAAATGGCCGGGCCCTACTCTACTGTAACCTATTAAATATTTGTTAAAATCTGCAATATAATTTAGGTATATTTTGACCAATAATATCACATACAAGGAACAAATACCACCGCGCCATGACCAGACCACAAATTACAAACACAGTGATCGAATAATATCACATACAAGGAACAAATACCACTGCACCATGTCAAGACCACATATTACCACCACTTGGTGACCAAATAGCACATTCAAGGGACAAATACCACAACACCATTTCCAGACCACATATTACCACCACATAGTGACTGAATACTACAATACTGATCAGTAATAATAAAAAAACCAAAACACAATACTATCACCATAAGTGCCAGTATTCACAGGAGATCTGTACTTAGTATGCAGTGTCTGTGTAGAGATAATACAGAGATCACTGGTGACATTATACACAGGAGCTCTGTATATAGTGTAGAGGTAATACAGAGATCACTGGTGACATTGTACACAGGACCTCTGTATATAGTATAGTGTATAGTGTCAATGTATAGGTAACACTGACTCACCAATGACGTCTCTAGGTGAAGTCCTTCATCTTTCATCCAGCACAGACCGCCATCATTTCTTCCAGCCAGGACTCGTTTCTGCAGGAAATGACACAGTTATCTCGAGCTCTGCTTGCAGAACACATTACTTAATTTTTTACAACTTCTACATTACACATGGAGAAAAAAAGGCGATATAGAGTCACTCTGCACAGTAACAGGACCGCCCCCCCCATTTAAAACAGTATACTCAAAAAATAAAATAAATACATCACTGCAGTAATAATATCCCTTAATTAGCCCCTATGGTAATAATATTCCCCACCCTGGCCCCGTGTGTCTCATTCCTGGCTCCTGCCATATGTTCTCCCATCCTGCACTCATGAGTATCCATTCTACCCCATATGATCTCCCCATCCAGCCCCATCTGTCTCCATCGTATTCTCCTGCCCCATGATCCAATCCTGCCCCATGTCTTTCATTCTGCCCCGTCTCTACATTCTGCCCATGCCTCCAATCCTGCCCCCAGTGTGTCCAGCAATCTGCCCCAGTGTGTCCAGCATATTACCCCCAGTGTGTCCAGCAATCTGCCCCAGTATGTCCAGCATATTGCCCCAGTAACCAGCAATCTGCCCCAGTGTGTCCAGCATTGCCCCAGTGTCTCCAGCAATCTGCCCCAGTGTCTGACTCCAGCATATTGCCCCCAGACAGTGTGTTCAACAATCTGCCCCAGTATGTCCAGCATATTGCCCCAGTGTGTCCAGCATTTTACCACCAGTGTGTCCTGCAATCTGCCCCAGTATGTCCAATTGTCCAGCATTGCCCCCAGTGTGTCCAGCAATCTGCCCCAGTATGTCCAGCAATCTGCCCCAGTGTCTCTAGCATTGCCCCAGTGTCTCCAGCAATCTGCCCCAGTGTCTCCAGCAATCTGCCCCAGTGTGTCCTCCAGCATTGCCCCAGTGTGTCCAGCAATCTGCCCCAGTGTGTCCTCCAGCATTGCCCCCAGTGTGTCCAGCAATCTGCCCCAGTGTCTCCAGCATTGCCCCAGTGTCTCCAGCAATCTGCCCCAATGTCTCCAGCAATCTGCCCCAATGTCTCCAGCAATCTGCCCCAGTGTCTCCAGCATTGCCCCCAGTGTCTCCAGCAATCTGCCCCAGTGTCTCCAGCAATCTGCCCCAGTGTCTCCAGCATTGCCCCGTGTCTCCAGCAATCTGCCCCAGTGTCTCCAGCAATCTGCCCCAGCGTCTCCAGCAATCTGCCCCAGCGTCTCCAGCAATCTGCCCCAGCGTCTCCAGCAATCTGCCCCAGCGTCTACAGCATTGCCCCCAGTGTCTCCAGCAATCTGCCCCAGTGTCTCCAGCAATCTGCCCCAGTGTCTCCAGCAATCTGCCCCAGTGTCTCCAGCAATCTGCCCCCAGTGTCTCCAGCAATCTGCCCCAGTGTCTCCAGCATTGCCCCCAGTGTCTCCAGCATTGCCCCCAGTGTCTCCAGCAATCTGCCCCAGTGTCTCCAGCAATCTGCCCCAGTGTCTCCAGCAATCTGCCCCAGTGTCTCCAGCAATCTGCCCCAGTGTCTCTAGCAATCTGCCCCAGTGTCTCCAGCATTTCCCCCAGTGTCTCCAGCAATCTGCCCCAGTGTCTCCAGCAATCTGCCCCAGTGTCCCCAGCAATCTGCCCCAGTGTCCCCAGCAATCTGCCCCAGTGTCTCCAGCATTGCCCCCAGTGTCTCCAGCAATCTGCCCCAGTGTCTCCAGCAATCTGCCCCAGTGTCTCCAGCATTGCCCCCAGTGTCTCCAGCAATCTGCCCCAGTGTCTCCAGCAATCTGCCCCAGTGTCTCCAGCAATCTGCCCCAGTGTCTCCAGCAATCTGCCCCAGTGTCTCCAGCATTGCCCCCAATGTGTCCACAGTCCACCGTTAGCTTATAAAAATAACAAACAAACAAAAAAAACAAACAGTCTCCTCACCTTACCAGCGCTCCATGCGGCGCCGGAAGGGGCCCGGTGAGCAGATGAGAAGGGGCCCGATGCGGACCCCCTCTCTCTGCCCACCGGGTCCGGGGGGCGGGGCACATAAATGCCGGCGGGCCGGGCATTCAGTCACACTCCGGCAGATTATCAGAGGGTCAATCTGCGGTGGCCCAGGGCCCCCCCAAGCCACTGGGCCCTGGGCTACCGCCCATATTGACCCTCTGATAATCCGCCCCTGACTAGCAGCAGTGAAATAGCACCTGGTCAGCCCGATAGGATTGCCACCAGTTCCTCGTTAGATATAAGACAGATCAGTTAAGTGGATTACATCGGGCAAGAAACCAGCCCCGGTAGCATGGAAAGTTAACCGAGAACACGAACATGTGGATTTGTAGATAGAGATAAAAGAGCAACCCAAGGTTAAATTATATATTTAATCGCCTTAAAAGCACACTAGACAAAACACTATATACACAATGGTTATACATATACATATGTGGTCAAAATTGTTGGTACCCCTCGTTTAATGACAGAAAAAGCAACAATGGTCACAGAAATAACTTGAATCTGACAAAAGTAATAATACGGTAAATAAAAGATCTATGAATATGAACAAATGAAAGTCAGACCTTGCTTTTTCAACCATGCTTCCACAGAATTTTTAAAAAAATAAAAAATTGTCAGATATGCAAATATAAAGTGTACTCCCAGTAAGTATGCAGAAAATAAGAGTCGGTTACCTGTCAGATAAAAGGCCTGGCTTGTGGGGGAAAGGCTGCCGCATGAGAGGCTGGTGGTCCCCTCTGTTCTTTCACTTCTCCCCACACGATGACCTACCCGGAAAACAAGCAATAGGCAATGCTTTACCTGAACATTTAACCCTTTGGGGTCACTCCCCTCCTGGCCCCTGACCTAGACCCAAATCCTGTCCCATTTCATCTAGCAGCTAAGAACTCCAAAACCTAAGATGGGTCATACTCATAACTCCTTAATGGACTGTCCTATGGCGGCAGTTTTGGCACCATAGGATCCGGCCGAGCCCCTGCTACGCATTTAGACCAAACATGGCTTTGCTACCTGGCACCTACTAGCCTACACATTTCCCCACCCTGGGGTGCTAGAACAGATCGAGACCCGGGACGGCGTTCGGACCGTTCAAGAGATGTCAAAAATATAACTGTTGTGTGGCTAGGATGTACGATAAGTTCATATTCACCAATGAAATCCTAGCTGAATAAACAAAGCAGCTACACCACATGGGCTCCACAGGAGGTCTTCCTGTAAGAGATTGGACACAAGTGTGGCTGAACCACCTGCTGAGCCAGGTGTTCTGTTACAGCTACACATGCTTTCAGGAGGATTGTAAGCTGCCATTAAATCCCCCCATCGCTCACACATACATTTATACTTTTCGTATAAGAAGACACTGAAAGTGAAAACTACCTTTTGATTGCCTCTTTATTCTTGTTTTGCTCTGCCAGTCTATACTTCCAACAGAAAAACAGAATCCAAATTTAGAATGTATTGTTTTACAGTAGCGCTATACCTATAGGTGATGCTGGGTGATAAGTGTTTACAGAAGAGAAAATCTTCATAAAAATATAAATAAACTGATTTCACAAGATAATTAGATACTTACACTGTTATTGTGGTGAAAAAAGGAAAGGGAGATGGACGCTGATGTCAAAGGGGCACCCAAATGTTCTCTTGCCATATACTGCGGAGACCAGTGAGTGGCTGCAGCGGTCAAATAGGGTCTACCAGATATCATTGCTGCAGCCAGGTAAACACAAGCCCAGAGATGAGGATGGAATATGCAGTACTGAAGTGTTGTTGAGTTTAAATGGGTGAATACAGGTTCAGCAATTTTATCGGAATTACTTTGAGCATATTTTATAACCTTCAGGGAATGTTCACATTTTGCCTCAAAAATGCTAAGAAAAATGAACGTATGTACTGCAATGTCAAAACGACTTGCTGTGTATATGGTCCATCATGAGTTTTTTTAAACCGTTCAGGCTTTGAAAGATGTGAAGCAGTTAAAAGAAGTGACCTGTTACTTCTTCAGATGGCTTCGATTTAAGAGCTGATCACACACACAATTAAAAAAAAACGCTGTTATAAACCGCAAAAACTAACAAAGATGCCAAAGAAGAGAATTCAGGAAAAGAAACTTTTCCTGAAGCATCTTTTGCTTCCAAAACTCAGCAGGTGCACCAGCATCTAAAATACATTGTGCGCATATATCCTTAGCGTTCACTTGATGGGTGGAGTATAAAACCTGAGACAATCCGAGAACCCAGAGATAGTAAAGCATAAGCCCAATGACTAACCATACTTCCGCTCTGAGCCATCAATATTATTCATTTTGAATACAAACGTAAAGACGACCCGTCACTGGATTTTTTAATATAGACTGCATCTCTTCTCTAAATGACAATACTACACTGATTATGGAACAGTTTTTTGTGCTATTCTGTGTAATTAAGATGCAAACTTTCCTTTAATAATGGAGAACATAACACAGAACAAAGTGGGCATCTGTTTTTGCTCCTCTACGATGCTGGCCAATAAAAGCATAGAGGTGACACAGAGGGGAAAAAGCAAACGTCCACAGGGAAGGCCACTGCTGCAGAACATGTTGCTTTTCTCCTGTACCCCAATAGCAGGAAGGAATGCAGCAATTGCATAGTTCTCAGCTAATCTTGTCTCAGGAGAGCATCAAGCCAGGCTGCAGTGGTGACTTTCTGTGTGACCAATTGCTTTTACCCCTCTATGATGCGGGGTGCTGTGAATGGCCAGCACTTTAGAGGAGAAAAGGTAAATGTCCCCAGAGAAGTTCTGTTATACACGGTCAGATGGTTGAAGACAAAATGTGCCTATTTGTTACAGGGGCTAGCATAACTTTGGAATGGAAGGGCATAGGAAAAAAAAGAAAAGCTGTTCCAGGATCGGTGGAGAAGCACCAATTGGAGTACGTACTCTGTTTAAATTAAATAAATGCAGTGAAAGGTCATCTCCAATTCATATGAAAACTGTACAACATAAAATCAATCCTGTATACATATCAGAACTTGTGCAGCACTGGTTCTCCCTTTGGCCAGTATATTGTGGCCTTACTCTTCTGTGTATTACACAGCATAGTGTCATTATTCCTTCCAATCACTCTTCCCCTACAGATTAAGTATTTACAGCAGTTTCTGCCGTTTTGTCCCGCACACTGACAAACTTGTTGCCTTTAATATAAAAACGTAGAGGCTTCCGCGCCCATTCTCCGGCATTACCAATTCCTATACGGGCACAAGACACAATGTCCTCTTCCAGAATTTCTGGCCCATCTTCCAGCCATGTGCTCAGGTTGTTTCCAAGGTCTTGTCGGTCAAAACTCTTTTCAATGGCAAATGCCTGACAAAGTTTTGAGGGTCCGTTACAAAGCTCTTTATCTTTTAGCTGCTTCTGTACATTTCTCTTGGCATTTCGAAACTTTCTCATTGTATCAAGGCCTTCAATTGGTTCTAAGGAGCGCAGAAGGACAGCCGCTCCATCTCCTGCAGGCACAAAAAATCATCACACAATTACATTAAGATAAAGATGTGCATGGCTTTTCCAGACAGACAAGGAAATCAACTGCCAATGAACTCTCAAGAAAAAGGGTTCTGTATTTTATAACCTTGGCTTGTAGGCCAGCTGCTTACTGCACAATGGTCGGGATTCATTATTGTCTTTGCACCTTTTTTATGGGGAAAAAAAATTCTAATATTGACTTTTATGTTTGAGCTTTATTTAATCTGCTCATTAGTTAACTTTACTTTCATGGTTTTTTTTTGCATTTGGCATTACCAGCGTGGTTTTGGTTAGTCAGATCGTTCAGCTTAATTCATTACTTGCAACATTTCACAACGTTTTTTAGCACATTTTTTGCACAAAATTTGTTCAATTTTATTTTTGCACAGTTGAAGACTAATGTGCAATGTTTTAAAGGACTATGACTTTTTTGTTCTAAAAAAGTGCGATAACAGAAAGACGCAAAATAAAAAAAATGTTAATTTTGCGCAAACTGTATCAACCCGCATACGCCATTTTGAAGAATTTAGCTAAAACAAATTGCAAATAAGACATGAAAAAAGAGAAGTCATTAAAAGTCACCCCCCCCCCCCTCCAAAAAAAAAAAAAAAAAAAAATGGTGAATCGTACCCAAAAGGTTCACTCTATCGGCCATCTACACTTAGGAGGTAAATGCTCATTTAAAAAAAATATATACTACACAGTATACATTATTTTACAGTGACCTTCTGTATATTAATGCGCAGTCTGCAGCATTTTTCTTTCCAGACAATGAAAGGCATGCAGACGCCTGGTGACCAGATGGAAACCAAACTTCTGATTGTTGAATGGGAGAGTATATGCTTGTATAAGATCCTGGGGTATAACGTATTTTTAACCCCTTAAACCCCGGAGCTTTTTTCGGTTTTGCGTTTTCGTTTTTTCACTCCCCTTCTTCCCAAAGCCATAACTTTTTTAATTCTCCATCAATATGGCCATGTGAGGGCTTGTTTTTTGCGGGACGAGTTTTACTTTTGAACAACACCATTGTTTTTACCATGTGATGTACTAGAAAACGGGAAAAAAATTCCAAGTGCAATCCCATGCGTGTTTTTTGTTTGGCGTTTTTACTAAGTTCACTAAATGCTAAAACTGACCTGCCATTATGATTCTCCAGGTCATTACGAGTTCATAGACACCAAACATATCCAAGATCTTTTTTTATCTAAATGGTGAAAAAAAAATTCCAAACTTTGCTAAAAAAAAAAAAAGCGCCATTTTTTCCAATACCCGTAGCATCTCCATGTTTTGTGATCTGGGGTCGGGTGAGGGCCTATTTTTTGCACACCAAGCTGACATTTTTAATGATACCATTTTGGTGCAGATACAATTTTTTGATCACCCGTTACTGCATTTTAATGCAATGTCGCGGAGACCAAAAAAATGTAATTTTGGCGTTTTGACCTTTTTTCTCGTTACACCATTTAGCGATCAGGTTCATCCTTTTTTTTCAATTGATAGATCTGGTGATTCTGAACATGGCGATACCAAATATGTGTATGTTTCTTTTTTTATTATTATTGGTTTATTTTGAATGGGGAGAAAGGGGGGTGATTTGAACTTTATTTTTTTTTTTAATATTTTTAAAAACTTTTTTTTTTTTTTTTACTTTTGTCATGCTTCAATAGTATCTATAGGAGACTAGAAGCTGCCATAGCCCGATCGGCTCTGCTACATAGAGGCGATGTTCAGATTGCCTCTATAGAGCAGATTTACTGACTTGCTATGAGCGCTGACCACTGGGTGGCGCTCACAGCAAGCCGGCACTGACAACCATAGAGGTCTCCAGGAGACCTCAGGTTGTCATGCCAAGACACCAGTGACCCATGGATCACTGGTGTGCGTATTTCCGGCCCGATGCGCTTGTTAAATGCCGCTGTCAGAGTTAACCAGCGGCATTTAACTGGTTAATAGCCGCAGGTGGATTGTGATTCCACCAACGGCTATTGCGGGCACATGTCAGCTGTTCAAAACAGCTGACATGTCCCTGGAAAGATGTGGGCTCACCGCCGGAGCCCACATCAAAGGGAGGGAGACAGACATCGGTGTAAATGTATGCCCGATGTCGGTAAGGGGTTAAAGGGAATCTGTCACCTCATGTTCGCCCTATAAACTGAGGCCACCGCCGTCAGGGGCTTATCTACAGCATTCTGTAATGCTGTAGATAAGCCCCTGATGTAACCTGAAAGATAAGAAAAACAAGTTACATTATACTCACCCAGGGGCGGTCTGGTCCGATGGGCGTCGCGATCCAGTGCCTCCCATCTTCATGCGATGTCGTCCTCTTCTTTGCTTCCTGTCGCAGGCGTACTTTATCTGCCGTTGAGGGCAGTACTGCAGTGCGCAGGCGCCGGGAAAGGTCAGAGGCCCGACGCCTGCACACTGCATTACTTTACGCTGCCCTCAACAGGGAAAATCAGTACGTCTGCACAGGAGTCGCGACAGAAGAAAGGAGGATGACGACATCATATGAAGATGGGAGGCGCCGGACCTGAACCTACGACGCCCATCAGAACCGGGACCGCCCCGGGCGAGTATAATATAACTTGTTTTTCTTATCTTTCAGGTTACATTAGGGGCTTATCTACAGCATTACAGAATGCTGTAGATAAGCCCCTGATGGTGGTGGCCTCAGTCTATAGGACCAAAATGAGGTGACCGATTCCCTTTAAGCTATAGGATGCACTATTTAGCAAGAAAAAAATCTTGCTTAAAAGTGTGTGCGTCTTACAGTCCAGAGTCCAACTTCATATGATCAAAGAGAACACTGACACCGCATCGTTCCTGATCGCTGAGAGAACTGCTTTCTCCTCTCCTGACCAGCACTGATCTAACGTGACGGGTGCAGAGTAGGAGAGGAACCTACCAGGTCCTGCACAGATATAACACATTCTGAGAAGCTGAAGAACCTTTCATTTGAGCAGCTTAGAGAGCTTTCAAGTCATGCGATCAGTCACATGCCTAGAAGGAACTTCAGGCCGTGGTAATGTATAGTTTATGTGAATGTTTATATTGTTTTGATGATTTAGCTGAGCTGTGTGTTAGGCTTATGTGGCTGAGGTGAATGTGTTATAGTTGAGGAGTGTGAGTGTTTTGATCAAGTAGCTGAGCTGTGTGTTGATGTAGCTGGGCTGTTTATGTGCAACATAGCTGTGTGGGTGGCTGTTACAGAAGTGTGTAAGTATGTGTACACCTCTTCATGAATCAGAAGCATTGGATGAGTGACGTGCATCTTTACACACACCTCACAACAATTCCTTCTCCAGTCCCTGCTGGAGTAAGATTTATGGAGTAGCTAACTCCACCACTTGTCATGAATTTGACAAGCAGTGGTTTCCACTCCCCCGTCCTGCTACCGCTGTGCCCACTTTATCAAAGCTTGGCGAAAGACTGCAAAAAGTAATATAATAAAGTCACAATTTGATATAATGTGCTCTCCTTCCCTGATATACCTGCAGTTACTGTAAACTTGATGATGTCACACCCCCATGACATCACCATTCAGAGCTCACTGCAGAGCTGCTGGCCGAGCCATTCAGAGATCGCTGCAGAGCCGCTGGCAGAGCCATTCACAGCTCACTGCAGAGATACTGGCAGAGCCATTTAGAGCTCAGTGCAGAGCTGCTGGCAGAGCCATTTAGAGCTCAGTGCAGAGCTGCTGGCCGAGCCATTCACAGCTCACTGCTGAGCTGCTGGCAGAGTCATTCAGAGCTCAGTGCAGAGCTGCTGGCCGAGCCATTCAGAGCTCAGTGCAGAGCTGCTGGACGAGCCATTCAGAGCTCAGTGCAGAGCTGCTGGACGAGCCATTCAGAGCTCACTGCAGAGCTGCTGGCCGAGCCATTCAGAGATCGCTGCAGAGCTGCTGGCAGAGCCATTCACAGCTCACTGCAGAGCTGCTGGCCGAGCCATTCAGAGCTCAGTGCAGAGCTGCTGGCAGAGCCATTCACAGCTCACTGCAGAGCTGCTGGCCGAGCCATTCACAGCTCACTGCAGAGCTGCTGGCCGAGCCATTCACAGCTAACTGCAGAGCTGCTGGCCGAGCCATTCAGAGCTCAGTGCAGAGCTGCTGGCCGAGCCATTCAGAGCTCACTGTAGAGCTGCTGGCCAAGCCATTTAGAGCTCACTGTAGAGCTGCTGACCGAGCCATTTAGAGCTCACTGTAGAGCTGCTGGCCGAGCCATTTAGAGCTCACAGTAGAGCTGCTGGCTGAGCCATTCAGAGCTCACTGTAGAGCTGCTGGCCGAGCCATTTAGAGCTCACAGTAGAGCTGCTGGCTGAGCCATTCAGAGCTCACTGTAGAGCTGCTGGCCGAGCCATTTAGAGCTCACTGTAGAGCTGCTGGCTGAGCCATTTAGAGCTCACTGTAGAGCTGCTGGCCGAGCCATTTAGAGCACAGACAGGAAATCTCTGTGCAGTAATGAGCTGAAGGTCACAAGACCGCATGTAATAGTTCAAGAACAGAGTAGAATTTACACATCAAGTAAATTATGAAGTTTCTTCATTTGTGATAGCTTTGACAATGCTTTAATAATCTGTGTGCTCAGAAAAATCTTTTAACCCCTTCACCCCAGGGCAATTTTGCGTTGTACTTTTGAATGACACCATTCATTTTATCATCTGATTATTTTATATTTTGATAGATCAAACTTCTACAGACGCAGCGATACTAAATGTGTATTTTTAGTTATTGTTTGATTTTTAATGGGGCAAAAGGGAGTGATTTGAACTTGTTTTTATTTTATATATATTTTTAAAGACACTTTTTCTTCATTTTTTACTGTATGTTAGTCCCCTTAGGGGACTTGAAGCTACCATCATCTGATCATTTGTGCTATACATGCACTGCTATGTATACAGAAAATGATGATCTCTTAAGAATATCAGCTAAACACTGGTTTTCACAGGAGGATCATCATGACAAGCAGTAGAGTCATCAGCAGACCCTTGACCGTCATGGCAACCCATCAGTGCCCCACGATCACATCACAGGCGAGCTGATGGGCATGTGGAATGACGCACCCCCTTGCCGATGCAGATAACCCTTTAACGGCTAATGACGGACATTGCACGTCATGAGCGGGTGTCAATTCCCACACCATGACGTGCTATGTCCATCATAACTTTGAACTGTCAGTGCGTGTAAACACGCTGTGACAGTTGAGTGTCGACAGCTGAGAGGCACGGGAAGAGGTGCAGTGACCCATACTGTCGGTTCCCGCTCCCAGATTGCTGGGATCACACAGGAGTTGTTGAAATATCAGCACTTCCTGCCCAATCAGTGTAGCAGCTCAGCTCAGCCAGTGGCCGAGCATGTGCACTAACATCCAGGAGAGTTGTGAGCGGGGCCCCAGGCTGTTAACCCCCTAAATGCTGTGAACAAGCGTGATCGCAACATTCAGGAGGCAGGCAGTTTGACGCCCCTGCGACGTCATCGCGGGGGCCCAATCATTGCCATTGTGACCCAGGTTCGACATGACAACCCCCCGGGTCAACAGCTTCTAAGACCATGCTCACAACATGGTGTCAGAACCTTTCAGTATAGCTATAATGCATGGCAATGGATTATAGAGTTGTGCTAATAAGTTTACATACCCCGGCAAAATTTGTGCTTTCTTGGCCTTTTTTCAGAGAATATGAATGATAACACCAAAACTTTTTCTCCACTCATGGTTAGTGGTTGGGTGAAGCCATTTATTGTCAAACTACTGTGTTTTCTCTTTTTAAATCATAATGACAACACAAAACATCCAAATGACGCTGATCAAAATTTCACATACCCCATTTCTTAATACCGTGTATTGCCCCCTCTGACAGAAAAGTCTTTTGTGGTAGTTGTGGATGAGGTTCTTTATTTTCTCAGATGGTAAAGCTGCCCACTCTTCTTGTCAAAAAGCCTCCAGTTCCTGTAAATTCCTCGGCTGTCTAGCATGAGCTGCGCACTTGAGATCTCCCCAGAGTGGCTCAATGATACTGAGGTCAGGAGACGGAGATGACCATTCCAGATCTTTCACTTTGTTCTGCTGTAGCCAATGACAGGTCGACTTTGCCTTGTGTTTTGGATCGTTGTCATGTTGGAACGTCCAAGTATATTCCATGTGCAGTTTCCGGGCTGATAATTGCAAATTTGCCTCCACTGTTTGCTGATAACGCGCTGCATTCATCTTTCCTTCAACCGTCACCAAGTTTCCTGTGCCTTTATAGCACACATGTCCTCAAAACATCAGCGATCCACCTCCGCGCTTTACAGTAGGAATGGTGTTCCTTTCATCAAGTTAAATTTTGGTCTCATCACTCCAAATTACCTTGTTCCAGAAGTTTTGAGGCTTGTCTCTGTGCTGTTTTGCGTATTGTAGGAGAGATACTTTGTGGCATTGGCGCAGTAATAGCTTCCTTCTGGCGACTCAACCATACATCCCATTTTTCTTCAAGGGTCTCCTTATTGTGCAACTTGAAACAGCCACACCGCTAGTTTTCAGAGAGTCCAATATGTCAGCTGATGTTATTTGTGGGGTTTTTTTTGCATCCCGAACAATTTTCCTGGCAGTTGTGGATGACATTTTTGTTGGTCTACCTGACAGTGGTTTTGTTTTTACAGAGCCCCATGATTTTCCATTTGGTGCTTACAGGGGGCCCCATCGATCACACATTTATCACCTATACTATGGATACCATACTGACAAGTACATTGCACTTTTTCAAACTGAATGATCTCTATTTTATTTGCTAAATGTTGAATAATAAACTTTATGAAGAAGAAAAAATAACCTTCAACTCATGTGTCCATTTAAGTTTTCTTGTCTGTAAAAGCTAAAAGGCCTTTACTCACCCTGGCTGGAAATATTCATGCAGAAATACATGCCGTAAATCTGGTAGACGTATATGGTCCCAGGCTTCATGTACATCGCTACATTTCTTTCTGTCCTCTTTCCTCCCCTCGAATGTGACGCTTCATCCTCCCCTCCTAAATAAGATTCTGTTTCTACGATCCTCCCACGAAGTTCTGTCCCATCGGGGAGCCTGCGAACCAAAATCTGAGGGGAAACCACACAATCACCATTCTGTTTGCAGTTAATATTTTACAGACATGAAAATGAGAAAAACAGAAGGATCAATGTAGAAATCTGACCACCTAGAAGTGGACGAAACATGGCCCGCGATCACGTGGAGAAGTCAAGCCCACAATAACAAGTAGACAGAACACAGGGATCAGTGGTGTTTTGGTAAAAACATCCCATGATTTCAATAGCTTTACCCGATACCCCCCAACCATTGAGATCAGGGATGAATTGGGGGAAAGGTCCCCAAAATGTTATCATCTAACACTGTCAGTATTGGGTCTCTGCTTTCTGTAGAGCTGTATCTAGTTTCCATGGCAAAAACAAACAAGAGGATCTTTTGCAAATGACAGGACCTTTGGCAAATGACAGGACCTTTGGCAAGTGACAGCACCTTTATTACCGGAGAGAAGAAAGCTACACAAATGCCCCAGAATTATTATTATAGCGCCAATATTACCTGCCCCAGGGAAGACTTAGCCAGGTGGGTGCAGGGCTTGTTGTAGAAGTCAGATACCAGGCGCTTCTTCATGCTCGGGAAGTATGGGCTTGAGACGGAATCGTTTTCCCTCCGATCTCCAGATACCTTCTTCTCACTAATCTCTGCATCACCCGTATCTTGCACTCTTCTTCTTTTTGTAGGCATTCTGAAAAATATCAGACCATAAGAAAAATGTGATGAAAAAGATTTCAGAACGAGCACACAAAACACAGAATCTTCTCATTTTACACTCAAACATCTGTCACCAGGTTTTTGCCACCTAATCTTAGATTAGCATAATGTTGGGGCAGATACCATGATTCCAGCGATGTGTCACGTACTGGACTGTTTGCTGTAGTTTTTTATAAAATCAGTGTTATCAGCAGGAGATTATCTTTATATGAATGTTAAACCTGCCGCCATGTAGTCCTCCGTATTCATGAGCGGTGTATAACCCCACCCCCAATTGGTAACTTTC
This sequence comes from Ranitomeya variabilis, assembly GCF_051348905.1. Classification (NCBI taxonomy): domain Eukaryota; kingdom Metazoa; phylum Chordata; class Amphibia; order Anura; family Dendrobatidae; genus Ranitomeya; species Ranitomeya variabilis. The sequence goes on from NC_135238.1 coordinate 78,015,556, forward strand.
TGCCTATGCACAGACAGCTACCAATCAGTAATTTGGATGGGGTTATACAGGGCTCAGCATTCAGAGAACTGACACTGAGAAAATTGTGATTCTATCCAAACTGCAGCAAGCAGCCCAGAAAGCTATACATCACTAGAATCAGGGTCTCTGCACCTACATCATGCAGATCTCAGATTAAGTAGGACAAACCTGGTGACATATTCCCTTTAGTAAAGCCTTGTACACAGGTGCGTATTCTTGCAGCAACCCCCATGCCACATAGTAAATGTAAGCGGAGTAGATTCACTGCCCACTCTTGAACGTGAACATAGCAAGTTATTTTATTAAGTGCAAAGCTGACATGTATTAATCATCAATGGTGCTGGGAGGTGAGGGACAGACTCAGACGTTTCAACCCTTCCTGGGTCTTTGTCACAATAGTCTTTTAGTTGCAGTAGGAAAGAGGAGCTCCTGGGCCCTGTTGTGAATTCCGTTCTCGAACTCCCTCCTGTGGTCATGAATGGTACTTCGGTGAGTTCTGTCCGTGGACTCCCTCTGGTGGCTGTGAGTGGAGCTGCTGGTTCTGAGATTCCTTCCCCACCTGCCCTCGTTTAGGGCTAGGCTGGATTCTCTATTTAACTCCACTCAGATCGTTACTCCATGCCAGCTGTCAATGTTCTAGTACTGGTTCAGATCTCTCCTGGATCTTTCTGAGGACCTGTCTACTCCAGCGAAGCTAAGTTCCTGCTTGTTCATTTGTTACATATGGTTTTTCTTGCTAAGTTCTAGTCCAGCTTGCTATCATGAAACTGCCTGGCTAGCTGGAAGCTCTGGGGGTGCAGAGTGGCACCACCGCACCGTGAGTCGGTGCGGGGGTATTTTTTGCACACTCTGCGTGGTTTTGTAGTTTTTTGTGTTGACCGCAAAGATCCCTTTTCTATCCTCAATCTGTTTAGTTAGACTGGCCTCCCTTTGCTTAAGCCTATTTCATCCTGTGTTTCTGATTTCCTCTTAACTCACAGTCAATACTTGTGGGGGGCTGCTTTTACCTTTGGGGAAATTTCTCTGAGGCAAGTGAGGCTTTGTTTCCTTTCTTTAGGGGTAGTTAGCTCTTAGGCTGTGAAGAGGCGTCTAGGCAGAGTCAGGCACGCTCCACGGCTATTTCTAGTTGTGTTGATAGGAGTAGGGTTTGCGGTCAGCAGAGTTCCCATTTCCCCAGAGCTCGTCCCGATTCTGTGTTTAACTATCAGGTCATTCCTGGTGCACCTAACCACCAGGTCCATAACAGGGCCCCCCGCCTACCTCAGTGACTGCGCTTACGATTCTCGGTATACACCTGTTCCACCAGCACCTTGACCAAGTGCATGCCAAATTTCCTTCCTCATAGTAAATGTGGCCATAAGTCATTATACTTAGTTCCCTCCACTCTGCTGCAGCGCCTTCCAGATCTCTGATTGGTGCCCTATGTTCAAAACTGCCATGATGCCAGAAGTATGTCAAGTGACAACTGCAGCCACTGACTGGATGCAGCAATCGCATGCCACTTTGTATATAAACAGAAACCGGAAGCGCTGCCAGAGAGTGGGCAGTGGATAGCTAGGGGGCATTTTAGGCACGAACAGATGATTTCGGTAGTTTACAATAGCGGCGGCCAGGCTTACGAATTGTCTACATATGGATAACCCCTTTAAAGGGCACCAGGTTTTTCCCACATAAAGTAGGGCCAGCACCTGTAAGCCCTCATATACAGCGCTGCAGACAATCAGCAGAGCCTGGCTGTGCGACTGCTGCCAGGTATAAGGTTTATTGAGTGGTCACGGCATTTCAGAGGAAAAAGCTTGACCATACGGCCGGAGACCACAGGCAGGAACCTGACTAGCCTGCTCAGCCTCCACATCATTCCACATGGGAGAGCCCTACCAGCTAGTGATGAGTGCAAGTGTGCCTAGGGTGCTAGGGTAGGCACTAAATATCGCGGGTGATCAAGTGACATGTTCGAGCCCCCGCGGCCGCATGCATTCAAAACTGAAGCGCTGACCAGACTTCGAGGATGTTCATCACAAGGAACAGATTCACAGACCACAGACATGACACAATACGGAACATTCTGATTTCCTGAAACCAACCGCAAACAAATGGAAGTAAATTATACTAATTACTGGCACATGTTCCTCCAGATGAAGTAGAGGAAAAATTATCAAACCAACAAAAATAATCTTTTATTTCACTGGAGAATAAATAATAAGGGTTTTTCCCATTTTTTTCTTTTACTCCATTTGGTTTCCTGTACTCGCCCACTGCAACCTCCATTCTTTATAGATATGGCTGGGGCAGTGATGTTTTCTCAACATCTCGTGACCACTGCAGCCAATCACTGGCAGAGGTTGTGATCGATGTGAGGCAGTGACTGATGTCACAGGCAGGGGGCGCTGTTTGTTCTCCCCAGGATGAGCACGGAGGTGTAGTGAGGCCCTGATGGGGCATTGCAGTCGCAGGTGTAGCTGTGATTGCAATGGTGAAGCAGTGACTGGTGTCACAGGTGGGGGGCGCTGTTTGTTCTCCCCAGGATGAGCACGGAAGCGTAGTGAGGCCATGAAGGGGCATTACAGTCGCAGGTGTAGCTGTGATTGCAATGGTGAAGCAGTGACTGGTGTCACAGGTAGGGGTCGCTGTTTGTTCTTCCCAGGATGAGCACAAGAGTGCATGGCAGTAATGGGCGTAGCGGTGACTGCAATGCAGACTAGAAATATTAAAAGTAAGTGTTAGTCATCGACATGCTAGTGTCCAAAGCAGATGTAGGGGAAACCTGTTCTGGGATGTTGTGTTGTGATACAGACTGCAGGTTGGTAGTCGTGCAGTCCGTTTCATTCCAGGCCCGGTTTTTCCATATGGCTAAAGCCACAGGTTTCTTTGTTAAAAGCCCTGCAGTAAAGGGTTTGGGTGTGTCAGGGCCAGTGTCAGTTTTGGCGTAGGTGAGAGTGCAGAGCAGAGGCACTGCAGACCATTGTCTGTGTGAAAAGACACAGGACACTGGAGCGGAGCCAATAGGCCTTGTACCCGCAGCGTACACAGTGGTGCTGCCATCCACGGTAACTGGTCTCGGAAGTGGACTGTCTTGTGCCCGGAGGTAGACTGTGCTATGCCCGAAGGAGGCCTGGCGTATGTAAGGACGGCAAACAGGAGGATATCAAGGACTGTGTATGGCTGTAAGAGACATTGATATGGCGGTGCAGTCGCCCACAGCTATGGTCAAAGGGAAGGCCAGCGTGTTTAGTGAATGTAAACGGAAGGATTTAGTGATGAGCGAATATATTCGTTGCTTGAGTTTTCCCGAGCACGCTCAGGTGATCTTCGAGTATTTGTGTTTGGAGATTTCGTTTTTGTCACCTCAGCTGAATGATTTGCAGCGGATACACAGGCTGAACATATGTGGGAATTCCCTAGCAACCAGGCAACCCCCACATGTACTCAGGCTGGCTAGCAGCCGTAAATTATTCAGCTGAGGTGACAAAAACTAAATCTCCGAACACTTAGCCTGCCGTCACACGTTCAGTATTTGCTCAGTATTTTACATCAGTATTTGTAAGCCAAAACCAGGAGTGGAACAATTAAAGGAAAAGTATAATAGAAACAAGTCACCACTTCTGCATTTATCACCCACTCCTGGTTTTGGCTTACACATACTGATGTAAAATACTGACCAAATACTGAACGTGTGACGGCAGCCTGACAAATACTCGGAGATCACCCGAGCGTGCTCAGAATAACCCAAGCAACGAGTATACTCGCTCATCACTAGAAGGATGCTGTGTAGCATGTAGTGTGGTGAAATGGACACTAATACTATGCACTGAGATTATATGCACTTGTGTGAATTGGGACATTTAATGCTGTGAAGAAACACATTAAGGGTATGTGCACACGTTGCGGATTCTCTGCGGATCCGCAGCGTTTTTTGCAGCGCAGAAACGCTGCAGATCCGCAATTGATTTACAGTACAATGTAAATCAATGAGAAAAAAAAATGCTGTGCACACTTTGCGGAAAATCTGCTGCGGAAACGCTGCAGTTTAAAAGAAGTAGCATGTCACTACTTTTTTGTGAATCTGCAGCGTTTTTGTACCCATTCCATTATAGAAAACCGCAGGGGTAAAAAATGCAGCAAATCCGAAAGAAAATCGCAGCAAAAACGCACAAAAAAACGCAGGTGCGTTTTCTGCCAGGAGAGACAGAATCCGCACCAGAAATTCCTAAGCCTAATCCGCAACGTGTGCACATAGCCTAAAGGAGTTGTGTTTGAACTTTGTGGGTCACTGCCTCCTCACTGCATAAGTGTGCTACCGCGGCACTGCAGCGAGTACATCTGTCTTTGTTATGTATAAAGAGATTGTCCACTTTCAGGAAACTGTAAAGTACCTAAAATAAGAAAACTCAGCATAAACTCCCCCTCAGAGTCCAGCTCTCGCTCCCGTCTTGGTGTTCTGACTACAGCAGCGGGCCACCGCTTCAGCCAATCACAGGATGACAACATGCAACACTGCTCAGTGATTGGCTGAAGCGGTGACCCGCTGCTGTAGTCAGCATACCAGGACTTGTTTTGGAACGCTGTGTCAGGGAACAGCGGACCCAGGCAGGGGAGAGTACTTGTCGAGTTTATTATTTAAGGTATTTTACACAGTTTGGGGTCACTCACCAGAAAATAGACAACAATATAAGTACAAAAAAAAACACAGTAAAAAAAAAATAAATTAAACATTGTATAGACAATCGTGGTTTGGTTCGAGTGCGATCTGACAAAACATCTTGGACCAATGTTATTCTATGGGGCCCGACACTTATCAGATTTTTTCCTTGTGCAGCGCCAGTCTGAGCAAAATAATCGCAGCATGCCTGAGTTTGATCAAATGTCCAGATCACACTTGTCAATGCAAGTCAATGAGTCCATAGAAAACATCAGACTGCACTCGGAAGTCATCTTAGTGAACTATACACTAAGCCGCCCCGTCTCCACCATAGTGTAATCTAACTGGACACTATACACTATGCGGCCTCGTCTCCCCCATAGTATAATATAACAGGACACTATACACTATGTGGCCTCGTCTCCCCCATAGTATAATATAACAGGACACTATACACTATGTCACCCCATCTCTCCCCCATAGTATAACACAGGGGTGGGGAACCTCAGGCCCCAGGGCCATTTACGGCCCTCGATGACTTTTTATCAGGTCCCGGAGCAGATTCTCAGGGACCGCATTCTTGGGCAGGGAGGTGTATTTTGACGTCCACCAGCCCATTAATTTCTTCTTGCTCTGTTAGCACACACATGCAGTGTTCACTACTGAATACTGAAGGGCATGCAATGAAAGATTACGTCCTGAAACCAGTGCCACAGTCAGGATGTCTTGTGGGTGGAGTTTGTAAGGCCCCAGAAGGATGGTATAAATATCCAAATAGCCCTTCCCAGAAAAAGATTCCCCATGGTATAACAGGACACTATACACTATGCCGCCCCGGCTCCCCCATAGTGTAATATAACAGGACACTATACACTATGCCGCCCTGCCTCCCCCATAGTATAATATAACAGGACACTATAAACTATACCGCCCCGTCTCCCACATAATATAACAGGACACTATACCTCCCCGTCTCTCCCATAGAATAATATAACAGGACACAATACCGCCTCGTCTCTCCCCCATAGTATAATGTAACAGGACACTGTACACTATGCCACCCCATCTCTCCCATAGTAATATAACTATACACTATGCAAACCCGTCTCCCCCATAATATAACAGGACACTATACACTATGCTGACCTGTCTCCCCATAGTATAACAGGACACTATACACTATGCCGCCCTGTCTCCCCATAGTGTAATATAACAGGACACTATACACTATGCCGCCCCGGCTCCCCATAGTGTAATATAACAGGACACTATACACTATGCTGACCCGTCTCCCCATAGTATAATATAACAGGACACTATACACTATGCCGCCCCATCTCCCCATAGTGTAATATAACAGGACACTATACACTATGCTGACCCGTCTCCCCATAGTGTAATATAACAGGACACTATAAACTATGCTGACCCGTTTCCCCATAGTATAATATAACAGGACACTATACACTATGCCACCCCATCTCCCCCATAATAGGACACTATACACTATGCCGCCCCGTCTCCCCATAGTATAATATAACAGGACACTATACACTATGCTGACCCGTCTCCCCATAGTGTAGTATAACAGGACACTTATCTTATCTTATCTTATCTTTTTAATCATAGACCTGAGACAGGGACAAGGGGGCATCCTCTACGTCTGGAGGAAAGAAGGTTTAAGCATAATAACAGACGCGGATTCTTTACTGTAAGAGCAGTGAGACTATGGAACTCTCTGCCGTATGATGTTGTAATGAGTGACTCATTGCTTCAATTTAAGAGGGGACTGGATACCTTTCTGGAAAAGTATAATATTACAGGGTATATATATTAGATTCCTTGATAAGGCGTTGATCCAGGGAACTAGTCTGATTGCCGTATGTGGAGTCGGGAAGGAATTTTTTTCCCCATGGTGGAGTTACTCTTTGCCACATGGGGTTTTTTTGCCTTCCCCTGGATCAACATGTTAGGGCATGTTAGGTTAGGCTATGGGTTGAACTAGATGGACTTACAGTCTTCCTTCAACCTTAATAACTATGTAACTATACACTATGCCACCCCGTCTCCCCATAGTGTAATATAACAGGACACTATAAACTATGCTGACCCGTTTCCCCATAGTATAATATAACAGGACACTATACACTATGCCACCCCATCTCCCCCATAATAGGACACTATACACTATGCCGCCCCGTCTCCCCATAGTATAATATAACAGGACACTATACACTATGCTGACCCGTCTCCCCATAGTGTAGTATAACAGGACACTATACACTATGCTGACCCGTCTCCCCATAGTGTAGTATAACAGGACACTATACACTATGCTGACCCGTCTCCCCATAGTGTAGTATAACAGGACACTATACACTATGCTGACCCGTCTCCCCATAGTGTAGTATAACAGGACACTATACACTATGCCACCCCGTCTCCCCATAGTTTAACAGGACACTATACACTATGCCACCCCGTCTCCCCATAGTGTAATATAACAGGACACTATAAACTATGCTGACCCGTTTCCCCATAGTATAATATAACAGGACACTATATACTATGCCGCCCCGTCTCCCCATAGTGTAATATAACAAGACACTATACACTATGCTGACCCGTCTCCCCCATAGTATAATATAACAGGACACTATACACTATGCCGCCCCGTCTCCCCATAGTGTAATATAACAGGACACTATAAACTATGCTGACCCGTTTCCCCATAGTATAATATAACAGGACACTATATACTATGCCGCCCCGTCTCCCCATAGTGTAATATAACAAGACACTATACACTATGCCGCCCCGTCTCCCCCATAGTATAATATAACAGGACACTATACACTATGCCGCCCCGTCTCCCCCATAGTATAGTATAACAGGACACTATACACTATGCCGCCCCGTCTCCCCATAGTGTAATATAACAGGACACTATAAACTATGCTGACCCGTTTCCCCATCTATATATATAATTGTCTAAGGGTTTTTCCGTCTGTCTGTCTGTCTGTCTGTCTGTCTGTCTGTCTGTCCTGGAAATCCCGTGTCTCTGATTGGTCGAGGCCGCCAGGCCTCGACCAATCAGCGACAGGCACAGCATGGCGACGATTATGTCATAATGGAAATCCCGCGTCTCTGATTGGTCGAGGCCGCCAGGCCTCGACCAATCAGCGACGGGCACAGTATCGACGTAGATGTCATAATGGTTGCCATGGCGATGATGAATTCATAAAGGTTGCCTCGACCAATCAGCGACGGGCACAGTCTGCCGCGAATTCTGGAATCATCATTGTCCATATACTACGGGGACATGCATATTCTAGAATACCCGATGCGTTGGAATCGGGCCACAATCTAGTAGTATAATATAACAGGACACTATATACTATGCCGCCCCGTCTCCCCATAGTGTAATATAACAAGACACTATACACTATGCCGCCCCGTCTCCCCCATAGTATAATATAATAGGACACTATACACTATGCCGCCCCGTCTCCCCCATAGTATAGTATAACAGGACACTATACACTATGCCGCCCCGTCTCCCCCATAATATAATAGGACACTATACCGCCCCGTCTCCCCCATAGTATAATATAGCAGGACACTATACACTATGCCGCCCCGTCTCCCCCATAGTATAATATAACAGGACACTATACACTATGCCACCCCGTCTCCCCATAGTGTAATATAACAGGACACTATAAACTATGCTGACCCGTTTCCCCATAGTATAATATAACAGGACACTATACACTATGCCGCCCCGTCTCCCCCATAGTATAATATAACAGGACACTATACACTATGCCACCCCGTCTCCCCATAGTGTAATATAACAGGACACTATAAACTATGCTGACCCGTTTCCCCATAGTATAATATAACAGGACACTATACACTATGCCGCCCCGTCTCCCCCATAGTATAATATAACAGGACACTATACACTATGCCGCCCCGTCTCCCCATAGTGTAATATAACAGGACACTATAAACTATGCTGACCCGTTTCCCCATAGTATAATATAACAGGACACTATATACTATGCCGCCCCGTCTCCCCATAGTGTAATATAACAAGACACTATACACTATGCCGCCCCGTCTCCCCCATAGTATAATATAATAGGACACTATACACTATGCCGCCCCGTCTCCCCCATAGTATAGTATAACAGGACACTATACACTATGCCGCCCCGTCTCCCCCATAATATAATAGGACACTATACCGCCCCGTCTCCCCCATAGTATAATATAGCAGGACACTATACACTATGCCGCCCCGTCTCCCCCATAGTATAATATAACAGGACACTATACACTATGCCACCCCGTCTCCCCATAGTGTAATATAACAGGACACTATAAACTATGCTGACCCGTTTCCCCATAGTATAATATAACAGGACACTATACACTATGCCGCCCCGGCTCCCCCATAGTATAATATAACAGGACACTATACACTATGCCGCCCCGGCTCCCCCATAATATAACAGGACACTATACACTATGCCGCCCCGTCTCCCCCATAGTATAATATAACAGGACACTATACCGTCCTCCCCACCCCCCGTGTACAGTCGTCTAGTCTGCGCTCACCTGCACCACACACCTTGTACACACTGATACCCGGAAGAAGCCTGCAGGACGCGCTTATTGACAGAGGGGGAAGCGCTGCAGGGCTCACTTGTGGAAGATACAGTCTGGTTTCCACATCCCCCTACAATGCTTTGTGTGGACTCGTCCTCAGCGCTTCACTCACTGTTGCTCAATGCTCCTCCCGTGTTGTGGTCTCTACCGCGTGTCCGGGGCGCAGTGAGCGCGGCGCTGTTACCGCTCACGGCGGCGGCTTCATACACTGTCTGCAGCCACATGTCTGAGTTTAGCGCAGTCCCTGGGAGCCACACGTGTCACTATGTGACATCCTCACTCTGAGGGGCTGATAGTGACCGTGGGGGTCTCACGCCCTCTCTCTTATGTGCCATCAGGTTTTTTTTTTAAAGCGATAGTAACCATGTGATGAGCTCTTCTGCAATTAATCGATTTCCTTCTAGTGAATGGGCTGTGTGTGGTGAAATGCACGGGTTTCTCCAGCGAATTCCGATGCATGGGACTGCTGGAGAGGTCTGCATACCTGCCGCGGCAAATTTTAGGCCACACCTCAGACCACACCCAATTCACAACTAGTCACGCCCCAACCACACCCATTTAGCCCTTCTGATCACAATGTTTCGTAAACAATAATTATAAACAAAAAAAAATATGGCCCCACGTGATGCTCCATACTTTATAATGGCCACACGTGATGCTCAATACTGTATAATGGCCACACATGATGCTCCATACTGTATAATGGCCACACATGATGCTCCATACTGTATAATGGCCATACATGACGCTCCATACTGTATAATGGCCACACATGATGCTCCATACTGTATAATGGCCACACATGATGCTCCATACTGTATAATGGCCACACATGATGCTCCATACTGTATAAAGGCCCCAAATGATGCTGTGTACAGTGTACTGGCCCCACGTGATGCTCCATACAGTATAATGGGCCCACATGATGCTGCATACTGTATAATGGCCACACATGATGCTCCATACTGTATAATGGCTCCACATCATGCTCCATACTGTATATTGGCCACACAGTGCTCCATACTGTATAATGGCCACAGTGCACCATACTGTATAATGGCCACACATGATGCTCCATACTGTGTAATGGCCACATGATGCTCCATACTGTATATTGGCCACACATGATGCTCCATACTGTATAATGACCGCACATGATGCTCCATACTGTGTAATGGCCACATGATGCTCCATACTGTATATTGGCCACACATGATGCTCCATACTGTATATTGGCCACATATGATGCTCCATACTGTATAATGGGCACACAGTGCACCATACTGTATAATGGCCATACATGATGCTCCATACTGTATAATGGCCACATGATGCTCCATACTGTATAATGGCCACACATGATGCTCCATACTGTATATTGGCCACACAGTGCTCCATACTGTATAATGGCCACACAGTGCTCCATACTGTATAATGGCCACACATGATGCTCCATACTGTATAATGGCCACACAGTGTTCCATACTGTATAATGGCCACACATGGTGTTCCATACTGTATAATGGCCACACATGATGCTCCATACTGTATATTGGCCACACAGTGCTCCATACTGTATAATGGCCACACAGTGCTCCATAATGGCCACACATGATGCTCCATACTGTATAATGGCCACATGATGCTCCATACTGTATAATGGCTACACATGATGCTCCATACTGTATAATGGCCACACATGATGCTCCATACTGTATAATGGCCACATTATGCTCCATACTGTATAATAGCCCCACATGATGCTTCGTACTGTATAATGGCCACACATGATGCTGCGTACTGTATAATGGCCACACATGATGCTCCATACTGTATAATGGCCACACATGATGCTCCATACTGTATAATGGCTACACATGATGCTCCATACTGTATACACTGTGTTCCAAATTATTATGCAAATTGGATTTAAGTGTCATAGAGATTTAATTGTTTTGTTTTTCAAATAAACTTGTGGATGGTATTGTTTCTCAGGGCTCAATGGATCACTGAAATCAATCTTAAACACATGTGATAATTGGCTTTCCAGGTGATTCTAATTAAAGTAAAACTATTTAAAAATGATGTTCCACATTATTAAGCAGGTCACAGTTTTCAAGTAACATGTGAAAGAAAAAGGATCTCTCTGCTGCTGAAAAGCATCAAATAGTGCAATGCCTTGGTGAAGGGATGAAAACATTAGAAATTTCCAGAAAACTTAAGCGTGATCATCGTACTGTTAAGAGATTTGTGGCTGTATCTGACAACAAATGTGTTTGTGCTGATAAAGGCATAATGAGGAAGATTTCTGCCAGGCAAGTTCATCGGATTAAGAGAGCAGCTGCTAAAAAGCCATTACAAAGCAGCAAACAGATAATTGAAGCTGGTGGTGCCTCTGGAGTCCCTCGAACCTCAAGGTGTAGGCTCCTTCAAAGGCTTGCTGTGGTGCATAAACCTACTATTCGGCCACTCTTAAACAGTGTTCACAAGCAGAAATGGTTGCAGTGGGCCCACACATACATGAAGACTAATTTCCAAACAGTCTTGTTTACTGATAAGTGTCGAGCAACCCTGGATGGTCCAGATGGATGGAGTAGTGGATGGTTGGTGGATGGCCACCATGTCCCAACAAGGCTGCAACGTCAGCAAGGAGGTGGAGGAGTCATGTTTTGGGCCGGAATCATGGAGAAACAGCTGGTGGGGCCCTTTAAGGTTCCTGAAGGTGTGAAAATGACCTCTGCAAAGTATATAGAGTTTCTGACTGACAACTTTCCTCCATGGTATAAAAAGCAGAAATGTGCCTTCAGGAGCAAAATCATCTTCATGCATGACAATGCACCATCTCATGCTGCAAAGAATACCTCTGAGTCATTGGCTGATATGGGCATAAAAGGAGATAAACTCATGGTGTGGCCACCATCTTCCCCTGACCTCAACCCTATAGAGAACCTTTGGAGTATCATCAAGCAAAAGATCTATGAGGGTGGGAGGCAGTTCACATCAAAACAGCAGCTCTGGGAGGCTATTCTGACTTCATGCAGAGAAATACAAGTAGAAACTCTCCAAAAACTCACAAGTTCAATGGATGCAAGAATTGTGAAGGTGATATCAAAGAAGGCGTCCTATGTTAACATGTAACTTGGCCTGTTAGGATGTTTTGGAGTTAAATAGCTTTTTTGTTCAGTGAATGTGACCTCCTAATGCTGCAAATTCCACAAATGAGCATTTTCAGTTCTTTAAAACATATCAAATGTTTAGCAATTCTACTGTGCCTAATAATTTGGAACAGTGCATTTTGAGTTTTTATTCATTTTGGAGATTATACTGTTATCATTGGGAGGTTTCTTCAATAAAATTCGATGTATACTCTAATGGGTGATGACTTTTATTAGACTGACTGTCATTTGCACTGACCATTTAGGAAAATCCGAGAAAAATGTAATTTGCATAATAATTTTGAACATAGTGTAATTGCCACACAGTGCCCCATACTGTATAATGGCCACACATAATGCTCCATACTGTATAATGGCCACATTATGCTCCATACTGTATAATGGCCCCACATGATGCTGCGTACAGTATACTTGCCCCACGTGATGGTCCATACAGTATAATGGCTCCACATGATGCTTTGTTCAGTATAATGGCCCCACACAATGCTGGGTACAGTATAATGGCCACACATGGTTACCCCACCCCCATCATTGCCTTCTCCATCACTACACACACACACACACCTTTCACCGCGCACCCTCGCAGCAGCCGGCAGCTTCCACTCCCACAGTGCTGAATGGTGTCATCCAGCTGCGCCGCTGACTGCTCACGTCGCTACAGCTGTGATACGCCACTGATAAAGACCTCTCTGTGTCTCCTGTGCCAGTCAGTTTCAGAGCAAGGAGCAATATCTGTTCCGATCCGACACAGCCAGCGTCTGCTCTGTACACCTCGTACACATGCGACTCCGCTCCATACACCTCGTACACACACGACTCCGCTCCATACACCTTGCACATGCGGCTCCGCTCCGTACACCTCGTACACACACGGCTCTGCTCCATACACATTGCACACGCTGCTCCGCTCCGTATACCTTGTTGTCATGGTTCCCAATGGCAAGGAAACGTCAGAGAACTTAAACTACAGACTAGCTCCTGGGAGATGGAATCTCGAGCTGACCGTGAGCTAAACCTACCACACAACTAACAGTGGCCGGGTGGCGTACCTACGTTTTATCCCTAGACGCCTAGCGCCAGCCGGAGGACTAACTAACCCTAATAGAGGAAAAGACAGACCTGGCTTACCTCTAGGGAAATTCCCCCAAAAAGGAGACAGAAGCCCCCCACATATATTGGCGGTGAGTTCAGAGGAAAAGACATACGTAGTATGAAGGTAGGTTCAGCAAAGCGAGGTCCGCTTACTAGATAGCAAGAAGATACAATAGGGAACTTCACGGTCAGCTGAAAACCCTATTAAAATACCATCCCGAAATTACTTTAAGACTCATGTGTCAACTCATGACACCGGAGTGGCAATTTCGGCCCACAAGAGCTTCCAGCTACAGAAAAATAACATAACTGTGAACTGGAACAAAAATGCAAAACAAACTTAGGACTAAGAGTCCAACTTAGCTGATAGTAGTCTAGAAGCAGGAACATGCAACAGAAAGGCTCTGGTTACATTGATGGCCGGCACTAGAATAACTGAGCAGCAAGGCTAAATAGGATACACCCATATCCTGATGGAAACAGGTGAACAGAGAAAGTGAAGCACACAAGTCCAGTACCACCAGTGACCACCGGGGGAGCCCAAAAACAAAATTCACAACAGTACCCCCCCCCTCAAGGAGGGGGCACCGAACCCTCACAAGAACCACCAGGGCGATCAGGATGAGCCCTATGAAAGGCACGGACCAAATCAGAGGCATGAACATCAGAGGCTGTCACCCAAGAATTATCCTCTTGACCGTAGCCCTTCCACTTGACCAGATACTGAAGTTTCTGTCTGGAAACACGGGAGTCCAAGGTCTTCTCCACAACGTACTCCAATTCACCCTCAACCAACACCGGAGCGGGAGGCTCAACGGAAGGCACAACCGGTACCTCATACCTGCGCAATAATGACCGATGGAAGACATTATGGATAGAAAAAGATGCTGGGAGGTCCAATTGAAAGGACACGGGGTTAAGAATCTCCAAAATCTTATACGGGCCGATGAACCGAGGCTTAAACTTAGGAGAAGAAACCCTCATAGGGACAAAACGAGAAGACAACCACACCAAGTCCCCAACACGAAGACGAGGACCAACACGACGACGGCGGTTAGCAAAATGCCGAGTCTTCTCCTGGGACAACTCCAAATTGTCCACCACCTGTCCCCAAATCCGATGCAACCTATCCACCACAGTATCCACTCCAGGACAATCCGAAGACTCCACCTGACCGGAAGAAAAACGAGGATGAAACCCCGCATTGCAAAAGAAAGGAGAAACCAAAGTGGCAGAACTAGCCCGATTATTGAGGGCAAACTCCGCCAACGGCAAAAAGGCAACCCAGTCATCCTGATCCGCAGACACAAAACACCTCAAATAAGTCTCCAAGGTCTGATTAGTTCGCTCAGTCTGGCCATTAGTCTGAGGATGGAACGCAGACGAAAAAGACAAATCAATGCCCATCCTAGCACAGAACGCCCGCCAAAATCTAGACACGAACTGGGTCCCCCTGTCAGAAACGATATTCTCCGGAATACCATGCAAGCGAACCACATTTTGAAAAAACAGAGGAACCAACTCGGATGAGGAAGGTAACTTAGGCAAGGGCACCAAATGGACCATCTTTGAAAAACGGTCACACACCACCCAGATGACAGACATTTTCTGAGAAACAGGGAGATCAGAAATAAAATCCATAGAGATGTGAGTCCAATGCCTCTTCGGAATAGGCAAAGATAACAACAATCCGCTGGCCCGAGAACAACAAGGTTTGGCCCGAGCACAAACATCACAAGACTGCACAAAAACTCGTACATCTCGAGACAGGGAAGGCCACCAGAAGGACCTAGCCACCAAATCCCTGGTACCAAAGATCCCGGGATGACCTGCCAACACAGAAGAATGAACCTCCGAGATGACTCTACTGGTCCAATCATCAGGAACAAACAGTCTACCAGGCGGGCAACGATCAGGTCTATCCGCCTGAAACTCCTGCAAAGCCCGTCGCAGGTCTGGGGAAACAGCAGATAATATCACCCCATCCTTAAGGATACCTGTAGGTTCAGAATCACCAGGGGAATCAGGCTCAAAACTCCTAGAAAGGGCATCCGCCTTCACATTTTTAGAACCTGGTAAGTATGAGACCACAAAATTAAACCGAGAGAAAAACAACGACCAGCGCGCCTGTCTAGGATTCAGGCGCCTGGCAGACTCAAGATAAATCAAATTCTTGTGATCGGTCAATACCACCACTTGATGTCTAGCCCCCTCAAGCCAATGACGCCACTCCTCAAAAGCCCACTTCATAGCCAAAAGCTCCCGATTACCAATATCATAATTTCGCTCGGCGGGCGAAAATTTTCGAGAAAAGAACGCACAAGGTCTCATCACGGAGCAGTCGGAACTTTTCTGCGACAAGACCGCCCCAGCTCCGATCTCGGAAGCATCGACCTTAACCTGAAAAGGAAGAGTAACATCAGGCTGACGCAACACAGGGGCGGAAGAAAAGCGGCGCTTAAGCTCCCGAAAGGCCTCCACAGCAGCAGGGGACCAATCAGCAACATCAGCACCCTTTTTGGTCAAATCAGTCAAAGGTTTAGCAACATCAGAAAAACCAGTTATAAATCGACGATAAAAATTAGCAAAGCCCAAAAATTTCTGAAGGCTCTTAAGAGAAGAAGGTTGCGTCCAATCACAAATAGCCCGAACCTTGACAGGATCCATCTCAATGGAAGAGGGGGAAAAAATGTACCCCAAAAAAGAAATCTTTTGAACCCCAAAAATACACTTAGAACCCTTCACACACAAGGAATTAGCCCGCAAAACCTGAAAAACCCTCCTGACCTGTTGGACATGAGAATCCCAGTCCTCCGAAAAAATCAAAATATCATCCAGATACACGATCATAAATTTATCCAAATATTCACGGAAAATGTCATGCATAAAGGACTGAAAGACTGAAGGGGCATTTGAAAGACCAAAAGGCATTACTAAATACTCAAAATGGCCCTCGGGCGTATTAAATGCGGTTTTCCACTCATCCCCCTGCTTAATTCGCACCAAATTATACGCCCCACGGAGATCAATCTTAGAGAACCACTTAGCCCCCTTTATTCGAGCAAACAAATCAGTCAGCAGTGGCAGAGGATACTGATATTTGACTGTAATTTTATTCAAGAGTCGATAATCAATACACGGCCTCAAAGAGCCATCTTTTTTAGATACAAAGAAAAAACCGGCTCCTAAGGGAGATGAAGAAGGACGAATATGTCCCTTTTCCAGGGACTCCTTAATATATTCTCGCATAGCAGCATGTTCAGGTACAGATAGATTAAATAAACGACCCTTTGGAAATTTACTGCCCGGAATCAGATCTATGGTACAATCGCAATCTCTGTGAGGAGGTAGTGAACCAAGCTTAGGCTCCTCAAAAACATCACGATAATCAGACAAAAATTCCGGAATCTCAGAGGGAATAGATGACGAAATGGAAACCAAAGGTACGTCCCCATGAGCCCCCTGACATCCCCAGCTTAATACAGACATAGCTTTCCAGTCAAGGACTGGGTTATGAGATTGTAACCATGGTAATCCGAGCACCAAAACGTCATGTAGATTGTACAACACAAGGAAGCGAATCATCTCCTGATGGTCTGGATTCATACGCATAGTCACTTGTGTCCAGTATTGTGGTTTATTACTAGCCAATGGTGTAGAGTCAATACCCTTCAGAGGTATAGGAACTTCCAGAGGCTCTAGATCAAACCCACAGCGCCTGGCAAAGGACCAATCCATTAGACTCAAAGCGGCGCCAGAGTCGACATAGGCATCCGCGGTAATTGACGATAATGAACAAATCAAGGTCACAGACAGAATAAACTTAGACTGTAAAGTGCAAATTGAAATAGACTTATCAACCTTTTTTGTACGTTTAGAGCATGCTGATATAACATGAGTTGAATCACAATAGAAGCACAACCCATTCTTTCGCCTAAAATTCTGCCGTTCGCTTCTAGACAGAATTCTATCACATTGCATATTTTCTGGAGCCTTCTCAGAAGACACCGCCAAATGGTGCACAGGTTTGCGCTCCCGCAAATGCCGATCAATCTGAATAGCCATTGTCATGGACTCATTCAGACCCGCAGGCACAGGGAACCCCACCATAAGATCCTTAATGGCATCAGAGAGACCCTCTCTGAAATTCGCCGCCAGGGCGCACTCATTCCACTGAGTAAGCACAGACCATTTACGAAATTTTTGGCAGTATATTTCAGCTTCATCTTGCCCTTGAGATAGGGCCATCAAGGCTTTTTCAGCCTGAATCTCTAAGTTAGGTTCCTCATAAAGCAACCCCAAAGCCAGAAAAAACGCATCCACATTGAGCAACGCAGGATCCCCGGGTGCCAATGCAAATGCCCAGTTTTGAGGGTCACCCCGCAGCAAGGAAATTACTATCTTAACCTGCTGTGCGGGATCTCCAGCGGAGCGAGATCTCAGGGAAAGAAATAATTTACAATTATTTTTGAAATTCAGGAAACGAGATCTATCCCCGGAGAAAAATTCTGGTATAGGAATTCTAGGTTCAGATATAGGAGCATGAATAACAAAATCCTGTAAATTTTGAACCTTCATAGCAAGATTATTCAAACCTGTAGCCATACTCTGAGGATCCATTTTAATCAGGTGAGATCAGAGCCATTCAAGGATTAGAAGGAGAGAGAGAGACAAAGGCTGCAATTAGAGCAGAAATGCAACTGAGTCAACTAAAAAGCAAGCTCAGAAGGAAAAAAAAAAAAAAAAAAAAATTCTGCAGACTTCTTTTTCTCTCCTTTCTTCTGCCAACGGTTTTAACCCTTGGCCGGCCATACTGTCATGGTTCCCAATGGCAAGGAAACGTCAGAGAACTTAAACTACAGACTAGCTCCTGGGAGATGGAATCTCGAGCTGACCATGAGCTAAACCTACCACACAACTAACAGTGGCCGGGTGGCGTACCTACGTTTTATCCCTAGACGCCTAGCGCCAGCCGGAGGACTAACTAACCCTAATAGAGGAAAAGACAGACCTGGCTTACCTCTAGGGAAATTCCCCCAAAAAGGAGACAGAAGCCCCCCACATATATTGGCGGTGAGTTCAGAGGAAAGGACATACGTAGTATGAAGGTAGGTTCAGCAAAGCGAGGTCCGCTTACTAGATAGCAAGAAGATACAATAGGGAACTTCACGGTCAGCTGAAAACCCTATTAAAATACCATCCCGAAATTACTTTAAGACTCATGTGTCAACTCATGACACCGGAGTGGCAATTTCGGCCCACAAGAGCTTCCAGCTACAGAAAAATAACATAACTGTGAACTGGAACAAAAATGCAAAACAAACTTAGGACTAAGAGTCCAACTTAGCTGATAGTAGTCTAGAAGCAGGAACATGCAACAGAAAGGCTCTGGTTACATTGATGGCCGGCACTAGAATAACTGAGCAGCAAGGCTAAATAGGATACACCCATATCCTGATGGAAACAGGTGAACAGAGAAAGTGAAGCACACAAGTCCAGTACCACCAGTGACCACCGGGGGAGCCCAAAAACCAAATTCACAACACCTTGTACACACATGGCTCTGCTCTGCACACCTTGTACACACGTGGCTCTGCTCTGCACACCTCGTACACTCGTGGCTCCGCTCCGTACACCTCGTACACACACGACTCTGCTCCATACACCTTTCACACACTGCTTCGCTCCGTACACCTCGTACACACGCAGCTGTGCTCCGTACACCTCGTACACACGGCTCCGTACGCCTCTTACACACACAACTCCACTCCATACACCTTTCACACGCTGCTCCGATCCATACACCTCGTACACTCGCGGCTGTGCTCCGTACACCTCGTACACAAGGCTCCGTACACCTCTTACACATATGACTCTGCTCCATACATCTTTCACATGCTGCTCCGATCCATACACCTCGTACACATACGGCTATGCTACACCCACACTGTAAACACCTCCTGACCTCACACATACGCTTACCCTCGTCCAGCGCCATGACAACCAGCAGAGTCCTGTACACGGAGGTCCTCCCGATCATGTGACCCCCTGACTCCTCCCATCCTGTGACTTCATCACAGGTCCTGTGCGCACAGAGCAGCCAATATGTGGTGTGCTGCTCTGCGGGTGCAGGGACTCAGGGAGCTGACCGGGTGATATTACACACCTCCCAACCAGTGCGGGACAACTAATGTCCCGCCCGGGATCGCGGGGCTGACTGTCAAAATCGGGACAGTCCCGCTGGATCCGGGACGGTTGGGAGGTAAGGATCTGTAAGGCTACGTTCACATTAGCATTTGGGAGCTTTGTGGAGGGCTGCGTAATCCTCCGTTAAGCCCCGCCTACTTCCACACTTCTGCGTGCATCCTGCGTATCCTGTCTATCGGCCTAACCGACCGCTGCGCTCTGCAAACGACTTTCGACCAACCTCTGCACTAATCCATACCTCCCACTCCCGACTCCAAGACTTCTCCTGTGCTGCACCAATCCTCTGGAATGCTCTACCCCAAGAAATTAGGACCAGCCACAACTTGCATAGTTTTAGGCACTCCCTCAAAACACATTTGTTCAGAGCGGCCTACCATGTTCCCTGATCAAAGTCATTTTATGTTTGTGTGTGTGTGTGTGTAGCCCATTCACTATCTCTATCTATCCTCCACCCCCCTGAAGATGGCTGGACCATCATTGTAAATACACACCTCTACCCTGTATCTCCCCCACCTCATTGTAGATTGTAAGCTCTCACGAGCAGGGTCGTCTTATTGTGCTTTAATTATTGTATTGTTAACGTTGTTACTTATGACTGTTGTGTTTGAAACTTTTAACTGTAAAGCGCTGCGGAATATGTTGGCGCGATATAAATAAAGATTATTATTATTATGAGGGACATACACTCACCGGCCACTTTATTAGGTACACCATGCTAGCAACGGGTTGGACCCCCTTTTGCCTTCAGAACTGCCTCAATTCTTCGTGGCATAGATTCAACAAGGTGCTGGAAGCATTCCTCAGAGATTTTGGTCCATATTGACATGATGGCATCACACAGTTGCCGCAGATTTGTCGGCTGCACATCCCAAAGATGCTCCATACAAGGCAGGATGGATCCATGCTTTCATGTTGTTTACGCCAAATTCTGACCCTACCATCCGAATGTCGCAGCAGAAATCGAGACTCATCAGACCAAGCAACGTTTTTCCAATCTTCTACTGTCCAATTTCGATGAGCTTGTACAAATTGTAGCCTCAGTTTCCTGTTCTTAGCTGAAAGGAGTGGTACCCGGTGTGGTCTTCTGCTGCTGTAGCCCATCTGCCCCAAAGTTCGACGCACTGGGCGTTCAGAGATGCTCTTAGGCCTACCTTGGTTGTAACGGGTGGCGATTTGAGTCACTGTTGCCTTTCTATCAGCTCGAACCAGTCTGCCCATTCTCCTCTGACCTCTGGCATCAACAAGGCATTTCCGCCCACAGAACTGCCGCTCACTGGATTTTTTTTCTTTTTCGGACCATTCTCTGTAAACCCTAGAGATGGTTGTGCGTGAAAATCCCAGTAGATCAGCAGTTTCTGAAATACTCAGACCAGCCCTTCTGGCACCAACAACCATGCCACGTTCAAAGGCACTCAAATCACCTTTCTTCCCCATACTGATGCTCGGTTTGAACTGCAGGAGATTGTCTTGACCATGTCTACATGCCTAAATGCACTGAGTTGCCCCCATGTGATTGGCTGATTAGAAATTAAGTGTTAACAAGAAGTTGGACAGGTGTACCTAATAAAGTGGCCAGTGAGTGTATACCAGGATGGGGGACATATAAATTTCACATTTTTTTTCCCCACTAAAATATTTTAAAAAAACCATCTGGATAAGTTTGGTATCGCTGTAATCGTACTGTTGAGGAGAATCATATTGCCAGTTCATCTTTATCATGTAAAGTACACCATAGAAACAATCTCCAAAAAACAATGACAGACTAGCAGGGGTTTTTGTTTAGCAATTTCACTGCACTTTGAATTTTGTTACTGTTTTCCAGTAGACTATATGGTAAAATTAATGTCTAATGGACATAATATGTCTATGTGGACAGAAAAATAAAAAAGTTATGGAAGAATTGGAGGAAAAAAACAAAAACACACAATTTGGCCATGTTGGTACACCGTGCCTGCAGGTGTAATGGCCCAAGCGCCCCACAGCAGTCATACTGCAAGGCAAAACCCTCACCGTTCAAGGTGACCCCACAGGCACAGCACCACAGCAGCAATGGCCACCACAGAACACCAAATTAACAGATCTACAGGTATGATATATTCCATAGTCTGTCTCATTTTTCTTGTTTTACTTGGTACCAGAACTTCACCCATTTGGCCCAGGTGTGTTTTAAATTAGCAAAAGACTGCAAAAATAGTCACTGCTGTATTGTTCTCAGCTTTTTGTCTGCGACCATGTGGAAGATGATGTTTTTTAGATCTGTCCACTTGGTGTTGGTTGTTATGATCTGGTGGCCTAAGAGCAGCATGAGACGTACTCTGGAGAAGGTGGTACCTGTACTGACCGCAGACCCTGAACTTAACACCGCAACTAGAAGTAGCCGTGGAATGTACCTATCATTCCCTAGACATCTCGACACAGCCAGAGGACTAATTACCCCTAGAGATAGAAAAGGGAAAACTATCTTGCCTCATAGAAAATTCCCAAAGGATAGACAGCCCCCCACAAATATTGACTGTGAGAGGAGAGGGAAAAAACATATACAGACTGAAATCAGAATTTAGCAAAGGAGGCCACTTCTAGCTAAATAGAAAGGATAGGACAGAGTACTATGCGGTCAGTATTAAAACACTAGAAAATATCCACCACAGAAAATACAAAATCTCCACAGCTAACTAAAGATATGGAGGGTATATCTGCATCTCCAGAGATACCAGCTTGGCTAAACAAATCCTTATACAGACCAAGCTGGACAAGACAAAAACATGGAAAAGAACTGAACAATAAGGCCACAGCATGTGGACAGCAAAAATCAAGGCCAGAACTTATCTTTGTTGAAATGAACAGCAAAGCAGGAGAGAGCAGGCAGGGATGTGAATCCTCCAGGAACAATGGACAGCTGGCACTGACTAAAGGGTCAAGCAAGGCTAAATAGCCCAGTCAGGATTGCAAAAACTTGACACACCTGATGAATGCTGCGATCCAGAGACAGCAGCACTACCACTTATAACCACCGGAGGGAGCCCAAGAGCAGAATTCACAACCGTTGGTGCTGTGTGTTTGGAGTGGTGTAGCCCAGAACCATGGGGGCTTTGTGGGCACCTGATTAGCTCTTCCTCTTGACATGGTGTTATGGTGATGGTGGAGGCTGAGCAGAACTATGCCTGGCAGGTTTGGGACCCACTGAGAGGATCGCTGTGACATGGCAGTGGGGTTATATATTTTGATCATAATGTTAACTAAGAATCTTGTGTTCAATTTTGGACCAATGCTAAATGCCAGTGTTGATGATTCGGGCCTTTGTTCAGTGGGTGCTGAGTCTTACACTCAATCCTGTGTAGAAGAATGAGCGTCTTCCAGTAGATAACAGCCGACCACGTGTGACGACACTACCAGGAATTTTCCATTAGAGCCCATCTACCTTTCTGTGTGTGCTATTTTCATTAGAATAATGCAAAGAAAATAAAAATAACTGTCTAATTAACTATAAGTCAGCTCGTGCAACTGCTTTTATACCGCAAAAGTGACTATGCAGTAAAGCTTGATGAGACATTTAAGGCAGAAGCTATGACTTAAAGAGTTTGGCCACTACTTTATTGGTGCCTTAGGGGACAGATCTGTAGGACCCGGCTGCAGCTACTACAGAAATGATGGAGCTGCTGTTTTCCGGGAGGATTCAAGAACTTTGGCAACCACTGCCATCAGTAACAGCTGATCAGCAGGTGTGCTGGGTGTCATACCCCTGTAAGGAGGTGAAACACAAGAAGAGTCTGGGGGCGGTTACCTTCCCGGCTCTGTGCCTGGAACCATTGAGCTGTGCTGCAGGTTCCCCAGGGTGCAGACTTAGAGACTGGGACAGAAAGGAAGCCGGGCAGAGAGCAGGAAAGGCATGCGCGCAAAGAACAGAGCAGCGTGAGCAGCGGTCAGAGTATGGTGCAGCTGCGCTCCGGGAGAGAGAGAGAGAGCTCCCGGTCAGAGGACAAATACAGGGAGATTGCCCAGAAAGACTGCAGCTTGTGAGTACATGAAAGCGGACTCTGCTGTGACTGGAGAGGGGCGCTTTGAGACCCGTGCAGAGACATTGGCCCGTGCAGAGACTGCGACCCCCTGGTATCCGCGGTATCAGTACAGAGACTGTGATTCCTGGTGAGAGACTTAACAGTGCAGAGCCCCTGATTCCTGGCTGTGCTGTAAAAGCTAAAGACTCAGTGCCTGTGCATATCACATTAACTCCTGAAACCCCAGGCAGCGGGCTCCTAGAGACTGCTCAGCCCACGGACAACAGAGGGACGACAAGTGCCGCTGTTTCTCGGCGCCTACGATGGAGAAGACGACCCTTCAAGCAAGTCCTCATCAGACTGATGTGTTCTTTTCTCAAGAAATCTTGCTAACTTCTGTTACACTGTTTGACTCCCATATTTTTGCACTGTTTTATTGCTAGTTATTTTCCATTGCTTCCTCCCTGCGAGGAGAACCTGATTCCTGTTATTAAACCCCTCAACTGTTGGTCTGTCTGTTCCTTGGTGACATACTCAGTACCTGCATACTATTACACCCCCATCGATCAGATATTGATGGCCTATCCTAAGGATAGACCATCAATAAAAAAAAAGTAGTTTCCAACCCCTTAAAATGTTACTTGTACCAAAAGCCAGCCATGGAAATCAGATTTGTTTGCTGAAGGATCCACTATTGATCTCACATCTGATTAGTAGATGACCCCCTAATATCCTCCATTGATCATAATAAGTAACATTGAGATTGGACATTAACCAGAGATGGCCAAAGATTGTCTCTAGCCTGGTCTGTGTCTACTCTGGTACTCTGTTCTAGCTGAACCAAACTTCCCTGGGCAGCACTGGACTGCCTGTGTCATGGGTGCTATTTGGGATTACTAGGCCCTCACATCATCACAGACACGAGGATCTAGTAACTGCTAGAGGCACCAAGGATACTGACACTCAAGTGTTGGCTAAAGATGTTCACACTGCCCATGGTCCAGGAGCTACAGAGTACTGAATTAAATGGTGACCATGGTAGTGCACATCTTTTTGATAATCTTTAATAACAACCCAACTTGTCCTGTTGTTTCCCTAAAGCAGGGGTGGGGAATTTTTTTCTGCCAAGTGCCATTTGGATATTTATGCCATCCTTAGGGGCCGTACAAACTCCTGCAAAGTACATCCTGACTCTGGCACTGGTATCAGGACAGGACGTAATCTTTCATTGCATGCCCTTCAGTGTTCAGTAGAGAACACTGCATGTGTGTGCTAACAGAGTAAGAAGAAATGAATGCGCTGGTGGCAATCAAAATACAGCTCCCTGCCCAAGAATGCTGTCCCTGAGAATCTGCCAGAGGGCCTGATAAAAGGTTGATAAAAGGTCATCAAGGGGGGCCTGTGGTTCCCCACCCCTGGTTTAAAGGTAAGCAGTTTACCTAAATGAGCATGCTTATGAAGGATAAGGGTCTGACATCCAGCCTTTACTGGAAACCTAAGGCAATCTTTAGATGTTCTTAGACATGCCTACTCTCTAGGTTCCAGTCACTTGGCATTAAGGACACTGCTCTCTCCTGGTTCTCTTCCTATCTTTCTTTTCAAATAATTTTTATTATTAAACATTATACAAAGAAATGTCAAATACATGAAGAATTATAAATTTTATAAAGGTAAGGAAAATGGTGGGATGAGGAAGGGGAGGAGGGGAAGGAAAGGGAAGGGTAAAGGGAAGTAAACAAAGGAAAAAAACTGGAGAACTTTAATTCCAATATTGTTTTCCAAGATGAGATAAGAAGTAAAACAACAACTTCCATTATAAGTAAGTACGATCTCAGACATTGCCAACAGGGAATGTAGAGAACCCGAGATCCCACTTAGAAGTTGGTATAGCAAATTGGCAATAGAGGAGATACCTAAAAAGAAAATCAAACGACCCAATAACAACAGATAAGTCAAAAGACAAACTATGTTTGAGGAAACATAGCATTCCACCTGTCCCATTTTAAACCGTACTTGGATAAGTTTCCGTTCACGACTGCGAATCTGCGTTCCAATGAATTATGGAGATAGAGCCTGTCGACAATGTCAGAGAGTCCCGGCACCATTTTATTCTTCCAATAGAGGGCGATCAGATTTTTTGTAACTAAAAATACGTGTACAATCACGTATCTTAGGGAAGGGTGTATACAGTCCAGGTCAATAGAGAGCAAGGCAGATTGAGGGGTGAGAGAAAAATTTGTATTGAGGATTTTATTAATGTAGATGGATATCTGTGTCCAGAGGGGTTTAATTTTTGGACAGCTCCAAAATAAGTGCAGCAAACTACCTGGAAACCCACATTCTCTCCAACAGAGAGGGGAATGTGCGTTATTAAAGTGAGATAGCCTTACCGGAGTCAGATACCATCTAGTCAATAACTTGAAGAAGGATTCATGGAGTGTAAGAGATATATTAGATGTGTAGGTATTAATTATAGCCCTTTCCCAGTGTTCTTTATTGATTGGCATTCTCAGATCCTTTTCCCAGCGGTTGAAATAGGAATTTTTAGTAAAAGTAGTATCATTGTTAAAATAATTGTAAAGATACTTAATACTCCAAAACAACTTATGGTCAATATTATTCAGGAGTAAGGTTGCTATTTCTGCTTTGAAATATGGCCCCTTTATGAATTTATTAATTTGTTCTTTTAGCATAATATATGCCATGAAATCCGAAGACGGAAGATTGAATTTTTTTTTTTAGTTTTTCAAAGGTAGTAAAGTTACCGTCATATAAGTCTTTGACTGTTTTGATACCCAGTCCTGGCCAATTCGCTGGTAACTGGGAATCATAAAGGTCTGTAAGAAGTTTGAGTGGAAAGTTGTATAAACTTTCTGATTTATTGGAGCCTCTCTTGGGTCTTGCCAATTTAATCCAAGCGGCAGAAATAGCTCCTATAATGGGGTGTGAAGAGCTAGGGGGTTTGGAT
Organism: Ranitomeya variabilis; assembly: GCF_051348905.1. Classification (NCBI taxonomy): domain Eukaryota; kingdom Metazoa; phylum Chordata; class Amphibia; order Anura; family Dendrobatidae; genus Ranitomeya; species Ranitomeya variabilis. Next base: position 78,042,331 of record NC_135238.1, read on the forward strand.
TTAAATATTTTATCATATATACAGTATTTTAAGGGACGGTAGTTGTTATAAGAGGTTTCCAAATCTACCCAAGCCGGCTTTGAAGAGTGGTTAAACCAAATGTGGCTTTGCTTTATGAGATTGCTAAGGTAGTAGGCCTGAATGTTCGGTAGTCCCAAGCCACCTCTGGATTTATTTTTATATAGAATATTTTTAGCCACCCTCGCTCTTTTGTTACCCCATATGAATGAATTAATCGACTCTTGGATTTTGTTTAAGAGGGCAGTAGGGATTGATAGTGGAAGTGATCTAAACAGGTAAAAGATTTTGGGGAGGACAATTGTCTTGGCCGCAAGAACTTTACCAGTCCATGTCAGCCTCTTCCTATCTTTCTGACTGCTCCTTCAGTGTTCTGTTCTCTGGCTCCACTTCATCTCCTCTTCCTCTCACTGTTGGGGTACCTCAGGGCTCAGTCCTTGGCCCCATTCTCTCTCTACACGGCCCCAATTGGACAGACCATCAGCATACTTGGCTTTCATTACCATCTTTATGCTGATGACACAACTATACATGTCATCCACCGACTTTACCCCCCGCTGTTCTACAGAACGCCAGTGACTGTCTGTCCGCAGTCTCCAACATCATGTCCGCTCTATCTGAGACTCAACCTCTCTAAAACTGAACTTCTGCTCCCGCCAGCTACTATCCTCCCTAAATCTGACATTTCCCTGTCCATGGGTGGCACCATAATAACACCCCGGCAGCAGGCGCGCTGTCTGGGTGTTACGTTTGATTCTGATCTCTCCTTCACATCCCATATACAATCTCTTGCCCGCTCGTGCCGCTTACACCTAAAGAACATCTCTAGAATCCGCCCTTTTCTCACCATGGAAACAACAAAAACCCTCACTGCCGCCCTGATGCACTCCCGCCTGGACTACTGCAACACTCTATTAATTGGCCTCCCCTCACTCGACTGTCCCCTCTCCAGTCCATCCTTAATGCAGCAGCCAGGGTCGTCCATCTGACTAATCAGTAGTCAGACGCGTCTGCTCTTCACCAGTCCTTACACTGGCTGCCATTCATTACAGGATACAATTCAAAGTACTTGTTCTCACCCACAAAGCTCTCCACAGTGTGGCACCCACTTACATCTCTGTCTATCTGCATAACCTACTGCTGCACTCTGCAAATGACTTTCGTCTAACCTCCGCACTAATCCGTACCTCCCACTCCCGACGCCAAGAGTTCTCCCGTGCTGCGCCAATCCTCTGGAATGCTCTACCCCAACATATTAGTTACTCAACTTTCCCATCTCCAGTCTATCCTTAATGCAGCAGCCAGGGTCGTCCATCTAGCTACTCGTTACTTGGACGTGTCCGCTTTTCGCCAGTCATTACACTGGCTGCCCGTTCATTATAGAATCCAATTCAAAGTACTTGTTCTCACCCACAAAGCTCTCCACAGTGCAGCACCCCCTTACATCTCCCTTATTTCTGTCTATCGGCCTAACCGACCGCTGCGCTCTGCAAACGACTTTCGACCAACCTCTGCACTAATCCATACCTCCCACTCCTGACTCCAAGACTTCTCCTGTGCTGCACCAATCCTCTGGAATGCTCTACCCCAAGAAATTAGGACCATCCACAATTTACATAGTTTTGGGCGCTCCCTCAAAATACATTTGTTCAGAGCGGCCTATCACGTTCACTAATCTAAGTCATTTTATGTGTAAGTGTGTGTGTGTTTGTAGCCCATTAACGATCTCCACCTATCCCTCAAGATGGCTGGACCTTCATTGTGTATACATCATTGTAACTACACACCTGTACTTTGTATCTCCACCACCTCTTTGTAGATTGTAAGCTCTCACGAGCAGGGTCATCTTATTTTCCTTTAATTATTGTATTGCTAACGTTGTTACTTATGACTGTTGTGTTTTGAAACTGTTAAACTGTAAAGCGCTGCGGAATATTTTAGCGCTATATAAATAAAGATTATTATTCTGTCATTGGTGGACGGTCATGAGCTCCACTCACACTGATCGCTAAGGTGAATACACCCATACTACTTTGAGTTTTGTGTTCCTTTTACCCTCATTTCAAACTTTTTCGGATTTTCAAGTTTTCAGCTGGCCCTCCCAGAGATTGGAAAGAAAGGAATTTCAGTACAAGATGATATGATGTTTGATATTGTACAATGAATTGTGGCCAAACTAAAATTAGACCATGTGAGCTATGCACAGAAATACACCGGTAATAACACAAGGGATCTTGGTGATATTAATGGGTGAACAGCTGGAAACATTAAAGGATTAAAATAAACCATCTCAAGTATGTTTATAAAGATGAAACTGGTTTCACTTGAGAAAAGTGTCTAGAAGTGGTAAGATATGAGCCATAAATAAATGGGCCGGGAACCAAGACCTACATCATTTCTCATCCCTTATATAAAAAGCTGAGATAAGATGCCCATCGCTTCAATTTGTGCTGCTTATAATATCCACACAATGGCCTGATGGACATACTGTATAGGTAAATGTTCTTAGTACCTAGATAAGATTTCTGTTCAATACTTACTAAGATTGGAGCTACCAACAGAATTTTCACTTCCTAAAATATGATTATCACATTTTCCATATTATAAGCCAGTTTCTAAACAGCTTCACAATATAAAAAGATAGCAAATACTTTGTGTTATGGCAGCTAACCTAAACCCAAGAGTATACAGATTTTTTTTTTTTTTCGAAAGAAACCCAATTTGGAAATCTCATCTATGTGTATAGAGATCAAAGGATTAAGCAAAATACAGAGGTACAGTGCTTAGAGGACCTTTCATTCTGGCAACCAGTGGGGTCCTAGCTCTGATTACTTGAATGCCACCATTTCAGAGAATGCCTATTTTTCTCAACCAGGATGCATAAGAAGTCAGTGTTGGCCAATACATATGACACCCCAGTAGGATTGGGCTGAGCCAATGAGCATAGGAAGATAATAGAGAGGTTGACCCCATGTTATTGGCTAAATGTTACATATCATGTCTGGAGTTACACTTTGAATTACAGTTTTTCTAGTTGTTTGGTGAACAGTGATGACAATGCAGTGCTCGGAGGTGACATGGCTGACATGATTACATCATTATTATAAATCCAAACCAGAGCTACAGAGGAACCTGGCAGACTTATAAGGCCTACAAGGCTTTTTTTACACTGTGTAATGCACTACTAGTGCTCCAAAGGCAGATGTTGGGGGGTAAAGAAGGATTGGGCAAAGTTGCATTTCACCATACACACTTGCCACAGCTTTTTGGGAGTGTTTAATTCGTCTCTTACCATTGAGAACACTAAAGGCCCCCATACACATTATCATTCATGTTAAACCCATCAGTATTGCTATTATCGTCCTAGAGTTTACTGTTTGCGGCAGCCTCTCGACTCTCCTCCGACAGATGATGTAGGATCTGGCATGGTCAATTTCCAAATGCTGATCCTTTTGTTCTCTGGGAGATAAACCAACATAGGAGTCTTGACTGTGGCTCTCTCATAGAGAACAAAAGGAGTTATGGGCCGAGCAATCTTGTGTATGGGGGTGTCAGGAGAGATAGCCGCTGGATGAAGATAGCTATTGTTAAAAACCACAGACATGTACTGGCAGGAAGATAGGGATAAGCATTCTATATGGCGTGAAAAACAGATTTCTAGCCATTGACCACCATTTGACTAAATTTGGAAATGCTTATGTTATCCTATCTGATCCTGAAATGCAGCCGGCATTACAATCCAAAGCTTATGGTATGTCTTAAGAGTCCAACTCCCAAGCACTTATAGCTGTTAAATGCCTGTAAAGAGTTTGGTTTGGTGATTTACATTCTGAAAAGTGTCATTTCATATCACACACTGCTCAGTAATCTGATGGCGCCCAAACATAAGTCATCATCCACATTAGATGGAGGTTGAATGAAATGGCATATTGTCCAATGGTGGTATGAGAGCATCATATAAAACATTGTTCATAATGACACCTAATAAATTTTTGTGGGAAAGTTTGACGGGTCACTTTGGATTTTGTTGCCCCACTTTAATATGACCAGGTAATGCCTCAAATGTATGACCGATTGGCCATGTGCTGCCTGCCTTCTGTCTTATGTGCATGGCCGGCCTCGCTCATGCTATATGTGAGTGCCAGCGGAGAGCACCGTCTACCCACCCGCGTCTATTTAGTCTCAGACCTCATTCCTCTGTAATGCTGGATGAATATATACAAAAATATCTTTCTATACATAGAAATGTTTGTTAGTTGATATATCTCTTTCTAGTCACAGTGGCCTTTGAACTGATATTTCCCAAGCACATCCTTTCAGTGTATTGCTTCTTTACTGTATGCAGAGAACTGGAGACCATCCCAGAAATGAGCTGCTAGAAACATTATTCTACAAGAACTTTGCAACTCACTCTAGGAAGACAGTAAATGACAAGAAATAACCTATATTACATATATGTACACGAATCTCACACACTATGCTATATCAGCAACAAATACTCATGAAAGTGGTTTGTCAACTACCGGTACTTCGACACAGTATAAATACAGCTGTGCTCAAAAGTTTACATACCCCGGCAGAATTTTTGCTTTCTTGGCTTTTTTTCAGAGAATATGAATGATAACACCAAAATGTTTCTCCACTCATGGATAGTGGTTGGATAAAGCCATTTATTGTCAAACTACATTGTTTTCTCTTTTTAAATCATGGTCACAACCTAAAACATCCAAATGACCCTGATCAGAAGTTCACATACCCTGGTGATTTTGGCCTGATAACATGCACAGAAGTTGACACAAATCTAAATCAAATGGGTGTGTATGGCTACTAATGGTAATATCCTCACCTGTGATCTGTTTACTTATAATCAGTATGTGTGCATAAAAGCTGAGTCAGTTTTTGGGATCCAGACAGACTTTTGCATCTCTCATCCAGCCACTGACGTTTCTGGATTGAGTCATGGGAAAAACAAAAGAATTGTCAACGGATTTACGGGAAAAGGTAGTTGAATGGTATAAAACAGGAAAGGGATACAAAAAGATATCCAAGGAATTGATAATGCCAGTCAGCAGCGTTCAAACTGTGATTAACAAATGGAAAATCAGGGGCTCTGTAAAAACAAAACCACGGTCAGGTAGACCAACAAAAATGTTGTCCACAACTGCCAGGAAAATTGTTTGGGAAGCAAAAAAAAAACCCACAAATAACATCAGCTGAAACACAGGACTCTCTGAAAACTAGCAGTGTGGCTGTTTCAAGATGCACAATAATGAGCCACTTGAAGAAAAATGGGCTGCATGGTCGAGTTGCCAGAAGAAAGCAACTACTGCGCAAATGCCACAAAGTACCTTGCCTATAATATGCAAAACAGTACAGAGACAAGCCTCAAAACTTCTGGAACAAGGTAATTTGGAGTGATGAGACCAAAATTGAACTTTTTGGCCACAACCATAAATGTTACATTTGGAGAGAGGTCAACAAGGCCTATCATTAAATGAACACCATTCCTACTGTAAAGCACGGTGGTGGATTGCTGATGTTTTGGTGATGTGTGAGCTACAAAGGCACAGGACACTTGGTCAAAGTTAAAGGAAAGATGAATGCAGCACATTATCAGAAAATACTGGACGCAAATTTGCACTCATCAGCCCGGAAGCTGCGCATGGGATGTACGTGGACGTTCCAACATGACAACGATCCAAAACACAAGGCCAAGTTGACCTGTCATTGGCTACAGTAGAACAAACTGAAGGTTCTGGAGTGGCCATCTCAGTCTCCTGACCTTAATATCATTGAGCCACTCTGGGGAGATCTCAAGCGCGCAGTTCATGCTAGACAGCCGAGGAATTTACAGGAACTGGAGGCTTTTCGCCAAGAAGAGTGGGCAGCTTTACCATCTGAGAAAATAAAGAACCTCATCCACAACTACCACAAAAGACTTCAAGCTGTGATTGATGTTAGAGGGGGCAATACACAGTATTAAGAAATGGGGTATGTCAACTTTTGATCAGGGTCATTTGGATGTTTTGGGTTGTCATTATGATTTAAAAAGAGAAAACACAGTAGTTTGACAATAAATGGCTTCACCCAACCACTAACCATGAGTGGATAAAAAGTTTTGGTGTTATCATTCATATTCTCTGAAAAAAGGCCAAGAAAGCACAAATTCTGCTAGGGTATGTAAACTTTTGAGAACAAATTTATATATATGTACAGTATACACACACACACACACACACACAAACTCTGGTGGGGTCTTACTGCATATACAATGGTTGTAAATCATATTTAGAGGCCTCTGTCCAAGGCCAAAGAGAGCATTCACACAAAAAACATGTGGTTTTGCTTGGAGAATGGCCTGGATGTTATTATATCATTGGCCATCACTAAATATTCTGTGGAAGTAATCTCTGAATGTGTCTGTATTCATTACTTTGCATGAACAGATGTGAAATACATTGTTATGGTAGAAAAAGGGAAGTTCGCCGACACAACCATCCAGGATGTAATACAATTAATTCTTTGTTTGGATAAAAACATAAAATAGAAGCCTCATAATCTGACGCGTTTCTGGCATGTACAAACCCCCTTATTCATAAGATGTCAGTTATCCTATGAATAAGGGTGTTTGTACAGAGCAGAAACACGTCAGGTTTAGTGTTGAGCGATACTTTCCGATATCGGAAAGTATCGGTATCGGAAAGTATCGGCCGATACCGTCAAAGTATCGGATCCAATCCGATACCGATACCCGATCCCAATGCAAGTCAATGGGACGAAAATATCGGAATTAAAATAAACCCTTTATAAACTTGTAGGTTCATTCTACATGAAGGAAAACAACTAAGAATAATGTAGGATGTATTGGGGGACGTGGCGGAGACATTAAAGGCACAGAGGTTTAGCCCAATGTAATAGAATAGCAGGATTTTGGGGGTTTTTTATGACGTTTGGCGGTAGAAAGATTTTGACTATGTTAATTTTTTTTTTTATTTTGTCAGATATTGATGTTTCACTACTTCCACGCCCTTCACCTTCTTTTTTACTTCTCCCACACTTTCTTCTTCATTATCCTCATCATCAGCTTCTTTGACATCAACTTCTTCACCTTATTCATCTTCTTCTTCATCTTCTACCTATTATTTTTTTGGTTACATTGTTCATATTCTTTTTATTTTACTATTATCTTCATCATATTCTACTTCTTCATCATATTCTTATTTGTGACAGGCATTCCCGTAGTTGTTATCTATAAAACTTTGAAGATTACACCTTCCGTTCTGCCTGTCACAAAAGAGTTACATTTGTCCGCGTTCAGTTTGGCCTGCAGCATCAGGCTTTATCCAGGGGCACCACGAGGAGGAACGGACTCACCCCCATACACTGCTTAGTCTTCTTCTGCTTATAATTTAGATAATATTTTTTGCTCTGATATTTAGTGTTATGCTTAATGTTCTTCTGCTCTTTGTTCTGCAGCCTCTTGTTCTTCTGCTTCTCGGTCTTCCAGGTCGTCGTCGTCTCCAGGGTCGTCGTCTCCGGGGTCGTCGTCATCGGGGTGGTCTTCAGGGTCGTCGTCTCCGGGGTCGTCGTCATCGGGGTGGTCTTCGGGGTCATCGTCTCCAGGGTCGTCGTCATCACGGTGGTTGTCGTCTCTGGTGTCGTCGTCATCTTAGGGGTGGTCTTCCGGGTCATCGTGTTTAGTCTCTTGAACTTGGAAATGTAGCAGAAGGTACAAGAAGGCTGAGAAAATGCCGAGAACCAGCTGATGGAACTGGAACTCGGATGGCTACCCGAAGGTCCAAGAGCCAATGGAACTACCGAGGACCAGCTGACGTTACTGGAACCCAGTTACTAAGCAGGAGGTACCCGTGCCTGAAAGCACTACCAAGGACCACCTGACGTTGGTGGAACTCGGATACCCAGAGGGAGGCACCTAAGCCAAAGGCTCTGCCCGGAACCAGCTGACGGTACTGGAACCAGGATGGGGAGCAGAAGGTACAAGAGCAAAAGACACTGCCGAGAACCAGCTGACGGTGCTGGAACCCGGATGGGTAGCCGAAGGTCCAAGAGCCAATGGAACTACCGAGGACCAGCTGACGTTACTGGAACCCAGTTACTAAGCAGGAGGTACCCGTGCCTGAAAGCACTACCAAGGACCACCTGACGTTGGTGGAACTCGGATACCCAGAGGGAGGCACCTAAGCCAAAGGCTCTGCCCGGAACCAGCTGACGGTACTGGAACCAGGATGGGGAGCAGAAGGTACAAGAGCAAGTGTCTGCGTGGCTTTTGCAGAACACGATTCCGGCTGCACAGCAGGGGAACAGCTGGCGGTGCTGAACCCCACTGACACATTGGCTGGTGTTTTTCTCTGTGCAGCTAGCAGTACCGGGCCCCAACTGGCGGTGTTGGAGCCCGGGGTCAGCAGGAGGAGGAGATGGAGCAGAGTGTAGGCCGAAGCCTGCACTGGCGGCAGCTTTGGGTCTGTTGTGCCTGCGTGGCTGTTGCAGGACACGTTGCCGGCTGCACAGCAGGGGAACAGCTGGCGGTGCTGAACCCCACTGACACATTGGCTGGTGTTTTTCTCTGTGCAGCTAGCAGTACCGGGCCCCAACTGGCGGTGTTGGAGCCCAGGGCTCTGCAGGGGGAGCAGAGTGTAGGCCGAAGCCTAATCGAACCAGTTTCAAAGGTAACCTTTAACCCCCCCTCAGGGGTTACAAAGTAGAAGAGCCACAGCTTATGCAGCAGTAGTGGTGCACAAGTCAAAGGTTGCTCTTTTAATTTGGCTCCTTGCACACGCTGAATGGAACACGTATAACATTTAGCCCTTTATACAGTCAAACTGTGTTGGAGGCGCGAGTTCCCTTTGTAATGAGACGCAGCACAGATGTCAAGAATCCCACCTTGGTGCTGGGTGCAGCCTCCTGAGCGTTGTTATTTGCTGTACAGGAGTCTGCGCTGTCGTGTTATCCCCTGGCCTAGCGCTGTTAGCGCTGCCCATCTTCTGACCTCATTTAATGTTGGCTGGTGCGGTTCGCGATGCCCATGAATCACAGCCCCGCAGTGTATTGACATAGTTAAAACACTGCGGGGCTGGGATTCATGGCCTGGCGCAGTACATATGTTCGCCTCTCGCTTGGGTTCTTACACCTGCTTCAGACTATGTGGCGTCAGCTGATCCCTTATCGCATGCCACGGCCATGAAGCCGCACAGTCTGAAGAAGGCGGAAGGAGATGAGGGACAGGCGAACTGATGCACTGCTCATGCCCATCAAACACACCCTCGCAGTCCCAAGAAATAAGACACCGAGGGGCGTTGTGTGGGTCAGGGCGGCCGCAGAGGCGCAGGCAGCCAAACAATGATGCCAGAAGACGGGCAGCGCTACCAAGGGGGTTGCAGCGTGTCATTACAAAGGAAAGTCACACCACCGGGACGGTTAAATGGTCACACAGAGGACACATTTTAGACGTGTTTTCCGTTCCACATGTGCGAGGAGAATACGTTTATGAGCCACCTTGCACACATGCAGCATTACCGCTGTACAAGGTGGCCTTAAAAACGTACAAACGCCTGGGGGAGGGGGGACAGGTTCCCTTCAATTTCAGTTCTTGTGTCTGCGTGGCTTTTGCAGGACACGATGCCGGCTGCACAGCAGGGGAACAGCTGGCGGTGCTGAACCCCACTCACACATTGGCTGGTGTTTTTCTCTGTGCAGCTAGCAGTACCGGGCCCCAACTGGCGGTGTTGGAGCCCGGGGTCAGCAGGAGGAGGAGATGGAGCAGAGTGTAGGCCGAAGCCTGCACTGGCGGCAGCTTTGGGTCTGTTGTGCCTGCGTGGCTGTTGCAGGACACGTTGCCGGCTGCACAGCAGGGGAACAGCTGGCGGTGCTGAACCCCACTGACACATTGGCTGGTGTTTTTCTCTGTGCAGCTAGCAGTACCGGGCCCCAACTGGCGGTGTTGGAGCCCAGGGCTCTGCAGGGGGAGCAGAGTGTAGGCCGAAGCCTAATCGAACCAGTTTCAAAGGTAACCTTTAACCCCCCCTCAGGGGTTACAAAGTAGAAGAGCCACAGCTTATGCAGCAGTAGTGGTGCACAAGTCAAAGGTTGCTCTTTTAATTTGGCTCCTTGCACACGCTGAATGGAACACGTATAACATTTAGCCCTTTATACAGTCAAACTGTGTTGGAGGCGCGAGTTCCCTTTGTAATGAGACGCAGCACAGATGTCAAGAATCCCACCTTGGTGCTGGGTGCAGCCTCCTGAGCGTTGTTATTTGCTGTACAGGAGTCTGCGCTGTCGTGTTATCCCCTGGCCTAGCGCTGTTAGCGCTGCCCATCTTCTGACCTCATTTAATGTTGGCTGGTGCGGTTCGCGATGCCCATGAATCACAGCCCCGCAGTGTATTGACATAGTTAAAACACTGCGGGGCTGGGATTCATGGCCTGGCGCAGTACATATGTTCGCCTCTCGCTTGGGTTCTTACACCTGCTTCAGACTATGTGGCGTCAGCTGATCCCTTATCGCATGCCACGGCCATGAAGCCGCACAGTCTGAAGAAGGCGGAAGGAGATGAGGGACAGGCGAACTGATGCACTGCTCATGCCCATCAAACACACCCTCGCAGTCCCAAGAAATAAGACACCGAGGGGCGTTGTGTGGGTCAGGGCGGCCGCAGAGGCGCAGGCAGCCAAACAATGATGCCAGAAGACGGGCAGCGCTACCAAGGGGGTTGCAGCGTGTCATTACAAAGGAAAGTCACACCACCGGGACGGTTAAATGGTCACACAGAGGACACATTTTAGACGTGTTTTCCGTTCCACATGTGCGAGGAGAATACGTTTATGAGCCACCTTGCACACATGCAGCATTACCGCTGTACAAGGTGGCCTTAAAAACATACAAACGCCTGGGGGAGGGGGGACAGGTTCCCTTCAATTTCAGTTCTTGTGTCTGCGTGGCTTTTGCAGGACACGATGCCGGCTGCACAGCAGGGGAACAGCTGGCGGTGCTGAACCCCACTGACACATTGGCTGGTGTTTTTCTCTGTGCAGCTAGCAGTACCGGGCCCCAACTGGCGGTGTTGGAGCCCGGGGTCAGCAGGAGGAGGAGATGGAGCAGAGTGTAGGCCGAAGCCTGCACTGGCGGCAGCTTTGGGTCTGTTGTGCCTGCGTGGCTGTTGCAGGACACGTTGCCGGCTGCACAGCAGGGGAACAGCTGGCGGTGCTGAACCCCACTGACACATTGGCTGGTGTTTTTCTCTGTGCAGCTAGCAGTACCGGGCCCCAACTGGCGGTGTTGTAGCCCATGGCTCTGCAGGGGGAGCAGAGTGTAGGCCGAAGCCTAATCGAACCAGTTTCAAAGGTAACCTTTAACCCCCCCTCAGGGGTTACAAAGTAGAAGAGCCACAGCTTATGCAGCAGTAGTGGTGCACAAGTCAAAGGTTGCTCTTTTAATTTGGCTCCTTGCACACGCTGAATGGAACACGTATAACATTTAGCCCTTTATACAGTCAAACTGTGTTGGAGGCGCGAGTTCCCTTTGTAATGAGACGCAGCACAGATGTCAAGAATCCCACCTTGGTGCTGGGTGCAGCCTCCTGAGCGTTGTTATTTGCTGTACAGGAGTCTGCGCTGTCGTGTTATCCCCTGGCCTAGCGCTGTTAGCGCTGCCCATCTTCTGACCTCATTTAATGTTGGCTGGTGCGGTTCGCGATGCCCATGAATCACAGCCCCGCAGTGTATTGACATAGTTAAAACACTGCAGGGCTGGGATTCATGGCCTGGCGCAGTACATATGTTCGCCTCTCGCTTGGGTTCTTACACCTGCTTCAGACTATGTGGCGTCAGCTGATCCCTTATCGCATGCCACGGCCATGAAGCCGCACAGTCTGAAGAAGGCGGAAGGAGATGAGGGACAGGCGAACTGATGCACTGCTCATGCCCATCAAACACACCCTCGCAGTCCCAAGAAATAAGACACCGAGGGGCGTTGTGTGGGTCAGGGCGGCCGCAGAGGCGCAGGCAGCCAAACAATGATGCCAGAAGACGGGCAGCGCTACCAAGGGGGTTGCAGCGTGTCATTACAAAGGAAAGTCACACCACCGGGACGGTTAAATGGTCACACAGAGGACACATTTTAGACGTGTTTTCCGTTCCACATGTGCGAGGAGAATACGTTTATGAGCCACCTTGCACACATGCAGCATTACCGCTGTACAAGGTGGCCTTAAAAACGTACAAACGCCTGGGGGAGGGGGGACAGGTTCCCTTCAATTTCAGTTCTTGTGTCTGCGTGGCTTTTGCAGGACACGATGCCGGCTGCACAGCAGGGGAACAGCTGGCGGTGCTGAACCCCACTGACACATTGGCTGGTGTTTTTCTCTGTGCAGCTAGCAGTGTCACGGCCGTGGCATGCTATTAGGGATCAGCTGACACCGAACAGTCTGAAGAAGCCGTAGGGAGGGGAGTGAGAGGCGAGGATATGCACTGCGCATGGACACGGATCCCAGGCCCGCGGTGGGATTACATTAGACGACACCGCGAGGCTGAATCTCGGACAGCGCACCCGCACAGGCGCAGCCAGCCTGACAGCAAATGATGTCAGAAGACGGGCAGCGCAAAATGTGTGCATGGCCAAGGGGTAACCTAACAGCGCAGGCTCCGGGACAGATTCAAACAACGCTGAGGAGGCGGCGCACGGCGACAAGGGGGTAAAAATGACGGCTGTGCTGCGTCACATGACAAAGGAAAGTTCCACCTACCGGACGGTTGAACGCTGTGAGGGGACACATTTCATAAGTGTTAGGTTCAGCATGTGCAAGGAGCACCACGAAAAGAGGCACTTTTTCCCTTTGCATCATTACTGCTGCACAAGGTGGCTCCTTCAGTAACAAACGCCTGGGGGGGGGGGGACAGGTTCCCTTAAATTTAACTTGTTGTGCCTGCGTGGCGGTCGCAGTACACGGTGCCGTATACACAGCAGGGGAACAGCTGGCGGTGCTGAACCCCACTAACACATTGGCGAGGTGTTTGGCTCTGTGCGTACAGCACTTCTGGACGGCAACTGGCGGTGTTGGAGCCCAGGGACAGGTGGAGGAGGAGGAGGTTGGAGGAGGTTGGAGGAGGTAGGAGGGATTGCCACACACACAGCAGGGGAACAGCTGACGTTACTGAACCCCAATAACAGAGGAGGGACTGTTGACTGTGCGTACAGCACTTCTGGACGGCAACTGGCGGTGTTGGAGCCCAGGGACAGGTGGAGGAGGAGGAGGTTGGAGGAGGTTGGAGGAGGGATTGCCACACACACAGCAGGGGAACAGCTGACGTTACTGAACCCCAATAACAGAGGAGGGACTGTTGACTGTGCGTACAGCACTTCTGGACGGCAACTGGCGGTGTTGGAGCCCAGGGACAGGTGGAGGAGGAGGAGGTTGGAGGAGGTTGGAGGAGGGATTGCCACACACACAGCAGGGGAACAGCTGACGTTACTGAACCCCAATAACAGAGGAGGGACTGTTGACTGTGCGTACAGCACTTCTGGACGGCAACTGGCGGTGTTGGAGCCCAGGGACAGGTGGAGGAGGAGGTAGGAGGGATTGCCACACACACAGCAGGGGAACAGCTGACGTTACTGAACCCCAATAACAGAGGAGGGACTGTTGACTGTGCGTACAGCACTTCTGGATGGCAACTGGCGGTGTTGGAGCCCAGGGACAGGTGGAGGAGGAGGAGGTTGGAGGAGGTTGGAGGAGGGATTGCCACACACACAGCAGGGGAACAGCTGACGTTACTGAACCCCAATAACAGAGGAGGGACTGTTGACTGTGCGTACAGCACTTCTGGACGGCAACTGGCGGTGTTGGAGCCCAGGGACAGGTGGAGGAGGAGGAGGTTGGAGGAGGGATTGCCACACACACAGCAGGGGAACAGCTGACGTTACTGAACCCCAATAACAGAGGAGGGACTGTTGACTGTGCGTACAGCACTTCTGGACGGCAACTGGCGGTGTTGGAGCCCAGGGACAGGTGGAGGAGGAGGTAGGAGGAGGTAGGAGGGATTGCCACACACACAGCAGGGGAACAGCTGACGTTACTGAACCCCAATAACAGAGGAGGGACTGTTGACTGTGCGTACAGCACTTCTGGACGGCAACTGGCGGTGTTGGAGCCCAGGGACAGGTGGAGGAGGAGGAGGTTGGAGGAGGTTGGAGGAGGGATTGCCACACACACAGCAGGGGAACAGCTGACGTTACTGAACCCCAATAACAGAGGAGGGACTGTTGACTGTGCGTACAGCACTTCTGGACGGCAACTGGCGGTGTTGGAGCCCAGGGACAGGTGGAGGAGGAGGAGGTTGGAGGAGGTTGGAGGAGGGATTGCCACACACACAGCAGGGGAACAGCTGACGTTACTGAACCCCAATAACAGAGGAGGGACTGTTGACTGTGCGTACAGCACTTCTGGACGGCAACTGGCGGTGTTGGAGCCCAGGGACAGGTGGAGGAGGAGGTAGGAGGGATTGCCACACACACAGCAGGGGAACAGCTGACGTTACTGAACCCCAATAACAGAGGAGGGACTGTTGACTGTGCGTACAGCACTTCTGGACGGCAACTGGCGGTGTTGGAGCCCAGGGACAGGTGGAGGAGGAGGTAGGAGGGATTGCCACACACACAGCAGGGGAACAGCTGACGTTACTGAACCCCAATAACAGAGGAGGGACTGTTGACTGTGCGTACAGCACTTCTGGACGGCAACTGGCGGTGTTGGAGCCCAGGGACAGGTGGAGGAGGAGGTAGGAGGAGGTAGGAGGGATTGCCACACACACAGCAGGGGAACAGCTGACGTTACTGAACCCCAATAACAGAGGAGGGACTGTTGACTGTGCGTACAGCACTTCTGGACGGCAACTGGCGGTGTTGGAGCCCAGGGACAGGTGGAGGAGGAGGTAGGAGGAGGTAGGAGGGATTGCCACACACACAGCAGGGGAACAGCTGACGTTACTGAACCCCAATAACAGAGGAGGGACTGTTGACTGTGCGTACAGCACTTCTGGACGGCAACTGGCGGTGTTGGAGCCCAGGGACAGGTGGAGGAGGAGGAGGTTGGAGGAGGTTGGAGGAGGGATTGCCACACACACAGCAGGGGAACAGCTGACGTTACTGAACCCCAATAACAGAGGAGGGACTGTTGACTGTGCGTACAGCACTTCTGGACGGCAACTGGCGGTGTTGGAGCCCAGGGACAGGTGGAGGAGGAGGAGGTTGGAGGAGGTTGGAGGAGGGATTGCCACACACACAGCAGGGGAACAGCTGACGTTACTGAACCCCAATAACAGAGGAGGGACTGTTGACTGTGCGTACAGCACTTCTGGACGGCAACTGGCGGTGTTGGAGCCCAGGGACAGGTGGAAAAGCAGAGGAACACAATGTAGGCCGAAGCCTGAGAAAGTCGAAAGGGAACCTTTAACCCCCCCCCCAAGGCGTTTGTAGCTGAAAGAGCCAGCTTGTGCAGCACAAAAGATGCAAAAGGAAAAGGTGGCTCTTTTCATCATGCTCCTTGCAAACACAGAACTAAACACTTATAAAATGTGTCCCCTGCAACCGTAAAACCGTCCCGGAGGTGGGACTTTCCTTCGTAATGTGACGCAGCACAGCCGTCATTCCTACCCCCCCGGCGCCGCGCACCGGCTCCTCAGCGTTGTTTTATTCCGTCCCGGAGCCTGCGCTGTTATGTTATCCCGTGGCCAGGCACACTTAGCGCTGCCCGTCTTCTGGCATCATTTGGTGTCAGGATGGCTGCGCCTGTGCGGCCGCGCTGGCAGAGAGCCCGCCTCGCAGTGTCTTCTGATTTAATCCCACTGGGGGCCTGGGATCCATGGACATGCGCAGTGCATATCCTCGCCTCTCACTCCCCTCCCTACGGCTTCTTAAGACTGTGCGGTGTCACGGCCGTGGCATGCTATTAGGGACCAGCTGACACCGAACAGTCTGAAGAAGCCATAGGGAAATGAGTGAGAGGTGGAGGTTCAGATATGCACTGCGCATGTCCATGGATCCCAGGCCCCCAGTGGGATTAAATCAGAAGACACTGCGAGGCGGGCTCTCTGCCAGCGCGGCCGCACAGGCGCAGCCATCCTGACACCAAATGATGCCAGAAGACGGGCAGCGCTAAGTGTGCCTGGCCACGGGATAACATAACAGCGCAGGCTCCGGGACGGAATAAAACAACGCTGAGGAGCCGGTGCGCGGCGCCGTGGGGGTAGGAATGACGGCTTTGCTGCTTCACATTACGAAGGAAAGTCCCACCTCCGGGACGGTTTTACGGTATCAGTGGACACATTTTATAAGTGTTAAGTTCTGCGTGTGCAAGGAGCTAAACAAAAATAGCTACCTTTTCCTTGTGCAGCATTACTGCTGCACAAGGTGGCTCTTTCAGTAACAAACGCCTTGGGGGGGGGGGGGGACAGATTCCCTTACATTTCAGTTGTTGTGTCAGCGTGGCGGTCGCATGACACATTGCCGGCTACACAGCTGGGGATCAGCTGACGTTACTGAAACCCAATAACACTGGGTCGTATGTTTTGACTGTGCAGACGGCACTTCTGAGCCTCAACTGGCGGTGTTGGAGCACAGGAATTTAAGTTCAGGTGGTAGAAAGATGAACACAACAGGAGACCTGGATAACGTATACAGTGACCTAATTATTTAATCAGGAGGAGGAGTGGCAAATTCCTGCGAGATCCAGGCCTTGTTCATTTTCAGGAAAGTAAGCCGGTCAACGTTATCGGAGGATAGTCGCATGCGACGGTCAGTTAGTACACCACCTGCAGCACTAAAGACACGTTCCGATAATACACTGGCCGCAGGGCAAG
The DNA here is from genome assembly GCF_051348905.1 of Ranitomeya variabilis. Taxonomy (NCBI): domain Eukaryota; kingdom Metazoa; phylum Chordata; class Amphibia; order Anura; family Dendrobatidae; genus Ranitomeya; species Ranitomeya variabilis. The sequence continues at coordinate 78,059,220 of NC_135238.1, forward strand.
ACAGCACCTCCAATGCATACTGGCTTAGCTCTGGCCATGTATCCAGCTTTGAGACCCAAAACTTGAAAGGGGAAGAGCCGTCTGGGAGTACAGCAAGAGGGCAAGACATGTAGTCTGTCACCATCTGACGGAACCGTTGCCTCCTGCTGACTGGAGCCGTCTGTGATGGTGTAGACTTTTGTGGGGGGCACAGAAAACTGTGCCACAGTTGGGCCATACTGGTCTTGCCTTGGGCAGAGGCACTGCTTCTGCTCCCTCTTTGTGCAGAGCCTCCTCCACTGCCTGGACGCACTGAGCTGCTTTGTAATGCACTAGCAGCACTTCTCTCAGTTGGAATGGAGAAGATGATGGAATTGACCAGTGTGTCTTGGTACTCCCGCATTTTTCGCTCCCGGTTCAACGGTGTGATGAGGCTTTCTACGTTGTCCCGGTAGCGAGGATCGAGGAGGGTGAACACCCAATAATCAGACATGTTGAGAATGTGGGCGATGCGGCGGTCGTTTCTCAGGCACTGCAGCATGTAATCCACCATGTGCTGCAGACTGCCAACTGCCCAAGAAACGCTGTCCCCTGCTGGAGGCGTGATCTCTGCCTGCTCGTCATCACCCCACCCTCGCTGTACACACTGAGTACTGGACAATTCGGTAACTCCCTCCTCTGGACGGACGTCTTCCTCCTCCATTGACTCCTCCTCATCCTCCTCACAAACTGTCCCCTGCCTACGCGTTTGTGAGGAACCACGTGGCGCTGACTGTCCAGAAGATGATGGAAATGGTGAATCCTCATCCTCCACCTCTTCCACAACATCATCCCTTAGCGCTTGCAGTGATTTTTCAAGCAGGCAGATAAGGGGGACAGTCATGCTGACTAGTGCATCATCTGCACTCGCCATCCGCGTGGAATAATCAAAGGGACGCAAAACCTGGCAGACGTCATTCATAGTGGCCCACTCTGTGGTTGTGAAGTCTGTACGGCGCTGACTGCGACTTTTTTGCGCCTGAAGCAGCTGGTACTCCATTACAGCTTGCTGCTGCTCACACAACCGCTCCAACATATGTAACGTGGAATTCCACCTGGTAGGTAGGTCACATATGATGCGATGTTCCGGCAGGCGGTGTCGGCGCTGCAGAGCCGCAATGCGCGCTTTTGCCGTGCTGGAACGCCGCAAGTGAGCACACTCTAGGCGGACCTTGTGCAGCAGTGCATCAAGATCCGGATAGTCCCTCAAAAAGCTCTGCACGACCAAATTGAGCACATGTGCCAGACATGGGATGTGAGTGAGGTTGCCGAGGCCCAGAGCTGCCACCAGATTTCGGCCATTATCACACACTACCATGCCTGGCTGGAGATTCGCTGGCACAAACCACACATCGCTCTCCTGCTTGATGGCATTCCAGAGCTCCTGCGCTGTGTGGCTACGATTCCCCAAAAAAATTAATTTCAACACGGCCTGTTGACGTTTGGCCACGGCTGTGCTCATGTCGGTCGTAACAGGTACACGTTCATCACGGGTCCATGTGGAGGTGGACTGTGACGGCTCCTGCAGCGATGATTCTGAGGAACTGGTGTAAGAGGAGGAGTCAATGCGTACAGAATGGATTCCTGCAATCCTTGGAGTGGGCAGGACACGTCCTGCGCCACTCGCACGGTCTGTACCTGGCTCAACGACATTAACCCAATGGGCAGTGAGGGAAAGGTATCGCCCCTGTCCATGTTGACTGGTCCACGCATCGGTGGTGAGGTGGACCTTGCTACTGACGGCGTTCAGAAGCGCGTGTTTTATGTGTCCCTCCACATGCTTGTGCAGGGCAGGGACGGCTTGCCTGCTGAAGTAAAAGCGGCTGGGCACATTGTACTGTGGGACTGCCAATGACATCAAGTCACGGAAGCTGTCAGTCTCCACCAGCCTGAATGACAGCATTTCCAGTGACAGCAGTTTGGCAATGCCTGCAGTCAGAGCCTGTGCTCGTGGGTGGTTTGACGAGAAAGGCCGCCTTTTCTCCCATGCCTGTACTACCGATGGCTGTAGACTGGGCTGGGAGTGTGTGGATGACTGGGAAAGTGGTGCTGCGGGTGGAATTACAGCGGGTCTCTGGACAACAGGGCCAGAGGTTCTTCCACGGCGATCCTGGGAGGAAGCCGAACCAGCTGCGTGTGAGCTAGAGGAAGAGGCAACACGAGCTGAAGAGGTGGTAGCTGCCGCTGTTGGTTGGCCTACCTCTTCAGTGTGTTTTTCTAACTCCGCCGGGTGCCTGTTGCGCACATGTTTCCACATGTTGGAGGTATTGAGGCTGCTGACATTTCGACCTCTTTTGACTTTTTGATGACACACGTTGCATCTGACATAGCAAATGTCATCTGCAACTGTGTCAAAAAAGGACCAGGCACTGCAAGTCTTGGGAGCGCCCTTTTTGGCCTTTGGAAGAGACATGCTCCTAACGGGTGCCAAAGCGGAGGCTGCAGGATCCGCGGTCTTCCCCCTCCCTCTCCCTCTTTGGGCCGTACGGGGAATCTCTTCCTCAGAGCTGCTCCCACCACCTTCCTGTCCCTCACGCCAAGATGGGTCGAGGACCTCATCATCTACACTACCCTCTGCCCCCAACTGCTCCTCCTGGGTAGTCTCAGCAGCAGAGCACGCACCAGTAAGTGGCACCTGAGTGTCATCATCAGCTGATGCGGCCTGCGATGTGGTGACCGGAGCCACTGGCCCACCCGCCTCTTCAGAGGAAGACAGAAAAAGCTGTTGGGCATCACTGCACCCTGCCTCTTCTTCCATTTCTCCAATGCTGCTTGGCTGGCCCCCTGTTTCCAAGCCAAGAGATTCAGAGAACAGAAGTAGAGACGGCTCCTGTCCTGGGCTCTCTGTCTGCCTGGGCAATTTGGCAGGTGGTGAAGAGACAGATGGCTGCTCTCCAGTGCTCTGTGTCTGAGAGGATGTGGCACTAATGGAAGTTGATGCATTAGCTGCCATCCATCCGACAACAGCTTCAATTTGGTCTTGACGCAGCAGCGGTGTACGACGCTCTGACACAAAGCTACGCATGAACGACTGTTGCCTGGTGAAAGTGGGTGCTGATGAGTCACCGGTGCCCGCAGCAGGCACAGAATCCCCACGTCCCCTCCCTGCTCCGCGCCCACGCCCACGCCCACGTGCCTTACTCACTGCCTTCTTCATCTTGGTTGACTGATAAAGATAAGCAGAAAAGTACTAACGGATTTGTGTGCTTATTCCTGAGCAACTCCTCCTAACAGGTATAAGAAACACTAATTTTCTAAAGTGTGGACTAGACTTTAATATGAGCTAATGTGGCCTACAGAAATGTAAAGTGGTGTCACTGGTGTGTTTGGTGAACTTTATTATTTATTTATTTTTTGGGGGCTGAACTGACAACAGATAGAGCTGCAGTCACACAGAGACCGTGCAGACAGCCGTAAACGGCGCTGCAAGGCCCAAAAACCCTCCTCTACTTTATCCTATGTAGTGTTTTTCCACAAATTAGCTGGAGACGGGTGGAAAGACACTAATAGGATTTTTTTAAATTAATTAGCAGCAGACTACACTACTTGAAAAAAAAATTAAAATTGATTTGGCGGTATGACGCAGTGAACAACCCTGAGCTGGAGACAACCAGGCTACGGCTGCTCACAGACTACAGGGCGAGCTGCAGTCACACGGAGACCGTGCAGACAGCCGTAAACGGCGCTGCAAGGCCCAAAAACCCTCCTCTACTTTATCCTATGTAGTGTTTTTCCACAAATTAGCTGGAGACGGGTGGAAAGACACTAATAGGATTTTTTTAAATTAATTAGCAGCAGACTACACTACTTGAAAAAAAATTAAAATTGATTTGGCGGTATGACGCAGTGAACAACCCTGAGCTGGAGACAACCAGGCTATGGCTGCTCACAGACTACAGGGCGAGCTGCAGTCACACGGAGACCGTGCAGACAGCCGTAAACGGCGCTGCAAGGCCCAAAAACCCTCCTCTACTTTATCCTATGTAGTGTTTTTCCACAAATTAGCTGGAGACGGGTGGAAAGACACTAATAGGATTTTTTTAAATTAATTAGCAGCAGACTACACTACTTGAAAAAAAAATAAAATTGATTTGGCGGTATGACGCAGTGAACAACCCTGAGCTGGAGACAACCAGGCTACGGCTGCTCACAGACTACAGGGCGAGCTGCAGTCACACGGAGACCGTGCAGACAGCCGTAAACGGCGCTGCAAGGCCCAAAAACCCTCCTCTACTTTATCCTATGTAGTGTTTTTCCACAAATTAGCTGGAGACGGGTGGAAAGACACTAATAGGATTTTTGTAAATTAATTAGCAGCAGACTACACTACTTGAAAAAAAAAAAAAAAAAAGAACAGTATGAGGCAATGAACCACCCTCCCTGAACTGAATACAACCAGCTATGGATGGCCTATGTGGCTGCACTCAGACTAGAGAGTGGGCTGCACTCACACACACACACACACACAGACCTTGCAGATCGCTGTGAAAACAGCGCTACAAGGCAAAAGCAAGGTGAATAGTAGGTGAACACAGCGGTTGCTAAATTAGCCTTTGGAAAGCACAAAGAAGCAAATCGCTATCTCTAAACTGTCCCTCAGTCAGCAAACAGCGTCCTGTCACTAACTGAATTCACAGCAGAGTGATCGGAAAATGGCGCCAGCGACTTTTAAACTGCATCATGACATCATTTCAGCAGCCAATCACAGCCTTGCCAGTAGTTTCATGCCCTCCATGCTAAACAGGATGTGCCCACACTTGGAATCATTCTCATTGGCTGAATTTCGGAATTTTGAATCTGGGAACTTCCGATTCCGGTATCCGATACGCGGCAAGTATCGGAATCCCGGTATCGGAATTCCGATACCGCAAGTATCGGCCGATACCCGATACTTGCGGTATCGGAATGCTCAACACTAGTCAGGTTATGACGTATCTATTTTATGTTTTTAATCTTTTTTTTTTTTTCAAATAAATAATTAATTGTATTATATCCTGGATGGTTGTGCCATCCCTTTTTCTCCCATTTTGCCTGTGATCACCATTTGGTGCGGCACCCTCATGTTAGTGCTATAGAAATAAAATTAATATTGTTATCAGAGTGGCCAAACATTGCCAATGCAGGAGGTATATATATATATATATATATATATATATATATATATATATATATATATATATATACTGCTCAAAAAAATAAAGGGAACACTAAAATCCCACATCCTAGATATCACTGAATGAAATATTCCAGTTGTAAATCTTTATTCATTACATAGTAACACCTAAAAATGATCGACGTAAATCACAAGTAATATCCCACAGTTGGAATGATGCTCAAAATCAAAGTGGAAAATTAAGTTACAGGCTGATCCAACTTCAGTGGAAATGCCTCATGACAAGGAAATGATGCTCAGTAGTGTGTGTGGCCTCCACATGCCTGTTTGACCTCCCTACAATGCCTGGGCATGCTCCTGATGAGGCGGTGGATGGTCTCCTGAGGGATGTCCTCCCAGACCTGGACTAAAGCATCCGCCAACTCCTGGACAGTCTGTGGTGCATGTTGGTGGATGGTACGAGACATGATGTCCCAGATGTGTTCAATTGAATTCAGGTCTGAGGAACGGGTGGGCCAGTCCATAGCTTCAATGCCTTCATCCTGCAGGAACTGCTGACACACTCCAGCCACATGAGGTCTGGCATTCTCCTGCATTAGGAGGAACCCAGGGCCAACCACACCAGCATATGGTCTCGGATCTCATCTCGGTACCTAATGGCAGTCAGACTACCTCTGGCGAGCACATGGAGGCAGGGCCGGACTGGCCATCGGGCAGTTCTGGCAAATGCCAGAAGGGCCGGTGGCAGTCGTGGGCCACTCGCCAGTGCCGACTCCCCCCCGACTCACCGCCGCCGCCGCTGCTGACTCACCCCCCCGCCAGCGCCGCCGCATTCAACTATTCAGTTGAATGCAATGATGGAGGAGAGAGCGTCTGCTGACGCTCCCTCTCCCATCATTCCCCGCTTTGCCTGGCTCTGACACTGCGGTTGCGCGACGTCATATCATCGCGCACCTGCTGTGTGACTGGGCAGACTGCAGCCGCTGAGACCGGAGCCAGGAGCAGCGCTGGGCACGATGAGAGGTGAGTGTTTTTTTTTTTTCTAATATATCACTGAGTGATAACTGGATTGTGGGGCTATTGGGGGGAGCCTGCATTACATTCTATGGGGGCTGTGCTGCATTACATTCTATGGGGGCCGTGCTGTATTACATTCTATGGGGGCTGGCTGTATTACATTCTATGGGGGCTGGCTGTATTACATTCTATGGGGGCTGGCTGTATTACATTCTATGGGGGCTGGCTGTATTACATTCTATGGGGGCTGTGCTGTATTACATTCTGTGGGGGCTGTGCTGTATTACATTCTATGGGGGCTGGCTGCATTACATTCTATGGGGGCTGGCTGCATTACATTCTATGGGGGCTGGCTGCATTACATTCTATGGGGGCTAGCTGCATTACATTCTATGTGGGCGGGCTGCATTACATTCTATGGGTGGCTGGCTGCATTACATTCTATGGGTGGCTGGCTGCATTACATTCTATGGGTGGCTGGCTGCATTACATTCTATGAGAGGCTGGCTGCATTACATTCTATGGGGGCTGGCTGCATTACATTCTATGGGGGAGGGCTGTATTATATTCTATGGGGGGCTGCATTATGCTCTATGAGGGGACTACCATATATTATATATGCAGGGACTGCATTATACTATATGAGGGGGTTGCATTATATTCTCTGGGGGGTTACATTATACTCAGGGGGCTACAATATATTCTCTGGGGTGGCATCATTATACTATATGTGGGCTGCATTATACTGTATCGAGGACTATGGGAAATACATTATACTATATGAAGAACTATGGGGTGCATTATACTATGGGAAGTGAATTGTACTACATGGATGACAATGGCGGGGCATTATACTATATGGAGCACTATGAGGAATGTATTATACTATTTGGAGGACTGAGGAATGTATTATACTATTTGGAGGACTGAGGAGTATATTATACTACATGGGGAAATGCAGTGTATTGTAATATATGGAGGTCTATGAGGAGTGTATTATACTAAATGGAGGACTATGTGGAATGTATAATACTATATGGAGGACTGAGGAGTGTATTATACTATATGGAGGACTGAGGAGTGTATAATACGATATGGAGGACTGAGGAGTGTGTTATACTATATGGAGGACTGAGGAGTGTATTATACTATATGGAGGACTGAGGAGTGTAGTATACTATATGGCGGACTGAGGAGTGTATTATACTATATGGAGGACTGAGGTGCACATTATAATATATGGAGGACTATGGGGTGTATTATACTAAACAAGCAAAATGCTGCCTATTCATCTAGCGATTGGATTGTTTATGTGGGAACAGAAATCCTTGTTCTCAGCAGCACATCGCCGGTGCAAACTGATGTGCTGCTGATAACATGATACTGTATGGGGACAGATTGATCTAATTGTGATTGTTCTCTTCCCTTCATTCTTTCTCATTTGGTGGAAATAGGCCGGGAAACAAGCGACCGACTTCACTATTGTCGATCACACTCGTTTAGTGGCCTGAGATCAGCGCATGTAAATACAGCAGAAATGCTTCGCAGGGAGACCAGACAAGGATGATGACAGTTGTAGTTAGCACCCGGGGCCTGGGAATAGCACTAACTCTAATGCTTTTACCAGAGCATTTAATTCTGGTATGTGTAATGATTTTTAGGGTTGATGTCAGCTGCGTAATGTCAGCTGCTATCAATCCCTTGTGTAAGTAATGGAGAGGTGTCTATCAGACACCCCCACTACTAGCCCAGACCTGGCGAGACCCAGCGACTCTGAAGAGCGGTGACGGCAGTAACAATACCGCTCTTCACAGTCGCCGAGCTCAGCACAAGACCCAGAGTATCTGAAGAGCGGTGACGTTACTGATGTCACCGCTCTTCAGAGTCACTGGGTCTCGTGCTGCACAGCGGAACCAAAAGTGGCTGTAGGCAAAGTTTATGGAGCATCAGAATGAGGTTCCATAGCCTTTGGTTGTCTCATCCCTTCATTATCTACGAGATCCAGTTATGTAGGTAAAGTAGCGGCTTTTCTTGGTACTGCAACTAAAAGCAATAAATAGGACTGAGCTGTAATGCTGGATACAGCTGTAATTATATGTTATATAGTCTTGTTACACTCCTCTCACTTCCTGTAACCTACAAGTGTACAAAGATATTATACAGTCACCATGTGACAAGTGGGCCTGTGTAACTTCAAATGCCAGGGCTGAATTTTAGTCCGGCCCTGCATGGAGGGCTATGCGGCCCTCCCAAGAAATGCCACCCCACACCATTACTGACCCACTGCCAAACCGGTCAGCTGAAGGATGTTGCAGGCAGCAGATCGCTTTCCACGGTGTCTCCAGACTCTGTCACGTTTGTTGCAGCGCCCCAGAGTCCTGGTCGTTGCAGTAATGTCGCTCTGCCACTAAGGGGAGTGATGTTACGTCTGATTGCACTAAAGGAGTTTCTCTGACCAGGTAACACTCATACTACACTTCACACTCCGGCCACCAGGGGGGGTGGTTCTATCTAGTAGGCCACTCCTCACACTCTGGTAAAACTGGGGGTTGGACAGGAAGACAGAGAGAGAAGTAACTGGGAAGAGCTAGTGAGAGGACCTGTCAGGGATGGGATCCTGGCAGACTCCTAAGAGCAGAACTAACCAGTGAACCACGGGAATACAGAAAAGAGGCATTAGGACCAGAAGGAGTCGTGCTGTTAGACCGAGGCAACATCCTTCTGAGGCGCAAACAGTCAGTGGCCGGAACGCCGAGCAAGTAAGAGACTCTAAGTACTACTGCAAACCACGGTCGGACTATCCCGGGAGCTCAGCAGGGAAGGACTACAACACACAGCGCTAGAAGGTAGACACTGATTCCCACCTGTAAAGAGAACTCCTGATGTGCCTTTGGACCGGCCGGTCTCTGACAGCCCTGTTGACAGCGCTCTGGACTGAGGATTCTAAAACCTTCAGTAAAGAGGTAAAGAGACTGCAACCTGGTGTCCTCGTTATTTACTACGACCTACACTGCACCGCAATATCACCACCATTTACCACCACCTTTCACTGGACGCCCCTCAGCAGGGTCACGGACCGGGTCTAGCCACCGTGACAACCCCAGGACAGAGACTCAGAGGCCCGGTACCGGGTACCCCTCGGCCCTGCGGCAGTGGGGGCGCTTCATTTTGGCGTCACGAACAGGATTTACTTAAGCCTGAAGAATCAGGTCATGTGTGCCTTGGAACTGTGATTTATTGTGCTTGGACTGTAACTTATTGCAAAGACTGTGCGTTGACAATTGCCGCCAGGAGTTACCGCCACGATTCGCCATCGCAGTGTGCGGAGGGAGGAGCCTCAGCTTCGTGGGCGGGACCGGCCAAAAAGAAGCGCGGAACGAGAAAGCGCGGTAACGTGCCGATCCCGGAAGAGGAACTCCGATCCCCAGCAGGTTAGTGGAGGAAGGGCCAGCCATGTCCGAGTCGGGAGGAGCGGAGGAAGAGGCCGCAGCCGGGGACGCAGGGGCACCTCCGGGCCCCGCAGCGGGCGAAGCCGCGGCCCTAATACAACCACCGGTTGCCGCAGAACCCGCTGTTCCCCTCAGCCAGTCGGACGCTGCCGCTAACACAAAAGCCATAATGCCCTTCTCTATGCCGTACCTGCCCGGAGCGGCCTGGCTCCCACGATATTCCGGGGAGTCGCATACATTCACTGACTTTAAGGAAGGGCTCTGCAGCCTGCTCGAGTTCTATCCCCTGACAGAGCCTCATAAGGTTCATATGATAACCGGCCAACTCTTTGGGGCGGCTCTGAGAGAATTGAAGTCCTGGCCCGCCGAGGATAAGGGAACTGCACAGCAGATTTTTGCAAAGCTTAAAGCCACCTTCGATACTCGCACTGCTACAGAAATTAAACTGACTTTCTATGGATGCAACCAGAGACCGCAGGATAGCTTACGGGACTATGCCCTTAATCTCCAGGAGGCGATGCGGGCCATTAAGCAGAGTTACCCCGGCAGCATGCAGGATGAGGATAAACTCCTGAAGGAGCGGTTCATTGAGGGGCTCCTGTGCAGTCACCAGCGGGGCCAATTACACTTTCTGGCCATGCAGAATCCAGACTTGACTTTTGCGCAATTCAAAGATAAAGCTATCCAGGCATTGCAGGAGCAACAGCCCAGCCGCGCAATACCACCCAGGCGCCCCGCTCTCACATACCACCAGGAGGTGGCATCGGATACCCCAGTTGCCACGGAGGCCGACGCCCAGAGCTTCGAGGACGACTCCCCTGCAGGACTCCGTCTTCAGATGCAGGAGCTGACCAAGAGCGTTGCTGCCCTAGCCCGGACGGTGCAGTCCCTACAGGAGGCCCCCAAGGAAAAGATCCAGCTAGCCTCCAGACCAGAAGATGTCCCCTGGACGCGACAGAAGAGGACCCCACCGACCAGAGGCCGGGACAGCGATCACTTCCATCAGGACGGACGACCCATCTGCCGCCGCTGTCACCAGGTGGGCCACCTTGCAAGGTACTGTCCTTTAAACGAGCAACCCCTGGGGCAAAGGGCCAACCCACAGGAGTAGGACGGTCAGGCCCGCAGCATTGAAGAACCAAGTATATTGGAGGACGACCAGTTCTCCCTGTAGTGGTTGATGGAATCCCCTTGAACGCTTTGCTGGACACCGGTTCTCAGGTGACGACTATACCTTACGTGCTTTATAAACGGTATTGGGAGGACACCGATATTACTCGTGGCCCTGACGATGATTTCACCATAATAGCCAGTAATGGTCAACCGTTGCCACAAGTGGGGTATAAGGAGGTCACCATCAAGGTGGGGCGGGTGGAATTGAAAGCCCAAGGGATTGTGATTGTTGATATTGATCGTCGAGAATGTAATCCCATGATGACTCTTGGTACTAATGTTATAGAAAATTGTCTTGCAGAAGTTATTGTTTTGTTGCAACAGGTGGCAGAAACCGCTGGCCACAGTGAGCAACGTGCCCTGCAGAAGGAAATCAGAGCATACCTCCCAACCGTCCCGATTTCAGCGGGACAGTCCCGCTTTGGCACCGGGGTCCCGCTGTCCCGCTTCGGGCATTTAAAATCCCGAATTTGCGGCCGCCGGTGAAGCCCCGCCCACTTCCGGGACGTAGAGAGAGCCAGCCTGTTTTTTTTTTTTTTTTTTATAAAAGCTGCCTCCTGACCGCCCGCGCAACACCCCCCCCCCCCTCCCCCTGTGCGGCGCTGCCACGCTGAAGGAGAGAGCCTGCAGCAATCAAGAAGAAAGGTCAGCGATTCACTACCTCTGGCTGTGTGTCGGCTTCTGCTCTTAGCTGCTATCCCGGCAGAGAAGGAGAGACGGGGGAGGTGCCGGGATAGTGCAGAGCTGTGAGCAGGAGACTGAAGACTTCAGCAGAGAGCTGCACATGGACATCAGCCGCCCCTGCATCACAGAGGAGATTGTGTGTGTGTGATGTGTGTGATGGCTGCGTGTGTGTGTGTGATGGCTGCGTGTGTGTGTGTGATGGCTGCGTGTGTGTGTGTGATGGCTGCGTGTGTGTGTGTGATGGCTGCGTGTGTGTGTGATGGCTGCGTGTGTGTGTGATGGCTGCGTGTGTGTGTGATGGCTGCGTGTGTGTGTGTGTGTGTGTGATGGCTGCGTGTGTGTGTGTGTGATGGCTGCGTGTGTGTGTGTGATGGCTGTGTGTGTGTGATGGCTGCGTGTGTGTGATGGCTGCGTGTGTGTGATGGCTGCGTGTGTGTGATGGCTGCGTGTGTGTGATGGCTGCGTGTGTGTGATGGCTGCTTGTGTGATGGCTGCGTGTGTGATGGCTGCGTGTGTGATGGCTGCGCGCGTGTGTGTGTGTGATGGCTGCGTGTGTGTGTGATGGCTGCGTGTGTGTGTGTGTGTGTGTGATGGCTGCGTGTGTGTGTGTGTGTGTGATGGCTGCGTGTGTGTGATGGCTGTGTGTGTGTGATGGCTGCGTGTGTGTGTGATGGCTGCGTGTGTGTGTGTGTGTGATGGCTGTGTGTGTGTGATGGCTGTGTGTGTGTGATGGCTGCGTGTGTGTGATGGCTGCGTGTGTGTGTGTGATGGCTGCGTGTGTGTGTGTGTGTGTGATGGCTGCGTGTGTGTGTGTGATGGCTGCGTGTGTGTGTGATGGCTGCGTGTGTGTGTGTGATGGCTGCGTGTGTGTGTGATGTCTGCGTGTGTGTGTGATGTCTGCGTGTGTGTGTGATGGCTGCATGTGTGTGTGATGGCTGCGTGTGTGTGTGATGGCTGCGTGTGTGTGTGTGTGTGTGATGGCTGCGTGTGTATGTGTGATGGCTGCGTGTGTGTGTGATGGCTGCGTGTGTGATGCATTTGTGTCAAAGCTGCATGTGTTTGTGAGCTGCGTGCGTGTGTGAGCTGCGTGCGTGTGTGAGCTGCGTGCGTGTGTGAGCTGCGTGCCTGTGTGTGAGCTGCGTGCCTGTATGTCATTATACAGTATGGAGCATCATGTGTGGTCATTATACAATATGGAGCATCATGTGCGGTCATTATACAGTATGGAGCATCATGTGCGGTCATTATACAGTATGGAGCATCATGTGCGGTCATTATACAGTATGGAGCATCATGTGCGGTCATTAGACAGTATGGAGCATCATGTGCAGTCATTATACAGTATGGAGCATCATGTGCGGTCATTAGACAGTATGGAGCATCATGTGCGGTCATTATACAGTATGGAGCATCATGTGCGGTCATTAGACAGTATGGAGCATCATGTGCGGCCATTATACAGTATGGAGCATCATGTGCGGTCATTATACAATATGGAGCATCATGTGCGGCCATTATACAGTATGGAGCATCATGTGCGGTCATTATACAGTATGGAGCATCATGTGCGGTCATTATACAGTATGGAGCATCATGTGCGGTCATTATACAGTATGGAGCATCATGTGCGGTCATTAGACAGTATGGAGCATCATGTGCGGCCATTATACAGTATGGAGCATCATGTGCGGTCATTATACAATATGGAGCATCATGTGCGGTCATTATACAGTATGGAGCATCATGTGCGGTCATTAGACGGTATGGAGCATCATGTGCGGCCATTATACAGTATGGAGCATCATGTGCGGTCATTATACAGTATGGAGCATCATGTGCGGTCATTATACAGTATGGAGCATCATGTGTGGCCATTATACAGTATGGAGCATCATGTGCGGTCATTATACAGTATGGAGCATCATGTGTGGTCATTATACAATATGGAGCATCATGTGCGGTCATTATACAGTCTGGAGCATCATGTGCGGTCATTATACAGTATGGAGCATCATTTGCGGTCATACAGTATGGAGCATCATGTGCGGTCATTATACAGTATGGAGCATCATGTGCAGTCATTATACAGTATGGAGCATCATGTGCGGTCATTATACACTATGGAGCATCATGTGCGGTCATACAGTATGGAGCATCATGTGTGTTCATTATACAGTATGGAGCGTCATGTGTGTTCATTATATATTATGGAGCGTCATGTGTGGTCATTATATATTATGGAGCGTCATGTGTGGTCATCGTACAGTATGGAGCATCATGTGTGGCCATTATACAGTATGGAGCATCATGTGTGGCCATTATACAGTATGGGGCTGTGTGGCCATATTTTTTTGTTTATAATTATTGTATATGAAACAGTGTGATCGGCAGTGCTAAATGGGTGTGGTTGGGATGTGGATATGGGTGTGACTAATTATGAATGGGTGTGGTCAGAGGCGTGGCCTAAAATTTGCCGCGGCGCGCAAAGCGCGCCGCAAACTTTGTCCCTCTTTCCCATCTTCAAAAGTTGGGAGGTATGTCAGAGCTCTGATGCAGAGACAGCAGGTAGAGCTGACTGGTGGTGAGATTGGTCGTGTCACTGTGAGTGATTCAAACCCCATCGCGATACCCCCCAGGAGTGAAATGTTAATATGGTGTCGGGCAGCCATAGGCCTCAGGGGAAAGGACTACCAGGCCTTGGTAGAACCCGTATATTCAGACAATAGGCCTACTATTCTGACAGCCCGGGGGGTGGTCGACGTTCGTCAGGGGAGAGTGCCCGTACGTGTCCTCAATTGTGGGGAGGAAGAGGTTCACCTCACCAAGTATGCCACGCTCGCCAAATTGTTCATTGTTAATAATAGTGTGATACAGACACCTGAACCCTTGGTCCCGTCAAACGTGGCGGAGGACAACGGTTCTGCAGAGCACTCGAAAGACTGGTGTCGGGAATTGCATGTGGGCACTGACTCTACCCCATCCCATCAAAAACAGGGGGCCTACAGGGTGGTACACGAGTACGAGCAGGTATTCAGCAAACACCCCTTAGATTTTGGGCAGGTGAAAGGGATCCAACATCATATCCCCACGGGAGATCACCGACCCATAAAAGAGAGATATCACCCTGTACCCCCAGCTCATTACCAGTGTGCCAAGGACATGTTGCGGGAAATGAAGGAGGCTGGGGTGGTGAGAGACAGCTGTAGCCCCTGGGCAGCTCCGTTAGTCCTTGTTAAGAAGAAAGATGGTACAATGAGGATGTGTGTTGATTACAGGCAGTTGAATCGCATTACACATAAGGACGCATACCCACTGCCCAGGATAGAGGAGTCTCTAGCTGCCTTAAAATCTGCTACTTCTCTACCTTAGATCTCACCAGTGGGTACTGGCAGGTTCCTGTAGCGGAGGCGGACAAAGAGAAGACGGCCTTCACGACGCCAATGGGTCTCTGCGAATTCAATTACATGCCCTTCGGATTGTGCAATGCTCCCGGGACGTTCCAGAGGATGATGGAGTGCTGCCTGGGGCACATGAACTTTGAAACCGTGCTGCTGTATTTGGATGATGTCATTGTCTTCTCTAAGACCTACGAAGACCATCTGAAGCACCTGGCCAAGGTGTTTGAAGCCCTGTCCAACTTTGGCTTAAAGGTGAAACCGTCCAAGTGTCATCTGCTGATACCTAAAGTGCAGTACCTGGGCCATGTGGTGAGCGCTGAAGGAGTGGCCCCAGACCCCGACAAGGTCACGGTGATCAAGGACTGGCCAAAGCCCAGTGACCTCCACGAAGTCCGGCAGTTCCTCGGGCTGGTAGGCTATTACCGGAGGTTCATTAAGGACTTCACCAAGAAGGCCGCACCCTTGCAAAACCTGTTGGTAGGTCAACCAAAGAAGACCAAGGGGAAGAACACCCCCTTTGATTGGAACGAGGAGCTGGAGGGATCCTTCACTTGTTTGAAGTCGGCACTGACGGGAGAAGAGGTACTGGCTTACCCCGAATACGACTAACCGTTTGTGCTGTACACAGATGTCAGCAATGTGGGATTAGGAGCCGTGCTGTCCCAGGTCCAGAAAGGCAAAGAAAGGGTGATCACTTACGCCAGCCTCCGCGAAATTCACCGTCTTCACGGATAACAATCCGCTAACGCATCTGGATACTGCCAAACTCGGGGCCTTAGAACAGCGGTGGATGGCCCGGCTGTCCAACTACGATTTCACCATCAAGTACCGGGCAGGACACAAGAATGCCAATGCCGATGCCTTGTCCCGAATGCCCAATTTGCCAGAAACGGGAGAAGACCCGGAGGCACTTGAAGAGGTGGAGCTGCCTGCGTTCCATCGCCCCAAAGCCACTCAGAACTCTCATCATGTGAAGAACAGGCACAGGAACCAACCGGATGCCACGCTGAATCCCCTGCCCCATCACGGGTGGGCGGAGACCCAGGATGGTGACCCCGCGGTCCGTCGGGTGAAAGAGCTCTTGACGGAGGCAGGGTTGCATCCCGGCCCAGATGATCCACAGGAAACCCAACAGCTGTGGAAGGGGAGAAGCAAACTGTTTATCCATGATGGCAAGCTGTGCAGGAGGAGCATCGACCCACGTACTCATGAATTGGTGTGGCAGATAGTGGTGCCAAGGCGAGATGCGCCCATGGTTCTGGGAGCCTACCACGATGGAGCCGGACACTTCGGATGGAGGAAGCTAGAGAGGCTACTCCGAGGGAGGTTCTATTGGATTGGCATGAAGAGAGCCATTGAGAAGTGGTGTCGGGAGTGCGGTCCATGCAGCCTACGCAGGAAGGACCGTGGCAGCCAACGGGCTCCCCTGCAGCCTATCATCACCAAACGGCCGCTCGAACTGGTCGCGCTGGATCATGTGAAGTTGACACCTAGCCGGTCAGGCTATATCTACGCTCTTACCATCGTAGATCACTACTCCAGATTTTTGGTGGTTGTACCTGTCAAGGATCTAACGGCCAGGACTGCCGCCAAGGCCTTCCAGCAGTACTTTTGTAGGCCCCATGGCTACCCGGAGAAGGTACTGACCGATCAGGGACCAGCATTCGAAGCAGAAGTGTTCCAAAAGTTCTGCCAACTGTACGGGTGTAAGAAGATCCGAACCACGCCGTACCATCCTCAAACCAATGGGATGTGCGAAAAGATGAACCAGGTGGTGATCGACTTATTGAAGACCTTGCCCGTAGAGGAACGGAACCTGTGGCCGACGAAGTTGCCTGATTTGGTGGATATCTACAATCACATCCCAGTAAATTCCACCAACTGTACTCCAGCGTACCTAATGAGGGGAAGGCCTAGCCAGTTACCCGTTGATCTGGACATGGGGGTCCTAGTCCCTGAAGATACCTCACCGGATGCAGATTGGGATGCAGAAAGGCAGCGAAGGTACCGCAAAGTACAGGAGTGCGTAGAAAGAAGTCTCGCCCAGGCTAGGCAAAAACAAGAAAGGGACTACAACCAGCACGCTCCTGCGATTCCCCTGTCACCGGGTGAGCAAGTACTTAAACGAAAGAGGAGACTACACAAGCTCGATGACCAATGGGAAGCGGAACCGTATACCATCCTGCCATCCGATTTCGACAACACGAAGGTCTGTCTCATCAGCAAGGACAGAGGGGAGACCTCGACAGCGGTATCCAGGGATCACCTTAAGGTCTGCCCCGATAAGTTGAGATAGAGGGACACGGCCCCAGGAATCTCCCCGCCGGTGGAAAAGGAGAAGATGATTCATACCGTCCTTGGTGACTTTCCCCAGTCCTGGACTCAGATAAATCAGACCATCGTGGTACCTGTTCTAACGTTTCAACAGCCGGACCCACCAGAAGCCATGGTGGTACCAGATCATCCGGCCCCGCAACCTCAACAAGCCCTACCTGAAGATGCCATGCCAACCGTTGAACCGGCAAATCCTCCCTCTGCTATCGGTGAATCTGCTGTACCCACTGTTGATAGCAGCAGCTCTGAGGGCCCCAACCTGCCAGTGCTACCCAGACTCACTAGAAGTGTAGCTAGAAGACAGTGCACTACACCAGCGGTAGCAAGCATAGCGGGCCCTGTTAGGCCAATAGCAACCCCTGCGCTGCGAAGGTCCACACGCAGCACTCAGAACCAAACTCCCCTCCGCTACAAAACTTGGAGGTATTAATAAGGGCTGCTATTTAATTAAAAATGTTTGTGTGCATATCTTTTGTTACAGGTTTTAAAATGGACAATAGAGTAATGGACGGTGAATTGCTCAAAAACTTTCAAAAGGGGGACCCCTTTGTTTACCCGGGGTCCCCGCTGTTTCAACCATTGAACTGAGAGTCATAAACTGTGCATGACCTAACTTTCGCAACGTTCAAGAGTCCTCACCTCCCATAAAGGGAAGCACTGTTATGTTTAATTGTTTATGCTATTTCAAAATTTTGTGTGTTTTCTGTTAACATGTATTGTTGTTCCTGTTTTCCCAGTCCGGGAGTACTGGATTTAACCGGGGGGGAGTGCAGCGCCCCAGAGTCCTGGTCATTGCAGTAATGTCGCTCTGCCACTAAGGGGAGTGATGTTACGTCTGATTGCACTAAAGGAGTTTCTCTGACCAGGTAACACTCACACTACACTTCACACTCCGGCCACCAGGGGGGGTGGTTCTATCTAGTAGGCCACTCCTCACACTCTGGTAAAACTGGGGGTTGGACAGGAAGACAGAGAGAGAAGTAACTGGGAAGAGCTAGTGAGAGGACCTGTCAGGGATGGGATCCTGGCAGACTCCTAAGAGCAGAACTAACCAGTGAACCACGGGAATACAGAAAAGAGGCATTAGGACCAGAAGGAGTCGTGCTGTTAGACCGAGGCAACATCCTTCTGAGGCGCAAACAGTCGGTGGCCGGAACGCCGAGCAATTAAGAGACTCTAAGTACTACTGCAAACCACGGCCGGACAGCCAATTATAGGTTGGCTGTCTCACACAAATCACCTAAGCAGACAACGGAGGCAGCTGTGGGAGAGGGGCGACTCTAGGGTCCCGGAAGAACTCCAGGCCTACCCCGTCATACGGGTGCGTCCTACCATATCATCTGGGGGACGGAGAGAACGAACATCAGAGACAGACAGACTCAGTTGTGAGGACTATCCCGGGAGCTCAGCAGGGAAGGACTACAACACACAGCGCTTGAAGGTAGACACTGATTCCCACCTGTAAAGAGAACTCCTGATGTGCCTTTGGACCGGCCGGTCTCTGACAGCCCTGTTGACAGCGCTCTGGACTGAGGATTCTAAAACCTTCAGTAAAGAGGTAAAGAGACTGCAACCTGGTGTCCTCGTTATTTACTACGACCTACACTGCACCGCAATATCACCACCATTTACCACCACCTTTCACTGGACGCCCCTCAGCAGGGTCACGGACCGGGTCTAGCCACCGTGACAACCCCAGGACAGAGACTCAGAGGCCCGGTACCGGGTACCCCTCGGCCCTGCGGCAGTGGGGGCGCTTCATTTGTCACATGTGCTCAGTGTCAGTGTGAACCTGCTTTCATCTGTGAAGAGCACAGGGTGCCAGTGGTGAATTTGCCAATCCTGGTGTTCTGTGGCAAATGCCAAGCATCCTACATGGTGTTGGGCAGTGAGCACAACCCCATCTGTGGACGACTCCTCATGGAGTCGGTTTCAAACCGTTTGGCAGACACATGCACATCTGTGGCCTGCTGGAGGTCATTTTGCAGGGCTCTGGCAGTGCTCCTCCTGTTCCTCCTTGCACAAAGGCTGAGGTAGCGGTCCTGCTGCTGGGTTGTTGCCCTCCTCCTTCCCCCTCCACGTCTCCTGGTGTACTGGCCTGTCTCCTGGTAGCTCCTCCAGCCTCTGGACACTACGCTGACAGACACAGCAAAATTTCTTGCCATAGCTCACATTGGTGTGCCATCCTGGATGAGCTGCACTACCTGAGCCACTTGTGTTGGTTGTAGAGTCATGAATAAGAGCTCATGAATAAGTAGGACTACATGGCAACAGGTTTACTAGTCCTCTAACAATAATCTCCTGCTGATGAAACCGTGATTTCATTAAAACTACAGAAAGCAGCTGAGTAAGTGACATAACTGAAATCAGGGTCTCTGCCCCTACATTACACTGCTCTTAGATTAGGTGGTAAAATGCATGTGACAGATTCCCATTAAAACTGTGCAGATTTGCATTAAAACCAAGGAGCCGTTGTATTCTCTTTTATGTGTATTGGATCTGATTATGCTAAAAAAAACCATGGAAACTAATAGATAAAAATGAATAATCAAAATTCATCCCATTTTACCTTTAATTTTCTACTGTGCACACAATAATAGCACACACATCTCTCGGCATGAGTTATACTGCTAGACTGCATGTTTATTACTTATGAATAACGCATTTTATTAAAAGGAAGGAATCACTTTAGTTTCTAAAAGGGCAGTTCTGTCCATATAAAATGGCCACATTCTTGTTTAATTGCATTGCATCATTTCTGCCAGTCTGTGTCACAAAGGAATATTCAATGGTTTCCTTCCTACACATCTCCATGCCAAAAAGCCAGTCTGGATCATACTATAAATAATGACATACAGTAATTTCCCTACATATTAAATTAGGAAAGACGCACTTTATATATTTAGTTTATTTTCTTATTTTTATTTCATTTCCTTTAGCATTCTACTTATATTTGTCTAGAGCCCTGTCATTTTTCATATGACTATATAAATAATTTGACCATGTGCAAATGGCAACAAAAATGTGAAGCTATGGATTGGCTCTCGGATCTGCACGCTAATTAGCCCCAATGTCATTTAAAGGGAATCTGTCAGTAGGATGAACCCTATTAAGCCGTCTATATGGGCATGTAGGTCATAGGAAGCTAAATAAAATTATATCTGCAATTCAGATAATTCCTGAGGAATTCATGTTTCTTAATATGTAAATGAGCTGTTAAGATATATGGGCCAGACATAGATCTCACTGAAAATCTGCCTCCAGAGATTATTGTAAATGAAAGACTGACAGATTCCCTTTAAACTTAATCTCTGGCAATAAAATCCATGATGTGATTTTTGAAATCTGTAGTGTATTTAATATTCTGATCAGATTTTGTGACGAGGTGTTATGTACCCAAATGACAAACTGGCAAAAGGTGAATGGATTCTGTGAGGATTGGTGGAAGATTCAGAACTTGCCTTTATAAAGTAAGGTACAAGCTTAGGTTCACCCAAAGAATACAGAAATGATTTATTCTATATTAATCTCTTATTCTACATTGACCCGTCCATTGTATACGTCCATGTGCTGTCTGTTTTTTAAAGGGACAGTACGTGGACTCATAGACTTTCATTGATTCATACACAGATCCGTGTGCCAATCTGTCTAAATGTTTGGTAGTTGCAAGGTTAAAGCCATAATGATATTTTTTGGGAGTGTCAGGTCTACAAGTGTTCAGTTCCAGACACAGATCAGTGCCAAATAACTTATCCAGCTGTTCCATTTTTACAACCTGTTGTATCTCTGCCTCCTTATTTTTCCTGCTTTTTGTACAGTTTAATGACTTGCTGACATGTTGTAGGTGCGGGTTAAAAGGACACTTGAGTTTGCTGTTATTTTGCCTTCCCTGATTAAAAACGCGGGAGGTCCAAAATGTCAGATCATTCCTACCTTTATCTATTACTGAGTCACCGAGGAATGTGCCCAGTGCTCCGTTTTTATAAAGACTTAATAGTTTGAGGTTTGAACCCTGTTTAAGGTGAAGCACAACCATAAATACAGACGCTTAGGCCCCATCCATGTTTCCGATTTTCACACTGGTGTGCTATGCTTTTTTTTTTTTTAATCGCAAATGCCCTCATTATAATCTGTGGCCCTTTTCATGTTTCAGCTTGGTTCCCTTTTCCAAATATAAAATCCAATGGGATTGGCGCTGTCATACCACATCTTTCCTGTAGGTGGACCCAGAGCATCCGCTGGCGGTACCAGATGATCCCCAGGGATTGTAGCTAGCAGACTTGCTCCAATCTGATAATTGTCATATGACGAACAAGGTGTCCAAATGTAGTTAGTACAGCAATAGAATCACTCAGCTGTCACATCTAGCCTAGTTTTCTATTATATAACGAGGTAATCACCGATTCTCAACGCTCTCAACATCCCAATGTGAGATTTATTACAAACTGATCACTTGTTCAAGTAAAAACGTGTTCTATCTACTGTAAATATAAGAACCCCTAAGCTTAGGTCTCATACATATGCAGGATGCAGACACGAATGCAGAATCCTTATCGCAGCGGTCCAGCATACAACAGCATTGTATTTCAATGGGGTCTTTCATACTGTCACATAAAAAAAATTGCTGCATGCTGAGGCTCCTTAAATTGACATTTGTTGGACCGCGTGCTAAGCAATACTACTCAAAACACTATTTTTAATGAAATGGGTGGGACAGTATTGCAGCGCCCCAGAGTCCTGGTCGTTGCAGTACTGTGGCTCCGCCGCTAAGGGGGGCTATGGTACGTCTGATGGCACTGAAGGAGTTCATCTGACCAGGTATCACATACACCAATACATTTCACAGTCGGGCCTCCAGGGGGAGCTAAGGGTGCTATTTATTAGGCCACTCCTCACCGTGTGGGTAAACTGGGGGTCAGGCAGGAAGTTAGACAGAAAGCTGACTGGGTTGGAACCAGACAACACCTGGTGGCAGAGGGTGTTGTGGGGGAAGATTCGGTAGGGTCCCTGTCAGGTTTGGGACCCTGACAGAGGCCTGGCAACAAGAAAGAACATCACGGGACCGTGCCTGCTCAGCATAGCGGCGGTGCCCTAAGAAAGGATCAGAAGCGAGATATATTGTGCTGAGTGAGAAACGAGATCAAAGCAAGAAGGAGAATACCAGTAGGAGTCGTGCTGTAAGACCGAGGCAACATCCTACTGAGGTGCACAACCGGCGGCCGGAACGCCGAGGAAGTATTCATATATCTAGCTCCAAGCAATACTTCAAACCAACGGCAGGACAGTCAGTCACAGGCGGGCTGTCTCACCTAAATCACCTATGCAGACTTGGGGGGCAACCTGTGGAGAGGGGCGACTCTAGGGTCCCGGAAGAGCTCCGAGCCTACCCGTCATACGGGTGCGTCCCAACCATAACATCGGGAGGGACGGAGGATTAGCAGAACATCATCTAATCGAGTTGTTGTGAGGGAACACGAGAAACAGACACAACAGTTGTGGGGACTATCCCGTAAGCACAGCAGGGGAGGACCACAACACATAGCGCTAGCAGGAAGGCACAGATTTCCACCTGCAAAGGGAACTCTGGAGGTGCCATCGGACCGGCCGGACTTGCGCAGCCTGGTGAACCGTATTCCGGACTGAGGACCCAGAGACCTTCAGTAAAGAGGTAAAGAGACTGCAACCTGGTGTGCTCGTTATTTACTGCACCGCACCACCACCACTATCTACATCTATCACTGTACGCCCCTCAGCAGGGTCACGGACCGGGTCTAGCCACCGTGACAACCCCAGAGCAGAGACTCAGAGGCCCGGTACCGGGTACCCCTCGGCCCTGCGGCAGTGGGGGGGCTACAACTTGGCGTCACGAACAGGATCTACTTAAGCCTGAAGAATCAGGTCATGTGTGCCTTGGAACTGTGATTTACTGTGCTTGGACTGTACTTTATTGCAAAGACTGTGGATTGCCACTTGCCGCCAAAAGTCCACGCCAAAACCGCTGCCATTACAGCGCAGGAGAAGAGGGGCGTGGACTGGGCGTAGACAAGCTGGAGAGCGCGAACGACAATGGCCGCCCAGTCTAAATATTTCTGCACCGTGAGGACGTGTCCGTCAGCAGCAGAAATCCGCCTCCTAATCCTCAATGGAGGGCGGAGACAGAGAAAACGAAACCGCCCACGAAGGAGAGAGCGGGAAAAGAACCACGAAGCGACTCACGTGGAGGACGCCATGGCCAGCAGCTCGGAACCCGAATGTGGGGTGGAAGCAGAAGTCTCCCCCAACTACCCGGACGAGTACCGCAGCCACTACTCCACAGACAACGCTGATCTTTGGCAGGCTGAGATGGGAGACCTGATTCACCAGCTCCTTCAGCTGAACACGGGGGCCCAGGCTCCGCACCAGGTAGCGCCGGAAGGAAGTCCTCTGACAACGGATCCTGTACCGCTACCGGAGTTGTTGCTGAGGCCCTCGCCGACACCGTTAGCGGAACCCGCCGCGGAGGAGAAACCTGCATCGGCTGGTGAGTCCGTCGACCCTGTCCCGCCGGCAGAGGACTTGTTAATAGGCCCTGTTGCGGCACCCCCTCTCCCTGGGACCCATAGACTCCAACGCCTGTTACCCTGGGAGGAGGCCACGGGCATGGAACACCGCCTGAAGGCCCCGATCGCGCCAACCACCCTGTCATGTGAGACCCGTGCGGAGCGCACGGTATGCCGCTGGGTGAACCCAGGATCCGAACTCATGGGGTTCCCCGGGGTGAAGACATGGGAAGGGGAGATGGTGCAGGCTCTGAGCTGGGAGGAATACCAGGCCCAGCTGGAACAGCAGTGGAAGGGAGAGAAAAAGGCGTACCAGGCCGGGCTGGAGGCCTACCATCAGAAAGACCTGGCGGTCAAGGACCGGGCCCGCAAGGACCCCACCACTCACCAGGCCCCGCGCAGGCAGGGCATCATCACCACCTTCAAGCTCCGCGGAGGCTGGGGCTTCATTAAAGAGCCGGGCCTGTATGCGGAGGTGTTTGTAAAGCGAAGGGATGTTGAGTCACATCTCAGAGAGGGCCACCCAGACCGGGATCTCTACCCGGGGAATGAAGTCTCGTACACCAGGCACTTTGGGGAAAAAGGGTGGTTTGCCCTGAATGTCCGCAAAAGGCCGGGCCTTGTGATATCCCTGGTTAAGGTGCCAGTGAAGCTAATCCCTGTAGCAAAGGTGTCCCCTTGTGGTCAGCCCATGGTCATTGCCAGGATCACCGAGGACACCCCCACGTGCACTATGGTCAAGACCACGACATGCAGCATTGTCACCTCCGCCACCCTCGTCGCCAAGGAGGCACCTCTACCGGTGGGTGATGCCCGTGCTGCTCCAGAGCTGAAGACTGTGGGTACACAGACCCCCAGATGGGACAACAGACCCCCTTATGCAGTACCGGGCGGCTCGCAATACCCAAGGGGGTTGCCTCCGCCGGTGCTGCCTCCTGAGTGGTTCGAGTAAGCAAGAATGCTTTAATGATTGTAAATAGTTCATTATTTTTTCTGCTATGCTGCTACAACCCGTCCAGGGTTAACTCTTAAAGGGATCCTTTTGTTGACCCGGGATCCCTATTGCTTTTTGTTTGTTTTTCTACCTTTTGCTCCGTTACTAAGAAACTGCTGAATCATGAACAATGCATGATACAAACTCCTTGTACATAGTTGCACCTTCTTAAAGGTGCTCTCTACTGGTTTTATATAAAAGACGGACTCTTTGCGAAGATACGGTTATTGGAACTTGTACTGGAGTCCTTGCTGCATACGGATTTGCAGCTTGAAAAGTTGCACTACCTCGTAAAGACTTGGTCCCCTCTTAAAGTGGATGTTCATCGATAGCTTTAAAAGAAGAAGTAATAATGTTGATATGTGAAAGTTAAATGTAACCAATTCGTTGATTGTAAGAAATGTTCAATAATGTTAATAGAAGGATGAGGACAGGAAGTGAACCCGTAGGGGTTAGTGGTGAGTCCTCTTAGGAGCCATATAGAGATGGCTCAGTAATCTCAACCTGAAAGAAAAACATGTTCTATACTGTGTATAGTCGTGGAAGGACAGTAGGCTCGGGCGGAAAGGAGCGGTCCTGTAATGGAAAGGAGAGGCAGTAGGTCTGGAGCGTTTAGGACAGGCGGTCCTGCAGATGTAAAGTAGGAGAATGTAGCACAGTTGCTTAAGCCTTATAATGTGTTATAAGAAGGTCTTTAGTGGATTCAGAGTGTACATCCTTAAAGGCAATGTTGAATTAATGTTTAAAAATTTTGCACTTAGTAGAATACCCGGTTGGGTAAGAAAAGTTATTTAAAAGTATTTAACCATGTTTGTAACGTTTAAGTGTCCTCACCTCCCATAAAGGGAAGCTCTGTTCAAATATGCTTATTGTTATTGCACTCACAAAAATTGTATGTCTTTTTGCTGACATGTATTGTTGTTTTCTTCCCAGTCCCGGAGTACTGGATTTAACCGGGGGGGGAGTGCAGCGCCCCAGAGTCCTGGTCGTTGCAGTACTGTGGCTCCGCCGCTAAGGGGGGCTATGGTACGTCTGATGGCACTGAAGGAGTTCATCTGACCAGGTATCACATACACCAATACATTTCACAGTCGGGCCTCAAGGGGGAGCTAAGGGTGCTATTTATTAGGCCACTCCTCACCGTGTGGGTAAACTGGGGGTCAGGCAGGAAGTTAGACAGAAAGCTGACTGGGTTGGAACCAGACAACACCTGGTGGCAGAGGGTGTTGTGGGGGAAGATTCGGTAGGGTCCCTGTCAGGTTTGGGACCCTGACAGAGGCCTGGCAACAAGAAAGAACATCACGGGACCGTGCCTGCTCAGCATAGCGGCGGTGCCCTAAGAAAGGATCAGAAGCGAGATATATTGTGCTGAGTGAGAAACGAGATCAAAGCAAGAAGGAGAATACCAGTAGGAGTCGTGCTGTAAGACCGAGGCAACATCCTACTGAGGTGCACAACCGGCGGCCGGAACGCCGAGGAAGTATTCATATATCTAGCTCCAAGCAATACTTCAAACCAACGGCAGGACAGTCAGTCACAGGCGGGCTGTCTCACCTAAATCACCTATGCAGACTTGGGGGGCAACCTGTGGAGAGGGGCGACTCTAGGGTCCCGGAAGAGCTCCGAGCCTACCCGTCATACGGGTGCATCCCAACCATAACATCGGGAGGGACGGAGGATTAGCAGAACATCATCTAATCGAGTTGTTGTGAGGGAACACGAGAAACAGACACAACAGTTGTGGGGACTATCCCGTAAGCACAGCAGGGGAGGACCACAACACATAGCGCTAGCAGGAAGGCACAGATTTCCACCTGCAAAGGGAACTCTGGAGGTGCCATCGGACCGGCCGGACTTGCGCAGCCTGGTGAACCGTATTCCGGACTGAGGACCCAGAGACCTTCAGTAAAGAGGTAAAGAGACTGCAACCTGGTGTCCTCGTTATTTACTGCACCGCACCACCACCACTATCTACATCTATCACTGTACGCCCCTCAGCAGGGTCACGGACCGGGTCTAGCCACCGTGACAACTCCAGAGCAGAGACTCAGAGGCCCGGTACCGGGTACCCCTCGGCCCTGCGGCAGTGGGGGCGCTACAGGATTATATATATATGAAACCACAAAAGTAATACTGCAGGAAATAAATAAGACTCAAAATAATATATGAACTTTATTTAGTTCTCATTTTTGGTAGGAGCCACCCAAAGGATCTGACAATTTGAACAGTCTATAAAACTGAAGATTCTAAAAGAAGGTGCTAAAATTTAAAGATGCACTCCTCCCATCAAAGATGTTATCCACTTTATCCACTGTGTACTTTCAATTGCTTATTTTGCCTTTCTACCCAGCTAATTCTTCTGTTTTCCATTAGGTCTGTGACATCACATGATCAAAAACTGACTAGCTGAATCCTTCTTAGCTACTGTATTTTTCGGATTATAAGAAACACTTTTTTCCTCCAAATTTTTTGGGAAAATGGGGGTGCGTCTTATATATAAGGATCTTATAAGGATATACCTTACCGGCTGCGGTGGAGCAGGGTCCCATGGTCGCTGCTTGAGGAGGCAAGAGTGGAGCGTTGCTACAGGCTGCAGACAGGGATGAGAGGGTGTTCCAATGTGCGCTGCTGAGGGTGTTCGGTGGTGCGGGGGCTCTGCCGACATTTTGTGAAAGCCTATAGCCCCCGCACTTACATGGTTTACTATGCGGTGGACTCCAGGAAAATGGCTGCCGGGGACGGCGCATGCACAGATGGAGATCGCAGCACCAAGATCTCAGGGCTGAAAGTACATTTTGGCTTTCAGCTTCACCACCCTAAGCAAATGACCTGCTAACTCTCAAAACCAAGCAACATTATTCTGTGCTACTCTTCCTAGAACTGTCCTCTGTCTTTTACACAGTTGACCATTCCCTTCGATTATAAATCCTCTCTTCTGTGGGCAACAGCTCCTTGACTTTTCTGGATCTCATCATACAATATCAACAGAATATTTAGTCTTTCACTCACACATTTCCTTGTTTTACCATCTTTCGGTTGGTCTTTCTCAAGGCCTCTCCAGCCTAAAATACTGCAATATCCTTCATTGTACCATCTAACACTCACCCCTCCAAACCATCTTCATATCTGATGCCCAATTAATCCACTTCTCCTTTCACTGCTCTTCTGCCTCTCTCATCTGCTGATACTTTCTCTGGGACCCCATTACCCAGAGAATTCAGTTTAAACTATTATCAATGACTTACAAGGCTGTCTACAACCTGTCCTCGACAAACATCTCTAACCTAATCGTCAGATATCCTTCCACACATAATTGCTGGTCCTCACAAGACCTCCTGTATTGCTCTTCTCTTGTTTACTCATCACAAAGCGTTCCCCGCTGGGCCCCTGAACTGCAGTGACCTCGGTGAGATTAGCACTGCACCGTGAGACTTTTTCTCACTCTGCTAGCGGTGATCTCACCGAGGTCACCGCAGTTAAAGGGCCCATCTGGGAACACAGCCTCAGTGATTGGTGGAAACCTCAAGGACATCACCGCTAGTTAATGATGATGCGCTAGCAGCAACTCATTCACCAGTGGTTCTCAGCCTGGACAGTCGCATCTTGGCACCATCCAGGTTGAAAACTGTTTATCCCCAGATATTGATTATGTTGTTAGACAAACCGATGGACAGGTGAGGGATATTGTGAGATATGGGAAAATTATATTTAATTAATATTATTTTGATATCTGATGGAATTCCCTATCCGATACAGTTGGCTCAAAAATACTTTCTCCAAACTCAGCCCCACCCTTGGCATTCCCCCCAGGCTAAAAAGGAGGCATACCTCCCAACTTTTGAAGATGGGAAAGAGGGACAAAGTTTGCGGCGCGCAACGCGTGTCGCGGCAAATTTTAGGCTACGCCTCTGACCACACCCATTCATAATTAGTCACACCCATATCCACATCCCAACCACACCCATTTAGCACTGCTGATCACACTGTTTCATATACAATAATTATAAACAAAAAAATATGGCCACACAGTGCTCCATACTGTATAATGGCCACACATGATGCTCCATACTGTATGATGACCACACATGATGCTCCATACTGTATAATGGCCACACATGATGCTCCATACTGTATAATGACCACACATGATGCTCCATACTGTATAATATCCAAATCCAAACTGAAGAAAAGGACAGCGCCACACCAGATAGTGAAAAGCAGCTCACATATTTATTCTGCCTCCTGCGGCAACGTTTCGGTTCGAAGACCTTTGTCAAGGGCTTGACAAAGGTCTTCGGACCGAAACCTTGCCGCAGGAGGCAGAATAAATATGTGAGCTGCTTTTCACTATCTGGTGTGGCGCTGTCCTTTTCTTCAGTTTGGATTTGGATGTTCTATCTGGGATGGATCCCCTGGTGAGGACGTGCGCCCTGATGTCCATAGAGACTATATAATTATAGGGTGCGGCTTTACTGCTTTTTTTGTAACTTCCATACTGTATAATGACTGCACATGATGCTCCATACTGTATATTGGCTGCACATGATGCTCCATACTGTATAATGACTGCACATGATGCTCCATACTGTATAATGACTGCACATGATGCTCCATACTGTATATTGGCTGCACATGATGCTCCATACTGTATAATGGCCACACAGTGCTCCATACTGTATAATGACCACACATGATGCTCCATACTGTATAATGACCGCACATGATGCTCCATACTGTACACTCACTGGCCACTTTATTAGGTACACCATGCTAGTAACGGGTTGGACCCCTTTTGCCTTCAGAACTGCCTCAATTCTTCGTGGCATAGATTCAACAAGGTGCTGGGAGCATTCCTCAGAGATTTTGGTCCATATTGACATGATGGCATCACACAGTTGCCGCAGATTTGTCGGCTGCACATCCCTGATGCGAATCTCCCGTTCCACCACATCCCAAAGATTTCATGTTGTTTACGCCAAATTCTGACCCTACCATCCGAATGTCGCAGCAGAAATCGAGACTCATCAGACCAAGCAACGTTTTTCCAATCTTCTACTGTCCAATTTCGATGAGCTTGTGCAAATTGTAGCCTCAGTTTCCTGTTCTTAGCTGAAAGGAGTGGTACCCGGTGTGGTCTTCTGCTGCTGTAGCCCATCTGCCTCAAAGTTCGACGCACTGTGCGTTCAGAGATGCTCTTAGGCCTACCTTGGTTGTAACGGGTGGCGATTTGAGTCACTGTTGCCTTTCTATCAGCTCGAACCAGTCTGCCCATTCTCCTCTGACCTCTGGCATCAACAAGGCATTTCCGCCCACAGAACTGCCGCTCACTGGATTTTTTTTCTTTTTCGGACCATTCTCTGTAAACCCTAGAGATGGTTGTGCGTGAAAATCCCAGTAGATCAGCAGTTTCTGAAATACTCAGACCAGCCCTTCTGGCACCAACAACCATGCCACGTTCAAAGGCACTCAAATCACCTTTCTTCCCCATACTGATGCTCGGTTTGAACTGCAGGAGATTGTCTTGACCATGTCTACATGCCTAAATGCACTGAGTTGCCGCCATGTGATTGGCTGATTAGAAATTAAGTGTTAACAAGAAGTTGGACAGGTGTACCTAATAAAGTGGCCAGTGAGTGTATATTGGCTGCACATGATGCTCCATACTGTATAATGGCCCCACATGATGCTCCATACTGTATAATGACCCCACATGATGCTCCATACTGTATAATGACCCCACATGATGCTCCATACTGTATAATGACCCCACATGATGCTCCATACTGTATAATGACCCCACATGATGCTCCATACTGTATAATGACCCCACATGATGCTCCATACTGTATAATGACCGCACTGTTATGATCCGGTGACCTTGGAGCCGCATGAGACTTTCTCAGGAGAAGGTGGAACCTGTACTGACCGCAAACCCTAAACTGACACCGCAACTAGAAGTAGCCGTGGGGTGTACCTAACACATCCTAGACACCTCGACACATCCGGAGGACTAAATACCCCTATAGATGGAAATGGGAATTCTATCTTGCCTCAGAGCAGAACCCCAAAGAATAGGCAGCCCCCCACAAATATTGACTATGAGTATTAGAGGAAAGACACACGCAGGCAGAAATCAGGATTTAGCAAAAGAGGCCACGCTAGCTAAATAGGAAAGGATAGGACAGAATACTAAGCAGTCAGTATTAAAACCCTAAAAATATCCACAGCAGATAATACAAAAATTCCACCATCTAACTAAAGACATGGAAGGTATATCTGCATCTCCTGAGAATCCAACTTGACTGAAATTTCCAAACACAGTCTAAGCTGGACAAGAAAAAACAATGAATAGCACTGAATAGTAAAGCACACAGCATGTGTGCTGTAGAAACAAAAAACAGACACTTATCTTTGTTGATTTGGCAGCAGGGCAGGAGGAACCAGACAGAGATGCAAATCCTCCAAGAACAATGGACAACTGGCAAGGGCTTATGAATCCTGCACACCTAAATACCCCAGTCAGAGCTGCAATCAGCAGGGACACCTGCCCAGGATTGCAACCCAGGGACAACTGCACTACCACCAACAACCACCGGAGGGAACCCAAGAGCAGAATTCACAACACCGCACATGATGCTCCATACTGCATATTGGCCACACATGATACTTCGTACCATATAATGGCCACACATAGCTACTCCTACACGCGCGGCTGCGCTCCATACACTTTGCACACAAGGCTTTGCTCCGTACATACGCGCTCCGCTCCATACACCTCGTACACAAGCGGCTCCGCTCCGTACACCTCATACACATTTAGCTCCGTACACCTCATACACACACAGCTCTGCTCCATACACCTCATACACACACGGCTCTGCTCCATACACCTCGTACACATTCAGCTCCGCTCCATACACCTCGTACACATTTAGCTCAGCTCCATACACCTCATACATACACGGCTCCGCTCCATACACCTCATACACACACGGCTCCACTCCATACACCTCATACACACACGGCTCTGCTCCATACACCTCATACACACACGGCTGCGCTCCATACACCTCATGCACACACGGCTCTGCTCCGTACACCTCATACACACACGGCTCTGCTCCATACACCTCATACACACATGGCTCTGCTCTGTACACTTCATACACTCACGGCTCCGCTCCATACACCTCATACACACACGGCTCCACTCCGTACACCTCGTACACATTCAGCTCCGCTCCGTACACCTTGTACACATTCAGCTCCGCTCCATACACCTCGTACACACACGGCTCTGCTCCATACACCTCGTACACATTCAGCTCCGCTCCGTACACCTCGTACACATTCAGCTCTGCTCCATACACCTCGTACACATTCAGCTCTGCTCCATACACCTCATACACATTCAGCTCCGCTCCATACACCTCATACACACACGGCTCTGCTCTGTACACCTTGTACACATTCAGCTCCGCTCCATACACCTCGTACACATTTAGCTCTATACACCTCACACACACACGGCTCCGCTCCATACACCTCATACACACACGGCTCCGCTCCGTACAACTCGTACACACACGGCTCCGCTCCATACACCTCATACACACACGGCTCCACTCCATACACCTTGTACACATTCAGCTCCGCTCCATACACCTCGTACACACATGGCTCTGCTCCATACACCTCGTACACATTCAGCTCCGCTCCGTACACCTCGTACACATTCAGCTCCGCACCGTACCCCTCGTACACATTCAGCTCCGCTCCATACACCTCATACACACACGGCTCTGCTCTGTACACCTTGTACACATTCAGCTCCGCTCCATACACCTCATACACACACGGCTCCGCTCCATACACCTCATACACACACGGCTCCGCTCCATACACCTCATACACATTTAGCTCCGTACACCTCATACACACACAGCTCTGCTCCATACACCTCATACACACACGGCTCTGCTCCATACACCTCGTACACATTCAGCTCCGCTCCATACACCTCGTACACATTTAGCTCAGCTCCATACACCTCATACATACACGGCTCCGCTCCATACACCTCATACACACACGGCTCCACTCCATACACCTCATACACACACGGCTCTGCTCCATACACCTCATACACACACGGCTGCGCTCCATACACCTCATGCACACACGGCTCTGCTCCGTACACCTCATACACACACGGCTCTGCTCCATACACCTCATACACACATGGCTCTGCTCTGTACACTTCATACACTCACGGCTCCGCTCCATACACCTCATACACACACGGCTCCACTCCGTACACCTCGTACACATTCAGCTCCGCTCCGTACACCTTGTACACATTCAGCTCCGCTCCATACACCTCGTACACACACGGCTCTGCTCCGTACACCTCGTACACATTCAGCTCCGCTCCGTACACCTCGTACACATTCAGCTCTGCTCCATACACCTCGTACACATTCAGCTCTGCTCCATACACCTCGTACACATTCAGCTCCGCTCCATACACCTCATACACACACGGCTCTGCTCTGTACACCTTGTACACATTCAGCTCCGCTCCATACACCTCGTACACATTTAGCCCTATACACCTCACACACACACGGCTCCGCTCCATACACCTCATACACACACGGCTCCGCTCCGTACAACTCGTACACACACGGCTCCGCTCCATACACCTCATACACACACGGCTCCACTCCATACACCTTGTACACATTCAGCTCCGCTCCATACACCTCGTACACACACGGCTCTGCTCCGTACACCTCGTACACATTCAGCTCCGCTCCGTACACCTCGTACACATTCAGCTCCGCACCGTACCCCTCGTACACATTCAGCTCCGCTCCATACACCTCATACACACACGGCTCTGCTCTGTACACCTTGTACACATTCAGCTCCGCTCCATACACCTCATACACACACGGCTCCGCTCCATACACCTCATACACACACGGCTCCGCTCCATACACCTCATACACACACGGCTCTGCTCCGTACACCTCGCACACACACGGCTCCGCTCCATACACCTCGTACACACACGGCTCCGCTCCATACACCTCATACACACACGGCTCCGCTCCATACACCTTATACACACACGGCTCCGCTCCATACACCTCGCACACACACGGCTCCACTCCATACACCTCGTACACACACGGCTCCACTCCATACACCTCATACACACAAGGCTCCGCTCCATACACCTCGCACACATGGCTCCGCTCCATACACCTCATACACACATGGCTCCGCTCCATACACCTCGTACACACATGGCTCTGCTACATCCACACTGTACACCTCCTGACCCCACACAACGCATTACTTACCTCATCCTGCAGCACCATGTGGCAAGTTGGCAACCAGCACAGCCGAGTCCTGCAATCCACGGAGGTCCCGATCATGTGACCCCTGACTCCTCCCCTCCTGTGACCTCATCACAGGTCCTGTGCGCAGAAAGCAGGCAGCCATACGGAAGGGTAAGGGCCCGGGGCATGGCTTAACACAAGGGGGCATGTCGGCTGCTTCTCCTGCTGTCTTCGGGAAGCAGAGCATCCCGTGCTGTACAGCGGGGCAAAGGCTCAAAACCGGGACAGTCCCGCACAATGAGGGATGGTTGGGAGCTATGAGGAGGTCATATACACATCAAACAATGGGACCTCATTATCCAGCGAAGGCACTTCCTTGGGCAGAGCAGACCAATGTTTTGTTTTTTTTAACTAGGTCGAGCAACTAGGCCTTTGAAACTCTCCCCAGGGGGAGGAGGGCAAAAGGCATAGACCCTGTGTCCCCTGGCACCAAGTCCGGCAATTATCACAGGGTTGGGAACTCTTGTGCAATTACCAGCCAGCTGGCTTCCTTTGTCGGACTCAGACGTATTGGCACAACAGATTCCAGGTTAAACAGCACAAGTCTCTGAGATACTGAACCTAGAAAATGACCTATAATAAAAGAATGCAATATCTCTGAACCTAGCCGAGTTCATAATCAGAATCTGCATTCCTTTCCCCCCAGGCCCATACCATGCAGCCACCTCTAGGCCTCTGCGTTATTGAGTTATAAAGCATAGCTACCAGAAATTAAATATGGTAGCCATATTTGGTCTCACTGGCACAGATAAAATCCAGCAGAACCCAGTGGCGCCTTGCTGAAGCTAACAGCTGAGGGTTGCAGCCCGCAGCTGTCAGGTTTGCCTGGCTGGGTATCAAAAATACAAGGGAACCGACATCATTAAAAAAATATACGGTATATATATTTATAGCGCAGGTGGCGGCTGATGAATACTCCCATCACTGCCGCCTGCTCTCACTGTTATCAGTTGAATACAACTCTCAACATTGTCCCCCACTAGAGCTGATCGCAGCAAAAGCAGGGGACAGTGATGTGAGCTGTCTTCACTTCAGCACCCGACATCGGGAAACAGCGCGAACAGTACCGCTGATTCCCAGGTGCTGGTACTTGTTACACTGGTGACACATGGATGTCATCCGTGTGTTATCAGTGTACGGGACGTTTTGCAGCCCGTGTTGATATCAGAAACACTGACGTCTGAAATAGCCCTTAGTGAACTCAATCATTTCTCGAACTTTGGACGACTTTTGCTGATTTTTAGGAAAAAAACTCGAGAATCCGAATACTAGTTCAAATGTGCAACGTTTGTGCCAAATTTGAGATTGGCAAACCTTGTTTCCGAACAAGTTCCCTCATCTCTAGACATTTTTATAGGACGGGAACATTATTATAGGACAGTGGACATTATTACAGATAGGGGCCAAAACGGAGGACATTATTACATGGACCCATTAGTCTGACCAGCATGCTGATGGGGGCCACAGTAAATATTTTGCACCTGGGCCCATAGGACTCTAGTTTTGCCACTGCATGAAATTAATGGTTCTTTAACATAAATAATAATACTAGACAATAATAACCAACAAGCTTTTGTGCGAATGGATTGCAACCGATAAATACTGGTACCATTTACCCTAACCACCAAGCTAAGGGACTCTGTTGTAACCATTTTCATTTTCCTCCAGATCGTGTTCACTTGAATTGTGTAGGGTTCCCACACATGTACATAGTTATGATGTGATAAAGTACTGATCACGGGACAGATATTTATTTCTGTTAGTAATCCTATTGATGAACACCACAGTCCGCCAGGCTTCTGCTAAAAAACCACACTAGATTGTATTAAACTGCACAATAAATGATCCATAATATTGCTTCTCTCTAGTACTAAGCCAAAATCCCAATCTAATTCCCGTCTTGCGTTATAAACCCAAACAAACAAAGTCATGTCTGATCAGGACCACGTCCACCTTATTACAGCAATTTTCTTTGATTGTTGGCTTTGAAGTGCTGATTTCATTTTCGTATTCTGGATAAACAGCTTGTGTCAGTATGTGGTCATAAGGGGCTGTGTGTAATACTAGTTTCCTGTGGGTCCATTTAATTCTCTTTTAATTATGTCTTTTCTCAATTTGTTTGCTTTCTAAGCTGCACATGGCCTCTAATGGAAAATGTTCATTTGTATGTATTACAGCTGACATGAAATCAGTCTGGTTTGCTATGAAAAGAGTTGTCAATAGTAACCATACTATACTTTTATATTCCTTTTGGTCATTTTTACCCTGTTCCTGACATAAGATTAGTGAGCTTGTGAGTCTCCCGCCAGGGCCGTGGGGTATTCGGTACCGGGTTCGGTACTTAAAGGTGGATGTCACGGTGGCGGCGACCCGGTCCGTGGCCCTGGGCGCCCATGTTAAAGGGAATGTCTTTAAAGGGTTTTTGAGAATAAAGTTTCTTCGTGACCCCACCTGTGGTATTCAGTCAGTGGGGACCGATGCTGCTTAAAGAGGTCTTCTGGGGTGATGTTATGGCAGCTAAGAAGGTCCCCAGGGCTCCTGGTGTGTAGATGAGGATGGTGAGTGGTGCAGTAAAGAACGGAGGACACAGGTTTGCAGTCTCTTTACCTGGTTTACTGAAGACTTCAAGTATCCACAGTCCAGGGCACCAGATCACAGGTACAGGCAGGGTCTGGCCGGCTTGGAAGCAATTTCAGAGTCCAGGTGGAGATGAAAGCCTTCCTACCAGCGCTTTGATGTAGTCCCTTGCTGCCTGTGGCTTCTATCAAGGTCCTCACAGTTCTCTCTGTCCTCCATAAAGGTGGAACACTAACCCGTATGACAGGTGGCTCGAGCCTTTTTACAGGCTCTCTATCACGACCCGGGCTCTATGTGCCACTGTGTCTCCTAGGTATTAGGGAGGACAGGTTACATGTAGTCCAGCTGTCTTGCCGATTTCTGCTGTGCCTCCTAGAGTCCGACACAACCTTGGTCTTCCGGCTACCGGAATCTGGGCTCTGCAGGGAGGTAGCCCAGTCGCAGCTATTCTCCCCAGTTGTCACTCTCCTGTGCTTCGCTCTCCTGCACGCTCACTACAAATCTGTTCTTCCTTCTGTATTCTCTCAATCCTGGAGCTGCAGCACCTCTGGCTGCACAGCCCCTCACACGTCTCTCTGCCTCAGACTGCTCCAGTCTGCTGTCTAGCACTAACTAACTGACTTTCCCTCCAGACCAGAATATTTATATAGGGAAGCCACCCATAAGCTGGATCAGAGCTCCCCCTTCTGGCCTGGAGTGTGAACATGTTGTATGCTTGTGTTACCTGATGAAAGAGATCTTCGCTCGCTTCCAAGCGTGACATCACTCTCCCTGTGAGGAAAGCAATGCCACTGTAACAACCAGGACCCTGGGTTGTTACACTCCCCCCTGTTAAATCCAGTACTCCCAGACTGGGAAAAGAAGAACAATAATAAGAGGATATTAGAAGACAGACAAAAACATTTTTTTTTATATGCATATAAACAGGGTGAACAGGCTTCCCTTTATGGGAGGTAATTAATTCTTAGACGTTGCAAACTTTATTACAGGGTATAAATAACTTTTCAAAGATTTACTATGAAACAGCGACTACCCTTACAGGTACACTACTTTAAGACTGTCTTTAATTAAAGTGCAAAACCTTCATCACTACTTTCACTATAATTCTCAACACTATCTGGATACTTTTCCTATCTCGCATACAAAACACTATCTATCTACTTCCCTTACCGGGTAACTTTTCTGACTGTATTAAACACTATCACTTCTACAAAGCGCAACAAGTTTTAACATTCTATACTGACGTAGTATATTTAAAGGTGCAATCAACATTTTTCAAGTCATTAACTCAATAACATTTTAAACAGCAGCAACGATGCGAGGGACCCGTTCCGTAAACCCCTAACATAGGTTTGGGCGGGCGTAGTATCCAGACCCTGTCTTCAGCCATGCCGAACAGGTTTTTCTTCAGGTCTATAAACAAATCAACATTTAAGGCAACATTAGCAACTGTTTCTTTAACGTTTTTTTTGTAAATCCAGTAGGAAGCACCTAAGTAGGTGCCAACTATGTACATTGGAGAGTTTTTGGACCATTCACCGTCCATGGCCTCAATGTTTCTAAAACAAATGAACTTTTTGAAGCAGAAACCTTACCAGGTTAATCAAAACTCTTTAAACTCTGAACTTATTTTACAGTCATTTTATCTTGCTAATTTAATTTTTCTTCCACCAAGGTAGCACCTGCACAGTACAGTCTCCTAGTCGGGAGCTCAAACATATGCCAGGTACAACGTAAAGTTCATCAGTACTCACGATGGGAGTCTGGGTGCTCCTTGAATTCTGTTCTACTGCAGTTTGAGTAGCCTTGGAACACATGATGGTTAGTTCTCTGTGGCGGGCAGGTGCAGGGATTACTGGCTGTGGCTCTGGGTCACTTGCAGGTGACCTGGGTCCTTTTGGGGCACATTTGTGCACGTGCATTGTGTACCACCCTTTTTCTCCCAAGTGCCTAGTGTAAATGACGCGGTCTCCGGGGTAGAGGTCCCTGTCCGGGTGTCCCTCTAATAGGGGGGATTCTACATCACGCCTGTTGACGAATACCTCCTGTTGCACGCCAGGTTCTTTAATGAATCCCCAGCCAGATTTGATGCGGAATGCCACTACAGTCCCTTGTCTCCGTGGGCCCTTGTCTTCATGGCTTATCCTCCTGGTCTGAGCTTTAGCCTGCAGATCTAGTTCCTTTGCAGCCCTGTGTTGGAGGTCCCGCTCCCTGTTCTCCTGCTCCTGTTTGAGCGCCTGCTGCAGACAGTACTCTTTCTGGCTGATTACTTCCAGATGTTCTCCCTCAGCCTGGGCCTCCCTGGGAAACCCTATCAGGTTGGTGCTGGAGTGGTCCCACCGGAGGTTCCCCATTCTCTTTGTACTTCCTGGGCCTCTTTCGTCGGCTGCAACAGGGCTTCGGAGGTATATACTATCTTCCAGGGCCGCTCCCACTCGATCAGTCTGCACACCTGGCCGGGTGGTAAGGGTGGCGGGGCGTCTATGGGCCCTATCAGGGTGTCCTCGGCTACCGGGGCAGGGTCGGTCTTTTTACCTGCTGCCGCGTTGTCTTCGGTGTCGGGTTCCTCCGTCACTGGCTGAGATTCTGGAAGCTGGCTGCGCTGCTGCTCCCATGCTTTTGTGGCTGCGCGGAACCAGGTCTGCCGCAGCTGACAGCACAGCTCCTCCACTTCTGCTCCGAGAACCTCCGGGTTCATTGCTGACGCATGTCCTCTTCTTTCTCCCATTGGCTGGGGCCGTTGCTTGCTTCCTCCCCCTCCTCCAGGTGACCTCCGCTCGCCATCTTGCCAACCAAGCTCTCGGCCATGTCTCCTTGCTGTTCCTTTTCTGCCTCCATCTGTGGGCGGTTCCTTTTTCCTTCTTTTCCGCCATCCCAGATCAGGAGGCGGACTTCTCCTGCTGATGGACAGATCTCCCGGACATAGTAATAACGATGAGGGGCGGCCATAACTCTCGCGCTGTTCTTCCAAGATCCGCCTACGACAACATGCCCAACTCCTCCTGCACGCCACATGGTGCTGCAATGGTGGCGGTTTTGGCGGCAATTCACAGTTCACAGTCTCACAAGAAATCACAGTCTCTTAGGCACACATGACTCACTTCAATGGGTCGGTCCATCCTGTGCGTGACACCAAAAATAAGTCACCCATCAGGGCCGTGGGGTACTCAGTACTGGGTCCGGTACTTAAAGGGGAATGTCATGGTAGCAGCGACCCGATCCATGGCCCTGGGCGCCCATGTTAAAGGGAATGTCTTTAAAGGGGTTTTGAGAATAAAGTTTGTTTGTGACGCCACCTGTGGTATTCGGTCAGTGGGGACCGACGCTGCTTAAAAGGGTCCTCTGGGGTGATGTTATGGCAGCTAAGATGGTATAACTTCAAACAGGTGAAGTAGGTCCCCAGGGCTCCCGGTGTGTAGAGGAGGATGGTGAGTGGTGCAGTAAGGAACGGAGGACACAGGTTTGCAGTCTCTTTACCTGGTTTACTGGAGACTTCAAGTATCCACAGTCCAGGGCACCAGATCACAAGTACAGGCAGGGTCCAGCCAGCTTGGAAACAAGTTCAGAGTCCTCTTTACCAGGTGAAGATGAAAGCATGCCTACCAGTTCTTTGGTGTATTCCCTTGCTGCTTGTGGCTTCTATCAAGGCCCTCACAGTTCTCTCTGTCCTTCATAAAGGTGGGACACTAACCCATATGACAGGTGGCTTGAGCCTTTTTACAGGGTCTCTATCATGACCCGGGCTCTATGTGCCACTGTGTCTCCTGGGTATTAGGGTGGACAGGTTACGTGTAGTCCAGCTGTCCTGCCGGTTTCTGTTATGATCCGGTGGTAGGATCACCAAACTGACCTGATAGGTAAACCTGAATAGTAGGACAAGCTCCGGGGATGTGGGAACTATACCGACCGCAATCCTGATCCTATCCACAAACACTAAAGGCAGCCGTGGAGCGATACCTAAAAACCTAGACGCCTCTTCACAGCCTAAGAAACTAGCTACCCCTAGAGAGAAAGCAAAGCCTCACTTGCCTCAGAGAAATAACCCCAAAGTTTAGGCAGCCCCCACAAATAATAACGGTGAGTTAAGGGGAAAATACAAACATAGGAATGAAAAACAGGTTTAAGCAAATTAGGCCCGCTAAAGCTAAATAGACAGAAGATAGCAGGGATCTGTGCGGTCGGTACAAAAACTATCAAAAACTATCCACGCAGAAAGTACAAGAACCCCCACACCGACTCACGATGTGAGGGGCGCACTCTGCTCCCCAGAGCTACCAGCAACCGAAAAATCACATATAAGCAAGCTGGACTGAACACATCATATACTGAGAAACATTTTCAAGGAAACAATGAGCAAAAAGAAGTAGCAAGACTTAGCTTCTCAGAAATAGACAGGTCACCAGGAAAATCCAGGAGAGGTCAGAACCAGTACTGAATACAACAACAGCAGGCAACAAGTAAAGGTCCAGGTGGAGTTAAATAGGAACCAGCATAGCAGGAAATGAGGCAGCTGAGCCCAGCTCCAGACCCGCAGTATCGCTAAAGGCCACCAGAGGGAGCCCAGATGGAATTCACAACAGTACCCCCCCCTTGAGGAGGGGTCACCGAACCCTCACCAGAGCCCCCAGGCCGATCAGGATGAGCCGAATGAAAGGCACGAACCAAATCGGCCGCATGGACATCAGAGGCGACAACCCAGGAATTATCCTCCTGACCATAGCCCTTCCATTTAACTAAGTACTGAAGCTTCCGTCTCGAAACACAAGAATCCAAGATCTTTTCCACCACATACTCTAATTCCCCTCGACCAAGACTGGAGCAGGAGGGTCAAAATAAGGAACCACAGGCACCACATATCTCCGCAACAATGACCTATGGAACACATTGTGAATGGCAAATGATGCTGGGAGGTCCAAACGAAATGACACAGGGTTAAGGATTTCCAAAATCTTATAAGGACCGATGAAACGAGGCTTGAACTTAGGAGAGGAAACCTTCATCGGAACATAACGAGAAGACAACCATACCAAATCCCCCACACGAAGTCGGGGACCCACACACAGCGACGGCGGTTAGCAAAGCGCTGAGCCTTCTCTTGTGACAACATCAAATTGTCCACCACGTGGTTCCAAATCTGCTGCAACCTATCCACCACAGAATCCACCCCAGGACAGTCAGAAGGCTCAACCTGACCTGAGGAAAAACGAGGATGAAAACCAGAATTGCAATAAAAAGGCGAAACCAAAGTAGCAGAACTAGCCCGATTATTGAGGGCGAACTCAGCCAATGGCAAAAAAGTCACCCAATCATCCTGATCCGCAGAAACAAAACATCTCAGATAAGTCTCCAAGGTCTGATTAGTTCGTTCGGTTTGGCCATTCGTCTGAGGATGGAAGGCCGATGAAAAAGATAATTCAATGCCCATCTTAGCACAAAAGGACCGCCAAAATCTGGACACAAATTGGGATCCTCTGTCAGACACAATATTCTCAGGAATACCATGCAAACGAACCACATTCTGAAAAAAACAGTGGAACCAAATCGGAGGAGGAAGGCAGCTTAGGCAAGGGCACCAAATGGACCATTTTAGAAAAACGATCACAAACCACCCAGATAACAGACATCTTCTGAGAGACTGGAAGATCCGAAATAAAATCCATGGAAATATGCATCCAGGGCCTCTTCGGGACAGGTAAAGGCAAAAGCAATCCACTGGCACGAGAACAGCAAGGCTTGGCCTGAGCACAAATCCCACAGGACTGCACAAAGGAACGCACATCCCGCGACAAGGAAGGCCACCAAAAGGACCTAGCCACCAAATCCCTGGTACCAAAAATCCCAGGATGACCCGCCAACACCGAAGAATGAACCTCGGAAATGACTCTACTGGTCCATCTATCCGGGACAAACAGTCTCTCCGGTGGACAACGGTCAGGTCTATTGGCCTGAAATTCCTGCAGTACCCGTCATAAATCAGGGGAGATGGCAGACAAAATCACCCCCTCTCTGAGGACACCAACCGGTTCAGAAACTCCCGGAGAGTCAGGCACAAAGCTCCTAGAAAGAGCATCAGCCTTCACGTTCTTCGAACCCGGAAGGTATGAAACCACGAAATCGAAACGGGAGAAAAACAGCGACCATCGAGCCTGTCTAGGATTTAGCCATTTAGCAGACTCGAGATAAGTCAAATTCTTGTGATCCGTCAAGACCACCACACGATGCTTGGCTCCCTCAAGCCAATGTCGCCACTCCTCAAATG
This sequence comes from Ranitomeya variabilis, assembly GCF_051348905.1. NCBI lineage: Eukaryota > Metazoa > Chordata > Amphibia > Anura > Dendrobatidae > Ranitomeya > Ranitomeya variabilis. The sequence continues at coordinate 78,102,185 of NC_135238.1, forward strand.
CCCATTTCATTGCCAACAACTCCCGATTACCAACATCATAATTCCGCTCGGCAGGTGAAAACTTCCTTGAAAAGAAAGCACATGGCCTCATCACAGAGCCATCAGAGCTTCTCTGTGACAAGACAGCCCCAGCTCCAATCTCAGAAGCATCAACCTCGACCTGGAAGGGCAGAGAGACATCCGGCTGATGCAAGACAGGAGCCGAAGAGAACCGACGTTTGAGCTCCTGAAAGGCCTCCACGGCCGCAGGAGACCAATTCGTCACATCAGAACCCTTCTTGCTCAAATCCGTCAAAGGCTTAACCACACTGGAAAAATTAGTGATGAAGCGACGGTAAAAATTAGCAAAACCCAAGAACTTCTGAAGACTCTTTACCGATGTAGGTTGAGTCCAGTCATAAATAGCCTGGACCTTGACTGGATCCATCTCAATGGTGGAAGGAGAAAAAATAAAGCCCAGAAAGGAAACCTTCTGGACTCCGAAGAGACATTTAGAGCCCTTCACAAACAAGGCATTGGCTCGCAGGACCTGAAATACCATCCTGACCTGCTTTACATGAGATTCCCAATCATCAGAAAAAAACAAAATATCATCTAGATACACAATCATAAACCTATCTAGATATTCTCGGAAGATATCGTGCATGAAGGACTGGAACACAGAAGGGGCATTAGAAAGCCCGAAAGGCATCACCAAGTACTCAAAATGGCCTTCGGGCGTACTGAATGCTGTTTTCCATTCATCGCCCTGCTTTATACGCACAAGATTATACGCTCCACGAAGATCTATCTTGGTGAACCAACTGGCCCCCCTAATCCGAGCAAACAGATCGGACAACAGTGGCAAAGGATACTGAAATTTGACCGTGATGTTATTTAGAAGGCGATAATCTATACAGGGTCTCAGAGAACCATCCTTCTTGGCCACAAAAAAGAACCCCGCACCCAAAGGGGACGAGGATGGGCGAATATGCCCCTTCTCCAAAGACTCCTTGATATAACTCCGCATAGCGGCATGTTCTGGTACAGACAAATTAAAAAGTCGTCCCTTAGGGAACTTACTACCAGGAATCAAATTTATGGCGCAATCACAATCCCTATGAGGAGGTAGGGCACTGGACTTGGGCTCATCAAATACATCCTGGTAGTCCGACAAAAATTCAGGGACTTCAGAAGGAGTAGAAGAAGCAATAGACACCAAAGGAGCATCGCCATGAATCCCCTGGCAACCCCAACTTGACACAGACATTGCTTTCCAATCCAGGACTGGATTATGAGCCTGCAGCCATGGCAGACCTAACACGACAACATCATGCAAATTATGTAACACAAGAAAGCGAATCACCTCCTGATGTGCAGGAGTCATGCACATGGTCACTTGAGCCCAGTACTGAGGTTTATCCTTGGCCAATGGCGTGGCATCAATTCCCTTTAGTGGAATAGGGAATTGCAAAGGCTCCAAGATAAAACCACAGCGCCTGGCAAAAGACAAATCCATCAAATTTAGGGCAGCACCTGAATCCACAAAAGCCATAACTGAGTAGGATGACAGAGAGCAAATCAAAGTAACACACAAAATGAATTTAGGCTGTACAGTACCAATGGTGACAGACTTAGCGAATTTTTTTATGCGCTTAGAACAATCTGAGATAACATGAGCAGAATCACCACAGTAAAAGCACAACCCATTCTGACGTCTGTGATTTTGCCGTTCAATTCTGGTCAGAATCCTGTCACATTGCATAGACTCAGGCTTCTGCTCAGAAAATACCGTCAGATGGTGCACTGGTTTGCGCTCCTGTAAGCGCCGATCAATCTGAATGGCCAAAGACATTGACTCATTCAGACCCGCAGGCGTGGGGAACCCCACCATAACGTCCTTAATAGCTTCAGAAAGACCCTTTCTGAAAATCGCTGCCAGGGCACACTCATTCCATTGAGTGAGCACAGACCATTTCCTAAACTTCTGACAGAAAACCTCTGCTTCATCCTGACCCTGGGAGAGAGCCAGCAAAACCTTTTCTGCCTGGTCTACCAGAATAGGTTCCTCATAAAGCACTCCAAGCGCCAGAAAAAACGCATCCACATTTTGCAATGCAGGATCTCCCGGCGCCAGAGAGAATGCCCAATCTTGAGGGTCACCACGAAACAAAGAAATAATAATTTTAACTTGCTGAACCGGATCACCAGAGGAACGAGGTCTCAGAGAAAGGAATAATTTGCAATTATTTTTAAAGTTCAAAAACCTAGATCTGTCTCCGGAGAACAGCTCAGGAATAGGTATCTTAGGCTCTGACATAGGACTGCGGACTACATAATCCTGAATGCCTTGTACCCTAGCAGTGAGATGATCCACACTAGAAGACAGACTCTGAAGGTCCATAGATGCAGCTGAATTCTGAACCACCCAGAGATTAAGGGGAGGAGAGAGGCTAGACACACTGCAGAGGAAAAAAAAAATGAACTCAGGATTTCTCTTATCCCTCTTTTGCGATGCATTAACTCTTTATGGGCCTGCTGTACTGTTATTGCAGCGCCCCAGAGTTCTGGTCGTTGCAGTACTGTGGCTCTGCCACTAAGGGGAGCCATGGTACGTTCGATGGCACTGAAGGAGTTCCTCCAATCAGGTATCACAGACACCAATATGTTTCACAGCAGGGCCTCCGGGGGGAGCTAAGGGTGCTATTCATTAGGCCACTCCCCACGATAGTGGGTAAACTGGGGGTCAGGCAGGAAGTTAGAAGAGAACGCTGACGGGATTGAACAGAGCAACACCCTGTGGCAGAGGGTGTTGTGAAGGGAGAGACTGTAGGGTCTCTGCCAGGGGTGGGATCCTGGCAGAGGCTTGGCATTGAGAGAACGTAACGGGACCGTGCCTGCTCAGCTTAGCGGCGGTGCCCAAGAAAGGACTAGAAGCGAGGCAGATTGTGCTGAGTGAGAAACGAGATCAAGCAGAAGGAGAATACCAGCAGGGGTTTTGTTGAAAGAGGCAGCACCCTGCTGAGGCGCAATACCGGTGGCCGGAACGCCGAGGGAGTGGATTAGAATACAGCTTCAAGCCATACTCCAAACAGCGGCAGGACAGTCGGTCTCAGGCGGGCTGTCTACCACATATCACCTATGAAGTCTTGGGGGGCAATTGCGGGAGAGGGGCGTCTCTAGGGTCCCGGAAGAACTCCAGGCCTACCTGACAAACGGGTGCCATTCCAACCTGAATACAGGGAAGGGGTGGATTACAGAAGAACATCAAATCGAGTTGTGAGGGAACTTAAGAAACAGACACAACCGTTGTGGGGTCACTTTCCGTGAGCACAGCAGGGAAGGACTACAACACATAGCGCTAGAAGGAAGGCACAGATCTCCACCTGAGAGGAGAACTCTGGAAGTGCCATTGGACCGGCCGGACTTGCGCAGCCTGGTGAACCGTATTCTGGACTGAGGACTCAGAGATCTCCAGTAAAGAGGTAAAGAGACTGCAACCTGGTGTCCTCGTTATTTACCGCGACCTGCACCCCACAACTGCACCGCTACACCACCATTAGCACCACTTATTTCACCGGACGTCCCCCACTGACGGACAGGGCCACGGACCGGGTCTAGCCACCGTGACAACCCCAGGACTGAGACCTAGAGGCCCGGCTCCGGGTACCCCTCGGCCCTGCGGCGGTGTGGGGGCGCGCCGCAACTTGGCGTCACGAACAGGATCTACTTAAGCCTGAAGAATCAGGTCATGTGTGCCTAGAGACTGTGATTTACTGTGCTTGAACTGTACTTTATTGAGAGGACTGTGTGTTGTGCTATTTGCCGCCAAAATCCGCCGCCATTACAGCGCTGAGGAGAGCGCAGGAAGAGAAGAGGGGCGTGAAGTGGGCGTAGGCAAGCTGGAGAGCGCGAACAACAATGGCCGCCCAGTCTAAGTATTTCTGTGTCCTGAGGACGTGTCCGTCAACAGCTGAGGTACGCCTCCTGATCTTGGTCGGAGGGTGGAGACCATGGGGACGGGGCCGCCCACGGAAGAGACCGCGGGAAGGAGACGCGGGAGAGGAGAAAAAGATGGCGACACCCGGAGCACCATGCGGAGCTGACCCGGCCCGGCCTGAGGCTGCGCAGCCTGGGGTAGCCCCAGAGATACCAACACTGCGGGGTCTGACCCTTGCAGGGCCACAGATGGGACGACCCCCTGTACCGATGTCTGCGGAGTGCGCGGCTGCAGCCGAGGCCCGACAGTTAGCACGCCGGCTGAAAGAGGATGCCCGTGTGCTTGCTCGGATGGGTCAACCAACGGAGATCCGCTTGTCCCCAGTATCCCCCGCTCCGTCCCACCTGGCCGCGTCTGAAGGTACGCTACCGACTCCGGACCTGAAAATAATCTCGGACGCCGAACGCTTCCGGCGTCTGCTGGCCGCCTGGCGGAGCCGACCCCAGCCGGCGGAGCAGATTGATTTGATTGGCGCGCCGGAGATTTCGACCTCGCACTGGGGTGTGGTGGTGGCCTTTAATCCCCGATATGGGAGAGGAGTGATCCAAGAAATTGGAGAGCCAGTACAAGTTCGGGTAGACCGAGAAGAGGTGGAACCTTGCCGCGGGGGGTTTGATCGCGACCTGGAGCCAGGAGATGCCGTCACCTATACGAGGTGGAAGAGGGACGCCAGTGAGACGGGCTGGTTCGCTCGAGGGGTCCAGCGATGCATCGCCCTCCAGGCTGCTGCGGGGACACCAGAAGGGGATAGTCCCGGAGGAAAGGCAGCAGAACCCGGCCCCGCGGAACCGCAAGGAGCCCAGCCTCGCCGCACTCCAGAGGGACGTGTGCACCTGCCGACAAGGAGGACCCCCCGGAGGGGAATCTTATCCTTACTGGGACCAGAACGGCGTCCTGGCTCACCGGGCCGATCTGTTGGTCTGGTGAGGCCAGAAAAGAGATCACCTTCCGCAGAACCTCAGTAAGACATTGCTGTCAGAAAATAGTTGCTATTTTATTGTTTTAACTACTCCTGATTGTTTGCTGCTAAAACCCGTCCAGGGTAAACTTTAAAAGGTGACCCCTTTTGTTGACCCGGGGTCACTATTGTTGTTTTCCAGAAGTTTTACACAAACTGCAGAAATCATGGACTGTGCATGATTCGAACTTCCTTGTAAATAGTTTGCACCTTCTTAAGGGTGCCTCCTACTGGTTTTAGTTAAAAGACACTTTGCGAAGATACCTTTCCTACTGGTTTTAGTTAAAAGACACTTTGCGAAGATACCTTTCCTACTGGTTTTAGTTAAAAGACACTTTGCGAAGATGCCATTCCGGAGCCTTTGCATGGACTGGTAGGCTGAGAAGACGAGCTACCTCAGAAAGGCTTGGTCCCCTCTTAAAGGGGATGCGTGGAATTGAACTTGAAAGCGATACTGTTTTAGAACGGTAACATGATGATGCTTTGAGAAAAAGAATGTAACTGTTTTACATGAAAAGTTATATGTGTTTAAATTGTTTGAATTGTGAAATCTGAAAATAATGTTTTGTAAAAGGAAAAGATGCAGAGAGCCCGCAGGGGTAGAAGTAAGGATCTGCGTAGTTGAAAGTAAAGAAGTAATGATGAAGGTGAGGATAGAAGGTAAACCCTGCGTCCCCATAGAAAGTTACTTTGTTACTAAGGACAGAAAGCGAACCCGTAGGGGTTAGAGAGTGAGTCCTTAAAGGAGCCGAGTAGAGCTGGCTCAGAGTTCTTTAAACGAAAGGAATGTTATGTCTATACTATGTATAGTAGCGAAAGGCAGTAGGCCCTGGCTGAACGGGGCGGTCCTGTAAAAGAAAGGAGAGGCAGTAGGTCTGGTGCCATAGGGACAGGCGGTCCTGCAGGTTCAAAGTAGGAGAATGTGAAGTTACCCTACCCTGTAATGTGATTATAGGAAGGCCTTTGGTAAACTAAGAGTGTATGTTTCTTAAAGGCAATGTTAATTTATTGTTCCAGAATTTGCACTAAGTAGAATACCCGGTTGGGTAACAGGAGTTATGTATAGCCTGTAATTTATAATGTTGACTATGTTTGTAACGTTAAAAGTGTCCTCACCTCCCATAAAGGGAAGCCTGTTCAAGTATACTTATTGTTTTGCACTCAACAAAATTGTATGTCTGTTTACTAATCTGTATTGTTGTTTTTCTTCCCAGTCCCGGAGTACTGTGTTTAACCAGGGGGGAGTGCAGCGCCCCAGAGTTCTGGTCGTTGCAGTACTGTGGCTCTGCCACTAAGGGGAGCCATGGTACGTTCGATGGCACTGAAGGAGTTCCTCCAATCAGGTATCACAGACACCAATATGTTTCACAGCAGGGCCTCCGGGGGGAGCTAAGGGTGCTATTCATTAGGCCACTCCCCACGATAGTGGGTAAACTGGGGGTCAGGCAGGAAGTTAGAAGAGAACGCTGACGGGATTGAACAGAGCTACACCCTGTGGCAGAGGGTGTTGTGAAGGGAGAGACTGTAGGGTCTCTGCCAGGGGTGGGATCCTGGCAGAGGCTTGGCATTGAGAGAACGTAACGGGACCGTGCCTGCTCAGCTTAGCGGCGGTGCCCAAGAAAGGACTAGAAGCGAGGCAGATTGTGCTGAGTGAGAAACGAGATCAAGCAGAAGGAGAATACCAGCAGGGGTTTTGTTGAAAGAGGCAGCACCCTGCTGAGGCGCAATACCGGTGGCCGGAACGCCGAGGGAGTGGATTAGAATACAGCTTCAAGCCATACTCCAAACAGCGGCAGGACAGTCGGTCTCAGGCGGGCTGTCTACCACATATCACCTATGAAGTCTTGGGGGGCAATTGCGGGAGAGGGGCGTCTCTAGGGTCCCGGAAGAACTCCAGGCCTACCTGACAAACGGGTGCCATTCCAACCTGAATACAGGGAAGGGGTGGATTACAGAAGAACATCAAATCGAGTTGTGAGGGAACTTAAGAAACAGACACAACCGTTGTGGGGTCACTTTCCGTGAGCACAGCAGGGAAGGACTACAACACATAGCGCTAGAAGGAAGGCACAGATCTCCACCTGAGAGGAGAACTCTGGAAGTGCCATTGGACCGGCCGGACTTGCGCAGCCTGGTGAACCGTATTCTGGACTGAGGACTCAGAGATCTCCAGTAAAGAGGTAAAGAGACTGCAACCTGGTGTCCTCGTTATTTACCGCGACCTGCACCCCACAACTGCACCGCTACACCACCATTAGCACCACTTATTTCACCGGACGTCCCCCACTGACGGACAGGGCCACGGACCGGGTCTAGCCACCGTGACAACCCCAGGACTGAGACCTAGAGGCCCGGCTCCGGGTACCCCTCGGCCCTGCGGCGGTGTGGGGGCGCGCCGCATTATGATCCGGTGGTAGGATCACCAAACTGACCTGATAGGTAAACCTGAATAGTAGGACAAGCTCCGGGGATGTGGGAACTATACCGACCGCAATCCTGATCCTATCCACAAACACTAAAGGCAGCCGTGGAGCGATACCTAAAAACCTAGATGCCTCTTCACAGCCTAAGAAACTAGCTACCCCTAGAGAGAAAGCAAAGCCTCACTTGCCTCAGAGAAATAACCCCAAAGTTTAGGCAGCCCCCCACAAATAAAAACGGTGAGTTAAGGGGAAAATACAAACGTAGAAATGAAACAGGTTTAAGCAAATGAGGCCCGCTAAAGCTAAATAGACAGAAGATAGCAGGGATCTGTGCGGTCGGTACAAAAACTATCAAAAACTATCCACGCAGAAAGTACAAGAACCCCCACACCGACTCACGATGTGAGGGGCGCACTCTGCTCCCCAGAGCTACCAGCAAGCGAAAAATCACATATAAGCAAGCTGGACTGAACACATCATATACTGAGAAACATTTTCAAGGAAACAATGAGCAAAAAGAAGTAGCAAGACTTAGCTTCTCAGAAATAGACAGGTCACCAGGAAAATCCAGGAGAGGTCAGAACCAGTACTGAATACAACGACAGCAGGCAACAAGTAAAGGTCCAGGTGGAGTTAAATAGGAACCAGCATAGCAGGAAATGAGGCAGCTGAGCCCAGCTCCAGACCCGCAGTATCGCTAAAGGCCACCAGAGGGAGCCCAGATGGAATTCACAACAGGTTTCTGCTGTGCCTCCTAGAGTCCAACACAACCTCGGTCTTCCGGCTACCGGAATCTGGGTTCTGCAGGGAGGTAGCCCAGTCGCAGCTGTTCTCCCCAGTTGTCACTCTCCTGTGCTTCGCTCTCCTGCACTCTCACTACAAATCTGATCTTCCTTCTGTATTCTCTCAATCCTGGAGCTGCAGCACCTCTGGCTGCACGGCCCCTCACACATCTCTCTGTCTCAGACTGCTCCAGTCTGCTGTCTGGCAACTAATTGACTTTCCTTCCAGACAAGAATATTTATATAGGGGAGCCACCCATAAGCTGGATCACAGCACCCCCTTCTGGCCTGGAGTGTGAACATGTTGTATGCTTGTGTTACCTGATGGATGAGATATTCGCTCGCTTCCAAACGAGACATCACTCTCCCCATGAGGAAAGCAATGTCACTGTAACAACCAGGACCCTGGGGTGTTACACTTATAAGCGGCATGATGACCATCATACTTGTCATGCAGATCACATGAGTAGTGTCACTGTATGTGCACTCAGGAGCGTAGCAGCGGTTGCAACACAATAAGTTTCAAGACATGAAACAATATAGTTATAGTATATATAGTACTATACCCTGATAGGGCCCGTAGACGCCCCGCCACCCCTACCACCCGGCCAGGTGTGCAGACTGATCGATATATATATATAGTAGTATATTGCCCAGCCACGTAGTATATTGTCCAGCCACGTAGTATATTGCCCAGCCACGTAGTATATAGCACAGACACGTAGTATATAGCACAGACATGTAGTATATTGCCCAGCCACGTAGTATATAGCACAGACACGTAATATATTGCCCAGCCACGTAGTATATTGCCCAGCCACGTAGTATATAGCACAGATACATAGTATATAGCACAGCCACGTAGTATATTGCCCAGCCACGTAGTATATAGCACAGACACGTAGTATATTGCCCAGCCACGTAATATATTGCACAGCCACGTAGTATATAGCACAGCGACGTAGTATATAACACTGGCCATGCATTATATAACACAGGCCACATAGTATAGAGCACAGCGATGTAGTATATTGCCCAGCCACGTAATATATACCACAGCCACGTAAGAAAGTATATACCACAGGCCACGCAGTATCTAACACAGCCCACATAGTATTATATAGCAATGTGGGCACCATATCCCTGTTAAAAAAAGAATTAAAATAAAAAATAGTTATATACTCACACTCCGTCGGCCCCCCGGATCCAGCCTAGGTGTTTACCGATGCTCCTCGCGACGCTCCGGTCCCAAGAGTGCATTGCGGTCTCGCGACATGATGATGTAGCGGTCTCGCGAGACCGCTACGTTATCATCTCGCGAGACCGCAATGCATGTACCGGTCACCAGAGTGTCGCGAGGAGTGGGAAAGGCCTGGGTTGGATCTGGGGGTATTTAATGATTTTTTTTTTTTTTTTTAATTATTTTTAACATTAGATCTTTTTACTATTGATGCTGCATAGGCAGCATCAATAGTAAAAAGTTGGTCACACAGGGTTAATAGCAGCGTTAACGGAGTGCGTTGCACCGCGGCATAACGCGGTGTAACGCAGGCATTAACCCTGTGTGAGCGCTGACTGGAGGGGAGTATGGAGCAGGCACTGACGGCAGGGGAGTAGGGAGCGGCCATTTCGCCGCTGGACGGTGCCCGTCGCTGATTGGTCGTGGCTGTTTTGCCGCGAACAATCAGCGACTTGGGATTTCCGTGACAGACAGACAGACAAACAGACAGACAGACAAACAGACGGAAGAGACCCTTCGACAATTATATAGATATATTTATATATTATTATTATATATTATATTATTATATATATATATATATATATATATATATATATATATATATATATATATATATATATATATATACAATATATAAGTACTGCAGTGTGCAGGTGCTGAGCCTCTCTGACCTTTCCCGGCGCCAGCGCACTGCAGTACTTTGCTCTGCCCTCAACAGGGCAAATAAAGTATGTCTGTGCAGGAGCTGCGGGAGGAAGCAAAGAAGAGGACATTATCATATGAAGATGGGAGGCACCGGACCGGGACAGTGACGCCCATCGGACCAGACCGCACCGCACCTGCACCGGGACCGCCCCTGGGTGAGTATAATATAACTTGTTTTTCTTCTCTTTCAGGTTACATCGGGGGCTTATCTACAGCATTACAGAAGGCCTGGCAGAGCATCAAAAATGAGGAAACACAGGGTCTGGTGATGTCCATGAGTTCAAGACTTCAGGCAGTCATTGCCAACAAAGGGTTTTCAACCAAGTACTAAAAATGAACATTTTATTTAAAATTATTTAATCTGTCCAATTACTTTTGGTCCCTTTAAAAACAGGGTGGCACATGTTAAGGAGCTGGAACTCCTAAACCCTTCATCCAATTTTAATGTGGATACCCTCAAATGAAAGCTGAAAGTCTGAACTTCAACTGCATCTGAATTGTTTTGTTTAAAATTCATTGTGGTAATGTCTATAACCAAAATGAGAAAAATGTTGTCTCTGTCCAAATATATGGACCTAACTGGATATCCTAAAATCTAATTTGCGTCCGCTGCTTGACATTGAGCACTGCTGCTCAGCTTACTTGTAACAAGAATACCCAAGTCCTTCTCCTGTTCTGTAGTCCCGAGTATACTCCCATTTAACCCCTTCAAGACCTTGCCCTTTTCGATTTTTGCTTTTTCGTTTTTCGCTCCCCTCCTTCCCAGAGTCATAACTTTTTTATTTTTCCGTCAATATGGCCATGTGATGGCTTTTTTCTTTATTGCGGGACAAATTGTACTTTTGAACTACATCATTGGTTTTAGCATGTCGTTTACTAGAAAACGGGAAAAAAATTCCAAGTGCTGTGAAATTGCAAAAAAAGTACAATCCCACACTTGTTTTTTGTTTGGCTTTTTTTGCTAGGTTCACTAAATAGGGGCAAAAACTGAACTCGGTAATTATAGGCCAGTAAGCTTAACCTCTACTGTGGGTAAAATCCTGGAGGGCATTCTAAGGGATGCTATGCTGGAGTATCTGAAGAGGAATAACCTCATGACCCAGTATCAGCACGGGTTTACTAGGGACCGTTCATGTCAGACTAATTTGATCAGCTTCTATGAAGAGGTAAGTTCCGGACTGGACCAAGGGAACCCAGTGGACGTAGTATATATGGACTTTTCCAAAGCTTTTGATACGGTGCCACACAAAAGGTTGTTACATAAAATGAGAGTAATGGGGATAGGGGAAAATATGTGTAAGTGGGTTGAGAGCTGGCTCAGGGATAGGAAACAAAGGGTGGTTATTAATGGAGCACACTCGGACTGGGTCACGGTTAGCAGTGGGGTACCACAGGGGTCAGTATTGGGCCCTCTTCTTTTTAACATATTTATTAATGACCTTGTAGGGGGCATTCAGAGTAGAATTTCAATATTTGCAGATGACACTAAACTCTGCAGGGTAATCAATACAGGGGAGGACAATTTTATATTACAGGATGATTTATGTAAACTAGAAGCTTGGGCTGATAAATGGCAAATGAGCTTTAATGGGGATAAATGTAAGGTCATGCACTTGGGTAGAAGTAATAAGATGTGTAACTATGTGCTTAATTCTAAAACTTTGGGCAAAACCGTCAATGAAAAAGACCTGGGTGTATGGGTGGATGACAAACTCATATTCAGTGGCCAGTGTCAGGCAGCTGCTACAAAGGCAAATAAAATAATGGGATGTATTAAAAGAGGCATAGATGCTCATGAGGAGAACATAATTTTACCTCTATACAAGTCACTAGTTCGACCACACTTAGAATACTGTGCACAGTTCTGGTCTCCGGTGTATAAGAAAGACATAGCTGAACTGGAGCGGGTGCAGAGAAGAGCGACCAAGGTTATTAGAGGACTGGGGGGTCTGCCATACCAAGATAGGTTATTACACTTGGGGCTATTTAGTTTGGAAAAACGAAGACTAAGGGGTGATCTTATTTTAATGTATAAATATATGAGGGGACAGTACAAAGACCTTTCTGATGATCTTTTTAATCATAGACCTGAGACAGGGACAAGGGGGCATCCTCTACGTCTGGAGGAAAGAAGGTTTAAGCATAATAACAGACGCGGATTCTTTACTGTAAGAGCAGTGAGACTATGGAACTCTCTGCCGTATGATGTTGTAATGAGTGACTCATTGCTTCAATTTAAGAGGGGACTGGATACCTTTCTGGAAAAGTATAATATTACAGGGTATATATATTAGATTCCTTGATAAGGCGTTGATCCAGGGAACTAGTCTGATTGCCGTATGTGGAGTCGGGAAGGAATTTTTTTCCCCATGGTGGACTTACTCTTTGCCACATGGGGATTTTTTGCCTTCCCCTGGATCAACATGTTAGGGCATGTTAGGTTAGGCTATGGGTTGAACTAGATGGACTTACAGTCTTCCTTCAACCTTAATAACTATGTAACTATGTAACTATGTAAATGCTAAAACTAACCTGCCATTTTGATTCTCCAGGTCATTATGAGTTCATATACAGCAAACATGTCTAGGTTATCTTTTTATCTAAGTGGTAAAAAAAATTCCAAACTTTGCTGAAATTTTTTTTTTTTAAATTGCGCAAATTTTCAATACCACTTTTCGTAATCTGGGGTCGGGTGAAGGCTTATTTTTTGCACGCCAAGCGGACATTTTTAATGATACCATCTTTTGATCGCCCGTTATTGCATTTTAATGCAATGTCGTGGCGACCAAAAAAACGTAATTCTGGCGTTTCTAATTTTTTTCTCGCTACGCCGTTTAGCGATCGTGTTGATCCTATTTTTGTATTGATAGATCGGGTGATTCTGAATGCGATACCAAATATGTGTTTTGGTTTGATTTTTTTTATTGTTTTATTTTGAACGGGGCGAAAGGGGGGGTGATTTAAACTTTTATATTTTTTTTTTTTTTTTCATATTTTTTTTTATTTTTTTTTACTTTTGCCATGCTTCAATAGCCTCGTCTAGAAACTGGCACAACTCAATCGGCTCTGCTACATAGGAGCGAAGCTCAGATCGCTCCTATGTAGTAGATTTACTGCATTGCTATGAGCACCGACCACAGAGTGGTGCTCATAGCAATCCGGCATCAACAACCATAGGAGACCTCTCGTTGTTATGCTGATGCATCACTGACCCCCCCCCCCCCCGATCACGTGTCGGGGTCAGCGATGCGCTCATTTCCGGCCCAATGGCCGGAAGCGCTAGTTAAATGCCGCTGTCAGCGTTTGACAGCGGCATTTAACTAGTCAATAGGTGCGGGCGGATTGCGATTCCACCCGTCGCTATTGCGGGCACATGTCAGATGTTCAAAACAGCTGACATGTCCCGGCTTTGATGCGGGCTCACCGCCGGAGCCCACATCAAAGGAAGAGATGCAACCTCCACAGTACTAGTACGGCGGAGGTCGGGAAGGGGTTAATGTATATGGAGCATTAGAATTACTCCATCCCAGGTGTATTACTCTACATTTATCTACATTAAATCTCATTTGCCAAGTGTTTGGCCATTCAGTCATCTTATCCAGATCATTTTGTAATATTGTAAAGTCAAGGTCAGATTTTAGTATCCCACATAGATTGGTGTCGTCAGCAAAGACTGACACTTTACTCTCAATCTTATGACAAATATACCATTGCAGTACCCAGTACATTGTAGTGCTCATACATTGTAGTGGTCAGTATATTATAGTGCCCGTACATTGTAGTGCTCGTACATTGTAGTGACCAGTATATAGTAGTTCCCGTACATTGTGCCCTGTTTGTGCTTCTCGAGACACTTGACCAGTAAATAAGTGGGCTATTTTAGCTACAGTAATCCCAAAGATGAGGACGCTAACTGCGGTTTATGCAAACTGTGGGCCTCAGGAGGAGGCAGCAATTGGATATGGAAAAGCAGATTTCGCTGGGTTTCTCTTGGTTGAAGCCACATCACTTTTCCAGAGGGTTTGTGCTACCAGTAATGTGGAAGCCCCCTATAATTCTGTTAACAGATGGCAAACCTGAGTAAGGACTTTACACGCAGTGACAGTTATAACGTATGATGTACATAACGCATCATGCTGTGGGAACTGATGCCCACTCATGACATTCTATGTCCGTCACTGGTCGTAAAGGGGTTAAATTAAAAAATCCAGTGAAAGGTCCTCTATAATTATAATATTAAAACATTGTTTTCCAATAATGCTTCTCCCAAATTCCCCAAGTAATGAAACTTCACTGATCAAAATAAGAATGATGGCAGCAAGGAAATGCTACAGTTGGCAGGTATCAGGACGCCTGCCACTGCTGGGCAATTATTGGTCAACTATAAACAAATATAAACTAAAAACTGATTAATACATTACACAATCATTCATAATATTCTTTCACTACATAGTGCTATTAATATTTGTATCTTGTATCTGTATAAAGAAAAAAAAAATATTTTCGATACTATGAGCCACATACAGAACCATAGATGGACATGAAAACTATTCTAAATCTGGCAAATTATCAGATCACAGTGTTAATCTGTGTTTGTTTAGTTATAAAAATCTATAGCTACAGTGGGAAATTAGTTTTGAAGCCAATTAGAAATGATTTTTGCTCGCTCGTCATTACTACTACAGTCATAGCGCTCAGATAGGAGTTTCCCTTCTACGGTTTTGCACTGTTAAATTCTTAATCTTATCTATGTTCCACATAATTTTCTCAGAAGAAACAGTTACATTAGTAAAATATGTATTGGATTGTGTTATATATTGTATAAAGATCACTTCAAGTTGCAATAGTTTACAGCACCAAAGGGCAGGGGCACAAATAGAAATAATGGGACTGTACAGCAGAAGTCTGAAGCCCCTTTCACACATTAGTTTTTTGCCGTCAGGCACAATCCGGCGAATTTTGAAAAAAGTGGATCCAGCGAATGTTGCCGCCGGATTTTTTTCTCATAGACTTGTATTAGCGACAGATTGTGACGGATGGCCTCACGTTTCATCCGTCGTTCGCTGGATCCATGGAAAATTGTTTATCCGGCGGTGGGAAAGAACGAACAAAGTAACGTTTTTTGTCTCTGGCATTTGCTAGAATGGAAGCCTATGGGCACTGGATCTGTCGCATGACGGAATCCGGCGCCGGAATCCGTTTTTTTAACTGCGCATGCTCCAATTTCATTAGGATACAATTGGCCAGCCCCCAATTAGGAAAGGTGTATATAAAGCCTGCCAGGTAGGGCTTCACTCTTCTATGTACCAGCCAGCAAGCAAGACACAGAGCTAGAACCTGCCGCCAGAGCTAAAACCTGCCCCAGCCAGCCACAGCCTTCCAGGCCAGAAGCCAGCCACAGCCTTCCAGGCCAGAAGCCAGCCACAGCCTTCCAGGCCAGCAGCCAGCCACAGCCTTCCAGGCCAGCAGCCAGCCACAGCCT
Organism: Ranitomeya variabilis; assembly: GCF_051348905.1. Classification (NCBI taxonomy): domain Eukaryota; kingdom Metazoa; phylum Chordata; class Amphibia; order Anura; family Dendrobatidae; genus Ranitomeya; species Ranitomeya variabilis. The sequence goes on from NC_135238.1 coordinate 78,117,757, forward strand.
TCCAGGCCAGCAGCCAGCCACAGCCTTCCAGGCCAGCAGCCAGCCACAGCCTTCCAGGCCAGCAGCCAGCCACAGCCTTCCAGGCCAGCAGCCAGCCACAGCCTTCCGGGCCAGCAGCCAGCCACAGCCTTCCGGGCCAGGAGCCAGCCACAGCCTTCCGGGCCAGCAGCCAGCCACAGCCTTCCAGGCCAGCAGCCAGCCACAGCCTTCCAGGCCAGCAGCCAGCCACAGCCTTCCAGGCCAGCCACAGCTTTCCAGGCCAGCAGCCAGCCACAGCCTTCCAGGCCAGCCACAGCCTACCAGGCCAGCAGATAGCAACAGCCTTCCAGGCTGCTATCTCTTCTATTCGTATAAAAACCATAACTTTATTAAACAAATATCAAAAAAATAAATAAACAAATACTAAAACGAATCACATCATACCAAACAAGTGATGAAAACACCAGGGGAGGTGCCTACCCCTACACTGACCTATAAGTACCTACCTACCAGCGGAGGTTGGCACCCTAATACCTGCGCACTGGCACCCCCGCTCCATGACTGTTTTCCCTGCTCACCCTATAGGGCCCTATAGTGGCAGGGAGTGCAATAAGAATTGAACAAGTAGGTGAGAAAGAGGAGAGCCCTTTATGCATCCGCTCTGGTCCTTGTTGTTTCCCATAGTTTGGACTCGAAATTATCTATAGCCCTGTGTGTATTGGCCCAAAGGGGTCTTTGTTGCTATATCTGCTCATAACCAAGAGAAGTGCATATTTTTCTTTCTCACAGGACTGATGGCCTGTGTGTTGGAAGTGCCTGTGACTAGACTTCCTGAAAAGCACGGAAAGGCCGCATCTACAGAGCCTATGACAGCTACTGTATTGGGGAAACTACAGTTCCTACTGAGGGTCTGGACTATCTGAGGTGCCCTGGTCATGAGGACGGTGATCCCAGTGAGGCAGCTTTCCCCTGGGAACCAGCACTGACAGGATTCAGTATGTGGAGCTGGAGCTCCTGTAAAATAACTCCAGATAACAGGGGGTGTACAGGCAGAGATGTATCTGCCATTGGAACAGACTGTCGGTGGTTAATGTGTTCTGTTAATGTATATAATGAACTGTAATGAACTGTTTGTGATGCGGTTTATGACGTTTAATAAACCGGAATGGACTGATTATGTGGAGAAATCTAGCCTGAGTGCTTTAATCCCGTGCCAAGCGAGTGTCCCCCAACCCACTCAGGTAGCGCTATCGCCACAATATATATATATATATATATATATATATATATATATATATATAATATATATATTATATTATATTATATTATATAATATAATATATATATTATATATTAAATTAAATATTATATATATATATATATATATATATATATATATATATATACTAGCTGTTTCCAGCCAGCCCTGGTGTGAGCGTACTCTCTCAGTGCATGCGCTGACCAGGGCCGCGGCGGCCCGCATCAGCTCGTGAGCGTGGCCCTCGTCAGTGCAGACAAGCAGGAGAGCGCACACCAGGGCCTATGCAGAAGTTTGAAAAGCCAGCCGCGGCGTGCACAGGACGCCTGACATGTACCGTACCGGATGGAGGCAGAGCCGCGCTGCTGAGGAGTGACTGTGAGGTAACTATACAAAGCTTTTTTTTCTGTCCAAAATGAATTAAATAGGTGAGGGGAGGAGGAGGAATTGCACATGATGACGGGGGAAGGAATAAGGGGAACTGCACATGATGATGTGGGGAGGGGGTTAAAGGGGTACTGCATATGATGATGGGGATAAAGGGGGACTGCACATGATGATGTGGGGGATAAAGGGGGACTGCACATGATGATGTGGGGAGAGCGGGACTGCACATGATGATGTGGGGGGGATAAAGGGGGACTGCTCATGATGTGGGGAGGGCGATTAAAGGGGGACTGCACGTGATATTGTGGGGGGTTAAAGGGGACTGCACATGACGATGTGGAGAGAGGGGTTAAATGGGGACTGCACATGATGTGGAGAGAGGGTTAAATGGGACTGCACATGATGATGTGGGGAGGGGAGTTAAAGGGGGATTGCACATGATGATGTGGAGAGGGGGGTTAAAGGGGGACTGCATATGATGATGTGGGGGGGATAAAGGGGGACTGAACATGATGTGGAGAGAGGGTTAAAGTTAAAGGGGGACTGCACATGATGTGGAGAGAGGGTTAAAGGGGGACTGAACATGATGATGTGGGAGGTTAAAGGGGACTGCACATGATGGGGTTAAAAAGAACTGCAAAGGATGACGTGTGTAAAGGGGACTGCACATGACGATGTGGGTGGTTAAAGGTGACTGCACATGATGATGTGGGGAGGGGGTTAAAGGGGGACTGCACATGATAATGTGGGGGTTAAAGGGGGACTGCACATGATGATGTGGGGGTGTTAAAGGGGGACTGCCCATGATGATGTGGGGAGAGGGGTTAAAGGGGGACTGCACATGATGATGTGGGGAGGAGGCTTAAAGGGGACTGCACATGATGATGTGGGGGTTTAAAGGAGGACTGTCCATGATGATGTGGGGAGGGGGGTTAAAGGGGGACTGCACATGATAATGTGGGGAGGGGGGTTAAAGAGGGACTGCACATGATGATGTGGGGGGTTAAAGTGGGACTGCACATGACAGTATAGAGAGGGGGTTAAAGGGGGACTGCACATGATGTGGAGAGAGGGGATAAAGGGGGACTGCACATTATGTGGAGAGAGGGTTAAAGGGGGACTGCACATGATGATGTGGGGAGGGGGGTTAAAGGGGGATTGCACATGATGATGTGGGGGTTAAAGGGGGACTGCACATGACGATATGGAGAGGGGGTTAAAGGGGGACTGCACATGATGTGGAGAGAGGAGTTAAAGGGGGACTGCACATGATGATGTGGGGAGAGGGATTAAAGAGGGATTGCACATGATGATGTGGGGGGTTAAAGGGGGACTGCACATGATGTGGGGGTTAAAAGGAACTGCAAAGTGTCATGATCACACCCTTATAATGAATCCAGATATAGTTGTAAGGTGTTCGGGTGGTTTATTCAACGCGTTTCGAAGCTCATGGCTTCTTCTTCAGGAAGTTTCCACACAAAGATATTGATATCTTTGTGTGGAAACTTCCTGAAGAAGAAGCCATGAGCTTCGAAACGCGTTGAATAAACCACCCGAACACCTTACAACTATATCTGGATTCATTATTTGTTACAGCAGCGCAGATTTTATCCACATTCATCTATTATAACGTCTCTAAGAGGTCGCAGCGCCGACCTGTGGATCTGCAGCAGCTGACAAATTACACGCCTTTACTTTGCACCATCAGGTGAGCAGTTCTCTCATAATTCTTTAAGAGCAGTCCTGAGGATAAGAACCTATTTGCGCTTTTTTGTCTCCTATTTCTTCTATACTAATGATCACACCCTGACTGGTGGGCATGAGCTCGGGGGGTTTGTGGCCCCACTGTGCCACAAACCAGACTACCCTGGAAGGGGCGTGACTATGACAGCTGCCTTGGTCTTCACTGGAGCCTCTGATGGTGAGGTCAGGCTTGTGCGGCAGGCAGCTGCCAGGTGCTACTCCAGTATGGTGTCTGGCTGTGGCTGCTGATCCCACTTGGAGGACAGGAACACTAGGACAGGTGCGGGCATCAGGCAGGACTGGCAGATGAGCACGGATGAAACTCAGACGAGTAGGCTGGCACGGCTGAGACACAGGGCTGGAAGAGACACAGGGCTGGCAGGTATGGCAAAGACACAGGGCTGGCAGGCACGGCAGAGACACAGGGCTGGCAGGCACGGCAGAGACACAGGGCTGGCAGGCATGGCAGAGACACAGGACAGGTTGGTGTGGTGTATGAAGGAACAGGTAGGGACCTGTTCACACAGGAGGTGCAGGTACGGATATAATGTATGAAGGAACAGGTTGGGACCTGTTCACACAGGAGGTGAAGGTAAGGAAGCAAGCAGGAAGGAATGAAGTATGAAGGAACAGGTTGGGACCTGTTCACACAGGAGATGCAGGTACGGAAACAAGCAGGAAGGAATGGAGTGTAAAGGAACAGGTTGGGACCTGTTCACACAGGAAGAGAACCCCAAGGCTACGGTTAGGAATGGTAGAGCAGCAGGAGATGGAGCAGCAACAGAAGCAAAGCAGAGCGGAACCGCAAGGAATGCAGAGAGGAGCTGCAGCAAGAGGTTTCTGCAGCAGCAAAAGCTAAGCAGAGCAGAACCACAAGGAATGCGGAGAGGGGCTGCAACAAGAGGTCTCTGCGGAGCAGAGTAGAATGGAGCAGAACCGCAGGAGTGCGGAGCAGAGGCAAAGCTGCAAGAGAGCGGAGCCCAGGCAAAGTTACAAGTGTTCAGAGCAGGCAGAGCCGCAAGAGTGTGGAGCATAAGCAGACTGAGAACACAAGGAAAGACACAGCAGGGAAGGAAGCCGCAGACAAGGAGACAGAGATAGGACTAAAGGTACCTTCACACTGAACAACTTAACAACGATAACGATAGCGATCCGTGACGTTGCAGCGTCCTGGATAGCGATATCGTTGTGTTTGACACGCAGCAGCGATCAGGATCCTGCTGTGACATCGTTGGTCGGAGCTAGAAGGCCAGCACCTTATTCCGTCGCTGGATCACCCGCTGACATCGCTGGATCGGTGTGTGTGACACCGATCCAGCGATGTCTTCACTGGTAACCAGGGTAAACATCGGGTTACTAAGTGCAGGGCCGCGCTTAGTAACCCGATAGTTACCCTGGTTACCATTGTAAATGTAAAAAAACCCAAACACTACATACTTACTTTCCGGTGTCTGCCGCGTCCCCCGGCGTCCGCTTCCCTGCACTGTGTCAGCGCCGGCCGGCCGTAAAGCAGAGCACAGCGGTGACGTCACCGCTCTGCTTTAGGGTCGGCGCTTACACAGTGCAGGGAAGCGGACACCGGGGGACGCGGCAGACACCGGAATGTGAGTATGTAGTGTTTTTTTTTTTTAACATTTACAATGGTAACCAGGGTAAATATCGGGTTACTAAGCGCGGCCCTGCGCGTAGTAACCCGATGTTTACCCTGGCTACCCGGGGATTTCGGCATCGTTGGTCGCTGGAGAGCTGTCACAACGACGAAACAGCGACGCTGCAGCGATCGGCATCGTTGTCTATATCGCTGCAGCGTCGCTTAATGTGACGGTACCTTAAGTTCAGACAAGGTAATGTAACAAGACAAGGTACAAGAACAAAGACACAGGGACCAGGATATTCAGCCTCCTGGAGGGCAGACAAACAAGATCAAGGCAAGGCAAGGAGAAAAGCCTCTAGAGAGGGAGTAACACAGAGCAAGGCCTGGCAAACTCAGAATCTAAACACAAACTTAGCTAACACATTGTACAGGCCCAGTCCTCTGGGTGGAGCTGCACTAAATACTAGAGACCTCTTGGTAATTGGTCAGGAACAGATTAGACAGATGCACCTGATTCCTATAAGAACCAGAGAGTTCTGGCGCAGCCCCCTATGCACACAGCCAGGAAGCATGCAGAGAGCAGAGGCACAGAATATGGAGCTGGCAAGAAACAGAAACCACATCATGACCTGGAGCAGTGGGTAAGATAGTGTGAGCGATGAGAGGCCATGCCATGATGCCAGCAGAGTTGTTACACAAAGGATGACATGGGTGTAAAGGAGACTGCACATGAGGATGTGGAAGGTTAAAGGAGGACTGCACATGATGATGTGGGGAGGGGGGTTAAAGGGGGACTGCACATGATGATGTGGGGAGTTAAAGGGGGACTGCCCATGATGATGTGGGGAGGGTGTTAAAAGTAACTGCAAAGGATTACATGGGGTAAAGGGGACTGCACATGACAAAGTGGGGGTAAAGGGTACTGCACATGATGAAGTGGGGGAAGGGGACTGCACATGATGAAGTGGGGGGAGGAGCCGAGAGACTGCAAATGATGAATTGAGAGTGAGGGAAGAGGGACAACAATTGAATTGAAGGCGGGGGGGGGAGAGCAAATGATGATCTGGGGAGAGAGCAAATAATAATGAATTTTGAGGGTGGGGGAATAAATGATGTATTGAATGTGGGGGTAGAGCTGTTGATAATGAATGAATAATGATAGTATTGTGTTTTGTTTTTTTATTAATGATCAGTATTGTAGTATTCAGTCACTATGTGGTGGTAATATGTGGTCTGGTCATGGTGTGGTGGTATTTGTTCCTTGTATGTGGTATTATTTGGTCACTATGTGGTGGTAATATGTGGTGTGACATGGTGTGATGGCATTTGTCCCTTGTATATGGTATTATAGGTCACTATGTGGTGGTAATATGTGGTCTGGTCATGGTGTGACGATATTTGTCCCTTGTTATGTTGTAGTAATGGTCATTTAAAAAAAATGTATGTGACTCATTCCCTTAAAGAAAAATACATAAAATATATTTGTATTTAAGAGGTTGGAGTAGAATAGGGTCTGGCCAAAAGAGTCAATCGTGTCGTGGTGGTGGCTTAAAAATTCTTTTGGCCAGAACAAAAGCTGCTGGCTATGTATGTGATCTGGTGTTTGATGAGAACTGTTAATATCTGGTTGATGAGGATGTGGTGGAGAAGTTGAGTTTTTCCAAGAGTGAGCCGTGGGACTGTGGAAGGTTCAAAGGGTGGAGCTGGGGTAGAGCCTGGGCAGTGTCTCAAGGGGGCCACGAAAATTTTGCCAGTATGGGGCCCCCAAATACCTAGTGGCAGCCCTGCTGCTCAGTACCACTTTTCCTGTTCTGTATATATACACTGCACAGTACCACTCCTGTCCTGTTGTTGGAGTGGCAACATTGGTCTTTGGGAGGGTTAACATTGGTTTATTATTTTCAGGAATACTGTGGGAAAATAAAAAATACTGTATTTTTTGGACTATAAGACGCCCTTTTTTCCTCCCAAAATGTGGAGGAAAATGGGGGTGCGTCTTGTAGTCTGGATTAACCTGCTCTGGCTGTGGTGGGGAGGTGAGGGAACGGCATTGGCGGAGCAGTGGGTCACAGAGGCAGGAGCCGGTGGCTGCGGCTAACTCCTGTGCCCGCTGCTAAAGAGAAATGAGTTTTCACTGCATTCCACCCCCATGGGCGAGGAGGGCAATGAATATTAATTTACTTTTAGCATCCTGGTATGATTGGCCCCCATCCCGGTCCTGGTATGATTGGCCCCATCCTTATCCTGATATGATTGGTCCCATCCTTTCCTTATCCTGATATGCATGGCACCATCAGAAAAGATTAAAAAATCCAAACCATTACACTTACCTTCCTGGCACTCCCTCGCAGCAACTCTTCAGCCTGGAAAAATGCCAGGATTGCAGTGTGGGACTTGACTGTATGGGACGGGTCATTTTTCTATTGTGTTCATCCGGACCCGGTCAGCATCTATAGCATCTATTTACCTCCTGATGAACCGCAGATTGCGGGGAAACGCGTCGGGCTATATCCGGATCAGATAAGTTTGACTCCCAGTATAACTTGATTCTTTCCACTGTGACATTTGTCAATGCGATATTGTCTCAGCAGATCGCTCTGTTATGCCCCCAGGTGTAGCAGTATCAAAGCCTAGTGGGACATCTACATTATATATACTATCATTGCGGGAATTTACATGATATGTACCGTTACTGTGGAAAGTGTGTTTTGTGTTTTTTCGTTGGGAGCAATATCTATGGCTGATCACGGATATTTTTGTTGCTTAATTTTGCTATACAATACCCCTGCTGAATTTGGTCTATTAAATGTATATATCTAAAAAGACTCTCTTCATCCCTATTCTATCTGCATATTGTTTTCCAACCTTGTGGCTTAGGGTTGTGATAGGGTAGTTAGGGTCAGACTACGTTGAGTGGGGGCGCCAAATCGCTCTTTAGGGTGCCAACCCCCACAGATAGGTAGGTTATCAGCTAGGCCAATTGCAGGGGCTTTGTAGGCGAACTTTGGTCATTTATTTGTGGTATCTAGCCTGTTATGTTTACACTGGGTAGGTGATTTTTAATTATCTATGAATAAAATTCAGTTTTATAGGAATTTATGTTCACTAAGTTTAATTTGATTCCTTAATATATTTATTTCTTGTTTATGACTTGACTGTATGGCAGACAGGTATGAGATATTGTTGCTTTTTTATTTTGGAATTTTTTACAGAAGAAAGAGGGCTTCGCTTGGATTGAGAGTGCAATAAAGATGTTAAACCAGTGTGTTTCATTATTTCACTAAAAGACTTTATTCTTAATATGTGTGTATTTATAACCCTTTCATACTATTGGATTAATAATGGATAGGTGTCCTATTGACACCTCTCCATTACTAACCAGGCTTAATGTCACCTTAAAATAGAAAGGTGACATTAACCCCTTATTACTCCATATGCAAATGCTACAGGGCAATGAGAAGAATGAGGCTAAGTGCCGGAATAGGCGCATCTTACCGATGCGCCTTTTCTGGGGTGGCTGGGGGCAGATTGTTTTAGCCGGGGGGGCCAAAAACCATGGTCCCTCTCTGGGCTATTAATATCTGCCCTCAGTCACTGGCTTTCCCTCTCTGGTGGAGAAAATTGCGCGGGAGCCAAACCAGTTTTTTCTGTGAATTAACCCTTTAATTTAACACCTACAGCTCCTAAATTTTACACACACACACTACTAACATTATTAGGGAGGGATATCTAAAAATCTAACAGATATGCAATGGTTTACTGTATGTAAACCATGTCTCACAGTGGCGTATCTAGGGGGGGGCAGCCGGGGCATGTGCCCCGGGCGCAGCCGGCAGGGGGGTGCAGTCGGGCCGCCTAAAGCGGCGGTCCACAGTGTCTCCTCTGGCGGCTGCATTCTGCCGCCCCCGCACTGGGAGTCGGCTGTTCTCTGTGCTGACTGGCAAGCTGACAGCTGCCACAGAGAAGCTGCGGCGCGCCGGCTCCCAGTGTTCAATTGTACTGCATCTGAGATGCGAGTACAATTGAAGCTCTGACTGCCGGGTCAGAGCAACGCCAGCAGCGTGATCGGGTCATGTGATCACGCTGCTGACGTCACTCACCTGCGCGGCAGAGCAGACTCAGAGGCAGAGCAGGAGGGATGCAGATCGGTGGTAAGTGCTCCTGTGGAGCTGAAGACACCGAAGGTGCAGGGGGGGGGATTTAATGTGAGTGGGAATGGGGGGGATATATTGTGGGGGGATTTAATGTGAGTGGGGATGGGGGGGATATATTGTGGGGGGATTTAATGTGAGTGGGGGTGGGGGGAATTTAATGTGAGTGGGGATGGTGGGATATATTATTGGATGGGGATATTTAATATGAGTGGAGATGGGGGGATTTATTGGGGGGAGATTTAATGTGAGTGGGGATTTATTGTGGGGGGGAGATTTAATGTGAGTGGGGATTTATTGTGGGGGGGAGATTTAATGTGAGTGGGGATTTATTGGGGGGGAGATTTAATGTGAGTAGGGAGGGGGGATTTATTGTGTGTGGGGAGAATTGGAGTGGAGATGGGGGATTGAATGTATGGGGGGAGATTTGTCATGGGGATGGGGGGATTTAATGTGTGGGAGAGATCTGCGGACACAAAATGAAGGGCAAAGGGGGAGATGGGGGGCACGTATGAGAAAACAGTATGGGGGAATGGGGTCATGTATGAGGAAACAGTATGGGGGATGGGTGCAGACAGTTTGGGGAGCAAACGGGGGAATGTATGCAGACACAGTATGAGTAGCGATGTGAAAAACCTATGTGGACAGAGTGCGGGGAGTGAGGGTGTTGGGATGTGTGCATGCGTAGCATGGAGGGACAGTGTAAGGGCACAGCCAGGAGGGACATTATACCAAGGAGGGGGAGTGTGATGAGAGAGTACAGTATAAATACTGGGCCCTATAGAGGGGGACACAGTGTGAGAGGACAGTGTGAAGAGGGGGTCGGTATGGAAAGGGGAGGTCCGTGTAAAGAGCATGTACCATAAGAGGGACAGTGTGGGGGTCATGTTTTTTGCAGACAATATAATGAGGGGCAATTTTTCATTCAGGAGCATTTTAATGACACTTGTATCTTTAAGGGCGTTATGTGGAGATTTTCTGCAAAAGAGCGGAGAAGATGGAAGTCTGCAGAGACGGCTGTGGATGAGAAAACGCATCATGGGATCTGGACAAGATGAAGAAATGAAGGAGAACGACTCCAGAGACAACGTTATCTATAAGGTACCTGGATGTAAATGTTATTTGTGATACTGACTAATTCTCATGTTTTTATTTATGTTAGGAGCATTAAAGGGGATGTCCAGGTTTGTGATGAGTCTGCAGTCATTCTATGTGACTGCAAAATTCTGAGTTCTCACAGTGCGCACTGCACGCTGTCAGGATTCTCTTGAGCTGGCGATTTATATACGTGCCGTCACGTGCTCACTAGACATGTGTGGCCTCACTCAATGAAAATGAACTGAGCGAGGCTGGGCACGTCTGTTCGGAATGTGGTCAGAAGTATACAAATCACATGCTTGTGCTGACATGACCGTCCACTGGCAAGGGAGAATCCTAAAAGTGTGCAGTGCATTTGTTGTGAGAATTCAGAAGCCTGCGATGTCAGGATTCAGCTCTGCAGGTTCCAGTAGTCGTCACATGGACACTTCACTCATATGCGACTTTCATACTTGTGGTCCTGTGACAACGAGCTTCTCTTCTGCTTCTCTCAATTTTTCACTGAACATTGAGAGCATTAGGGTGAGGAGCTCGTGGGCACATGACTAAGTGTGAAAATCGCATACGTTCTGGGGGGGGGGGGGGGCGCCAAACTGAATTCGTGCCCCGGGTGCCAGAAACCCTAGATACACCTCTGATGTCTCATATCCTGTCGGGTTCGGTAATGATTTAGCAAAAGCCGGCAATTTAATTATCGGCTATTCTGCTATCTAACTGTCTATGAAATACAGGTCCTTCTCAAAAAATTAGCATATAGTGTTAAATGTCATTATTTACCATAATGTAATGATTACAATTAAACTTTCATATATTATAGATTCATTATCCACCAACTGAAATTTGTCAGGTCTTTTATTGTTTTAATACTGATGATTTTGGCCTACAACTCCTGATAACCCAAAAAACCTGTCTCAATAAATTAGCATATCAAGAAAAGGTTCTCTAAATGACCTATTACCCTAATCTTCTGAATCAACTAATTAACTCTAAACACATGCAAAAGATACCTGAGGCTTTTAAAAACTCCCTGCCTGGTTCATTACTCAAAACCCCCATCATGGGTAAGACTAGCGACCTGACAGATGTCAAGAAGGCCATCATTGACACCCTCAAGCAAGAGGGTAAGACCCAGAAAGAAATTTCTCAACAAATAGGCTGTTCCCAGAGTGCTGTATCAAGGCACCTCAATGGTAAGTCTGTTGGAAGGAAACAATGTGGCAGAAAACGCTGTACAACGAGAAGAGGTGACCGGACCCTGAGGAAGATTGTGGAGAAGGACCGATTCCAGACCTTGGGGAACCTGAGGAAGCAGTGGACTGAGTCTGGTGTGGAAAGGCGTGTGCAGGAAATGGGCTACAGGAGCCGCATTCCCCAGGTAAAGCCACTTTTGAACCATAAACAGCGGCAGAAGCGCCTGACCTGGGCTACAGAGAAGCAGCACTGGACTGTTGCTAAGTGGTCCCAAGTACTTTTTTCTGATGAAAGCAAATTTTGCATGTCATTCGGAAATCAAGGTGCCAGAGTCTGGAGGAAGACTGGGGAGAAGGAAATGCCAAAATGCCTGAAGTCCAGTGTCAAGTACCCACAGTCAGTGATGGTGTGGGGTGCCATGTCAGCTGCTGGTGTTGGTCCACTGTGTTTCATCAAGGGCAGGGTCCATGCAGCTAGCTATCAGGAGATTTTGGAGCACTTCATGCTTCCATCGGCTGAAATGCTTTATGGAGATGAAGATTTCATTTTTCAGCACGACCTGGCACCTGCTCACAGTGCCAAAACCACTGGTAAATGGTTTACTGACCATGGTATTACTGTGCTCAATTGGCCAGCCAACTCTCCTGACCTGAACCCCATAGAGAATCTGTGGGATATTGTGAAGAGAAAGTTGAGAGACGCAAGACCCAACACTCTGGATGAGCTTAAGGCCGCTATTGAAGCATCCTGGGCCTCCATAACATCTCAGCAGTGTCACAGGCTGATTGCCTCCATGCCACGCCGCATTGAAGCAGTCATTTCTGCCAAAGGATTCCTGACAAAGTACTGAGTGCATAACTGAACATTATTATTTGATGGTTTTTTTGTTTGTTATTAAAAAACACTTTTATTTGATTGGACGGGTGAAATATGCTAATTTATTGAGACAGGTTTTTTGGGTTATCAGGAGTTGTAGGCCAAAATCATCAGTATTAAAACAATAAAAGACCTGACAAATTTGAGTTGGTGGATAATGAATCTATAATATATGAAAGTTTAATTGTAATCATTACATTATGGTAAATAATGAAATTTAACACTATATGCTAATTTTTTGAGAAGGACCTGTAATAGAATTAGTTTTACTGGTAATTCGGTTTCTAGGAACCTTCCACGACAGCCACTTCGGAGGTTGTCTTCCTTGCCCTAATAGGCTAATAGGCAACAGGAACACAAAGAAGTTAAATACCCCTCCCCTTCCTGCAACCACCAGTGTTTTCCTGGACACACTAGCAAGTATAGCTACCACAAACAGTGCAGGAATCATCCAATAAGATATCAGATAGGGAGGGAAATTAGTGCTGTCGTGGAAGGTTCCTAGAAACCGAATTATCGGTAAGACTAATTCTATTTTCTCCAGTTACCTTCAACGACAGCCAATTCGGACTAGTACCAACGGCTAATTTCTCTAGGGAGGGATCTCAGCCTGCAGAACTTGTCTACCAAATGTTAATTCCCTATTGAAACTTAGCCTGAAGGTGAACGTGTGGATAGACGACCAGGTGGCAGCTCTGCATATCTGCTCTGACGAAGCATTCCATGATGTTGCCATCGCACGGGTAGAAAGTGCCTTCAGTGAAGCAGGTGGATCCAGCTTCTGTGATGAGTAGGCTAGGCAAATAGACTGCCTGATCCAATTTGCAATTGTGTTCTTTGCCGCCTTCTTGCCTTTGTTCCATCCTGAGAACTGGATGAACAGATTCTGGTCAATTTGACAGGCTTCAGTCTGTTGTAGGTAAAATAGGACCACCCTGCGAACGTCGAGGGTCTGGAAGGTCTGTTCCTTAGGGCTGGAAGGGTTTGGGCAGAATGAGTGAAGCACAATATCCTGATCCCTATGGAAGTTTAAAGGCCCCGTCTCACATAGCGAGATCGCTAGCGAGATCGCTGCTGAGTCACAAGTTTTGTGACGCAACAGCGACCTCAGTAGCGATCTCGCTATGTTTGACACGTACCAGCGACCTGGCCCCTGCTGTGAGATCGCTGGTCGTGTCAGAATGGCCTGGACCTTTTTTTGGTCGTTGAGATCCCGCTGACATCGCTGAATCGGTGTGTGTGACACGGATTCAGCGATGTCTTCACTGGTAACCAGGGTAAACATCGGGTTACTAAGCGCAGGGCCGCGCTTAGTAACCCGATGTTTACCCTGGTTACCAGCGTAAAAGTAAAGAAAAACAAACCGTACATACTCACATTCCGGTGTCCTTCAGGTCCCTTGCAGTCTGCTTCCCGCTCTGACTGACTGCCGGCCGGAAAGTAAGAGCAGATCACAGCGGTGACGTCACCGCTGTGATCTGCTTTCACTTTACGGCGGCACTCAGTCAGAGCAGGAAGCAGACGGCAAGGGACCTGAAGGACACCGGAATGTGAGTATGTACGTTTTTTTTTTTTTTACTTTTACGCTGGTAACCAGGGTAAACATCGGGTTACTAAGCGCGGCCCTGCGCTTAGCAACCCGATGTTTACCCTGGTTACCCGGGGACTTCGGCATCGTTGGTCGCTGGAGAGCTGTCTGTGTGACAGCTCTCCAGCGACCACACAGCGACAAAACAGCGACGCTGCAGCGATCAGCATCATTGTCTGTATCGCTGCAGCGTCGCTGTGTGTGACGGGGCCTTAAGACCACTTTAGGTAGAAAAGAGAGATCTAATCTCAGGATAATACTATCTGCAATTCTCCCATACGTCTAGCAGTAGTGATTGCGACTAAGAAGATGGTTTTAAGGGTCAAGTTTTTTATGGTCATAGATTCTAAAGGCTCAAATGGATCTTGGGTTAAGCTGTTTAGCATGATATTGAGATCCCAAGGAGGCACCTGACTACGAAGTTTCGGATGAATCCTGGCCGCCGATGCCATAAAGTGTTTGATCCAGCGGTGGATGGCCAAGTGAAGATCAAAAAAGGTGCTAAGAGCTGATGCTTGCACTTTTAGTGTGCTAGGGGTAAGGCCCATTTCTAGACCTTTCTGTAAAAAGTCTAAGACCTGTGCTATATTGGGGTGGAAGGGGTCAGGGGTTTTTGGGGAGCACCAGGACGAAAACCTTTTCCAAACTTTGGCATACATGGCATTGGTTATTGGCTTTCTGCCTTTTTGGAGAGTTGGATTACTTTATCCGAGAGTCCTTTGGCTCTCAGAATTTTGGCCTCAGTAACCATGCTGCCAGGTTCAGTTTGTGTATGTCCGGGTGCAGTAGAGGACTTTGTTGAAGGAGGTCAACTTTTTGAGGTAGCAGCCAGGGGCCATCCTGAGCCATGTCTAATAGGGCACTGTACCAGCTCCTCCTGGGCCACAGAGGGGCGATTAGGATTGTGGTGACTTGCTCTGTCCGGATTTTTTGTAACGTCTTTGCCAGCATGGGTATGGGTGGAAAGGCATATGCGAAGTTGAAATTCCACACTTGTGCAAATGCATCTATTCCCTGCGCCCCGTCCGTGTGGTAGAGGGAGAAGAATGACTCCGCTTTCGCATTTTGTCTGTTGGCAAATAGGTCCACCTCTGGAGTCCCCCATTTTGAGGTTAGGGACAAGAACACTGTCTGGTCCAGACACCACTCCCCTGGATGTATGTCTTTCCGGCTGAGGAAGTCTGCCTGGGTATTGTCTAACCCTCTCAGATGTACTGCTGTGACTGATAGTAGGTTTTTCTCTGCCCAGAGAAAAATCCTTGCTACTATTTCCTTTAGACCGGCATACTTTGTGCCTCCCTGGTGCCAGAGGTAGGCCACTGTGGTCATGTTGTCCGAGTAGACACGGACGTGGAGGGTTTGGATCAGGGATGATGGCGTTTTTAGGGCTTCATCCACAGCCTTTAGTTCTCTCAAGTTCGAAGAACTGGTGCTGATGCTTGATGGCCATCGTCCCTGGAAGTAGGAACCCTCTACCACTGCACCCCAAATTCGTTGGCTGGCATCTGAGTGGAGTGTTTTCAGGGGAAGCTGATCCCAGCTGACCCCACTCTGAAGGTTTCGGTAGTTTAACCACCACTTCAGGGCCTATCTTAAGTGGCTGGGAAAGGAAATCCTTTGGGTCAATGGTATCTGTCATCTTCTGAAATGTAGAAGCACGTGGGTCTGTAGGTTTCACGTATGAGCCTGAGCCCAGGAAACCGCTTGGATACATGCGGTCAGGGATCCTAGAACAGACATTGATTCCCTGACGGTTGGATCCCGCTGGTCCCTGAACCTGGTTATTCTGCTGACAAGGCCAATCTGATGATCCTTGGGTTGAAAGGATGTCCTTTCCTTTGAGTCCAGAAGAACCCCCAGAAACTTCCTCCTTGTGGAGGGATGGACCTCTGATTTTTTTAGCTTCGGGATCCAGCCCAGGGATCTTAATATCTTCATGGTCTTTGTTACGTCCATCTTCAGACGGGGGTAGATGGTGCAGTGATGAGAAAATCATCCACATATAGGACAATGCATATCCCTTGGCGACGGATAAAAATCACTGCTTCCACCATAATTTTGGTAAAGACCTGTGGTGCTGAAGAGATGCCGAAGGGTAGGATGTTGAATTGGAAATGCTTGATTTGCTGCCCTTGAGAGACTGCGAATCTGATAAATTTCCTGTGCTCTGGGTGGATTGGTACATGGTAGTATGCATCCCTCAGATCCACTGTTGCCATTACCCAATTCCCCCATGAGGGGGATTGCTGACCTGATTGTTTCCATTTTGAATCTCCTGTACCGGACTGATTCGTTTAATGGCTTCAGGTTTATGATGATCCTGTTTTTCCCCGATGGTTTTGTTACCAGGAAGAGACGCGAGTAATGGTCACGTCCTTCTTCCTGTCTTGGCACCCGTGAGATGACCTTTGACCGGAGCAGATTTTGTACATCCTTTAATAAGGAGTTTTGGAGATGTGGGGTTTGTAGGGAGGTTACCCTCAAGCATTGTGGGGAGGCCTCGCGAACTCTATTTTTAGTCCATCTCGTATGGTACAAAGGACCTATTGATTTGTAGAGATGGACTAGTGCAGCGCCCCAGAGTCCTGGTCGTTGCAGTACTGATGCTCCGCCGCTAAGGGGGGCTATGGTACGTCTGATGGCACTGAAGGAGTTCATCTGACCAGGTATCACAGACACCAATACACTTCACAGTCTGGCCTCCAGGGGGAGCTAAGGGTTCTATGTATTAGGCCACTCCTCACAATCTGGTAAAACTGGGGGTTAGGCAGAAAGTTAGATCAGAAAGCTGACTGGGTTGGAACGAGGCAACACCTTGTGGCAGAGGGTGTTGTAGGGGAAGATTCAGAGGGGTCCCTGTCAGGGGTGGTGTTATGGTTCTCAGTGGCAAGAGAACATAGCCCAGCAAACATAAGAACTAGCTCTTGGAAGGATGGAAACTAAACTGACCATGAACTAAACCTGCCGCACAACTAACAGTAGCCGGGTAGCGTTGCCTACGTTTTTTATCCCTAGACGCCCAGCGCCGGCCGGAGGACTAACTAATCCTGGCAGAGGAAAATATAGTCCTGGCTCACCTCTAGAGAAATTTCCCCGAAAGGCAGACAGAGGCCCCCACAAATATTGGCGGTGATTTTAGATGAAATGACAAACGTAGTATGAAAATAGGTTTAGCAAAATTGAGGTCCGCTTACTAGATAGCAGGAAGACAGAAAGGACACTTTCATGGTCAGCTGAAAACCCTATCAAAACACCATCCTGAAATTACTTTAAGACTCTAGTATTAACTCATAACATCAGAGTGGCAATTTCAGATCACAAGAGCTTTCCAGACACAGAAACGAAACTACAGCTGTGAACTGGAACAAAATGCAAAAACAAACAAGGACTAAAGTCCAACTTAGCTGGGAGTTGTCTAGCAGCAGGAACATGCACAGAAAGGCTTCTGATTACAATGTTGACCGGCATGGAAGTGACAGAGGAGCAAGGTTAAATAGCGACTCCCACATCCTGATGGAAACAGGTGAACAGAGAGGATGATGCACACCAGTTCAATTCCACCAGTGGCCACCGGGGGAGCCCAAAATCCAATTTCACAACAGTACCCCCCCCTCAAGGAGGGGGCACCGAACCCTCACCAGAACCACCAGGGCGATCAGGATGAGCCCTATGAAAGGCACGGACCAAATCGGAGGCAAGAACATCAGAGGCAGTCACCCAAGAATTATCCTCCTGACCGTATCCCTTCCATTTGACCAGATACTGGAGTTTCCGTCTGGAAACACGGGAGTCCAAGATTTTTTCCACAACGTACTCCAACTCGCCCTCAACCAACACCGGAGCAGGAGGCTCAACGGAAGGCACAACCGGTACCTCATACCTGCGCAACAATGACCGATGAAAAACATTATGAATAGAAAAAGATGCAGGGAGGTCCAAACGGAAGGACACAGGGTTAAGAATCTCCAATATCTTGTACGGGCCGATGAACCGAGGCTTAAACTTGGGAGAAGAAACCCTCATAGAGACAAAACGAGAAGACAACCACACCAAGTCCCCAACACAAAGCCGAGGACCAATCCGACGCCGGCGGTTGGCAAAAAGCTGAGTCTTCTCCTGGGACAACTTCAAATTGTCCACTACCTGCCCCCAAATCTGATGCAACCTCTCCACCACAGCATCCACTCCAGGACAATCCGAAGATTCCACCTGACCAGAAGAAAATCGAGGATGAAACCCCGAATTACAGAAAAAGGGAGACACCAAGGTGGCAGAGCTGGCCCGATTATTGAGGGCAAACTCCGCTAAAGGCAAAAAAGCAACCCAATCATCCTGATCTGCAGACACAAAACACCTCAAATATGTCTCCAAGGTCTGATTCGTCCGCTCGGTCTGGCCATTAGTCTGAGGATGGAAAGCAGACGAGAAAGACAAATCTATGCCCATCCTAGCACAGAATGCTCGCCAAAATCTAGACACGAATTGGGTACCTCTGTCAGAAACGATATTCTCCGGAATACCATGCAAACGGACCACATTTTGAAAAAACAGAGGAACCAACTCGGAAGAAGAAGGCAACTTAGGCAGGGGAACCAAATGGACCATCTTAGAGAAACGATCACACACCACCCAGATGACAGACATCTTCTGAGAAACAGGAAGATCCGAAATAAAATCCATCGAGATGTGCGTCCAGGGCCTCTTCGGAATAGGCAAGGGCAACAACAATCCACTAGCCCGAGAACAACAAGGCTTGGCCCGAGCACAAACGTCACAAGACTGCACGAAGCCTCGCACATCTCGAGACAGGGAAGGCCACCAGAAGGACCTTGCCACCAAATCCCTGGTACCAAAGATTCCAGGATGACCTGCCAACGCAGAAGAATGAACCTCAGAAATGACTTTACTGGTCCAATCATCAGGAACAAACAGTCTACCAGGTGGGCAACGATCAGGTCTATCCGCCTGAAACTCCTGCAAGGCCCGCCGCAGGTCTGGAGAAACGGCAGACAATATCACTCCATCCTTAAGGATACCTGTAGGTTCAGAATTACCAGGGGAGTCAGGCTCAAAACTCCTAGAAAGGGCATCCGCCTTAACATTCTTAGAACCCGGCAGGTAGGACACCACAAAATTAAACCGAGAGAAAAACAACGACCAGCGCGCCTGTCTAGGATTCAGGCGTCTGGCGGACTCAAGATAAATTAGATTTTTGTGGTCAGTCAATACCACCACCTGATGTCTAGCCCCCTCAAGCTAATGACGCCACTCCTCAAAAGCCCACTTCATGGCCAAAAGCTCCCGATTCCCAACATCATAATTCCGCTCGGCGGGCGAAAATTTACGCGAGAAAAAAGCACAAGGTCTCATCACGGAGCAATCGGAACTTCTCTGCGACAAAACCGCCCCAGCTCCGATTTCAGAAGCGTCGACCTCAACCTGAAAAGGAAGAGCAACATCAGGCTGACGCAACACAGGGGCGGAAGAAAAGCGGCGCTTAAGCTCCCGAAAGGCCTCCACAGCAGCAGGGGACAAATCAGCAACATCAGCACCCTTCTTAGTCAAATCAGTCAATGGTTTAACAACATCAGAAAAACCAGCAATAAATCGACGATAAAAGTTAGCAAAGCCCAAAAATTTCTGAAGACTCTTAAGAGAAGAGGGTTGCGTCCAATCACAAATAGCCTGAACCTTGACAGGATCCATCTCGATGGAAGAGGGGGAAAAAATATATCCCAAAAAGGAAATCTTTTGAACCCCAAAAACGCACTTAGAACCCTTCACACACAAGGAATTAGACCGCAAAACCTGAAAAACCCTCCTGACCTGCTGGACATGAGAGTCCCAGTCATCCGAAAAAATCAAAATATCATCCAGATACACAATCATAAATTTATCCAAATAATCACGGAAAATGTCATGCATAAAGGACTGAAAGACTGAAGGGGCATTTGAAAGACCAAAAGGCATCACCAAATACTCAAAGTGGCCCTCGGGCGTATTAAATGCGGTTTTCCACTCATCCCCCTGCCTAATTCGCACCAAATTATACGCCCCACGGAGATCTATCTTAGAGAACCACTTGGCCCCCTTTATGCGAGCAAACAAATCAGTCAGCAGTGGCAACGGATATTGATATTTAACCGTGATTTTATTCAAAAGCCGATAATCAATGCACGGCCTCAAAGAGCCATCTTTCTTAGCCACAAAGAAAAAACCGGCTCCTAAGGGAGATGACGAAGGACGAATATGTCCCTTTTCCAAGGACTCCTTTATATATTCTCGCATAGCAGCATGTTCAGGCACAGACAGATTAAATAAACGACCCTTAGGGTATTTACTACCCGGAATCAAATCTATGGCACAATCGCACTCCCGGTGCGGAGGTAATGAACCAAGCTTAGGTTCTTCAAAAACGTCACGATATTCAGTCAAGAATTCAGGAATCTCAGAGGGAATAGATGATGAAATGGAAACCACAGGTACGTCCCCATGCGTCCCCTTACATCCCCAGCTTAACACAGACATAGCTTTCCAGTCAAGGACTGGGTTATGAGATTGCAGCCATGGCAATCCAAGCACCAACACATCATGTAGGTTATACAGCACAAGAAAGCGAATAATCTCCTGGTGATCCGGATTAATCCGCATAGTTACTTGTGTCCAGTATTGTGGTTTATTGCTAGCCAATGGGGTGGAGTCAATCCCCTTCAGGGGTATAGGAGTTTCAAGAGGCTCCAAATCATACCCACAGCGTTTGGCAAAGGACCAATCCATAAGACTCAAAGCGGCGCCAGAGTCGACATAGGCATCCGCGGTAATAGATGATAAAGAACAAATCAGGGTCACAGATAGAATAAACTTAGACTGTAAAGTGCCAATTGAAACAGACTTATCAAGCTTCTTAGTACGCTTAGAGCATGCTGAAATAACATGAGTTGAATCACCGCAATAGAAGCACAACCCATTTTTTCGTCTAAAATTCTGCCGTTCACTTCTGGACAGAATTCTATCACATTGCATATTCTCTGGCGTCTTCTCAGTAGACACCGCCAAATGGTGCACAGGTTTGCGCTCCCGCAGACGCCTATCGATCTGGATAGCCATTGTCATGGACTCATTCAGACCCGCAGGCACAGGGAACCCCACCATAACATCCTTAATGGCATCAGAGAGACCCTCTCTGAAATTCGCCGCCAGGGCGCACTCATTCCACTGAGTAAGCACAGCCCATTTACGGAATTTCTGGCAGTATATTTCAGCTTCGTCTTGCCCCTGAGATAGGGACATCAAGGCCTTTTCCGCCTGAAGTTCTAACTGAGGTTCCTCATAAAGCAACCCCAAGGCCAGAAAAAACGCATCCACATTGAGCAACGCAGGATCCCCTGGAGCCAATGCAAAAGCCCAATCCTGAGGGTCGCCCCGGAGCAAGGAAATCAAAATCCTGACCTGCTGAGCAGGATCTCCAGCAGAGCGAGATTTCAGGGACAAAAACAACTTGCAATTATTTTTGAAATTTTGAAAGCAAGATCTATTCCCCGAGAAAAATTCAGGCAAAGGAATTCTAGGTTCAGATATAGGAACATGAACAACAAAATCTTGTAAATTTTGAACTTTCGTGGTGAGATTATTCAAACCTGCAGCTAAACTCTGAATATCCATTTTAAACAGGTGAACACAGAGCCATTCCAGGATTAGAAGGAGAGAGAGAGAGAAAGGCTGCAATATAGGCAGACTTGCAAGAGATTCAATTACAAGCACACTCAGAACTGAAGGAAAAAAAAAAAAATCTTCAGCAGACTTCTCTTTTCTCTCCTTTCTCTGTCAATTAATTTAACCCTTTTAGGCCGGTCAAACTGTTATGGTTCTCAATGGCAAGAGAACATAGCCCAGCAAACATAAGAACTAGCTCTTGGAAGGATGGAAACTAAACTGACCATGAACTAAACCTGCCGCACAACTAACAGTAGCCGGGTAGCGTTGCCTACGTTTTTTATCCCTAGACGCCCAGCGCCGGCCGGAGGACTAACTAATCCTGGCAGAGGAAAATATAGTCCTGGCTCACCTCTAGAGAAATTTCCCCGAAAGGCAGACAGAGGCCCCCACAAATATTGGCGGTGATTTTAGATGAAATGACAAACGTAGTATGAAAATAGGTTTAGCAAAATTGAGGTCCGCTTACTAGATAGCAGGAAGACAGAAAGGACACTTTCATGGTCAGCTGAAAACCCTATCAAAACACCATCCTGAAATTACTTTAAGACTCTAGTATTAACTCATAACATCAGAGTGGCAATTTCAGATCACAAGAGCTTTCCAGACACAGAAACGAAACTACAGCTGTGAACTGGAACAAAATGCAAAAACAAACAAGGACTAAAGTCCAACTTAGCTGGGAGTTGTCTAGCAGCAGGAACATGCACAGAAAGGCTTCTGATTACAATGTTGACCGGCATGGAAGTGACAGAGGAGCAAGGTTAAATAGCGACTCCCACATCCTGATGGAAACAGGTGAACAGAGAGGATGATGCACACCAGTTCAATTCCACCAGTGGCCACCGGGGGAGCCCAAAATCCAATTTCACAACAGGGTGGGATCCTGACAGAGGCCTAGCAAACAGAGAAGAACGTTACGGGACCGCGCCTGCACGATATAGCGGCGGTACCCCAAGAAAGGATAAGAAGCGAGGTTCATTGTGCTGAGTGAGAAACGAGATCAACGCAACAAGGAGAATACCAGTAGGAGTCGTGCTGTAAGACGAGGCAACATCCTATTGAGGCGCGTAACCGGTGGCCGGAACGCCGAGGAAGTATAGAGCTCCAGGCCAAACTTCAAACCTACGGCAGGACAGTCAGTTATAGGCGGGCTGTCTCACCCAATTGACCTAGGAAGACACAGGGGGGTAACAACAGGAGTGGGGCGACGCTAGAGTCCCGGAAGAGCTCCGAGCCTCCCCGTCATACGGGTGCGTCCTAACCATAAGATCTGGGGGACGTGGAAGAACATCAGAATCGAGTTGTGAGGGAACACGAGAAACAGACACAACAGTTGTGAGGACTATCCCGTGGTGCTTAGCAGGGAAGGACTACAACACACAAGCGCTAGAAGGTAGGCACAGATTTCCACCTGCAAAGGGAACTCTGGAGGTGCCATCGGACCGGCCGGACTTGCGCAGCCTGGTTAACCGTATTCCGGACTGAGGACCCTGAAGCCTTCAGTAAAGAGGTAAAGAGACTGCAACCTGGTGTCCTCGTTATTTACTGCAACCTGCACCGCACCACCACAACATCATCACCATTTCCTCACACCTATCATTGTACGCCCCTCAGCAGGGTCACGACCTAGCCACCGTGACAACCCCAGAACAGAGACTCAGAGGCCCGGTACCGGGTACCCCTCGGCCCTGCGACAGTGGGGGCGCTACAACTTGGCGTCACGAACAGGATCTACTTAAGCCTGAAGAATCAGGTCATGTGTGCCTTGGAACTGTGATTTATTGTACTTGGACTGTGACTTATTGCAAAGACTGTATATTGCCACTTGCCGCCAAAAGTTCCCGCCAAGACCCGCCGCCATTGCAGTACCACAGGGAGCGCAGAGGAAGAAGAGGGGCGTGCCATGGGAGGAGACCACCAAAGCGGCGCCAAAAGTAGCGACCGCCCCCTCCGACTTCTGCTGCGAGATGACGACCTGCCCAGCAGCAGAGGAGAACCACCCCCTGATTTGCAACGGCGGGAACGAGGTGAAGAGGGAACTCGACCTTGGAGAAATGGCGGAGCCAGGTGCATGCGTTGCCGTCGAATGCCGGACAGCGATGATGAACAGCAAGTGCCTGAGCAGCGGCGAAGCGATTCCGGCTTGCCCTCACCCGCCAGAGGCGGATCCACTTCCACCACAGGGGAAGGGTCTGAACTCCTTGGAACTGCTGGCGGAGGAGCCGAGCCTACCTATCCCGACCACGGAGCCAGCAGGTGCGGAGCCATGGAGAGCGGAGCCACATCGAGAGGCCACCTTGGAGGATCCGCGGTCCGGCTGCAGCCGAATACAGTGTCCTTGTCAACGGAACGGATCGACACCGGTGGAATCACATCAGGCGCAGGTATGGAGGGCGCCCCTACTCCCCTGGCCGATTCTGCTCCCCCGACCGATCCTGCTCCCCTGACCGATCCCGCGACCGCTCCTCACCCCAACCATAACTGTCTCCTCTCGGCGGGGTTGGTGGTGCTCACCCCCGACATGATGGGGAGGCTGGTACCTCCACTACCGACCAGGATGGGGGAACCCATAGACGTGAGCGCAGACGGGGTGGTCCTCCGGTGGGACACCCCCTGGGCCGGGCCAGATGGAATTCGAGAGGAAGGCCTCACCCTTGCTGTGCTCACCTGGGAACAATATAAACAGTGTCTGATCCTACATTGGAAAAACCGAAAAGAGACCGAACAGACTGATCCGCTAACAGTACGACACCCAAAGCCTGCACACGGCAGGAGAGACGTGGTAAAGCGGGGAACTGTACTGGCCTTTCACCCAAAGCGGGGTTGGGGCTCCATACAGGAACCGGGACTACCGACTGACGTCTTCGTTACCAGTTACAACGTGAAGACTCCCTGCCGCAACCAATACGGTGACCCACTATTGCAGAGGGGGGATCAGGTGACCTACACCCGCCACTGGAGTGCGCAAGGATGGTGCGCTCGGAACGTCCAACTATGTGGGCCTGAGGGGGTGTCACCTGTTGCCCCGATCATGATTGAACCAGACTTGACAGACCTTGTTACTATTGCCACTGTATGCCTTGTTGCGGCTACCGAGCTTGCAGCCAGGGTTAGCCTTCGAATCCAGACCCCGGGTGACCTGATTGCACCCGAGAGACCAACCCTTGACACTGACACCGCGTCAGCCGCAGGTCAGACACCGCCCCCTGCGCAGCCAGAAACAGAGTAAGCAAGAATGCTTCATTATGTAAATAGTTGATTGTTTGTTTCCCGTTTGCTGCTACAACCCGATCAGGGTTAACTCTTAAAGGGATCCCTTTTTTTTACCCGGGATCCCTATTGCTTTTTACTTTTTGTTTTCTACCTGTTTGAACAAGTTATCAAGAACTGCTGAATCATGAAAAATGCATGATTACAAACTTTTTGTACATAGTTTGCACCTTCTTAAAGGTGCCCTCTACTGGTTTTACACAAAGAAAGGACTCTTTGCGAAGAAACTGTTCCTGGAAACAGTACAGGAGTCCTTGCTGCATACGGACTTGCAGCTTGAGAAGTTGCACTACCTCATAGAGACTTAGTCCCTTCTTAAAGGGGATGTTCATCAAAAGCACTTAAAGAATGATAATGTTTTGAAAGAAAGTACTGATAATGCTGATATGTAAAGGTTATATGTAGAAAGCTAGTTAAATTGTGAAAAATGTTTAAGGATGTTGATAAAAGAATGGGGACAGGAAGTGAACCCGTACGGGGTTAGTTAGTGAGTCCTCCTAGGAGCCATACAGAGATGGCTCAGTAATCCTGAACCGAAAGATGGATGATAAGTTCTATACCATGTATAGTAGTGGAAAGGCAGTAGGCCCGGGCAGAAAGGGGCGGTCCTGTAACAGAAAGGAGAGGCAGTAGGCCTGGAGCGGATAGGACATGCGGTCCTGCAGATGTAAAGAAGGAGAATGCAGAAAAGTTGATTAGCCTTATAATGTTTTATAAGAAGGTCTTTAGTGGATTCAGCGAGTACGTCCTTAAAGGCAATGTTAAATTATTGTTCAAAAATTTTGCACTTAGTAGAATACCCGGTTGGGTAAGAAAAGTTATTTATAGTATGTTATTTAAAGTATTTAACCATGTTTGTAACGTTCAAGTGTCCTCACCTCCCATAAAGGGAAGCTCTGTTAAAAAGTTTACTTGTACTTGCATTTTCAAAATTGTATGTCTTTTTGCTGACATGTATTGTTGTTTTCTTCGCAGTCCAGGAGTACTGGATTTAACCGGGGGGGAGTGCAGCGCCCCAGAGTCCTGGTCGTTGCAGTACTGATGCTCCGCCGCTAAGGGGGGCTATGGTACTTCTGATGGCATTGAAGGAGTTCATCTGACCAGGTATCACAGACACCAATACACTTCACAGTCTGGCCTCCAGGGGGAGCTAAGGGTTCTATGTATTAGGCCACTCCTCACAATCTGGTAAAACTGGGGGTTAGGCAGAAAGTTAGATCAGAAAGCTGACTGGGTTGGAACCAGGCAACACCTTGTGGCAGAGGGTGTTGTAGGGGAAGATTCAGAGGGGTCCCTGTCAGGGGTGGGATCCTGACAGAGGCCTAGCAAACAGAGAAGAACGTTACGGGACCGCGCCTGCACGATATAGCGGCGGTACCCCAAGAAAGGATAAGAAGCGAGGTTCATTTTGCTGAGTGAGAAACGAGATCAACGCAACAAGGAGAATACCAGTAGGAGTTGTGCTGTAAGACGAGGCAACATCCTATTGAGGCGCGTAACCGGTGGCCGGAACGCCGAGGAAGTATAGAGCTCCAGGCCAAACTTCAAACCTACGGCAGGACAGTCAGTTATAGGCGGGCTGTCTCACCCAATTGACCTAGGAAGACACAGGGGGGTAACAACAGGAGTGGGGCGACGCTAGAGTCCCGGAAGAGCTCCGAGCCTCCCCGTCATACGGGTGCGTCCTAACCATAAGATCTGGGGGACGTGGAAGAACATCAGAATCGAGTTGTGAGGGAACACGAGAAACAGACACAACAGTTGTGAGGACTATCCCGTGGTGCTTAGCAGGGAAGGACTACAACACACAAACGCTAGAAGGTAGGCACAGATTTCCACCTGCAAAGGGAACTCTGGAGGTGCCATCGGACCGGCCGGACTTGCGCAGCCTGGTTAACCGTATTCCGGACTGAGGACCCTGAAGCCTTCAGTAAAGAGGTAAAGAGACTGCAACCTGGTGTCCTCGTTATTTACTGCAACCTGCACCGCACCACCACAACATCATCACCATTTCCTCACACCTATCATTGTACGCCCCTCAGCAGGGTCACAGACCGGGCCTAGCCACCGTGACAACCCCAGAACAGAGACTCAGAGGCCCGGTACCGGGTACCCCTCGGCCCTGCGACAGTGGGGGCGCTACACTTCCACTGGCTGAGAAAGAGTGAGAGTCGACCCCAGACCGCGCCGTCATTGCTTATCTGGGATCTGTTGTAGTTGAGGGACAAGGATGTTCCTGCCCTTGCCTCCTTTGGGATAGCTCCATCTGTTCGGGGAGAGACTTTTTCTCGTCTGAAACCTTATCCAGGATATCATCCAGAATGGGCCCAAATGCATGACATGATGGCCCTGAAAGGGGATGCTGCACAATTTGGATTTGGAGATGAAGTCGTCCCCCAAGATTTTAGCCAGAGTGCTCTCCTGGATGAGTTGGAGAGGTCGGCGGCTTTTGCGGCTACTTGGACAGACTCAGCGGAGGCGTCTGCTAGGAACTCCGTTGCCTTCTGTAGCAGGTGTAGGGAGTCTAGGATCTCCTCTCTTGAGGTGCCCTGTGTCAGATGATCTTCAAGTTTGCATAACCAGATAAACAGGGAACTGGCCACGCATGTGGAGGCTATGTTGGCTTTCAGTAAATTTGTGGAGGTGTCCCAGGACTTCCTTAACAAGCTCTCTACTTTTCGATCCATTGGATCTTTGAGCTGGGAAGAGTCCTCAAAGGGAAGCACTGTTTTTTTAGTTACCCTGGACACTTGTACATCCACTTTTGGGGTCTCCCATAAGGAGTTATCCCCGTCCAAGGGGAAACTTTTTTTATTTCTGAGTGCACGCTAAGTCCTTTTTCAGGGAGGCCCCATTCATGTGGAATCAGATTCTGTACATTTTTATGTACAGGAAAACCCTTTTGATCTTTGGGCTTCAGACCCCCAAACATTTCATCCTGTACCGTGAGTTTAACTTCCTCATCCTCCACCCCCATGGTGCCTCTCACTATACTGATCAGCTCACCCATATCCTCGGAACTAATGTAGTATTTTTTGTTCTCTGATTTAGGGGTGGGGGTGGAAGTGGAAACCTCATTCTCCCAAATGTCCTCCGAGCCCGAGGATTGAATGTCACCTGAGTCTGAGTTAGACTCTACCGGAGCCCTCTTTCTCTTTTTAGCAGGAGGTGATTGAGGCACCGGGATCTGGGAGAAGGCAGCCATGGAGGTCTGGACCTCTTGTTTAATGAGGGATCTGATGCTATCCAGGAGGGAGGGCTGCTCAGAGCGTAGGACCTCATCTGTGCAGGACTGGCAGAGCTTTTTCCCATATGTCGAGGGGGAGAGCCTGGCAGCACACATTTTACACTTGTGGCTTGTCCTTTTAGGGTCAGAGACCCTTTCTCCCTATAAGAGAGAGAGAAGGTTTGCTAAGCTGCTTGTGGGAATAAATGCTGGATAGCCGGGGCCGACACCTGCTACTTACAGTAGGAGGGGGTACGCTGGGCTCCGCAGACGCAGAGAAAGGGGGCTTGTCACTGTCCATGTCCGTCAGTCCACAGTCAGCGTCAGAACAGAATATCTTACCTGGTGACTCCCTACCCAGATCTTTAAAGGATTGAGGGTCCAGCGTCATCTGTGCTCCTCCTCCCCGAAATGTGGCCCAATGGGAGGGAAACCTCCATGGAATGCCCCTAGTATTGCTGCTTTGGCCCAGGGGAAAAAACGCCGGCCGTCGCGCGCGCGCGCGCTCCACCGTGGTATGCATCAGGGAAAGGACCGGTAGTGACACGCGTCCCACCGGAAGTAACGCGAACCACAGCATGGAACGCACTGAGATGACCCGAAAGGGGGGGCACGTCACCCCCGGCCAGAGCGCGCTCCGGGCATGGCAGCCGGGGGAGGAGGAAACCAGGGAGCTGCGATTTCTCTCGCACGTATAATACGGCCAAGAAAACAACGGATGAAGGGAGCTGCCTCATAGATTAACATTGGTCCGAGTGCTTTTTTTTTTATAGCACTTGTCCATATTATGGTCTAGTCTGACTCCGGCCTTACAGAGCCATTACAGCCAGGCCTTTACTTGTTGATGTATTCTCTTTAACCCCTTCATGACCGGAGGTATTTTTGGTTTTGCGTTTTCCGTTTTTAGCGCCCATTCTACCCAGAGCCATAACTTCCATCACTATGGCCATGTGAGAGCTTGTTGTTTGCAGGACGAGTTGTCCCATTGAATGACACCATTGGTTTTAACATATCGTGTCCTCAAAAACGGGAAAAAAATTCAAAGTGCGGCAAAAAAGTGCAATCCACAGTTGGTTTTTGCTTTGATTTTTTGCTAGGTTCACTAAATGCTAAAACTGACTTGCCATTATGATTCTCCAGGTCATTACAAGTTGATAGACACCAAACATGTCTAGGTTCTTTTTTTATCTAAGTGGTGAAAACAAATTGCAAACTTTGTAAAAAAACAAAATTGCACCATTTTCCAATACCCGTAGCATCTCCATTTTTCATGATCTCGATTGGGGTGAGGACTTATTTTTTTGTGCACCAAGATGACGTTTTTAATTATGCCATTTTGGTGCAGATATGTTCTATTGATCGCCCGTTATTGCATTTTAATGCAGTGTCGCGACGACCAAAGAAACGTAATTCTGGTGTTTTGACTTTTTTCTCACTACGCCGTTTAGCAATCAGGATAATCCTTTTTTTTATTGATAGATTCTGAACGTGGTGATACCAAATATGTGTATGTTTGATATTTTTATTGCTTTATTTTGAATGAGGCGAAAGGGGGGTGATTTGAACGTTTATATTTTTCAAAACTTTTTTTACTTTTGGCATGCTTCAATAGCCTCCATGGGTGTTAGGGGGTCGAGTTCCCACCTCTGCACAGGGGGACTCTCGGGCCATCTCCGCTGCGATCTCCCATTCTTCTCCTGCCGCAGTGGAGCCTGCTCAGAGGAGACGTCGGTCCCAGCGTCTCGCTCAGTCTGACTCTGTACAGAGAGTTACTGCTGTTTTCCTGCTTCTGCCGTTGGAGTCAGTGCTGGGCAGCGGCGAGCAGACGCTTCTGGGACTAAGTCCTGCTTTTCTCGTTCTGAGCATGCCCAGAGTAAGATCTCTCAGTGGAGATCGAGGGTCACATGATCAGACACTGCAGCTAAGGCCATTGGTCCTTCAGGAAGGTCCTGTAGGTGCTCACGCTCTGTGGCAGCCTCTCATTGGTCTTTCTAAGTTAAGGTCCTGTATGTGCTGCAACTATTTAAGGCTCGCATGGCCGCACGGCCATGCGCTAGTATTGTTCTAAGTTTTGTACTTTGCACCAGTGTGGTCATGTATGATTGTGTTCAGGGACCCGGCTGAAATATGCCCCTAGAATGCTGGCACCTCCGGTGAGGAGTTTGTGTGTTTGTGTATTCAGGGACCTGGCTGAAATAAGCCCATAGAACGCTGGCACCTCCGGCTAGGAGTTTTGTGTGCGTGCATGACCACTGACTGCTCTCGTTTGGGTAGTTAGCCTGTGCCACTGTGAAGTCTACGGGTATGTTTCCACGTTCAGGATTGCATCAGTCTTTGGTCAGGATTTTATGCAAGTAAAATCCTGACCAAAACTGCACCTGAGGTCACTGGCAGGTCACCTGTGGTGTACCTGCGTGTTTTGCTCATAGTAGCAACATGCAGCGTTTTGAAAAAACGCACAACGCATGCGTT
Source organism: Ranitomeya variabilis (assembly GCF_051348905.1). Lineage (NCBI taxonomy): Eukaryota > Metazoa > Chordata > Amphibia > Anura > Dendrobatidae > Ranitomeya > Ranitomeya variabilis. The sequence continues at coordinate 78,148,306 of NC_135238.1, forward strand.
TTCGCAGCAAAAACGCATGCGTTTTTAAACGCATAGTGGAGTCTGGATTTCATAAAATCCCATCCACTATGCTGTAACATCTGGACGCTGCGTTTTTGACGCAGCAGAAAAACGCAGCGTCAAAAACGCAGCGTTTCCTGAACGTGGAAACATACCCTAACAGGGCGCAGTGCTTTGAGTTCACGGCTACTCTGTGAAGTAACAGAGTTAGCTCATAGCGCCATATAGTTCCGCCGTTTGCTAGCAGCAGGTTTGCCTGCACGGTGGACCCCGGGCTGCGAACGCATCTATTATAATAAAATCTCTATATTCATTTGGTGCGTTCCGCTAGCCCTAACATAATACTAGCGCCAGGGTCTGGCTAGTAAATGGCGGACATTCAGCAATCTTTGCGGTATATCCAGCAGCTGGAGGGTAGGTTGGGGGCTCTCGAGAGCTCAACCTTAGCTGTGGATGTAACCGCGATTGCTGTACAGGCTGCTAGCGTGGCTGCAGCAACCTTGTCCACTGCCACCCCTGTTCCAACATTATCTCGCCTCCCGCTACCAGAAAAATTTTCTGGAGATAGCAAATCCTGTAGGGGATTCGTGAGTCAGTGCTCTATTTACCTTGAGCTCCTGGCTGCACGTTTTCCCACAGAGCGGGCTAAGGTGGGATTTATTGTGTCCCTCTTGTCGGACAGGGCGTTGGAATGGGCTACACCGCTGTGGAAGCGTGGCGATCATGTGGTGCAGAGTGCTCCGTTGTTCCTGAGCACTTTGAAACAGGTCTTTTTAGGACCTCGAGTCACCCATGACACGGCGCTCCAACTGCTGGCATTAACTCAGGGTGTGTCCTTAGTCAGCCATTTTGCCGTCCACTTCCATACATTAGCTTCTGAGCTGGAGTGGTCGGATAAAGCCATTATCCCCATATTTTGGAGGGGGCTGGCTGATCATGTTAAGGACGCTCTGGCCACTAGGGAGATTCCTGCCACACTGGAGGAGTTAATAACTGTCTCTACTCGTATTGACCTCCGTTTTAGCGAGCGGAGGTTAGAGCGAGCCCAGTGTAGGCAGAGGTTTCGGCTGGCTCCCACCTTCGCCAAACCTCTGGAATCTCCGGTCCTGGTTCCTGAGTCACATGAGGCCATGGAAGTGTCACGAGCGGGATCTAAGTCCCGGACCGCTTGTGCACTCAAGGTCTGTCATGTCTTCCAGCAGTCAGGACATCTTGCCACCAGATGTCCCCAGTGGTCGAGGAAACGTCAGCGTCTAGTGGTAGTAGGTGGAGGTACACTAGACACGGCGACGTTTGCCTCCAAATTGTCCTTTAAGGGGACAATCATTATAGGCTTATCCTCCCACTCGGTAGAGCTCTGCGTGGATTCTGGGGCGGAGGGCAATTTTATGTCTTCAGCCTTCGCCGAATGTCACGCAATGCCCCTGGTTATGCTAGCTCAACCAGTAACGGTACGAGTGGTGAATGGGTCGACACTGTCCTCACAGATAACACACCAGACCATCCCTTTTACTCTGTCCATGTCGCCATCCCATCAGGAGATTATATCTCTGCTCGTCATTCCTGAGGGAATAGATGAGGTCCTGTTGGGGATACCATGGCTACGGTACCACTCTCCTCATATCGAATGGTCCTCAGGCAGAATTTTGGGTTGGGGTGAATCTTGTGGGGGGTAGGTGTCAGAGGGATTGCGTTCAGGTTGCTACTACAGAGGTACCCGCAGATCTATCCTCTCCCCAAGCAATATTGGTCTTATGCGGACGTGTTCTCCAAAAAGGCAGCGGAGACCCTTCCGCCCATCGCCCCTATGACTGTCCCATTGACCTCTTGCCTGGTGCTGAGCCTCCCCGGGGTCGAGTCTATCCGTTATCTCTTCCGGAGACGGAGGCAATGTCTCAGTACATTCAAGAGAATCTGGCAAGAGGGTTCATCAGGAAGTCAGTGTCACCTGCTGGGGCTGGGTTCTCCTTCGTGCAGAAGAAGAATGGGGAACTGCGTCCATGCATAGATTACAGGGGTCTTAACGCCATCACCGTTAAGAATAAGTATCCTTTGCCCCTGATATCTGAGCTCTTCGATAGGCTTCGGGGAGCAAGGGTATTTACTAAATTAGATCTGCGGGGTGCTTACAACCTGATTCGCATCCGTGAGGGGGACGAATGGAAGACGGCTTTTAACACCAGGGATGGGCAATATGAATATCTGGTGATGCCCTTCGGGCTCTGCAATGCCCCAGCCGTTTTCCAAGACTTTGTGAACGACATCTTCCGGGATATGCTCTCCACCTCGGTCGTAGTCTATCTGGATGATATTCTCATCTACTCTCCAGACATTGACTCCCACCGGAGAGATGTTTGCAAAGTCTTCGATCTCCTATGGGCAAACTCCCTGTATGCCAAGTTGGAGAAGTGTGTGTTTGAGCAGGAGTCCTTACCTTTCCTTGGCTATATCATCTCCGCCCAGGGATTGGCTATGGATCTTGCCAAACTACAGGCTGTGATGGACTGGCAGGAACCCCATTCTCTTAAAGCGGTGCAGCGCTTTATGGGGTTCATTAATTATTATCGCCAGTTCATTCCGCACTTCTCAACTTTGGTAGCTCCCTTGGTTGCCCTCACCAAGAGGGGAGCAAATCCCAAATTGTGGTCTGAGGAGGTCTCCAAGGCCTTTAACTCCATTAAGTCACACTTCGCTAGCGCTCCCATCCTACATCGCCCTGATGTTGATAAGCCATTTATCATGGAGGTGGATGCCTCATCTGTTGGTGCTGGAGCAGTCCTCTTCCAAAAGGATGCTCAAGATCGGAAGCATCCTTGCTTCTTCTTTTCTAAGACCTTCTCACCAGCAGAGAGGAATTATTCCATCGGGGACAGGGAGTTGCTAGCCATGAAGTTGGCTTTCTCGGAGTGGAGACATCTCTTGGAGGGAGCTCGTTTTCCCTTCCAAGTCTTCACAGATCATAAAAATTTGGTGTACCTGGAGACAGCCCAGCGGTTAAATTCTCGCCAGGCCAGATGGTCCTTGTTCTTCTCCCGGTTCCATTTCACCCTCCATTTTCTTTCTGGGGAGAAGAACATTCGTGCCGATGCTCTCTCTCGCTCCGTTGTGTCATCTGTGGAGGAGGAAGAGGAGCCTCGGCTTATTGTCCCCACTGAGAGCCTGAGAACTGTGGCCCCGGTTTCGCTAGAGTCTGTGCCTCCGGGCAAGACTTTTGTACCATCCAGTTTGCAACTGGAGGTTCTCTCTTGGGCACACTCGTCCAGGGTGGGTGGACATTTTGGTTCCAAAAGGACATCTGAGTTACTGGCGAGGACATACTGGTGGCCGCATATGGCTCGTGATGTCGCAGACTATGTTCGGGCGTGTGTCTCTTGCGCCAAGAACAAGTCCCCTCGGCAACGGCCAGCTGGGTTGCTTTACCCTCTGCCGGTGGCAGACAGGCCCTGGGAGATGGTCGGGATGGACTTTGTGGTGGGCTTACCCAAGTCTCATAACTGCACCATTATCTGGGTGATCACCGACCATTTTTCCAAAATGGTTCATTTAGTGCCTCTTCCACGGCTACCTTCTGCACGGGATCTGGCAGCCTTATTCATCAAGCATATCTTTCGCTTACACGGTATGCCGGACAAGATTGTCAGTGACCGGGGTCCCCAGTTTGCGTCTCGATTCTGGAGGGAGCTTTGTCGTCTACTCAGTATTGAGTTAAATCTCTCCTCGGCTTATCATCCCGAGACGAATGGGTTGGTTGAGAGGGCCAATCAGACTCTGGTCATTTATTTACGACATTTTGTTTCTGCCAGGCAGGATGACTGGGCATCCTTGTTACTGTGGGCTGAGTTTGCTCTTAACAACGCTGTAGCCGACTCCACCAGTCAGACTCCTTTCCTCCTTAATTACGGCCAACATCCGTGGGTTCCTGTGCCCATGCCCGTGTCCTCTGCTGATTCCAGGGTGGTAGACTGGGCAGTGGAGGCACGAGACATTTGGGACCACACTCAGGATGCTATCCAGGCCTCCAAGGAGAGAATGAGGTCCTCCGCCGATGCACATCGGCGCCCTGCCCCGACCTTTGCTCCTGGCGACTACACTAAGTCGCTTGTAACATCAGGCTGCGTGTTGAGTCCACTAAGTTTGCACCTCGCTACTTGAGTCCCTTCAAGGTCCTCGAACAGGTTAATTCTGTGGTCTACCGTCTAGCCCTTCCTCCACGCCTAGGTATCACCGACACCTTTCATGTGTCCCTCCTTAAGCCCGTATACATGTCCCGGTTTTCTGAGTCATCTGCCAGGACATCAGGTTCGCCTACGGACGATTACGAGGTGAACGCTATTTTGGGGTGCAAGGTGGTTCATGGCAAAAAAGTTTATTTGGTGGACTGGAAGGGTTACGGTCCTGGGAGCCTGCTGAGCACATTCGGGCTCTGCAGCTCATTGCTGCCTTCGAACATAGTGAGGCCCAAGGAAGGGGGGCCATGTTGGGGGTCGAGTTCCCACCTCTGCACAGGGGGACGCTCGGGCCATCTCCGCTGCGGTCTCCCATTCTTCTCCTGCCGCAGTGGAGCCTGCTCAGCAGAGACGTCGGTCCCAGCGTCTTGCTCAGTCTGACTCTGTACAGAGAGTTACTGCTGCTTTTCCTGCTTCTGCCATTGAAGTCAGTGCTGGGCAGCGGCGAGCAGACGCTTCTGGGACTAAGTCCTACTTTTCTCGTTCTGAGCATGCCCAGAGTAAGATCTCTCAGTGGAGATCGAGGGTCACATGATCAGACACTGCAGCTAAGGCCATTGGTCCTTCAGGAAGGTCCTGTAGGTGCTCACGCTCTGTGGCAGCCTCTCATTGGTCCTTCTAAGTTAAGGTCCTGTACGTGCTGCAACTATTTGAGGCTCGCATGGCCGCAATGCCATGCGCTAGTATTGTTCTAAGTTTTGTACTTTGCGCCAGTGTGGTCATATATCAACAACAGCGGATTTAGATTCTGTTAACCGCAAGAAGAGGACCATATGGTAAGAGATAAATATACCTTTATTCAATAATAAACAAACATTTAAAAACAACAAGACCTGACGATATAATTCAACTAAGTGTCCTACAAGGAGAGAAAATTGCACACTACCCCATATAATGAAAGGCTATGATGACCAGCAGTGGAAATATATCAATTTCTGTAATGAAGCCTAATAAACTATATCCAAATCCACATAGCTGATGATAGTAACAAATTGATCCACCATACGGAAATATAGAGAAAGGAGATAATACTCCTTCATACATATATCATATCCCTGACCATATGATAGATCATAACCAATAGGGTAATACCGTATTAACGTGTGCAGGTCCCTTCTCCCTCGTGCGCCCCAACGCCCCCGGAAGAAGCTCTGGGCGAAACGCGCGTCGGGGCGCACGAGGGAGAAGGGACCTGCACACGTTAATACGGTATTACCCTATTGGTTATGCTTTATTGTTTATGATCTATCATATGGTCAGGGATATGATATATGTATGAAGGAGTATTATCTCCTTTCTCTATATTTCCGTATGGTGGATCAATTTGTTACTATCATCAGCTATGTGGATTTGGATATAGTCTATTAGGCTTCATTACAGAAATTGATATATTTCCACTGCTGGTCATCATAGCCTTTCATTATATGGGGTAGTGTGCAATTTTCTCTCCTTGTAGGACACTTAGGCTACTTTCACACTAGCGTTAACTGCATTACGTCTCAAATCGTCTTTTTTCAGAAAAAACGCATCCTGCAAATTTTTTTGCAGGATGCGTTTTTTCCCCATAGACTTGTATTGGCGACGTATTGCGACGGATTGGCATACGTCGTGTCCGTCGTACGACGTATGCGTCGAAATTTGGCGACATGTCGTCGGCAAAAAACGTTGATTGTAACGTTTTTTGTCTCCGCCTAAAAAACGTGTCGCGACGCATCCTGCGGCATACGTCGTTGGCTACAATGGAAGCCTATGAGCGACGGATGCGTCGGGACACGTCGTACGACGCAATGCAGCGCTGCAATACGTTTTTTTTACACTGAGCATGCTCAGAAGAAGGATTTTGTTGCCAATTGGCCAGACACCCCCAAATCTATATAAACCTGGCCTGGGCCTTCAACCCCACATATGCCAGCAAGACCTAGATAGGAGAAGAGACTGCCAGCAAGAGCCAGCCAGCCACAAGACCCCAGCCAGCCACAGGACCCCAGCCACAAGACCCCAGCCACAAGACCCCAGCCTGACACAGGAGCCAGCCACAGGACTCCAGCCACAAGACTCCAGCCACAATAGAGCCAGTGTGAGTATTGCAATTTTTGTGTGTATCTGTGTGCCTGTGCATTTGTGTGTGTATGAGGTACTGACTACAGCAAGAGCTTAAAACCTGAAGAGAACCTGAGGCCTGCCATCGTCCTGCACCAGCCAGTGCCATGCTAGAGTCCAGATCCACCCTGATGCCAGCCACTGTGAAGACATGCAGCTCCAGCCAAAGGATTGTCAGCCTTTTTTACGTGTGTGTGTGTAATGTGTGTGTGTGTGTGTATGCGTCTTCTGATTGGGTTCACCTTTCTGCCTTTGTTGTACATATGTGTATTTGCATAAAGCTTATGTGCGTGCGTGTGTGTGTGTGTGTATTTTTGTATGGCTGTGTGCTTTTGTAAGTATTTCTTCATGTGCCTGCACCTTATTATGCCTTTGCCAATCTTATGCCTGTTCATGTGGGAGGGTATGTGTCCACGTTCAGGATTGCATCAGGATTTGGTCAGGATTTTTCATCAGTATTTGTAAGCCAAAACCAGGAGTGGGTGTAAAATGCCGAAGTGGTGCATGTTTTTTTTATTATACTTTTCCTAATTGTTACACTTCTGGTTTTGGATTACAAAAACTGCTGGAAAATCCTGACCAAATCCTGATGCAATCCTGAACGTGGACACATACCAAGCATGTTAGTGCGCATCTTGTTGATTGCATGTGCATTTGTCCATGCCTTAATTGGTTAATTGCCTTTTCCTGATGTATTTACTAAGTATAGTGGTCTGTGCAGCATGTGGTTTAAATGTGTTTTTTTTTTTTTTTTTTTTAATCGGATGTATTTTTGCAAAGTCTAGTGGTCTGCAGCTTGTGGTTTGAACGTGTGAGCGTGTTTTTTTTGTTTTTTTTTCTATTTCAAAGTGTTGATTTTATTATTACTGTTGAAACCATTCGCAGTTGATGTACTTGTATTTAAAATAAAGAGCATTTCTGCTCCTAATTGTGATGTTAAAAAAAAAAAGAAAATAATAAAATGTTTGTTAAAAAAATGTCCGTAGTATCATTTCAGAAAGGAAAATTTAAAACTGGTGTATGTACCAATGGTTACACATGCAATACAGAGTTGGTTGAGGGCTCTTTTTTTAATAAAGGTTACACTTAAAGGTTTTTTGGGGGAGGTGATTTTTGAAAATAAAATGTGGTAAATATATGTTTACATGGTGGGTTCACATTTAAAAATATTTTTTTTGGAACATGGAAATGAATGGTATAACATGCACCTGTTTTTGGGTTTTGGTGTTCACATTTAATGAACTTTTCTCACATCATTTTAGCAGGGTGTTTATTAAAACATTACCTAGTTCAGGGGGTGGTCTAACTATAAATCCATTATACTTATTATAGATACACCAGGGACTTGGTCCATAGCAGCCGCCTGTGTTCCATACCAGGACCAGCCCACCAGGCCAGCCCACCAGGACCACAGCCACAAATCTTGAAAAGTAAGTTTTGAAGACCCCAAATCTGCTACTTCAATGTGTAGAGCAGATTGCAAGTGTCTTTTTAACTTGCAGAGACCCCAGGACCACAACAGTCGCCTGTGTTCCCTACAAGGACCAGCCCACCAGGCCAGCCCACCAGGACCACAGCCACAAATCTTGAAAAGTAAGTTTTGAAGACCCCAAATCTGCTACTTCAATGTGTAGAGCAGATTGCAAGTGTCTTTTTAACTTACAGAGACCCCAGGACCACAACAGTCGCCTGTGTTCCCTACAAGGACCAGCCCACCAGGCCAGCCCACCAGGACCACAGCCACAAATCTTGAAAAGTAAGTTTTGAAGACCCCAAATCTGCTACTTCAATGTGTAGAGCAGATTGCAAGTGTCTTTTAACTTACACAGACACCAGGACCACAGCTGCCGGCTTGCTACATCAACAATGTCCTCTTCTGACAGCCCTACTCCACAGCAACAGCGTGTATCGGTAAGTTAACACAAAAAATGGGTTTTCTTTTAGTTTTTTTTAATTAACATTATTGTTGATCACTACATGCATAAATTATGTTTCAACAGGAAGCTGAATCAGATGAGGAGCTGTCAGAAGGGGGCGAGACGGGTGGAGAGATGCAAGTGGAGGAGGAACCAAGTGTAAGTAGTGGTGAAACAGTTGCTTCGCACATCACACTGCACCATACACAAAACAGATTTTCATACATAACTAAACACAGAAAATATATGCCTACATTACTGAGAATTTGTTTCCTTTATTTCAGTCTCCTGCTGCTGCCGCTGAAGGTCCTCCCAGCCGCTCCCAGAGTCGGCGTAATCGTCGCCGCGGTCGGCCATCAGTGAGTTTTTTTTTGTTGGGAGGGGGATTCTATTGGTACTTTAGTGTTTCAGTGTACTAATTTGTTTGTTTTTCTTCTTCTTCTTTTTTTGGCACAGGCTTCACAGCGTGCTCCCGCCGAAGACTACGATGACGACATAGACATCGAATGTCTCATCGAGGAGGTTCGCGAGCGGCAGCCGCTGTGGAACATGGCTGACCGCAAACATGCCGATACTAGTGTCACCCGCCGGCTCTGGGACGAAGTGTGTCGGAACACCTTTCCAAGGTGGGAGGACCTTCATCCACAGCAGCAGAGCAAAATATGTAAGTATTCACTTTTCAGTGATGTTTTGAGCTGACTGTAATGTATTGCATTTACCAATTTTTTTTTTTTCTTTTCATTCTTGTCTTCACAGGTGGAAAGGTTAGGAAGCGGTGGCGGTCACTGAGGGATCGCTTTAAGAGGGAATTTAACGAGGAGATGCAGGCCCCGAGTGGCTCAGCAGGAAGGAAGAGGAGCAGGTATAAATATGGCCCGGCCCTCTCCTTCCTGAGGCGAACCATGCTGAGTAGAGTGTAAGTATTCTACAGCCCACTAATAACCATGTTAATCTGTCTAACTTAGTTTGGTTTCAGTCAGGGCTTTTTCATATCAATATATTAATTGTTTTTGTTTTTTCTTTCACAGCACCTTCTCCAGCCACCGGGCGCCTGCATCGTCCTCTGCGCCCTCTGGAGCGATCCCTCCTGAGTCCGCCACTGAGAGCCACGTCGGTAGGCCCCACACCTCTGACCCCTCTGTCCCCTCCACTTCATCCGCCCCAAGCACTGGAGCATTATTGCAGCCTTCATTGCTCGCATCTGATGCTGAACAGATAGCGTTTCCTTTACCCCACCCCTCTGATCCTGCCACCTCGAGACCACCATTAGGTTCGTGGCGGCAGCAACAGAGGGGTCAGGAAAAGAGCTATGCTCCTGAGTTCTTACATTTGAATGCATCCTTCCAAAGCTCTTTCAAAATTTTGGGAGAGCAAGTGACTGCTGGTTTCAACATGGTGCAATCCCGCATCAGTGAAACAAGCCATGAAACCAGCAGTTGCTTGGATAGGCTGCATTCAGATGTAAGTCAGTCTCCGGCCAATCTTTTTTTTCAATCCATGCTCAGGAGCATGGAGAAGCTTTCTCTTCAGCAACAGATGCGGATAATGAATACCTGCCATAATGCTCTAATGAAGGCCCTTAATGAAACCGAATCTACCCACACATCCAGTACAATCCCACCCCAGGCCCCATTTCCACACCATGCCCCACCCCAGGCCCCATTTCCACACCATACCCCCCATTACCAAACCCAGCCCCAATACCCACACCAGCCCCATTACCAAACCCAGCCCCAATCCCCACACCAGCCCCATTACCAAACCCAGCCTCAATCCCCACACCAGCACCATTACCAAACCCAGCCACAAACCCCACGCCAGCCCCATTACCCAACCCAGTCCCACTACCCAACCCAGTCCCACTACCCAACCCAGTCACAATACCCAACCCAGTCCCAACACCCAACCCAGTCCCCATACCCATCCCGGCCCCCAAACCAAATTCCTTCCCCACTGTTTTCTTCCTTGCCCAGCTTACCTTCCCCAGTAAGTATTCCCCCTACCCTAACACCACCCCCCTCTGGTCAGCCTCCTGGTTTTACCCCCCCTTCCACTGCACCCCAAACAAGTAGGGTTTCCCCACTTATCGACGTGGTCCAACCTTCCAGCCCCTCCTCCCCTCGTATCTCCACCCCACACTTTCAAGATTTATAAATGTCTGTTTATGTTAAAAAGTTATTTTCTAACAAAAACTTTGAAAATTTTTTTAAAAAAATGTTGAACATAAAAAATATATATGTTTTTTGGTAAACAATAATTTTTTTGAAAAAAAAGTTCAAATAAAATTCAGTCTGATTAAAATTCTACTCTGTGTGTGCAGCGCTCCAGAGTCCTGGTCGTTGCAGTAATGTCGCTCTGCCACTAAGGGGAGTGATGTTACGTCTGATTGCACGAAAGGAGTTTCTCTGACCAGGTAACACTCACACTACACTTCACACTCCGGCCACCAGGGGGGGTGGTTCTATCTAGTAGGCCACTCCTCACACTCTGGTAAAACTGGGGGTTGGACAGGAAGACAGGGAGAGAAGTAGTGATGGGCAGTCCGGCTCTTTTTGGTGATCCGGCTCTTTCGGCTCCGCTCACTATAAAGAGCCGGCTCTTTCGGCTTGTGAACCGGCTCTTTTTTTAAATAAAACTAGATTTTACACTGTCATCGTTCCCAGTCTTTGCCTGTAAAGTGACAGCCTCATGATACACCTGTGTAAGTATCTAGTGAAGCAATTGTAGAGATCAGACTGAACCAAAGAATCCATTTTGTCTTCCTCCTGAGAAATCTGATAGATACAGCAAGAAGTATATTTCTGCAAACTTGACATCTTCTTTGTTTTGTTAGTAATCACGCGCGCATTCCTCCTTGAAATTGTAGCTTTTTTATCCACATACCAAATAATTGTAACTCTACACTAGAATAGACTTGCTTTGTAAGTGATTATGAAATATGAGCGCTTGTGCGCATGTCTGAAAAATGTCTAAACTTTTTATCTATATAAAGAAGGGATCGTGCCCAGTGAGGAGAGGCGTGCTCTGAGGCCATCCCTATGTATGAACACACAACCTTTGTGCTGCGTGTCATTTATTTGGATCCCATCCAGGAAGCCAGGGACGGAGAGGACTCAACATTCTTTGGCGCCCGAACAGGGACCCGAGGCGAGAGTATCTACTCAAGATTCACCTGTGGATACGGACAACGGAGATCTGGGATAATGGACGGCAAATGAACTGAAAAACCTGGCCAGGTAAGAGACATTATTAGTTCTCTTTTATCTGCCCTGTATTATCCGAAAGATCTCTATGAGCCGTGTCACGCTGGGTTAGTCTAGTAGTGAGTAGATACCTATAAAACTCGGGTTACCATATTGTATAGATTTATAAGTCCTGTCCCTGGCAGTGTGTGAACAGTGTGAAGGTTGTGGCATGTTGTGAAAGAAGAGCAAAAGTACGTAGAAAATAAGCCGAAATAGTTGGGGTATAAGCCTTATACACGGAAGTCAGCCTAACTGGGTCATGTGCTTGCGTCCTTTCGAGGAGACCTCCGCCCATGCTTGACTATTCATTAAGTGCTTAACCTCCTTCATTTCTGGATAAGGTTTGATAGAATGAGCCCAGGACGCGGTTTCATGAGCCTGGGACAAGTATGCTAACTGAGACAGAAAGTTTTGTGATCTGTATGGTGTTGCTGAGTCTGTTTGCATGTGCAATAGCACTCAAGTACGTCCTGCATATTAGAAGAAACGGAGCAGACGAGCCTTTCAATATTTTAGCTCCCTAGGAGAGAAGGCAACGAGACATCACCACAGTGATTGTCCAAACGTCACCTGGGGTAGAAATAGCAAATATTAAAAGGATATTTTAGCTCCCTAGGAGAGAAGGCAACGAGACATCACCACAGAGTAAGTGATTGTCCAAACGTCACCTGGGGTAGACATAGCTAAAATGGGAAATAAACAGACAAAAACCGTCTTAGGACAAGTGGAAGCAGCAGATATCATACAGGAAAGATGTGGAAAGACAGTCAGAAAAGCAGATTAGAAGGGTAAGAGAAAAATTGGGAATTTCAGAAGCACTTGTGTTCAGCACAGAATGGGAAAGAATGAGCAAGGAACGAGGTGGAATTATTAAAGATAATAGATGGATTTTTGTAAGTTTGATTGTCTAGACAAAGGAAATTGTTAAGTTGCTGGAAGATTATTTCTTTTTGGCGCAAAGCCAATTTTTTAGAAATCCTTATAACTTTTTGTCTGAACATAATTTTGAAGTTCTGTTTTTATCAAAGTGATATGTTTTGATTGATAATTCTTCGTGCAAAAAAAAAGCATTTGGCATTTTGCCAAGTTTTTGTTACAATGTTTGAGAAACAAAAGGAAAAGTTCAAAGCCGCTACTCCAGACTGGAGGACGTTAGAACAACCAAATATTGTGAAACAACGATGTTTAGGAATAGCCATGGATATAAAAGAAAATCATATGCCTGTCAGAATAGCTGAGGGTTATGATGGGGTAATTCGAACACTGCCATATACTGTGCCCCTAGAGGTCTCATTAGGACCTAAATGTTTTGCATCCAGATTTTTGTATGCCAGAGGTGCCCCAACATGTTTGTTGGGAACTGATGTCCTAAAGAAATTAGAAGCTAATATCAATTTTAGGAAAGATGGCACAGTTATGTTGACTATCCCTGATGATGCAGAATCATTAGAACAATATGTCAGAATTCAGGCTTTTGAGGATTATGCTGAAGAAAAAGAGTACAACACAGATCTAGACCTCTCAATGATCCCAGAAACACTGTGGGCACAGGGTGACACTGATGTGGGATTATTGCATATCTCTCCTGTAAAATTATCTGTGCAACCAGGAACTGTTCTCCCACAGCTCAGACAATACCCTGTGAGTGCCCAACAGGAACTAGCGATTACAAAACAGATAGAGGAATACAGAGAGAAAGGAGTTTTGGTAGAGATACAATCACCTGCTAACACTCCTCTGTATCCAGTCAAGAAGAGAACTCTTGATAAGAGTTCTACACCCAAATATCGTATGGTACATGATCTAAGAGAAATAAACAAGGTTCTAGATCCAATCACCCCAGTTGTACCCAATCCTCATATGTTATTATCACAGATACCAGTCAGTTCTCAAGTATTTACTGTAATAGATCTTTCAAATGCATTTTTCTCGGTTCCTTTACACCAAGATAGTTGGCATTTGTTTGCATTTACATTTAAGGGCAAACAGTTGGCGTGGACACGCCTTCCACAGGGAATGATACACTCCCCTACTCTTTATTCAAATGCCCTACAAACAGTCCTTCAGAGGTTTGAACCTGAACCACAGGTAGTAATTTTGCAGTATGTGGATGACATACTACTTTGCTGCCCAGATCTAGAAACCGCAGAAAGGTCCACTGTAAGTTTACTATGTTTTCTAGAAAAAGAAGGGTGTAAAGTGAATAGACAAAAGCTACAAGTTTGTCGGATCAAAGTGGTCTTTCTAGGTCATTGCATTTCTCAAGGTAAAAAGCATCTTACACCTCAAAGAACTGAAGCAATAAGACAGATGAATGAGCCTAGAAATCATAAACAGCTACGAGCATTTCTAGGAATAGTGTCTCATTGTAGACAATGGATTATACATGCCAGTCAACTAATGCAACCACTGTATGACTGTGTAAAAAGTGAACCTTATTTGTTGACAAAAGAAGGTCAGATTTCGTTCCAACAATTAAAAGATGCCCTTGTTTCAGCTCCAGCGTTAGGGCTACCAGACTACACCAAACCATTTCAGCTTATGGCTGCAGAAATTGATTCTCATGCTACAGGAGTTCTTACTCAGAAGCATGCAGGGAAACAAAGACCAATTGCATATCTTTCAGCAAGGTTAGATCCAGTAGCTAGGGCAGCGCCAACCTGTGTACGTGTAGTTGTTGCTGTCTCACTATTGTTGGACAAAGCATCAGAAATTGTCCTAGAGTATCCACTCACAGTTCAAACTACACATGATGTTTATGGGATATTAAACCAGGTCCAACCAAAACACATTTCCATGGCCAGACATTTGCGGCTACAGTGTTCTTTGCTGCTCCCCTCTACTATCACATTTGCAAGGCTTCAGACTCTTAATTTAGCAACACTGCTACCTCTCGAGTCTGAAGGGGGGAATAAGGACACTGATCCACACGCAAATTTTTTCCCTACAGACACACATGATTGTACAGAGCTCATTTTACAAGAAACGGTAGGCTTACCCAATGTATCCGAAACACCACTTCAAAATCCAGATTTAGAGCTGTTTATAGATGGTAGTAGGTTTGCAGATGACACAGGTAACTTCCATACAGGGTATGCAGTTGTGTCAGAATCTGAAACTCTCAAAGCAGAACCGCTTCCACCGAAACAGTCTGCACAAGAAGCAGAACTAACAGCATTGATTGAAGCACTAAAAATAGCTGAGAATCAGACAGCTAATATATACACTGATTCTAGGTATGCACATGGTATTGTGTTTGATTTTGGAGTAATCTGGAGAGCTAGAGGTTACATGACAGCGTCAGGACAACCTGTAAAACATGCTTCTCTGATCAAACAGATCTTAGAGGCTGCACAAGAAACAAAAGAAGTAGCAGTAATTAAGGTAGCTGCACATGTGAGACTCGACACTAGGGAATCTAGGGGAAATGATAGGGCTGACAAAGCAGCCAAAGCAGCGGCAGTTAAACCCTTACAACAGGTCCATACTGTAAACCCCACAGAAAATACTGAAGATAGACTAAGACAAGCACAGGAAGATGCAGGAGAAGAGGAGAGGGACAGGTGGAAAAAGGAAGGGGCAGAAGAACAAGCAGGAATTTGGAAGAAAGATGGACTAATATGTTTACCTAGAGCCTGGTACCCGATTGTAGTTGGTGGACTGCACCACCCTACTCATGTGTCTGCAAATGCAATGACACTGCTGGCAAAGCAAGTCTGGTTGGCTCCAGGTTTTGGCAACTATGCAAGAGACTATTGTGCTGCATGCGCTATATGCCTGGCACATAATCCCGGACAGACAACAAAGACCCCTATGAAGCACCACGTCCGACCTCTCTACCCGTTCCAGCGATTACAGATAGACTTTATCCAGCTGCCAAAAAGTAATGGGTATGAGTATGTGCTGGTGTGTGTGGACATGTTCTCAGGGTGGCCAGAGGCCTATCCAGTTCGGAAGGCTTCAGCTAAAAACACTGCTGTAAAGCTAGTTGCCGAACTGATACCCCGTTACGGTCTCCCTGAAGTGATCGAGTCAGATAGGGGTACTCATTTTACTGGAGAAATATTTCAAAATGTACTGAAAATGTTGGGTGTTGAAAGTCAGTTACACACTCCGTATCATCCTCAAAGTTCTGGTAAGGTGGAACGCATGAATGGAACTTTAAAATTAAAAATACAGAAAGCCATGGCTGAAACAGGAAAGCCTTGGACAGAATGCCTTCCACTGGCCCTGTACTCAATACGCAATACCCCAAGGGGTAAGACTAAACTGTCTCCATATGAAATTTTATTTGGCAGGACTGCCAATTTAGGATGTTATTTTCCACAGCAACTTGTGTTAAATATTGAGTCATTGACTTCTTATGTGCAAAATCTTCAGAAACAATTAACTAAGGTGCATGCACAAGTTTTTGCTTCCCTTCCAGATCCTGACAACACTGAAGGAAGTCACAAGTTGGAACCAGGTGATCAAGTCTATGTAAAAAGACACACCAGAAAGGCTCTTGAACCAAGATTTGACGGACCCTTCCAAGTCCTGTTGACAACACCTACATCAGTCAAGCTTGAAGGAAAGGCATCATGGATACATGCAAGCCATTGCAAAAGAGCAGTATAAAACTCATGATATTGATGTTAATAGTATTAACCACAACGAAGGCATGGGAAAGACTAAATTCTCTAACCCCTTTGAACAATAGATTCGTACAACATCATAGAAAATTAGTGCATGATTTGTTAAATAATATGCAACCTTTGGCAGATTGTTGGATCTGTACCCATTCACCAGTATCAGCTACAAGTATACCTTTTCTAGCAGTTCCCGTGTCAGCAGAAGAAATATTCGCTTGGCCTGATTGTTCAGACAAACTGGCCAACAACCAAACTGGTAATACTAGGCTGTGGAATACTACAATCGCCATACCAATTGTGGGATGGGTAGAATTTCCTTGGTGGCAGGGTAATCTCTCAGGGAGTAATACACATCTACAATATTTAGCATTCAGGGGAGGAAAATGGGTACCTAGAGATAAGACTAGATTAACTGATTTAGGACAGGTCCCCACAGAAAATCTACAGCTCAGTTTCAGTACAACCGTCCCTTCCTCTGATGCTTTTAAACCTGTAGTATTGGAAAGATACATACATAATAGAAAATGGGAACATTCTGAGTTGTTCCCCCAAGGTGATGCAAACAGTTGTACAAGTAAGCCAGGGAACCTGATTTGTAATGAATCCGATGAGTATGTCAAAGGAATGCCTGTATGTGGGAATCCCGCAGCCGGGTACTGTAGTCCTTTGGGACAAAAACCCTCTTGGTGTATGCTTCAGAATGTATCTAGTTTTGTGGATTTGGCTCATAGATTGGTATTACAGCACTCAGCTTTATGGGATCTGCCTGAAGGTACATTTTGGATATGCGGAGAAGGAGCATATAAATGGCTTCCCGTAGGTATAAAGGGTACTTGTACATTAGGACGCCTAACCCCGGCTACTTTCATAATTTCAAATAAACAAGTGAATATGCAAGCCGTGCCCAAGCACACACTGTATAAAAGAGCTGCAGACAATTCACCACGTCCTTCGGGAAGGCCACATATAGTACAGATGGGAATTTCTAACAAAATTGCTAGTACCATTTTTATTTATCCTATGTTAACACAAATGTGGGATAAATTAGTTAGAGCCACGGATTATCTAGATGATCAAATTTGGGATATATTGGATATACTAAACACTAGTATAGCTGTACAGAATCAGCTTATAATAGTCATCAACCAACATACTCTGGTATTGGATTACCTAACTGCCTCACAAGGGGGTATGTGTCAAATCATTGGACCCACCTGCTGTCATTATATAGACCCGAATAGTATTATGAGTATGACATTTAAATTAAAAGACGTACAACGGCTCAGAGATCAGTATGACAAAGACAATGACCAGAACAAGGATAGCTGGTGGTCTGATACCTTCTCATTTCTTAACCCAGCCAACTGGTTCAGAGGGATCAGTGGGTGGATTGCTGGGATTATGCAGAGCATAATACATATAGCTATAATTATTGTAATTATATATGTATTATTCAAGATTGTGCTCAAGGGTATCTCAGTATGCACAGATAAATTTTGTGTAATAGATGCAAGAGTATAAATTTTCTTCTTTATTCTTATGTTATCCTCTAGTGATTCTAATTAATATTACCGTACTAATTTTTGTTTTTATATTTTAGTATACTGCTAAAGAAGAAAATAATTTGCGATAGAAGAATTACTACTAGATTTGATTCTCTTATTAAAATATAAGCGTATATATGTGTAATACCAAAAATAAAGGCTTTGTCTTTGGCCCTGTGGTAATATATAAAAAGAATATGTCAAAGGGGGGAATTGTAGAGATCAGACTGAACCAAAGAATCCATTTTGTCTTCCTCCTGAGAAATCTGATAGATACAGCAAGAAGTATATTTCTGCAAACTTGACATCTTCTTTGTTTTGTTAGTAATCACGCGCGCATTCCTCCTTGAAATTGTAGCTTTTTTATCCACATACCAAATAATTGTAACTCTACACTAGAATAGACTTGCTTTGTAAGTGATTATGAAATATGAGCGCTTGTGCGCATGTCTGAAAAATGTCTAAACTTTTTATCTATATAAAGAAGGGATCGTGCCCAGTGAGGAGAGGCGTGCTCTGAGGCCATCCCTATGTATGAACACACAACCTTTGTGCTGCGTGTCATTTATTTGGATCCCATCCAGGAAGCCAGGGACGGAGAGGACTCAACACAGTAAAGACTGTTGTTTAGCGTTGCTGTTTCTGCAGATTGTTGGCTCTTGTGAACGGAGCCCGCGCTACTTGGTTGTAGTCCTAAGGCTGGGTTCACACTGCGTTAGCAGCAGCCCGCTCAGCACATATGCTAACGGGCTGCTGTTAACACAAGTGCCGACGTTTACATCGCCCTAGCGCAGATAGAGCATCTGGTAGCTCTATCTGCGCTAGCAGTGACGGACCCGGAAACGCTGCAGCCCGCGTCTCAGGGTCCATCACTCAATGACGGTATATCCCTAGTGCACACCCATTGTGGGTGTGCGCTACTGATGCGTCCGACATTGGAGTCAATGGCGGCTGTAACGGACTGCGTTACACCGCGTTTATGCCGCTGTGTAACGTAGTCCGTCTAACAGACGCCACTAACGCAATGTGAACCCAGCCTAACCTGTATTACTTTGTAATATGTGCTGTTTTTTGTACACGTCCTTTCTGAATTAGTAAGTGCTGTGCTATATGTTGGTGCTGTATAAGATTGTAATTCATAAAAATAAAGGCATGCTGCAAGCACTGTGCTAAGGCTACTTTCACACTAGCGTCGGTACGGGGCCATAGCTATGCGTCAGCCCGATGTACCGACGCACGTTGTGAAAGAAATGAACAACGTGGGCAGCGGATGCAGTTTTTCAACGCATCCGCTGCCCCATTGTAAGGTCCGGGGAGGAGGGGGCGCGGTCGAAAATGGCGGACGTGACGCACAAAAAAAGTTACATGGAACTTTTTTTGTGCCGATGGTCCACCAAAACACAACGCATCCGTCGCACGACGGATGCGACGTGTGGCCATACATCGCAATGCGTCGCTAATGAAAGTCTATGGAGAAAAAAAGCATCATGCAGATAATTCTGCAGGATGCGTTTTTTCTCCAAAACAACGCATTGCGACGTACACCAAACAACGCTAGTGTGAAAGTAGCCTTACACGCACACTGTATACGCACACTGTACACACACATACACTGTATACATACACAATGTATACACTGTACACACACACACACTGTGCAAAGCATACGGAATAGTAAACTCAGTTTATTTCAACACAACGGGAAGCTGACGCCGGGGGACGTGACAGACATCAGAAGGTGAGTATGTAGTGTTTGGTTTTTTTTTACATTTACAATGGTAACCAGGGTAAACATCGGGTTACTAAGCGCGGCCCTGCGCTTAGTAACCCGATGTTTACCCTGGTTACAAGCGAACACATCGCTGGATCGGTGTCACACACGCCGATCCAGCGATGACAGCGGGAGATCCAGCGATGAAAGAAAGTTTCAAACGATCTGCTACGATGTACGATTCTCAGCGGGGTCCCTGATCGCTGCTGCGTGTCAGACACTGCGAGATCGCATGTATTTCGCTGGAACGTCACGGATCGCGCCGTCGTAGCGATCAAAGTGCCACTGTGAGACAGTACCCTTACTGTAGGTGATCAATGTGGCGAGAGGCTGCAGAGAAGCGAGTGCAGCCCCAGCCTCCTGTGATGCCACGTGTGAGACCACCTCAAATGAAACCGTGCACTCTGAACTACGCAAAACAAATCCCCCAAACTATATGGTGGAATTGCTTCCCCACCTTCATTTTACCTCACTGTGAACTTTTTTTTTCCTGGTTTTTCAGGACATCATATGGTAAAATGGGCTCATTCAGAACTAAAACTTGTCCTGCAAAAAAAGAAACACAAAACCCCAAGCCCTTACAAAGGCTCCTGAAAGGTGTGGCAGAAAAAGAACAATAGCTGCAACATGAAGGGGTTAATCACCATGATTTGCAGATATTTGGGGTGCATTAAAAAGGTTGCAAAAGTGTAAAGACAAGAAGAGCTGCAGAGTGTCAGATAATTGGAGATGGCACAGAACTGCAGCCGTTATTAGAGGGAGCTGATACTAACAGCATGGCCACCTCTCCAGCACAAGCCTGGCCTGATGGGAGGCTACAGGCTGCACAGCTGCGGTACTTGTGTGAGGGGAATGCCCGGGTGCTGAGGGGAACAATACAGCGACACTTCAACCGCACCGGCTGTGCCTTCCTGGGGACTGATTTTGTGATCACATCACTGGACTCACAGGCATTTCTTTACACTGAGTACAGTCCACAGACTCACATCTCCCTCTCTCCTGTCTGCTCCTCCCACATGAGTCACAGTCACACTCACTGAGCTCGCTGAATCTGATAGGCTGCAGGTGCCAGACAAGGAAGGGAAAAAAAAAAAAGATTCGGTTCACTCACGCTGCAGAGCCGGCTCCCATCGTTCACAGCAGGGAGCCGGCTCTTTGTGTCGGCTCGTTCACGAACGACACATCACTAGAGAGAAGTAACTGGGAAGAGCTAGTGAGAGGACCTGTCAGGGATGGGATCCTGGCAGACTCCTAAGAGCAGAACTAACCAGTGAACAACGGGAATACAGTAAAGAGGAATTAGGACCAGAAGGAGTCGTGCTGTTAGACCGAGGCAACATCCTTCTGAGGCGCAAACAGTCGGTGGCCGGAACGCCGAGCAAGTAAGAGACTCTAAGTACTACTGCAAACCACGGCAGGGCAGCCAATTATAGGTTGGCTGTCTCACACAAATCACCTAAGCAGACAACGGAGGCAGCTGTGGGAGAGGGGCGACTCTAGGGTCCCGGAAGAACTCCAGGCCTACCCCGTCATACGGGTGCGTCCTACCATATCACCTGGGGGACGGTGAGAACGAACATCAGAGACAGGCAGAATCAGTTGTGAGGACTATCCCGGGAGCTCAGCAGGGAAGAACTACAACACCCAGCGCTAGAAGGTAGACACTGATTCCCACCTGAAAAGGGAACTCCTGATGTGCCTTTGGACCAGCCGGTCTCTGACAGCCCTGTTGACAGCACTCTGGACTGAGGACTTTAAAACCTTCAGTAAAGAGGTAAAGAGACTGCAACCTGGTGTCATTGTTATTTACTACGACCTACACTGCACCGCAACATTACCATCGCATCTATCATTGTGCGCCCCTCAGCAGGGTCACGAACCGGGTCTAGCCACCGTGACCACCCCAGAGCAGACTTAGAGGCCCGGTACCGGGTACCCCTCGGCCCTGCGGCAGTGGGGGCACTGCAACTTGGCGTCATGAACAGGATCTACTTAAGCCTGAAGAATCAGGTCATGTGTGCCTTGGAACTGTGATTTATTGTGCTTGGACTGTGTATTGCCATTTACCGCCAAAATTCGCCATTGCCGCGCACGGAGGGAGGAGCCTTAGCTTCGTGGGCGGAACCGGCCAAAAGAAGCGCGGAACGGAAAGCGCGGTAAGGCGCCAATCCCGGAAGAGGAACTCCGACCTCCAGCAGGTTAGTGGGAGGAAGGGACAGCCATGTCCGAGTCGGGAGGAGAGGAGGTGGCGGCCGCAGCCGCGGACGCAGGGGCAGCTCCGGTCCCCGCAGCGGGCGAAGCCGCGGCCCTAATACCACCACCGGTTGCCGCGGAACCCGCTGTTCCCCTCAGCCACTCGGACACTGCCGCTAACACAAAAGCCATAATGCCCTTCTCTATGCCGTACCTGCCCGGAGCGGCCTGGCTCCCACGATACTCTGGGGAGTCGCATACATTCACTGACTTTAAGGAAGGGCTCTGCAGCCTGCTCGAGTTCTATCCCCTGACAGAGCCTCAGAAGGTTCATATGATAACCGGCCAACTCTTTGGGGCGGCTCTGAGAGAATTGAAGTCCTGGCCCGCCGAGGATAAGGGAACTGCACAGCAGATTTTTGCAAAGCTTAAAGCCACCTTCGATACTCGCACTGCTACAGAAATTAAACTGACTTTCTATGGATGCAAACAGAGACCGCAGGATAGCTTACGGGACTATGCCCTTAATCTCCAGGAGGCGATGCGGGCCATTAAGCAGAGTGACCCCGGCAGCATGCAGGATGAGGATAAACTCCTGAAGGAGCGGTTCATTGAGGGGCTCCTGTGCAGTCACCAGCAGGGCCAATTGCACTTCCTGGCCATGCAAAATCCAGACTTGACTTTTGCGCAATTCAAAGATAAAGCTATCCAGGCATTGCAGGAGCGACAGCCCAGCCACGCAATACCACCCAGGCGCCCTGCTCTCACATACCACCAGGAGGTGGCATCGGATACCCCAGTTGCCACGGAGGCCGACGCCCAGAGCTTCGAGGACGACTCCCCTGCAGGACTCCGTCTTCAGATGCAGGAGCTGACCAAGAGCGTTGCTGCCCTAGCCCGGACGGTGCAGTCCCTACAGGAGGCCCCCAAGGAAAAGATCCAGCTGGCCTCCAGACCAGAAGATGTCCCCTGGACGTGACAGAAGAGGACCCCACCGACCAGAGGCCAGGACAGCGATCGCCTCCATCAGGACGGACGACCCATCTGCCGCCGCTGTCACCAGGTGGGCCACCTTGCAAGGTACTGTCCTTTAAACGAGCAACCCCTGGGGCAAAGGGCCAACCCCCAGGAGTAGGACGGTCAGGCCCGCAGCATTGGAGAACCAAGTATATTGGAGGACGACCAGTTCTCCCTGTAGTGGTTGATGGAATCCCCTTGAACGCTTTGCTGGACACCGGTTCTCAGGTGACGACTATACCTTACGTGCTTTATAAACGGTATTGGGAGAACACTGATATTACTCGTGGCCCTGACGATGATTTCACCATAATAGCCAGTAATGGTCAGCCGTTGCCACAAGTGGGGTATAAGGAGATCACCATCAAGGTGGGGCGGGTGGAATTGAAAGCCCAAGGGATTGTGATTGTTGATATTGATCGTCGAGAATGTAATCCCATGATGACTCTTGGTACTAATGTTATAGAAAATTGTCTTGCAGAAGTTATTGTTTTGTTGCAACAGGTGGCAGAAACCGCTGGCCACAGTGAGCAACGTGCCCTGCAGAAGGAAATCAGAGCTCTGATGCAGAGACAGCAGGTAGAGCTGACTGGTGGTGAGATTGGTCGTGTCACTATGAGTGATTCAAACCCCATCGCGATACCCCCCAGGAGTGAAATGTTAATATGGTGTCGGGCAGCCATAGGCCTCAGGGGAAAGGACTACCAGGCCTTGGTAGAACCCGTATATTCAGACAATAGGCCTACTATTCTGACAGCCCGGGGGGTGGTCGACGTTCGCCAGGGGAGAGTGCCCGTACGTGTCCTCAATTGTGGGGAGGAAGAGGTTCACCTCACCAAGTATGCCACGCTCGCCAAATTGTTCACTGTTAATAATAGTGTGATACAGACACCTGAACCCTTGGTCCCGTCAAACGTGGCGGAGGACAACGGTTCTGCAGAGCACTCGAAAGACTGGTGTCGGGAATTGCATGTGGGCACTGACTCTACCCCATCCCATCAAAAACAGGGGGCCTACAGGGTGGTACACGAGTACGAGCAGGTATTCAGCAAACACCCCTTAGATTTTGGGCAGGTGAAAGGGATCCAACATCATATCCCCACGGGAGATCACCGACCCATAAAAGAGAGATATCGCCCTGTACCCCCAGCTCATTACCAGTGTGCCAAGGACATGTTGCGGGAAATGAAGGAGGCTGGGGTGGTGAGAGACAGCTGTAGCCCCTGGGCAGCTCCGTTAGTCCTTGTTAAAAAGAAAGATGGTACAATGAGGATGTGTGTTGATTACAGGCAGTTGAATCGCATTACACATAAGGACGCATACCCACTGCCCAGGATAGAGGAGTCTCTGGCTGCCTTAAAATCTGCTAACTATTTCTCTACCTTAGATCTCACCAGTGGGTACTGGCAGGTTCCTGTAGCGGAGGCGGACAAAGAGAAGACGGCCTTCACGACGCCAATGGGTCTCTGAGAATTCAATTACATGCCATTCGGATTGTGCAATGCTCCCGGGACGTTCCAGAGGATGATGGAGTGCTGCCTGGGGCACATGAACTTCGAAACCGTGCTGCTGTATTTGGATGATGTCATTGTCTTCTCTAAGACCTACGAAGACCATCTGAAGCACCTGGCCGAGGTGTTTGAAGCCCTGTCCAACTTTGGCTTAAAGGTGAAACCGTCCAAGTGTCCATCTGCTGAAACCTAAAGTGCAATACCTGGGCCATGTGGTGAGCGCTGAAGGAGTGGCCCCAGACCCCAACAAGGTCACGGTGATCAAGGACTGGCCAAAGCCCAGTGACCTCCACGAAGTCCGGCAGTTCCTCGGGCTGGTAGGCTATTACCGGAGGTTCATTAAGGACTTCACCAGGAAGGCCGCACCCTTGCAAAACTTGTTAGTAGGCCAACCAAAGAAGACCAAGGGGAAGAACACCCCCTTTGATTGGAACGAGGAGCTGGAGGGATCCTTCACTTGTTTGAAGTCGGCACTGACGGGAGAAGAGGTACTGGCTTACCCCGAATACGACCAACCGTTTGTGCTGTACACAGATGCCAGCAATGTGGGATTAGGAGCCGTGCTGTCCCAGGTCCAGAAAGGCAAAGAAAGGGTGATCGCTTACGCCAGCAGGAAACTCCGTCCCACGGAAAGGAACCCTGACAACTACAGTTCCTTTAAGCTGGAATTCCTTGCCATCGTCTGGGCAGTGACAGAGAGGTTCAAACACTACCTGGCCTCCGCGAAATTCACCGTCTTCACGGATAACAATCCGCTAACGCATCTGGATACTGCCAAACTTGGGGCCTTGGAACAGCGGTGGATGGCCCGGCTGTCCAACTACGATTTCACCATCAAGTACCGGGCAGGACACAAGAATGCCAATGCCGATGCCTTGTCCCGAATGCCCAATTTGCCAGAAACGGGAGAAGACCCGGAGGCACTTGAAGAGGTGGAGCTGCCTGCGTTCCATCGCCCCAAAGCCACTCAGAACTCTCATCATGTGAAGAACAGGCACAGGAACCAACCGGATGCCACGCTGAATCCCCTGCCCCATCATGGGTGGGCGGAGACCCAGGATGGTGACCCCGCGGTCCGTCGGGTGAAAGAGCTCTTGACGCAGGCAGGGTTGCATCCTGGCCCAGATGATCCACAGGAAACACAACAGCTGTGGAAGGGGAGAAGCAAACTGTTTATCCATGATGGCAAGCTGTGCAGGAGGAGCATCGATCCACGTACTCATGAATTGGTGTGGCAGATAGTGGTGCCAAGGCGAGATGCGCCCATGGTTTTGGGAGCCTACCATGATGGAGCCGGACACTTCGGATGGAGGAAGCTAGAGAGGCTACTCCGAGGGAGGTTCTATTGGATTGGCATGAAGAGAGCCATTGAGAAGTGGTGCCGGGAGTGCGGTCCATGTAGCCTACGCAGGAAGGACCGTGGCAGCCAACGGGCTCCCCTGCAGCCTATCATCACCAAACGGCCGCTCGAACTGGTCGCGCTGGATCATGTGAAGTTGACACCTAGCCGGTCAGGCTATATCTACGCTCTTACCATCGTAGATCACTACTCCAGATTTTTGGTGGTTGTACCTGTCAAGGATCTAACAGCCAGGACTGCCGCCAAGGCCTTCCAGCAGTACTTTTGTAGGCCCCATGGCTACCCGGAGAAGGTACTGACCGATCAGGGACCAGCATTCGAAGCCGAAGTGTTCCAAGAGTTCTGCCAACTGTACGGGTGTAAGAAGATCCGAACCACGCCGTACCATCCTCAAACCAATGGGATGTGCGAAAAGATGAACCAGGTGGTGATCGACTTATTGAAGACCTTGCCCGTAGAGGAACGGAACCTGTGGCCGACGAAGTTGCCTGATTTGGTGGATATCTACAATCACATCCCAGTAAATTCCACCAACTGTACTCTAGCGTACCTAATGAGGGGAAGGCCTAGCCAGTTACCCGTTGATCTGGATATGGGGGTCCTAGTCCCCGAAGATACCTCACCGGATGCGGATTGGGATGCAGAAAGGCAGCGAAGGTACCGCAAAGTACAGGAGTGCGTGGAAAGAAGTCTCGCTCAGGCTAGGCAAAAACAAGAAAGGGACTACAACCAGCACGCTCCTGCGATTCCCCTATCACCTGGTGAGCAAGTACTTAAACGAAAGAGGAGACTACACAAGCTCGATGACCAATGGGAAGCGGAACCGTATACCATCCTGCCATCCGATTTCGACAACACGAAGGTCTGTCTCATCAGCAAGGACAGAGGGGAGACCTCGACAGCAGTATCCAGGGATCACCTTAAGGTCTGCCCCGATAAGTTGAGAGAGAGGGACACGGTCCCAGGAATCTCTCCGCCGGTGGAAAAGGAGAAGATGATCCATACCGTCCTTGGTGACTTTCCCCAGTCCTGGACTCAGATAAATCAGGCCATCGTGGTACCTGTTCTAACGTTTCAACAGCCGGACCCACCAGAAGCAATGGTGGTACCAGATCATCCGGCCCCGCAACCTCAACAAGCCCTACCTGAAGATGCCATGCCAACCGTTGAACCGGCAAATCCTCCCTCTGCTATCGGTGAATCTGCTGTACCCACTGTTGATAGCAGCAGCTCTGAGAGCCCCAACCTGCCAGTGCTACCCAGACTCACTAGAAGTGTAGCTAGAAGACAGTGCACTACACCAGTGGTAGCAAGCATAGCGGGCCCTGTTAGGCCAATAGCAACCCCTGCGCTGCGAAGGTCCACACGCAGCACTCAGAACCAAACTCCCCTCCGTTACAAAACTTGGAGGTATTAGCGAGGGCTGCTATTTAGTTGAAAATGTTTGTGTGCATATCTTTTGTTACAGGTTTTAAAATGGACAATAGAGTAATGGACAATGAATTGCTCAAAAACTTTCAAAAGGGGGACCCCTTTGTTTACCCGGGGTCCCCGCTGTTTCAACCATTGAACTGAGAGTCATAAACTGTGCATGACCTAAATTTTGCAACGTTCAAGAGTCCTCACCTCCCATAAAGGGAGGCACTGTTATGTTTAATTGTTTATGCTATTTCAAAATTGTGTGTGTTTTCTGTTAACATGTATTGTTGTTCTTGTTTTCCCAGTCCGGGAGTACTGGATTTAACCGGGGGGGAGTGCAGCGCCCCAGAGTCCTGGTCGTTGCAGTAATGTCGCTCTGCCACTAAGGGGAGTGATGTTACGTCTGATTGCTCTAAAGGAGTTTCTCTGACCAGGTAACACTCACACTACACTTCACACTCCGGCCACCAGGGGGGGTGGTTCTATCTAGTAGGCCACTCCTCACACTCTGGTAAAACTGGGGGTTGGACAGGAAGACAGGGAGAGAAGTAACTGGGAAGAGCTAGTGAGAGGACTTGTCAGGGATGGGATCCTGGCAGACTCCTAAGAGCAGAACTAACCAGTGAACAACGGGAATACAGTAAAGAGGAATTAGGACCAGAAGGAGTCGTGCTGTTAGACCGAGGCAACATCCTTCTGAGGCGCAAACAGTCGGTGGCCGGAACGCCGAGCAAGTAAGAGACTCTAAGTACTACTGCAAACCACGGCAGGGCAGCCAATTATAGGTTGGCTGTCTCACACAAATCACCTAAGCAGACAACGGAGGCAGCTGTGGGAGAGGGGCGACTCTAGGGTCCCGGAAGAACTCCAGGCCTACCCCGTCATACGGGTGCGTCCTACTGTAGCGCCCCCACTGCCGCAGGGCCGAGGGGTACCCGGTACCGGGCCTGTGAGTCTCTGCTCTGGGGTTGTCACGGTGGCTAGGCCCGGTCCGTGACCCTGCTGAGGGGCGTACAGTGATAGATGTGGGTAGATGATGGTGGTGAGGCTGTAGTGGTGCGGTGCAGTAAATAACGAGGACACCAGGTTGCAGTCTCTTTACCTCTTTACTGAAGGTCTCCAGGTCCTCAGTCCGGAATCCGGATAACCAGGCTGCGCAAGTCCGGCTGGCCCAATGGCACCTCCAGAGTTCTCTTAGCAGGTGGAAATCTGTGCCTTCCTTCTAGCGCTATGTGTTGTGGTCCTTCCCTGCTGTGCTTACAGAAAGTCCCCACAACTGTTGTGTCTGTTTCTTAAGTTCCCTCACAACTCGATTAGATGATGTTCTGCTAATCCTCCGTCCCTCCCTGGTGTTCTGGTTGGGACGGCACCCGTTTGACGGGTAGGCTCGGAGCTCTTCCGGGACCCTAGAGTCGCCCCTCTCCACAAGTTGCCCCCCAAGACTGCATAGGTGATTAAAGTTAGACAGCCCGCCTTAGACTGACTGTCCTGCCGCTGTTTGGAGTATTGCTTGAAGCTGAATGTTATGATACTCCCTCGGCGTTCCGGCCACCGGTAGTGCGCCTCAGTAGGATGTTGCTTCGGTCTTACAGCACGACTCCTACTGGTATTTCTCCTTTTGCGTGATCTCGTTTCTCACTCAGCACAATCTATCTCGCTTCTGATCCTTCCTTGGGCACCGCCGCTATCCTGAGCAGGCACGGCCCCGTTACGTTCGTTCAAGTTGCCAAGCCTCTGTCAGGATCCCACCCCTGACAGAGACCCTACTGTCTCTTCCCCCACAACACCCTCTGCCACAAGGTGTTGCCTGGTTCCAACCCAGTCAGCTTTCTGATCTAACTTCCTGCCTGACCCCCAGTTTACCCACTATGGTGGGGAGTGGCCTAGTGAATAGAACCCTTAGCTCCCCCCGGAGGCCCGGCTGTGAAATGTATTGGTGTCTGTGATACCTGATCCGATGAACTCCTTCAGTGCCATCAGACGCACCATAGCTCCCCATAGTGGCGGAGCCACAGTACTGCAACGACCAGGACTCTGGGGCGCTGCACTCCCCCCTGGTTAAACACAGTACTCCGGGACTGAGAAGAAAACAACAATACAAGTTAGCAAAAAGACATACAGTTTTGTTGAGTGCAATAACAATAAGTATACTTAAACAGAGCTTCCCTTTATGGGAGGTGAGGACACTTGAACGTTACAAACATGGTTAAATATCATAGCAACATGCTATAATTAACTTTCCTTTCACCCAACCGGGTATTCTACTAAGTGCAAAATTGTTGAACAATAATTTAACATTGCCTTTAAGGACATACACTCTGCATCCACTAAAGACCTTCTTATAATCACATTATAAGGCAATTTAACTTTTCCATTCTCCTTCTTAAAATCTGCAGGACCGCCTGTCCTAATGGCACCAGACCTACTGCCTCTTCCTTCTATGCAGGACCGCCCCGTTCAGCCCGGGCCTACTGCCTTTTCAACTACTATACACAGTATAGAGCATAACATTACTTTCAGTTTAAGAGCACCGAGCCATTTTTACCTGACTCCTCTGAGGACTCAGGGTTCACCTTCTATCCCCACTATCTATCAACATTATCAAAAACAGTTTCTTTTATCGAACATTAAACCTTCTCATTATCTTTCTCACTAACATGCATGCTGGACACCACGTCTACCCCTACGGGCCCACTGCATCCTTCTTCTATCTTTCACTTTTTCTTTTTAGAGAACATCATCAGCATTTCTTTACAATTAACTGGTTGGATACATATAACTTTCTCATATAAACATTATCATCACTTTCTTTCATCAAACATTATTGCTATCTGTCTTAAAGCAATATCACCATTTACGTGCAACAAATGAACGTCCCCTTTAAGAGGGGAACAAGTCTCTATGAGGTAGCATATCTTCTCAAGCTACCAGTCCGTACTCAGCAAAGGTTCCAGTGTGGTATCTTCACAAAGAGTCCTTTTTGAAGTAAAACCAGTAGGGAGCACCTTTAATAAGGTGCAAACTATGTACAAAAAGTTTGTATCATGCACTGTTCATGATTGCGGCAGTCCTTTTCAACTGAAAACTTGTGCAACAAAAACTCAGAAAAATAAACAGAACAATAGGGATCCCGGGTCAACAAAAAGGATCTCCTTAAGAGTTAACCCTGGACGGGTTCAGCAGCAAAATCAGGAAACAAACAAGCAGTTAAGAAACTATGTACATATTCATAATACAGGAACATCTACTCAAACCACCCAGGAGGCAGCACCGGCGGGGGCAACCCCTTTGGGTATTGCGAGCCGCCTGGTACTGCATAAGGGGGTCTGTCGTCCCATCTGGGGGTCTGTGTACCCACAGTCTTCAGTCCTTGAGCAGTAGACACGCTGGTCACCTGAGGAGGTGCCTGCGTGGCCACGACAGCGGTGGAGGTCATGACGCGGCAAGTCGTGGTCTTCACCATTGTGCCTGTTGGGGTGACCACGGTGGTCTCAGTGGTAATCGTGGGCCGGCCACAAGGGGGCACCTTGGCCATGGGGGACAACTTTTCGGACACCCTAGGCAAGGGGGTCATGGGACTGTGCCTCTTGCGGACGTTCAGGGCAAACCACCCCTTCTCCCCAAGGTGCCGGGTGTAAATGACATCATCCCCCGGATAAAGATCCCGGCCTGGGTGGCCCTCTCTAAGATGCGACTCTACATCCCGCCGGTTAACAAAAACTTCGGCATATAGACCCGGCTCTTTTATAAAGCCCCAGCCTCCACGGAGCTTAAAGTCAATGACGGTGCCCTGCCTGCGCGGGGCCTGCTGAGCAGTGGGATCCTTGCGGGCCCGGTCCTTAACCGCCAAGTCTTTTTGATGGTGGGCCTCCAGCCCGGCCTGGTATGTCTTCTCCTCTTTCCACTGTTGTTCTAGCTGGACCCGGTATTCCTCCCAGCTTAGGGCCTGTACCATCTCCCCCTCTTGGGTCTTCACCCCGGGGAACCCCATAAGGTTAGAGCCTGGGTTCATCCAGCGACACACTGTGCGCTCTGCACGGACTTCACACAGCAGGGTGGTTGGCGCGATCGGGGCCTTCATGCGGTGTTCCATCCCCGTGGCCTCCTCCCAGGGTAACAGGCGTTGGAGTCTATGGGTCCCGGGGAGAGGGGGTGCCGCAACGGGGCCTACTAGTAAGCCCTCGGCCGGTGGGACGGGGTCGGCGGACTCACCAGCCGATGCAGGGGCCTCCTCCGCGGCAGATTCCTCCGGCGGCGTCGACGAGGATCTCAGCGGCTGCTCCGGTGACGGTGCAGGATCCGACGCCTGAGGACCTTCTTCCGGCGCTGCCTGGTGCGGAGCCTGGGCCTTCATGTTCAGTTGGAGGAGTTGGTCGATCAGGCTCTCCATCTCGTCCCGCAGAAGTTCAGTGCTGTCCACGGAGAACGGGCTGCTGTGCTCATCCGGGTAGTTGGGGGAGATTTCCACTTCAACCCCACTGTCGGGTTCGGAGCTGCTGGCCATAGCGTCCTCCACGTGGGTCACTTCCTGATCTTTTTCCCGCTCTCTCCTTCGTGGGCGGTGTCGTTTTCTCGGTCTCCGCCCTCCATTGAGGATTAGGAGGCGGATCTCTGCTGCTGACGGACACGTCCTCACGGTGCAGAAATATTTAGACTGGGCGGCCATTGTTTTTCGCGCTCTTCAGCTTGCCTACGCCCACTCCACACCCCTCTTCTTCTCCTGCGCTCTCCTCAGCGCTATAATGGCGGCGGATTTTGGCGGTAAATGGCGCAGCACAGTCTTTGTAATAAAGTACAGTCCAAGCACAACAAATCACAGTTCCAAGGCACACATGACCTGATTCTTCAGGCTTAAGTAGATCCTGTTCGTGACGCCAATTTGTAACGCCCCCACTGCCGCAGGGCTGAGGGGTACCCGGTACCGGGCCTGTGAGTCTCTGCTCTGGGGTTCAATTCCAAAGAAAAGACAGCGCCAGCATGTTCAGTGAAGAATGACTTACATCTTTATTCTGCCCTCTGCGGCGACGTTTCGGTTAAAACAACCTTTATCAAGCACAGTCAAGCACATGTCCCAACCACCATTAAATACTATAAGCACCACCCCCCATTACATAGACCACCAATGAGAGAAGGCACCATGATATAAATACATTTAAAAACATCCAAATCTACAAAATACTATACCAAATATAAGAACAACAACTCCTGCCCCCAAGTAAAGGTAGATAGGGTCCGATCGCTAAAACGTTAGGAGATCAACCCTCTAAACTGTAAACAAAGTTCCCCACAGAATCGCATAAACAAACTGTGATCATCCAATTCACATCGCGCATTTTCCGGTAACTAAGAGACGAACACACCCTCCACAAAACGTCACTAGCACCCACAATCCAATGCGAGGTCAGACGAATGCGGAAGTGGAGAGAATCACTGCGCAAGTCCTTTTCCAAAGTCCTTACTGCGCATGTCACAGAGCGTCCAAGCATGTTGCCAAGGTGATTCCCGTCCAGTTAGATCCTCAATTGTTCATCACATGACCGCAGCGATGGATGGATTATTGTGCCAATCTAGTTCCGCATCCACAGAAGTCCATACAGGTAATAATACATGCGATTCCAGCAGATATGTTCATTGGCTTTATCCGGACATCAATATTAATATCACATAAAGCTTTTCAAGCGCCATCAAATACGGATCCAATATCCTCCCTCCAAACCTTATGGAACTCTTGCATATAAATCTATCAAAAGACTAGAACTCATAAGGAAATTAGAAAATAGAAATATATTGTTGTACATGTCCTAAAAATACCATACATAATAAAGAGGTGAAATAACCACACAGGATCCCCATCATTTCATACCCAATCATTTATACGTATGCCAATGAGTGCCTCAAATGTAGGCAAACCCACCACATACAACCCTACTACAGAACCATAGCGATTCAGAAAAAGGGAATACAGGGAATAAATCCCACATATATACATACCACATAATGATAAAAAACAGGATGGAA
Organism: Ranitomeya variabilis; assembly: GCF_051348905.1. Classification (NCBI taxonomy): domain Eukaryota; kingdom Metazoa; phylum Chordata; class Amphibia; order Anura; family Dendrobatidae; genus Ranitomeya; species Ranitomeya variabilis. The sequence continues at coordinate 78,181,257 of NC_135238.1, forward strand.
CATACAAAAAAAGAAGGGAATAATTGATCTTACACAAAGATAAACAGGATATTTCGGTATAGATATATCATATAATTTATAAAACAAAACATATATATAAATATAAACAAATATGTATAAAATATGGTTAAAAACAATATATCGAAAAGAACGCTAGCAAGAATCAAAACAGACCACTAGAGGCAGCAACCTTGATGATACTCCAAATTCATACCCCTAGGGTGTAAAGTGTCTAATTCGAAGATCCATTTTAATTCTTTCTTTTTTAATAGTGTTACACGATCCCCACCACGTCTCATCACTGGTACATCATCAATAACCCTATATCTTAGTTGGTTGACCAAATGGCCATTGTCATTGAAATGTTTCGGCACAGGTAGATCCAAAAGTTTAGTCCTGATTGTACTTTTATGCTTGCTAATTCTGGTTCTGACCTCCATTGTGGTCTCCCCCACATAGAGGATACCACACGGACAGGTCAGGATATACACAACATAACTGCTCCTACACGTATATCGTTTCTTTATATCATATCTCTTACCCGTGTAGGGGTGGCAAAATGAGCTCCCTTTGAGCATATTGCCACAGCAGGCACAACCTAAACATGGAAAATTACCTAGACTGGGTTGGCTCAATGTGGTCTGCAAATCCCTCTTTGTACTTCCAATGTCAGAGGAAACCAATACATCTCTCAAATTTTTATTCCTCCGGTATGAAAATAGTGGAGGTGTTTGGAATTCGGCAATCCCAGAGTGACCTTTATTCAGCAGGGACCAATGTTTCCGTATAACACCCGAGATTCTAGAACTCATGTTATTATACGTACTTACAAAGGGAATCCTTTTGTTGGTCCTAGTTCTTTCCTTCGGAACCAATAGGTCCTCCCGTCTAGTCACCAAAGCCTGCTGTTTGTATTTATCAAGGTCAGCTCTGGGGTAGCCCCTAGCTAGAAATTTGCCACACATCTCCTCCAGTCTCTCATCCACAGAGGTTTCACACGAAACAATCCTCCTCACCCTCAATAGCTGGCTCCAGGGCAGCGATTCAACCATCCTACGTGGATGCTCGCTAGAGAAATCAAGAAGATTGTTTCTGTCTGTTTCCTTAACATACAGATCCGTATGTAGGCACCCCCCAGTCTTGTATACACAGGTATCAAGAAATTGGATCCTCTCCTGAGAGCACTCCATCGTAAAACCAAGGCCAGGGTGAACCTCATTCAGATGGGCTAGGAAAGATGTCAATTCATCCCTGTCACCATCCCATACCAGGAAAATATCGTCGATGTAGCGCCGCCAGCCCCTGACATGGCACCAAAACCGTGAACTGTAAACGTGTTCATCCTCGAGGACGGCCATATAGATGTTAGCATAAGTTGGGGCCACGTTGGACCCCATGGCCGTCCCACGGCGCTGCAGGAAGTAATCATCACCGAAGAGAAAGTAATTCCTCTCCAGAATGAACCCCAACAGCGCCAGGATGAACCGCGTACAGCTCTGGGCCATGTCGGAGTCGGCAAGCGCCACACCGACTGCATATAGTCCCCTGGCATGCTCGATGGACGTGTATAAGGAGGACACATCAAACGAAACCAGCCACGTCGAGTCAACCACATGTATTCCCTCAAGGGACTTGATAAAATCACTGGTGTCCCTTACATATGAGGGGGCAGATACAGCATGTTCTCTCAAGAGTCGATCCAGAAAAATGGCCACTTTATTGCTCAGAGACCCCCTGCCCGACACAATTGGTCGGCCAGGCGGCCTCTGTAGATCCTTATGGATCTTGGGTAATGTATAGAGTATGGGTACTATTGGATGTTCCACCTTCAAATATTCCGCTAATTTAGTATCAACAATGCCCAAGTCCAAGGCCTCATCAATAATTGTCTCTAACTCAGATTTAAATTCTTGAGTGGGATTCACTTTTAACCTCTTATATACATTAACATCAGATAATTGTGATCTTATCTCACTAATATATAATGAGGTATCCATCACCACCAAAGCCCCGCCCTTGTCGGCTGGCTTGATGGTGATGGATTTGTTCCTTCTCAGTGCTCCAATTTCTTTGCGCTCAGCAAATGATAAATTAGTTTTACCAAACTTTACATCATTCTTCCTCAATTTGGCTACGTCCGCCTTAACAAATTTAGTGAATGTCTCCACAACTGGGTCATGTTCCAAAGGAACAAAATTGCTCTTATTGTACAACCCCAATTTGCTGAGCGAAAAGCCCTCCTGTGGAGTCTGGGGCACCGAACACTCCTTACCTGAAAAAAACAATGTTAATTTCAATCTTCTAAAGAAGGAAAACAAATCATTATCAAGAGTAAACCAGTCAACATGACTGGTGGGACAGAATGATAGCCCCTTAGATAAGAGATTAATCTGAATATCTGAAAGAGAAAATGAGGATATATTTACCACCAAAGATGTAGGGCCACTCACTTCCTCCTCCCCTTGGATCTCGTTGTCAGGCCTTGATTCCCTTTTCTTATGTTTTCTGCCACCCCTGTGGCCACTCCGCCTTCTTGGGGTACCAACCCCACCTCCTTGGCTAAAAAACCGACAGGGCCAGTACTCATAGTGCCCCCATCATCCGTGGAATCCGACTCCCCACCTGTGAAGCCAAATGTACTCTGCGGAGCCAGCTGTTTCTGAGGTCTTCTTCTCTTAGGGTGGTTCCTAGACCATCCTGTACCCGACTTCGCTTTATTAGGCAGAGAATTCCTAAATTGCCAACCATATACTTTGCCATTGTTGTAGTCCTCGAGATCTCTGAACCATTTGGACCTTTTAGTATCTTCCAGGCCGGTCCGATATCTCAAGAGGTTCTCATCAATCTTAGAGTTAATGAGGCCAATTTCTGTAACTGGGACCAATGGTGTAAGTTTATTCTTAGTCTCTTCCACCTTAGTTTTAAAAGATTCAATTTCTTTTCTCAAGAACTCTATATTGAGTAACATGATGTCAAACGCATATTTGTTACTAATGGCCTCAAACTTGGCACAAAACTGAGTGTTGTTTGGCAACAGGGTGGGTCTCAGACTAGGCCTTAATCCCCTCGGGATTCTCTTCGCCTTGTAATATTCCACCAGTGTCCCAGCGTGTAATTCCAATGAGATAAGTTTTTTTCTCTCAACCTCCCATCTATTTTTTAGCATCTCTGGGGAGGGCTGGTTAAGAAATGAATTGTCCGCTCCAGCATCAGAAATAATTCTAGCAGCGTCTTCATCGGTATAATAAAAGCAGGCAGATGCTAGTTCACTGCCACTTGTACTAGCCATTGTGTCCATAATCAATCAAGTGTGGGGTGCAGGTAAAACAAGACCCACAACATGTAAACAAATGAAATTGTGTTAAACCGCACCCTCTACCTCTATGCCTTCCATAGGCCAAAGTGCAGCGCACGTCAATGCCAGGGGGTCAACCCAGCTGTATAGTCCAATTCAATTCCAAAGAAAAGACAGCGCCAGCATGTTCAGTGAAGAATGACTTACATCTTTATTCTGCCCTCTGCGGCGACGTTTCGGTTAAAACAACCGGGTTCATTCTGGAGAGGAATTACTTTCTCTTCGGTGATGATTACTTCCTGCAGCGCCGTGGGACGGCCATGGGGTCCAACGTGGCCCCAACTTATGCTAACATCTATATGGCCGTCCTCGAGGATGAACACGTTTACAGTTCACGGTTTTGGTGCCATGTCAGGGGCTGGCGGCGCTACATCGACGATATTTTCCTGGTATGGGATGGTGACAGGGATGAATTGACATCTTTCCTAGCCCATCTGAATGAGGTTCACCCTGGCCTTGGTTTTACGATGGAGTGCTCTCAGGAGAGGATCCAATTTCTTGATACCTGTGTATACAAGACTGGGGGGTGCCTACATACGGATCTGTATGTTAAGGAAACAGACAGAAACAATCTTCTTGATTTCTCTAGCGAGCATCCACGTAGGATGGTTGAATCGCTGCCCTGGAGCCAGCTATTGAGGGTGAGGAGGATTGTTTCGTGTGAAACCTCTGTGGATGAGAGACTGGAGGAGATGTGTGGCAAATTTCTAGCTAGGGGCTACCCCAGAGCTGACCTTGATAAATACAAACAGCAGGCTTTGGTGACTAGACGGGAGGACCTATTGGTTCCGAAGGAAAGAACTAGGACCAACAAAAGGATTCCCTTTGTAAGTACGTATAATAACATGAGTTCTAGAATCTCGGGTGTTATACGGAAACATTGGTCCCTGCTGAATAAAGGTCACTCTGGGATTGCCGAATTCCAAACACCTCCACTATTTTCATACCGGAGGAATAAAAATTTGAGAGATGTATTGGTTTCCTCTGACATTGGAAGTACAAAGAGGGATTTGCAGACCACATTGAGCCAACCCAGTCTAGGTAATTTTCCATGTTTAGGTTGTGCCTGCTGTGGCAATATGCTCAAAGGGAGCTCATTTTGCCACCCCTACACGGGTAAGAGATATGATATAAAGAAACGATATACGTGTAGGAGCAGTTATGTTGTGTATATCCTGACCTGTCCGTGTGGTATCCTCTATGTGGGGGAGACCACAATGGAGGTCAGAACCAGAATTAGCAAGCATAAAAGTACAATCAGGACTAAACTTTTGGATCTACCTGTGCCGAAACATTTCAATGACAATGGCCATTTGGTCAACCAACTAAGATATAGGGTTATTGATGATGTACCAGTGATGAGACGTGGTGGGGATCGTGTAACACTATTAAAAAAGAAAGAATTAAAATGGATCTTCGAATTAGACACTTTACACCCTAGGGGTATGAATTTGGAGTATCATCAAGGTTGCTGCCTCTAGTGGTCTGTTTTGATTCTTGCTAGCGTTCTTTTCGATATATTGTTTTTAACCATATTTTATACATATTTGTTTATATTTATATATATGTTTTGTTTTATAGATTATATGATATATCTATACCGAAATATCCTGTTTATCTTTGTGTAAGATCAATTATTCCCTTCTTTTTTTGTATGTTCCATCCTGTTTTTTATCATTATGTGGTATGTATATATGTGGGATTTATTCCCTGTATTCCCTTTTTCTGAATCGCTATGGTTCTGTAGTAGGGTTGTATGTGGTGGGTTTGCCTACATTTGAGGCACTCATTGGCATACGTATAAATGATTGGGTATGAAATGATGGGGATCCTGTGTGGTTATTTCACCTCTTTATTATGTATGGTATTTTTAGGACATGTACAACAATATATTTCTATTTTCTAATTTCCTTATGAGTTCTAGTCTTTTGATAGATTTATATGCAAGAGTTCCATAAGGTTTGGAGGGAGGATATTGGATCCGTATTTGATGGCGCTTGAAAAGCTTTATGTGATATTAATATTGATGTCCGGATAAAGCCAATGAACATATCTGCTGGAATCGCATGTATTATTACCTGTATGGACTTCTGTGGATGCGGAACTAGATTGGCACAATAATCCATCCATCGCTGCGGTCATGTGATGAACAATTGAGGATCTAACTGGACGGGAATCACCTTGGCAACATGCTTGGACGCTCTGTGACATGCGCAGTAAGGACTTTGGAAAAGGACTTGCGCAGTGATTCTCTCCACTTCCGCATTCGTCTGACCTCGCATTGGATTGTGGGTGCTAGTGACGTTTTGTGGAGGGTGTGTTCGTCTCTTAGTTACCGGAAAATGCGCGATGTGAATTGGATGATCACAGTTTGTTTATGCAATTCTGTGGGGAACTTTGTTTACAGTTTAGAGGGTTGATCTCCTAACGTTTTAGCGATCGGACCCTATCTACCTTTACTTGGGGGCAGGAGTTGTTGTTCTTATATTTGGTATAGTATTTTGTAGATTTGGATGTTTTTAAATGTATTTATATCATGGTGCCTTCTCTCATTGGTGGTCTATGTAATGGGGGGTGGTGCTTATAGTATTTAATGGTGGTTGGGACATGTGCTTGACTGTGCTTGATAAAGGTTGTTTTAACCGAAACGTCGCCGCAGAGGGCAGAATAAAGATGTAAGTCATTCTTCACTGAACATGCTGGCGCTGTCTTTTCTTTGGAATTGAATTGGACTATACAGCTGGGTTGACCCCCTGGCATTGACGTGCGCTGCACTTTGGCCTATGGAAGGCATAGAGGTAGAGGGTGCGGTTTAACACAATTTCATCTGCTCTGGGGTTGTCACGGTGGCTAGGCCCGGTCCGTGACCCTGCTGAGGGGCGTACAGTGATAGATGTGGGTAGATGATGGTGGTGAGGCTGTAGTGGTGCGGTGCAGTAAATAACGAGGACACCAGGTTGCAGTCTCTTTACCTCTTTACTGAAGGTCTCCAGGTCCTCAGTCCGGAATCCGGATAACCAGGCTGCGCAAGTCCGGCTGGCCCAATGGCACCTCCAGAGTTCTCTTAGCAGGTGGAAATCTGTGCCTTCCTTCTAGCGCTATGTGTTGTGGTCCTTCCCTGCTGTGCTTACAGAAAGTCCCCACAACTGTTGTGTCTGTTTCTTAAGTTCCCTCACAACTCGATTAGATGATGTTCTGCTAATCCTCCGTCCCTCCCTGGTGTTCTGGTTGGGACGGCACCCGTTTGACGGGTAGGCTCGGAGCTCTTCCGGGACCCTAGAGTCGCCCCTCTCCACAAGTTGCCCCCCAAGACTGCATAGGTGATTAAAGTTAGACAGCCCGCCTTAGACTGACTGTCCTGCCGCTGTTTGGAGTATTGCTTGAAGCTGAATGTTATGATACTCCCTCGGCGTTCCGGCCACCGGTAGTGCGCCTCAGTAGGATGTTGCTTCGGTCTTACAGCACGACTCCTACTGGTATTTCTCCTTTTGCGTGATCTCGTTTCTCACTCAGCACAATCTATCTCGCTTCTGATCCTTCCTTGGGCACCGCCGCTATCCTGAGCAGGCACGGTCCCGTTACGTTCGTTCAAGTTGCCAAGCCTCTGTCAGGATCCCACCCCTGACAGAGACCCTACTGTCTCTTCCCCCACAACACCCTCTGCCACAAGGTGTTGCCTGGTTCCAACCCAGTCAGCTTTCTGATCTAACTTCCTGCCTGACCCCCAGTTTACCCACTATGGTGGGGAGTGGCCTAGTGAATAGAACCCTTAGCTCCCCCCGGAGGCCCGGCTGTGAAATGTATTGGTGTCTGTGATACCTGATCCGATGAACTCCTTCAGTGCCATCAGACGCACCATAGCTCCCCATAGTGGCGGAGCCACAGTACTGCAACGACCAGGAGTCTGGGGCGCTGCACTACCATATCACCTGGGGGATGGAGAGAACGAACATCAGAGACAGGCAGAATCAGTTGTGAGGACTATCCCGGGAGCTCAGCAGGGAAGAACTACAACACCCAGCGCTAGAAGGTAGACACTGATTCCCACCTGAAAAGGGAACTCCTGATGTGCCTTTGGACCGGCCGGTCTCTGACAGCCCTGTTGACAGCACTCTGGACTGAGGACTCTAAAACCTTCAGTAAAGAGGTAAAGAGACTGCAACCTGGTGTCCTCGTTATTTACTACGACCTACACTGCACCGCAACATTACCATCGCATCTATCATTGTGCGCCCCTCAGCAGGGTCACGGACCGGGTCTAGCCACCGTGACCACCCCAGAGCAGAGACTCAGAGGCCCGGTACCGGGTACCCCTCGGCCCTGCGGCAGTGGGGGCGCTGCATGTGTGTGTGGATTTATTAAGGTCATATGGTAACTAATAACAAAGGTAAAATAAAAATAAACACCAGACGTGTGAAAGGTATAGGTATAATAAGGTATATTGGTTTTACTAGCAAGAAAACCACGCTTTTGTATTTTTTTTTTTATTTTTTTTTCTGAAGAAGCACATTTTTTACATAAACCAAACACATGGAAAACAGGTTACACAATCATGTCTTGCCATGGGATCCGCCCGACAGGTGACACAAAATAATCCGCAAACTGGTCCCTCATCCTTGTAACAGAACCTGTGGAGCGAACCGAGCTGCTGCGGTAGTCCCACAAGGTAGTCCCAACTCTTCGTCATCCAAGGAAACGGGCTCTTTTGAAAGGACAAAGTTGTGGAGCACCACACAGGCTTTAACTACTTCGTCTATAGTTGTGGTTTTCAGTTTGATAGCCGTCAGCAGAACTCGCCACTTCGCCGTCAATATGCCAAAAGAACACTCTACTACTCTTCGTGCCCTAGTAAGCCGGTAATTAAATACCCGCTTGGTACGGTTTAAGTTCCGGCTACTATACGGTTTCAGTAGGTGCGGCGACAGTTGAAAGGCTTCATCACCTACACAAACATATTCCATGGCTGGTTCACTTGTTCCTGGCAGTGGTCTGGCTGACGGGAAATCGTAGCTCTCTCCATAAAGGCAACGACAAATTGGAGAGTTTTTAAAAACTTGCGAATCGTTGGACCGTCCATACGCTCCTATGTCCACAGCAAGGAACTTGCAGTTGGCGTCTGCAATAGCCATAAGGACGATGGAGAAATACTTGTAATTATAGTACTCCGATCCTGTTCCTGCCGGTTTCGCAATCCGTATGTGTTTCCCGTCAACTGCACCCACACAATTTGGGAAATTGCAAATTTGCTGAAACTGTTCTGCACTTCGCAACCAGATTTCCATGGATGGTTGGGGGATATACTCTGGCTGTAAAGTGGTCCAAATAGCCCGACATGTGTCCTTCACTATTCCTGAAATAGTGGAAATGCCCAGCCGGAATTGGTAATGGAGCGAAGTCATAGATTCACCAGTAGCTAGGAAACTTTAAAAAAAAAAAAAAATGTTAGAAAAAATTGCACAGACCAACAAGTTTCATTATGGCACTGTGAAATTTTTTTTAAGGACGGGACACACAATAAAACCAGCATGAAACCGGTGTAAAAAAGCAGTGGAATGTCCGCAAAGAAAACCAAAATTACATGCTGCAGAAAATAGTGCGCAGTATGTCAGCGCAGTATTGTCTGCAGCATGTAATATAACATTAAAAATGACCAATGACAGAAAAACAAGCAGTTGCATGTCAACAAACCACCCCCCAAAAAAAAAAAAAACTGCAGAAAATGCAACGCAATATTTCAGCGCAGTATTTTCTGCAGTCTGTTATAGAGCATTCAATCTCAGCAATAACATTAAAAAAAAGCAGTGGAATGTCCGCCAAGAAAACCAGAATTACATGCTGCAGAAAATAGTGCGCAGTATGTCAGCGCATTATTGTCTGCAGCATGTAATATAACATTAAATATGAGCAATGACATAAAAAAAAAGAGGCTTACCGCAGGGTCACCATCAGCCGCTCTGCCGGTGTGATGGCAAGCCTCATCCTTGTGTCCTGTCTTCGGATGACATCCTCCATTTTTGCAAGCAAAAAGTCAAAATTTTCCATCCTCATCCGCACGTAATTGTAGAATTTGTGTGGATTGTGCCGCAACTCCAGGTACAGAGTGGACTGGACACCCCGGGTCATCCGTAGTTCATTAATCGGATGTATCCAGAGTCGCCTCCGTCTCCGTTGCTGCAGAAGCATCCTCCGTCTTTCCGCTGCCGCCTCCTTCTCCCGCAATATGATATCCAGGCGATTCGTCTCAAAGATAACGTCGGTAACCAAACTAGCAATCCTCACTAGAACACCTTCCATCGCTGCCACAAAACTAAAACCCTCAAAGATGGGCTGTAAAAACAGTAACTATATAGTTTTCCATATTTTCCAGTAGCCAATCAAATTTGGGAGCCTCCCATTTTAAAAACGGATCCGTCGGAAAAACGGATGCAACGGATGGTAAAAACGGATGCAGCGTATGCAACGCATCCAGTATTTTCGACGGAAACGTTTAGCGGATTTGCGACGGATCCGTCGAAATGCTGTATGCGTGGCATACGTTTGTCACCGTTTTTCACTTTTTTGACGCATCCGTTTTTTCGGCAAAAAAGACGTTTTGAGACGGTTTGCAGTTAACGCTAGTGTGAAAGTAGCCTTAGTTGAATTATATCGTCAGGTTTTGTTGTTTTTAAATTTTTGTTTATTATTGAATAAAGGTATATTTATCTCTTACCATATGGTCCTCTTCTTGCGGTTAACGGAATCTAAACCCGCTGTTGTTGATATAGTATATTGAAGTGCCATAGAAAGTTGATATAGGACATATTTGTGTTGAGTAATGCCAGTGTGGTCATGTATGATTGTGTTCAGGGACCCGGCTGAAATAAGCCCCTAGAATGCTGGCACCTCCGGCGAGGAGTTTGTGTGTTTGAGTTTTCAGGGACCTGGCTGAAATAAGCCCCTAGAACGCTGGCACCTCCGGCTAGGAGTTTTGTGTGCGTGCATGACCACTGACTGCTCTCGTTTGGGTAGTTAGCCTGTGCCACTGTGAAGTCTAACAGGGTGCAGTGCTTTGAGTTCACGGCTACTCTGTGAAGTAACAGAGTTAGCTCATAGCGCCATATAGTTCCGCCGTTTGCTAGCAGCAGGTTCGCCTGCACGGTGGACCCCGGGCTGCAAACGCATCTATTATAATAAAATCTGTATATTCATTTGGTGCATTCCACTAGCCCTAACAATGGGAAACTGGGAAGCTGTCATAACCCGATCGGCTCTGCTACATTCAGGCGATGATCAGATTGCCTACATGTAGCAGAATACCTCACGTGCTATGAGCGCTATCCAGCTATCATGCCAACCCATTGGTGAACTGCGATCACGTGACGGGGGTCACTGATGGACGGATTTCCGGTGCGATTGCCAGTAATGCATGTTAAATGCCGCTGTCAGCGCTTGACAGAGGCATTTAACGGGTTAACAGCCACGGATGGATCGCAATTCCTCCCGATACATGTCAGCTGATCAGATCAGCTGTCATGTGCCGGAAAAGGTGCGGGCTCATTGCCGGAGCCCGCCATAGATCCATCATTGGTTGTTAAGGGGTTAAGGTGCATTCACCCTGGCTGACCACAGCCGTTAAAGGGGGTTTTCACCCCAAAGGAAACTTTCAGCAAGCAGTGCAGTGTGTGGAGTAACTGACAGTGTGCAGTATATACAATGTTAGGATTCGGCTCTGCTTGTCGGTTGGAGCGGTTGACACATGACTGCAGGAATATGATTTGTGCTACATTGTGGTCATGTACTGACCAGATTATCATCTACTTTACTCAACAGAGCATTGAGAGAAGATGATGAGAGTCTAATCAACACGAAACTGCAACTGTGGAAATCACATACCTACAGTTACATGACAATGCGGTGGAAAGCCGTTACCGGCTGCAGTCGGCCAGTGTACATGCACCTTTCTCCTGTCCAAGGTAATTGCTAGTCAGAATCTAGTAGAGATAACAGTCCGTAGTCAGTAGTGTGTACCGGTAATGATACGGCGTGGGTATGTGCACCAAAATGTGACTTCTAGGCAGGAAATACGCATTGATATTGCTACGTTTTTTATGAGATTTTTTTCCCATTCTTTATGATGATTTAAAAACGCTGTGAAAATGCTGAAAAAATAGATGCTGTGGACAAGAAACTGCTTCAAAATAGAAAAATTGGGGCTGACAGCACAACTGACAAATGGATGCCCGTCCTAATTCCACTGGACCCAAGTGGAGGAATACATACCATGGATTGAAGTGAAGGACAGCATCCAGTCCAGGTGAAAAAAATCTTTCTTTATTGTGCCAAATGCGACGTTTCAACCACAAGGGTCTTTTTCAAGCATGCATGAAAAAGACCCTTGTGGCTGAAACGTCGTATTTGGCACAATAAAGAAAGATTTTTTTTCACCTGGACTGGATGCTGTCCTTCACTTCAATCCAAGAAACTGCTTCAAATCTACACGGAAAAAATAATCTGCCTTTCCATGAGATTTCAGACATCTCCCTCAATTTTCTGGTACTATCACACATAGAGTTTTTGGGATCATGGAGCTCTATATTACAAATGTGTCCGTCCCTCCAGTTCAAAGAAATTAACATTTTCCTGGAGGGAAATTTATATTCTACAATTTAGTTTTGTCTGTCAATGATAAAGTGCAGTTTGCAGCAATTTTTATTTAAAAAATGTGACATATTCCCAAATCAGCCATAATGCACAAGTGCACGAAAATATTTCACATTCACCACGGAGCGGGTGGGCCGGTGTGTTCTCAAATGCCAGGGCTGTTACAGTTCCAGTCCGGCCTTGTTAGACCCCATATAAGCATGAGGTGGTCCGCCATTCCTCCTGAATCAGCAGATTTGGAACATTTTTATACTTTTTTCTTTTTTTTTTGTTCCTTCCCTGTGACAATAAATCAATATGTCCACACTACAGAGAGAATGAGCCATAGACTAGTAAATTCAGTGCGTTTTACAAATGTGATGTCCATATCATTTGACTTTTAGCTAAGGGGACATACTTAGCGCAGTATCGTGCTGTCTGGCAGGTCTAATCTGTTATTAACATAGCCCACACAAACGTTACTTGGATGAAGTTTAGTAGGATCAGCCTGTAATTCGTCTAGAGGATTACCTACTTGGACTTATTAATAACTGCTAACACTGTAGATTTAATACCGTCTCTTCTCATATTCACATAATCCCGCTACTCACGTGAAGGTCCAGTTGATTCGGTGGGCGGCTGTATTTGGCCGCACAGATAGCAGTAAACATGGTAGACAGTCAGTTAATCTGTCCCTAATCATCTTCTTACTTTTAGGTGCACAGCAAATCTCCTGTATCTATGGCGGCTTTCCCACTATGCTGGGAATAGATTCTTCTTGTTAAGATTCGACTAAAGCCGCCGTCTGTACATTGCCAAGATGAATAATAAACTTTGGACTAATAATGTTTCATACTTAAACAGGACAAGTCACCAAATCCAAAGTTGCCAGTTCTTGCTCTTATTTTATTCCCACTGCTCCGGAGTATTCTCTTTTGGGTTTTTTAACCCCTTAGTGACAGAGCCAATTTGGTACTTAATGACCAAGCCAATTTTTACAATTCTGACCACTGTCTCTTTATGTGGTTATAACTCTGGAACGCTTCAACGGTTCCCACTGATTCTGTTTTTTCGTGACACATTGTATTTCATGTTAGTGGTAAAATTTCTTCAATATGACTTGCGTTTATTTATGAAAAAAATGGAAATATGGTGAAAATTTTGCAGTTTTCAAACTGTGAATTTTTATGCCATTAAATGAGAGAGATATGTCACACACAATACTTAATAAATAACATTACCCACATGTCTACTTTACATCAGCACAATTTTGTAAACAATTTTTTTTTGTTAGGAAGTTATACGGGTTAAAAGTTGACCAGCGATTTCTCATTTTTCCAACACAATTTACAAAACTATTATTTTTAGGGACCACTTCACATTTGAAGTAAGTTTGGGGGTCAATATAACGGAAAGTACCAAAAAGTGACACCATTCTAAAAACTGTACCCCTCAAGGTGCGCAAAATCACAGTAAATAAGTTTATTGACCCTTCAGGTGCTTCACGAGAACTAAAGCAATGTGGAAGGAAAAAAAGACCATTTTACTTTTAAATTTTTTTTTTTTACCTTGGAACCATTTTTTTTTTACTTTCACATATGGGTGTCAGGAGAAAATGGGCCACAAAATTTGTTGTGCAATTTCTCCTGAGTACGCTGTTACTTCGTATGTGGGGGAAAGCCACTGTTTGGGCACATGGTAGGCCTCAGAAGGGAGGGAGCACCGTTTGACTTTTTGAAAAAAAAAATTGGCTTGAATCAATGGTGGCTCCATGTTGCGCTTGGAGACCCCCTGATGTACCTAAACAGTGGAAATCCTCCAATTCTAACTCCAAGCCTAACCCCAACACACCCCTAACCCTAATCCCAACCCTAACCATAACCCTAACCACAATCCTTACCCCAATACACCCCTATCCCTACTCCCAACCATAACCCTAACCACAAACCTAACCCTAACACACCCCTAACCCTAATCCCAACCCTAACCCTAATCCCTACCCTAACCGTAATCCCAACCATAACTATAACCCTAATCATAACCCTAATCCTAGCCCTAACCCTAACTTTAACCCAACCCACTTTATCCCAATCCTAACCCTAACTTTAGCCCAACTCACTTTAACCCAACCCTAACCCTAACTTTAGACAACTACTTTTAGCCCAACTCATTTTAGCCCAACTCACTTTAGCCCAACTCACGTTAGCCCAACTCTAACCCTAATGGAAAAATGGAAATAAATACATTTTTTAAATGTTATTATTTTTAGCTAACTAAGTGGGTGATAAAGGGGGGTTTTATTTAATATTTTTTTTATTTTGATCACTGTGATAGGGTCTATCACAGTGATCAAAATGAACCAATAGGAAAAAGTTCCTATTGTTACCGGGTGCTGGCCGGCAGATCTCGGTGGGCGCATTGCACGTGTGTCCGCCATTTTCTCCCGTAACAAGACGCCGGCGGCCTAGGGGACATTATTGGGGGATGCAGGGACCAGGGGAGTGTCTTCCAGGGTAATGATATAATTCTACACCACCAGAAAGTCTTGTGAGCCATGCCCTCTTGGTAGAGACAATAAAAATTAGCCCTAAGTAAAAAGGTACATGGAACCGTATGGCGGATTTAAAAAGCCTGACCTGTTCAAAACATTTGTGTGTCAAATAAGGTTCTAAACCAAACCACGTTTAGTTGGAGCATGTCTCTTTCACAGCAGTACCTCTCATCTTTATCTATCTTAAAAGGTTGATAGGAAACCTTTATCATGAGAAATGTCTAGGTAGCCTGAGAGCCATGGTGCTAGTCTATATGGCTAATGTTCTATCAATATAAGGTTCACATCACATGCCTTAGCTTTAGTTCAACTCATCTTATGAGATAAATGAGAGAGCCGCAGCTCGCTATCCTCCGGATGTATCTGAGTTGTCCGAAAGCAGGGAGTAGGAATCACATGACAGAAGAATGTCACGCATTCCACAGGAGCGCTGTGCCAGTTCTGACACCACTGGAACAGCACTGGCACCAAAGGTGAGTATACTGTAAATGTTATTATTTTACAAGGAGGAAACATGAGGATTGAGAAGGGCTTATCCATGCGGTGGATATTCTACCACATTTGCTGGTTTTCTCTGTTCTAAGAATTTCTTCTCATTTGATTTTTTTTTCCTGCGGGGCAGGACAATTTATCACACTAATGGACAATTTATCACACTAAAGAAGGCCATAGACATCAGATAGGTGATTTGGTCAACAATATGTTTCTTTACTGCTCCGTGCAGAGGGATGCTCGGATTGGCTGGACTTGTTTGTGTTCTAAATAGTAAGAATAGAGAAAGCAGCTCTCAGACACCTCATAGTGGCTTACATCCTATGAGAACAAAATAATAGTGGATGCCATGCCATGTTTGCAGAACCCATGATGTGCCTAAACAGTGGAACCCCCCACAAGGACCCCATTTTGGAAACTATCCTCTTCAAGGAATTTATCTAGCTGTTTGGTGACCACCATGACCCTGTAGGTGGTTCACAGAATTTTATAACACTGAGCCGTAAAAATAAAAAAAATCAAATTTTTCCAACAAAAATGTTGCTTTAGCCCCCAATTTTTAAATTTTCACAAGGATAACACGAAAAAATGGACTAGGCAATTTGTTGTGCAATTTCTCCTGAGTACACTGATACCTCACATGTACGCACTGCAGGGCTTGGAAGGGAAATAGCGCCGTTGGACTTTTGGAGCCCAAAATTGGTTGCAATAGATAGTGTACGCCAGTGTTTGAAAACTACTTTTGAGGCACCGTGGAAAGCTCAGAAGGGAAGGAGTGCCATATTGGAGTGCTTGAAGATTTTGCTGGAATGATTCGAGGGTGCCATGCCACATTGGCAGAGTCCCTGACATGCCAGAACAGGAGAACCCCCCATACGTAACCCCACTTTGCAAACTACTCACCTCAATGAATTCATATAGGGGTGCAGAAAGCATATTGACACCACGTATGTCTCACAGAATGTTATACCATTGGGTGATAAAAAAAAGAATAATTACATTTTTACCCCTAAAATGTTGTTTTAGCCCTAAGTTTTTAATTTTTATAAGGGCCAATAGGAAAAAATGGACTTGATGTGATACATGGCACTTTGATGCACCTTTTGTGTGGCCATTGGACTTGTGTGGCCTTTGGAGGGCACCACTATGTCTTCCAATTTCCATATCCAGCACTGTCCCTGATTGCCAAGAGCAATTGCTGCCTAAAAGCAAACGCATGTTTCTGTGTTTGCTGACATTGGAATAGTCAAGTGACGTGTTTCTAGTGTCAGGGCAGGTGCACATGCAGCTGGTGCACTCTGATCTGTGGATCCTTTCTAAAGTCCCTCACTTGCTATACTTTTGGGTATAGAAATTAGTCGTCATAAATTGACAGGAGCCAGAGATCAGAGCACACCACTGCGTGTCCACTGAATGCTTAAATGTCAGTGCGTATGTGCAGGAACATGAATTAGATTTTTGTCATTTGCTCTTGGCGAGTAAGCGTTATGTATCAGGATCAGGGACTGTGGTGGATATGTAATTTCAGAGTGTAACAGTCCCGTGGCCATGCCAAGGGTGCACCGAAGTTCCATGATTTGAATAGAAAAATGTTAACATTTGTAAGTCTTCAGTGGTTGATACCTTTTAACATACCTCCCAACTTTTGAAGATGGGAAAGAGGGACAAAGTTTGCGGCGCGCAGCGCGTGGCAAATTTTAGGCCACGCCTCTGACTACACCCATTCATAATTAGTCACACCCATATCAACGTCCCAACCACACCCATTTAGCACTGCTGATCACACTGTTTTATATACAATAATTATAAACAAAAATAAATATGGCCACACAGTGCTCCATACGGTATAATGACCCCACATGATGCTCCATACTGTAAAATGGCCACACACAGTGCTCCATACTGTATAATGGCCACACACAGTGCTCCATACTGTATAATGGCCACACAGTGCTCCATACTGTATAATGGCCACACATGATGCTCAATACTGTATAATGGCCACACATGATGCTCCATAGTGTATAATGGCTGCACATGATTCTCAATACTGTATAATGGCCACACATGATGCTCCATAGTGTATAATGGCCACACATGATGCTCCATACTGTATAATGCCCACACATGATGCTCAATACTGTATAATGGCCACACATGATGCTGCATAGTGTATAATGGCCACACATGATGCTCCATAATGTATAATGGTCACACAGTGCTCCATACTGTATAATGGCCACACAGTGCTCCATACTGTATAATGGTCACACATAGTGCTCCATACTGTATAACGGCCACACACAGTTCTCCATACTGTATAATGATCCCACATGATGCTCAATACTGTATAATGGCCACACATGATGCTCCATACTGTATAATGACCACACATGATGCTCCATACTGTATAATGGCCATTGGCCACACATGATGCTCCATACTGTATAACGGCCACACATGATGCTCCATACTGTATAATGGGCACACAGTTCTCCATACTGTATAATGATCCCACATGATCCCCCTCACTCCTGTATGCATGGCTCATATTCCCCCCCTGTATGCATGGCTCATCTCCCTCCCATCCCATATACATGGCTCATATCCCCCCCTCCTGTATGCATGGCTCATATTCCCCCTCCTGTATGCATGGCTCATATTCCCCCTACTGTATACATGGCTCATAATCCCCCCCTGAATGCATGGCACATATTCCCCCTCCTGTATGCATGGCTCATATTCCCCCCCCCCCTGTATGCATGGCTCATATTCCCCCCCCTGTATGCATGGCTCATATTCCCCCTCGAATGCATGGCTCATATTCCCCCCCCCTGTATGCATGGCTCATATTCCCCCCCTGAATGCATGGCTCATATTCCCCCCCCTGAATGCATGGCTCATATCCCCCCCCCCCCGAATGCATGGCTCATATTCTCCCCCTGTATGCATGGCTCATATTCCCCCCCTGAATGCATGGCTTATATTCCCCCCCTGAATGCATGGCTCATATTCCCCCCCCCGAATGCATGGCTCATAGTCTCCCCCCTGTATGCATGGCTCATACTCCCCCTCCTGTATGCATGGCTCATATTCCCACCCCGAATGCATGGCTCATATCCCCCCTGTATGCATGGCTCATATTCCCCCCCTGTATGCATGGCTCATATTCCCCCCCTGTATGTGTGGCTCATATTCCCCCCCCCCCCCCCGTATGCGTGGCTCATATTCCCCCCTGAATGCATGGCTCATATTCCCCCCTGAATGCATGGCTCATATTCCCCCCTGAATGCATGGCTCATAGTCTCCCCCCTGTATGCATGGCTCATACTCCCCCTCCTGTATGCATGGCTCATACTCCCCCTCCGAATGCATGGCTCATATCCCCCCCTGTATGCATGGCTCATATTCCCCCCCCAGTATGCATGGCTCATATTCCCCCCCCTGTATGCATGGCTCATATTCCCCCCCTGAATACATGGCTCATATTCCCCCCCCCTGAATGCATGGCTCATATCCCCCCCCCCCCGAATGCATGGCTCATATTCTCCCCCTGTATGCATGGCTCATATTCCCCCCCTGAATGCATGGCTCATATTCCCCCCCCCCCCCCCCCGAATGCATGGCTCATAGTCTCCCCCCTGTATGCACGGCTCATACTCCCCCTCCTGTATGCATGGCTCATATTCCCCCCCCGAATGCATGGCTCATATCCCCCCCTGTATGCGTGGCTCATATTCCCCCCCTGTATGCATGGCTCATATTCCCCCCCTGTATGTGTGGCTCATATTCCCCCCCGTATGCATGGCTCATATTCCCCCCTGAATGCATGGCTCATATTCCCCCCTGAATGTGTTATAGAATTTTTACTCGGGGTGAATTTAACCCCGTATGTATGCTGTGTCCGTTCCCAATTATTATCAGATCTGATCTATTGAGCGCTCAAGAAAGAATGAACTCTGACACAAAGTGACAGTATAACATTCCATCCAGATCTCTGGTTTATTTCCTTAATACATGATCTTATAAAAGCGTATAAAATGGGAGTAAAAGCGTATAAAATGGGAGTGGTTAGCAGATTAACATACAATTTAGCTATTATTTCATTGGCTGACTGAGTACATAATGCATTTAACTGAGTACATGACATCTTTGAACTATGGTCTACCTAGCAACAAACTGATCTTGCACTTTAGAAAACATCTGCCACCTTTATCCTGCTAGTCAGCAACATTTTGGGACATTAGTTTCGAATCATATGCTTTAACTTCCCTGTTCTCTGGTGATCTAAGCATACCAAAAAGTCCCGAGGTCTGTCTTGCCTAACTCATGTGATTAAATTGAGCAATTGATCATAAAATAGCTGAATATATTTGCTTTTAAGCTAGGACATGATTTAAAGGGATATACATGCAAGTGAGATCTACATGATATATATATATATTTCTATCACAAGCCCCCCTTAGATATCACTTGCCCTAATCCTAGCCTCCTGTCCCAAAGCGCTGCAACTCTTTTGTGCTGTCGGCGAACTGACATATACCTAACGTACATGCCCTACACCGTACAGACTTTTCGCAAATGGGTGGTCAGGAGATCTGTCCCTAAAGGGGGGTGGAAGCATTCATAGTCTCATATTGGCGAAGTTCTCCAATCAGCTCCACGTATTCATCCTCATCGGGGTGGGGTGCGTCGTCAGGTGGGTGAATCTGGATTCGGATAGGTTCGTCCAGGAGGAGATGTGGCATCAGGGGCATCAGGTTTGTGGTTTCCTTGACTGTCTTTTCCATCATCCTGCGGATACAAGGGATTACGCAGCAACCAGAAATTATCACAAGAACAAAAATAACAAGTATGGCTGCCCCAATCTGTGCTAATAATCTTTGCCACCCTTTCATCCATCCAAAGTACTGGTCCCAAGGATCCTTCACTCCTGAGTTTTGTTTCAATTCCTCTGATAGCTCGGTGAGTTTCTGTATCGCCACCGTGACTTTACCATTGGGACCAGTATTGTCTGGGATGTAGGTGCAACAGGTGTCTTTGATCATTTTACAAACACCTCCTTTTTCAGCTAGAATCATGTCTAGGGCCATCCTGTTTTGGAATGCCATGATGGAAGTGGGGCCCAACTGGTCTGCCAGACCTTTTAGAGCATCTCGGGTGTAGTTAACAAATCTCTGCTGGTTGTAATACACATAATTTATCCAATCAACATTTTTGTTCACAGTTATTATTGGCAACAATGACTCAAATCCTGCCTTGACTTGGTCCCTGGCTTTGAATTCATCAGGTACCCCCCTTGGCACACCTACGTTGTCTATATAAACATGTGGATCAAAACTGCCTTTTGGGGCACTTGCCCGCTTTGGTCTGTTAACTGCAGTACTGGGTGAAGACTCACGGGTGTAGGGAAACAGGTGGAAAGGCATCAGAATTTTTGCCAGTGCACATTGGCCTACCCAAACACCCTCCAGTCTGCTACGTATCTTCATATCACCACAGATCCAGTATATGTCACCTAGGGAGACCACATGATTGATTAGGTTGTCAGTGGTGGTACTGTATTCTGAGCAGAACCCTTTAGTGAAGTTTTTTACATCCCTGCCAGCCCCTGTGCGTGTGTAGCAGGTGTAATTACCAGGGTATATTGTTATTCCAGTCCCTGGGGGGGTGTCTTTAGTCATGAGTGGGTACTTAGACTTCCAGTGTTCACAGGATGCAGAATGAGATGAGTTAGTGTATATGCTGAGGAAACAGGCCTGCTGGGATTCTGGGATGTTAAGTGGCACTGTGCCCAGATGGGGTCTGGCTCCGGCACATGCATAACAGCCACTCCCATTATGCTGTTGGGCTGTGAATCTTACCCACTCTAGCCAGTAATTGGTTTCAGAGAACCCAGTCTCTACTGCTAAAGTCTCCTCATAGGTCGGGTCTGTCAGTACCTTTACGTTACTAGGGGTCTCCTGAGTCACATTGGGCTTGTCAGCTGCATTTGCCAGCTTGAATTTTCCTGAGTACTGCACAGGGGGTTTGCGTTCACCACTTGGAGGTGTACTACTCATTATGTAAGTACCGGCATCACCTGGGGAGGGGTTTTCAATGCTAAGGATGAGTCGGTTGCATTCCCCCCTGGTGCTGCACCCTTTCCTGAAGGCCTGCTTTGTTAGGCGCATACGGTCAATTAAGGACTTGCCATCTTTATCTTTTCTGTTTAGGGCTGATGGGGGTTTGTATCCCCAACTGTCACCAGTGTTCCATGCTGCTGCTCCCCAGTATTCACATTTGTCTCCCCAATATTTATCTGCAACACAAATATACTGAGTCCCATGCCCCAAACTGTCCAGCTGTGTGGGTGGGCAGTGTACCACATCGCAGTAATCAAACAGGTATGTAATTATGTGTGCTGATGTATCGAACCAGAAAATGGTGTAGTCCCCATCCTTGGTGATCTCCCCTCCCAGAGGTGGGGTGCGAGGGGCTTCCACCCCCAGGATATGTATCACAAAGAGGATATACAGGATCATTCTGGCTTTGGCGTGTCCTCTGGTACGGGAGCCTTCTTGCAATGCGATGCGTGGATCCAAGTGGGTTTTCCCTCTAGTTTCACAGAGGTTGGTGTTGTCAGCAGCACTTGGAAGGGACCGTCAAATCTGGGGTCGAGTGTTCTCCTCACGAACTTCTTTACCAACACCCAGTCTCCTGGTTTCAGGGAGTGCGTACCGGGTACCGCTCCTGGATCTGGTAATGAAGAGAAAACTCGAGAATGGACATCAGCTAGTTTTTTGGACAGTTGAATTACATAAGCAGACAAAGTATCATATTGCATTGCCAACTGCTGAGGGAAGAATACCCCTAACCTAGGGCTGGACCCAAACAGAATCTCATGTGGTGACAGCTTTTCTGGGCCCCGGGGAGTGTGTCTTACACTAAACAGTGCAATGGGAAGGGTTTCGTGCCATGGTTTGCGTGCCTCTTGGGCAACTTTCAACATCCTGTTTTTAAGTGTCCCATTTAATCTTTCTACTTTCCCGCTACTCTGAGGGTGATAGGGAGTGTGTAGGCCTAGGTCTGACCCTACTGCTGACCAGATCTCCCTTGTGAGGTTTGCTGTGAATGCGGGACCCTGGTCACTCTCTATCACTTCTGGGACCCCGTATCTGCACACGATCTCTGAGAGCAGCTTCTTTGCAGTAGTCTTTGCTGACTGATTTCTCACTGGGAAAGCTTCTGGCCATCCTGAAAACACGTCCACGACCACAAGGGCATATTCGAAACCTCCACTTGGCGGCATCTGGATGTGGTCTATCTGGATCCTCTGGAAGGGGTATAGTGGTCTGGCCAGATGATGGGTGGGAACTTTCTCCATTCTTCCAGGGTTGCATTTGCCACAGGTCAGACAGCTGCTTGCGAACTTGGCTGTTAGGGTGGAGATCCCTGGAGCGAACCAGTAAGCACCAATCAGATCATTCATCTGTGTCTTTGATCTGTGGGTGGGCCCATGTGCCCACTGGACCACCATAGGGTACATGCTTCGGGGTAAACAGGGTTTATAGTCCATTGAGTATACCCTTCCTTCTTGATGTGTTGCACCCTTCCGCATCCAACTCTCTTTTTCTTCCTTTGGAGCTTGCTCTTGCAACTTCTTGAATAGATTCCAAGACGTCATCTCATCTGGTGTCTTGTCCTCAGTTGCCACGTAGTAGCCATCCGGCTCTACGACCTCTCCCACTTCTCCGCATTGTCTTCCTCTGGCGGCTTCTTTGGCTGCCATATCGGCCATGTTGTTGCCCCGTGCCTCTACTGTGTTCAGTTTTCCATGCGCTTTGACTTTCAGTACGGCCACCATTTTTGGAAGTTGAAGTGCGCTCAGCAGGTCCTTAATGGCTCCATGATGCTTCACGGTTGTTCCGCTTGCTGTGATGAAGTCTCTTGCAGCCCAGATGGGTCCAAAGTCGTGTGCTATGCCATGCGAGTACCTTGAATCGGTGTATATGTTCGCAGTCTTGCCCTCTGCCATCCGGCAGGCCTTCGTCAGTGCTATTAGTTCTGCTTCCTGGGCTGACAGGCTAGGCGGCAGACTTCTGGACCACAGGATTTCTTGATTGCTGGTCACTGCACATCCCGTGTGGAATCTTCCTTCAGCATCTGCAAATCTGGAGCCGTCTACGTAGAGGATCAACTCTGGGTTGGTCAGCGGCTCTTCTGCCACATTGGGTAGTCCTGCTGTTTCCTGTTGCATGATACTGAAGCAGTCATGGTCATCTGTCCGCAGCAAATCCAGATCCTTGTGGAAGGTATCGTGCAAATTTTGATCTGAGGGGTCCGTATTCATATCCCCACTTGGGAGTGGGAGTAGAGTGGCCGGATTGAGGACTGTACATCTGGAGATAGTGACATTGTCAGGCAGTAGTAGGGAGCACTGCAGGCGAAGATGTCTTGCGGTGGAGAGATGTTTTGGCTGGGTTTGGTTGAGAATTGCTGAAATGTCATGTGGAGCCAGAATTTCCAGTGGATGTCCAAGAATGATGTCAGCAGTCTTGTCCAGGAGGGCGTGTGCTGCAAATACTGCTCTCATGCAGGAGGGGGCTCCCCTTGCAACTGGATCCAGGCGTGCTGAGAAGTAGCCTAGAGGCCTCTGTCTTCCCCCGTGAGTCTGTGTCAGGACTCCAGTAGCATGGCCTTCTTTCTCCATCAGGTAGAGACGGAATAGCTTCTTGTAGTCAGGTAGGCCTAGTGCTGGCGCTGAGACTACAGAGTCTTTTAGCTTTTTAAACGAACTGAAGGCCACATCTGTTAGCAGGAACGGGGTTGCATTGACGCAGTCATACAGAGGTTGCATTAGGACTGAGGCATCAGGGATCCAGGCTCTGCAATATGAAACCAGACCAAGGAAAGCTTGTAGCCCCTTTGGAGTTGCTGGAGGGGCCATCTTCTCCACTGTGGTCTTCCGATCATCTGTCAGGTGTTTCGTCTGGTGAGCAATGCAGTGCCCAAGGAATGTAACTCGCTTCAGACACCACTGGATTTTGTTCTTTGAGACCTTGCAGCGCTGTTCCACCAGGTAGAGTAAGAGAGACACGGAATGTGTTTTACACGTGTCAAAGTCAACTGCACAGAGGAGTAGATCGTCCACGTATTGCAGCAGGGTCACTTCTGCATGTTCTGTGATCCAGTTGGCGAGAACTGTGGACATTGCTTTGGTGAACTGTGAGGGGCTGTTCTGGGCCCCCTGAGGCATCACCGCCCATGTGTACTGTGCTCCCTGATGCGTGAAGGCAAACAGGAACTGATCGTCCGGATGGAGGGGAACACTGAAGAAAGCATTAGCCAGGTCGATCACCGTGAACACTGTTGCTGTAGAAGGCACATTTGAGAGCAGAGTGTGCGGATTCGGCACAATTGGAGTTTCAAACACTGTAGCGTCATTCACAGCTCTCAGGTCATGTACCATTCTGAACTTGGCTGGCTCCCCTTTTACAGTCTTTTTCTTGACAGGGAACAGCGGGGTGTTGCAAGGAGAGGTGCAAGGGACCACGACCCCTATTTCCAGAAACACCTTCAATTGGTCTGAGACAGCTTGACTCTGGGCGATGGACAAAGGATACTGGGCCTTACGAGGATATGGAGTGCCTGGCTTGAGTGATACCCGCACCGGGGCAACTTGAAGTTTTCCCACATCTTGGGGTCCCTTGGACCATAGACTTTCTGGTACTACGTCCAGTACCTCCTTGGGTAGGCCTTCATCAGCTGCCTGGGGTTCCTGTAGGGCCGCCAGCATCACTGACTCTTCCTGGGTCAAAGGTGAAGAGAGGGTTACGGTCCCATCTTCCTGGAACACTATGGTTGCTTTCAGTTTTTGTAGTAGGTCTGCCCCCAGTAGGTTGAGTGGGCAAGTTCTTGACACCACAAACTGGGATAGGATAGAGTGTCCTGGCTGAGTGCACACGCTCAGAGGCTTTGTAAGCTGAGAATGTCTGACTTGACCATCAATGCCTACGCAAGACACAGAGGATTCTGATAGGCAGGTAGGGTCAGGGAGTTCCACATGTCTCATCACACTTCTGGCTGCACCAGTGTCCACAAGAAAAGATCTGACAACGCCATCCACTTCCAGGGTAATTTGAGGGGTTGGTCCTGCTGATGGGGTTTTGCATGTCAGGAGCGTGGTGTCTTGCGGACCTGGCTTGCCCCTGTCCTATGGACGGGGCTCTTCACTGTTTACCTTGTCTGTTCCTCGGCCTGCTCCTCTGGGCAGGGTCTTGGGTTGTGGTGGAGCCCTGCACCGGCTCTGGTAATGACCCAATTTACCGCAGTTGAAACATCTGACGTTCCTTCTGTCTCGGTGTTGCGGTGGCTCTTCAGAGTCTATGGCCGCCATGAGGGGTGTTGTCTTCCGTACTCCTGGTTGGGACTCGATCCCTTTGGCTACTGTGAGCAGGGTGTCCATTGCTATTGACCTGTATTCGGGCCTAGCCACTATCAGTGGCTTCCTGATTGGCTCTCTGAGTCCATGCACAAAGGCCTGTGCTAACATTTGCCTGTGTATCTGGTCATGAATGGTGAAGCCAAGGTCCTGGAAGACCTGCATTACTCTGCCATGAAACTTCTCCACAGACTCTGTCTTCTCCTGACTCATGTCGTGTAAGCTGAGGGCCTGTCCGGCCAGCCTGCCTTTGGCCCACTCTCTGAGTTGTTCAATCAGCTTCGGCCCTGACTCCCAGGCATGTACATCTAGGTCTGCTGCAAGCTTGAAATGTTCCTTCATGATTGGCCAGAAGGCATCACCTGCCTTTATCTCCATCACAGCCCACAGATCATTCCAGGTGGCTGCATATGTGCGCTGGTTCTGCTGCATTCTTCTGTAGAATGGCATGGGGTGCATTTCTGGGTCTGGGAGATTGTTGAGGATGCTGGTCACCTGACTTGGGGTGAAGTGCACATAGTGTAAAGGTGGTGCTTCTATCTGCCCCTGTCTTCTGAGTGCCTGTGGGTTCTTCTTTCTAGTGCTGGGCAGCATGTATGAAGTCCCTTCTTCATCTTCATCAGATGAATTGCTGTGATATCGTGTACTGGGGTCATGCAGTGGCTGATGGGTGGTTCTGGGAATTGCCTTTTTGCGAGAAGATGTCTCTCCACCCTGCTGAAACTGCGGAGGATTATAGTTCCATTGTGGTGTGAATGTTGGCTGCTCTGACCGGGGATACTGATCATCATCAGATGGTGGTGCCTGTGACCTCCCCCCTGTCCCCGGACCTGAGCTGCCTGCTGCTGGTTGAGGGGTGCTTTCAGCAGGGGGATCTCCACCTTCTTCCCCTGATAACATGACTGGTAGAGGCTGAACTGTATTTGGCACATAGAATGTTCCCTGTGCGGTGAGCACCGGATACAGAGAGACCACACTGCTTGAATCCGGCATCCGCCCAGCAGGCAACAAGGCAGGAGAAGGAGAGTGTGACACAGGAGGAGATGCATGGTGCAGAGGGAGAGATGGAAATAGAGATGTAAGGTGCGCAGAAGGAGGGGGTGAGGAGTGAGAGAGAGTGAGAGGGGGAAGCAAAGGGTGTGATGGAAGAGAAGGGGGGGGGCATGAAGAGTGTGAAGAAGAGGGTGTGTGTGGTGTAAGAGGAGGGGGAGATGAGGGAGCAGAAGGACGGGGTGTGGAGTAGTGAGGAGGAGAAAGAGGAGGGGAAAGAGGAGGAGAAAGAGGAGGGGAAAGAGGAGGAGAAAGAGGAGGGGAAAGAGGAGGAGAAAGAGGAGGGGAAAGAGGAGAGGAGGGACGAGGGGTAAGAGGAGAGGAAAGAGGAGAAGAGAGAGGAGGAGAGAGAGGAGGGAGAGAGATAGAGGAGGAGGAGAAAGATGGCGGAGAAAGACAAGGAGAGAATTCCTTCCTCTTCAATGCAGGCCGAGACGGCATCGCCAGAGTAACAGTGCCATCTCCCTGCACAGTGGTTGGGCGGGGCGCACCACACACTGAACAAGTCTCTCTGAACAATGGATTCTGTTGGGAGCAGACTGTACATACCCAATATTTTCCTTCCCCATATGGGGGAGGTGCTGATGGTTTGACACCTTTCCCCACTTTGTACACATAAAAATCACTTCCTGATTCTTTCACATAACGTTCAGTGCTTCCTAATCGATGCAAGTCTGTAGCCACTTTATACCATGCTGCTGCAGCAGAAAATAAATCAGCGTCAACTAGCTTCCCTTTCTTCCTTTTCAAAACATCATGCCACTCTGCAGCTTGAAGCCTGCCTCCCTGATGGATTTCACATATTTTCATGAGCTGCTTGTAATTTTTCACATATTTTACACCTTCGTGCTCTGCCACGATCTGGGGGGCTGTTTTCTCATCAGGGAGCAAAAGGCTCTCCTGGCGCTTGGCCACTTTATTCCCCATTGCAAAAATGCAAATGAAAAACACAAGGAAAAAGACCTCTAGGAGGTACGTATGTAAAAGCGCGAAAAATAAAAGAAAAAACACACTTTCAAAAAATTGATGTAAAAAGTCGAGACCAGAATTAAACAAAACCATCAGAAAAACACAAAATCTTTATACAAAAAGGAAGGTATATATATATATATATATAAAAACTATTCCTTCTTAAACAAAGAAAAAGGTGAAGAGACAGGAAAAGAAAAAACTTTTGGAAAAATTTGGTGAAAAAGAATAGAAAAAACTAAATAATACCAAAAACTCTACCTTAACAAAAACTTAGAACAAAAATCTTCAAATGACTAAAAGACAGATATATATATATATACCTATATTCTCCCCTCTGCGCTCAACGCAGTCAGAGACACACTTCCCCTTTCTAATGCTGTGATACTATAATATGCAATATCACTAAAATCACGTATCTGATATTGTTTAATGTCACCTTTTCTTCGAATAAATGCTATATTCTAGCTAGACTTCAAAAAAAAAGGAAAAAAAAAAAAAAAAGACAAATTCTGGCTCCACATGACATTTCAGCAATTCTCAACCAAACCCAGCCAAAACATCTCTCCACCGCAAGACATCTTCGCCTGCAGTGCTCCCTACTACTGCCTGACAATGTCACTATCTCCAGATGTACAGTCCTCAATCCGGCCACTCTACTCCCACTCCCAAGGGGGGATATGAATACGGACCCCTCAGATCAAAATTCTTGTGATAGAAATATATATATATATCATGTAGATCTCACTTGCATGTATATCCCTTTAAATCATGTCCTAGCTTAAAAGCAAATATATTCAGCTATTTTATGATCAATTGCTCAATTTAATCACATGAGTTAGGCAAGACAGACCTCGGGACTTTTTGGTATGCTTAGATCACCAGAGAACAGGGAAGTTAAAGCATATGATTCGAAACTAATGTCCCAAAATGTTGCTGACTAGCAGGATAAAGGTGGCAGATGTTTTCTAAAGTGCAAGATCAGTTTGTTGCTAGGTAGACCATAGTTCAAAGATGTCATGTACTCAGTTAAATGCATTATGTACTCAGTCAGCCAATGAAATAATAGCTAAATTGTATGTTAATCTGCTAACCACTCCCATTTTATACGCTTTTACTCCCATTTTATACGCTTTTATAAGATCATGTATTAAGGAAATAAACCAGAGATCTGGATGGAATGTTATACTGTCACTTTGTGTCAGAGTTCATTCTTTCTTGAGCGCTCAATAGATCAGATCTGATAATAATTGGGAACGGACACAGCATACATACGGGGTTAAATTCACCCCGAGTAAAAATTCTATAACAGCTGGCCCCACGTTGGGCGCCAGCTGTTATAGAATTTTTACTCGGGGTGAATTTAACCCCGTATGTATGCTGTGTCCGTTCCCAATTATTATCAGATCTGATCTATTGAGCGCTCAAGAAAGAATGAACTCTGACACAAAGTGACAGTATAACATTCCATCCAGATCTCTGGTTTATTTCCTTAATACATGATCTTATAAAAGCGTATAAAATGGGAGTAAAAGCGTATAAAATGGGAGTGGTTAGCAGATTAACATACAATTTAGCTATTATTTCATTGGCTGACTGAGTACATAATGCATTTAACTGAGTACATGACATCTTTGAACTATGGTCTACCTAGCAACAAACTGATCTTGCACTTTAGAAAACATCTGCCACCTTTATCCTGCTAGTCAGCAACATTTTGGGACATTAGTTTCGAATCATATGCTTTAACTTCCCTGTTCTCTGGTGATCTAAGCATACCAAAAAGTCCCGAGGTCTGTCTTGCCTAACTCATGTGATTAAATTGAGCAATTGATCATAAAATAGCTGAATATATTTGCTTTTAAGCTAGGACATGATTTAAAGGGATATACATGCAAGTGAGATCTACATGATATATATATATATTTCTATCACAAATGCATGGCTCATAGTCTCCCCCCTGTATGCATGGCTCATACTCCCCCTCCTGTATGCATGGCTCATACTCCCCCTCCGAATGCATGGCTCATATCCCCCCTGTATGCATGGCTCATATTCCCCCCCTGTATGCATGGCTCATATTCCCCCCCCTGTATGTGTGGCTCATATTCCCCCCCGTATGCATGGCCCATATTCCCCCCTGAATGCATGGCTCATATTCCCCCCTGAATGCATGGCTCACATTCCCCCCTGAATGCATGGCTTATCTCTCCACCCCCCGCTCCCACTCCTGCTCCCATCTTGCATGGCGCGCTGGCTTATGTCCTCCTTCATCCCCCCGTCCCCCGTCCCTCATACTCACCTGTCCCTCATACTCCTGTCTCACATCGCGCAGCCGCGCCGACATCCCCCTCGCTCTGTCCCGACTCCCGGCGCAGCACCTTCCTGCGTGAGCGATCACGTGATACCGCTCATTAAGGTCATGAATATGCGCATATTCATGACCTTAATTAGCGGTACCACGTGAACGCTCATTCAGGACTAGCTGTGTACGCCGAGACCAGGCATCGCTGGAGCAAGGTGAGGTGAGTATCGTCTTCAAGCAGGGAGGGCGGGCGGGGGGCAGGATCAGAGCATCCTGTGCTGGACATCGGGGCGAAGCAACAAAACCGGGACAGTCCTGCACAATGAGGGACAGTTGGGAGCTATGCCTTTTAATGACTAACTGAAAAGAAATTGCAAGCTTTCCAGACTACTCAGGTCTCTTCATCAGGCATAGAGTAACACAGAATCTGAAGAGTCACATATTTATACACAAGAGGACACGCTGTCCCAGATGGCGGTGGCTGAATGGAGCTCTCATTATTATCTACTGCTCATGCTGAGATCAGGAGACAATGATAGAAGTTGTATTCAGCAACCGATGTGTCCCTCTTTCATAAAATGAAGAATTAAATACAAAAAACAGTGTGGGCATCAGGGCAATTTTCATAACCAGCAGAAGGAAAGTCCATGGCTGGGGGCTGATGTTAATAACTTGGGAAAATATCCCAAAAGGTTCCCAAGCTATTAGTAACAGCTCACATCTGTTTGCTTAGCTTTTCCTGGTGAAAGTATCCCAGAAAAAAATGATGTAGGGTCCCCCTTTAAATGACAATACAAAGGTGACATTAACCCCACAAATATTACCTCATTTGCCACCGCCGCAGGGCAAGTAGGAAGAGAGAGGCTAAGCGCCAGTTTTGGCCCATCTTACGGATGCGCCATTTCTGTGGTGGCTGAGGGCTGATGTTGGTAGCCTGGGGGGCGGGAAAAATCCATGACCCCCTTCTCAGGCTATTAATATCAACCCACAGCTATCTGTTTAGCCCTTGCTGGTTTGAATTTATAGGGGGACCTTATATCATTTTTTTCTGGGCTTTCCCGTAAATTCGCCAGTAACGGCAAGCTGTTATTAATAGCCTGGGAACCTTATGGGAAGTTGTCCCTTTTCCCAGAATATTAACATCAGTCCCCAGCCATGGGCTTTCCCTCTGCTGGTTATGAAAATTGCGTGGGAGCCAACTTTTTTTATTTAGGCCTTTATTTTGCACAGAAGTTACACTGCTCTTGATGAATACAACTCTGATCATTGTTTCCTGGTCACACTGATCTCAGCATAGGAAGACCATGATGAGAGCTGCCTTCTTCCCCCGGCGCCTGGGAACAGCACAAACTGTATCGCTTCTTCCCAGGTGCTGTTACTTGTCATGCTGATGACACATGGATATCATCCATGTGTCATCAGTGTGCACCACGCATTTTGTCCATGGTGCACAAAAAAACCTGACCTGTCTGCGGGTTTTTCACATGGACGCACAGTCCTTGTGAATAATCTGACTCTGTTGCACCGCCATTGAATACAAAAAACAGACTTGAGAAGAAGATCTAAAATGGAGTCTGTTTGTTTGACGCATGGTCTGTATCTGGAGGTGAGAAGATCTCCTGTGTGATGTCTCCAGACTGAGAAGATATACTAGATGCTATCAAGCCAGCGTGATCTGGACTGTCTCTAAAGTGACTGTGTTGTAACTGTTTACTTTGTTTTTGCCTGCATGGAAAGCCGTTTATTGCTTGTGGCATGGTTTATGAAGCATAAATAAACCAGCCCGGACATTAAAATGTAAAAGGTTCCAGTGTTCCCTCACAACTAGTGTTGAGCGATACCGTCCGATACTTGAAAGTATCGGTATCGGATAGTATCGGCCAATACCCGAAAAATATCGGATATCGCCGATACCGATACCCGATACCAATGCATTTCAATGGGACGCAAAGTATCGGAATGGTTCCCAGGGTCTGAAGGAGAGGAAACTCTCCTTCAGGCCCTGGGATCCATATTCATGTGTAAAATAAAGAATTAAAATAAAAAATATGGATATACTCACCTCTCCGGTGGCCCCTGGATCTTACCGCTGTAACCGGGAGCCTTTGTTCCTAAGAATGAGCGCGTGAAGGGCCTTCGATGACGTCGCGGCTTCTGATTGGTCGCGTGACCGCTCATGTGACCGCTCACGTGACCAATCAGAAGCCGCGACGTCATCGAAGGTCCTTCACGGGCTCATTCTTAGGAACGGAGGCTCCCGGTTACAGCGGTAAGATCCAGGGGCCACCGGAGAGGTGAGTATATCCATATATATCCATATACTCACCTCTCCGGCGGCCCCTGGACCTTACCGCTGTAACCGGGAGCCTCCGTTCCTAAGAATGAGCCCGTGAAGGACCTTCGATGACGTCGCGGCTGATGTCGCGGCTTCTGATTGGTCGCGTGAGCGGTCACATGAGCGGTCACGCGACCAATCAGAAGCCGCAACGTCATCGAAGGCCCTTCACGCGCTCATTCTTAGGAACAAAGGCTCCCGGTTACAGCAGTAAGATCCAGGGGCCACCGGAGAGGTGAGTATATTCATATTTTTTATTTTAATTCTTTATTTTACACATGAATATGGTTCCGATACCGATTCCCGATAGCACAAAAGTATCGGAACTCGGTATCGGAATTCCGATACCGCAAGTATCGGCCGATACCCGATACTTGCGGTATCGGAATGCTCAACACTACTCACAACGCACCCACGTGAGTAGCATTTCCACAATATATATACAGTGGGGAAAATAAATATTTGATACACTGCCGATTTTGCACTTTGACACCTACAAACAATGGAGAGGTCTGTAATTTTTATAGTAGGTACACTTCAACTGTGAGAGACAATCTAAAAAATTGTATGATTTTTAAATAATTACACGGTAAATTGCAGTTTATTGCATGAAATAAGTATCTGATCACCTAACAACCAGCAAGAATTCTGACTCTCACAGACCTGTTAGTTTTTCTTTAAGAAGGCCTCCTGCTCCGAACTGCACCTGTTTGAACTCTTTAACTGTAGAAAAGACACCTGTCCACACACTCAATCACAGTCTAGCCTCTCCACCATGGCCAAGAGCAAAGAGCTATCTAAGGACATCAGGGACAAAATTGTAGACCTGTACAAGGCTGGGATGGGCTACAGGACAATAGGCAAGCAGCTTGGTGAGAAGGCAACAACTGTCAGCACAATTATTAGAAAATGGAAGAAACACAAGATGACTGTCAATTTTCCTTGGTCTTGGGCTCCACGCAAGATCTTACCTCATGGGGTACGCATGATCCTGAGAACGGTCAGGAATCAGCCAAGAACTACAAGGGAGGACCTGGTCAATGACCTGAAAATAGCTGGTACCACAGTCTCAAACATTACCGTTAGTAGCACACTACGCCATCATCGAGTAAAATCCTGCAGGATATGCAAGCTACCCCTGCTCACGCAGCATATGTCCAGGCCCCTTTGAAGCTTGCCATTGATAATCTGGATGATCCAGAGGAGGCATGGGAGAAGGTCATGTCATTAGGTGAAACAAAATTAGTACTTTTTTTGTATTATCTCTTCTAGCCGTGTTTGGAGGAGAAAGAAGGATGAGTACAACCCAAGAACACCATCCCAACCGTGGAGGGCGCGGAAACTCAATCTTGTCAGTGAGAGCCCTGAAACATGAAAGATCTGGAGAAGATCTGTATGGAGGAGTGGGCCATAATCCCTGCTCCAGTGTGTGCAAACTTGGTCAAGAACTACAGGAAACGTCTGACCTTTGTAATTGCAAACAAAGGTTTCTGTACCAAATATTAAGTTCTGTTTTTCTATTGTATCAAATACTTATTTCATGCAATAAAAAGCAAATGAATTATGTAAAAATCATACAATATGATTTCCTTGATTCAAAATTAGAATATCATCAAAAAGTTAATTTCAGTTCTTAAATACAAAAAGTAGTAAAACTCATATATTATATAGCGTTATTACAAACAGAGTGATCTTTTTCAAGTGTTTATTTCTGTTAATGTTGAAGATTATGGCTTAAAGCCAATGAAAACCCAAAAGTCATTATCTCAGTAAATTAGAATACTTTATAACACCAGCTTGAAAAATTATTTTAAAAGTCTGAAATGTTGGCCCACTGAAATGTATGTTTAGGAAATGCACTCAATACCTGGTCGGGGCTCCTTTTGCATGAATTACTGCATCAATGCGGCATGGCATGGAGGTGATCAGCCTGTGGCACTGCTGAGGTGTTATGGAAGTCCAGGTTGCTTTGATAGCAGCCTTCAGCTCATCTGCATTGTTGAGTCAGGTGTCTCTCATCTTCCTCTTGACAATACCCCATAGATTATCTATGTGGTTAAGGTCAGGCGAGCACAGTGATATTGTTGTTGTTTTTAAACCAGGTATTGGTACTTTTGTCAGTGTGGACAGGTGCCAAGTCCTGGTGGAGAATGAAATTTCCATCTCCAAAAAGCTTGTCAGCAGAGGGAATCATGAAGTGCTCTAAAATTTTCTGGTAGACGGCTGCTCTTACTTTGGTCTTGATAAAAGTGGACCTACACCAGCAGATGACATGGCTCCCCAAACCATCACTGATTGCGGATACGTCGCATTAGACCTCAAGCAGCTTGGATTGTGTCTCTCCACTCTTCCTTCAGACTCTGGGACTTTGATTTCCAAATGAAATGCAAAATGTGCTTTCATCTGAAAACAACACCTTGGATCACTGAGCAACAGTCCAGTTCTTTTTCTCCTTGGCCCAGGTAAGACGCTTCTGGCGTTGTCTATTGGTCATGAGTGGCTTCACACAAGGAATGTGACACTTGTAGCCCATGTCCTGGATATGTCTGTATGTGGTAGCTCTTGAAGCAATGACTCCAGCAGAAGTCCACTCCTTGTGGTTTACCCTCCTTGTGGAGTGTGTCAATGACTGCCTTCTGGACATCTGTCAAGTCAGCAGTCTTCCCCATGATTGTGGAGCCTACTGAAACACACTAAGGGACCTTTTTAAACGCTTAGGAAGCCGTTGCAAGTGTTTTTTGTTAATTATTCTAATTTACTGAGATAATGACTTTTGGGTTTTCATTGGCTGTAATCCATAATCATCAACATTAACAGAAATAAACACATGAAATAGATCACTCTGTTTGTAATGACTCTATATATTAATGTATTATTTTCACTTTTTGAATTGAATAACTGAAATAAATAAACTTTTTGATGATATTCTAATTTTGTGAGAAGCACCTGTATATACACGTGTGTGTTTATGTATACACACATTCATGCATGCATACATTCATATTTATAGAACCAGAAACACATGGGCTACTTGCACAGTGAACAAGTCTGTAGGAACCTGTTCACACCACCAGAAAACTTGAAGACACAAAAAAGCACAGTGAGGTCAAAAATACTCTGTTGTAAAAAAATCACAGTAATAAGCAAGTGCTAGTCAAAAGATGTAAAGAAAACAGGGTATTTAGTTGATACGTTTTTTTGCAAAAAAATGTATACTAAGCTGCTCCACCAAATCGCCAAGGTATACCCTTATAGAGCAGTCCTAACTAATGTATGCAATCCCTATCTGATGTATTTAAAACCTGATTATCTGTATAGTACCTGTATAAGCAGGGTTCAGAGAGGCAAAAAAACGTATCAACTAAATACCCTGTTTTCTTTACATCTTTTGACTAGCACTTGCTTATTACTGTGATTTTTTTTACAACAGAGTATTTTTGACCTCACTGTGCTTTTTTGTGTCTTCATACATTCATATTTGTAAGCTGGGTGACAAGGAACTAAGTATGCAGGGAGGAAGTGGGGAGATCTCCTTTTCACCGCTTGCGCCAGAGGTCACTGAATACGAAGTAGCAGTGATTCACTGGCACCTGTGCAGAAGAAAAAAGAAGCCAATGCCCATAGAAGGGCAGAAAAGGAACGTGTAATCGCACTATTAAAGGGTGCAGACTTGGGATTGCGGGCTAACTACTACACGTCACAGGACACTGTGACATTGATGTGAGAGGGCTGGTACACTACTTGGCTTTCTTCCAAGCACTGCACGCACCAGAGCCTGGAAAAACGCATTAGCATAAAGAAATAAAAGATGATTTCTCCACAAGACCACTGATATGAGGCATATAGGTGTGACTATTTTAACCATTCTATAAAGTGTATGCCCATTTTAATAGGTTGAAAACATCCCATGGTGTCACAGATTCCCTTTAATGAGGGACCAAACATAAATGAAGCTGCTCACCACATCTATTTCTTAAATGCTGACCTCTATGTGGACTTCCTCATTGGTGGTTATCATGATTTTTGTCTTCTTAATGTTCAGGTAAAGTCCCATCTTCTTACTTTCTTCTTTCAACTTCAGGATGAGCTTCTTCAGGTACTTCTCACTTACTGCCAGCAGAGTTGTATCATGATTCTTCCTCTTATTTTTCCCCCAACACTTAAATCATCTAAGACCAGCTTCCTCAAAATTCTTTCTGCATAGAGGATGAATTGAAAAGGAGAAAGGATGTATCCTTGTTTTGTGCTCATTTTGATCATGAAACATTTGGTATCTTCATACCTGGTTCTCACTGCATCTTCTTGATAAAAATAAAATAACCTAATCAGGTGCGCTGACACTGCCTCACTTAGTGCTTCCCAAACCTTATAATGGTCAACACAATCAATAGCTTTGATATAATCAATGGAGCTTCTTCTGGTACTCCATCTTTTCTATGATCCTCCTTAGTTTTGCGAAGTAATCAAGGGTTCCCTCTGCTCTTTTGGAATCCAGCTTGCGTGTCAGGAAGTTCTTTATCAAGGATATTAATCAAGAATTATGTTTAGAAGCACCTTGTTGGACTACTAGTACCATCCGGCTATGCCTGCTACAGTGACAGCTAGCTGGATGATGGGACAGAAATGGCCGGAGCTAGCCGTACCCCCTCCCCCCACGGCGTAGGCGAAGGCCTGCATGACAATGGGGGGGAGTGGGGTAGGTATTATGCTAATGAGGCCTGAGGGGTTATGGGAGTTGGGGGGTGGGATTTGACACTTCCCGCACTTTTGGGATCGCGAGCAGACGTACCGGTGATGTCTGGCGTGGACGCGGTTCTTGAGGCCCTCAGGGCGGCTGCAGCATCGCATCCCCCTGGCTGGTTACAGGCGCAGGTGGCCCACATCATGTCGGACGGTGCAGGGCCGTCCGGCGCTGCAGCGCCGCTGGAGCGGCGTTCTCGGAGGACGCGGCCTCCCGAGCGCCTTTCCCCAGACTCCGGTCCTCGAGCCCCCAGAAGGCGCAGGAGCCCCTCTCGGGACCCTCCAGGCCGGGCGCCGGTAAGATCTGCAAGCGCTCGGTCCCGGCCTGGGAGGAATCCACCTGCCGGTCGGGGCTCAGCGGCGGTTAATAGGCCTGCTCCTTGCAGTGCAGCGGGGGCGGGGCTTCGGCGCGCCGGACAGCGTTCGGGGCCTGCTGGAACGGGAGGCCGCAGCGGTGAGGCTCCTGCCGCGCGGCCTGCCTCGGCTTCACTGGGACGTGCAGCGGATATTGGGGCGGGCGGCCCGAGGCTGGATGGAACCGGGCTGGCCCCGTCTGCAGTGGCGGGGACCTTTCCTGCATCAGTTCGGCAGGATGGCGATGGAGTGATGGCGGCAGGCATTGGAGCGGAGGCGAGGGGGTGTGCTGCCAGCTCTGACACGCAGGCACCTTTCTCCTCGGGAAGTCGGATTTTCCCCCCTTCATCTGGCGTGCCTGTACCTGGACAGGGCACCCTAGAAGACCTCCTGGGACTTCAACATCGTTTGGATTCCGGCGGATTGTCTGTGGACGTGGCGACCCGGGGACGTCTGGATGCCAGCACTTCGGCTGGGGGGACTACAGATCCCTTGCAGCCTGGTGAGTATATGTCTGTGTCGGGTCTGTGTACTCCTAATTTAGCATCGCCCGTTTTCATGAGTAATCAGGGGGTTGGTTCTGTTGAGGGGGTGGCGGGCGATGTGGGTTCGGTGGGGGTTCGTGAGCTTTTGGGTAGCGTGCAGGGTTTGTTATCCAGGTTGGAGCAGAGTATGTCATCGCAGAGGCATTTAGGGGCTTGGTTGAGCCCACAGGTGGGGGCTTTTGGGGCAGTGGCTGCACCGGTTGTGGCGCCTGCACCAATATCCGTGTCAGTGCAGACGGAAAAGGAGAAAGAGTGTAGGGTGCATTTAGACGATAGGGCTCACGGCGAAGTTTATGTTTGTTTTGAGGGCCCCTTAGGGGCGCATCTTAAAAAGGAAGTTAAGGAAAAGATTGCGAAGGACGAATATGTTGAAATATTTTCGTTGCTTCCGTTAGAGAAATTTAATTTAGATAAGAAAAAGAGGGATGAGGGTAAGAAGGAAGATGAGGAAAAGCGGCGGTGGCGCTTAATTCCTCAGACGTTTGCTAACTGGCTGCAGGCGTTTGCCATTTTGGCCAGTGTGATTGAAGAGAAAGCGCCCGAGAGTCGCTCAGGTCTGTTTTGTTACTTGGATTCTATTCATGAGGCTTATAGGGTCTATGGTGGTCAGGCGTGGCTCAGGTATGATGAGCAGTTCAGACAAAGGAAAGCGGTTCGCCCGGCAATTCGCTGGGATCAGAAAGATATTGGGCTTTGGTTGCGGGTGATGGCGCAGTTCAAGTTCGGTCATCCCTTTCAAGGAGGGGCCGGAGGATCCGGCCAGGGTTTTCAGTCTGGTTCCTCGGGATCCTCTAGTCCCGCCAGTCAGGCAGGGGCTCAAAAGCTGGGTGTTTGCTGGCAGTTTAACGAAGGCCAGTGTAGATTCGGGGTCAACTGCAAGTTTAAACACTTGTGTTCCCACTGTAGCGGCTCCACACACGGGGCGGCAAAATGTTTTAAGAAAGGTAGAGGGAAGTCAGGAAGCGGTAATACCCATGGGGGTGACACCGGTGATGTGGGAAAAGATGGTCCCTTATCTAAATAGATATCCGGATAGGGAAAAGGCGGTGTTATTGTTGTCCGGTTTTCAAAAAGGTTTTGTAATTCCGGCCCCTTCGTTTGAGGTTCCTTGTGTTCGGAGGAATTTGAAGTCGGCATTGTTACATGCTGATGTGGTTTCCGAAAAATTGCGGAAGGAGGTTGCTTTGGGTCGGATGGCGGGCCCGTTTGAGTCACCGCCTTTTGTGGATTTGGTGGTTTCCCCTTTGGGGGTTGTGCCTAAAAAAGAGGTTGGAAAATTTCGCTTGATTCAGCATCTGTCGTATCCTAGAGGTATGTCGGTTAATTACGGGATTGACCCCGGGCTTTGCTCGGTGGTTTACGCGTCTTTTGATTTGGCGGTAGCATGGGTTCAAAAAGCCGGAAGAGGGGCTCTACTAGCTAAGACAGACATTGAATCCGCTTTTCGTCTATTGCCGGTTCATCCTGATAGCGTTCGGCTGCTTGGTTGTTTTTGGGATGATCGCTTTTTTGTGGATAGGTGTTTGCCCATGGGGTGTTCGCTTTCTTGTGCGTTGTTTGAAGCGTTTAGCTCCTTTTTGGAGTGGGTGGTTCGTGATGTTTCGGGTTGTGATTCGGTCATTCACTATTTGGATGACTTTTTGTGCGTCGGCCCGGCTGGGTCTGACTGTTGCAAGAAAATTTTGAGAGCGATAGAGCTGGTGGCGCTTCGTTTTGGAGTTCCGTTGGCTCCGGGAAAAACTGAGGGCCCGTGTACGTGTTTGTCTTTCCTTGGTATTGTGATTGATACCGTTCAGTGGGAGTTCAGGTTGCCCATTGACAAAGTCGTGTCTTTGCGTGAGGAGGTGCTGCGGGCTTGTCGCTTGCGTAAGTTGTCGTTGAGGGAGTTGCAGTCGCTCCTAGGAAAGCTGAATTTCGCTTGTCGAGTTATGCCTATGGGCAGACTTTTTTCGAGGCGATTGGCCATGGCTACGGCTGGAGTTCGTGCTCCTCATCATTTCGTGCGGTTGTCGGCTGACCATAAGGATGATCTGATGGTCTGGAGTAGTTTTTTGCAGAGCTACAATGGCAGGTCGTTGTTTCAGGAGGGAGTGGTGGACAATGAGTCGTTGGATTTGTTTACTGATGCGGCCGGAGGGGCAGGCTTCGGTGCGTATTTTCAGGGGCAGTGGTGCTCTGCACAGTGGCCGGCATCGTGGATTTCAGCTGGTTTGGTTCGGAATATCGCACTCTTAGAAATTTTTCCTATCTTGGTGGCGGTGCAGTTGTGGCAGCAGGTTTTTCGGAACAGGCGTGTTCGTTTTCATTGTGACAACATGGGGGTGGTTTGTGCGATAAACAATTTGTCGGCTTCATCGCCCCCTGTGGTGCGTGTGTTGAGACAGCTGGTGTTATCATGCTTGAAGTTGAACGCGCGTATAACTGCGACACATGTTCCTGGGGCTCAAAATTCTATTGCTGATTCTCTCTCTCGTTCACAGTTCGAACGTTTTCGGTCTCTGGTTCCAGATGCGGAGGTCCTGGGGTTGGAATGCCCTGCAGAACTTTGGCTTGTGGTGTTCGAGACGCCGAGGCATTGATCAAGTCGTCGTTGGCTCCCAGAACGTGGGAGGCGTATCAGGCTGTTTGGCTGGAATGGGTGGAGTTGTTGAGGCTTGTTGGTGGAGGGTTAAGCGAGCAGGAGAAAACGGGGGTGTTGTTGTCCTGGTTGAGTCGTGGAGCGGCAGAGGGTTGGTCCCCTGCTAAGGTGTCACGTGTTATGCCTGGTCTGGCATTTGGTTTTAAATTCCGTGGTCAGTCGGATTTAACTAAGGTTTTTCTGGTAAAACAAGCGGTGAAGGGTTTTCGGCGGCGGCCACGGCGCATGGATTCCAGGCGTCCCGTGTCTTTCAGCATGTTGGAAAGTTTGGGCGGGGTTTTGCCTTCGGTCTGTTTGTCTTGCTTTGAATTGCGCTTATTTCGGCTAGCTTTTTCTTTAGCCTTTTTTGGGGCATTTCGGGTGGGCGAGTTGGTTTCACCTAGTAAGAATATTATGGGAGGTTTGTTGGCTCGCGACGTGTTTTTATCGGCTGGGAAGGTCGAGTTGTGGTTGCGGCGGTCTAAGTCTGATCAGGACGGTAAGGGCAGTAGGGTTGTGTTAGGTGCCGTTTCGGGGTCGATTATGTGCCCGGTTACCTGTCTAGCAAATTTTTGGGAATTGCGGCCTAGTCGTGATCGGTCGTTGCTGTGCCATAGGGACGGTTCCTTGTTGTCCCGGTATCAGTTTACGGCGATTTTTAGAAAAGCAATTGGGTTGCTGGGACTGGAGGTTGGTGGTTTCGCTCCTCATTCTTTCAGGATTGGGGCGGCGACGGAAGCGGCGTTAGGGGGTCTGGGGGTTCCTGTAATTCAGCGCATTGGTAGGTGGCGCTCTGATAGATATCGTAGCTATGTGCGCGCGTAATTGGAGATGGGTTTTGAAGGCGGGGGCTGTATGGCCGTTGTTTTTGGTCGTGTATTTTGATTTTCGCTTTGTGTTTTTCAGGCACCTCGCCGTTGTTGGTGTGGATTTTTGGCCATTCATACGTCCATTGGGGAGCGCGGCGTGCCGACGTGCGGACTGATGGGCGGCAACTGGGTTTTGGTCGTGAAGTTGCGGTAATCCGTTGGTTGGGTTTTAGGGGGTTGGTCTGGCATAGGGTTTTAAAGGAAATTAATGATAGTGTCCAGCTGGACAGGGCTCCAGATATTTTAGTATTACATGTTGGGGGTAATGATTTGGGTGCACGACCGTTTAGAGAGTTGATAAAGGACATTAAGCAGGACTGTCTGCGTTTGTGGGTATTGTACCCAGGTTTGACCATTATTTGGTCTGATATTGTGCCGCACAAGCGGTGGAGGAACATGAGGTCTTTGGACAAGTTGAATAAAGCCCGGATAAAGGTTAATCGGGCAGTGTCCGGTTTTGTGGCCAGGAATGGAGGTGTTGCGGTTCGGCATTTCGAGCTGGAAAAAGGGGAGGGGGTTTTTTGGTTGGCCGATGGGGTCCATTTGAATGCGGTGGGTATGGACTTTTGGGCCCTCGCTATTCAGGAGGGCATTGAACGGGCCATATTTTTTCGGAGTGGTGGGGTCTCGGGCCTTTGAGGTGTCAAAGGGCTCTCGTTGTGGCGGCTGGGGGGAGTCCTAGGAGTTGGTAAAAATTGGTTTGGGGATCCATTTTGGCTTATGGCTCCTCTGTTTTTGGTTTTGGTGTCTTTTGAATCTGGTGAATGGTGGTGGGGGAGTTCCGGCAGGGGTGGCCGGATATCCTGGGATTTTTTACCGTGAACAGGGAACCCTTGTTTGGGTTTTTGGTGCTCCCGAGCCAGGGTTTTGATCGGCTGGGAGTAAATTTGATATTATGTACGTTCACGGTATTGGTTGTCAATCACCAGATTCTTGGGGCTCCGTGGACTCCTTCTAGCCTTTAAAATGTGATTATTGCTTTGTATTAATGTATTTATTGTTTGTTTAATAAAAAGGCTACTGTGGCCTATATCATTCCAAAGAATAAATGTGGTCATGTTTTTATTCAATATGGGAATGATGGTTGGGGGTCACGGTGGGGAAAAGAGGTGGGGTGTGGGTTTTTACCTCAGAAGACTACCCCGTCGACAATACCAGGGTCAAGAAATGGCCGGAGCTAGCCGTACCCCCTCCCCCCACGGCGTAGGCGAAGGCCTGCATGACAATGGGGGGGAGTGGGGTAGGTATTATGCTAATGAGGCCTGAGGGGTTATGGGAGTTGGGGGGTGGGATTTGACACTTCCCGCACTTTTGGGATCGCGAGCAGTCCCGCCCTCCCGCCCCCTTTTTTTTTGCTGATTATGAAGGGGTTTTCGGTTATGTTTCCATCGGGCATTTGCAAGGTCGTTTTTTGTTTTGGGTCATTGTGGCCGTGGCGGCTGGGGGGAGTCCTAGGAGTTGGTAAAAATTGGTTTGGGGATCCATTTTGGCTTATGGCTCCTCTGTTTTTGGTTTTGGTGTCTTTTGAATCTGGTGAATGGTGGTGGGGGAGTTCCGGCAGGGGTGGCCGGATATCCTGGGATTTTTTACCGTGAACAGGGAACCCTTGTTTGGGTTTTTGGTGCTCCCGAGCCAGGGTTTTGATCGGCTGGGAGTAAATTTGATATTATGTACGTTCACGGTATTGGTTGTCAATCACCAGATTCTTGGGGCTCCGTGGACTCCTTCTAGCCTTTAAAATGTGATTATTGCTTTGTATTAATGTATTTATTGTTTGTTTAATAAAAAGGCTTCTGTGGCCTATATCATTCCAAAGAATAAATGTGGTCATGTTTTTATTCAATATGGGAATGATGGTTGGGGGTCACGGTGGGGAAAAGAGGTGGGGTGTGGGTTTTTACCTAAGAAGACTACCCCGTCGACAATA
Organism: Ranitomeya variabilis; assembly: GCF_051348905.1. Classification (NCBI taxonomy): domain Eukaryota; kingdom Metazoa; phylum Chordata; class Amphibia; order Anura; family Dendrobatidae; genus Ranitomeya; species Ranitomeya variabilis. The sequence goes on from NC_135238.1 coordinate 78,224,408, forward strand.
CCAGGGTCAAGTAGTAGTCCCATCATCCGGCTACTGTGTTCAAGTGTAAGAAAAAAAAACACATACACACATACAGTACATACATATAGACATACAGTACATACATATATATATGGTGGCATGGTGGCATCAACCCCCAACTATTACCCCATATGCCACCGCTACAGGGCAGTGGGAAGAGAGAGCCTAAGTGCTGGAATTGGCGCATCTTACAGATGTGCCATTTCTGGGGTGGCTGGTATTTGTAGCCGGGGGGGGGGGCAATATCCATGGCCCCTTCTTAGGATATGAATATCAGCCCGCAGCTGTCTACATAGCCTTTTCTGGCTATTAATTTTAGGGGGACCCAACGTCATTCTTTTTTTGGGGGGGTCCCCTACTTTAATAGCCAGTAAAGGCTAAATATACTGCTGCGAACTGATATTCATAGCCTGGGAATCTCCATGGTTATTAACCCCTTCCCAGACTAGAAACATCAGCCCCCAGCCATCGGCTTTCTCTCTCTGGCGCAGAAAATTGCGTGGGAGCCCACGCCATTTTTTTCCCTTTCCTTTTTTTTTTATTAAAGATATTGCATGCAGATTTTGTGTGTGTCTTTATTTAACTATTTATGTACCATTTTATTAGGTTGATTACTAAACATCGGCCTTGGTATTATCTATCTATTATCTAACTATCATCTATCTGTCTATCTACCATCTATCTATCTATCATCAATCTATTCATCTATTATCTATCTATCTATCTATCTATATATATATATACGGTGTATATATATATCATCTATTATCTATCTATCTATCCCATATCTATTATCTATCTATCTATCCCATATCTATCTACACTGTGTGCAGAATTATTAGGCAAGTTGTATTTTGATCATATGATACTTTTTATACATGTTGTCCTATTCTAAGCTTTTCAGGCTTGAGAGCTAACTACCAATTAAGTAAATCAGGTGATGTGCATCTCTGTAATGAGGAGGGGTGTTGTCTAATGACATCAAAACCCTATATAAGGTGTGCTTAATTATTAGGCAACTTCCTTTCCTTTGGCAAAATGGGTCAGAAGAGAGATTTGACGGGCTCTGAAAAGTGCAAAATTGTGAGATGTCTTGCAGAGGGATGCAGCAGTCTTGAAATTGCCAAACTTTTGAAGCGTGATCATGGAACAATCAAGCGTTTCATGGCAAATAGCCAACAGGGTCGCAAGAAGCGCGTTGGGAAAAAAAAGGTGCAAAATAACTGCCCATGAATTGAGGAAAATCAAGAGTGAAGCTGCCAAGATGCCATTTGCCACCAGTTCTGCCATATTTCAGAGCTGCAACGTTACTGGAGTAACAAAAAGCACAAGGTGTGCGATACTCAGGGACATGGCCAAGGTAAGGAAGGTTGAAAAACGATCACCTTTGAAACAAGAAACATAAGATAAAGCGTCAAGACTAGGCCAAGAAATATCTTAAGGCTCACTTTTCAAAGGTTTTATGGACGGATGAAATGAGAGTGACTCTTGTTGGGCCAGATGGATGGGCCAGAGCCTGGATCAGTAAAGGGCAGAGAGCTCCACTCAGACTCAGACGCCAGCAAGGTGGAGGTGGGGTACTGGTATGGGCTTGTATCATCAAAGATGAACTTGTGGGGCCTTTTCGGGTTGAGGATGGAGTGAAGCTCAACTCCCAGACCTACTTCCAGTTTCTGGAAGACAACTTCTTCAAGCAGAGGTACAAGAAGAAGTCGGTATCGTTCAAGAAAAACATGATTTTCATGCAGGACAATGCTCCATCACATGCCTCCAACTACTCCACAGCGTGGCTGGCAAGTAAAGGTCTCAAAGAAGAAAAAATAATGACATAGCCCCCTTGTTCACCTGATCTGAACCCCATAGAGAACCTGTGGCCCCTCATAAAATGTGAGATCTACAGGGAGGGAAAACAGTCCACCTCTCGGAACAGTGTCTGGGAGGCTGTAGTGGCTGCTGCACGCAATGGTGATCGTAAACAGATCAAGCAACTGACAGAATCTATGGATGGAAGGCTGCTGAGTGTCATCATAAAGAAAGGTGGCTATATTGGTCACTAATTTGGGGGGGTTTTGTTTTTGCATGTCAGAAATGTTTATTTCTAAATTTTGTGCAGTTATATTGGTTTACCTGGTGAAAATAAGTGAGATGGGAATATATTTGCTTTTTATTAAGTTGCCTAATAATTCTGCAGAGTAATAGTTACCTGCACAAACAGATATCCTCCTTAGATAACCAAATCTAAAAAAAAAACACTCCAACTTCCAAAAATATTAAGCTTTGATATTTATGAGTCTTTTGGGTTGATTGAGAGCATAGTTGCTGATCAATAATAAAAATAATCCTCTAAAATACAACTTGCCTAATAATTCTGCACACGGTCTATCTATCTATCTATCTATCTATCTATCTATCTATCTATCTATCTATCTATCTATCTATCTATCTATCCTCTATCTATCCCATATCTATCTATCCCATAGCTATCTATCTATCTATCTATCTATCTATCTATCTATCTATCTATCTATCTATCTATCTATCTATCTATCTCATATCTATCTATCTATCTATCTATCTATCTATCTATCTATCTATCTATCTATCTATCTATCTATCATCTATTTGTGTCTGTGTGTGTAAACATTATTCTTCAATGGAGTATGTAAATGAAGAGGTTGGACAAAGAAATGACATCACAATTATTTTTTGTAAATAATAGATCTTTATTTAGGTTAAAAAAACGCAGACAAATCTGCATGAAAAAACGCATGAAAATCTGCACAAAAAATGGATTAAAAAACGCAGCAAAAACATGTGGATTTTTACCTGCGTTTTCTGCCAAGAGATGCAGATTCTGTGCAGAAAATTCTGCAGACAAATTTGCAACGTGTGCACATACCCTCACACTACTCAAGGGGACACTTGGCCATTCGGTACGTCTATAAGCAATAATACAGTAGTCTCACTGAGTTATTATTCACCACTAACACCATAGTGTTTGGTTCTGTAAATCTATGACTTCATTACAAATCCCTTTTGCAAAAGCAGCTGGTGCAATGATACAACATCGCAGGGAATTCCTATCTCACTACTCAAATCTATCCCAGATGGACACATTTGGATGCAGTTTGGGGTGTGGGCCAGATGGTTTCTGAGAGCATTTAAATCATTTGAGCTATCCAACTATGTCTCTGAAAACAAGTACCGTATAGTAGTTTTTATTGAAATGAGTCTTAACTGTGGACATATGACTTAAGTAAAGGTATTTTTGAAATGTAATAATTATTGTCAGTTAATTATTAGTACTATTGGAACTTATTATTCATTTCTATATATGGTAGGAACTGAATTTGTAAAAGTACACTTGTCACAATAACAAATCAGGCATAACAACTCAGAAGTAACATAGAAAAAACACTATCTGAGATATTTGATCTCCAGTTAATAAGGCACATATGCTAAATATATTAAAAAAAATCATTCTTTATTAATAAATTCCATAAACATTGAAAAATTAAAAGTAGGCAGGGAATACCCAATTGTAGCATATAGACATCATGCCATGACTAAATGGAAGTGTAGCGCTGGTGCCAGCGCCCCTGCACTGTGTCCCCTTCTCCCTCCATGCAGAAATGGTGGCTTACTTAACACCCCAGCCCTCGGCGCGCTCCTGCTTCCTGTGTGTGCGCCGCAATCCTGGCGTCACACCTAATACGTGCGCTACCCCCCTTTTTAAAAGAGGCAGTGCGCATATACTAAATGCACTCAGTGGGTAGTTGAGAGTACACCTGCATGATGGTTCCCAGCCAATTGCTGGGAGTCATCTTGTATAAAAGACTCCCTCTTCCCGTCAAGCAACATGTAGAATCATTAAATAGTAAGGTGTACTTCTAGTGATTTATGAGGTCCCCTGGTCCTGGTGTGTCCAGTGTTCTGAACCTGTATCACCGATCCCATTGTGGCCAGTCCTATATTCGTAGTCCCCTGGTCCTGGAGCAGTTAGTGCCTGAAAAACCATCTACTGGTCCCGGAGTGCATGAATCTCGTCCCATGGTCCCGAGCGGCCAGGGCCTAAACCTCATCCGCTGGTCCCGCAGTGGCCAGTGCCTGAATCTTGTCTTTTGATATCAGAGCGACCAGTGCCTGAACATTATCCTTCAGTCTGTTTGCGGCCAAACCCTGATCCAGTATCCTAGACTTGCGTGTCTGAATATAGCCCCAATCCATGTCAGTAACCTTTCCGTAGAGGGGCCAGAACTTACTAGCCTGAACGGAGACCTAACCCTAATTAGTGTCAGCATACCTGACCCCTGGGGTCAGCAGCTGCAGTACTGGGCTCTGCCCAGGAGTGGTACCTGGCAGCTACCTGCAGCCTAGTCTGTCTCCATCATCAGGAGCTCCAGTGAAGCCTCTTAGCTATGTTTCTTCCTGGGCAGTCCCACACCTGTGGCACAGTGGGTCCACAAATCCACATGTGCCACGCTTAGGCGTAACAGTTTGCTTGGCCCTGCCATGGCCACAACAGGAAGTATATTTACAATGAATAACCAAGATAATGCACATAGACTAAATATAAAGATGACAGCTGATAGTGAGTGGATCACTCACTCGAGAGCTTTGTAAGATCCTATAAAGTGCTAAATACTTTTACGGTACTTACATTTGTATAAATATAAGAGCTGCATGTGCCATGGCTATCACTCCAACGATGCTTCTTCCTGGGGGTGTAGGAAAATGTAAAAATACATAGCACTTTATAGTTCTTTAAATACCTCCTGGCTTGGCCTTGCCCACAGGAGAACAGGAGAATCCTCCGGCGGGCCCCCACTCTCTTATGTGAGCAGTACTTGGCACATTATACTTGAATCACTATCTACAAAGGCAGCATCTTATTCATTTAACAATTTACCCAGTTCTTGTTATATACATTTGTGATTGAGGATGATGTCACATGTGCATGAAACTGAAAAGTGGGACTCTGGAGTTGGTTACTGGTGGATCTCTGGCTTCCCAGTCCAACACTGTCTACCTCAATATGACTGATTACCCAAAACCAACTCAAAACAGCAGAATTCTTTGGTATATAGGCACTTTACTTTACTTTATTACCTTACAAAGCTCTGCGGTGAGTGATCCACTCTTACCATCAGCTGTCATCTTTATATTTAATCAATCTGCGTGCATTATCGTGGTTATTCATTGTATATATACTTCCATTTAATCATTGCACTTTGTCTATAAGCTACAATTGGATATCCCCTGCCTACTTTTAGTTTTCAAATTTTTCCGTAATTTATTAATAAAAAATGACAATTTAATATACTTAGCATGTGTGCCTCCTTAACCATAGATCAAATATCTCAGGTAGTGTTTTTTTTATATATATATACTGTATATATTTTGTATATTTTATATACAGACTAGAACTGAAACTTCACATGGGGAGCCTCTAGGACCTCCTGATGAGTCCAGAATCTACGACAGCTGAGGAACTTCAGATCAAAGGATTTCCAGATAAGTGGGAAATGGAACAATTTAACAAACTGAATTTGATTTGAATGTGTTATATTGGAATCAATTTACTGTATGTTTTTTCACTGCCTTATTCCTGAGTGGAGATATCATTCTTTGAAGTTACAGGTTCAAAGATTGGTGCTCCCCCTTATGATAGTATTTGCTGTTCTTGATGAAGATATTATTGGTGATATGGACTGAGCAAGTACTAATACAAAACAGTGTTCTCATAGACCGCGCAAACTTTAGCTTTTTATATATAGGAAAGGGTTTTTTAGCTAATGCCTCCAATAACTCTAAGGCCGGCATCACACTTAGCGTATAGAAATACGGTCTGTTTTTTACAGGCATAATACGCAGAAAAGTTCCTGAAAAGTGATCCGTATTCAACGCGAGGATGCGATTTTTTCTCAAAATATTATCCGTGTGTCAGCCGTATGGCGAGATTTTCTCGCTGGCTTGCAAAATGGAAATATAATGGATCCATGGGCTCAAATATTCGTGAAAACATATATACAGTCTATATATATATATCTCAGTGAGACACACACACATATATATTTATATATATATACAGGGGTTGGACAAAATAATGGAAACACCTAACGTTTTGGCATAATAATCTTCGAACATGTTATAAACATGCAAACCGTGACATATGGTAATGTTTTGTAGTTGATTATTTGTGTTACGTGATATGTGTTTGTAACTTAACTGTTTGCTTTGCTGAATTGTAATAACATTGATGAGAACCTGATACCAATGGCAGACCTCTCGGATTTTCAAAGAGGCCAAATTGTTGGTGCTCGTATGGCAGGCGCTAGTGTAACAGAAAGTGCCCGAATGCTTGGCGTGTCAAGAGGTACTGTCTCCAAAGTAATGACTGCGTTTGAAAGAGAAGTCCGCAGCAAAGCATAGGTCTGGCCGAAAGTCGAAGTTGACTGAGAGAGACCGTCGGACTCTAAAGCGAATTGTGAGAAAGGATCGCAAGACCACGGCTCCGAAAATCACTGCTGAGCTCAATGAACACCTACAGAACCCAGTTTCCACAAAAACTGTTCTTTGGGAGCTGCACAAATCTGGATTCCACGGAAGAGCTGCAATTAGAAAACCGCTGATCTCAATGACAAATGTTTCCAAGCGTTTAGAGTGGTGTAGAAACCTCCAGAATTGGTCCCTCGAGCAGTGGAAACATGTGATATTCTCAGACGAATCATCGTTTACCCTATTTCCGACCTCCGGCCGAGTGTACGTTTGGAAACAGCCGAAAGAAGCCATCCAGACTGCCTTCTCCCAACCGTAAGACATGGCGGAGGTTCTGTGATGATCTGGGGTGCTATTTCGTGGAGATCCGCCGGGCCAATGATATCCCTTCATGGAAGAATTAACAGCTGAGATTATTTAGGCATTTTGGGCAACCAAGTGCACCCAATGGTTCAAGCACTGTTACCGGAGGGGAACGCCATCTTTCAGGATGATAATGCACCAATTCATACAGCTAGAATCATTAAAGCATGGCACGAGGAACATTCTAATGAAGTTGAGCATCTCATCTGGCCCCCACAATCCCCAGACCTCAACATTATTGAGCATTTATGGTTGATTTAAGAGATTCAAGTTAGACGTCGAATTCCACCACCATCGTCGCTCAAAGAACTGGAGGGTGTTTTAACTGCAGAATGGGCTAAAATTCCTTTGGAAACAATTCACACCTTCTATGAATCCATACCTCGGAGAATTGAGGCTGTAATCACCGCAAAAGGTGGACCTACACCATATTAAACTAACTTTTGTTGATATTCCAGGTGTTTCCATTATTTTGTCCAACCCCTGTGTATATATATATGTATTTATATTTAATACAGAGCTAGATAGCAGAAAAGCCGGTAATTGAATTGCTGGCTTTTGCTATCTCCTTATCAAACCCGACAGGATATGAGACACGGTTTACATACAGTAAACCATTTCATATCTGTTATATTTTTACATATTCCTCACTAATAATGTTAGTAGTGTGTGTGTGCAAAATTTGGGAGCTATAGGTGTTAAAATAAAGGGTTAAATCACGGAAAAAACTGGCGTGGGCTCCCGCGCAATTTCTCCACCAGAGTGGGAAAGCCAGTGACTGAGGGCAGATATTAATAGCCTAGAGAGGGACCATGGTTATTGGTCTCCCCGGCTAAAAACATCTGCCCCCAGCCACCCCAGAAAAGGCACATCTGTAAGATGCGCCTGTCCTGGCACTTAGCCACTCTCTTCCCACTCCCGAGTAGTGGTGGGATATGGGGTAATAAAGGGATAATGTCACCTTGCTAATGTAAGGTGACATTAAGCCTGGTTAATAATGGAGAGGTGTCAATAAGACACCTATTGTCACGCCGCTGTCGCCTCTCGCCGCCTCTTCCCATACTTACTTGTCCTCGGCGTTGCGGCGCGGTTGTTCCTCTGCAGCGTCCTCCTCTCAGCGCTCTCTCTCTCCTTCTGCTGGTCGGCTTGTGCGCACGCGCGCCAGGTTCAATTCCGCGCGTGCGCACTTCTAAAACTTCTTTCCTACGCCTCCTGCTCTGTCCTCTCTATCACCTTGGAGGACTTTCACCCGGAGGTAATGCGCAGCACTCCTATTTATACCCGCCTCTTCCTCTCTCCTGTGCCTTTGGTCGTTTGTGCTACATTTTGCCCTAGGCCCTCTCTGCGTTCCTGTGTTCAGTGCTTGTCTCCTGATCTTTTGTTTTCTCTCCCTTCGTCCAGTGCCCTGCTCGTTCCTGTGTTCCTGTCCAGTGCCTGCCTGTCTGCCAGCTCTTCCGTCCGTCCAGTGCCCTGCTCGTTCCTGTGTTCCTGTCCAGTACCTGCCTGTCTTCCAGCCCCTCCGTCCGTCTGTGCCCTACTCATTCCTGTGTTCCAGTCTGTTCCAGCCCGTCTTCGTCCGCGGTACCCTGTTTGTCCGTTACCTGTGTTTCTTGCCCCGTATCCGCCAGTCCTTCCACCCGGCTCGTTCCAGTAATTCCTGTCCAGTCCTAAGCCTGCCTCCACGCCCTCAGTATCTTCCTAATCCTTTACTCCTGTGGTATCCTAGTTCGTCTCTGTGTCCTAGCCTCCCCTGGGTTACCTCTCCCGGCCCCTACTCCTTCCCTAGCCTCTGTCTCCTTCTCCAGCTAGGAATATCTTCCTTTATCTTGGTCCCCCAGCTCCCGTGGCAATAGTCCCTCTCGGGCCTGTCCCTAACTCTCCCTGTATAGGGGGAGGTCCATCAGGTCAACTCGTCCGTGAGGGGTTCGTTGTTACGGTCCAGAGGGTCCACTCCTTTTCGCTCTAAAGAACGTCACACCTATCCATTATTAATCCAATATTAATAAAGGGTTAAAAAAACACACAAATTAGGGAAAAAAGTATTTTAATGAAATAAATACACATGGCGTTGTAATAACTTTATTATACGCTCAATCCAAATGACGACACTTGTCTTCTGAAAAAAAGTTAAAATAAAAAAACAACAATATCCCATACCTGTCCACCGTACAGTCATGTCCCACGATGTAAATCCATCTGAAGGGGTTAAATAATTTTACAACCAGGAGCCTGCTAATGCAGCTGCCCCTGGCTGTAAAAACTGGGGAATGAATGGAATGCAGGGGAACGTAGCTACCTATACTTGCGGTGCTGTGCCCCCTGCTGGCATTACCTTATATGAACTCTAGCGTGGGAAAATATTCTGAAAAATTCCCACGCTAGAGTTCATATGAGGTTATGTCAGCATAACCCTTTATTAATATTGGATTGATAATGGATAGCCAGGTGAGGGGCCAATAACCATGGTCCCTCTCTAGGCTATTAATATCTGCCCTCAGTCACTGGCTTTCCCACTCTGGTGGAGAAAATTGCGCGGGAGCCCACACCAGTTTTCTCCGTGATTTAACCCTTTATTTAACACATACAGCTCCCAAATTTTGCACACACACACACACACACACTACTAACATTATTAGTGAGGAATATATAAAATATATCAGGATATGAAATGGTTTACTGTATGTAAACCATGTCTAATATCCTGTCGGGTTTGATAAGGAGATAGCAAAAGCTGGCAATTGAATTACCGGCTTTTTTGCTATCTAGGTTTGTATTAAATAGAAATATACACTCACCGGCCACTTTATTAGGTACACCATGCTAGTAACGGGTTGGACCCCCTTTTGCCTTCAGAACTGCCTCAATTCTTCGTGGCATAGATTCAACAAGGTGCTGGAAGCATTCCTCAGAGATTTTGGTCCATATTGACATGATGGCATCACCCAGTTGCCGCAGATTTGTCGGCTGCACATCCCAAAGATGCTCCATACAAGGCAGGATGGATCCATGCTTTCATGTTGTTTACGCCAAATTCTGACCCTACCATCCGAATGTCGCAGCAGAAATCGAGACTCATCAGACCAAGCAACGTTTTTCCAATCTTCTACTGTCCAATTTCGATGAGCTTGTACAAATTGTAGCCTCAGTTTCCTGTTCTTAGCTGAAAGGAGTGGTACCCGGTGTGGTCTTCTGCTGCTGTAGCCCATCTGCCTCAAAGTTCGACGCACTGTGCGTTCAGAGATGCTCTTAGGCCTACCTTGGTTGTAACGGGTGGCGATTTGAGTCACTGTTGCCTTTCTATCAGCTCGAACCAGTCTGCCCATTCTCCTCTGACCTCTGGCATCAACAAGGCATTTCCGCCCACAGAACTGCCGCTCACTGGATTTTTTTTCTTTTTCGGACCATTCTCTGAAAATCCTAGAGATGGTTGTGCGTGAAAATCCCAGTAGATCAGCAGTTTCTGAAATACTGAGACCGGCCCTTCTGGCAGCAACAACCATGCCACGTTCAAAGGCACTCAAATCACCTTTCTTCCCCATACTGATGCTCGGTTTGAACTGCAGGAGATTGTCTTGACCATGTCTACATGCCTAAATGCACTGAGTTGCTGCCATGTGATTGGCTGATTAGAAATTAAGTGTTAACAAGAAGTTGGACAGGTGTACCTAATAAAGTGGCCAGTGAGTGTATATGTATGTGTGTCATGGTTCCCAATGGCAAGGGAACGTCAGAGAACTTAAATAACAGACTAGCTCTTGGGTGATGGAATCTCGAGCTGACCGTGAGCTAAACCTACCACACAACTAACAGTGGCCGGGTGACGTACCTACGTTTTATCCCTAGACGCCCAGCGCCAGCCGGAGAACTAACTAACCCTAATAGAGGAAAAAACAGACCTGGCTTACCTCTAGGGAAATTCCCCCAAAAAGGAGACAGAAGCCCCCCACATATATTGACGGTGAGTTCAGAGGAAAAGACATACGCAGTATGAAGGTAGGTTCAGCAAAGCGAGGTCCGCTTACTAGATAGTAAGAAGATACAATAGGGAACTTCACGGTCAGCTGAAAACCCTATTAAAATACCATCCAGAAATTACTTTAAGACTCATGTGTCAACTCATGACACCGGAGTGGTAATTTCGGCCCACAAGAGCTTCCAGCTACAGAAACATAACATAACTGTGAACTGGAACAAAAATGCAAACAAACTTAGGACTAAGAGTCCAACTTAGCTGATGGTAGTCTAGAAGCAGGAACATGCAACAGAAAGGCTCTGGTTACATTAATGGCCGGCACTAGAATAACTGAGCAGCAAGGCTAAATAGGATACTCCCACATCCTGATGGAAGCAGGTGAACAGAAAAAGTGAAGCACACAAGTCCAGTACCACCAGCGACCACCGGGGGAGCCCAAAAACCAAATTCACAACAGTACCCCCCCCTCAAGGAGGGGGCACCGAACCCTCACAAGAACCACCAGGGCGATCAGGATGAGCCCTATGAAAGGCACGGACCAAATCAGAGGCATGAACATCAGAGGCTGTCACCCAAGAATTATCCTCCTGACCGTAGCCCTTCCACTTGACCAGATACTGAAGTTTCCGTCTGGAAACACGGGAGTCCAAGATCTTCTCCACAACGTACTCCAATTCACCCTCAACCAACACCGGAGCGGGAGGCTCAACGGAAGGCACAACCGGTACCTCATACCTGCGCAATAATGACCGATAGAAGACATTATGGATAGAAAAAGATGCCGGGAGGTCCAATCGAAAGGACACAGGGTTAAGAATCTCCAAAATCTTATACGGGCCGATGAACCGAGGCTTAAACTTAGGAGAAGAAACCCTCATAGGGACAAAACGAGAAGACAACCACACCAAGTCCCCAACACGAAGACGAGGACCAACACGACGACGGCGGTTAGCAAAATGCCGAGTCTTCTCCTGGGACAACTCCAAATTGTCCACCACCTGTCCCCAAATCCGATGCAACCTATCCACCACAGTATCCACTCCAGGACAATCCGAAGACTCCACCTGACCAGAAGAAAAGCGAGGATGAAACCCCGAATTGCAAAAGAAAGGAGAAACCAAAGTGGCAGAACTAGCCCGATTATTGAGGGCAATCTCCGCCAACGGCAAAAAGGCAACCCAGTCATCCTGATCCGCAGACACAAAACACCTCAAATAAGTCTCCAAGGTCTGATTAGTTCGCTCAGTCTGGCCATTAGTCTGAGGATGGAACGCAGACGAAAAAGACAAATCAATGCCCATCCTAGCACAGAACGCCCGCCAAAATCTAGACACGAACTGGGTCCCCCTGTCAGAAACGATATTCTCCGGAATACCATGCAAGCGAACCACATTTTGAAAAAACAGAGGAACCAACTCGGAAGAGGACGGCAACTTAGGCAAGGGCACCAAATGAACCATCTTTGAAAAACGGTCACACACCACCCAGATGACAGACATTTTCTGAGAAACAGGGAGATCAGAAATAAAATCCATAGAGATGTGAGTCCAAGGCCTCTTCGGAATAGGCAAAGATAACAACAATCCGCTAGCCCGAGAACAACAAGGTTTGGTCCGAGCACAAACATCACAAGACTGCACAAAAACTCGTACATCTCGAGACAGGGAAGGCCACCAGAAGGACCTAGCCACCAAATCCCTGGTACCAAAGATCCCGGGATGACCTGCCAACACAGAAGAATGAACCTCCGAGATGACTCTACTGGTCCAATCATCAGGAACAAACAGTCTACCAGGCGGGCAACGATCAGGTCTATCCGCCTGAAACTCCTGCAAAGCCCGTCGCAGGTCTGGGGAAACAGCAGATAATATCACCCCATCCTTAAGGATACCTGTAGGTTCAGAATCACCAGGGGAATCAGGCTCAAAACTCCTAGAAAGGGCATCCGCCTTCACATTTTTAGAACCTGGTAAGTATGAGACCACAAAATTAAACCGAGAGAAAAACAACGACCAGCGCGCCTGTCTAGGATTCAGGCGCCTGGCAGACTCAAGATAAATCAAATTCTTGTGATCGGTCAATACCACCACCTGATGTCTAGCCCCCTCAAGCCAATGACGCCACTCCTCAAAAGCCCACTTCATAGCCAAAAGCTCCCGATTACCAATATCATAATTTCGCTCGGCGGGCGAAAATTTTCGAGAAAAGAACGCACAAGGTCTCACCACGGAGCAGTCGGAACTTTTCTGCGACAAAACCGCCCCAGCTCCGATCTCGGAAGCATTGACCTCAACCTGAAAAGGAAGAGTAACATCAGGCTGACGCAACACAGGGGCGGAAGAAAAGCGGCGCTTAAGCTCCCGAAAGGCCTCCACAGCAGCAGGGGACCAATCAGCAACATCAGCACCCTTTTTGGTCAAATCAGTCAAAGGTTTAGCAACATCAGAAAAACCAGTTATAAATCGACGATAAAAATTAGCAAAGCCCAAAAATTTCTGAAGGCTCTTAAGAGAAGAAGGTTGCGTCCAATCACAAATAGCCCGAACCTTGACAGGATCCATCTCAATGGAAGAGGGGGAAAAAATGTACCCCAAAAAAGAAATCTTTTGAACCCCAAAAATACACTTAGAACCCTTCACACACAAGGAATTAGCCCGCAAAACCTGAAAAACCCTCCTGACCTGTTGGACATGAGAATCCCAGTCATCCGAAAAAATCAAAATATCATCCAGATACACGATCATAAATTTATCCAAATATTCACGGAAAATGTCATGCATAAAGGACTGAAAGACTGAAGGGGCATTTGAAAGACCAAAAGGCATTACTAAATACTCAAAATGGCCCTCGGGCGTATTAAATGCGGTTTTCCACTCATCCCCCTGCTTAATTCGCACCAAATTATACGCCCCACGGAGATCAATCCTAGAGAACCACTTAGCCCCTTTTATTCGAGCAAACAAATCAGTCAGCAGTGGCAGAGGATACTGATATTTGACTGTAATTTTATTCAAGAGTCGATAATCAATACACGGCCTCAAAGAGCCATCTTTTTTAGATACAAAGAAAAAACCGGCTCCTAAGGGAGATGAAGAAGGACGAATATGTCCCTTTTCCAGGGACTCCTTAATATATTCTCGCATAGCAGCATGTTCAGGTACAGATAGATTAAATAAACGACCCTTTGGAAATTTACTGCCCGGAATCAGATCTATGGTACAATCGCAATCTCTGTGAGGAGGTAGTGAACCAAGCTTAGGCTCCTCAAAAACATCACGATAATCAGATAAAAATTCCAGAATCTCAGAGGGAATAGATGACGAAATGGAAACCAAAGGTACGTCCCCATGAGCCCCCTGACATCCCCAGCTTAACACAGACATTGCTTTCCAGTCAAGGACTGGGTTATGAGATTGTAACCATGGTAATCCGAGCACCAAAACGTCATGTAGATTGTACAACACAAGGAAGCGAATCATCTCCTGATGGTCTGGATTCATACGCATAGTCACTTGTGTCCAGTATTGTGGTTTATTACTAGCCAATGGTGTAGAGTCAATACCCTTCAGAGGTATAGGAACTTCCAGAGGCTCTAGATCAAACCCACAGCGCCTGGCAAAGGACCAATCCATTAGACTCAAAGCGGCGCCAGAGTCGACATAGGCATCCGCGGTAATTGACGATAATGAACAAATCAAGGTCACAGACAGAATAAACTTAGACTGTAAAGTGCCAATTGAAATAGACTTATCAACCTTTTTTGTACGTTTAGAGCATGCTGATATAACATGAGTTGAATCACCACAATAGAAGCACAACCCATTTTTTCGCCTAAAATTCTGCCGTTCGCTTCTGGACAGAATTCTATCACATTGCATATTTTCTGGAGCCTTCTCAGAAGACACCGCCAAATGGTGCACAGGTTTGCGCTCCCGCAAACGCCGATCAATCTGAATAGCCATTGTCATGGACTCATTCAGACCTGTAGGTGCAGGGAACCCCACCATAACATCTTTAATGGCATCAGAGAGACCCTCTCTGAAATTCGCCGCCAGGGCGCACTCATTCCACTGAGTAAGCACAGACCATTTACGAAATTTTTGGCAGTATATTTCAGCTTCATCTTGCCCTTGAGATAGGGCCATCAATGCTTTTTCAGCCTGAATCTCCAAGTTAGGTTCCTCATAAAGCAACCCCAAAGCCAGAAAAAATGCATCCACATTGAGCAACGCAGGTTTCCCGGGTGCCAATGCAAATGCCCAGTCTTGAGGGTCACCCCGCAGCAAGGAAATTACTATCCTAACCTGCTGTGCGGGATCTCCAGCGGAGCGAGATCTCAGGGAAAGAAATAATTTACAATTATTTTTGAAATTCAGGAAACGAGATCTATCCCCGGAGAAAAATTCTGGTATAGGAATTCTAGGTTCAGATATAGGAGCATGAATAACAAAATCCTGTAAATTTTGAACCTTCGTAGCAAGATTATTCAAACCTGTAGCCAAACTCTGAGGATCCATTTTAATCAGGTGAGATCAGAGCCATTCAAGGATTAGAAGGAGAGAGAGAGACAAAGGCTGCAATTAGAGCAGAAATGCAACTAAGTCAACTATAGAGCAAGCTCAGAGGGAAAAAAAAAAAAATCTGCAGACTTCTTTTTCTCTCCTTTCTTCTGCCAACGGTTTTAACCCTCGGCCGGCCATACTGTCATGGTTCCCAATGGCAAGGGAACGTCAGAGAACTTAAATAACAGACTAGCTCTTGGGTGATGGAATCTCGAGCTGACCGTGAGCTAAACCTACCACACAACTAACAGTGGCCGGGTGACGTACCTACGTTTTATCCCTAGACGCCCAGCGCCAGCCGGAGAACTAACTAACCCTAATAGAGGAAAAAACAGACCTGGCTTACCTCTAGGGAAATTCCCCCAAAAAGGAGACAGAAGCCCCCCACATATATTGACGGTGAGTTCAGAGGAAAAGACATACGCAGTATGAAGGTAGGTTCAGCAAAGCGAGGTCCGCTTACTAGATAGTAAGAAGATACAATAGGGAACTTCACGGTCAGCTGAAAACCCTATTAAAATACCATCCAGAAATTACTTTAAGACTCATGTGTCAACTCATGACACCGGAGTGGTAATTTCGGCCCACAAGAGCTTCCAGCTACAGAAACATAACATAACTGTGAACTGGAACAAAAATGCAAACAAACTTAGGACTAAGAGTCCAACTTAGCTGATGGTAGTCTAGAAGCAGGAACATGCAACAGAAAGGCTCTGGTTACATTGATGGCCGGCACTAGAATAACTGAGCAGCAAGGCTAAATAGGATACTCCCACATCCTGATGGAAGCAGGTGAACAGAGAAAGTGAAGCACACAAGTCCAGTACCACCAGCGACCACCGGGGGAGCCCAAAAACCAAATTCACAACATATGTGTCTCACTGACATATACAGTATATCTATATATATAATTGTCTAAGGGTTTTTCCGTCTGTCTGTCTGTCTGTCTGTCTGTCTGTCTGTCTGTCTGTCCTGGAAATCCCGCGTCTCTGATTGGTCGAGGCCGCCAGGCCTCGACCAATCAGAGACGGGCACAGCATGGCGACGATGATGTCATAATGGAAATCCCACGTCTCTGATTGGTCGAGGCCGCCAGGCCTCGACCAATCAGCGACGGGCACAGTATCGACGTAGATGTCATAATGGTTGCCATGGCGACGATGATGTCATAAAGGTTGCCTCGACCAATCAGCGACGGGCACAGTCTGCCGCGAATTCTGGAATCATCATTGTCCATATACTACGGGGACATGCATATTCTAGAATACCCGATGCGTTAGAATCGGGCCACAGTCTAGTATATATATAATTGTCTAAGGGTTTTTCCGTCTGTCTGTCTGTCTGTCTTTCTGTCTGTCTGTCTGTCCTGGAAATCCCGCGTCTCTGATTGGTCGAGGCCTGGCGGCCTCGACCAATCAGAGACGGGCACAGCATGGCGACGATGATGTCATAATGGAAATCCCGCGTCTCTGATTGGTCGAGGCCTGGCAGCCTCGACCAATCAGCGACGGGCACAGTATCGACGTAGATGTCATAATGGTTGCCATGGCAACGATGATGTCATAAAGGTTGCCTCGACCAATCAGCGACGGGCACAGTCTGCCGCGAATTCTGGAATCATCATTGTCCATATACTACGGGGACATGCATATTCTAGAATACCCGATGCGTTAGAATCGGGCCACAGTCTAGTATATATATATTTACCTATACTATGTGTAGACATTTATTTTATCTATTTTATGCTAACCTGTCATTGTGATTTTACTGTACACCGCACTGAATTGCCGGCTTTTCTATAGAACACCGGTGCGTATTTCTCGCAAGTCATATGTATGGTCCGTGTGTAGTCCATATTTTTCTCGCCCCCATAGACTTTCATTGGCGGATTTTTTGCGCAATACGCTGACAAACGCAGCATGCTGCGATTTTCTCAACCCCGTAAAATACGGCCGAGAAATATACGACAGATAGGAGCTGCCCCATAGAGAAACATTGGTTCGTGTGCAATGTGTTTTTTTTGCGCCTGTCATACGTCCGTATTCCTCTCTAGTGTGACCCCGGCCTAATTCAAACATCTATGTTATCGTATTGCAATTAAAGAACTATAGTAAGATTTTACTGTAGACAAAGATTGAGTCAAATTAAATTTGTTATTGTACAAATTAACTAGTGTTAATTGTTTCCGACAAACACACTCACAACCATATTTTCTTAAAATATTTCCAACTAATAAAAGCCTAAATTTAACACTTTTTTAAAGCAAAAATCCTACATCAGGCCACTGACTCAAATTTAAAACTGCGTTAAAATAATGTGAATGAACTCAATATTGTAGTTAAATAGAAAAAGAGTAATTTTCAGTCATTAAAACATAAAGTATTAAGAGCGTTTTTAGCACCAGGAAACTCAACATGTGGAACAATTTAACAAAGTCTAAAACTACTGCAAAATGTAAAAACATGCTCGGAAGACAGGAAATCCTGCTGTAATTATGATCTCTCAAGACCACTTTTGTCGGCATAACCCAAAGAATGAACAAAAATAATTTTTCAGGAACATGAGAATGTCATTCATGTAAGGAAAGAAACTTGCGGCAGATGTACCAAATGTAGATCCGTAAAGCATTAAAAAAAGATGGGTGGAGTGCTCAGTCAGAGGGCCTATGCATATACAGTGGGGGAAATAAGTTTTTGATCCCTTGCCGATTTACGTTTGCCCACTGACAAAGACATGAACAGTCTATAAATTTTAAGGATAGGTTAATTTTAACATTGAGAGATAGAATATCAAAAATAAAATCCAGATAATCACATTGTATAAATTATATATATTTATTTGCATTTTTGCAGTGAGAAATAAGTATTTGTTCCCTCTGGCAAACAAGACTTAATACTTGGTTGAAAAACCCTTGTTGGCAAGCACAGCAGTCAATCATTTTTTGTAGTTGATGATGAGGTTTGCGCGCATGTCAGGAGGAATTTTGTTCCACTCCTCTTTGCAGATCATCTCTAAATCATTAAGATTTTGAGTCTGTCGCTTGGCAACTTGGAGCGTCAACGCCATCCATTAGTTTTCTATGGGATTAAGGCCTGGAGACTGGCTAGGCCACTCCACAACCTTTAATGTGCTTCCTTTTGAGCCACTCCTTTGTTGCCTTGGCTGTATGTGTAGTGACACAGATAGTATCACTGCGGAAATCCTAGATGGCGCAAGCAGGGGGCACGGGACCGAGAGACGGGGGTGCAAGGAGCAGGGCACGCAGTGCACACAGGACCAGAAACTAAGGCATGCAGTAAACACAGGACCTGAGACTAGACAGTCACGTGATCGCAGAGGGGCGGAGCTACCGCGTGAAAGGAGGGGAAGTCGGCTAAGAGCGCATAGCACAGGACAGAGAACAACAATGTAGTCAGTGAAAAACCAAGGGTCAAAAGCCAGACAAGAGCGAGGTATCAGGGACAAGACCAAAGAATTAACCGAGATGAGCCAAGGGGTCAGAGAACCAGGAAGGACAGATCAGTACGGAGCAGAAAACAGGCAGAAGTTAGGGGACAAAACCCGGTCATGCACAACAAAGCTCACACGCACTGAGGCACAGCGATTACAGATGAGTAACTTGGGTCAGCAACCACAAGCTGAGTAAACAGAAGTATCACCGACACCTGACCCAGGAACTACCAGCATTACATAGCCCCCAGAACCAGAGAGAGAGGCAATTCTAGTTAACCCTGACCCGACCAGGACGGAGGCTGGAACATCCTGTCCAGAGTCATGACAGTTTTGGGTCCTTGTCTTGCTGGAAGACCTAGCCACGACCCATAAAGGTTTAAAACCCTGCAATGCCTGCAAGGTCCCCCTGCTCAAGAAGGAACATGTGCAGGCCCATCTGAAGTTTGCCAATGAACACCTGATGATTCTGTGAGTGATTGGGAGAAGGTGCTGTGGTCAGATGAAACAAAAATTGAGGTCTTTGGCATTAACTCAACTCGTGTAATGTGTTACCAATTGTTTTCTTGGTGATTGTGATCCCAGCTGCATTGAGATCATTAACAAGTTCCCCCCGTGTAGTTTTTGGCTGATCTCTTACCTTCCTCATGATCAAGGATAACCCACGAGGTGAGCTTTTGCATGGTGCTCCAGATCAATGTCGATTGACAATCATTTTGTATTTGTTCCATTTTCTTACTATTGCACCAACAGTTGTATCCTGCTCACCCAGCATCTTACTTATGGTTTTGTAGCTTATTCCAGCTTTGCACAGGTCAATGATCTTGTCCATGACATCCTTATAAAGCTCTCTGGTCTTGTCCATGTTGTAGAGGTTAGAGTTTGACTGATTAATTGAGTCTGTGGACAGGAGTCTTTTATAAAGGTGACTATGTAAGACAGCTGTCTTTAGTGCAGGTAACGTATTAATTAAGAGCGTCTAACTAATCTGTAGGAGCCAGAACTCTTAGTGGTTGGTAGGGGATCAAATACTTATTTCACACTGCAAAATTCTAATAAATGTATATAATTTATACAATGTAATTTTCTGGATTTTATTTTTGATATTATATCTCTCAATGTTAAAATTAACCTACTGTCACGCTCGCGCCCAGACTGGTTGGCGCGGGCGTGCAGGGGTGTGGCCCCACTGTACCACAGACCAGACTACCCTGGAAGGGGCGTAACTAAGTAGCTTCCTAGGTCTTTGCTGGAGCCTCTGATGGTGAGGTCAGACTTGTGCGGCAGGAAGCTACCAGGTACCACTCCAGGGTGGTGTCTGCCTGTGGCTGCTGATCCCACAGGGGAACGGAACATACACAGGCAAGCAGGCACGGTTGGCACTCTGGCAGACCGGCGGGCATGGCTGGGACACAGGCAGGCGGACGGGTACAACAGAGACACTGGCAGGTGGGCACGGCTGGCTCCCTGGCAGGCAGGTACGGGTGGCTCTCTGGCAGGACAGGCGGACAAGGCTGGTACACTGGAAGAACCTGTAAAACAGGTAAGAACCACAAGAGCGGATGCAAAGCGGAAGCACAAGAGCTAGAGCCAAGAACAGAAATGCAGGAGGCGGAGCCAAGCACAGAAACGCAGTGGCGGAGCCAAGAGCTGGAGAAGTAGAACCGCAAGGAGTGAAGCCAGGTAGAACCGCAAAAAGCGGAGCAAAGTAGAACGACAAGAAGCAGAGCCACAGAGCGAGAGCTGAGAGCAGAGCAAAGTAAGAGTACAGAGCAAAGTGCAGAGCAAAGCGACAGAGAGCAGAACTGAGAGCAAAGCCACAGAGTGCAGAGCTGAGAGCAGAGCAAAGTCAGAGTGAAGAGCCGAGAGCAAAACCACAGAGTGCAGAGCAAGGTCACAGAATGCAGAGCAAGGAGCAAAGCAAGGTCGCAGAGAGCAAAGCAAGACACAGAGTACGCACAGCAGGGAAAGGAAACCAAGGCAGGGATATAAACGGACACAGGAACAGAACTAGGCTAAGACAAAGTCAAGAACAGGACAAGGCACAGAGACATGGACACAAGCCAGGGTACGATGCCCCTCTGGGTGGCGGACATAGGCCAGGGTACGAAGCCCCACTAGATGGCAAACACAGGACACCTACCAGGGTACAACGCCCCCCTGGGTGGCAGACATAAGAGTAACAGAGACAGGGCCTGGCACCTCAGCAGCTAAGAACTGACTGAGGGAGTAAGTTGCACAGGCCCCCACCAATGGTGTTAGGACTCTGAACATTTTGATTACCTTTTGTGCATTACTGCCCTTTTCCAAGATGGCGTCTTTGGTCTCATGTGCACTGTGTCTTCCTGCTATATAACTCCACCCCAGCCTTTAGTCTGTGCTAGAGTATTCTGCCTTGCATCCAGCTCCTGACGACTCCCTGGCTTTGCACCTGCACCTGCACCTGCTCTTGTGAACCTGTATGGAGATCCTGCTACTCAGCTCTGAGTTTCTGCTGCATACATCGGTTTCCAGTAATCCTCCATCTGGCTGCTTGTGTTTGTTTCCATCTGCATTTGCTGGACATGTAAGCTGTTGCTGCTCTGCTTAAACCTGAGACTTTTACCCAGGCCTCCCTGGTTGTGCGAAGATATTATTTGAACTGCCTTATAAGCATATCTATCTGTGTTTGGACTACCAAGGACTTATTCGTGTCAAGTATCCTCAAGAATAATTGTGCTTCATAGACTTTCTGCGTGATTGTATTTTCCTCTGAAGTTTCCTATAGACTGTTAAGCTGCGTTTAATATTTACACCAAGTGTTGTGGACTTGAGTTTCTCTCTGCACCTGTTTGAATCACCATGTGATAATATAGACTTTACCACTTATAAAACTGTGTCCTGTAGTTGTCTTGTTCCATGCAAAGAGTCTCCTGAGTTATCCCTTATAATCTTTACAGGATACTCTAGCCTCAAAAGAGGAGACTGCAGGAACAATGACTGCAGAAAGCACATTAGAGCAGGTGTTCTCCATAATTAGATCACTGCAGAAAGATGTGGAAGGTCTGCAAAAGAAGTTTGGAAGCTTTGAACACAATCATCAAGTGTTTGGACAAACTTTGCAGGACTTAAGCACCCGCATGGCAGCCCAGGAAAACAAACTTGCTGGTATAGAGTCCCAGTATGGACGGGCTTTTCAGGACATAACCACGCAAATGGCTGCACAAGCGACTTTACCATCTGGGCAACCGCCACCAGCTAGCCCACCTAAGTTGCCCCCATTCAGATTTAATGGTGATCGCGACAAATTTCGTGGCTTTGTGAATCAATGTATGCTATATTTTGATGTGCATGCTGACCGTTTTCCT
The DNA here is from genome assembly GCF_051348905.1 of Ranitomeya variabilis. Classification (NCBI taxonomy): domain Eukaryota; kingdom Metazoa; phylum Chordata; class Amphibia; order Anura; family Dendrobatidae; genus Ranitomeya; species Ranitomeya variabilis. The sequence goes on from NC_135238.1 coordinate 78,246,622, forward strand.
AATGATAGATCCAAAGTATTGTGTGTAATAATGCTGCTGACCGCACGAGCGCTCGCCTGGGCGAATCCGATGATTGAGTCTCGTGACCCGCGGTTAAATAATTTGGACGATTTTTTGGCCGCTATGGCATTAATGTTTGATGACCCTAATCGCCGTGCAACCGCTGAATCTGCTTTATTGTCTTTACGCCAGGCTAAACGTTCTGTTATTGAGTATGCTACTGAATTCAGGAGATTAGTGGTAGATACTAATTGGTACAGTTATGCACAATTTAATAAATAATTAAATCCGCGCAGAAAACCCAATATGAATATAAATATTAATGTTTTTACTAGAAAAAAGAGGAATATTGAGTACACAACACTGAATGATAATCAGCACATGTGAAAAGGCAGCTTCCTAGAGCATTTTTGGGTTCCACAACCCTTTCTGTGCGCATTGCATTTTATCGTTTTGTTGTTTCTTCTTTGGTTCTACATTTTGCGGTCATTTGCCGTTTTTTTTTTTAGTGCGTTGTTTTGAGAGATCTCTCTATGTTTTATAAGGACATTTATTCAATAGGAATTATGAGGCAGGAATCCATTGGCGCACACAGAGTGGATATATGGTCACCCCTATTTATGTGGACATAACATTTAGATAAGGGAATAAGTCTGTTCCACTGTTTATAACATATATATTGGTGCATAATTTTATTGTCTTTTCACATGTGCTGATTATCATTCAGTGTTGTGTACTCAATATTCCTCTTTTTTCTAGTAAAAACATTAATATTTATATTCATATTGGGTTTTCTGCGCGGATTTAATTATTTATTATATTGTATATAGGATTTTTTCCTTCAACCACATTGTGGTGGTGGTTTAAATCTGCAGCATTACATCCTAGCTGGTCTCTAAGCGCCACTGTAAAATTTATATATTTATCAGTTATGCACAATTACCTATTTTTAAAAGGGGTCTGTTTAGCATTGTAAAGGATGAATTAGCTTGCTCTGAATCACCACAAGAGCTAGAAACATTTATACAGCATTGTGTGCGCATTGACATTCGCCTTACTGAGCGTAGGCAGAAGTTTGCTGCATATAACTGTATTTCTAACTTTTCCCTTCCTTCCAAAGAGCCTGCAGGTAAAACATCTAGAGAGGTAGAGGAGGTGCCCATGCAAATTGATTCTGTTCAGAGGCGCGAGAGTAATGAGCGCCGGGAGCGTCGCCTTCGAGAAAGTCTATGTTTCTACTGCGGCCAGTCTGATCACTTTCTAATCAACTGTCCCAAGTGTCCCAAGCGGCCTAACAAGGTGCTAGCAGCAGTAGGGGAGTATGACAACTATGATGATGAATCTGACATCTCTGAATGTAGCCTGCCTTTAAACGCTGTATTCCATTCACTTTCTATGACTTCACCAGCCAAGGAGCTAAATGAAAAGAACTCTCACTGTTCTCTCCCAATTAAGATCTCGTGTACAGGACAGTGGATTTCCAGTGCAGCTATGATTGACTCTGGTGCAGGTGGCAATTTTATGGATATCGCATTTGCCAAGGAACATGGTATTGAAATTCAGCAAAGAGCCTCTCCAATTACCATGGAAACAGTGGATGGGTCACCTTTAATCTCCAGGCCTGTGGATAAGGAGACCGCACCCCTTGAGATTTTGTTGGAGCCTAATCATCAAGAGCAACTCTCTTTCTTGTTAATTTCTTCTCATTTTCCTGTGATTTTAGGCATCCCTTGGCTACGTTCTCAGAATCCAACTATCAACTGGGAGACCAAGGAGATTATCTTTCCAACAAGGAGCAACTCAGCATTAACTGAAGCTGTCCCCGAGTCCACAGCTACGGAACCACCGGTACAGGTATTTACTTTACTTTCAGCATATAAAGAGTTCTCTGACATCTGTGACAAGAAGAATGCAGATCAGCTTCCTCCACACAGGCATTATGACTGTCCCATTGAGTTGCTTCCTGGGGCAGCTATTCCTTTTGGTAACGTATATCCTTTGGCGGCACCTGAGCTTCAAGACTTAAAGGAGTATATTGATGAAAATCTGGCCAAAGGCTTCATACGTCCTTCTTCTTCACCAGCAGGGGCACCTATGTTTTTTGTAAAGAAGAAGGATGGGTCCCTGAGACCCTGTGTGGACTATCGAGAGCTCAATAAGGTAACCGTACGGAATCGTTACCCTTTGCCTCTGATTCCCGAATTACTGGAAAGAGTCCGCCATGCTAAGGTGTTCTATAAACTGGATCTTCGTGAGGCTTATAATTTGGTGCGTATTCCTCCAGGGGATGAGTGGAAGACAGCATTTCGATGCCGGTATGGACACTTTGAATATCTCTTGATGCCCTTCAGGCTTTGTAATGCCCCTGCAACATTTCAACACCTTGCTAATGACATTTTCATAGATTTGTTGAACCAGTTTGTGGTGATCTATTTGGACGATAATGTTATCTTTTCTGACTCTCTACAGGAACATGAAGAACATGTCAAGGCTGTTTTAAGACGTCTGAACGAGAACCATCTGTATATCAAGCCGGAGAAATGCGAGTTCCATCGTTCTGAGATACAGTTCTCAGGTTATATCATCTCTCCCCAGGGGCTGAACATGGAATCTGGTAAGATTCAGGCTATCCTTGACTGGCCGGTACCCAAGAACGTTAAGGAGGTGCAACGTTTTATTGCTTTTGCAAATTTCTACAGACGTTTTATTCGACATTTTTCTGATATTGTCCGTCTCATTACTTCCTTGACAAAGAAGGAAAAGCCCTTTAAGTGGTCATCACAGGCTCAAGAAGCTTTTGATCGGCTTTAGATCTGTTTCACCTTAGCACCCCTGTTGATACACCCAGATCCAACACTTTCTTTCATTGTGGAGGTGGACGCTTCTGATAATGCTTTGGGGGTTATTCTCTCCCAAAGAACTGGAGAGAAGGGTCTGCTACATCCTTGTGCTTTCTTTTCCCGTAGACTAAACTCAGCAGAGAAGAATTATGATGTGGGAGACAAGGAATTGCTGGCTATTATTGCGGCTTTCAAGGAATGGAGGCATCATCTGCAAGGAGCTGCACAACAGATCGTAGTGCTTACTGACCATCGCAATTTAGAGTTCCTCAGATACGCTAGATGTCTTTCTCCTCGTCAGGCTCGTTGGAACTTATTTTTAAATCAATTTAACTTTGTTATCTTGTACCGTCCAGGTTCTCGTAATGGGAAGGCTGATGCTTTATACCGAATCCATGCTGCGGATTCCATTCCTGGAGCCCCGTCCAAGACCATTCTATCTGATGCCAATTTCATCTGAGTTATCCACGATCAGGACTTGTGGAAGAAGTGCAGGGAGGCTTATGACGGTGATGTATTTCTGGCCAACCCACCTGTTGATATTAATCTTGTCTTTAAGGGTGGAATGTGGTTCAGAGATCGACGTATCTACGTCCCTGAGGCCATCCGTCTGCAGATCTTCAAGTTGGTACATGACTCCAAGTTGGCTGGTCACAGGGGGGTACAGAAGACACAAGAGTTCCTAAGCTGATTTTTCTGGTGGCCAACTTGCCTGATGGATACTTAGGACTATGTTCTCTCTTGCGAGGTATGTGCTTGTTACAAGACTCCTCGTGTGGCACCTACGGGTCTCCTGGAACCGTTACCTGTTCCGTCCCGACCTTGGGGGTCTGTATCAATGGACTTTATTGTGGAGCTGCCTACATCGGGGGGCATGAATACGATCATGGTAGTAGTTGATCGCCCGACTAAAGCCGCTCATTTTGTTCCATGCACTGGCCTCCCCTCAGCTAAGGATACAGTGAACTTGGTTATTCAGAATGTCTTCCGGCTGCATGGGGTCCCGGATGAGATCATATCTGACCGTGGTGTACAGTTCGCTTCAAGATTCTGGAAGGGGTTTTGCTCTGCACTCAATATTAATGTCTGTCTCTCTTCCGCTTACCATCCCCAGACAAATGGTCAGACTGAGCGTACCAACCAGACGTTGGAACAATATCTAAGATGCTATGTTAGCCATCTCCAAGATGATTGGTTGGAATTACTGCCGTTAGCCGAATTTTCATACAACAATTCTCAGAGCGCCTCCACTAAGTTCACTCCTTTCTTTGCCAATCTGGGTTATCATCCATGTATCTTACCTAGGTCTCCGATTCATTCTCCGGTTCCAGCAGTTGAGGAAAGGCTGACTGAGATGAGGCAAAATCTGGAGGTTCTGAAGGAATCCCTGACCATGGCTCAAGAACGTTATAAGGGATTGGCTGATAGATTCCGTAAACCTGCACCCATGTTCAAGGTAGAGATTCCGTGTGGTTATTAACTAAGAATCTTTAGTTAAACGTTCCTTCACAAAAACTTGGACAGAAATTCATTGGCCCTTTCAAGATCAACGGTATTGTGAGCTCTGTGGTCTGCCATCTAAAGCTGCCTAGGACTATGAAGGTACACCCAGTTTTTCATGTATCTTTACTAAAGCCTGTATCTCCTAATACCTTCCAGGGATGTGTTGTGCCACCTCCGCAGCCTGTGGTGATTGATGGGCAAGAACAATTTGTGGTAGAGGAAATTATTGATTCCAGGATTCGCAGGAATCGGCTCCAATATCTGATAAGATTGCAGGGATATCCCCCTGAGGAAGACTCTTGGGAACCTGTGGAAAACATCAATGCCCAACAGAAGATCTCTCGTTTTCATCAAAGATTCCCTGAGAAACCAGGTCCAGGATCGTCCTGAGGCCACTTCTAAGGAGGGAGTAATGTCAGGACTCTGAACATTTTGATTACCTTTCGTGCATTACTGCCCTTTTCCAAGATGGCGTCTTTGGTCTCATGTGCACTGTGTCTTCCTGCTATATAACTCCACCCCAGCCTTTAGTCTGTGCTAGAGTATTCTGCCTTGCATCCAGCTCCTGACAACTCCCTGGCTTTGCACCTGCACCTGTGAACCTGTGTGGAGATCCTGCTACTCAGCTCTGAGTTTCTGCTGCATACATCGGTTTCCAGTAATCCTCCATCTGGCTGCTTGTGTTTGTTTCTATCTGCATTTGCTGGACATGTAAGCTGTTGCTGCTCTGCTTAAACCTGAAACTTTTACCCAGGCCTCCCTGGTTGTGCGAAGATATTATTTGAACTGCCTTATAAGCATATCTATCTGTGTTTGGACTACCAAGGACTTATTCGTGTCAAGTATCCTCAAGAATAATTGTGCTTCATAGACTTTCTGCGTGATTGCATTTTCCTCTGAAGTTTCCTATAGACTGTTAAGCTGTGTTTAATATTTACACCAAGTGTTGTGGACTTGAGTTTCTCTCTGCACCTGTTTGAATCACCGTGTGATAATATAGACTTTACCACTTATAAAACTATGTCTTGTAGTTGTCTTGTTCCATGCAGAGTCTCCTGAGTTATCCCTTATAATCTTTACAAATGGGTGGGGATGTCTTAAATACAAGAAGCCTCATGGCAATTGGCCAGGGACACCTTAGCAAGGTGCACACAGTCTCAATAAGACACAGGAGTTTCCGGCGCCGCCCCCCTATGCACATAGACAGAGCATGCACAGAGCAAGCAGCAGACATGAGGCACACAGCATGGAGCTGGCAGCAGAGAGAAGTCACAACAAGGCCCAGGGAAGTAAGTGAGTTTGAGTGTAATGCAGGTGGGAGATGGAAGGCCATGCTCCTCTTAGGTAGGTCATTAAGAAACCTACTTTCAACCAGTCTGTGGGGAATTGGGGAGCATGCCACTTGAAATAACGCAAGCACTGCTCCAAGAACACACAACATTGCTTTGGATCCCCATAGTAGCATGGAGGATCTGCTGGCATGGATTCGTCATTAGGAGCGCAGGCTTGAAGTTGATCAAACAGATCATTAGAGATGACAATTGGGGATGGAGCAGTGAAGGACTGGCTTTCAGACTGGGTAAACATTTTCCTCGGAGGCCAATATGAGCAAGAAGAGAGTTCATCTTGCTCCAAGAGCGAAGGCACATGGGACTCAGCGGGGCCCATGGCCTGTGCAAACTGTCACGCTCGTACCCAGACTGGTTGGCGCGGTCGTGCAAGGGTGTGGCCCCACTGGACCACAGACCAGACTTCCCTGGAAGGGGCGTAACTAAGTAGCTTCCTAGGTCTTCGCTGGAGCCTCTGATGGTGAGGTCAGACTTGTGCGGCAGGAAGCTACCAGGTACCACTCCAGGGTGGTGTCTGCCTGTGGCTGCTGATCCCACCGGGGAACAAAACATAGACAGGCAAGCGGGCATGGTTGGCACTCTGGCAGACAGGTGGGCATGGCTGGGACACAGGCAGGCAGATGGGTACAACAGAGACACTGGCAGGCGGGCACGACTGGGCTCTCTGGCAGGCAGGTACAGGTGGCTCTCTGGCAGGACAGGCGGACAAGGCTGGTTCACTGGAAGAAGCGGTAGGGACCGGTCTGCAGGCAGGTATGTAAAACAGGTAAGAACCTGTTTAGACAGGAGGACTAATGAATAGGTAGAGAAAGACCACAAGAGCGGATGCAAAGCGGAAGCACAAGAGCTAGAGCCAAGAACAGAAATGCAGGAGGCAGAGCCAAGAGCAGGAGGCGGAGCCAAGCACAGAAATGCAGGAGGCGGAGCCAAGAGCTGGAGGTGGAGCCAAGTGCAGAAACGCAGGAGGCGGAGCCAAGAACTGGAGAAGTAGAACTGCAAGGAGCGGAGCCAGGTAGAACCGCAAGGAGCGGAGCAAGGTAGAACCACAAGAAGCGGAGCCACAGAGCGAGAGACGAGAGCAGAGCAAAGTAAAAGTACAGAGCAAAGTGCAGAGCAAAGCTACAGAGAGCAGAACTGAGAGCAAAGCCACAGAGTGCAGAGCTGAGAGCAGAGCAAAGTCAGAGTGCAGAGCCCAGAGCAAAACCACAGAGTGCAGAGCAAGGTCACAGAATGCAGAGCAAGGAGCAAAGCAAGGTCGCAGAGAGCAGAGCAAAGCAAGACACAGAGTACGCACAGCAGGGAAAGGAAACCAAGGCAGGGATATAAACGGACACAGGAACAGAACTAGGCGAAAACAAAGTCAAGAACAGGACAAGGCACAGAGACATGGACACAAGCCAGGGTACGATGCCCCTCTGGGTGGCGGACATAGGCCAGGGTACGAAGCCCCGATGGATGGCAAACACAGGACACAGACCAGGGTACAACGCCCCACCTGGGTGGCGGACATAAGAGTAACAGAGACAGGGCCTGGCACCTCAGCAGCTAAGAACTGACTGAGGGAGTAAGTTGCACAGGCCCCCACCAATGGGTGGAGATGTCTTAAATATAAGAAGCCTCATGGCAATTGGCCGGGGACACCTTAGCAAGGTGCACACAGTCTCAATAAGACACAGAAGTTGCCGGCGCCACCCCCTATGTACACAGAGAGAGCATACACAGAGCAAGAAGCAGACATGAGGCACACAGCATGGAGCTGGCAGCAGAGAGAAGTCACAATAAGGCCCAGAGAAGTTTGTGAGTTTGAGTGTAATGCAGGTGGGGGATGGGAGGCCATGCAGTGATGCCAGCAGGGTTGTTACACCTACCCTTAAAATTATAGATTGTTCATGTCTTTGTCAGTGGGCAAACAAACAAAATCAGCAAGGGATCAAATACTTATTTCTCCCATTGCATATATATATATACAGGGTGGGCCATTTATATGGATACACCTAAATAAAATGGGAATGGTTGGTGATATCAACTTTTCTGTTTGTGGCACATTAGTATATGGGAGGGGGAAAACTTTTCAAGATGGGTGGTGACCATGGCGTCCATTTTGAAGTCAGACATTTTGGATCCAACTTTATTTTTTTCAATGGGAAGAGGGTCATGTGACACATCAAACTTATTGAGAATTTCACAAGAAAAACAATGGCGTGGTGGTGCACCATCTTGTGTGTCAGGTCCGATCATTCCTACATAAAGTTTCCTGGAAAGTGGATTGGGCATCGTGAGTCAGTTAAATGGCCACCAAGGTCTCCTGATCTAACCCCAGTAGACTTTTATCTTTGGGGTCATCTGAAGGCAATTATCTATGCTGTCAAGATACGAGATGTGCAGTATCTGAAACAATGGATACTGGAAGCCTATGCTAGCATTTCTTCTGCAGTGTTGCTATCAGTGTGTCAAGAGTGGGAGAAGAGGCTTGCATTGACAATTCAACACAATAGGTAGCACTTTGAACACATTTTATAAGTGGCCATAAACTTGTAAATAACTCATGAAAGAATAAAGTTACATTAACCCCTTCACCCCAAAGCCTGTTTTCACCTAAGTGACACGGCCAATTTTTACAATTCTGACCACTGTCACTTTATGAGGTCATAACTTTGAAACGCTTCAACGGATCCTGGTGATTCTGAGAGTGTTTTCTCGTGACATATTGTACTTTATGATAGTGGTAAAACTTCTTCGATATGACTTGCATTTAGTTGTGAAAAAAACAGAAATTTGTCGAAAATTATGAAAATTTAGCAATTTTCAAATTTTTCTTTTTTATGCCCTTAAATTAGAGAGTTATATCACATAATATAGTTAATAAACAACATTTCCCACATGTCTGCTTTACATCAGCACAATTTTGGAAACATAATTTTTTTTTGTTAGGGAGTTATAAGGGTTAAAAGTTGACCAGCGATTTCTCATTTTTGCAACAAAATTTGCAAAACCATTTTTTTTATGGACCACCTCACACTTGAAGTGACTTTGAGGGGTCTATATGACAGAAAATGCCCAAAAGTGACACCATTCTAAAAACTGCACCCCTCAAGGTACTCAAAACCACATTCAAAAAGTTTATTAACCCTTCAGGTGCTTCACAGGAATTTTTGGAATGTTTAAAAAAAATTGAACATTCAACTTTTTTTTCACAAAATTTTTACTTCAGATCCAATTTGTTTTACTTTACCAAGGGTAACAGGAGAAATTGGACCAAAAAAGTTGTTGTACAATTTGTCCTGAGTATGCCGATACCCCACATGTTGGGGTAAACCATTGATTGGGCACATGGCAGAGCTCGGAAGGGAAGGAGCGCCATTTGACTTTTCAATGCAAAATTGGCTGGAATTGAGATCGGAACCCATGTCGTGTTTGGAGAGCCCCTGACGTGCCTAAACAGTGGAAACCCCCACAAGTGACACCATTTTGGAAAGAAGACCACCTAAGGAACTTATCTAGATGTGTGGTGAGCACTTTGAACCTCCAAGTGCTTCACAGAAGTTTATAATGTAGAGCCGTAAAAAAAATTAATATTAATTTTCACAAAAAATGATCTTTTTGCCCCATATTTTTTATTTTCCCAAGGGTAGCAGGATAAATTGGACCCCAAAAGTTGTTGTGCAATTTGTCCTGAGTACGCTGATACTTCATATATGGGGATAAACCACTGTTTGGGCGCATGGCAGAGCTCGGAAGGGAAGGAGCGCCATTTCACTTTTCAATGCAAAATTGGCTGGAATTGAGATCGGAACCCATGTCGTGTTTGGAGAGCCCCTGACGTGCCTAAACAGTGGAAACCCCCACAGGTGACACCATTTTGGAAAGTAGACCCTCTAAGGAACTAATCTAGATGTGTGGTGAGCACTTTGAACCTCCAAGTGCTTCACAGAAGTTTATAATGTAGAGCCGTAAAAAAAAATTAATATTAATTTTCACAAAAAATGATCTTTTTGCCCCAAATTTTTTATTTTCCCAAGGGTAGCAGGATAAATTGGACCCCAAAAGTTGTTGTGCAATTTGTCCTGAGTACGCTGATACTTCATATATGGGGATAAACCACTGTTTGGGCGCATGGCAGAGCTCGGAAGGGAAGGAGCGCCATTTGACTTTTCAATGCAAAATTGGCTGGAATTGAGATCGGAACCCATGTCGTGTTTGGAGAGCCCCTGACGTGCCTAAACAGTGGAAACCCCCACAAGTGACACCATTTTGGAAAGAAGACCCCCTAAGGAACTTATCTAGATGTGTGGTGAGCACTTTTAACCCCCAGTTTCACTAAAGTTTAGAATGTAGCACTGTGAAAATTAAAAAATCATTTTTTCTTTCCACAAAATGATGTTTTAGCCCGCAATTTTTTTTCCCCAAGGGTAACAGGAGAAATTGGACCACAAAAGTTATTGTCCAATTTGTCCTGAGTACGCTGATACCCCATACATTGAGGGGAACCACTGTTTGGGCACACGGCAGAGCTCGGAAGGGAAGGAGCGCCGTTTGAAATGCAGACTTAGATGGATTGGTCTGCAGGTGTCATGTTGCATTTGCAGAGCCCCTGATGCACCTAAACAGTAGAAACCCCCCACAAGTGACCCCATATTGGAAACTAGACCCCCCACGGAACTTATCTAGATGTGTTGTGAGAACTTTGAACCAACAAGTGTTTCACTACAGTTTATCACGCAGAGCCGTGAAAATAAAAAATAATTTTTTTTCCACGAAAATTATATTTTAGCCCCCAAGTTTTTATTTTCTCAAGGGTAACAGGAGAAATTGGACAACAAAAGTTGTTGTCCAATTTGTCCTGAGTACGCTAATACCCCATATATGGGGGGGAACCACTGTTTGTGCGCACGGCAGAGCTCGGAAGGGAAGGAGAGCCGTTTGAAATACAGACTTAGATGGATTGGTCTGCAGGTGTCATGTTGCATTTGCAGAGCCCCTGATGTACCTAAACAGTAGAAACCCCCCACAAGTGACCCCATATTGGAAACTAGACCCCCCACGGAACTTATCTAGATGTGTTGTGAGAACTTTGAACCCCCAAGTGCTTCACTACAGTTTATAACGCAGAGCCGCGAAAATAAAAAATATATTTTTTTCCACGAAAATTATATTTTAGCCCCCATGTTTTTATTTTCCCAAGGGTAAGGCTGGTTTCACACTTGCGTTTTTATCTGCATATAAACGCATGTAAACACGGTAAAACGCATGCGTTTTTATAGAAAAACACAAGAAAACAAGAAAAAACCAAAAAACCCTAACCCTAACCCTACCCCTAACCCTACCCCTAACCCTAACCTGAAATACGTGGCACTGAAATACGTGGCACTGAAATACGTTTATATACGTATATACGTATATAAGTGCCACGATATTTCAGTGGCCACGTATATAAGTGCCACGTATATAAGTGCCACGTATATAAGTGCCACGTATTTCACGTAAATGCCACAATATTTCAGTGGCCACGTATTTAAGTGCCACGTATTTAAGTGCCACGTATTTAAGTGCCACGTATTTAAGTGCCACGTATTTCACGTAAATGCCACGATATTTCAGTGCCATGTATTTCAGTGCCACGTATTTAAGTGCCACGATATTTCAAAGACGTGGCACTGAAAGACGTGGCACTGAAATATCGTGGCACTGAAATACGTGGCACTGAAATACGTGGCACTGAAATATCATGGCACTGAAAGACGTGGCACTGAAATATCGTGGCACTGAAATACGTGGCACTGAAATATCGTGGCACTGAAAGACGTGGCACTGACATATCGTGGCACTGAAAGATGTGGCACTGAAAGACGTGGCACTGAAATATCGTGGCACTGAAAGACGTGGCACTGAAATATCGTGGCACTGAAATACGTGGCACTGAAATATCGTGGCACTGAAAGACGTGGCACTGAAATATCGTGGCACTGAAATACGTGGCACTGAAATACGTGGCACTGAAATACGTGGCACTATGACTGTCAGAAAATGTTCATTAAACGGTTAGGGGTGAGTTTAGGGGTAGGGTTAGGGTTAGGGTTTGGATCCCTTTATCACCTTGATGGTGGTGGGTGACTTTTCAGTGTGTGTTGTTTTTTTTCTATAAAAACGCATGCGTTTTTTACACAAACAAATGCGTTGAGATCGGATGCCATGTCGCGTTTGGAGAGCCCCTGATGTGCCTAAACAGTGAAAACTCCCCAATTCTAACTGAAACCCTAACGCCAACCCTAACCCTAGTCCTAACCCTAGCGCTACTTTCACACTAGCGTTTTTGTTGCATACGTCGCAATGCGTCGTTTTGGCGAAAAAAAGTATCCTGCAAAGTCATCTGCAGGATGCGTTTTTTCCCCATAGACTAACATTAGCGACGTATTGACACACGTCGCAAGCGTCGTGCGACGGTTGCGTCGTGTTGTGGCGGACCGCCGGCAGCAAAAAACGTTACATGTAACTTTTTTTGTGCCGACGGTCAACCATTTCCGACCGCACATGCGCGGCTGGAACTCCACCCCCACCTCCCCGCACCTCACAATGGGGCAGCGGATGCGTGGAAAAACAGCATCCGCTGCCCCCGTTGTGCGGCGCTTGCACAGTATGCGTCGGTATGTCGGGCCGACGCAGCGCGACGGCCCCGTACCGACGCTAGTGTGAAAGTAGCCTAACGGGAAAATGGAAATAAATATATTTTTTTAAATTTTATTATTTTTCCCTAAGGGGGTGATGAAGGGGGATTTGATTTACTTTTATAGCGTTTTTTGGGCGAATTTTTATGGTTGGCAGCCATCACACGCTAAAAGACGCTTTTTATTGCAAAAAATAGTTTTTGCATCACCACATTTTGAGAGCTATAATTTTTCCATATTTTGGTCCACAGAGTCATGTGAAATCTTGTTTTTTGCAGGACGAGTTGACGTTTTTATTGGTACCATTTTTGGGTACATGACATTTTTTGATCGCTTTTTATTCCGATTTTTGGGAGGCGGAATGAACAAAAACCAGCAATTCCTGAAATTCTTTTAGGGGGGGCGTTTATACCGTTCCGCGTTTGGTAAAAAGGATAAAGCAGTTTTATTCTTCGGGTCAGTACGATTACAGCGATAACTCATTTATGTAATTTTTTTATGTTTTGGCGCTTTTACACAATAAAAACTATTTTATATAAAAAAATAATTGTTTTTGCATCGCTTTATTCTGAGAGCTATAACTTTTTTATTTTTCTGCTGATGATGCTGTATGGTGGCTTTTTTTTTGCGGGACAAGATGACGTTTTCAGCGGTACCATGGTTATTTATATCCGTCTTTTTGATCGCGTGTTATTCCACTTTTTGTTTGGCGGTATGAGAATAAAGCGTTGTTTTTTGCCTCGTTTTTTTTTTTTTTTTTTTACGGTGTTCACTGAAGGGGTTAACTAGTGATATAGTTTTATAGGTGGGGTCGTTACGGACGCGGCGATACCAAATATGTGTACTTTTATTGTGTGAATTTTTTTTTAATTTAGATAAAGAAATGTATTTATGGGAATATATATATTTTTTTTCTTTATTTAGGAATTTTTTTTATTTTTTTTTTACACATGTGGAACATTTTTTTTTTACTTTGTCCCAGGGGGGGACATCACAGATCGGTGATCTGACAGTGTGCACAGCACTCTGTCAGATCACCGCTCTGACAGGCACATTGCAGAGGCTTGCCGGCGCCTGCTATGAGGAATTCTCAGCAGACGCCGGCAAGCAGGGTCATCTCATGACCCGGAAGGAGTCCCGCGGCCATCTTGGATCCGGGGACTCCTTCCAGGTCACCGGAGCAGCGCGATCTCATCGCGCTGCTCCGGTGGGAGAGCGCAGGGAGCCCCCGTCCCTGCGCGATCCCCCTCTATGCCGCTGTCACTATTGACAGCGGCATCAGAGGGGTTAAATGCCCGCGATCGGCGACAGTGCCGATCGTGGGCATTGCTGCGGGGTGTCAGCTGTCATATACAGCTGACACCCGCACCCGATCACCGCGGCGCTCAGCGCGAGACCGCGGTGATCGATGCGCCGTACTAGTACTGCGGCTGGCACTAATGCAGTGCCGGCAGCGCAGTACTAGTACGGCGCATGTCGCGAAGGGGTTAAAACCAAGCACAAAATTGTTTTTCTTGTGAAATTCTCAATAACTTTGATGTGTCACATGACGCTCTTCCCATTGAAAATAATAAAGTTGGATCCAAAATGGTTGATTTCAAAATGGCCGCAAACAGGAAGTTGATATCACCAACCATTCCCATTTTATTTAGCTATATCCATATAAATGGCCCACCCTGTATAACAAAAGATTGACTGTAACTTCCAAACAGAACACTGGTCTGAACAGGTACATACTAAGAGTAACCATCTCCATACATAATTAACAAATTAAGTTGCACTTTGTATTTTTTTTTTAATGCTATAGCATGTAAACATGAAATATAAGAAATTTGAATTGCATTACTGATCTTAAAAATAGGAATAAAAGAAGATTCTTAGTACAATTTGGCCAATTCATGCATGCCCAGTAGCCAACGACAAGGCGATCTTCTTGTGCTTAGAACTTATCCTAATCTGATTCCTTTCCTGGCTGAAGCCTGGACTGAGCATTCAAGCATCCCGTGCTGGTTTTAATTACAGCAGGATCCCACCTACATATATTTATAAATACAGGCTATCCCAGTGGAGGGGGTTGGTGTGCAAATGAAGACTGGAGGCTGCGTTTTCTTTCAGGCACAGCACGTCCCGAAGCCTGGAAGAGCTCATTACCATAACAGAATAAAAGATGACTTCTGCACATCAAGATTGCAGTTATGGGCATACAGGTATGACTTCTTTAATTATTCTATTACCTGTATACACATACTAATATGTAAAAATGTCCCAAGAGGTGATAAATTCCTTTTAATTTTTTTGTTAATTTTTTTTTAATGGCACACTGTACAAAAAAGGTTTTCCAACCCCACTATGTGTAGATGAGATTTGAAACCCAAAGACTCACATTATACTGTATTTTATTGCAGGATCTTGCTGCCAATTCGGCAACCCAACTGCTGCTGCATCTGTTTCCAACGGATGATTACTGGACATGTAAACTTTGCCTAAGTATGCACTTGTTCACCGAATATAATTAGATATGTATACTGTATCTACCTAGGATGGGTTCACATATAATTTGCAACTCATCATATCAAAATTGAAACCAAAATTGATGCAAAAAACCATTAGTTATCACCAAACTTTTTTTATCCTGTTTTTCTAGACCTGGCTAGGAGCCAGATTGAAGGTTGGCCCCAGAATCATCATTTGGACCTGTGTGGCACATCAACCGATGCACCAAAAAAGTGAGAAATTAATTGAAAACAATGGGATCAGTTTCTTGATCACTCTCCATCCAGAGTTTCAGTAAGAAGCAAGATTGAAAATATATGATAAGGCTGGCTATATGTTTACGAGGTCTTGGCTGTCACTTATTTATCTACCTCCCAGTTTAAGCTTATGATCCAACTTATCTGTGTCGAATTTGGGGAGCTGACCCACTATATGTCCCAACTTCAGCTGTTTCTGTGCTCTCAGAACACAAATCGAATTGAATGTAACAGTGGAATAAAGAGCCAACAGATCCCTCTTCTATAGTACTGTCTATATAAAGAATGAAAGCAATGCTCGGACTTTAGGTCTTGTGACTTTGGAGCCATCATACTGTATGGAAGAGAAAGTACCGTAGAGGCATGATACTATTTGTTGGGCACTGTCCGGGCATCAGAATGTATGACCAGTGTGGCTACCATGCTATGTTAGAACAATAATGGTGTCATGGCACAGTTGCAACATATCCCGGGGCTAGGGGCTCCTTCCCTATCCCTAAGCTAGGGGCTCCCTGCTCCCAGAATTACTTCTGATGGTCAAGACGCTATGGTCACATGCCTTTCTGAGCTCCTGAATCAGCAATTATCTGTCTCCTCGTCCACCCAGGCAAGTGGGGAGATGTTGTGTATATGAATACACAAATCAGACTTACAAGGGAAGACGTACAGGGATAAATGAAACTACCAATCATACAAATATGCACTTTCAAACAACAGAGTGAAACACCAGGAAGTAAAGGAAGAGAAAACCAAATAGGAGAGGATGAGGATGTGCACACAGACAAATCACCAAGCAACAGTCTCCTGAACAACGCTCCAGAACACCTCCTCAAACCAACACCTCCAGTTGATAAAGGTAATATGAATTCTTTACATTTTGCATGTTTTTCTCAAGCAACTCTCTCTCTCTCTATACAGTTGAAACTATACAGTTGACACTATATAAAAAGACACATATGGATGTTTTTCTGACATGAAATCAGAATAAATCTTTCTGGTTTTATGTCAATTAGTATTTCCATAATTATTAAGATTTGCCAAATGCCAGAATAATAAGAGAGAATGTTTTAAGGCATGTTTATTATTATTATTATTATTGGTTTTTTTTTATCGCCCTTTATTGCATTTTAATGCAATGTTGCGGCAACCAAAAAAACGTAATTCTGGTGTTTTGACTTTTTTCTCATTACACTGTTTAGCAATCGGTTAATTATTTTGTTATATTGATAGATTGGGCGATTCTGAATGCGCTGATACCAAATATGTATATATTTGATTTATTTTTTGTTGTTTTATTTTGAATGGGGCGAAAGGGGGGTGATTTGAACTTTTATATATTTTTTATAAATATTTTTTAAAACTTTTTTTTTACTTTTGGCATGCTTCAATAGTCTCTATGGAAGACTAGAAGCTGCCATAATCTGATCGGCTCTGCTACATACAGGCGAAGATCAGATCATCTGTATGTAGCAGAATAGCTCACTTGCTATGAGTGTCGACCACTGGGCTGTGCTCACAGCAATCCGGCAGTTGCAACCATAGAGGTCTGCTGGAGACCTCTGGTTGTTATGCCAACCCATCGGTGACCCGCGATCACGTGACGGGGTCATCAATGGGTGGGATTTCCGGCGCGCTTGCCGGGAGCGCGTGTTAAATGACGCTGTCAGAGATTGACAGCGGCATTTAACTAGTTAACACCCATGGGTGGATTAGGATTCCACCCACGGCTGTTAGAGACATGTGCCGGAAAAGATGTGGTCTCAGCACCAGAGGGTATCCAACATCGGCATTCTATCACTTCCGATGTCGGAAAGAGGTTAAACAACTGTAGGAGGGTGGTGCTGTTATGAACAGTAAAGAACATGCTGTTAGTTTAACAGACTGCACCCCCTTGTCTTGCGTGATGGAATGTTCTTCTCCTCCCCTGCAATATACTGTATAATGGACCGGACTGTGCAGATAGCAGGGGTGGAGCCTGAACTGTATGTGTGAGCTGAGGCTGCTGCAGAGAGAACTTTGTGCTAATAGCTGCAAGAGGACCCACAGCCTGTAACGGAGTGGACTTGTGAGATTTGACAGACTTTTCCGGGTGCAGTGAGGGTGGCTGTCCTGTGTTAGTTCGAGGAGCCACGTAGATACTGAAAAAGGGATTTACAGTTTCCAGGAGCACCTCCAGGACCCAGAAGCAAGGAGAAGACCACGTTTCACGGAGCTGGCAGAGAGCCGTGCGCACCACCGTACTAGACTGCTGGGGGCCCCCATGACTGGATCTGAGTCCCCAACATCACCGTGAGTTTGTTCCTGTTTGGTGCACATGTCAGGGCCTAGTGTAGGCTTCAATAGTCAGTACACAGCAGCCGTGTGGCCTGCTTAGTAAAGGCCAGGGAGGTTATACATAGAGTAGCATAATTCTTTGTTTATTGTTTGCATTTACTTGTGTAACATATATTGAGTCTGTAACAGTTGGAGCACCGTGCTATTTTACGGACAAGCTAAAGAATATAACTTATAAATTATCTTTTGCCATTGCATACCCGTTTGCATCTTCCTCATTCACTTCATTCCTTGCCTTCCAATAAATCTACCCTTTGTTGTTTGCACCTCATCTTGTGTACAGTAGTCTTCCTGCACCGTGGTGGTCCTCTGTCCATTGCTTCACAACCACCTATCGACTAAATGCAAGATAATCAGCAGTTGTTTACTGACCTGTTTAGATCGCCCTACTTTACTTTCATAAGCAATGAACGATACCCAATACCATGACAAGAAAATCTTCATTCATATCATTGTTCTCGGCAGCACACATTTTGCTAACACAAGACAATGTGCTGCTGAGAATGAAGATTATTTTTAAGCCAACTAAAAATGTATCAGACCTGACAAATGAGCATTGTTTTTGTTCCTCGAGTCATGGCCTGATTGAAGGGAACAAGCTTTCGTAAGGAAGCACATTCATTAATTATCGGCTGCTAGTTTGCCTGTTCTCGATCAGCGGGAAGAAGATGAATGAAAATCTTTTGCTTTCTTAGCAAACGAGCTTCTACCCTGAGGTCATAATGGATATCCTATAAGCGGAAGAGTGTGAATGCCTGACATTCTGTGATTGATGTGTGTGTTTGGTAGCCTTGTAGACAAGCGGAAACATATTTTAAAGGGAACCTGTCACTAGACTTCAGAAGAAGAAACCAACACTCTGGAGACATAGAGCCTTAATACCCTTCAAAACAAACCTAAATCTGTTGGACAACAAAGACGATACTTGGACAAAGTACTGAACACATACGTCTTAATCACTGAGTTCAGTTTTTTTTAGTTGAGTCCTATTGTAACAGGTGTATAAAACCAAGCTCTTCGCCATGCAATCTGCTTTTACAAACATTTGTAAAGAAATGGCTCGTTTTAGGCCAGGTTCACATGTACTGTAATGCTGTATATTTTTTTTTTCGCTTTAAATTTTTTTTATACAGAAAATCTGTTGGGTGTAACATGTCAAAGCAATGTGGATGTGATTTCACAAAAACTCATGTTTCTGTGTATTTAAAGATGCAGTTTAACTGTGATTTTTTTTATAAGGTTTTTAATAGAAAATTGTAAAAAAAAGTATCTAAAAATGCATTTTTTTTAAAGTGCAGAATCCCATTACTTCTGTACTAAGAAAAAACTCATAAAATGTTGTGTGAAATCTTCACCAAACACACAGCAAATAAACAGTAATCACAGCAGATTCTCAATGCATATTTTGTTGTGGATTCCTGTAGAAACAAATGAAATGGGGAAAAAAGCTGAACAAGGCCTTAAGGAGCTCACTAAATCGGAGACTGGTACTGTGATTAGATGCCAACTAAGTGGCATACCACAAAGACACAAAGCGAGACACGGATTGTGGCAGAGCATAGAGCATATAAATCGTAAATGCTCTACTGAACCAATAATTGCAGGGTTCTAAACCTCCATTGGTATTAATATCAGCACAAAAACTGGGAGCTACATGGCATGGCTTTCCATGGATAAGCCTTACATCACCAAGCACAACGCCCAGTTTCAAATAGACATCAGAGGCTGTAATGGAGCAATGTTGTCTTGGATGCAATAATTACCAGAGATTAGTCTGCAGACAAATTGGAATTAAACTGAAAAAAATGAACTGGAGTATAAGTTGATATGCATGCAAAATAGGAGCATGTTCACAATGACCATAAAACAGACAAAACCAAAGACAGAAACAAAATAAACATACTGTTGTGCTGAAACGTTTACAAACCCCGGCAGATTTTTTTTGCTTTCTTGGCCTTTTTTCAGAGAATATGAATGATAACACTAATACTTTTTCTCCACTCACGGCCAGTGCTTGGGTGAAGCCATTTATTGTCAAACTACTGTGTTTTCTCTTTTTAAATCATAGTGACAACCCAAAACATCCAAATGAACCTGATCATAAGTTCACATACCCCATATCTTAATACCGTGTATTGCCCCCTCTAACATCAATGACAGCTTGAAATCTTTTGTGGTAGTTGTGGATGAGGTTCTTTATTTTCTCAGAGGGTAAAGCTGCCCACTCTTCTTGGCAAAAAGCCTCCAGTTCCTGTAAATTCCTGGGCTGTCTAGCATGAACTGCGCACTTGAGTGGCTCAATGATATTGAGGTCAGGAGACTGAGATGGCCACTCCAGAACTTTCACTTTGTTCTGCTGTAGCCAATAACAGGTCAACTTGGCCTTGTGTTTTGGATCGTTGTAATTTTGGAACATCCACATACGTCCCATGCACAGCTTCCGGGCTGATGAGTGCACATTTGCCTCCGGTATTTGCTGATAATGCGCTGCATTCATCTTTCCTTCAGCTTTGACCAAGTTTCCTGTGCCTTTGTAGCTTACACATCCCCAACACATCAGCGATCCACCTCTGTGCTTTACAATAGGAATGGTGTTCCTTTCATCATAGGCCAAAAAGTTCAATTTTGGTCTCATCGCTCCAAATTACCTTGTTCCAGAAGTTTTGAGGATTTTCTCTGTGCTGTTTTGCGTATTATAGGCAAGATACTTTGTGGCATTGGGTCAGTACTGGATTTCTTCTGGCAACTCGACCATGCAGCCCATTTTTCTTCAAGTGCCTCCTTATTGTGCATCTTGAAACAGCCACACTGCTAGTTTTCAGAGAGTCCTGTATTTCAGCTGATGTTATTTTTGGGTTTTTCTTAGCATCCCGAACAATTTTCCTGGTAGTTGTGGACAACATTTTTGTTGGTCTACCTGACCATGGTTTTGTTTTTTACAGATACCATGATTTTCGATTTGTTAATCACAGGTTTCCTTGGATATCTTTTTGTATCCCTTTCCTGTTTTATACAGTTCAACTACTATTTCCCGTAAATCCGTTGACAATTCTTTTGCCTTCCCCATGACTCACAATACAGAAACGTCAATGGCTACGGACCCCTACTCTTCTCAATCTATACACTTGGCCTGGGACAATTCACAAAGTCCCATGGATTCCAGTACCACCTTTATGCTGAAGACACTCAGATCTACCTCTCTGGCCCAGACGTCACCTCTCTGTTGTCCTGAATCCCAGAGTATCTATCAACCATATCCTCCTTCTCCTCTCGCTTCCTCAAACTCATTGTGGATAATCTGAACTCATCATCTTTCCTCGATCTCACAGATCTTTCTCACCTGGTCTATCTATCACAATAAATGACATCATGCTTTCCCCCGACCCAGAAGTTCGCTGCCTCGGAGTAACTCTCGACTCTGCCCGGTCCTTCAAACCGCACATCCAAGCTCTTTCCACCTCCTGTTGCCTCCAGCTCAAAAATATTTCCAAAATCTGTCCTTTCCGTAACCCTCAATCTACTAAAATGCTTGTGCATGCCCTCATCATCTCCCGCCTCGACTACTGCAACATCCTTTTCTGTGGCCTCCCTGCTAACACTCTCGAACCTCTCCAGTCCATCCTTAACTCTGCGGCCCAACTAATTCATCTCACTCCTCCGCTTCTCCCCTCTGCAAATCTCTTCACTGGCTCCCATTCCCACAACATATCCAGTTCAATTTACTAATACTGACCTACAAAGCCAACCATAACTTGTCTCCTCCATATGAGTCGCCCGCCAGGGCCGTGGGGTACTCGATACCGGGTCCGGTCGGCTTAAAGGGGATGTCACGGTGGCGGCGACCTGGTCCGTGGCCCTGGGCGCCCATGTTAAAGGGAAAGTTTTTAAAGGGGTTTTTGAATAAAGTTTGTGTTCGTGACACCACCTGTGGTATTCGTTCAGTGGGGACCGATGCTTCGTAAAGGGGTCCACTGGGGTGACGTTAAGGCAGGTGAGATAATATAATTTCCCACAGGTGAAGTAGGTCCCCAGGGCTCCCGGTATGTAGGTGAAGATGGTGAGTGGTGCAGTAAAGAACAGAGGATACGGGTTTGAAGTCTCTTTACCTGGTTTACTGAAGGCTTCAGGCAACCGCAGTCCAGGGCACCAGATCACAGGTACAGGAAGGGTCCGGCCAGCTTGGAAGTGAATTCAGAGTCCCCTTTACCAGGTGGAGTTAAATGCCTTCCTATTAGCGCGGTGGTGTTGTAGTCCCTTACTGCCTATGGATTTTGGCAAGGTCCTCACAGTTCTCTCTGTCCTCATTAAAGGTGGGACAAAAACCCGTATGACAGGTGGCTCGAGCCTTTTTACAGGGTCTTTATCACGACCCGGGCTCTATGCGCCACTGTGTCTCCTGGTTATTAGGGCAGACAGGTGATGTGTAATCCAGCTGTCCTGCCGATTTCTGCTGTGCATTCTAGAGCCTGACACCTCGGTCATCCGGCTATTGGAATCTGCGCGATGCTAGGGAGGTAGCCCAGTCGCAGCTGTCCTCCCCAATTGTCACTCTCCTGTGCTTCGCTTTCCTGCACACTCACTAAACCCTGTTCTTCCTTCTGTATATCACTATCCAGGAGCTGCAGCACCTCAGGCTGCATGGCCCCTCACATTGCTCTCTGCCTCAGACTGTTCCAGTCTGCTGTCTGGCACGAACTAACTATCTTTCCCTCCAGACCAGAATATATATATGGGGAGCCACCCTTAAGCAGGATCAGAGCTCCCCCTTCTGGCCTGGAGTGTGAACATGTTGTGTGCTTTGTGATTACCTGATAAGAAGATCTTCCTTCGCTTCCAAGCGTGACATCACTCTCCCCGTGAGGAAAGCAATGCCACTGTTACAACCAGGACCCTGGGGTGTCACACTCCCCCCTTTAGATCCAGTTCTCCCGGACTGGGAAAAGAAAACAACAGTTACAGGTGAAATAAAAGACATACAAAATATTTAAATGCATGTAAACAAGTAAAACAGGTTAATTAATGTAAACTTGTGCTTCCCTTTATGGGAGGTAATTGATACTTGAACGTTGCTGGAACATACAGTATATACAAAAATATGAATAACTTTTCAAAAATAGAACTTTTACTATAAAACGGCGACTACCCTTACGGGTATACTACTTAAGATTTTTTTAATTTAAAGTGCAAAACCAAACATCAGCTTTACCTTCATTTTCCTACTCTCACTATAATTCTTCAACACTATCTGAGTACTTTTCCTATCTCGCATGCAAAATACTATCTATTTTCCTTACAGGGTAACTTATTGGACTACATATTCTGACTTTCTGACACATTTTAACAACAATAAACATTTTTGTCATTTTAAAGTGCAACATATTCAAGTCATTTTAACTGTATAACAGCAGCAACGATGCGAGGAACCCATCATAAACCCCCAACGTAGGACTTGGCGGGCTACAAGGCATATATCCAGACCCGGTGTTCATCCACGCCAGATGGTTTTGCTCTTCAGGTCTCAGGAACAAATCAACTTTTAAGACATTAGCAATTGTTTCTTTAACGGTTGTTTGTAAAACCAGTAGGAAGCACCTAAGTAGGTGCCAACTATGTACAAGAGAGTTAGTTTGTGTACCATTCACTGTCCATGGCCTCAATGTCTTTAAACAAATAACTGAAAGGTTAACGGAAACCTTGTCAGATTAAACAAAACTTTTTAAACTGGTAACTTATTCACAGTCAGGTTCTTCTTTCTCATTTACTTTGGTTGTTTCCATGGTAGCACTTGGCATTGGCTTCTTCCTGGCCTGGGAAGTTCATGGGCCAAAGTTACTCCTGGGAACACATAAAGATCATGGCTTTTGTACTCATGAACTGTCAGGTCATGTCCTGCGATAGGGCTCTGTGTGGCCTGGGTACACATGGTAACTGGTGCTGTAGCCACTGCAGTCTCAGTAGTTGTCATAGTGCAAACTGTCATTTTGGTAAAGGCTTTAGGGGTTGGTGTCACAGTTGAAGCAGTAGTTGTGACCACTTTGGCACTAGATGGTGCTGCTGGTGTCTTAGGCCTAGTGCCCTTTAAATTAGGAGCAGAGTCTTCGTACTTTCTCACATTCAAGGCATACCATCCCTTGTCACCAAAATGCCGGGTGTAAGTTACAGTGTCCCCTGGATTCAAGTCCCTGTCCGGGTGTCCTTCCCTGAGGTGAGATTCCACATCTCTCCTGTTTTTGGGACACTGCGGCTTACGCCGCTGTCCCCTGACTGCTGCGCCTTCCCCTGTGTAACAAGCAGATCTCCCATTCTGTGGCCAAATAGAATATGGGGTTAACTCCCTGCAGAGGGGGCGGGGCTTATCCCCTGCTCCTGGCGCCCGGAAGTGCTGATAGCACATCCGATCCCTGGACCCGGACCTGTTTCCCGCCCTCCCTCCCCTTTTTGTTATGGTTTGTTTCAGTCGCAGCTGCGGAAGGGTGGAGTTTTGTTGGTGGTGAAGATACCTGCCCGGGAGTCCGGAAGGCAGTTAATCTCCCTACACCCAAATTTGTTGGCAGATATTGCCTGTTTTTATAAGCTGCGACCAAATATTTTACCCAAAGTTAAAAGATGGAAATTTTATGCTTATATTTCCCAATAAAAGTTTTCAAGTTTGATAATTTGTTTGTGTCACTTAATGGGAGAAAACTGTTATGGGTCGTAGCAGTCAACAAACACCTCTGGATACAGGTCTGGCTCTTTTATGAACCTCCAGCTTCTTTTCAGTCTGAAGGCTACTACAGTGCCCTGCCTCAGAGGGGCCTGGTTTGTCTCTGCGGGCCTGAGCTTTAGCGTGCAGATCTTTTTGTCTAATGCTTTACGCCTGGCCTGGTGTTCTTTATCTTTCTTTTCCCACTCTTGTGCAAGATGCTGCTGATATTCCCCCCAGCTGAGGACTTCCATCACTTCTCCTTCTTTTCTCAACCCCATGGAACCCAATGAGATCTGTGCCACAAAGAATTTGTGTTTGCAATCATTTTCAGGAAGAAACTGAGTATTATCTGACAGAATTGCAGGGGTGTCAATACTTTTGGCCACAACTGTACCTCTCCTGGTATACTGGTGGGCTGAATCGGGGCTCCCATGCTACTTTCCATACCCGAGGCCTGGTCCTATTCCCCCAGGATCTGAACCCGACCGGATTCACAGCATGGCGGTGCAGCTAGTGGGCCCACTAGGAGTTCCTCGGCTACTGGGGCTGGGTTGGTCTCCTTACCTGCCGCTGCGGTGTCTCCGATGCCGGTCTCCTCTGTTGACAACAAGGGCCACCGGATAGGACTCTGCTCCTGCGTCCGCAAAAGTTGGTCGCTGAGCTCTTCCACCTCTGCCTTCAGGAACTCTGGGACCACTGGTGACGGCTCGCCACGGCTTCCATCCTGGTACCTGGAGGAGTCCTTCAAGGGCGGAGATTCTTCTTCCTCCTTCTCCCGCCATTCAGGATCAGGAGGCGGATCTCGCTGGCTGACGGGCATGTCCTCAGGGTGCAAAAGTATTTGGAATGGGCGGCCATTGTTTATGCAACGCACAGCTAGTCCCCACCCACGATGGCGCACTTTTCTTTCTCCTGCGCCCCTCGTGGCGCTATAATGGCAGCAGTCTCACAACAAATTAGTCTCTGAGGCGCACAAGACCCATTTCAAAGGGTCAGTCCATCCTGTTCGTGACTCCAAGAATGAGTCGCCCGCCAGGGCAGTGGGGTACTCGGTACCAGGTCCGGTCGGCTTAAAGGGGAATGTCATGGTAGTGGCCGCCTGGTCCATGGCCCTGGGCACCTATGTTAAAGGGAAAGTTTTTAAAGGGGTTTTTGAATAAAGTTTGTGTTTGTGACGCCACCTGTGATATTCGGTCAGTGGGGACGGACGCTGCTTAAAGGGGTCCACTGGGGTGATGTTAAGGCAGCTGAGATGGTATAACTTCCCACAGGTGAAGTAGGTCCCCAGGGCTCCCGGTATGTAGGTGAAGATGGTGAGTGGTGCAGTAATGAACGGAGGACACGATTTTACAGTCTCTTTACCCGGTTTACTGAAGGCTTCAGGCAACTGCAGTCCAGGGCACCAGATCACAGGTACAGGAAGGGTCTGGCCAGCTTGGAAGCAAATTCAGAGTCCCCTTTACCAGTTGGAGTTAAAAGCCTTCCTATTAGCGTGGTGGTGTTGTAGTCCCTTACTGCCTATGGCTTCTGGCAAGGTCCTCACAGTTCTTTCTGTCCTCCTTAAAGGTGGAACACAAACCCGTTTGACAGGTGGCTAAAGCCTTTTTACAGGGTCTCTATTATGACCCAGGCTCTATGCGCCACTGTGTCTCCTGGGTAATAGGGCAGACAGGTGATGTGTAATCCAGCTGTCCTGCCTGTTTCTGCTGTGCCTCCTAGAGTCCGACACAACCTTGGTCTTCCGGCTACCGAAATCTGCGCTCTGCCAGGGAGGTACCCAGTTGCAGCTGTCCTCCCCAACTGTCACTCTCTTGAGCTTTGCTCTCCTGCACGCTCACTAAACACTGTTCTTCCTTCTGTATATCACTATCCAGGAGCTGCAGCACCTCAGGCTGTTTGGCCCCTCACATTGCTCTCTGCCTCAGACTGTTCCAGTCTGCTGTCTGGGACGAACTAACTATCTTTCCCTGCAGACCAGAATATATATATAGGGGAGCCACCCTTAAGCAGGATCAGAGCTCCCCCTTCTGGCCTGGAGTGTGAACATGTTGTGTGCTTTGTGATTACCTGATAAGATCTTCCTTCGCTTCAAAGTGTGACATCACTCTCCCCATGAGGAAAGCGATGCCACTGTGACAACCAGGACCCTGGGGTGTCACATATACTGTATATTTCTGAACTAATCTCACGATATCTTTCCTCACGTAACCTCCGGTCCTCCCAAGACCTCCTTCTCTCCTCCACATTTATTCGTTCCTCACCTAATCGCCTCAAAGACTTCCCCCAAATATCCCCCATTCTCTGGAATTCTGTGCTCCAACATGTCTGACTATCAACCACATTCGGATCCTTCAGATGGAACCTGAAAACCCACCTCTTCAAGAAAGCTTACAGCCTGCAATGACTCCGCTGCCTCCTCACCACTACCAGAGCTACAGCTTTGCCAACATCAGAGTTGCTGTAACCCCTAAATCTACTGTCTCCTTTCCCGCCATCCTGTAGAATGTAATCCCACAAGGCCAGGGTCCTCTCCTCTCTGTATCAGTCTGTCATTGTTACTTTGCTTACTGTGATATCTGTAATTTGTATTTAACCCCTTCTCATGTACATCACCATGGAATCAATGGTGCTATATGAATAAATAAATAAATAGATAATAATGGCTGGATGAAAGATGCCAGAGTCTGTCTGGATCCCAGAAACTCACTCAGCTTTTATGCACACACTGATTACAAGCAAACAGGTCACAGGTTAAGATGATACCTTTAGTAGCCATTCAAACCCATTTGTGTCAACATCTGTGCATGTTATCAGGCCAAAATCACCAGGGTATGTGAACTTTTGATCAGGGTTATTTGGATATTTTGGATGTTATTATGATTTAAAGAGAGAAAACACAGTAGTTTGACAATACATGGCTTCACCCAACCACTATACATTAGTGGTGAAAAAGTTTTGGTGTTATCATTCATATTCTCTGAAAAAAAGCCAAGAAAGCAAAAATTCTACAGGGGTATGAAAACTTTTGAGCACAACTGTATACCTTGCTGCAAGTAAATAAGTAAAAGCAATAGTGCATATAAATAATATTAAGTACTTAAATAACACTGTTTTTGAACAAAAAAAGCATAAAAACCATTCCACCAATGTATGAGAGACGTTTAATAAAGATTTCCCCTGACCCACTTCTACTTATCAAAGCATGCTGCAACTGCACATGTGTAATGATATAAGTCTCTATAGGTTACGTGCCAGTTTGCAACTCAGAACTGATAATGGTCTTAATTCTACAGGTGCTGAAGTGGTGTGAGGTTTGATAATGGACCCAGTGGCATACAGAGCAGTCATGAAGTTCCTTTTCTTGAAAGGTTGCACACCAAAGAAGACATACGATGAGATGAAAGAGGTTTATGGTGTTGATTGCCCATCATATGATGTAGTCAAGAACTGGCATCGTCAATTCAAATGTGGTTGGACTTCGGTAAAAACAGCTCCAATTTCAGGGCGACCCCACTCTGCTATTGATGAAAACACCATCCAGCATGTGGAGGTCGCCATTTTGGAAAATCGACGCATAACCATTTGCCACCATGGTCTAAGATTAGTGTGGGATCCATGGAAAAAATCATCCAAGACCATCTTCACTTGCATAAGGTATCTGCTCCCTGGATTCCCGAGTTGCTCACACCTTTCCAGAAGAAGGAACGAGTCGAATGCTCTCAGACTCTATTGACGATGTGCCATGGAAACCAGGAGGACTTTTCAACAGACTGATCACACAGGATGAAAGCTGGGTCCATCACTATGATCCTGAGACTAAAAGCCAGTTGATCTAATGAAAGCGTCATGACTCACCACCTCCAAAGAAGGCACGTGCCCAACCCACGGCAGCCAAAGTCATGCTCACAGTATTTTCGGACCAGCACAGAGTAGTATTGATGGATTTCCTAGCAAAGGGTACAATGATCACTGGGGTATACTATGCTTCGCTGCTGCGGAAATTGTGGGAGGCCATCAAAACCAAGAGATGTGGCATGCTCACCAAAGGTGTCCGCCTTCTGCAAGATAATGCACCAGTTCACAACTCACATGTTGCCCAAATGGAAGCATGCTGCCGTGGCTTTGAAATTATTACTCACCCGACCTTGCACCATTGGACTTCCACCTTTTTCCAACAATGAAGTTATTTTTGAAGGGCAAGCATTTTCCAGATGATGATACTGATTTCCGAAGTCACAATGAAGCTTTTGGGTAACCTGTCGACTTCTACAAGCGAGGTGTTTACAGTTGCTTAAAGAGATGGGAGAAGGGTGTGTCTCTAGGTGGTACCTATGTAGAGAAGGACTAATAACTGTGCAAAGTTTCTTTGCTCTCAGTCCACAGAAAGTGGGTCAGGGGAAATCTTTAATGAATGCCCCCTGTAAAGGTTTTAATACTAGAGATTAGGACCATCCTGAATTTGGGTACACCTTGAAGTTGGTAGGAATGGCTTTTACACTTTTTTTAAAATCAAAAACAGTGTTTACTAAGGACCCAATGTTGTTTATGTGCACTATTGCTTTTACATATTTACTTGCAGCAGGGTATGTGTTTATATGGTTTCTGTCTTGGGTGTTGCAGACAACATGGGCAACGTCATGAGAAGACTTTCAAGAGGGAACCTCACACCGGTCCTACTCCCAGGATTATAATGTGGGGTGGCATAATGTACGTAGTCGGACCTCTCTAGTCTTTCTCCCAGATACACTAACAGCTTGTCATTACATTGATTTGGTCTTGGAGCCAGTGTTACACACATTTCTCCAAAGTGTCCCAAGAGCCATTTTTCAACATGACAACTCAAGGCTACTGTCAGCAGCCTATATGGTCTGAATGTGCTACCATGACCTGCAGCGTCTCCAGACTTGTCTTCCATTTAACACATCTGGGGCGCCATTGGCTGTTAATTGCACAAGGAGTTGCTAGCAGCAGATCTTGATGATTTGCCCAAGTGCATTCAACATGCAGAATATACCTCAGACAACAATAATCTCATTGATAAGAGCCGAGGTTATGAGTGTTGGGATCTCTACATGTGTGACTCATTCTCAATGCTGAAAAAAAATCGAGATGTTTCGAAAATGTTTACTTTTTTCCATCATTTGCATATCATTAACATATCTATCTTGTGATTTCAATAACTACATGATTTGTAATTTCAATATTGACGAGTGTACTGTATGTGCTGTATGTGTGTGCAGTGTGTGTGTGTGTGTGTGTGTGTGTGTGTATATATATATATATATATATATATATATATATATATATATATGGAGGGCAATGAATATTAATTTCTTCCTGGTATGATTGATTAGCCCCATCCCCTCGTTGGTATGATTGGCCCCATCCCAGTCCAGTCCTGGTATCCATGGCCCCATCAGAAAAGATTTAAAAAAAAACCTTTACTCTTACCTTCCTCCGCTCCCTCGCAGTTGCAGCATCCTGCTCCAGTGCCAACAGCTGCTTAATGCGGTTCCGGTGAGTATTCCGGCAGCTGTGCTCTGCTTGTGAGCAGCGCATAATGTCTCTGCCATGTGCTGCTTACAAGCATTAAGCAGCTGTTGGCACCGGAGCAGGACGCTGCAACTGCGAGGGAGCGGAGGAAGGTAAGAGTAAAGGTTTTTTTTTTTATCTTTTCTGATGGGGCCATGGATACCAGGACTGGGATGGGGCCAATCAATTATACAAGGAACTGGATGGGGCCAATCAATCATACCAGGAACTGGATGGGGCCAATCAATCGTACCAGGAACTGAATGGGGCCAATCTAACGTACCAGGAACTGGATGGGGCCAATAAATCGTACCAGGAACTGAGTGGGGCCAATCAATCGTACCAGGAACTGGATGGGGCCAATCAATAATACCAGGAACAGGATGGGGCCAATCAATCATACCAGAAACAGGATGGGGCCAATCAATTATATCAGAATATAAATGGGACCATGCATACCAGGACTGGGATGGGGCCAATCATACCAGAATAAGGATGGGGCCATGCATACCAGGATAGGGATGAGGAGATCATGCATACCAGGATGGGGATGAGGAGCCATGCATACCAGGATAGGGATGAGGGGGCCATGCATACCAGGATGGGGATGAGCGCCATGTGTAAGGGTAGGCCAGGCGGGTAGTCGTGGCTGAGGACTTCTGCTCCATCACAGACTTTTGCTCCATAACACCCTGGCCTCCCCTCACATACACTCCATGACTCCTAGTCAGCATACCTGCTGCTCCTTTAGTATGTGTATCTGTGTCTCCAGGTCCAACTCCTTCAGAGTATTTTCTTATCTTCAGGGGAATCTCTCCTCAGACGATTTCACACAAACAGAGACACAGTCCATTGCAACTTTCGACTGAATAACTTTACTAACTTCAAGACACAGCACAACCATTCTAAGCAGTACACGTCTTCTTCTTTCCCTGCACTATTCTTCCTGTCACACAGCACGTATCCGGGTCGTACCGTACCTCACGGTTTCTCAGAGTCTTCCCTGTTCAGCTCTATCACGGTCAGGCATCCTGTAATCTGTTTCGCCCCAGACACAAGCCCTTCAGTCCCTGAAATCAGCTGCAAACAGGCGAGAGTCCTGCCCTTCTGTCCTGGCTTTTTCTTCTGCCTCTGTCCAAATGCTGCTGTATCCTATTGGTGTGGATGGCTTGGCTCTTGCCTAAACCGTTACATGGTCACTGCTATTGCTGCTGTCACTGCTGCAATCTTCCCCACTGACCCTGCATTGCTGAGCTTGCTCTTAAACGTTACGGGGCCTTTCTTCTCTCTCGGCTGGCCTTCCTGGCCCTGATGCTGCCTGACTGGACCTTGGACTTCTGTAGAGCTGACTGCCCTGACAGGGCGCTCCCGCCCAACTGATTCAAATTTCCAGATGTTTCCCAGATTAAATGCCGTTAGCTCCTCCCACTTAACTATTTACAAGCTGAATAACTCTGCACTCCCATCTAGTTGCCAAACTGGGGTACTATGCTTTCCCTACAACAATAACAGTAATCATACAAAGCAACTGGTACCATAAATAGGCACAATATGAATGATTTACAATAGCATAACAAGGAAGGCAAACATTCATATTTACGGACACCTCCTTGCTCCCCTTACACATGCATACCAGGATAGGGATGAGGAGACCATATTTACCAGGATAGGTGATCTTAAGTACAGAATTGATCACATTTTTTGCTTCAGTTTCTTTTTCCCTAATTTCCTCCTCTAAAACTTAGGTGCGTCTTATGGTCCGATGAGTTTTCTAGTCCGAAAAATACAGTATATATATATAGTATATATATACATATATATATATATATATATATATATATATATATATATATATATATATATATATATATATATATATATAAAATATATATATATATGTATATTTCAAGCCTACATCCACAGACCAGTGGTCAATTATCCAGGATGTTGTTCAGAAACTGTGTGTCTGCTTCGATGCTGCTTTATAGGCATGGGATGGTGTCACAATAAATATCAATGTAGATTTCTCATTTGTTCATTCATTTTGCATTTTTTTAATTAATAAAAATAAACTATTAACACTTCTATTTTTTATTGCATTCCTACTTTGCAGCATTTCTCACATCTGCCTAAAAGTACTATGCATATGAACAATATAATATATATAATAATGCCCGTTTGTACCACCTCACAGGATAATGCCTCCTTTGTGTTCTGATGTGTTCTGACATGGCAATACTGCTCTTTTAATTCATTCCTAAATTGCCCAATGAATTTTCTTTTTTAAATTGTAATTTTTATTTAAATACATTTTTCAATCTTTACAGGAAAAGAAAAAGATTTAGCAATTTTTAATTTTTCACTATCATTTATAGTTTGTCAACCAATAGTATTCTATAATAATACTTTAACTTTACCTTTGAATTGCCCAATGAATTTTAAGATTCCTCCTTAGTACATGTCCCACCAGGGCCGGGACAAAATATTTTGGTGCAGATGAAGCCAATGATTCACCCCCTTCCAACCCAAAGCAAAGGAATGGCTCAAAGACTAAGGACCCATAATCCACATACCCCCTTCCCCTCCGATGGGTTAGGTAGCAAACTCTAATGATCACTTCCACTAGAATTGTTACCTTTTCGCAAAATTTTTTTTCATCAAAAGTTAAAAAAGTGGTGTACTTTAGGCATGTGACTTAATTGTGAGTGCAATTTCCATATTAGATTTATTTTATTATTTATTATGCAGTGCTTATATAGCACTATCATATTCCACGCTTTACACACATTATTATTGCTGTCCCCAATGGGGCTCACAATCTAAACTCCCTATCAGTATGTCTCGGAGTGTGGGATGAAACTCACACAAACACGGGGAGAACATACAAACTCCTTGCAGATGTTGTCCTTGATGGGATATGAACCCAGGACTCCAGCGCTGCAAAGTAACAGTGTTAACCACTAAGCCACCATGCTGCCCATGACAGAATCAATCATTTTTCTGGACCACTTACACCAGGGGTGAGGAACCTTTTTCCAGCCGGGTGCCATTTGGAAATTTCTACCATCATTCGTGGGTGAGTATATCACGATTTTTTATTTTAATTCTTTTTTTTTAACAATTATATGGTGCCCAGTCCGTGGAGGAGAGTCTCCTCTCCTCCACCCTGGAGGGCATGGCCCCATGCGGGAATTTTAATTCTTTTTTTTTAACAATTATATGGTGCCCAGTCCGTGGAGGAGAGTCTCCTCTCCTCCACCCTGGAGGGCATGGCCCCATGCGGGAAGTAAGCAGATCAATGCATTCCTAGGTGTGCGGAATCCCCGCGATTCTGCAAATTTAATGAACATGCTGCGTTTTTTTCTGCAATGCGATTCCGCTCAGGAAAAAATATGCAGTATGTGCACAAAAAATGCGGATTGCATTCTATTAAATAGGATGCTTAATGTGAGCGTTTTTTTTTGTGGTTTTATAGCGAAAAACCGTGAAAAAAACGCGAAAAATCTGCTACATGTGCACACAGCCTGAATGTGACAGCTGGAGCTGCTTCTCTTCGGTGCAGCTGTGATGTTAGGTGATACTGATCATGTTGCTTCTCACAGCTGCTTTTTCAGGTTTGTATCGGCCAGGAGAGCAGTCAACTTTTTGTCATAATAACTTTTGGAAATCATATACATCACCATAGGACACGCTGGGACTACTGTATATACATCATTTAGGAGACACTGAGACAGCTGTATCTACAGTGTCTTGCGAAAGTATTCGGCTCCCTGGAACTTTTCAACCTTTTCCCACATATCATGCTTCAAACATAAAGAAACCAAATGTAAATTTTTGGTGAAGAATCAACAACAAGTGGAACACAATTGTGAAGTTGAACGAAATTTATTGGTTATTTAAAATTTTCGTGGAAATTCAAAAACTGAAAAGTGGGGCGTGCAATATTATTCGGCCCCTTTACTTTCAGTGCAGCAAACTCACTTCAGAAGATCATTGTGGATCTCTGAATGATCCAATGTTGTCCTAAATGCTTAATGATGATAAATATAATCCACCTGTGTGTAATGAAGTCTCCGTATAAATGCACCTGCTCTGTGATAGTCTCAGGGTTCTGTTTGAAGCACAGAGAGCATCATGAAGACCAACAGGCAGGTCCGTGATACTGTTGTGGAGAAGTTTAAAGCCGGATTTGGATACAAAATAATTTCCAAAACTTTAAACATCCCAAGAAGCACTGTGCAAGCGATCATATTGAAATGCAAGGAGTATCATACCACTGCTAATCTACCAAGACCCGGCCGTCCCTCTAAACTTTCATCTCAAACAAGGAGAAGACTGATCAGAGATGCAGCCAAGAGGCCCATGATCACTCTGGATGAACTGTGAGCTGAGGTTGGACAGTCTGTCCATAAGACAACAATCAGTCGTACACTGCACAAATCTGGCCTTTATGGAAGAGTGGCAAGAAGAAAGCCATTTCTCAAAGATATTCATAACAAGTGTTGTTTAAAGTTTGCAACAAGCCACCTGGGAGACACACCAAACATATGGAAGAAGGTGCTCTGGTCAGATGAAACCAAAATCGAACTTTTTGGCAACAATGCCAAAAGATATGTTTGCCATAAAGGCAACACAGCTCATCACCCTGAACACACTATCCCCACTGTCAAACATGGTGGTTGCAGCATCATGGTTTGGGCCTGCTTTTCTTCAGCAGGGACAGGGAAGATGGTTAAAATTGATGGGAAGATGGATGGAGCCAAATACAGGACCATTCTTGAAGAAAACCTGTTTGAGTTAGCAAAAGATCTGAGACTGGGACAGAGATTTGTCTTCCAACAAGACAATGATCCCAGACATAAAGCAAAATCTACAATGGAATGGTTCACAAATAAACGTATCCACATGTTAGAATGGCCAAGTCAAAGTCCAGACCTCAATCCAATCGAGAATCTGTGGAAAGAGCTTAAAACTGCTGTTCACAAACGATCTCCATCAAACCTCACTGAGCTTGAGCTGTTTGCCAAGGAAGAATGGGCAAGAATTTCAGTCTCTCAATGTACAAAACTGATAGAGACATACCCCAAGTGACTTGCAGCTGTAATCGCAGCAAAAGGTGGCGCAACAAAGTATTAAGTTAACCCCTTTACCCCCAAGGGTGGTTTGCACGTTATGGACCGGGCCAATTTTTACAATTCTGACCACTGTCCCTTTATGAGGTTATAACTCTGGAACGCTTCAACGGATCCCAGTGATTCTGACATTGTTTTCTCGTGACATATTGTACTTCATGATAGTGGTAAAATTTCTTTGATATTACCTGCGTTTATTTGTGAAAAAAACGGAAATTTGGCGAACATTTTGAAAATTTCGCAAC
Source organism: Ranitomeya variabilis (assembly GCF_051348905.1). NCBI lineage: Eukaryota > Metazoa > Chordata > Amphibia > Anura > Dendrobatidae > Ranitomeya > Ranitomeya variabilis. The sequence goes on from NC_135238.1 coordinate 78,281,657, forward strand.
TTTCCAATTTTGAATTTTTATGCAATTAAATCACAGAGATATGTCACACAAAATACTTAATAAGTAACATTTCCCACATGTCTACTTTACATCAGCACAATTTTGGAACCAAAATTTTTTTTTGTTAGGGAGTTATAAGGGTTAAAAGTTGACCAGCAATTTCTCATTTTTACAACACCATTTTTTTTTAGGGACCACTTCTCATTTGAAGTCATTTTGAGGGGTCTATATGATAGAAAATACCCAAGTATGACACCATTCTAAAAACTGCACCCCTCAAGGTGCTCAAAACCACATTCAAGAAGTTTATTAACCCTTCAGGTGTTTCACAGGAATTTTTGGAATGTTTAAATAAAAATGAACATTTAACTTTTTTTCACAAAAAATTTACTTCAGCTCCAATTTGTTTTATTTTACCAAGGGTAACAGGAGAAAATGGACCCCAAACGTTGTTGTACAATTTGTCCTGAGTACGCTGATACCCCAAATGTGGGGGTAAACCACTGTTTGGCCGTATGGGAGAGCTCGGAAGGGAAGGAGCGCCGTTTGACTTTTCAATGCAAAATTGACAGGAATTGAGATGGGACGCCATGTTGCGTTTGGAGAGCCACTGATGTGCCTAAACATTGAAACCCCCCACAAGTGACACCATTTTGGAAAGTAGACCCCCTAAGGAACTTATCTAGATGTGTGGTGAGCACTTTGACCCACCAAGGGCTTCACAGAAGTTTATAATGCAGAGCCGTAAAAATAAAACAAACATTTTTTCCCACAAAAATTATTTTTTAGCCCCCAGTTTTGTATTTTTCCGAGGGTAACAGGAGAAATTGGACCCCCAAAGTTGTTGTCCAATTTGTCCTGAGTGCGCTGATGCCCCATATGTGGGGGGGAACCACCGTTTGGGCGCATGGGAGGGCTCGGAAGGGAAGGAGCGCCATTTGGAATGCAGACTTAGATGGAATGGTCTGCAGGCGTCACATTGCGTTTGCAGAGCCCCTAATGTACCTAAACAGTAGAAACGCCCCACAAGTGACCCCATATTGGAAACTAGACCCCCCAAGGAACTTATCTAGATGTGTTGTGAGAACTTTGAGCCCCCAAGTGTTTCACTACAGTTTATAACGCAGAGCTGTGAAAATAAAAAATCCTTTTTTTTCCCACAAAAATTATTTTTTAGCCCCCAGTTTTGTATTTTCCCAAGGGTAACAGGAGAACTTGGACCCCAAAAGTTGTTGTCCAATTTGTCCTGAGTACGCTGATACCCCATATGTTGGAGTTAACCCCTGTGTGGGCACACGGGAGAGCTCGGAAGGGAAGGAGCACTGTTTTACTTTTTCAATGCAGAATTGGCTGGAATTGAGATCGGACACCATGTCGCGTTTGGAGAGCCCCTGATGTGCCTAAACAGTGGAAACCCCCCAATTATAACTGAAACCCTAATGCAAACACACCCCTAACCCTAATCCCAACGGTAACCCTAACCACACCTCTAACCCAGACACACCCCTAACCCTAATCCAAACCCTATTCCCAACCGTAAATATAATCCAAACCCTAACCCTAACTTTAGCCCCAACCCTAACTTTAGCCCCAACCCTAACTGTAGCCTTAACCCTAGCCCCAACCCTAACCCTAGCCCTAACCCTTACCCTAATCCTAACCCTAGCCCTAACCCTAGCCCTAACCCTAATCCTAACCCTAGCCTGTTGTGGATTCTGTTTGTGGGCTCCCTCTGGTGGTTACTGCTGGTACTGGGTGACTTTGGTGGGTTGCGGCCTTTGGTTTCCACCTGTCCATCAGAGGCTGGGTGTTTCCTATTTTACCTGGCCTTTCTGTCATTCCCTTGCCGGCTATCAATGTATTCAGATGTGCTCTGTTTGGTTCCTGCCTACCTGCTCCCAGATCTTTCAGGATAAGCTAAGTGCTGATTTTCAGTTGTTTGGTTTTTTTGTCCAGCTTGCTTATTATGTCTCTATGCTAGCTGGTAGCTCTAGTGGACTGAGGTTCTCCCCATGTGCCATGAGTTGGCACATGGGTTCTTGTAATCTCAGGATGTTTTTTTTGATTAGGGTTTTTTGCTGACCGCTCAGTCCCCTTTTGTATCTTTCTGCTTTCTAGTTTACAGCGGGCCTCAATTTGCTAAAGCTATATATATCATCTCTATGTGTGTGCCTTCCTCTCATTTCACCGTCAATACATGTGAGGGGGCAACTATATCTTTTGGGGTTCATTCCTCTGGAGGCAAGTGAGGTCTTATTTTCTCTGCAGTACTAGTTAGCTCTTAGGCTGGTGCGTGGCGTCTAGAACCAACATAGGCACGCTCCCTGGCTATCTCTAGTTGCGTTTGTCAGGCGTAGGGCAGCGGTCAGCCCAGGTTCCATCACCCTAGAGCTCGTCCGTTATTTATTTGTACTTTGCTTGTCCTGTGCTATCCCTAGCCATTGGGGATTCATGACAGTATAGCCGGCCCGCAAAGCGTTAATGTTTTGGGCTGAAGCAGGAGAAAAAGAAGTGTTTAAGGGAAATTTTTTTTTTTTTTCCTTCAGAGTTTTGCTGCCTAGCCCTTAATTGCTGTCTAGCTGCTTCTTACCTCCTCTTAACCCTTGAATGGCTCTGATCTTAGCTGTTTAACATGGATGTCCAGAGTTTGGCTTCCAGCCTGAGTAATCTCGCGGCAAAAGTTCAAAACATACAGGATTTTGTTGTTCACACTCCCATGTCTGAACCTAGAATTCCTATTCCAGAGTTCTTTTCTGGAGATAGATCTACCTTCCTGAATTTCAGGAACAATTGTAAATTGTTTCTTTCTTTAAAATCTCGCTCCTCTGGAGACCCTGCTCAACAGGTCAAGATTGTAATATCTTTCCTGCGGGGCGACCCTCAGAATTGGGCATTTGCATTGGCACCAGGGGATCCTGCATTGCTCAGTGTGGATGCGTTTTTTCTGGCATTGGGATTGCTCTATGAGGAACCTAACCTGGAGATTCAGGCTGAAAAGGCTTTATTAGCCCTCTCTCAGGGGCATGATGAAGCGGAAATATATTGTCAAAAATTTCGGAAATGGTCGGTGCTTACTCAGTGGAATGAGTGCGCCCTGGCTGCAAACTTCAGAAATGGTCTTTCTGAGACCATTAAGGATATTATGGTGGGGTTCCCTACGCCTACAGGTCTGAATGAGTCTATGGCTATGGCCATTCAGATTGATCGGCGTTTACGGGAGCGCAAACCCGTGCACCAGTTGGCGGTGTCTTCTGAACAGGCACCTGAGACTGTTGTGAATTTGGATTTTGGGCTCCCCCGGTGGCCACTGGTGGAATTGAACTTGTGTCATCATCTTTCCTGTTCACCTGTTCTCATCAGATCTGGGTGTCGCTATATAACCTGGCTTCTCTGTTAGTTGCTTGCCGGTCAACAATGTTATCAGAAGCCTCTCTGTGCTTGTTCCTGCTCCCAGACATCTACTAGATAAGTTGGACTTTCGTCCATGTTTGTTTTTGCTTTTTGGTTCCAGTTCACAGCTGCAGTTTCGTTACTGTGTCTGGAAAGCTCTTGTTGATCAGGAATTGCCACTCTGGTATTATGAGTTAATGCCAGAGTCCTAAAGTAATTTCTGGATGGTGTTTTGTTAGGGTTTTCTGCTGACCATGAAAGTGTTCTTCCTGTCTTCTGCTATCTAGAAAGCGGACCTCAAATTTGCTAAAACTATTTTCCTGCTGTGTTTGTTATTTCATCTAAAATCACCGCCAATATATGTGGGGGGCCTCTGTCTCCTTTTTGGGCATTTCTCTAGAGGTGAGCCAGGTCTTATATTTCCCTCTGCTAGCATTATTTAGTTCTCCGGCCGGCGCTGGGCATATAGGGATAAAAAGTAGGACATGCTACCTGGCTACTTCTAGTTGTGCGGTAGGTTTAGTTCATGGTCAGTACAGTTCCCATCTTCCAAGAGCTTGTTCCTATATAGGCTTATGCTATGTTCTCTAGCCATGAGATCATGACAGTTTGACCGGCCTACTAAAGGGTTAATTCCTTGGCTGTGAAAGGAGTGAAATAAGAAGTCTGCTGAGAGTTTTTTTTTTTTTTTTTGTGTTCTTAATTGGATCATTTGCTAGTCTGTCTATGCTGCAGTCTTTCTTTTTTTTCTCTCTCCTTCTAATCTTTGAATGGCTCTGTGTTCACCTGTTTATTATGGATCTTCAGAGTGTAACTGCAGGTTTGAATAATCTCACCACGAAAGTACAAAATTTGCAAGATTTTGTTGTTCATGCTCCGGTATCTGAACCGAGAATTCCTCTGCCGGAATTTTTCTCGGGGAATAGATCTGGTTTTCAGAATTTTAGAAATAATTGCAAGTTATTTTTGTCCCTGAAATCTCGTTCTGCCGGGGACCCTGCACAGCAGGTTCGGATTGTGATTTCTCTGCTCCGTGGCGACCCTCAAGACTGGGCTTTTTCATTGGCACCAGGGGATCCTGCGTTGCGCAATGTAGATGCGTTTTTTCTGGCCTTGGGGTTGCTTTATGACGAACCTCATTTGGAACTTCAGGCAGAAAAAACTTTGATGTCCCTATCTCAGGGGCAAGATGAAGCTGAAATTTACTGCCAGAGATTCCGTAAATGGTCTGTGCTTACTCAGTGGAATGAGTGTGCCTTGGCGGCTACTTTCAGAGAGGGTCTCTCTGATGCCATTAAGGATGTTATGGTGGGGTTCCCTGTGCCTGCGGGTCTGAATGAGTCCATGACAATGGCTATTCAGATCGATAGGCGTCTGCGGGAGCGCAAACCAGTGCACCATCTGGCGGTGTCCACTGAGAAGACGCCAGAAAGTATGCAGTGTGATAGAATTCTGTCCAGAAGCGAGCGGCAGAATTTTAGACGGAAAAATGGGTTGTGTTTCTATTGTGGGGATTCTACTCATGTTATATCAGCATGCTCTAAGCGTACTAAAAAGCTTGATAAGTCTGTTTCCATTGGCACTTTACAGTCTAAGTTTATTTTGTCTGTGACCCTGATTTGCTCTTTGTCATCTATTACCACGGACGCCTATATCGACTCTGGCGCCGCTTTGAGTCTTATGGATTGGTCCTTTGCCAATCGTTGTGGGTATGATTTAGAGCCTTTGGAGACTCTTATTCCTCTGAAGGGGATTGACTCCACCCCATTGGCTAATAATAAACCACAATACTGGACACAAGTAACTATGCGTATTAATCCGGATCACCAGGAGATTATTCGTTTTCTGGTGCTGTATAATCTACATGATGATTTGGTGTTAGGATTGCCATGGCTGCAATCTCACAACCCAGTCCTTGACTGGAGAGCTATGTCTGTGTTGAGCTGGGGATGTAAGGGGACTCATGGGGACGTACCTTTGGTTTCCATTTCATCATCTATTCCCTTTGAAATCCCTGAGTTCCTGTCTGATTATCGTGACGTCTTTGAAGAACCCAAGCTGGGTTCACTACCTCCGCACCGTGAGTGCGATTGTGCTATAGATTTAATTCCGGGTAGTAAATACCCAAAGGGTCGTTTATTTAATCTGTCTGTGCCTGAACATGCTGCTATGCGAGAATATATAAAGGAGTCCTTGGAAAAGGGACATATTCGTCCATCGTCATCTCCCTTAGGAGCCGGCTTTTTCTTTGTGTCAAAGAAAGACGGCTCTTTGAGACCATGTATTGATTATCGGCTTTTGAATAAAATCACGGTTAAATATCAATACCCATTGCCGTTGCTGACTGATTTGTTTGCTCGCATAAAGGGGGCCAAGTGGTTCTCTAAGATTGATCTCCGTGGGGCGTATAATTTGGTGCGGATCAGGCAGGGGGATGAGTGGAAAACCGCATTTAATACGCCCGAGGGCCACTTTGAGTATTTGGTGATGCCTTTTGGTCTTTCTAATGCCCCTTCAGTCTTCCAGTCCTTTATGCATGATATTTTCCGCGATTTTTTGGATAAATTTATGATAGTGTATCTGGATGATATTCTGATTTTTTCGGATGACTGGGACTCTCATGTCCAGCAAGTCAAGAGGGTTTTTCAGGTTTTGCGGTCTAATTCTCTGTGTGTCAAGGGTTCTAAGTGCGTTTTTGGGGTTCAGAGAATTTCCTTTTTGGGATATATTTTTTCTCCCTCTTCCATTGAGATGGATCCTGTCAAGGTTCAAGCTATTTGTGATTGGACGCAGCCCTCTTCTCTTAAAAGTCTTCAGAAATTTTTGGGCTTTGCCAACTTTTATCGTCGATTTATTGCTGGTTTTTCGGATGTCGTTAAGCCATTGACCGATTTGACTAGACAGGGTGCTGATGTTGCTAATTGGTCCCCTGATGCTGTGGAGGCTTTTCAGGAGCTTAAGCGCCGTTTTTCTTCTGCCCCTGTGTTGCGTCAGCCTGATGTGGCTCTTCCTTTTCAGGTTGAGGTCGACGCTTCTGAGATCGGAGCTGGGGCAGTGTTGTCGCAGAAAAGTTCTGACTGCTCCGTGATGAGGCCTTGTGCCTTCTTTTCCCGTAAATTTTCGCCCGCTGAGCGGAATTATGATGTTGGGAATCGGGAGCTTTTGGCCATGAAGTGGGCGTTTGAGGAGTGGCGCCATTGGCTTGAGGGGTCCAGACATCAGGTGGTGGTATTGACTGACCACAAAAATTTGATTTATCTTGAGACCGCCAGGCGCCTGAATCCTAGACAGGCGCGCTGGTCATTATTTTTTTCTCGGTTTAATTTTGTGGTGTCATACCTACCGGGTTCTAAGAATGTTAAGGCGGATGCCCTTTCTAGGAGTTTTGAGCCTGATTCACCCGGCAACTCTGAGCCCACAGGTATCCTTAAGGATGGAGTTATTTTGTCAGCCGTTTCTCCAGACCTGCGGCGGGCCTTGCAGGAGTTTCAGGCGGATAGACCGGATCGTTGTCCGCCTGATAGGCTGTTTGTTCCTGATGATTGGACCAGTAGAGTCATCTCTGAGGTGCATTCTTCTGCATTGGCAGGTCATCCTGGAATTTTCGGTACCAGGGATTTGGTGGCAAGATCCTTCTGGTGGCCTTCCCTGTCACGAGATGTGCGAGGCTTTGTGCAGTCTTGTGACGTTTGTGCTCGGGCCAAGCCTTGTTGTTCTCGGGCTAGTGGATTATTGTTGCCCTTGCCTATTCCTAAGAGGCCTTGGACGCACATCTCGATGGATTTTATTTCAGATCTGCCTGTTTCCCAGAAAATGTCTGTCATCTGGGTGGTGTGTGACCGTTTTTCTAAGATGGTCCATTTGGTTCCCCTGCCCAAATTGCCTTCTTCTTCCGAGTTGGTTCCCCTGTTTTTTCAAAATGTTGTTCGTTTGCATGGTATTCCTGAGAATATCGTTTCTGACAGAGGAACCCAATTTGTGTCTAGATTTTGGCGGGCATTCTGTGCTAGGATGGGCATAGATTTGTCTTTTTCGTCTGCTTTTCACCCTCAGACTAATGGCCAGACCGAGCGGACTAATCAGACCCTGGAGACATATCTGAGGTGTTTTGTGTCTGCTGACCAGGATGATTGGGTTGCTTTTTTGCCATTGGCGGAGTTCGCCCTCAATAATCGGGCCAGCTCTGCCACCTTGGTGTCCCCGTTTTTCTGTAATTCGGGGTTCCATCCTCGATTTTCCTCCGGTCAGGTGGAGTCCTCGGATTGTCCTGGAGTGGATGCGGTGGTGGAGAGATTGCATCATATTTGGGGGCAGGTGATGGACAATTTGAAGTTGTCCCAGGAGAAGACTCAGCTTTTTGCCAACCGTTACCGTCGTGTTGGTCCTCGGCTTTGTGTTGGAGATTTGGTGTGGTTGTCTTCTCGTTTTGTCCCTATGAGGGTCTCTTCTCCTAAGTTTAAGCCTCGGTTCATCGGTCCGTATAAAATATTGGAGATTCTTAACCCTGTTTCCTTCCGTTTAGACCTCCCTGCATCCTTTTCCATTCATAACGTTTTTCATCGGTCGTTATTGCGCAGGTATGAGGTACCTGTTGTGCCTTCCGTTGAGCCTCCTGCTCCGGTGTTGGTTGAGGGTGAGTTGGAGTACGTTGTGGAGAAAATCCTAGACTCCCGTGTTTCCAGACGGAGACTCCAGTATCTGGTCAAGTGGAAGGGATACGGCCAGGAGGATAATTCTTGGGTCACTGCATCTGATGTTCATGCCTCCGATCTGGTTCGTGCCTTTCATAGGGCACATCCTGATCGCCCTGGTGGTTCTGGTGAGGGTTCGGTGCCCCCTCCTTGAGGGGGGGGTACTGTTGTGAATTTGGATTTTGGGCTCCCCCGGTGGCCACTGGTGGAATTGAACTTGTGTCATCATCTTTCCTGTTCACCTGTTCTCATCAGATCTGGGTGTCGCTATATAACCTGGCTTCTCTGTTAGTTGCTTGCCGGTCAACAATGTTATCAGAAGCCTCTCTGTGCTTGTTCCTGCTCCCAGACATCTACTAGATAAGTTGGACTTTCGTCCATGTTTGTTTTTGCTTTTTGGTTCCAGTTCACAGCTGCAGTTTCGTTACTGTGTCTGGAAAGCTCTTGTTGATCAGGAATTGCCACTCTGGTATTATGAGTTAATGCCAGAGTCCTAAAGTAATTTCTGGATGGTGTTTTGTTAGGGTTTTCTGCTGACCATGAAAGTGTTCTTCCTGTCTTCTGCTATCTAGAAAGCGGACCTCAAATTTGCTAAAACTATTTTCCTGCTGTGTTTGTTATTTCATCTAAAATCACCGCCAATATATGTGGGGGGCCTCTGTCTCCTTTTTGGGCATTTCTCTAGAGGTGAGCCAGGTCTTATATTTCCCTCTGCTAGCATTATTTAGTTCTCCGGCCGGCGCTGGGCATATAGGGATAAAAAGTAGGACATGCTACCTGGCTACTTCTAGTTGTGCGGTAGGTTTAGTTCATGGTCAGTACAGTTCCCATCTTCCAAGAGCTTGTTCCTATATAGGCTTATGCTATGTTCTCTAGCCATGAGATCATGACATGAGACTATGCAATGTGATAGAATTCAGTCCAGAAGTGAACGGCAAAATTATAGGCGGAAAAATGGATTGTGTTTTTATTGTGGTGATTCAGCTCATGTTATATCAGCATGCTCTAAACGCACAAAAAGGGTTGATAAATCTTTTGCCATTGGTACTCTGCAGCCTAAGTTCATTTTGTCTGTGACTCTGATTTTTTCACTGTCTTCCATTTCCGTTGATGCCTATGTGGATTCGGGCGCTGCCCTGAGTCTTATGGATTGGTCATTTGCTAAACGCTGCGGTTTTAGTCTGGAGCCTCTGGAAGTTCCTATTCCTCTGAAGGGAATTGACTCTACACCATTGGCTATGAATAAACCGCAGTACTGGACACAAGTGACCATGCGCATGACTCCCGTTCATCAGGAGGTGATTCGCTTCCTTGTACTGTATAATTTACATGATGTACTAGTGCTTGGTCTGCCATGGTTACAAACTCATAATCCTGTCCTGGACTGGAAAACAATGTCTGTGTTAAGCTGGGGATGTCAGGGGGTTCATGGTGATGCACCTCCGATTTCAATCGCTTCATCTACTCCTTCTGAGATCCCTGCGTTTTTGTCTGACTATAGGGATGTTTTTGAGGAGCCTAAGCTCAATTCGCTCCCTCCTCATAGAGAGTGTGACTGTGCTATAGAATTGATTCCTGGCAGTAAGTTCCCTAAGGGTCGTTTATTTAATCTGTCACTACCAGAGCATACTGCTATGCGGAATTATTAAGGAGTCCTTGGAAAAGGGACATATTCGTCCATCTTCGTCCCCTCTGGGAGCAGGTTTTTTTTTCGTGCCAAAAAAAGATGGTTCCCTGAGGCCTTGTATAGATTATCGCCTTCTAAATAAGATTACAGTCAAATATCAGTATCCATTGCCATTATTAACTGATTTGTTTGCTCGCATTAAGGGGGCTAGGTGGTTCACTAAGATAGATCTTCGCGGTGCGTATAATCTGGTGCGGATAAAACAGGGTGATGAGTGGAAAACCGCATTTAATACGCCTGAGGGCCATTTTGAGTATTTGGTAATGCCTTTTGGACTCTCCAATGCTCCGTCAGTCTTTCAGTCCTTTATGCACAATATTTTCCGTGAATATCTGGATAAGTTTATGATTGTGTATTTGGATGATATTTTGGTGTTTTCTGATGACTGGGAGTCTCATGTTCTACAGGTCAGGAAGGTGTTTCAGGTTCTGCGGGCCAATTCTCTGTTTGTGAAGGGCTCAAAGTGTCTCTTCGGAGTCCAGAAGATTTCTTTTTTGGGGTACATTTTTTCTCCTTCTACTATTGAGATGGATCCCATCAAGGTTCAGGCTATTTGTGACTGGACACAACCTACATCTGTTAAGAGCCTTCAGAAGTTCTTGGGGTTTGCTAATTTTTATCGTCGGTTCATTGCTAATTTTTCCAGTATTGTTAAACCTTTGACTGATTTGACTAAAAAGGGTGCTGATGTTGCTGATTGGTCTCCTGCGGCTGTGGAGGCCTTTCAGGAACTTAAGCGCCGGTTTTCTTCTGCTCCTGTGTTGTGTCAACCAGATGTTTCACTTCCTTTTCAGGTTGAGGTTGATGCTTCCGAGATTGGAGCGGGGGCGGTTTTGTCACAGAGAAGTTCTAATGGCTCGGTGATGAAGCCATGTGCATTCTTCTCTAGAAAATTCTCGCCCGCCGAGCGCAATTATGATGTGGGTAATCGGGAGCTTTTGGCCATGAAATGGGCATTTGAGGAGTGGCGTCATTGGCTTGAGGGTGCTAAACATCGTGTGGTGGTCTTGACTGATCACAAGAATCTCATTTACCTTGAGTCTGCCAGGCGTTTGAATCCTAGACAGGCTCGTTGGTCGTTGTTTTTTTCTCGTTTCAATTTCGTGGTTTCATACCTGCCAGGTTCAAAGAATGTGAAGGCAGATGCTCTTTCCAGGAGTTTTGTGCCTGACTCTCCTGGAGACTCTGGGCCTACTGGTATCCTTAGGGATGGGGTAATATTGTCCGCCGTATCCCCAGACTTGCGACGTGCATTGCAGGAGTTTCAGGTGGATAAACCGGATCGTTGTCCCCCAGAAAGACTGTTTGTCCCGGATGATTGGACCAGTAGAGTCATCTCCGAGGTCCATTCTTCTGTGTTGGCTGGTCATCCTGGAATATTTGGTACTAGAGACTTGGTGGCCAGGTCTTTTTGGTGGCCTTCCTTGTCTAGGGATGTGCGTACCTTTGTGCAGTCTTGTGAAGTGTGTGCTCGAGCTAAACCTTGCTGTTCTCGGGCCAGTGGGTTGTTGTTATCTTTGCCCATTCCGAAGAGGCCTTGGACGCACATTTCCATGGATTTTATTTCTGATCTCCCGGTTTCACAGAAAATGTCCGTTATCTGGGTTGTGTGTGACCGCTTTTCCAAGATGGTTCATTTGGTGCCCTTGCCTAAGTTGCCCTCCTCCTCTGAGTTGGTCCCTTTATTTTTTCAGAACGTGGTTCGTTTGCATGGGATTCCGGAGAATATCGTTTCTGACAGGGGATCCCAGTTTGTGTCTAGATTTTGGCGGACGTTTTGTGCCAAGATGGGCATTGATTTGTCTTTCTCGTCTGCATTCCATCCTCAGACGAATGGCCAGACGGAGCGAACTAATCAGACCTTGGAAACTTATTTGAGGTGTTTTGTTTCTGCTGATCAAGATGACTGGGTTGCTTTTTTGCCACTGGCCGAATTTGCTCTTAATAATCGGGCTAGTTCTGCCACGTTGGTCTCTCCTTTTTTTTGTAATTCGGGGTTTCATCCTCGTTTTTCCTCTGGTCAGGTGGAGTCTTCGGATTGTCCTGGAGTGGACGTGGTGGTGGACAGGCTACATCAGATTTGGAATCAGGTGGTGGACAATTTGAAGTTATCTCAGGAGAAGACTCAGCAGTTTGCTAATCGCCGTCGCCGCGTGGGTCCCCGACTTCTTGTTGGGGATTCGGTGTGGTTGTCTTCTCGTTTTGTCCCTATGAAGGTCTCTTCTCCTAAGTTCAAGCCTCGGTTCATCAGTCCTTATAGGATCTCGGAGATTCTTAACCCTGTATCTTTTCGTTTGGATCTCCCAGCATCGTTTGCTATTCATAATGTGTTCCATCGGTCGTTGTTGCGGAGGTATGAGGTGCCCGTTGTTCCTTCGGTTGAGCCTCCTGCTCCGGTGCTGGTGGAGGGAGAATTGGAGTATGTTGTTGAGAAGATCTTGGATTCTCGTGTTTCCAGACGCAAACTCCAGTATTTGGTTAAGTGGAAGGGTTATGGTCAGGAGGATAATTCCTGGGTGGTCGCCTCCGATGTTCATGCGACTGATTTGGTCCGCGCCTTCCATAGAGCTCACCCTGATCGCCCTGGGGGTTCTCGTGAGGGTTCGGTGACCCCTCCTTAAGGGGGGGGTACTGTTGTGGATTCTGTTTGTGGGCTCCCTCTGGTGGTTACTGCTGGTACTGGGTGACTTTGGTGGGTTGCGGCCTTTGGTTTCCACCTGTCCATCAGAGGCTGGGTGTTTCCTATTTTACCTGGCCTTTCTGTCATTCCCTTGCCGGCTATCAATGTATTCAGATGTGCTCTGTTTGGTTCCTGCCTACCTGCTCCCAGATCTTTCAGGATAAGCTAAGTGCTGATTTTCAGTTGTTTGGTTTTTTTGTCCCGCTTGCTTATTATGTCTCTATGCTAGCTGGTAGCTCTAGTGGACTGAGGTTCTCCCCATGTGCCATGAGTTGGCACATGGGTTCTTGTAATCTCAGGATGTTTTTTTTGATTAGGGCTTTTTGCTGACCGCTCAGTCCCCTTTTGTATCTTTCTGCTTTCTAGTTTACAGCGGGCCTCAATTTGCTAAAGCTATATACACTCACCGGCCACTTTATTAGGTACACCTGTCCAACTTCTTGTTAACACTTAATTTCTAATCAGCCAATCACATGGCGGCAACTCAGTGCATTTAGGCATGTAGACATGGTCAAGACAATCTCCTGCAGTTCAAACCGAGCATCAGTATGGGGAAGAAAGGTGATTTGAGTGCCTTTGAACGTGGCATGGTTGTTGGTGCCAGAAGTGCTGGTCTGAGTATTTCAGAAACTGCTGATCTACTGGGATTTTCACGCACAACCATCTCTAGGGTTTACAGAGAATGGTCCGAAAAAGAAAAAAAATCCAGTGAGCGGCAGTTCTGTGGGCGGAAATGCCTTGTTGATGCCAGAGGTCAGAGGAGAATGGGCAGACTGGTTCGAGCTGATAGAAAGGCAACAGTGACTCAAATCGCCACCCGTTACAACCAAGGTAGGCCTAAGAGCATCTCTGAACACACAGTGCGTCGAACTTTGAGGCAGATGGGCTACAGCAGCAGAAGACCACACCGGGTACCACTCCTTTCAGCTAAGAACAGGAAACTGAGGCTACAATTTGTACAAGCTCATCGAAATTGGACAGTAGAAGATTGGAAAAACGTTGCTTGGTCTGATGAGTCTGGATTTCTGCTGCGACATTCGGATGGTAGGGTCAGAATTTGGCGTAAACAACATGAAAGCATGGATCCATCCTGCCTTGTATGGAGCATCTTTGGGATGTGCAGCCGACAAATCTGCGGCAACTGTGTGATGCCATCATGTCAATATGGACCAAAATCTCTGAGGAATGCTTCCAGCACCTTGTTGAATCTATGCCACGAAGAATTGAGGCAGTTCTGAAGGCAAAAGGGGGTCCAACCCGTTACTAGCATGGTGTACCTAATAAAGTGGCCGGTGAGTGTATATCATCTCTATGTGTGTGCCTTCCTCTCATTTCACCGTCAATACATGTGAGGGGGCAACTATATCCTTTGGGGTTCATTCCTCTGGAGGCAAGTGAGGTCTTATTTTCTCTGCAGTACTAGTTAGCTCTTAGGCTGGTGCGTGGCGTCTAGAACCAACGTAGGCACGCTCCCTGGCTATCTCTAGTTGCGTTTGTCAGGCGTAGGGCAGCGGTCAGCCCAGGTTCCATCACCCTAGAGCTCGTCCGTTATTTATTTGTACTTTGCTTGTCCTGTGCTATCCCTAGCCATTGGGGATTCATGACACTAGCCCCAACCCTAGCCCTAACCCTAGCCCTAACCCTAGCCCTAGCCCTAATCCTAACCCTAGCCCTAATGGGAAAATGGAAATAAATACGTTTTTTAAATCTTTTAATTTTTCCCTAACTAAGGGGGTGATGAAGGGGGGTTTGATTTACTTTTATAGCGGGTTTTTTAGCGGATTTTTATGATTGACAGCCGTCACACACTGAAAGACGCTTTTTATTGCAAAAAATATTTTTTGCGTTACCACATTTTGAGAGCTATAATTTTTCCATATTTGAGACCACAGAGTCATGTGAGGTCTTGTTTTTTGCGGGACGAGTTGACGTTTTTATTGGTAACATTTTCGGGCACGTGACATTTTTTGATCGCTTTTTATTCCGATTTTTGTGAGGCAGAATGACCAAAAACCAGCTATTCATGAATTTCTTTTGGGGGAGGCGTTTATACCGTTCCGCGTTTGGTAAAATTGATAAAGCAGTTTTATTCTTCGGGTCAGTACAATTACAGCGATATCTCATTTATATCATTTTTTTATGTTTTGGCGCTTTTATACGATAAAAACTATTTTATAGAAAAAATAATTATTTTGGCATCGCTTTATTCTGAGGACTATAACTTTTTAATTTTTTTGCTGATGATGCTGTATGGCAGCTCTTTTTTTGCGGGACAAAATTACGCTTTCAGCGGTACCATGGTTATTTATATCTGTCTTTTTGATCACGTTTTATTCCACTTTTTATTCGGCGGTATGATAATAAAGCGTTGTTTTTTGCCTCGTTTTTCTTTTTTTTTTTCTTACGGTGTTTACTGAAGGGGTTAACTAGTGGGACAGTTTTATAGGTTGGGTCGTTACGGACGCGGCGATACTAAATATGTGTACTTTTATTGTTTGTTTTTTTTAATTTAGATAAAGAAATGTATTTATGGGAATAATATATATATTTTTTTCTTTATTTAGGATTTTTTTTTTAATTTTTTTTTTACACATGTGGACATTTTTTTTTTAACTTATTTACTTTGTCCCAGGGGGGGACATCACAGATCGGTGATCTGACAGGTTGCACAGCACTCTGTCAGATCACCGATCTGACAGAGCACTGCAGGCTTGCCAAGCGCCTGCTCTGAGCAGGCACTCGGTAAGCCACCTCCCTCCCTGCAGGACCCGGATGCCGCGGCCATCTTGGATCCGGGACCTGCAGCAAGGAAGGAGGTAGGAGACCCTCGGAGCAACACGATCACATCGCGTTGCTGCGGGGGTCTCAGGGAAGCCCGCAGGGAGCCCCCTCCCTGCGCGATGCTTCCCTGTACCGCCGGCACACCGCGATCATGTTTGATCGCGGTGTGCCGGGGGTTAATGTGCTGGGGGCGGTCCGTGACCGCTCCTGGCACATAGCGCCAGATGTCAGCTCCCCCCGTGAGCGCGGCTGATCGCGCTGGACGTACTATTCCGTCCTTGGGAAGTAGGGCCCACCCCACATGGACGGAATAGTACGTCCAATGACAGAAAGGGGTTAAAGGGGCCAAATAATATTGCACGCCCCACTTTTCGAATTTCCACAAAAATTTAAAATAACCAATAAATTTAGTTCAACTTCACAATTGTGTTCCACTTGTTGTTGATTCTTCACCAAAAATTTACATTTGGTATCTTTATGTTTGAAGCATGATATGTGGGAAAAGGTTGAAAGGTTCCAGGGAGCCGAATACTTTCGCAAGGCACTGTATATCACATAGAGGATGCGGAGACAGCTGTATATACATCACACAGGAGATGCTGGGACTGCTGTACATACCTAACATAAGAAATATTGACACTGCTGTATATGCATCACAGGAGACTCTGGGGTCATATATATTACAGGAGAGGCTGGGGGGCATAGACATAACAAGAGATGCTGGGACATATTCATCACCGGGGAGGCTGGGGGGGAATAGACATCACTGAGGGGCTATATACATCACTAGGAAGCACAGACAGCACTGGGGGTATATATTTGTCCCTGAGGGAATATACATCACTGGTGGGGTCACATACATTACTGGGGGCTATATACAGCACTGGGGGCTATATACATCACAGGTGTGGGGATATACAGCACTGGGGGCGATATACAGTACTCAGTGGGATATACAGCACTTCTGGGGCAAATGCAGCACTGGGGAATATACATCTCACTTGGGGCACATACAGCCCTGGGGGGGATATACAGCACTTGGGGAGGGGGATATACAACACTGGGGGGGACAGGTAGGGGAGGCACATAGGTCACCGGGGGGACACAGAGATCACCAGGTGAGTGGCACAAAGATCACGGGGGGAGCACAAAGATCACAGGGGGGCACAGAGATCACCGGGGGTGGCACGAAGATCACGGGGGGTACAGAAATCACAGGAGGGACATAGCTGGAGGGCACAGAGATCATGGAGGGGCACATAGCTGGAGGGGACAGAGATCAGAAGGGGTACAGAGATCACATGGGAGCACAAATATCACAGGGGGTACATAGCAGGGGAGCTATTGATCACAGGGGGGCACATAGATCACAGGGGGGCATATAGCTGTGAGTCACATAGATCACAGGGGGGCATATAGCTGGGGGCACAGAGATCACAAGGGGGCATATAGCTGGTGGGCACACAAATCACAGGGGGGCATATAGTTGGGTACAGAGATCACAGGGGGCATATACCTGATGGGCACATAAATCACAGGGGTGCATATAGCTGAGGGGCACAGAGATCACAGGAGGGCATATAGCTAGTGGGCACATAAATCACAGGGGAGCATATAGATGGGGCAGAGAGATCACAGGGGGAACAGAGATCACGGGGCTCATAGCTGGGGGCACAGAAATCACAGGGGGGACATATAGCTATGGGACACAGATCACAAGGGGGGCACAAAGCTGGGGCCACAGAGATCAGATGGGGCACAGAGATCACATGGGGGCCCATAGCTGGGAGGCACAGAGATCACAGGTGGAGCATATAGCTGGGTGGCAGAGATAATATTGGGACACATAGCTGGGGGGGCACAGAGATCACAGGGGGCACATAGCTGTGGGGCATAGATCCCCAGCAGAAATCACCAGGCACAGAAATCACCAGCAGACAGGCACTGAGCTGCCGGCACAGAGAATGCTCTGGACTCTCTGGCAGCAGCTCCTCTTTCGGGAGAGCATTGGGCGCTAACCCCGCCCACCCAGTGCTAACCCCGCCGGCCCCCATGACATCATCATTCATGTGCAGGCAGCGTTCTGTAATGAAAGCTGCATGCACTTGGGGGATAAAGAGCCGGCAGCTGGCAGGATACGGCTGCCGCACAAGCATTACAGACTCCGGGGACCTGCTGAGGGCCCCATGAAAAGTCACCGCGGGCAGCATGTGGCCCGCGAGCCGGAGACTCCCCACCCCTGTCTTACACAATACAGGGGAAATATAGTGATATTCATCCCTGACGTCCTATATTTTAAATGTAGAACCCAAGGATAATTATGGAAACTAATAAAGCGTAACTATAAATGGGGCTGTTTAATTTCAATTAAGGTGTCCAGCATTTGGAAAATACCCTAATGGAAAATAAACACATAACCATTATAAATAAGGGAATACGTCTTATGGTTTTTGAGTCCGTCATGCGACAAATAGAGCTTGCACAAAACTAATGGTGGTTCTGGTGAAGTATTCTGGTGACATATTCATGTAGTGATGGTTGTTCTAGTGCTGTATTCATGTAGTGATGATGATTTTGGTGATATAGTCATCACCAGAACCATCATCAGCACATGAATACAAAGCCAAAATCATTATCAGTACATAATTAGAGCACCATAGCCATCAGTACTACATTAATATGGCACCAGAACCACCATCAGTAAATAACTACATCACCAGAACCACCATCAGTACATGAATACGTCATCAGAATGTCACGGGGATACTGGGTAGACTACAACTGATTACCCGGGCCCCTGCAATATCCCTCAGGCTAGGGAAACCCTGTCTGTCCCTCTCCCAGAGTTTACACTGATGGTGTGCATGTCTGGGCCGCCAGGCCTCTCCCTGATTCCTGCTTCAGAACTAAGCTGAAACCTCCACCCACCACCCAGTGATAAGACCTCACACCAACCCCTACAGAAAGCACAGACAGGGAAAACTAAAAACGCAACACGCCGCATACACACAGGAATACACTATAATGTGCACAGGGCAAAACAAGACACAAATATAGGAAGGAGAAATATGACAAAGGATAATACACCACCAGATACAATATTTCCACTCCAAGAACACCACTCCGAACCGAGATCACCAGGCACAAGACACAAGCTATAATCGGCGAAGCCCAAAGCCCAGCAAAACTATTTAAAGGCAGTGGGCGTGACTCAGCCTTCAACCCGAGTACCAGCCAGATTAACCCCGGATAATCTGGATCAAATCTAACCGGCGCCACTGAGCATATAGTGGATGAATGAGGAATTACCACTGTCTGTCGGACGCCCTAGTGTGAACAGCGTCCGACATGACACAGAACCACCATTAGTACATGAATGCATCACTAGATCCATCTTCAGTACATGAATACATCAACAGACATACAATCAATACTTGACTACGTCACCAGAACCATTAACAGTAAATTAGTACCTCACTAGAACCTCCATCAGTACATGAATACGACACCAGAATCACCTGAAGTACATGAATACATGACCAGAATTAAGAGTACTTGATTAGAAGAACCAAGCTTAGTACAACAATTAGTCCTACAACTCCCAGTATGTTCTTAACAATGGTAAGGAGATACTGGGAGTTGTTAGTAGCAATCATCAGACTGTGAACCATACAGAAACCACAGTATTGATGAGAATTAGTCAGTATCACAAATAAACATTTACAACCAGGTACCTTATAGATTACATCTTACAGTTGTCTCTTTCTGTTCATCTCCATCTTGTCTAGATGCCTTTATGATTTTTCATATCCACATCTGTTCTCTGCAGACCTTGCTCTTCTCCAGTCTTTTGCTGGACATCTGAACACATTGCATAAAAATATCTGTCCATGTTATAACCCTAAATAAGCCTCCTATTGTATAGGGTCTCCATAATGTCTACCATTATCAGCTATAACCACCACACCATCCGCCCTTATGAACCATGGCCTATACCATGGCTGTCACCTCTCTAATTTGTCATTAAACTTGCTGTATCTCCACACTGTCCCCCACCATGCTAACCCCTCTCCATATTGTATCTCTATTTCACACTGTCCCCTTTCCATCTCCATTTTGTGCCCCTTTTCACACTATGCCCCCATACTGACCACCACGCTGCCCTCTTCAACCGGTAATCACTCCTCACACTGTCACCATACACAGCATGATGGTCATCACAGCCGACCATACGGTATGATATCCACAACCTCCCAAAATATAGTATGGTCACCACCACAGCCCCCCATATATAGTATGATGTCCACCACAGACCCCCATAAATAGTATGGTGTCCAAAACAGTCCCCATGTATACTATGATGGGCCCCCAAAACCCCATACAATATTATGGTCCACAAACACCCCACACAGTATGATATTCACCACAACTTCCTATCCAGTATGGTCACCACAACGTCTCATATACTTTGCTGTCACCTTTACAGCCTCTCATTTCATGCCCCCCAGCACACTGACTCTCATTTCATGACCCTCGTCACAGCAACATATTTTATTTCCCCTCATTTTACTCCTCCTCTGCACAGCCAGTCAGTTTATTCTCCCCATCTGCAGTCCCTCAGCTTATTTCCCCATCTGCACAGCCCCTCAGCTTATTCCGATCTGCACAGCCCGTCAGATCCTCTCATTTACACAGCCCCTCCGTTTATTCACCATATGCACTGCCCCTCATTTTATTCCCCATCTGCCTATCCCATTTTATTTCAGTCTGCCTAGCCCCTCATTTTATTCCCCTCATCTGCACAGCCCCTCATTTTATTCCCCCCCTCTGCACAGTCCTTCAACTTAATCCCATCTGCACAGCCCATTTTATTCCCCCATCAGAACAGCCCCTCAGTTTATTCCCCCCATCAGCACAACCCATCAGTTTATTCCCCCTAATATGCACAGCCCCTCATTTTACCCTCCCCATCTGAACAGCCGCTCATTTTATTCCCTTCATCATCACAGCCCTCCTCCCCCCTCATTTTACCCTCCCCATCTTAACAGCCCCTCATTTTATGCCCCCCTGAAGTCTCAGCACGGAGCCAGCCAACGTCCTCTATGTGCGCCTTCTCCAATGAGGTGCAGGCCGGAAGTAGCCTGTGTTTAGCTGGAGATCCCGGTTGAACAGGAGAGGAACATTGACATCTGACAGACACAAATACAATTGAGTTCAGGGAGGGAGCGCTGACCGGGGGGCACAGTACAGGGAGGGGTGCACAGTAGAGAGAGGGGGCACAGTAGAGAGAGGGGCACAGTACAGAGAGGGGTGCACAGTACGGAGAGAGGGGGCACAGTACAGAGAGAGGGGGCACAGTACAGAGAGGGGTGCACAGTACAGAGAGGGGTCACAGTACAGAGAGAGAGGGCACAGTACAGAGAGGGGTGCACAGTACAGAGAGGGGGCACAGTACAGAGGGGTGCACAGTACAGAGAGGGGGGCACAGTACAGAGAGGTGCAAAGTACAGAGAGGGGTGCACAGTACAGAGAGGGGGCACAGTACAGAGAGGGGTGCACAGTACAGAGAGGGGGCACAGTACAGAAAGGGGTGCACAGTACAGAGAGAAGGGGGCACAGTACAGAGAGGGGGCACAGTACAGAGAGGGGTGCACAGTACAGAGAGAGGGGGCACAGTACAGAGAGAGGGGGCACAGTACAGAGAGGGGTGCACAGTACAGAGAGGGAGGCACAGTACAGAGAGGGGTGCACAGTACAGAGAGAGGGGGCACAGTACAGAGAGGGGGCACAGTACAGAGAGGGGTGCACAGTACAGAGAGGGGTGCACAGTACAGAGAGGGGACACAGTACAGAGAGAGGGGGCACAGTACAGAGAGGGGTGCACAGTACAGAGAGTGGTGCACAGTACAGAGAGGAGGCACAGTACAGAGAGGGGTGCACAGTATAGAGAGGGGTGCACAGTACAGAGAGGGGGGCACAGTACAGAGAGAGGGGGCACAGTACAGAGAGGGGGCACAGTACAGAGAGAGGGGGCACAGTGCAGAGAGGGGTGCACAGTACAGAGAGGGGTGCACAGTACAGAGAGGGGTGCACAGTATAGAGAGGGGGCACAGTACAGAGAGGGGGGCACAGTACTGAGAGAGGGGGCATAGTACAGAGAGGGGTGCACAGTATAGAGAGGGGTGCACAGTACAGAGAGAGAGGGGCACAGTACAGAGAGAGGGAGCACAGTACAGAGAGGAGTGCACAGTATAGAGAGGGGTGCACAGTCCAGAGAGGGGGGCACAGTACAGAGAGGGGGGCACAGTACAGAGAGAGGGGGAACAGTACAGAGGGGTGCACAGTACAAAGAGGGGTGCACAGTATAGAGGGGGCACAGTACAGAGAGAGGGGGCACAGTACCGAGAGAGGGGGCACAGTACAGAGAGGGGTGCACAGTATAGAGAGGGGTGCACAATACAGAGAGAGGGGTGCACAGTACAGAGAGGGGTGCACAGTACAGAGAGGGGTGCACAGTACAGAGAGAGGGGGCACAGTACAGAGAGGGGTGCACGGTACGGAGAGAGGGGGCACAGTACAGAGAGAGGGGGCACAGTACAGAGAGGGGTGCACAGTACAGAGAGGGGTCACAGTACAGAGAGGGCACAGTACAAGAGAGGGGTGCACAGTACAGAGAGAGGGGGCACAGTACAGAGAGGTGCACAGTACAGAGAGGGGGGCACAGTACAGAGAGGGGTGCAAAGTACAGAGAGGGGTGCAAAGTACAGAGAGGGGTGCACAGTACAGAGAGGGGGCACAGTACAGAGAGGGGTGCACAGTACAGAGAGGGGGCACAGTACAGAGAGGGGTGCACAGTACAGAGAGGGGTGCACAGTACAGAAAGGGGTGCACAGTACAGAGAGCGGGGGGCACAGTACAGAGAGGGGGCACAGTACAGAGAGGGGTGCACAGTACAGAGAGAGGGGGCACAGTACAGAGAGAGGGGGCACAGTACAGAGAGAGGGGTGCACAGTACAGAGAGGGGTGCACAGTACAGAGAGAGGGGGCACAGTACAGAGAGGGGGCACAGTACAGAGAAAGGTGCACAGTACAGAGAGGGGTGCACAGTACAGAGAGGGGACACAGTACAGAGAGAGGGGGCACAGTACAGAGAGAGGGGTGCACAGTACAGAGAGAGGGGTGCACAGTACAGAGAGGGGTGCACAGTACAGAGAGGGGGCACAGTACAGAGAGGGGGCACAGTACAGAGAGGGGGGCACAGTACAGAGAGGGGGCACAGTACAGAGAGGGGGCACAGTACAGAGAGAGGGGCACAATACACAGAGGGGTGCACAGTACAGAGAGAGGGGGCAAGGTACAGAGAGGGGTGCACAGTACAGAGAGAGGGGGAACAATAAAGAGAGAGGGGGCACAGTACAGAGAGGGGTGCACAGTATAGAGAGGGGTGCACAGTACAGAGAGGGGGGCACAGTACAGAGAGAGGGGGCACAGTACAGAGAGGGGTGCACAGTACAGAGAGGGGGGCACAGTACAGAGAGGTGCAAAGTACAGAGAGGGGTGCACAGTACAGAGAGGGGGGCACAGTACAGAGAGAGGGGGGCACAGTACAGAGAGGGGGCACAGTACAGAGAGGGGGCACAGTACAGAGAGGGGTGCACAGTACAGAGAGGGGGCATAGTACAGAAAGGGGTGCACAGTACAGAGAGGGGGCTCAGTATAGAGAGGGGGCTCAGAACAGAGAGTGGTGCACAGTACAGAGAGAGGGGACACAGTACAGAGAGAGGGGTGCACAGTACAGAGAGGGGTGCACAGTACAGAGAGAGGGGGGCACAGTACAGAGTGAGGGGGGCACAGTACAGAGAGGGGGCACAGTACAGAGAGGGGTGCACAGTACAGAGAGGGGGCATAGTACAGAGAGGGGTGCACAGTACAGGGAGGGGGCTCAGTAAAGAGAAAGGTGGACATTACAGAGAAGGGGGCACAGTACAGAGAGAGGGGGCATTGTACAGAGAGAGGGGGGCACAGTAAAGAGAGGGGGGCACAGTACAGAGAGGGGGCACAATACAGAGAGAGGGGGCACAGTACAGAGAGGGGTGCAGAGTACAGAGAGGGGTGCAGAGTACAGAGAGGGGTGCACAGTATAGACAGGGGTGCACAGTATAGAGAGAGGGGGCACAGTATAGAGAGGGGTGCACAGTACAGAGAGAGGGGGGCACAGTACAGAGAGAGGGGGCACAGTACAGAGAGGGGTGCACAGTACAGAGGGGGGCACAGTACAGAGAGAGGGGGCACAATACAGAGAGGGGGCACAGTACAGAGAGAGGGGGCACAGTACAGAGAGGGGGCACAGTACAGAGAAGGGTGCACAGTACAGAGAGGAGTGCACAGTACAGAGAGGGGTGCACAGTATAGAGAGGGGGCACAGTAGAGAGAGAGGGGGGGCACAGTACTGAGAAAGAGGGCACAGTACAGAGAGGGGTGCACAGTATAGAGAGGGGTGCACAGTACAGAGAGAGGGGGCACATTACAGAGAGAGGGGGCACAGTACAGAGAGGGGGGCACAGTACAGAGAGAGGGGTGCACAGTACAGAGAGGGGGCACAGTAGAGAGAGGGGGCACAGTACTGAGAGAGGGGGGCACAGTACTGAGAGAGGGGGCACAGTACAGAGAGGGGGTGCACAGTATAGAGAGGGGTGCACAGTACAGAGAGGGGGGCACAGTACAGAGAGAAGGGGCACAGTACAGAGAGGGGGCACAGTACAGAGAGAGGGGGCACAGTACAGAGAGAGGGGGCACAGTACAGAGAGGGGTGCACAGTATAGAGAGGGGGCACAGTACAGAGAGGGGGGCACAGTACTGAGAGAGGGGGCACAGTACAGAGAGGGGTGCACAGTATAGAGAGGGGTGCACAGTACAGAGAGAGGGGGGCACAGTACAGAGAGAGGGAGCACAGTACAGAGAGGAGTGCACAGTCCAGAGAGGGGGGCACAGTACAGAGAGAGGGGGCACAGTACAGAGGGGTGCACAGTACAGAGAGGGGTGCACAGTATAGAGAGGGGGGCACAGTACAGAGGGGGCACAGTACCGAGAGAGGGGGCACAGTACAGAGAGGGGTGCACAGTATAGAGAGGGGTGCACAGTACAGAGAGAGGGGGCACAGTACAGAGAGAGGGGCACAGTACAGAGAAGGGTACACAGTACAGAGAGAGGGGGCACAGTACAGAGAGGGGTGCACAGTACAGAGAGAGGGGGGCACAGTACAAAGAGAGGGGGCACAGTACAGAGAGGGGTGCACAGTACAGAGGGGGCACAGTACAGAGAGAGGGGGGCACAGTACAGAGAGAGGGGGCACAGTACAGAGAGGGGGCACAGTACAGAGAGGGGTGCACAGTTTAGAGAGAGGGGGCACAGTACAGAGAGGGGTGCACAGTATAGAGAGGGGGCACAGTACAGAGAGGGGTGCACAGTACAGAGAGGGGGGCACAGGACAGAGAGGGGGGCACAGGACAGAGAGGGGGGGCACAGAACAGAGAGGTGGCACAGTACAGAGGGGTGCACAGTACAGACAGAGGGGGGCACAGTACAGAGAGGGGCGGCACAGTAAAGAGAGGGTTGCACAGTATAGAGAGGGGGCACAGTACAGAGAGGGGCGGCACAGTAAAGAGAGAGGGGGGCACAGTACAGAGAGGGGGCACAGTACAGAGAGGGGTGCACAGTATAGAGAGGGGGCACAGTACAGAGAGGGGTGCGCAGTACAGAGAGAGGGGGCACAGTACAGAGAGGGGGGCACAGTACAGAGAGGGGTGCACAGTATAGAGAGGGGTGCACAGTATAGAGAGGGGTGCACAGTACAGAGAGGGGGGCACAGTACAGAGAGGGGTGCACAGTATAGAGAGAGGTGCACAGTACAGAGAGGGGGGCACAGTACAGAGAGGGCACAGTACAGAGAGGGGGCACAGTACAGAGAGGGGGGCACAGTACAGAGAGGGGGCACAGGACAGAGAGGGGTGCACAGTATAGAGAGGGGGCACAGTACAGAGGGGTGCACAGTGCAGACAGAGGGGGGCACAGTACAGAGAGGGGGGCACAGGACAGAGAGGGGTGCACAGTATAGAGAGGGGGCACAGTTCAGAGGGGTGCACAGTACAGAGGGGGGCAGCACAGTAAAGAGAGGGTTGCACAGTATAGAGAGGGGGCACAGTACAGAGAGAGGGGGGCACAGTACAGAGTGAGGGGGGCACAGTACAGAGAGAGGGCACAGTACAGAGAGGGGGCACAGTACAGAGAGGGGGCACAGTACAGAGAGGGGTGCACAGTATAGAGAGGGGGCACAGTACAGAGAGGGGTGCGCAGTACAGAGAGGGGGGGGCACAGTACAGAGAGGGGTGCACAGTATAGAGGGGTGCACAGTACAGATAGGGGGGCACAGTACAGAGAGGGGTGCACAGTATAGAGAGGGGTGCACAGTACAGAGAGGGGGGCACAGTACAGAGAGAGGGGGCACAGTACAGAGAGAGGGGTGCACAGTACAGAGAGGGGTGCACAGTACAGAGAGGGGTGCACAGTATAGAGAGGGGGCACAGTACAGAGAGAGGGGGGCACAGTACTGAGAGAGGGGGCACAGTACAGAGAGGGGTGCACAGTATAGAGAGGGGTGTACAGTACAGAGAGAGGGGGGCACAGTACAGAGAGAGGGGGGCACAGTACAGAGAGGGGGCACAGTACGGAGAGGGGTGCACAGTACAGAGAGGGGGCACAGTACAGAGAGGGGTGCACAGTACAGAGAGAGGGGGGCACAGTACAAAGAGAGGGGGCACAGTACAGAGAGGGGTGCACAGTACAGAGGGGGCACAGTACAGAGAGAGGGGGGCACAGTACAGAGAGAGGGGGCACAGTACAGAGAGGGGGGCACAGTACAGAGAGAGGGGGCACAGTACAGAGAGGGGGCACAGTACAGAGAGGGGTGCACAGTTCAGAGAGGGGAGCACAGTACAGAGGGGCACAGTACAAAGAGGGGTGCACAGTACAGAGAGGGGGCACAGTACAGAGAGGGGGGGCACAGTATAGAGGGGGGCACAGTACAGAGAGAGGGGGCACAGTACAGAGAGGGGGCACAGTACAGAGAGGGGTGCACAGTTCAGAGAGGGGAGCACAGTACAGAGGGGCACAGTACAGAGAGGGGTGCACAGTACAGAGAGGGGGCACAGTACAGAGAGGGGGGGGCACAGTACAGAGAGGGGGGGGCACAGTATAGAGGGGTGCACAGTACAGAGAGGGGTGCACAGTACAGAGAGAGGGGGGCACAGTACAGAGAGGGGGGCACAGTACAGAGAGGGGTGCACAGTATAGAGAGGGGGGCACAGTACAGAGAGGGGGGCACAGTACAGAGGGGTGCACAGTACAGACAGAGCGGGGCACAGTACAGAGGGGCGGCACAGTAAAGAGAGGGTTGCACAGTATAGAGAGGGTTGCACAGTACAGAGAGGGGTGCACAGCACAGAGAGAGGGGGGCACAGTACAGAGAGGGGTGCACAGTGTAGAGAGGGGGCACAGTACAGAGAGGGGTGTGCAGTACAGAGAGAGGGGGCACAGTACAGAGAGAGGGGGGGCACAGTCCAGAGTGGGGTGCACAGTATAGGGAGGGGTGCACAGTACAGAGAGAGGGGAGCACAGTACAGAGGGGCACAGTACAGAGAGGGGTGCACAGTACCGAGAGGGGGCACTGTTATGATCCCTAGTGGCTGAGGATCACAAATAGATCAGCAAGTGATTAAACTAAGGACGAGCTCTAGGGAGATGGTAACTGGACTGATCGCAAATCTGAACCTATCCAAAACAACTAGAGGTAGCCGGTGAACGTGCCTAAAAAATTCCTAGACGTCTCGAGCCAGCCTGAGGAACTAGCTACCCCTAAAGAGAAAGAAAGACCTCGCTTGCCTCCAGAGAAATAATCCCCAAAGATATAGAAGCCCCCAACAAATATTAACGGTGAAGTAAGAAGAAGGCACATACATAGGGATGAAATCAGATTCAGCAAAAGAGGCCCACTAGTACTAGAAAGCAGAAAATAGAGCAGGGGTCTATGCGATCAATAAAAAACCCTTACAAAATATCCATCCTGAGATTTCAAGAACCCACACACCAACTAACGGTGTGTGGGGAGAAACTCAGCCCACTAGAGCAACCAGCAAGCGAGGGAATTACATTTTAGCAAGCTGGAACAGAAAACATGATAAACACTGCTGATCAAAAAATGAGCAAACAAAACTTAGCTTATCCTGGATGGACTGGGAGCAAGGTAATCAGAAGGAATCTGAGTAGCACTGATTACATCGACAGCCGGCAACAAGTGGAAGTAAAACAGAGCTATATAGGAACCTCCCAGAGGATAACGAACCAGCTGATAGCCAGAGATAGGGTTGAGCGACCTTTACATTTATAGGATCGGGTCGGGTTTCACGAAATGCGACTTTTTCAAAAGTCGGGTTGAGTGAAATCGGGCGATCCTATAAAAAAGTCGGGGTCGGGGTCGGCCGAAACTCGAAACCCAATGCAGTGCATTGGGTTTCCAATGGTTCCCAGGGTCTGAAGGAGCGGAAACTCTCCTTCAGGCCCTGGGATCCATATTTAAGTGTAAAATAAAGAATTAAAATAAAAAATATCGCCATACTTACCATCTGATGCGCCCTGGTACTAAGCGGGAACCTTCCTTCCTTAGAATCAGCCTTCCAGGACCTTGCGGTGGCGTCGCGGTGACGTCGCGGCTTGTGATTGGTCACGCGGCCGCCCATGTGACCGCTCGCGCGACCAATCAAAAGCCGCGACGTCACCGTGACGTCACCGAAGGTCCTGGAAGGGCTGATTCTTAGGAAGGAAGGCTGCCGGAAAGAAGCCGAGGGTGAGTACATTCCTATTAGGTATATACTCACCCTCGGACGCGCCCTGCTTCTTTCCGGCAGCCTTCCTTCCTAAGAATCAGCCCTTCCAGGACCTTCGGTGACGTCACGGTGACGTCGCGGCTTTTGATTGGTCGCGCGAGCGGTCACATGGGCGGCCGCGCGACCAATCACAAGCCGCGACGTCACCGCGACGCCACCGCAAGGTCCTGGAAGGCTGATTCTAAGGAAGGAAGGTTCCCGCTTAGTACCAGGGCGCATCAGATGGTAAGTATGGCGATATTTTTTATTTTAATTCTTTATTTTACACTTAAATCTGAATTCCGATACCAATTCCCGATATCTTAAACATATCGGGAATCGGTATCGGAATTCCGATTCCAGATTCAGAAGATCGCCGACTTCATGGCCGACCCCACACAGGGGTCGGGTTTCATGAAACCCGACTTTGCCAAAAGTCGGCGACTTCTGAAAATTGCCGACCCGTTTCGCTCAACCCTAGCCAGAGACCAGCAGGATAACAGACAAAGCCACCAGGGGGAGCCCAAAGCAAAAGTCACACCATACCACCAGTGACCACAAGAGGGAGCCTGAACACAGAGTTCACAACAGGGCACAGTACAGAGAGGGGGGGCACAGTATAGAGGGGGGCACAGTACAGAGAGAGGGGCACAGTACAGAGAGGGGTGCACAGTATAGAGAGGGGGCACAGTACAGAGAGGGGGGCACAGTATAGAGGGGGGCACAGTACAGAGAGGGGGGCACAGTACAGAGAGGGGGCACAGTAAGTACAGAGAGAGGGGGCACAGTACAGAGAGGGGGGCACAGTATAGAGGGGGGCACAGTACAGAGAGAGGGGGCACAGTACAGAGAGGGGGGCACAGTACAGAGAGGGGGCACAGTAAGTACAGAGAGAGGGGGCACAGTACAGAGAGGGGGGCACAGTATAGAGGGGGGCACAGTACAGAGAGAGGGGGCACAGTACAGAGAGGGGGGCACAGTACAGAGAGGGGGCACAGTAAGTACAGAGAGAGGGGGCACAGTACAGAGAGGCGGGCACAGTGTCAGTGACTGACATCGCCCCGGCTATCACTGTGCGGAACGTCTGGGGCCACACGAAGATGCCGGGCGACCGCAGACATTCAGCTATTTTTTATTTTCAAAGTGCGTCCACCTCGTGTCGGTAGGAGGCGTTCTCTACCCGTCGTCCCCCACAGTAATGACAGCCCACAGGGGCCCTCACACAGTGATGTGGTGCCCTGGTGTGTCACTTACAGCAGCGAGGCCTACACTTATATTTTCAATAATCGAAAGAAAAATTGAGGAGCTCAATCAATAGTGTAGGAGCAGCTTATGCGGGGCCGAGTGATAGTGTCCCCGCCGGTTTGGTAGCAGCAGGCAGTCCCACGCCAAGCGCTCATGTCACCCTCGGGGCCACTACGGTGACTACAGGCTGGAAAGTTGCTCTGGAAAGTTTGGGAAGTTTTCGCCTGTCTGCCGCCCCCTGCTGGCGCCAGCACACACTGTCGGAGCGCAGACACGCTGAACTGGTTAGGCTGCTGTAACAATGTGACATTTATGAGGCTCCGCCCCGTGTCCGAGTCCCGGCTGCCGGCGCTGATAGGTGGATGTGGAGGGAGTCCCTGCGCCCCACACTGTGTGCACGGCAGAAAGTTACCAGCGCCGGGAGCCCGGGACCGGGACTGACAGTCAGCGCCGTACACACTGCGGGGATTACACACTGCCGGGATTACACTGCGGAGCCCGGAGCCGCTGTCTGTCCTGCCGGAGGATGAGGACGACCCTGTGACTGGTGAGTGACAGCACTGAGGAGAGGAGCGGGGGCATAACACGGGAGACGGGACGGGAAATGGCAGTGTACGCGCTGATACTGGTGTCTACTGGGGTCACATATAGTGTACGCTGCTTATACTGCTGTATACTGGGGTGTCCTCACATATAATGTACGCTGCTTATACTGCTGTATACTGGGGTGTCCTCACATATAATGTACGCTGCTTATACTGCTGTATACTGGGGTGTCCTCACATGTACACATATAATGTATGCTGCTTATACTGCTGTATACTGGGGTGTCCTCACATGTACACATATAATGTACGCTGCTTATACTGCTGTATACTGGGGTGTCCTCACATATAATGTACGCTGCTTATACTGGGGTATACTGGGGTGTCCTCACATAATGTACGCTGCTTATACTGCTGTATACTGGGGTGTCCTCACATGTACACATATAATGTATGCTGCTTATACTGCTGTATACTGGGGTGTCCTCACATGTACACATATAATGTACGCTGCTTATACTGCTGTATACTGGTGTGTCCTCACATGTACACATATAATGTATGCTGCTTATACTGCTGTATACTGGGGTGTCCTCACATGTACACATATAATGTACGCTGCTTATACTGCTGTATACTGGGGTCACATATAATGTACGCTGCTTATACTGCTGTATACTGGGGTGTCCTCACATAATGTACGCTGCTTATACTGGGGTATACTGGGGTGTCCTCACATATAATGTACGCTGCTTATACTGCGTATACTGGTGTGTCCTCACATGTACACATATAATGTATGCTGCTTATACTGCTGTATACTGGGGTGTCCTCACATATACACATATAATGTATGCTGCTTATACTGGTGTATACTGGTGTGTCCTCACATGTACACATATAATGTACGCGCTGATACTGGTGTGTCCTCACATATAATGTACGCTGCTTATACTGCTGTATATTGGTGTGTCCTCACATGTACACATATAATGTACGCTGCTTATACTGGTGTATCCTCACATATAATGTACGCTGCTTATACTGGTGTATACTGGTGTGTCCTCACATATAATGTACGCTGCTTATACTGCTGTATATTGGTGTGTCTTCACATGTACACATATAATGTACGCTGCTTATACTGCTGTATACTGGTGTGTCCTCATATGTACACATATTGTACACTGCTTATACTGGTGTCTCCTCATATATACACATATAATCTATGCTGCTTATACTGGTGTGTACTGGGGTGTCCTCACATGTCATATACACACCACTGTACGTACACTTATAATGTACGCTGCTTATGCTGGTGTATACTGGTGTGTCATATATACACATAATGTGGCCGCTTATACTGCTGTATACTGGTGTGTCCTCATATGTAGACATAATGTACGCGCTTAGGCCGGTTTCACACGTCAGTGGCTCCGGTACGTGAGGTGACAGTTTCCTCACGTACCGGAGACACTGACACACGTAGACCCATAAAAATCAATGCATCTGTTCAGATGTCATTGATTTTTTGCGGACCGTGTCTCCGTGTGCCAAACACGGAGACATGTCAGTGTTCGTGGGAGCGCACGTTTTACACGGACCCAATAGAGTCAATGGGTCCGCGTAAAACACGGACCTCACACGGACATTCTCCGTCTGGGGTCCGTGTGCGTGCAGGAGACAGCGCTACAGTAAGCGCTGTCCCCCCCACATGGTGCTGAAGCCGGTATTCATATCTTCCCTGCAGCAGCGTTTGCTGTAGAGAAAATATGAAGAATAGTGTTAAAAATAAAGATCCATGTGTCCGCCGCCCCCCCACCCCCTGTGCGCCCCCCCGCTGGTCAGAAATTACTTATCCGCTCCCTCGCTCCTTCCTGGTCTGGCCGCGCCTCCTACTGTATGCGGTCACGTGGGGCCGATCATTTACAATCATGAATAGTCGGCTCCGCCCCTATGGGAGGTGGAGCCACATATTCATGACTGTAAATAATCGGCCCCACGTGACCGCATGCAGGAGAAGCCGCGGCCGGACCAGGAAGCCGCGAAGGAGCGGGTAAGTATTTTCTGACCAGCGGGGGGGGGGGGGCGCACAGGGGGTGGGGGGGCGGCGGAAACATGGATCTTTATTTTAAACACTATTCTTCATATTTTCTCTGCAGCAAACGCTGCTGCAGGGAAGATATGAATCGCAGCTTCAGCACCATGCAGAGTGGGTACCACACGCTCCGTGTGGTACCCACTCGCCATACGGGCGGCACACGTGTGCCGCACGTATGGCCTCCGTGAGTTCCCAGGCACACGGACACGGATAACTCCGGTACCGATTTATTCCGGTACCGGAATTATCTGGACGTGTGGGACAGCCCTTATACTGCTGTATACTGGTGTGTCCTCATATGTAGACACATAATGTACGCGCTTATACTGCTGTATACTGGTGTATGCTCATATGTACGCATACATAGCACATATACATATAATATACAATACACTGTCTATACTGGTGTATACTCACATATGTACATAGACATTCACTCCACATATAATATAATAATAATAATTTTTATTTATATAGCGCCAACATATTCCGCAGTGCTTTACAACTTATAGAGGGGACTTGTACAGACAATAGACATTACAGCATAACAGAAATCACAGTTCAAAATAGATACCAGGAGGACTGAGGGCCCTGCTCGCAAGCTTACAAACTATGAGGAAAAGGGGAGACACGAGAGGTGGATGGTAACAATTGCTTTAGTTATTTGGACCAGTTATATAAATATATATATGATATATACTCACCATATAAATACATATATAATGTACACTGCATATACTGGTGGTGTATACTCACACATACATATAGACATACACAAATATACAATATACTAAAGTATACATACACTGAACACATGCATACATAGACATGTATACCATATTTATACATATACATGCGCACATATGCATACACGTGTATATATATGACACATATACTCTATGTATCTACGCACATATACAGTTAGACAACACAGGCTAAATGTACACACACTGCGGAGTTACAACTGAGCGCCTGATTTAAATCACAAATTACGTTATATCATTGTGATTGACATAGGGGAGCATGAATGAGCCTGGGTGACATTGCCCCCACTGGCCGACAGTCATTAGGTAGCGATACCCAACCATTACAAGTCAGGTAGAAGTGGCCATAAGCCTCTGTTCTCTCCTATGTGTCTGTGTATACAGTATATGGCACAGTACAGACAGTCAGGCTTTGTGCCGTTGTCGTGGTTCCAGTTCCTGCCTGCAGTCAGCGCAGGTTATATGGACAGTTGTCACCTTGTGATTGTTGGGCATGTTGCTGTGAATGTTACATAGCCATTAGTGATGAGCGAATATACTCGTTACTCGGAGGTCACCCAAGCGTGCTCTGGAAATCTTGAGTAACGAGTATCTTCGCTGATGACTAGCAGCCATGTCTACCCCTCTGTGTTCCCGCTGGTGGTGGTCCCGGTGCTCAGCCTGCACCCTCCGTATACAATTGTCTCAGGGAAGTTGCATTTCAGAACTTTTCGCTGTTTCCAGATCTGAGTCTGTGTGTGTAATGTGCAGCCCCTGCACACGTGCTGCATACCTGTGCGTGGGGCCTGGTGTGTGCTCATGGTCTGCACCATTATTTACCATATGGGCTGAATATTTCCTCTTCTTGTATGTGGATTACATGCTCCTCACTGTGCACCATATGAGCAGGCTTTATCATTGCTCAGACAATTTCAGTTTCACTTTGGTGAAGAACTCTTCATCTTTACACTTTGTGGTGACACAAGTTTATAGTGTGATCTTCGTATTTTTTGTAACATTCATGTTTTACAATAAAGTAACATTCGTGTATAATCCTGTGTGTACTGGCAACTGTTTAAAATAATTAAAGGGGTTTTCCAGAATAAAATTTGGCAGAGAGAAGCGATTGTTATAAAATATAGACGTGCTATTTACCAATCAGATCCTGCTGTGAAGTGATGGTGTCCATCCAGGCAGTGGCTTCAGCAGCCAGGTGACTGGGGGTCCTGGCAGAGACCACCATGGGTTGTATTGTAGAGGATTCTGGCCAGCTAGAGGGCTACTGTGGTTATTAGGCAGTGTGTCCCTAGCAACTGGACAGTCAGAAATATGTCAAAACGTGACAAAACTAGTGCAGAAAAGAGGAAAGATCAGCTGTGCAGCAGTTCTGTCATGCCCTCCTCCATTGCATGCCCTCCTCATCGCGTGCCCTCCTCATCGCGTGCCCTCCTCATCGCGTGCCCTCCTCATCGCGTGCCCTCCTCATCGCGTGCCCTCCTCATCGCGTGCCCTCCATCATCGCATGCCCTCCTCATGGTATGCCCTCCTCCATCGCGTGCCCTCCTCCATCGCAGAGTTGTAAATAATTCTGTTTATTATTTTTTATTAGCGTGAGTGAGGATGCTTATGTCAGATGCTGAGTGTTCACTTCAATAGGCGCTGAGCTGCAGTACCAGGCCACTGCGGTGTTCAGACTTAAAACCTGGTGACATCTGGCCTGTGGAGGTTCCAGGTGTCAGACCACCACCGATCTGATATTAATGACTTCTCCTAAGGGCTCGTGCAGACAACCATATTTTCGGTCTGAGTGCAATCCAACAGAAACGTCAGATTGCAAATGGACCAGTTTTATTCTATGGGGCTGTGCATATGTCTGATCTTTTTTCATAAAAAAAAAAGTAATGGTATGCACGATTGGCATCCATAAATCGGATTGCACTCAGTCATGCCAGTCAGATGACATTCAAGTGTGGTCCAATTTTCATGGGCTGACAGAATGGAGAACATGAAATTTTTTTCCATCTTCTCCACACTCTAGAAAATTGGATCACACTATGCTGACTCTCTGATCAAACTCTGAGATTTCAGAGAAAATATAGTTAGAAGATTCCGATGGGTACGATAGCCGGTGATTAGTCTGGTCCGGTGCTGCCCCTGGACAGCTCTTCTCAGCACTACAGCAGGTGAATGACCGGTCTCTCCCTCATCATCATGTGAACATAGGAGATACTGGGCAATCACCTGGAGTGGTGCTGGGAAAAAGCTATCCAGGGGAGGACTAGTCTGCTATCCAGAGGAGGACTAGTCTTCTATCCAGGGGAGGACTAGTCTTCTATCCAGGGGAGGACTAGTCTGCTGTCCAGGGGAGGGCTAGTCTGCTATCCAGGCGAGGACTAGTCTGCTATCCAGGCGAGGACTGGTCTGCTATCCAGGGGAGGACTAGTCTGCTATCCAGGGAGGACTAGTCTGCTATCCAGGGAGGACTAGTCTGCTATCCAGGGGAGGGCTAGTCTGCTGTCCAGGGGAGGACTAGTCTGCTGTCCAGGGGAGGACTAGTCTGCTGTCCAGGGGAGGACTAGTCTGCTATCCAGGGGAGGGCTAGTCTGCTATCCAGGGGAGGACTAGTCTGCTATCCAGGGGAGGACTGGTCTGCTATCCAGGGGAGGACTAGTCTGCTGTCCAGGGGAGGACTAGTCTGCGATCCAGGGGAGGACTAGTCTGCTATCCAGGGGAGGACTAGTCTGCTGTCCAGGGGAGGACTAGTCTGCGTTCCAGGGGAGGACTAGTCTGCGTTCCAGGGGAGGACTAGTCTGCGTTCCAGGGGAGGACTAGTCTGCGTTCCAGGGGAGGACTAGTCTGCTATCCAGGGGAGGACTAGTCTGCTATCCAAGGGAGGACTAGTCTGCTATCCAGGGGAGGACTAGTCTGCTATCCAGGGGAGGACTAGTCTGCTATCCAAGGGAGGACTAGTCTGCTATCCAGGGGAGGGCTAGTCTGCTGTCCGGGGGAGGGCTAGTCTGCTGTCCAGGGGAGGACTAGTCTGCTATCCAGGGGAGGACTAGTCTGGTATCCAGTTGAGGACTGGTCTGCTATCCAGGGGAGGGCTAGTCTGCTATCCAGGGGAGGACTAGTCTGGTATCCAGTTGAGGACTGGTCTGCTATCCAGGGGAGGACTAGTCTGCTATCCAGGGGAGGACTAGTCTGCTGTCCAGGGGAGGACTAGTCTGCGTTCCAGGGGAGGACTAGTCTGCGTTCCAGGGGAGGACTAGTCTGCGTTCCAGGGGAGGACTAGTCTGCGTTCCAGGGGAGGACTAGTCTGCTATCCAGGGGAGGACTAGTCTGCTATCCAAGGGAGGACTAGTCTGCTATCCAGGGGAGGACTAGTCTGCTATCCAGGGGAGGACTAGTCTGCTATCCAAGGGAGGACTAGTCTGCTATCCAGGGGAGGGCTAGTCTGCTGTCCAGGGGAGGGCTAGTCTGCTGTCCAGGGGAGGACTAGTCTGCTATCCAGGGGAGGACTAGTCTGGTATCCAGTTGAGGACTGGTCTGCTATCCAGGGGAGGGCTAGTCTGCTATCCAGGGGAGGACTAGTCTGGTATCCAGTTGAGGACTGGTCTGCTATCCAGGGGAGGACTAGTCTGCTATCCAGGGGAGGACTAGTCTATTCAATATGACTTGCCTTTATTTGGGGAAAAAATTGAAAATTTTGCAATTTTAAAACTTTTAATTTTTAGCCCCTTAAATCAGAGAGTTACGTCGCACAAAATAGTTAAATAAAAAACTTTTCCCACACATGTACTTTACATCAGCACAATTTTTGAAACATAATTTTTTTGTTGTAAGGCTAGGTTCTCATTGCGTTAGGGCAATCCTTTCAGCGCTAAGCGCTAGCGGATTGCGCTAACGCAATGTCTTTTTCGGGGTCGCGTTAAACGTCCCCGCTAGCGCAGATCCCCGATCTGCCAGAGCGGGGAACGGACCTCGGGCGCGCCGCGGACGCGGCAAGCAGCGTCCGAGGCGTGCTACAAAAGAACGGCACATCGCTAGCGCGTGCCGAAAATGGCACGCACTAGCAATGCGCGTTAACATTGCTGGCAATGGGAGCGCTAACGGACGCGTTGCACGGCGTTAATTTCACCGTGCAACGCTGTCCGTTAGCGCTAACACCAAAACGCAATGAGAACCTAGCCTTAGGAAGTTGGAAGGGTTAAAGCTAAGTTGATCAGCGATTTCTCATTTTTACAACATTTTCAAAACCATTTTTTTTAGGAACCACATCACATTTGAAGTGACCTTGAGAGGACTATATGACAGAAAATAACCAAGATTGACACTATTCTAAAAACTGCACCCCTCAAGGTGCTCAAAACCACATTCAAGAAATTTATTAACCCTTCAGGTGCTTCACAGGAACTGAAGCAATGTGGAAGAGAAAAATGAACATTTAACTTTTTTTCACAAAATTTTAATCTAGACCCATTTTCTTTTTATTTTCACAAGAGTAACAGCAGAAAACAGACCACAAAATTTGTTGTGCAATTTCTCCTGAGCACGCCGATACCCCATATGTGGGGGAAAACTACTTTTGAGGCACAGTGCAAAGCTCATAAGAGAAGCCCCCAATTTTACATATTCACACTGTAATGGGTAAAATGGCATCAAAATCTGTCCCACAATTTTTGCTGAATGTAGAAATACCCCATATGTGGCTGTACAGTACTGCTTAGCTACACGGCGAGACTTGTGAAAGACGGAGTGATATTTGCCTCCTGGAGTGCAGATTTTCCTAGAATAGTTTGCAGACTCCATATTCAGAGCCCCTAAGTGCTAGAAGAGCAGAATCCCTCTGCAAGTGACCCCAGTTTGGAAATTATACCTCTATGGGAATTTATCTACAGATGTAGTGACGATTTTTACTCCATGGGTGTTTTCCAAAAACCAGCAATAGTGGATGATGCTGAGCGAAAATTGCAAACTGCCATTATAGTGCCCAGTAAGTTGTAGTCACCAGTGTGTTGTAGTGCCCAGGTACATTGTGGTGCATAGCTGATGCACCTGTAAATTAGGCGGGCTCTCATCACTACTGAAATGGCAAACATGCGGGCGCTAAGGCCGGGGTCACACTTGCATGTGCAATGCGAAAAACTCGTGCATCAATACCCGGCACTGCCGCTGGCACTCGGGATCGGAGCTTGGTGCTGCATAGAAATACATTTATGCATCCCCTTATTTAGAGAGCTATAATTCGTCCATATTTATGCCAACAGAGTTGTGTGAGTGCTTGTTTTTTGAGGGATGAGGTGACCTTTCTGTTAGTACTATTTTTAAGCATATGACATTTATTTTCGATTTTTGGGAGTCAAAATTACGCAAAAATCAGCAATTCAGGAATCTTTTTTTATGCTGTTCTGCTTGTGGTAAAATCGTTAAGGCAGCTTTATTCTTCAGGTCAGAACGATTACAGCGATACCACATTTATATAGTTTTTTTATGTTTTGCCTCTTTTACACAATAAAAACTGTTACAGAAAAAAATAATTTTTTGCATCGCTTTATACTGAAAGCTATAGCTTTTTTATTTTTCCGCTGATGGAGCTGTATGGTGGCTTGTATTCTGCGGGACAAGTTGACATTTTCAGAGATACCATTTTTTTTTACATTCATCTTTTTAATTGCGTTTTATTCCACTTTTTGTTGGGCAATATGTGAAGCATTGTTTTTAGCCTCGTTTTTTATTTTTACTGTGGTCACTGAAGGGGTTAACTAGTGGAACAGTTTTTTTGGTCAGGTTGGGACCTTTTTTATTTTTACATAAATATATTTATTGAATATATATATATATATATATATATATATATATATATATATATATATATATATGTGTGTGTGTGTGTATATATACACACACAGTGCAGACCAAAAGTTTGGACACACCCTCTCAATTAAAGATTTTTCTGTATTTTCATGACTATGAAAATTGTAAATTCACACTGAAGGCATCAAAACTATGAATTAACACATGTGGAATTATATACTTAACAAAAAAGTGTGAAACAACTTAAAATATGTCTTATATTTCTTATATGTCTTATGTCTCAAAATTGAAGGCACACTGAACCAGCATGGCTACCACAGCATCTTGCAGCGGCATGCTATTCCATCCGGTTTGCGTTTAGTTGGACCATCACTTATTTTTCAACAGGACAATGACCCCAAACATACCTCCAGGCTGTGTAAGGACTATTTGACAAAGAGGGAGAGTGATGGGGTGCTACGCCAGATGACCTGGTCTCCACAGTCACCAGACCTGAACCCAATCGAGATGGTTTGGGGTGAGCTGGACTGCAGAGTGAAGGGAAAAGGGCCAACAAGTGCTAAGCATCTCTGGGAACTCCTTCAAGATTGTTGGAAGACCATTCCCAGTGACTACCTCTTGAAGCTCATCAAGAGAATGCCAAGAGTGTGCAAAGTCATCAAAGCAAAAGGTGGCTACTTTGAAGAATCTAGAATATAAGACATAATTTCAGTTGTTTAACACTTTTTGTTAAGTATATAATTCCACATGTGTTAATTCATAGTTTTGATGCCTTCAGTGTGAATTTACAATTTTCATAGTCATGAAAATACAGAACAATCTTTAAATGAGAAGGTGTGTCCAAACTTTTAGTCTGTACTGTGTGTATATATATATGTATATATTTTTTTACATTGTCCCAGAATAGGATATCAACTTTCCCTGTCCTGATAGCTGATCTAATACTCTGCAATGCTTTTGCATTGCAGGGCATTAGATCTGTGCATTGCAGGCAGGGAGGAGGCGTGTCACCTCCCGCTCTTACGGGCCTCCTTCCCTGGGTGAACTGCGGCCATTTTTCAGCCTGGGCTCACCATGGAGACCGTCGGCACAGTGCGCTCATAATCACGTTGTGCCGATCGGCGCAGAGAGGGAGCTCCCTCCCTCTGTCATACCCAATGATGTCGCTGTCACTTTTAACAGTGGCACCAGAGTGCTAGCACTGATCATAGGCATTGCTGCAGGGTGTCATCTCTCATATAGAGCTGACACCCACATTTGGTGTCAGCGTGAGCCCACTCAATAATTAAGAAGTATATGTACGGCGGTTCGTGGAAACTCAGCTCCCACGGTGCCGTACATATACGACACATGTTGGGAAGGTTTAAAAGGGTTTTCCCTCAAGCAAAGTACATTTTAATGACTAGATCTTGGCATAAAAATAAGTTCAACAATTCTGTGTGTTAGAAAAAAAAATGTTCCTGTGCTGAGATAATCTTATAAATGTTCCCCTGCTGTGTAATGGTTGTGTCTGACCATGCAGAAATATGGTCTGATCATACCACAGCTCCTGCGCAGGGGAGGGCGCAAAAGAGAGTATGTAGTCATTACATCATTGAATTGTTTCTGCTGCTTTTTGTGAGGCAAAACATTTCTCTGCCTGTTACCTGGAAGAATGAATCCATTGTTATCCCGTGCTGTCCTGTCTGTATACTCTTTTTCTTCCTCCCCTGTCCAGGAGCTGTGGTATGATCAGACCATGTTCCTGTACGGTAAGGGTACTGTCACACAGTGGCATTTTCATCGCTACGACGGCACGATTCGTGACGTTCTAGCGATATAGTTACGATCTCGCAGTGTCTGACACGCAGCAGCGATCAGGGACCCTGCTGAGAATCGTACGTTGTAGCAGATCGTTTGAAACTTTCTTTCGTCGCTGGATCTCCCGCTGTCATCGCTGGATCGTTGTGTGTGACAGCGATCCAGCGATGCGTTCGCTGGTAACCAGGGTAAACATCGGGTTACTAAGCGCAGGGCTGCGCTTAGTAACCCGATGTTTACCGTGGTTACCAGAGTAAAAGTAAAAAAAAACAAACCGTACATACTCACCATCTGATGTCCGTCAGGTCCCTTGCCGTCTGCTTCCCGCTCTGACTGACTGCCGGCCGGAAAGTGAGAGCAGATCACAGCGGTGACGTCACCGCTGCGCTCTGCTCTCACTGTACGTCCGGATCTCAGTCAGAGCAGGAAGCAGACGGCAAGGGACCTGACGGACATCAGATGGTGAGTATGTACGTTTTTTTTTTTTTTACTTTTACGCTGGTAACCACGGTAAACATCGGGTTACTAAGTGCGGCCCTGCGCTTAGTAACCCGATGTTTACCCTGGTTACCAGCGAACCTCGGCATCGTTGGTCGCTGGAGAGCGGTCTGTGTGACAGCTCCCCAGCGACCACACAACGACTTACCAACGATCACGGCCAGGTCGTATCGCAGGTCGTGATCGTTGGTAAATCGTATAGTGAGAAGGTACCCTAAGACACAGACATTACACAGTACACAGCAGGGGCACATTTATAAGATTATCTCAGCACAGGAACATTTTATTTTAACACATCCAATTGTGGAAATTATTATTATTATTCAAAGATCTGTTGATTAAAATTACCTTTTTTATGGGAATACCCCTTTAATTTGTCCCCTTCTGTCCTGGAATATGTAAATGATCTTCCCTGTGACATTTTCTGGCTGTGGTTTTATTGACAGAATCCTCTTAGGGTACCGTCTCACATAACGATTTACCAACGATCACGACCAGCGATACGACCTGGCCGTGATCGTTGGTAAGTGGTTGTGTGGTCGCTGGGGAGCTGTCACACAGTCAGCTCTCCAGCGACCAACAATGCCGAAGGCCCCGGGTAACCAGGGTAAACATCGGGTTACTAAGCGAAGGGCCGCGCTTAGTAACCCGATGTTTACCGTGGTTACCAGCGTAAAAGTAAAAAAAAACAAAAAACGTACATACTCACATTCCGGTGTCTGTCCCCCGGCGTTCTGCTTCTCTCCACTGTGTCTGTGCCAGCCGGAAAGCACAGCGGTGACGTCACCGCTGTGCTCGCTTTCCGGCCAGCAGGCGCTCACAGTGCAGAGAAGCAGAACGCCGGGGGACAGACATCGGAATGTAAGTATGTACTGTTTGTTTTTTTTTTACTTTTACGCTGGTAACCAGGGTAAACATCGGGTTACTAAGCGCGGCCCTGCGCTTAGTAACCCGATGTTTACCCTGGTTACAAGCGAACGCATCGCTGGATCGCTGTCACACACAACGATCCAGCGATGACAGCGGGAGATCCAGCGACGAAAGAAAGTTCCAAACGATCTGCTACGACGTACGATTCTCAGCAGGGTCCCTGATCGCTGCTGCGTGTCAGACACTGTGAGATCGTATGGATATCGCTGGAACGTCACGGATCGTACCGTCGTAGCGACAAAAGTGCCACTGTGTGACGGTACCCTTACAGTTGTCTATCTGTGGCCATCTGCTGTCA
The DNA here is from genome assembly GCF_051348905.1 of Ranitomeya variabilis. Classification (NCBI taxonomy): domain Eukaryota; kingdom Metazoa; phylum Chordata; class Amphibia; order Anura; family Dendrobatidae; genus Ranitomeya; species Ranitomeya variabilis. Next base: position 78,323,777 of record NC_135238.1, read on the forward strand.
GTGTAGCTGTGACCTGTGGAAGATCACTCCCATCAGATTGGCAATCGGTAATGTGCTCAGTAGTTGAGGAGAACACTCCCATGTTCTCATGAAAGAAAGTTTCTACTTGTGCCATAGAAACTGCTCTGTCACAACACGCAAAGTGACTGGGAGCCTTCTCATTAGAAGTTAGGAACTGATGGAACAGCCCAGAAACTTTCGAACAACCAAAGATGTGACTATGTCCTCCTCACACTATAATCCTCCTTGTACCTAAGCACTAGCTGGAAAGTTAGATCTGATCTTTCTGGATGTATAGAAGGTTTCAGGCATCTGCATAGTTCTGCATCACTGCAAGAAGAATTTAGAGAAAATGTAAATTCAGTAGTTGCACTGTACACTGGGTGTGTGTCTGGTTTCTCAAGAATTTCTCATGAGATAGATAGCTGGAGCCAGTCTGCTCCCAGTTACTGCCCGGCTGTCACAAAGCAGGTTCTGTTCCAACACACGACAGTTCTTTCATTGAATAAAGGGGTTTTCCGAGGATACAAAATATAAAATTGCAGTGTCCAAATTAAAATATTTCTCTATATACTTGTCCTTAGAATTGTTCCTGTTTCCCGCTCTGCCCCAGTGACTGCTCAGGTGGTCATCATCACACCAGGCCATCCCATAGACATGTCACCAGAGCCGTAGTGTGTGACAAGAACATTGGCAGGATAGGTGATAAATGTCTGATCGCGGGGGGCACGCTCCCACACAGATGGTGAATGGAAGTGCAGGATGCATCATTGTCGTCAATTCTATTCAAATATCTACTCATTGAAGTCTTGGGACTACGGACCCCTGTTCTAAGATTATGGGGGTCCCAAATCAGCAGAGTGGTGTTTTATTTGTCAGAGCTGTTGCAACATTATCTGTCAATCCCCAAAAATCGATCCACTCATCTCCATAAGCCAGCAAAGCTCCTTGTGCGCCTCCTTTGACCATCAGACGGTCCAAGGTTCTTTTGGCCCCCATATGTTAGCATTACCTTTAAGTAGTTCTCGTTTGTCATTTGAGGGCACAAAAAGAAAAAACATTTTTTTTTAAAGAGAAAACCCACCTTAATTGCACAGTCAGAGTATTTCAGGGAATATTTTGACTCCTTTACAAAACTGCATACCCCAATCTGTCTTTGATTAAGTAGTCTGGAATGCAGCTGATCCATTTTCAGGTGCGGCTTTGACAAATATTTCCTGAATGGATCAGTCTGTTGGGCTGGAAGCTCATGCATATGATGTAATCTTATGTATGTTTATTTTTTTTACTTGACCTTGGAATGGCCATAGATTTGGCCTTGTTCTTGTAGACCTTTGGATTAGAGTGTTGCAAAAAATTAAAACAATGCTACAAAAAATAAATGTATTCCAAACTACTGTATGCTCCATACTAGCGTACCTTACACTGCTGTCCTTATCTTCCGAAATTGTATTCTATTCCATAATGGAATTTTAAGAAAGAAATCTTGCTGTATTTCACCAGGGGCATTTATTTTGTTTTACATAGCACCCACTCAATATACATTAGATTGTTATCAGATCTGGTTGACATTAGTGGGGATTTAATACCCAGAGTAAACTCACTACAAGGATTATCTGGGGCTGACATATTGATAACCTGTATATGGGATAGGACCTCAATATCACATCGGAAGGTGTCCGAAACCAGACATCCCTACTGTTCAGCTGTGATCTGCTCCTGTGGTTGCTGGATATAAGCAATGCATGGGGTAGAGTACAGCAGCCCCATGTATTGCTTAGTGTCCATGCCGAGTACCGCTCTTTGTCACATGAAAAGGACATGAAGTTCTGTACTTGTCAGCTGACACTACACAATGTATGGCGCAGGTGAGTTCTGCCCGTACCTTGCTTAAATTCAACAACCACGGGAGAAAATAAGTGGCGAGGGTGGCGGGGGCCCATCTGATAATGATGACCTATTCAGAGCTTAAGTGCTGTACAACCTAGGTCAGGCATTGAAATTTTCAAATTTCCATCTGACTCAGGAACAAATGCAGTGATAATAAGTCATGGATAATCTCCACCCACTTCAAGGGGCTTTCCGGGAAAATAAAAATTTGATAAAGAAGCTTATTTCTCTAGAAATCCCCTCTAATTAAGCCCTTGTCCTTCTTATGCGCCATACAAAAATAGAGCGAATCATAGGAAAAAAATTCCCCGGCTTTCTGAATGGCTGTTTGTTTCAGGTCTTTACAGACGTCTCTACAGATTATTAAACTGTTTTCTTTCTGTTTCTTTTTTCATTTCTCGATGTCATTTATATAAGACTGAATGCTGTAATTGTTGGGGTTTAAGAGAAACACCAAAATGATCTGTGGAAGGATCAATAAGTAATATACTCCTAAATGTCAGGAGGCTTTCCAGGTAAAAGTGGTAATTTAGCAAGAGTTTTTCAAGAGGTTGAAAATGGCTTTATGGAAATGGTGATTGCTAATACTCCTCATTACAAAGCAATGCCTAGGTCTTGAGAAGGATCATACATTGCATGGTCGGGACAATAGGCTGCTGACTGATGTCAGAAATAGATGTCATATCTTTCCTATTGAATGCCTGCATTGATCGGATCTATAATTAGTACTTAGCAGCTTGTTGTTAAACAAGTTACTTAGTTTTCCATTTTCATGCCAGGTAATCTCTTTATGTTCTTCTCTGGGATTGGGAAATTACTGGTTAGATGTGAAGCTCTTTCATACCTTCAAAGCACTTCTCTATATCTACAACCATAGAAGCCAAGCAGAGGAGTTGAGCTTTGGACAATGGAACTCTGACCTACCTGTCTGGTTACATTTGACATGGCTATGATACCAGCCATTAGACAATCTAATATTTTGGTTGCCTGACACTACTATTTGGCCAATTGTATACATATGTGTATGGTCACCTGCAGGGAAAAATCATCAGATAGCAAAATAAATGAATTTTTGTACAATGAACAGTTTTGCTCAGTAAATTACAATTACAATTTACAATTAGGAGCAATTTCCGAGCTAAATATCCAATATAGTAAACATAAAACCTTTAACAAGTCTTTTGGGCTCATATTCTTGCAATTTTTAAGCCACAATCCTTTCCAATCAAACCTTTTCCCTTTCCAAACAGTGGTAGTAGTGTCGAAATAGTGCAGTAGTAGGTGTAGAAATAATATTAGCAAATGCCTTCAAGTAGGAATGTAGTATGTATAGTTCTTCGGATTCACTGTTACCCCATGTGCAGGCCATTGTAGTAGCTTACATACAGCTCCGACCACTAAAACTAACTTATGTCACTATATGCATGGTCGAAACCATGGATACCTAAGCTACTGCAATGCCCTGCACATGGGGTAAGCGACATAGCAAGTCAGAAGAACTATACTATGTTTCTGTTTAAAAGTATTTGCTAATATTATTATTACAACTGCTATATATTGGCATAGGATCTTGAAGATGGGAATATCCTTTTAAGTTTGGGGAATATCCTTTTAAGTTTGTTTTCATGTGAAAAGGATACCAAAGGATCATTTTATTCAGCTACCTATGACATGCATGCCCATGTAGACACTTAGGAGAGCTGATCCTACTGATTGCAATTCTATTAAAGAGAATCTATCTTTTTTTTTTTACTTATTAAGAAAATACAGGCGTTAATGCAAGATAAGTGAAACTGAACAGGATAGAGAGATGGTGATGATTATGGGGCCATCTATAATTCTGCAATATGCAGGAAATTGTTGGCTCTTTTCCTGAGCTCGTGTAATAAACAATATAATCAGCCACTTCTTATATACAAGTGAATAATGAACGTTATCAGGCTTTGTTTTGACGATTGATAACATATATTCGTTGTACACATCCAGACAGAAGCCCCTGTGCCTGTGCACCGTTCATGTGGAGTCTGTGCAGGTTTAAGCCTGTTGGGTTTGGAATGAATAATCTCCAGTGCGGGCTCCTCAGAAACAACAATCTAGATAGGAAAACAAGTTCTTCCTCTGACTTTGATCTCTGCTCCCTACTTCCTGATCTCTACGTCCTTGTAACCTAATGACATTACTGGAAGACATGGAAAGTAGATTTCAGCTGCTCAGTAGTAGAGTTGCAAGAGGTCAGCCTTGGAGAATATAGTAAAAATAAATATAGTCGTAGTTGTTTGAGGCCTGCTGTTCACAGAGTGACTCCAATGTCAGATTCCTATTTTTACATATCTGTCTCGGATGTGCACTTGGTACTGAATACATTTACCGTATCTTCTTCACACACAGAATGTATCTGGAGGTTTGTCTTTTACCCAGAAAGAATATAATGACCATTTATGTTTAATAAACTTAGTCCTTATCATATTTAGTAATATACCGTAAGTTTATCTGTTAAAGAAGTTTTCCAGTATCAGAAAACCCGGTGCCCGTGCTGCAGTTTAAGTGGCTTACTCACTCTCTTAGTCCAGTACTGAGTGTCCACCGCTGCTCCCAGTGACTGTTATTGTCTGCAGCTCTGACATCACATTGACAGCACTGCAGGCAATCAGTGAGCTCAGCGGCTCTGGCCGAGTAGCCGGCACTAGCCGATCTGAACCGCTGAGCTCAATAGTTATCTGCAGGACTGTAAGCGATCACACATTGATGACCTATCCTATGGATATGGTCATCAATGCTAAAGTAGTGGCCAACCTCTTTAATAAAACTTTTGTGCTTTAATTATGAAATCTGAATCTATTGCCCAAGATCTTCAGCTCCATGGATAAAGAATGGAGCTGTCACGCACACATCGGACCATTCCATTTAATTTGCATAAGAAGTGAGCTTGAGACCCTAGTTCTATTAATCTTATAGCGAGGAAATTACAGGGGTCATCCAATCCTCTGATAATAATGACTTGTCCCTATCAGAATGTTGGGGGTCCGACACCCGGATCCCAGTCAGCTGTTTTCATCTCTGGTGGCGGCTGGAGGTAAACAGTGATCTGAGCTGAAACCGCACCACTGTGTAGTGGCCATTTCTGAAAATTGCTGTAAAATAGTTTTCTAACTTTACCTCCTGTAAAGTCTATTTTATAAATGACATACCCACCGGGGCTGTGGGGTACTCGGGATCAGGTCGGACAGTTCTTTGGGGAAGTCACGGGGCTGTGACCCGACGCCGTGGCTGTGCCGTAAAATCTATATATATAATTGTCTAAGGGGTACTTCCGTCTGTTTGTCTGTCTGTAACGGAAATCCCGCGTCGCTGATTGGTCGCAACCGGCAGGCCGTGACCAATCAGCGAGGGGCACAGTCCGGCCACGAATTCGCCCCTCCCTACTTCCGTCCACTCAGTGCCCGCTCCATACTCCCCTCCAGTCAGCGCTCACGAAGGGTTAATGTGGCAGCGTTAACAGACCGCGTTATGCCGTGGTGTAACGCACTCCGTTAACGCTGCTATTAACCCTGTGTGACCAACTTTTTACTATTGATGCTGCGTATGCAGCATCAATAGTAAAAAGATATAATGTTAAAAAAAAAATCGCGCTATTCTCACCTTCCGTCGTCCACCGATGCGCGCAAGGCTGCCGCCAGCTTCCGTTCCCAGAGATGCATTGCGAAATTATCCAGATGACTTAGCGGTCTCGCGAGACCGCTAAGGCTACTTTCACACTAGCGTTTTTTTTTTGCATACGTCGCAATGCGTCGTTTTGGCAAAAAACGCATCCTGCAAAGTCGTCTGCAGAATGCTTTTTTCCCCATATACTAACATTAGCGACGCATTGCGACACGTCGCAACCGGTTGCGTCGTGTTGTGGCGGACCGCCGGCAGCAAAAAACGTTACATGTAACTTTTTTTGTGCCGACGGTCCGCCATTTCCGACCGCGCATGTGCGGCCGGAACTCCGCCCCCACCTCCCCGCACCTCACAATGGGGCAGCGGATGCGTGGAAAAACAGCATCCGCTGCCCTCGTTGTGCGGCGCTTGCACAGTGTGCGTCGGTACGTCGGGCCGACGCAGCGTGACGGCCCCGTACCGACGCTAGTGTGAAAGTAGCCTAAGTCATCTGGGTAATTTCGCAATGCATCTCTGGGAACGGAAGTTGGCGGCAGCCTCGTGCGCATCGGGACAGCTTCGGTGGACAGCGGAGGGTGAGTATATAACTATTTTTTATTTTATTTTTTTTAACGGGGATATGGTGCCCACACTGCTATATAGTACTTGGGCTGTGCTATATACTACGTGGGCTGTGTTATATATTACGTGGGCTGTGTTATATACTACGTGGCTGGGCTACATATTACGTGGCCAGTGTTATATACTAGGTGGCTGCTATATACTAAGTGGCTACTATATACTACGTGGCTATGCTATATACTACGTGGCTGTGCAATATACTACGTGGCTGTCTGTTACGTGGGCTGTGCTATATACTATGTGAGCTGTTATATACTATGTGGCTCCTATACTACGTGGATGCTATATATTACGTGGGCTGTGTTATATACTACGTGGCTGCTATATACTACGTGGCTGCTATATACTACGTGGCTGCTATATACTACGTGGCTGCTATATACTACGTGGCTGTGCTATATATTACGTAGCTGTGCTATATACTACGTAGCTGATATATACTACGTGGGCTGTGTTATATACTACGTAGCTGTGCTATATACTACGTGGCTGTGTTATATACTACGTGGCTGTTCTATATACTACTTGGCTGTCTGTGTTACGTGGGCTGTGCTATATACTATGTGGCTGCTATGTACATACATACATACATACATATTCTAGAATACCCGATGTGTTAGACTCGGGCCACTATCTAGTGGGGAATATGTATATGGGATTTAACGTGACACCACCTGTAGTGTTCGGCAACGGATGGACGATGCTACTAAAGAAGACCACTGGGCTGATGGTGATGCAGCTAGGATCGTTCTGCTCCCCACAGGTGGAGCAGGACCCCAGGGCTGCCGGTTTTATTTATGTCAAGCTTTGTGTACCTTGTGGTGCAGGACTCGGGGCGCAAGAGATCACTGAATCACACAAGGGCTGTAGTTTTCTTTTCCTTTACTTGATGGTTAATAGTCCAGAGGTACTGGTAACAGACTGTAATGGAGAGCCGGGCAGCCTGGAAGCAATTTTTGGATACACCTGTCCAGGTAGTTACGGAGGCCTTCCTTCTGCGCTGTCCTCCCCTTTTCCGTGCTTCCTAACAGCTCACCCTCCTGCTGCTAACTGTTTCTCTCTGTTTTTAAATACTAACCGTTACCAGCATGGCAGGCAACTCGAGCCTATCACAGGTGCTGCTCCTTTGTGTCTGCAGTCCCCTGCCTTCCGGATTTAGCTGCTGGGACTTCAGCAACCAGGGACTCCGGTATCTGGTTCCCAGCGCTCAGCTCTCGAGCGAGTTTAATCACAGCTTCACTTCCCAGGTTCTGCTCTACTTCTCTCCTACTGACACCTGGTAAGGGGACCCCTCCTTGCTTCCAGGCATGACATTACTCCCTGTGAGGGAGGCAATGCCTCTGTGGCAACTGGACTCCTGGGTTGCCACTTATATACCAGTATTGTTTTTTTAATTAGCTATCAGACATTATGACATCAGTTTTCATATATACAAAGAATAGTTCTCTAATATAATGATATAAGAATATAGAACAGGCGGATTGAGCAATTTCAGATTTTCAAAGAATTATATACCGTATATACTCGAGTATAAGCCGAGATTTTCTGCCCATTTTTTTAGGCTAAAAGAGCCCTTTTCGGCTTATCCTGGCGTCATTGTCCCAGGGGGTCGGCGGGGAAGGGGAACGGCAGGAGTGGCGGCTGTCACATCATACTCACCTGCTCCCATCGCGGTCTCTGCACTTCCCTGCTTCTCCAATGGTCTCCGGCGCCCGCAGCTCTTCTTGTTTTCAGTGGTCACGTGGTACCACTCATTAAAGTAATGAATATGGATGCGACTCCACTCCCATAGGCGTGGAGCGCATATTCATTACTTTAATGAGCGGTACCTTGTGACGGCTGAACACAGGAACAAGCTGCAGGTGCGCATCGGAGACCATCGGAGAAGCAGGGACCTGTCCAGGATGGGGTGAGTATAACGGGGGAGGGTGAGCCATGCGATATTCACCTCATGTAATTTTTAAATAATGCGCACAACCCTAATGAACACAATTGAAGGGAGGTGCAAAAAAGCCAGTAGTAAATGACAATGTATAAGAAGAAAAGGACAGAAAAGCACTACCGTATAATACCGTATTTATTATATTTGTGTGGTGTAGTGTGCAGGCATTACGGTAGTGCTTTTCTGTCCTTTTCTTCTTATGCGATATTCACTTGTCACCGTTCCACCACCGGGCTCTGTCTTCTGCGTCCTCTGGCTGTGACGTTCAGGTCAGAGGGCGCGATGACGTGCTTAGTGCGCAACCTCTGCCTGAACAGTCACTGCAGAGACCCAGAAGACAGCGGCGCGCGGCGGTGGAATGGAGAAGGGTGAATATTGCAAGTGCCAGGGGCCTGAGCCAGCGGCGACATCGGCACCTGGCTCCCAGTGACGAGAGGTGAGTATGTCATTTTTTTTTTCTTTTTTTAATCACAGCAGCAGCATATGGGGCATATTATTCTATGGAGCATCTTATGGGGCCATCAACCTTTGTGCAGCATTATATGGGGCATAATATTCTATGGAGCATCTTATGGAGCCATCATTATCCTTTTATTCAGCATCATATGGGTCATATTTTAATATGGAGCATCTTATGGGGCCCATCATGAACTGTATGGAACATTATATTGGGCTTCTGATTCAATATGGATATTCAAAAACACTTAACCTACTGATGTCTCAATTAATTTTACTTTTATAGGTATCTATTTTTATTTTTGAAATTTACCAGTAGCTGCTGCATTTCCCACCCTAGGCTTATACTCAAGTCAATAAGTTTTCTGAGTTTTTGGTGGCAAACTTAGGGGTCTCGGCTTTTACTCGGGTCGGCTTATACTCGAGTATATACGGTATATACATTTTTAGAAAAATCTTCTACAGCATAAGCAGTAAAAAAAATGTCTACATGTTCTAGGTAACACTTCATTTTACTCTACGCACTGGCATTAGGTAATAGTTGTCAGCAAATGAAAACATGGAAAATGTTGAAAGTTGAAACCTCAAACTGAAATGGAATTCTTGGAAGTAAGGCCAGACATTCGTGAAGTTCCACCTTAAAGGGGCAGGTGCTCTGAGGCTATAGATTATTACTATACACTTGCTGGCCTCCGCTGCTGATTATGAAGCAGCGAGTCACTTATGTCTTATGTTATTACAGAGCGAGACGTATGTTGTCTCTATTACTTAGGACAGGAGAGGCTGTCAGAAGATCTGCTTCCTCTCGGCAATAAATCGGGGCTCCTTTGTTAGACTTTCAGTTAATTCCGGTGTAATTCAGGTCTGTTGGCAATGGCTCTGCTTATTATCCTTTCCTGGCATGTTCTTACTGCTGTAGAGAGACAGGAATAAGAGGTTTGGATAGAAAGTGGAGACGTGTAGCCAGCTTGTTTGAAAAATGCTTTGTAGTGAGTTAAAGAATAAACCATTATATTAGTTGGCTGGAAAACACTGTCACTTTTTAACTGACACCCCCCAACAGACTTTATATTCTAAAACCATAGTATGTTGGCTGATTCTGCTAATACTGGATAGAGCCGGTTTCCATTTCCTATGTATGCGAAGTGCATGTATATATTGACTTCATGCCATCTTTCGGACAGTTTTCTGTTGTTAAAAATGGCTCAACATTTACAAATGGGAACATGTATGTATAGAACCTTAGTGCAACTCCTGTAATCCATATTGGATAATAAATGTCACATTTAGGGAGAAATTCATCAATATTGATTACGACTGATAGTTCAGCACCTGTAGAGTTTTACCAGTGAAAGATGCTTCAAGAAAATGCCAACTGTGCTATTTTCTGAAGAGCTTTCTTTGGCACCCTCTCCGTTGTTTTTGCGATGGCTTTGTCACCGGCATATACTGTATAGTTCTGTATATAAAATATTAGATCCAGTTGGATGAAGCAGGTTTGGTGGGCTGCACTGCTGGGGTATATCAATTCTTTAATAGTGATGAGCGAGTGTACTCGTTGCTTGGGTTTTCAAGAGCACGCTCGGGTGATCTCCGAGTATTTGTTAGTGTTCGGAGATTAAGTTTTTATCGCCTCAGCTGAATGATTTACAGCTATTAGCCAGGCTGAGTACATGTGGGGGTTGCCTGGTTGTTAGGGAATCTTCACATGTAATCAAGCTGTCTAGTAGCTGTAAATCATTCAGCTGCGGCAAGGAAAACTAAATCTCCGAACACTAACAAATACTCGGAGATCACCCGAGCGTGCTCGGGAAAACCCGAGCAACGAGTACACTCGCTCATCACTATTTTTTAACAATGATGAAAAAAAGATTTTTATTCACAATGCGTTTCAACACCGTTCCAGCGTATTTATCAAGTGGAAAAACCGACATTTGTTTTTATCACCGGATAAAGACTCCGATACGGCACTGAAACACGTTGTGAATAAAAAACCTTATTATCCTCATTGCTGAGGAATTTATTTACCCCAGCAGCGCCGCCCACCTAACATGTTACATCCAACTGGAACCAATATCTCCTGGAGAATTTATTCACCAGCGACGGGACAGCAGAAGATGCTTTTCTTCATACCTACATAGGAGTAGTGCTTGCCTCCCCGATCATAGCATTATGAACATGAAATTACTTGTATTAAAAGGTAACTTGAAATCTCAGCGAGACAGAAGGATCTGGGAATATGAGCTGATGATGACCTTTGACACTCTCAGTGCAGGAATGAATGTGTTGCATGGATTTGTGTCTTTTTACATCAACTAAGGAATTTGCTCCTCAGACCATGTGGGGTCACCATAACATAGAACCAGACCCCAATCAGAGGACAATAAAACATTCACACTCCTTATCTATGAACTGCTCCAATATTTATGGACATAACTGTTTATCACTCACATAATGGTAATTCTGCTTAAAGGGAGTCTGTCACCCCAAAAATCATATCTGAGCTAAGCCCACCGGCATCAGGGGCATATTTACAGAATTCTGTAATGCTGTAGATAAGCCCCCGATGTAAGCTGAAAGATGAGAAATAAAGGTTAGATTATACTCACCCAGGGTCGGTCCCGCTGCGGTCCGGTCCGATGGGCGTCGCGATCCGGGTCCAGCGCATCCTATCTTCATTCGATGACGTCCTCTTCTTGTCTTCTTGCCGCGACTTCGGCGCAGGCATACTTTGTCTGCCCTGTTGAGGGCAGTGCTCAGGTGCCGGGGCTCTCTGACCTTTCCCGGCCTTTATTTCTCATCTTTCAGGTTACATCGCGGGCTTATCTACAGCATTACAGAGTGCTGTAGATAAGCCCCTGATGCCGGTGGGCTGAGCTCAGATACGATTTTTGGGGTGACAGAGTCCCTTTAACTTCACCTATCTTATCTCTGGCTTTTTTCTGTTCTGTGTTGTGTATAAATTTGTGATTCTTCAGAATTTCTATTAGTCTATGCCTGATGAAGAGACCTGCGTAGTCTCGAAAGCGTGCAATTTGTTACCATCTTTTCAGTTAGCCATTAAAAGGTATCAACCACTGAGGACTCTAAATCCTAAATATTTTTCTATCCACTGGCTAACACTGTACCAAGATATACACTGCTGTGCAAATTAATTGGGACAAAGCAAAAAAATAAAATGTTATAATGCACTGTTACATACTAATTTTGAAAATTACCTTTTTCCACTGGCTAGTTAACCAAGATTTATTTATTATATATTAAGACTGGTTTGAATCACTAACTGGTAGCCAACTTACGATTTTACGTAAAAAATGCTTTGTCCCAATCCCAATTAATTTGCACAGCACTGTATATCTTTCCTGTAGCACTTTGTCAGGCAGGTTTCTCGCAGAATTCTCCTGAAAAAGACGCTGTGTGTACATACCCTTCGTCAAATGTAGAAGAGACTTGGAAAGATTTATGAAGATAAATGTGGCATGTCTTGTCTGAAAAGAAGAGGAGCTTTTGGACAGGGTGCAGCTTAAATGTGATACCATGCACCGACATTGCAAAGTATTGATGTAAACTAAGCCACCCAGGAGGTGGTGTAAAGTTAGACAAAAGCGTTTAATATGCACCAGATTTATCATCCTGCATGAGCCACTGTTATAAATTTGGTGCATTTTCAGACTGTCTGGTGTAAGTTTACGCTGTCTAAATATCAGACGTGATTAGTAAATCTCCCCACTGTGCTGAGTGATGACAGTAGAGAATTGTCCGTCAGCCTTGATAGAACTCTCTGCACCACCATAAGCATCAAGACGATGCTGAAGCCAACGCTAGAACCTCTGATCTGTTGGCTATTACTAGTTTTATTTTTGAAGTACCACTGAGATTCCTTGAAGTAAGTCAGATTATACTCTTGTATGTTACTGTCTCTCAAGCTGTTGTCATTCCTGTTTCTGTCGACAAATTTCTTCTTTGCATTCCTTGGAGCAGCCCAATATTCAGGTAGCCTAGCATATTGAGGTGATCTTCTACAAACTCCTTTCAATTAGAATGGCAAAAACTAGTGTAGGGTACAGGACTCTATTAAAGTAGCACTTCCAGAATTTTTGTTTTCTCCAGATAATGCGAACTCAACCACAATTTTCCAGCAGTGTAATGTGTTTCCTCCACTTCAGTTGCAGCTATACATTTCCCTCCTTAGTTTTGACACTTTTGCCAAGTACGGTACTTCTCCAATCTGACACTCAGTCCAGTGCATGCTCTTATGCTTAGGTAGGATGGCAGTCTGCCGTATGATATGAACTACAGGATGGCATGATCAGCAGTCTCTGGGCAGCTCTTAGAAATCTCCACTCACCTGCCATCCATTGTTCATCTGTATATTCCCCCACATGTTGCTGAAGATATTTCTGCTTTATTTAAGGGCGTTTTCTAGTCTTAACATATTGATGACCTGTCCTCAGCGTAAGTTTTTATCCTCTTAATATCATGTTTTAGTCATCATATTATATAGCACTGCGTACTTACAATTGCTCATTTGCTTTTCTGTCCACCTAATTCTTCTCTTTTCTCTGCTCTATGTAGATACAGGAAGTCTCTTGTCCCTGCAGAAATCCTTCCCCACTGCAACTCCTGACCAAGCTACTCCACCTCTCCCCCTGCTGTTGACTTTTACTGTGACCAATGAGTTACACAGGGAAAATTGACCTCCTGTTTCTACATAGAGCTTACAAGAATTTAGCTAGTGAGTTTTTAATCACGCAAAGTCATAGGCCTAGTGGAAAACAGAAGAATTAGCTGGGTAGAAAGGCAATATGACCAATTGTAAGACAGTGTGCTATATGATGATTGCAGTGTATTAAGAGGATACAAATTTTGATGGAATTGCTTCTTTAATATCATATAGATGGGGTCTGACACCCGTTGCCCCTAACCATTAGCTATTTTCAGTGGCGGTGAATGGAACCAGAACTTCACTGCTCTGATCAAGATGTAGCGTCTGTTACTGTGAATGGAAGCTGAGCTGCGGTATGTGTGAGTGCCCGCTACACAGTACTGTTCACTGTGTACATCCGACCACCATTAACACTAAAGACAACTGATCGGTGTAGCTGCCAGGCATTGGACCTTCATCTGATACTCTAACTTGTCTTAAGGACAGGAACAGACTCTTTAGCCCCTTTCCAAAGTAGGATGTACTGAGACGGAGCCAACACCATGACCAGTACATGACTTGGTGTTGATGGGTTACCACTGCAGCTGGGGGCTTGATGATGGCCCACATTGCTAGACTTCATAGGAGACAATGATTTTTAGCTATATATTGCATGAGAATGGGTGAATTATAATTCCAAGACAAATTATCAACGTTGGGTTATTCAGTTTGGAAAAACAAGCACTTAGGTTTTATCTTATAATATACAAGTATTTGAAAGGACAGTACAGAGATCTTTCTAATGATCTTCTTACACCTAGGCCTACAATGGTGACAAGGGGGCATCCTCTAGGTCTAGAGGAAAGAAGGATAATTCATCATGGATGATCCCTTACTGTAAGAGCAGTGAAATTATAGAACTATGCTACATGATGTTGTAACGGTTGAACTACAAAAGTAGAAGAAAGGTCTGGATGCCTTTCTTGAAAAATACACTGCTCAAAAAAATAAAGGGAACACTAAAATCCCACATTCTAGATATCACTTAATGAAATTTTTCAGTTGTAAATCTTTATTCATTACATAGTGGAATGTGTTGAGAACAATAAAACCTAAAAATTATCAACGTAAATCACAACGAATATCCCATGAAGGTCGGGAGTTGGAATGATGCTCAAAATCAAGTAGGAAAATGAAGTTATAGGTTGATCCAACTTCATTGGAAATGCCTCAAGACAAGGAAATTATGCTCAGTAGTGTGTGTGTGTGTGGCCTCCACATGCCTGTATGACCTCCCTGCAACACCTGGGCATGCTCCAGATGAGGCTGCAGATGGTCTCCTGAGGGATCTCCTCACAAACCTGGACTAAAGCATCCGCCAACTCCTGCACAGTCTGTGGTGCAACGTGACATTGGTGGATGGTGCGCGAGACATTATGTCCCAGATGTGTTCAATCGGATTCAGGTCTGGGGAACGGGCGGGCCAGTCCATAGCTTCAATGCCTTCATCTTGCAGGAACTGCGGACACACTCCAGCCACATGAGGTCTGGCATTGTCCTGCATTAGGAGGAACCCAGGGCCAACGACACCAGCATATGGTCTCACAAGGGGTCTGAGGATCTCATCTCGGTACCGAATGGCAGTCAGGCTACCTCTGGTGAGCACATGGAGGGCTGTGTGGCCCTCCAAAGAAATGCCACCCCACACCATTACTGACCCACTGCCAAACCGGTCATGCTGAAGGAGGTTGCATGCAGCAGATCACTCTCCACGGCGTCTCCAGACTGTCACGTCTATCACATGTGCTCAGTGTGAACCTGCTTTCATCTGTGAAGATCACAGGGTGCCAGTTTTGAATTTGCCAATCCTGGTGTTCTGTGGCAAATGCCAAGCATTCTGCACGATGTTGGGCTGTGAGCACATCCCCCATCTGTGGATGTCGGGCACTAAGACCATCCTCATGGAGTCGGTTTCTAACCGTTTGTGCAGACATATGCACATTTGTGGCCTGCTGGAGGTCATTTTGCAGGGTTCTGTCAGTGCTCCTGTTCCGTCTTGTGCAGCGCCCCAGAGTCCTGGTCGTTGCAGTACTGATGCTCCGCCGCTAAGGGGGGCTATGGTACGTCTGATGGCACTGAAGGAGTTCACCTGACCAGGTATCACAGACACCAATACACTTCACAGTCTGGCCTCCAGGGGGAGCTAAGGGTGCTATGTATTAGGCCACTCCTCACAATCTGGTAAAACTGGGGGTTAGACAGGAAGTTAGAAAGAAGCTGACTGGGGATCGAACAGGCAACATCCTGTGGCAGAGGGTGTTGCGGGGAGAGACTCAGGGGGGTCCTTGTCAGGAGTGGGATCCTGGCAGAGACCTAGCGAACCAGAGAGAACGTTACGGGACCGCGCCTGCACCTGATCGCGGCGGTACCCTAAGAAAGGACAGGAAGCGAGGTTTATTGTGCTGAGTGAGAAACGAGATCAACGCAACAAGGAGAAACGCCAGTAGGAGTCGTGCTGTAAGACCGAGGCAACATCCTACTGAGGCGCGCAGCCGGTGGCCGGAACGCCGAGGAAGTATAGAGCTCCAAGCCTAACTTCAAACCTACGGCAGGACAGTCAGTTATAGGCTGGCTGTCTCACTCAAATCACCTAAGAAGACATAGGGGGCAACATTTGGAGAGGGGCGACACTAGGGTCCCGGAAGAGCTCCGAGCCTACCCGTCATACGGGTGCGTCCTAGCCATATGATCTGGGGGACGAAGCAGAACATCATAATCGAGTTGTGAGGGAACTTCAGAAACAGACACAACAGTTGTGGGGACTAACCCGTAAGCACAGCAGGGGAGGACCACAACACACAAGCGCTAGAAGGTAGGCACAGATTTCCACCTGCAAAGGGAACTCTTGAGGTGCCATTGGACCGGCCGGACTTGCGCAGCCCGGTTAACCGTATTCCGGACTGAGGATCCTGAAGCCTTCAGTAAAGAGGTAAAGAGACTGCAACCTGGTGTCCTCGTTATTTACTGCGACCTGCACCGCACCATAACATCACCACCACCCACACGTCGAACTGTTATTCCCTTCATTGGGCGCCCCTCAGCAGGGTCACGGACCGGGTCTAGCCACCGTGACAACCCCCAGAGCAGAGACTCAGAGGCCCGGTACCGGGTACCCCTCGGCCCTGCGGCAGTGGGGGCGCTACACTTGTACAAAGGCTGAGGTAGTGGTCCTGATGCTGGGTTGATGCCCTCTTTTGGCCCCCTCCACATCTCCTGATGTACTGGCCTGTCTCCTGGTTGCACCTTCAGCCTGTGGACACTACGCTGACAGACACAGCAAATCTTCTTGCCACAGCTCGCATTGATGTGCCATCCTGGATGAGC